>NC_133001.1:40269242-41519242 GCF_048564905.1 Vicugna pacos
ATTCAGAGAATGACATTTAATCTTCCCCTGTCTGTTGCAGTCTGATTTTTTTCTCGTTCTGTTCTAGTCTTTTCTATCTGTTATCTTTCTTTTTAAAAATTCTGGTTGCAACCCACAAATAAATTTGCAACCCAATAAAGACTCATGATTCAGTTAGAAAAATACTGTACCAAATACATCTTGCTGGAGCTGTTTTTCTTTTCTGAATGAAGGAAGGGCACTAGAGTTTATACAGGGCCTCTGAACGAGGCATGGTCCTAGTTTTGTAGGTATCTATCCATTTTATAGGAAAGGAAGCTGAGACTCGGACAGGCTGAGTAGTTTGTCCATGAAATCAGCTGGAGTGGGAGCATTTATGCCATAGAAACTGACAAAAGCTTTAAATCAGGGTTTTTGGGTTTTTTTCCCTTGAGAGCCAGATCTTACACATTTACCAGCACATAATTGATTCTAACACCCCTCTTTCTGGTTCCAAAGTCAGTACATTTCGAAGCCCTCTGACCTCAGCTTCCTCATCTGTAAAATAACATTAAAAATGCCTACTTCATGGGAAAAAAAACATTCATTGAGTACATTCTGGTAAGTATGAGGGACAGTGACTGGAACGAAACAAAAATGCAAATTGACTGTGATGTGCTTTGAAAGACAAGGTCCCCAAACTTCACTGTCTTGTAGAATTTCCATCATTGCTAATTGTAGTTTGTACAGAAAAAAACAAATTTCATATATAAAAACCTACACTTTGCAAAACTGTTGTGAGAATTAGAAGAATGACGGTAAACCTATGGTCCAGTGCTCTGTCAATGGTAGCCAATATTAGAAGAGTGAATTCATGTTTTTCTAATTGGAAATGGTAAAGGAAGTAGTGTGAATGAATTTCATTTCAAAGCAGGACTGCTAAGTAGGTAAATGGAGAGAAGAGAATTCTAATGAATATTCTGATACACAGACTATATTGACAAATAAATCACACATTAATCTTTGATATTTCAAAATTCTAGAATAAGAGCTTTATAGCGTCAAATGTATCCAGTCCCAGTGCAGCAGCACCCTTGCCATCTGACAGATGCCTCTGCCTGGTGACACTCGGAGAAGACTCTGAGCCTTAGGACAGTGTGGGCTCCAGTGCCGGACAGTGAGTGGCCTTGGCCTGCCTGGAACCTCCTCTGTCCATTGCTACTCTGTTCTCTGGGTCACACAGCAGAAGTCTGTGTCATCATCACCATCGTCATATGATAATAATGGCTGTATTGGTTTCTTACTGTGGCCCTAACAAATTACCATAAATTTAGTAACGAATTAACACAAATTTATTATCTTACCTTTCTAGAAGTCAGAAGACCAAAATGGGTGTCACCTAGCTACAGTCAAGGTGTTGGCAGGGCTATGTCCCTTCTGGAAGCTTTAGGGAGAATTGTTTCCTTGCCTTTACCAACTTCTAGAGGCTCCTTCTCCCATCTTCAAAGCTAGAGTCTCTTTGACTCTGGCATTTACTCTTCTCCCCCTTATCAGGACCCTTATGATTAGATTGGGCTCACCTGGATATTCCAGGGTCTCCCAAGCCAAGGTCAGCTAATTAGCAACATTAATTCCACCTGCAAGTTTAATTCCTACCTGCTATGTAACATCGGAGAGTCACAGATTCCTGAGATTAAGATGGGGACATCTTTGGGGGTTGGGGGGTATTCTGCCTACCACGAAAGTTAAGTTTTCAGCACTTACCATATTCTTGGTACTGTTCTAAGCATGTTACTTGCAATAGTACATTTAAACCTCACCACAACTATAAGAGGTAAGTACCGATTTTACAGAGGAGGAAAGTGAGGCCCAGAGAAGAAAAGTAACTTGCCTAAGGTCACACAGCTAGTAAGAGGTAGGGCTGAGCTACTGATCCAGGAGCCTGATCTCAGAGCCCATTCTCTTAGCTATAAGCACCTGTCAGTAATTGAAGGACAGATGTACAAACCAAATTCTATTTAATTTAATTCTCCTTTGATGATCCAGAAGCCCCTCCAGGATGTGGTATTGCCTCAGGTCTGTCAATACTGACTGCCATATGCCGCTGGTCAGACAACTTTGGTTGGGCCGACCAGTGGATTTCCAGGGGCTGGGATGCTTGGTAAGCCTGCTTCCTTCCCCAGGGGGCTTCTCACAATGGGTAATAGTAACTCTAAACTGTTGATATCTGACGTGGTATCTGATCTCAGCTACTTCTCTTTCCCTCTACTCTGGCCATGCTGGCTTCACAGACATTCCTCAAAAAAGTCAAGCCGATGTTTACCACGGGGCCTTTGCACTTGCTGTCCCTCACACCTGCAATCTCTCCACACTTTACACAAAACCCAACTGTCACTTCAAACAGGTCTCTGCCCAAGGAGAGCCAGACCTCAGGTCTAGCTTGATAGGAGATGTCCCCTTCTTCCCTCTCCAATATTTTTGTGGACAGAAGGCATTAAATTTCCCTTTTTCTCCCTCATGGTGATGAACAAAACGGGCAGATGAAGGCAGGTGCATTTGTGGGTGTCCTCACCTTGAAGCTCTCCTTGACTCATGTGCACACAGGATCCAGAACAAAAAGCAGGGGAGAGAAGGCAGGGGCCAGTTCCTTAGCTACCAGATCTCTAAGGGGAAGAAGTAAAAAACCTTGACTTGTGGAGTGCCTACGGACAGCTCAATCTTCACATCCCTCTGCAAAAAGTACTAGAAAAGAACACTGAGGATCCTGGATAACCCTGACCAACACATGGAGGGGCTGAGAAGGACTTAAATAAAACAGCACAGTTCATCAGTTGTCACCAATATTCCTCCTTTAGGGACAGGGGAAGTGGCATGGAGTAGAGTGGGGACAGCTTTGAAGTGACCGGCCAAACATGAAAAAGGATTATTTTTTGGTCCTAAATGAATAATTATTCTACTCAGAATGTCACATGGAGACAATGAAAGACAGAAATAAAGATTCATGTTTCCAACCCTGGGGGATATTTGCATATGGATATACAGGTGTTCTAGAGTCATTTGTTGAAAATACTGTCCTTTCTCCACTGAGTTGCCTTGGTACCTTTGTCAAAAATTGAGCAACCATGTATTTGGGATCTATTTCTGGACTCTCTATTCTGTTCCATGGATCTATTTGTCTATCTTGATGCCAATACTAAATGTTTTGATTGCTGTAACTTTGTAATAAGGTTTGAATTTGAGATTTGGGTTCTCTAACTTTGTTCTTTTTCAGAGTTGTTTTGGATAGCCTAGTCCTTAGTATTTCCGTATGAACTTTAGAATCAGATTGTCAATTTCTGCAAAAATAAAAAGCTTGCTAAGATTTTGATTGTGTTGAATCTATAGATTAATTTGGAGAGAACTGACATCTTGACAACATTGTGTCATCAGATCCATGAACATACCTCTCGGATTATGTAGGTCATTTCATTTCTCAGTAGTGTTTTGTAATTTTTTATTGAACAGGTTTTACACATCTTTTGTCAGATTTATCCCTAGTTAGTATTTTTTGATTCTAACGTAAGTGGTATTTTAAATTTCAATTTCCAGTTGTTCTTTGCTGGTATATAGAAATACAGTGAGTTTTTGAATATTGATCTTAGATCCTGCAACCATGCGGAACCCACGTGTCAGTTCTAGTAGCTTTTTTGGGTAGATTTCATAGGATTTTTCTACATAGATGATGTCATCTGTGAATATAGTATTCTGTGGGGCTATGTTCCAGGAGGCTGTGTCCTAATCATCTCCATCCTCCGGCTGTTGGGGGAACACAGAGGGACAATCCAAGATGAGGACAGCCAGGGCATGAACGTTATCATCAGGGCAGCAGATCCATACGAGTGGTCTGACTTAGGCTAATGCTAAAATGGATTGAGATGCCATAATTCCAGGGGGTGGGCACTCTCAGCACAGATCATTTGATGGTCTATATTCACCATGGTTAGGAGCCTACATGTGGGCCGAGTGAAGGCAAAAGTATCCAGCATCAGGTTCAAAAAATGTCCAAAAACCTTTTCCACAAAGCACCACCTGCTCTCACTCTGACCTCGGTGAAGCCCCTTTCCTGGTCTCCAGGACTTCCACCTTGCCCCCTCCAACCCCATCTCCAGGGTCAGATTGGGTAAAAATGTAAATAATACCCTTCTAGGCCCTGCACTTGGAATAAAATCCAAACTCCTCACCCAGGCCCAAGAAGCCCTCCTTGCACTGTTCCTCCTCCCCTCTTCCCTCTAGTCAAGCTCATCCCAAGACTTCTCTGCCAGAAGCACTCTCTCCATGCACCTCCTCCCCTTCCTTCATCTCCTTGTCACTTCTTCAGATGTCCTTCCTGACCCTTCCAACAGATACTCAATCTAAGAGCACCTGCTTTTCCTGCCTTGCACTCACTTTAATTTTACACTAGAGCAGTGCAGTGAGGACTGGGACCACAACTATTTTGTTTACCCCAACCTCTTAACAATGCCTGAGAAGTGCTAGGCACTCAGTCAATGGTTTGAATACCTCCTGGAGCTCTCTTGAGCTCTATGCACGCTCATCTATTAACTCCCAGTCTTTGTGAACAACTTTACATTATTATCTGGGGTCTTTCTCTTCCCTTAGAAAAGTGTGTATGTTAAACTCTCCCCAGGTGATTCTGAAAAATACTAATGCTTGGACCTCACTCTAGCCCACTGAAATTCAAGTCTCTGGGGGTAAGACTCAGGTATTTGTATATTTTTTAAAGTTCTCCTGGTAACCCTGATGTGCATCCAGAGTTGAGAATTGCTGGCATAGAAGGAAAAGCTGCTTTCATTCAACCAGCTAATAAAAACCATGAACAGGCTGACCCCAGAAGGACTAGCAGGTAAGATATGTAAGGACCCTCACATGGGGCTTCCCCGAACTCAGCCTCCTGCGAGAGCAGCTTCTGTGCTTTGTTTGTTTCAACAGAGCAGGAAGGAAGAAGGAAACCAGACCAGAGTGGAAAGCATTTTCAAACTTTATTTACAACTGTCACAGTGACAAAAAGTAGTTTGGAAAAAAAAATGCTAGTTTCTCCCTGAGCCTCAAAAAAGAACAGACAGAAGTTACAGGAGGTTCATCTTACAACAGGCATTTTTACTGAAATACTAGGGTTGGTTGTTTTTTGTTTTTTTTTCCAATATGATCAGTTAGAAATACACACAAGTTACTAAAAAAAAAAAAAAAAAAAAAAGAGGAGGCCAGACAGGAGCTCAGCTACTTGTCCAAGAGCAGCTGGGTCCCCCCAGCAAGCTCACTGCTGAGGGTCCTGACTTGAGCTGTCAGCCCCTGGCCTGCTCAGACTCCACATGGTCATACAAAGGGGTCTAGCGACCAGCAAAAATAATGAACCATCCCCATAAACACACATATACACAAAGTAGATTTGTTATGCAGTTTACAAGCACGTTACCATCACACAGCAAGACCGGGACAGATGATACAGGGGAGCAGATGAGAGGAGGACACAGAAACACGGGATTTTCAAAGGCAAGACCCCATCCACAAAGGGAGACAAGGGATGAGAACTGCTGCTGGGAGAGAATGCGAGTAGCGAGGAAACGCTTTCTGCAGCCCAAACGGGAGGAGAGGGAGAGAGAGAGAGAGAAATCCCCTCGCAGGGCAGGCTGCAGGCCTCTCCCACTTGCTCGAGGAGCTGGAAGAAGTTATTGCCATCGGTGTGTGCAACACAAGCAGGCAACACAGAGGGTGGGGGCCGAGGGGTGAAGGGGTGAGCAGTGGCTTCCCAGAACCAAGCCCCGCTGACATGTCCTCCTGCCCCAGCATTCTCCAGACCCACACTAACCTGGAGGTATTAAATACAACCCAACAAGCAAGTCCTGGCCGGGGTCGACCTGGACTGACTGGAGACCTGAGGGGACATGGTGGGTGTCTTGGTTGGCCGAGTTCAGTCCCAGGGAGGGTCTTGAACTCACCTCTTGGCTGCACCGTCCTGCTGTGAGACAGAGATGGTTTGAAGAGTTTGTTCTGCAATCTTTGCAGCTCCAGGTGGTTCTTAACTATGATAAGAAGCTCTAAGTCCAAGCTAGCTTTCTCATGCAACTGTGCCCTTGCCAGGGACAAGTAGGAGGTGTCCCCCACGCCACCCTCCTCCCACACCCAGGAATACCATGGAAGAAGCCAGGGATTTCACAACACCCTTTAGTTCCAGGTGAATACATGAGAGCCAGTCACTGCCATCCAATAATTCCCAGGCTTTGCCAGCTCTTGGGACCTGCATGAAAGATTCTGCCCCCAACAAGAAACAGAAAAAGCCTCTTCTGCTTACCACTCAGCTCCCACCAGAAAAAGGCCAAAATCCCACAGGGGAGTGGGTGCTGTGGCTGGTCAGGCTGGCTGGAATCTGCCGCAGGGCTGGCAGCCACATGGGCCTGACTGCTGGGGCTGGGGCTGAGGAGGGTGGAGGGCAGGAGAGGGAAGGGCCTGCCTGGGAGAGCCCACCGCTCTGGGCCTCGGCTCAGGGAGAGAGCAAGTCTAGGGGGAGCCGCTGGAAAGAGGCCTTGGTGTTGAAGCATCTACCTCGGTCTTCCAACAAGGGTGGGAAGGGCTCTCACTACTTCCAAAGGGCTGGGGGGCAAAAAGGATGAAATCAGGGGAGAGCTCAAAGGTGCGGCCTCTTAAAAAACTCTCCGGCTTACAGCAGGCAAGTGCACCTGCCAGGGCCTGAGGGGAGGGGCGTGGGGAAGGAAATAGGAGACCTTTTTTCTTTCCCAGCATGACCTCCAGCTGGCTTTGCAGGCAGCCAGGTTCTTCTGCTCCTTACCTGCCTCCCCATAGCAGACCAGCACACCCAAAATAAAAGCGAAGGCTGACAGTGGGTGAAACTGGAGCGAGAAGTCCCCGCAGCTAGAGTGAAAGGCTGCGGGGTCGGGACTTCTCTGCTCTATGTTTTCTTTACAACATGTATTTTCTCTTCTGTCTCCTATTCGTTTTCTTACCCCTGGATGTTCCTTGCTGGCTTTGCACCTCCCCCATCCCACCCCCCCCCAAGCCCAGAGCCCACTGGAATCCCACCACTGCCCCCAGCCTGCTTGGGTTCAGATAAAGATCTCAAAGATGCACCGCCTCGCCGCACCCCCACCCTGGCTCTAAGAAGCTTCCTTTCTCAGAAGGCCTGGCACGTCGTCGCAGAGGGCTCTGCTGCCCAACATCTCAAAAAAGGAAAAGAAAAGAAAAGAAAACCAACTCAGTGATCTGCAGGTGCAAAACGGAAGCCATCGCTGGCCGTTTGCAGAACTAGTGTGGCGCACGTTCTCCTTCCGTCGCAGTGGGAAAGAACACAGTTCAGGTACAGACGCTGGCTGGTGTGACCCGGGGGCGCCGGCCGGACTTTACTGCTCCTTGTTTTCATTCGCTGTCTCTTCACAGTTATCCTGCTCATCCTCCTGGACCAAGAACTCCTCCGGGGGCCACCGGAGCTCCCCGCTCTCCACCTCCCCCTCTGTGGGCTCCACCACGATAGAGGGCAGACGGTCCTTCAGTTTGCAGCAGCGGTCGAAGTCTGACGGATCCGGGAAGATCTAAAATGAAAGTGGAGAGAGAACCCGGTCACCTACACGGGCAGGATGGAGCCCCCGCTGTGCACCAGGGACCGTGCTAAGCCCTCAGGATACTGGACAGAGCCAGGATATAGGCAGGAGCCAGGGAGCAGATTCTGGGGCAACAGAGGAAACCATCCCTTAGCAGACTAGCCCTGAAGCTGAAACTTTTCCCAGCAGTGTCTGTATTTTTTGTTTTGTTTTCAGATAAAATAACTCAAAATCACATCATTCCACAGTAAGTCACATCTCCATTTGCAGCAAGCATTTTACTCAAGAAAGCCAATGCATACAACAAGTGCCAAACATTAAATTCCTCCCAGGATAATTATTGGCATCTGGTATGAGCCAGCTACCAGGTGCTTTACATGTATAATTTGGACCCAACACAGTCATGCTGAAATGTAGGTGCTGCTAATGCTACTAGAAAGAATCCTGGGAGATTCTTGGAGAAGGAGGTTGCACAAACCACTCAGCCTGGAAATGAGCAGTGGTGGGATGAGATTCAAACCCAGGTTTAATTTGACTCCCAAGCCTATGCCCCAATACCACCTGCCCCCTCAAGGAGATGGGCTCTGATCTCACTGCAACTGTAAAGTCAAGGCCAACTCAGGGTTGAGGGAGGGGCCCCAGAAACAGGCAAGCTGGGAACACAACCCCAGACTCCTTTTCTACATGTTGAATGACGCCTGGCTCTGTACCTGAGAGAGTCTACTTCTCTTTCTAGAGTCCCGTCAACAAAGCATTTTTTAATGCCTACTGTGTGCCCTGCCCAGAGCTGGGAGAAACCCCAAACCAGGCTATAAAATCCAGGCTCTGCAGATTCCCTTTGCGCACACTGCCCTGTGACTACAGCTGACCCAATTCTCTGCCCAGCAGCTTAAGTACTTAATCCGATGGGCTGCTAGTCCCTCACCACTCACAGCCCTCAGGGACACGCCCGAGAGCTGGAGAGAGGGGCGCTGGGGCACACAGAAATCACATGGCACCTTCAAAGCCATCTCTTCCAACTTCTCCACTTAATAGATGAAGAAACTGAGACCCAGAGGGGTCAGGAGACTTGCTCAAGGTCACACAGCTTGTTAATAGCAAAAGAAAAGAGCAAAAACTGGGGAGGGTGGAGACACACATTTGAAGAGATCCTGGGGCGTCCCTGTGCCTGGCTCTGGTCTTCAGAGGGTGCAGAAGTGCTCTCCTACAAACTCAGGCCTTCCCAACCTCCAGGGCATTCCGAGGGTGCCCAATCTTACTGCACCCAACCCCAAGCAGTGCAGTACCAGGCAAGTCCCTGACCACGTCACAGGCCACGTGGGCCTTCTGGGAGTCATGGGCCTCAATACAACTTCCCCAATCCCCGCAGACAAGTGATTATTAACCATTTATCCAATAAAGCCTTATTGCTGGGGATTAAGTCTTAAGCCAGCTGCACAACCAGGCATCATTAAAGACTTAACAAGGCTTATAAAAAGTATCGTAGTGGCAGCCAGGAGGAGAACAGGGCATGGAGGGGCTAGGCTGGTGGGGTGAAGGGAGGCCTGGGGAAAGTTGACCCCCACTGTGGGCTTTCTCTTCCTGCTGCGGCCAGCCCTGCAGATCTGCCCCAAACTGTGCTGTGCACACAGACCCCTGTGCTGAGGAGGGAGAGGGTCAAGAGGCTTACTTGGGCCCCTCCTCACTTCTCATGTGGAGCTGGAGCCCCTCCCTACAGGTGAGGACACATGGCCCTTCCAAGCACAAGCTCTGGACGTGAGTGAAGGGAACCCTACAAGTGGAAAACATGCTATGCTTCGCAAAGCTCTGTCAGAGTTCACCTCCCATAGGCCTCACCACCCACTATGGGCAGAGAGACCCTGGGGCTCTGAGGGTCACATGGGAGAGCCAGGATTCCAGCCTAGATCTGCTGTTTTCAGTATCTGTGACTTCTGGGAAATGAATGGACACCACTGGGTCAACATGCCCATTTCACAGAAACCTGAGCAGGGAGGATGGGCAAGGCCCTGGGCTACAACAGCCCATTTGGCTGCTGGAGGCCCCAGTTCAAGCCCCAGGATGATTATCTGGGCAGTCAGGTCCAAAAGGTGAGCTTCTCAGTCTGGACAGCTGCTCTAAATCTTTAAGGACTGAGCTGAGACATAGGAAGAGGAGATGGATGCCTGGCCCAGGACAGACCTAAGCCCCTGCCTCCACCCTCTGACCTCAAGCCCTGGGCCGTGCCTACCCTGTGCCTCCCCAGCTGAGAAAGGTGGCAGCCGGCTTCTAATTCTGATCATTCAAGCTGAGGAAGAGCAAAGAGACAAGCAGCAAGGAAGGAAAAAGAGGACAATAAGGGTGGAGAACATGTGATTTCATTTTTAGCTGGGAATGGGTCTTTAACCAAAAATAGGGGAAAAAATGTTAAAGTAAGGATGATGATGATGATGATGGAAGGTATGCCGGGCACATTTGCTGAGCAGGACCTGTCTTCATAATCCTCTGAAGTATGTCGTGGTGTGATGACTATTTTATAGATGAGGAAACTGAAGCACAGAGACGGCAAGTGACTTACTCAAGGCCACAGAGCTAGGAAGTGGCTGAACAGGGACCCAAACTCAGACCTCCAGGACTTCAAACGAAGTGTTCATTTGATAACACATAGTGTCAAGCCATAGACCCCAGATTCTATGTCCTTGATGCCACTTGTATAACCTTAACCAAGACCTCTCAATCCCCTGTGCCTCAGTTTCTCCCTTTAAGAAGTAAAGTAACATAAACAAGTTTACACTGTATAGCACAGAGAATTTATATTCAATATCTTGTAACTTATGGTGAAAAAGTATATGAAAATGAATATATGTATGTTCCTATGTGACTGAAGCATTGTGCTGTACTCCAGAAATTGACACAACATTGTAAACTGACTATATTTCAATAAAAATGTATTTTAAAAAAAGAAAAGAACTGAAGTGACCTTCTGGTCTTACTAGATGGATCCAAATCTTTGGCAAATACAGAGACGATAAAATGCTTTGAGGACATATGCTAAATTCAAATTGGAATGTCCTCTTTGGAGCAGTTTCAATAGGACTATGGTAAGTATTCAATCTCCAAGCAAGAAGCAGCAACACTAATACAGTAATTAAAATAACTCCAGACAATGCCTTTCATACCAGAAGCTGCACAATTAAGTCTTTTAAGTCCTTGGGGGAAGTCTGAGCATTGAACTTCTGATACTGCTTAGTTGCCAGAGAACTTTGCTCCCTGAAGCAGGCACCATCAAAAAAAAAATTTTTCTTTTTTGCAAAGCCTAATGACATTTAAAAAAATCACTGTAGTAATCTAACCCTCCCATCAGAGATTTTATTTTATTATCAGATAGTACCAATTTATGCCTCGGAAAATTGTAGCTCTCTCCAAAGACAAACAAAACGCACCCAAAACCAAACAGCTTCTCATTTCCTTACATCCACACAGAAAGGCTTGCAAAGCGTAGCTGAGTATTTTGCTAGTACAATCTTATCTCCAATAGCTGCCTAAGAGGCTGACCCCAAGGAGGTCAAGATTTTTCCACTAAGTCATGCTTTTTAATCATCTAGGCAGCAGAAAAATGAGAGGTTGCAACTGCAATTTGACGGGGTGGGTAAGGCAGTGGAAAAAAGGACTCAAATCAGACTTGCCAAACACATGACAGGTAGGGCTGGGGCGGCAGGCCAGCCTGGCATGCTGTTTGCCTGCAGGAACTGGCAGGGAATAAAGCACTGCCCTTGTTCCAAAAAGAAACTGCTTCTGGTTAAATCTCTTACCCCAAAGCGTCCCTTCTCTCTGGACAGGGGAAAGGGGGGAAAAAAGATCCTTTTCTCTTCTTTCTGCAGCAAAGGCTCATCTCCAAGAAGTCTAGAAAGGAAGCCTAGAAAGGAGGCTCTGAGAGGCATTTCCCACCCTCAGTCTCAAAGGCAGGACAGATCTAGAAGCATCCAACCCCAGCTGTGTGTCTCTCAGCCCTGCCCTTTCCTCTGTGCACCAGCACTGGACTCCACATCCAGCTGTCACACTCAGCTGCCAGGGATGATGGCTTGGATGAAACTAAGAGACATCAAGTTCCCTCCTTTGCAAATGAAGTCTTGGAGATCACCCACACACACCCTAACCCTAACCCTAACCCTAACCCTAGAACATCCCGGGTCCCACATGTCCCACTGCGGAGGAATAGCAGGCATTCAACTTGGTAATGTGAATTTTACAGGGGACACTTCTTCAAAAGCATCCTTTGCCAGGTAGCCTCCAACTCAAACAGGCCCTGACATTTTGGGAACTCAAATGAGTTCACTTGAAAGGTCAAAGGCATTTTAGGACCTTCTAGGAAGAAATGATCTGTGCGATACAGTTTGGATGCCAATATATTGGAATTTTTGGCTGTGTAGATCACAGCTGTCCAATAGAATTTTTCCACAATAATGGAAATGTTTTCTGTCTGCACTGGCCAACTGTAAACACTAGCCACATGTGGCTATTCCACACTTGAGGCTAAAATTTTTAATTTCCTTTCATTTTTATTAATATCAATGTATATGAAATATGTAAATACAAACATAAATAGCCACACAAATGAATGGTTAAATATGGAAACAATAAAAGCAGAACTGTTCGGGAAAACTGAGGATGCTTGGCTGATGGACCCCCATGGGCAGCGTCAGAGCAGAGAAGTCTGAGGTGAAGGTAAGCTCCTGGAGATGAGGAATCAGTCAGCAGGCTTCTGTTGAGGATAAAAGTTGCCAGTCAGTCAGCTCCCATTTCACCCATGGAGTGGAACTGAAAAGTAATACCAGGACTCCAAAGGCCCGAAATTTAGGGGCCTACCTATCAACTGTCTGCCTCTAAGCCAGGTGACCTAAACCTGGCTGCCTCTGGGGTGGGAGAGGAGAGAGGTGTCTGGCACCTCGGATGGAAAATGTGAGCGATTCTGGTTGGAGCAGCCCTCCCCCATGTGTATGCATCCCTCGGCCATCATCCTGGACAGACAACTTGAGCTGGCACAAAGAGGGTGGAGGGCTGGACAAAGGACTGGGAGATGCTAATGGGGAAAGCGGACACCAGCAGGCAGAGGAGACGAAAGGTGGTTAACTCGACACAAAGGGCTAATGACCAGTTCTGCAAGCTGAGACCCAGGGAGCTTGGCCATCCTGCTCCTCCTTGCTGGGGTGGAACAGAGGAAAGAGGCGAGCTGGGGTGCGAGGGAGAGGTGAGGTGGGGCAGAGAGCCTGAGGTGAATAACCAGGTCACCCTCCAAGGCCCTGAGAGGGATCTGCCTCAGCACCCAAAACCACACAGTGAGCCTCTCCCCTCTCTGGTTCCAGAGCAGGGAGAATCAACCTCAAATCTGCAAGGGCATAGCACCACTCCCACAGGTAGACCAGGAGTCTGAAAGACCTGACTTTTACCTTGTCCCCATGTCTGATTATCTCTGTGACTGGGGTCAAGTCATTTTAACTTCTCTGAGCTTCAGTTGTCTCCTGAGTAAAATGAGGAAGGAGTTTCTACTTTACAGTATTGTTTGAAGGATGACATGATATTTCAGATTGAGTGCCCAACATGGTACCCAACAGGCTCAAAGATGTGGAGGCCCAACTCCCTTGTCTCATTTATAAATTAGGATGCTAACTCCCACCTTATGGAGCTTTGGAGAGAATCAAATACAGCTACGTGTGAACATGTTCTGTGAACTTTAAATTCCTAATGATGGTTCTTACTAGGTAAAGCTGAGGTCCCCAAGAAGCATTTAGAGTGAGGGACTAGGAAGTCTGTAGCTGTGTGGCTTGGGACAGGAGCAAATCAGCAGCACTCCTGGGCTCATGCTCACAAGTTCTAGGCCAAGTTCTTTGCAGAAATGGTGGTGACTTCATCACTTCCCCTCCAGTGCCTCTCTTTTCTCAGGGCTCGGGTTAGGCCAGCTGGAATGGAAGCCACTGCCGTGTCCAGATCCTGGCCTTTCAGTGGAAGCCCCTACAGCTAGAAGTCTTCCCATTATGCAAACTCCCCTCCCCCACCCCCAGCCTACTGCAGGGGCCTGGGTTTCTTATTTTTCCTGGAGAACAACAATGGATTGGCCTTGTGTGTTTATTCCTTCCTAGGAGGGGCTGGTTTATAACAATGGGCAGATCTCTACCAGCATCCTGCGCTGCCAAAGGCTGAATGAATGAGCAGTAGCTAATTCAAAAGAAAAGTACAGCCTGCTTTTTGTCCCTAACAGTATGTGAAGGCAAGAAATATGTTCTTTGAAATCCTTGCCTCCTGCTATTTTATCATCATCAATCATTATTTGGATTTTACTGACTTTTCAAAGTGTGGCTGGTAAGAACAGAAAGAATTATAGCAAAGGGACAGTGGCTACTAACTGGATTCAGGGGATGGGAAAGAACATTCTCCTGTCTCCACTCTGATGCTAGTGACCTCATTCTCCATCCTTGAGAATCAACTCACTTGAATCTCCCCTGGACTGGGTTACAGAACATCCACCTCACCCTCTCCTACCCTTCTCTGGTATCTCACTAACCCTTTGGGAGGCCTGAGCAGAGACTTGGGGCTTTATAACAACTGTTGGAGCTCCTTCCTTTGGATTAAAGATGCTTAAGCTTCTAGCCTTGAAACTTAAAAGAAAAGGAAATCCTCTGGATAAACACCATCTTTCATAAACATCTCCCAAACACACACCCATCCTGCAAGTCAAGAGTTCCAAATTCCAATTAATTAGCACTAATTGCTGCTGATAACTCTGGGCCCAGCAAGCTGATGGGCCTTTTGGAATGTTAAAGAGCACCTCTCAAAGTTCTCCAGCGTGGTTAGGAAAGATCGCAGCCATCCAGCAGAGAAGATTTCAAACACCCGCATCCTATCACCTATATCATTAGTGCCCTTTGAAAAGAAGACATGCTTCCCAGTCATCTCTGGGCCTCTGGAGATGGCCTCTCTCCATCTCTCCTGTCGGTACTACCGGTGTCCCACAGCCACACTCCCCTCTCAGAAAGCCCAGACTGACATGGCTGCCATTTCCAATCATCCCCTCATTCTTTGTTTTGGAGACAAAAATCTTGATTATTTGGCCTGGTCCAACAGCCTTTTCATCCTTGTCTGGGGTTCCCTTCTTCACCTCTACCACAGGGCTTCCAAACCCATCCCTGGATGGAAACAACACTTTCAAGTCTCTAAGGACTTGCTTACAGCCCAGCCCCAGGGCCTTTGCTTGGGTTTCAGTCACCACCACCTCTGCAGAACACTACCTGGGCAGCCTGCTTTGGGACTTCCGCTCTCCCCTCATTCTCATGACCCTCCTTAGGTTCACCTAACCTGTGTAACCTCACCTTCCGTGTGCCCTCCCTGAACTTGGTGTCACCCTAGGCTTTTCTCTGGACTCAGGCAGCTTCTTGGCTTCACCTGTCCATGTTAGGCTGAGGATTCCCCAGTCCGCAGCTGCACCTCCCTTTCCACCATCTGTGGAAAGTGTCCACTTGGATGACATCCATCACTTCCAACTCACCTTTTCCCAAAGTGAGGTCATCAGCTAATTTATCTGTCTTTTTTTAAGTTAAAAACTCTTTTCCCCCCCTCCCAAATAGGAAGCCTTGCTTGATAGTAGGTCCAGGAAAAGAGACCTGGAGATATTAGTTGGTCATAACTACAGTATTGATGCAAAAACACTGGATCTAACTGTCCTATGTTCCTAGAGGTCTGCTCACCTCATGGAAGCCATTGACACTAACAGGGAGGTGATGTCCTGCTGTCCTCTGATCAGACACAGTCCGTTCAGTCTAGAGAAGTGGTTCTCAAAGCTCAGTTCCCAAGGTCCTTTCCAGAAGAGAGTGTCCATAGAGTTAAAATATTTTCTTAATAGTACTAAGATGTTATTGACCTTTTTTCCTGTGTTGATACTTGCACTAATGGTATAAAAAGCAATGGTGGGTGAAATTGCTGGTACTTTAGCAAGAACTAATGATCAGCAGCAAACTGTACTTGTCCTCATTGTATTCCTCACCATTCTCACAAAACAAAAAACTTCATGTCCTAGCTGAAGCAATAAAGATTAATTTTTATGAAATACTGACTCTTAAGTACATGTTGTTTTACTAAATGTCCCTCAACAGATGACTGGATAAAGAAGTTGTGGTATGTATATACAATGGAATACTACTCAGCCATAAAAGAATAAAATAATGCCATTTGCAGCAACATGGATGGACCCTGAGATTATCATTCTAAGTGAAGGAAGCCAGAAAGAAAAAGAAAAATACCACATGATATTGCTTATATGTGGAATCTAAAAAAACAACACAAATCAACTTATCTACAAAACAGAAACAGACTCACAGACATAGAGAACAAACTTACAGTTACCAGGGGGTAAAGAGGGTAAGAAGGGATAAATTGGGAGTTTGAAATTTACACCTCTTGGGGAGTGATGGAAATGTTTGCTATCTTGATTGTGGTGGTTGTTTTATAGGTGTATACATCTATCAAAATTCATCAAATTGTACATCTGAAATATGTGTAGTTTACTCTAGAGGAATTATGCCACAATAAAGGGGTTTTAAAAACAAGTACATGTTGTTTCAATATTCTACATGATGGAATGGAAAGTTGGCATAAAACACTTCTGGTGCATGTCAGAGCGCCACGGTTGTCTGGAAGAAAAGCACTTGTGTGATTGACTTGCAAGCTGAACTAGCCACTTTTTCCATGGAACTCCATTTTCAGTTGAAAGAATGACTGACCAGCAAACCATGGTTATTCAGACTTGGGTATTTGGCAGATAGAAGCCTGACATTTCAGAGAAAATGACTGATGGTATTTGGTACCAATGATAAAAACTGAGGTCTCAAGCAAAAATTAGAATTTTGGAAAACTTGTATCAGCCACCATTAGCTTGATAGTTTCCTATTACTTGAAGAATTTCTGATGAGACCAGTGAAGATATTAACTAATGTGATTTTTTTTGATATTGTATAATGAAATGTGTTATCATTTGGAAGATCTGCATAACTCAGTGAACCTATATTTTCCTAATGATCAGTGTGGCACGTTATGAAACCAAGCGTGTGTAAAAGATTCATTCAAAGTGCAAGACAGACTAATGAATTTTAATGTAAGAGTACAGAAAGTTCATTGATAAGGGTTTAGATTCCTCATTACCACTAGCCGTTAAGAAACTACCACTTGAGTTTTGCTGAAATAGCAGAGAAAAATATACGAAAAGGCTGTTAAAATATTTCTTCCTTTTCTAACTACATATCTGCATAGGCCAGATTTTCTTTATTTACCTCAACTAACACATACACAACAGATTGAACGCAGAAGCAGATATAAGATTCGAACTGTCTTCTATTAAGCCAGATACCAAACAGATTTGCAAAAATGTGAAACCTTTCTTCTCAATAAACTTTTTTGTTTAGGAAAATATATTTATTTTTATTAAAAATGGTTATTTATATTCACATGTAATGGTTTTATTGTTATTTTAAAGGAATTAATAAATAATAAGAATTTTAAACACTGTCATAATATCAAAAGATATAACCCAAAGAAACAAATATCTCTGGGGGTCCTAAATAACTTTTAGGAATGCAAAAGGGACTGAGATAAAAACAACTTGAGGACCAATGGCCTAGAGAAAAAATACCCTCATGAAGACGATTCCGTAACTCAAGGTTGAAGGATAATATGTTTTAAAATTGGAAGAAATTTGATGCGAACATAAAAGGTTCCTTCAAATATCTGAAAGGTTGCCATGAAGGAGAGAGATTTTTTTTAACTCTAGGGGGCTGATTTAGGGTCAAGATGGAAGATTTCACCTCATCATACAATATTCTAACAAAAAATCATAGAATCAACTCTCCCTGTTACAGATGGGGAAATCAAGGCCCAAAAAGGTGATGTGAGTTGCCTGAGATGACAGATACTGGCAAAGCCAAGATTAGAAACCAGTTCTCCAGATTCGTAGTCCACAATCTGCTGTGCTGAGAGGTTCTGAGCTTGGTGTCACTGGCAGGGTCCAAAGAACATGCAGTGACCCAATGCCATAATACTGTAGACCACATTCCTGTCTGAAAGAGACTGGCCCAGTCTCGAAGGTGCCCTCCCACGCCGAGATGCTGCAGTACCACAGTTTTGATCCCAAGGAGAGTGTCTAAATCCACAATCTCCAAACTTGGCATACTCCCTGAAAGAATTTTGATAACCTCTGTCTCCTTTCAAATCTTTGAAAATTGACACATAACGCTTCTGATACATTACAAATATTACCATTTTAAAACAAAACTTTCATGCCACTCTTTTAAATATATACCTAATGGCTTATAAATACCATAGCAATTTGATATCAACTACCATCTATTAAAAAAAAAACTCATAAACAAGCTCTTAAGTCAAATCTTATTCCTTTCTCTACCTAAAAATGTCTTTCTATTCTACTGCTCCATAGAATTCTATCTTAATATATTTTCATGTTTAAAAGTACTTAGTCTTTAGCTTTTTTCATACTTCTCTGCAGTAAAAAGATGTACTTATGTATATAAATTGACTTGAAATGTTTTTCTGTCCCATGACCCTAAGGCTTATGAGTAAAAAAAAAATTGGATTGGCTTATTGCAGCTATTAGTATAAAAGTGATCAATAAACATACCACATATAATTATTAGACAAAAAAGTAATTTTTATTGGTTTCTTATTGCAGTAGATAGGTGAGATTTACAAAGCTTCTTAGACAGTAACATTTTAAATGGCCCATTTGTTTGATGGCCCTAAGGTTTCTACACCCTGGGAAAAAGACACCTTAAAAAGATTCAGGAGAGTGAGAACCAGGTCCTTTTAATAAAGAGGGTAGAGGGCAATCTTGACAGGAAAGGTAGGGAAAGAAAACTGGTGAAGCCTGTCTTCAGGAAATGCAGTTTTAGAAAAGCAACAGAAGGAAGCAGAAGATGTGGAAATTGATTTCCCCAAAATGCTCTCTGTTGTCACATCCCTTGGAAAGTTTGTGTGAACCCCAGGACAGCTACCCTCTGGTTTTAACACTTTGTTAAAACATGAAGTGGTGTATACACAGGACATTATTAAGAAGAAATTTGGGGTTAAAACCCCCAATATTAGGGTGCCAAGGAAAACAGCCAGAAGGTTCCTGATGCTTCTGCTGCCATATACAAGAGGCAAGAGACCAAAGAAATACAGAAATCATAATTTAGTATTAGCTGAGCTGTAAGAGTGCTTCCATCTAAGAGGACACATTCAACCCTTCAAGAAAAAAAAAAATTCCTTCATGGTAACAGCAGTGATGCCAGCCTCAGGAAGGCAGACACCACCATCACTATTCTCTCCTGTCCATGTACACACTATGGCTCCATTGCATTTTTCATTGACTCACATGTTTAAAACATATTTTTTTAAATAAAACTCTTTCACTACATAAATGGAAAATTAGTATTACTTGTCATAGGTAGTAACCATAAAATACACTAACATTTTTAAAGTTTGTCTGTGTAACACCTAAATTAACTTTGTAAACCACCAGGCGTAGATGGATCCTACTGGAATGTTGGCCTAGGCTGTTTACTTGTTGCAAGGAACCTAGAGCCTTGCAATGCTATTGGTGGAAGCCCCTAGAACACTGGCCCAACACTTCTATTATGGTCAGATCTACCTCTAAGAGCCTGTTTATCTTTAATTCCAGGGAAGCTATATTTCTAAACCATGACTATTTCATGAGTCAGACCGAGAACCCCAGGAAAACCAAAATGGTTCTGGGGACTAAATGTACATCTGGTCAACCTTCTTGGGGCTCCAGGCTGGGGCAGCTTCTCTGGTCTTCCTCAAGGTCACATGGTGCTCCAATGTCATTAATAGAATAAAGGAGATGAGTAGGGCAAACACGGACTCATGTGCATTCGTAACCACAGAGCACATCAATTTTCCCACTATGGGACAAGAATACACTCCCCGGCCGTTTGGCAATGCTGACAAAATGTTGCCTAAACATCTTAATCGTCATCATCTCTGCTCAAAATAAGCAATTAACAAGCTAGAGGAAGATGTACAACATCTCCCAAACCCTTTAAAATAACCAAACACCCTTCTGACTTCTCTCCACAAAGTTCCTCCATTATCCCATCTCTATAGATTTTACACCCCTGAGATTCTATTTGCTAGAGCTTTCAATGCTGGAAGCTTATATTATGATAAACTCTTTTCTTTGTTTTCTGTTTTTAAGGTAATATACAATCAAGGGGCTTAATGATGTTGAGTCTCTTTGATTCAGTAATTCTACTTCCAGAAATTCATTCCGAGGAAACAAATCAGACCTGTGCAGAGATTTGTGTAAAATGATGTTCAAAGCAGTGTTCTCTGTGAGAATAAAATATGCCACAACCTAAATATTCAGCAATAAGTGGTACATAACAAAATGAAATGCCGTTTTACAAAGAAAAACAAATGACAGGAACACAGTCACAATATTATACTAAGTGGGAAAAGATTCACTCTAGCATATACAGTATTATCTCAATTTTATCTTTTAATAAAAATGCATAGAAAAATACTGGAAGTAAACATACCAAAATGTTTCAGTGATGGAAATATGGGCATTTTTGTCCTTTGTACTTCTCTGTATTTTCCTAAATTTCTAAAGGGAATTAATATTACCTTTATAATAACACACACATACACACACTTACACTTTTTGACTCAGAAATTCTACTCTCAGTCTCCACTCTCAGGAAATAGTATAAATTATGGATAAAAAATTTATATGTAAAATTACATATAAATTATCACATTACTTATAAAAGAAAATGTATAAAATTTTTTAAAATTCAGTAATTGAAGACTGATGAAAAAATCATGTTGTAACTTTGTGATATAACATAGTGCAATTATTAAAATGCTGGCTTTAAAGCATTTTTAAGATAAATTTTAATGATGTGATGCTACTGACTTTCATACCTTTAAGTAAAAAAGCAGAACACAACTCTGTGATCTTGGCCCCATAAAAATACAAGCACTATGGAAAAGAAGGGAAAAGATGCTAAAATGTTAACAGTTGAGAGTCACTCATGGTGAGATTGTGGTGACTGGAAAACAAAAAGCTTAGACAAGAAAATAAAAATTCCATAATGGTCATATGTTACTTTAAAAATTTGAAAAGTAAGCATAAGAATGATAAAATACGCCAATTTTACCGAAAATATGAAATTACTCAAAAAGGTAGGAAGGAAAAGAAAATTTTCCTATAATTACAGCACTCTGACCTAAAACAACCGCTATTAACATTCCGCTGTCTGCCCTTTCGGTCATGAGTAAGTGTGAGTATGTGTGAGTTCACGTAAGAGTGTGTGTGTGTGCGTGTGTGTGAGCGTGCACACCTCCGTAGGCACCTCAGGCTCTGTCCACAGGGATCAGCCGCTGAGCTTGGCGCTGCCCACACACCTCGGGCTAATGCTCTCCTACTGACAAATTAGAGCTTATAAACAGGGCTGTTTCTGGAGAAAATACTTAGGAACTTGGGAAAACCAAGGATGCCTCTCCAATCCAGGGTAGACAAGTGTTTCAAGCTCTACAGAGCAAAGGCAGACAATGAATCCAAGACATATTATTAATTCTGCCTGGAAACTACCTTCAGGTTCACGTTAGGAGAAAGTCAGACCTAGAGACCAACCCTCTCTGGATTGAGGCTGGTTAACTGCCCTCCTTGCTCAGGCCAATCCTACTTTGGCTGAGAGGTCCAGAACCTTCCCTCCCGCTGGCTCCAATACAATTCCTGGCCAAGCTGCAAATAGTCAGCGTTGCTCCAGCCAAGTGCTCAGGTGCCTCTTCTATACAGTTTACCTAAAAGGAGCTTCTGACAGTGCAAGGCAATTTATTCTACCAGGGAGGGGGCTGAGGGAGCCCCCAAACTTCCCTTGAGGTCAAAGGCTAGCTGGACAATGGTCTGGAGAAAGTTTAAACAAATTTTAATTTTTTTCTAAGACAGGTCTGTGCAATAAGGGGCCCTCCCCCAGACGAGGAGAAAGGAGCAGACACAGGATTTGACTGACTGACAGAGCATCCTCCTGAGCCGGGCTCAGGGACAAGGGAAGGGTGGGTGGCGAGGTGTGAGGCAGCCAGTGGGGCACAGCAGCTAGGAGACTGAAAAGGAGCGAAGCCCTGGCAACTCTGAGCCCCACACAGATGAAGGCCTGTCTTTACCCTCCGAGGATTTTATTTCAGGACTTGGGCCTGAAAGATCATTTCGGGACATTCACTAGACACCCAAGAATAGCTCTTGGCTCCAGTCACAAGATTTACCACCCAAACTCATCCCTTTCCCTAATGGCCCAATCCTCCTCTCTATCCAACTTGGGAGACTGGATTGGCATAGAGAAAATGCTGATCCTATAAAAATCCATGCCATGGGATGGCCAAGGTAGAGGGATAATTCTCAGTGCAGGAAAGGGAGAGCGGAAGGGTCCAATCAATCACAAAGCATCATTAAGCAACGATTTGCAGGACACTGCACTGAGCATTGTGGGAACAAAGAGCCGTCTAAGACACAGAGCCGGGGTCTGTAGAGTGATGAACGCACCACCGATGGAGAGGCCTCTGGCCTAACACAGGCCCTTTGAGAGAAGGCCAGGCTGTGTGGCTCTAGTGTGTGACACGCTGCCTTGGGAAGTGAAGCGAGCTTGTTCTCTCCCTGGCTGTGTTACAGACTCACTGTTGTGACCCCGGTGTGCGTATTGGGGGGGGCCATGGGAATAATTCCAGCCCTCTGCAGGCCCTCACCCAGTGGCGTTCTAAAATAGTGAACACCAAGTTTGTATTGAGGCTTTGGGCACTGGAAGGGAGGTGCTGGATCCCTCATACAAAGTAGACGAGACCTTACCAACGTGGGCACTGACTCAAAAAGAGGCAGCACGTGCAGATACAGGCCTAATGCCACTCAAAGAAACAGGCTCCTTGTGCTTCTGAACTGGGTGGCCTAATCTGCCTGTTTTGCATCACATTCTTATGAATTGTACTAAGCAGGGAGCAGGGGGACGGGGTAGGAATAGGAGAAAGAAAACTCCAGTAATGTGGCGTGTCCATGGCTGGACGTCTCCTGCCAAGTGCTTTGGAATTTTAGCTTTATGTCTCTCCAGGGACAACTGAGGCTTTTAAAGTCTGATGTGAAAGATGATTTCCTGGTGAATGTGGGACTTCTGTGCAGCTGCTCAGTAGGGCCTCCAAAACTCTCGAGAACAAGTTGGGTACCCAGCTGTGGGTAGCCAATCAGACAAGGGCACAAAGATGAGGACATGAAGGTAGTGGATGAACTCCACCTGGAGTGGCCTTGTGAGCAGGGGCTTGTGGGAGACGGAGCAGAGATGCACTCAGGAACCTCAACCCACCAATGATTTCAACATCTGCATTTACACAGGTGGGAACAGGGAAGCCAGGCTCAGGGGGTCTCGTAAAGAAAAGCTCAGCAGAGATAGGAGTGAAGAGAAAGTGTTTCTGAACTGCTGCCTGACCTTAGCTGTTAAACTGAGCCTGTTCTTTGAGAGAGGAGTTGCTGCTTCTGAGAAGGAGTGAGGAGGGGAGATGAAGGAGTTGGCTATTGCTGGGCCTTGAAGATGGAAAAGGCAGAGGTCCCGTCTGGGGAGGGGCTAGCTCCCAGCCAGCACGGTGTTTTGAACCCACCCTAATGCAGAGCCAAAACAGAGGCTCAGACTGCAAGAAACAAAAGAAAGGACTGTGGCAGGAAGAGGTCACCCACCACTGTCCCTCCTCCCTATCATATAAAACACCAAGATACCCCTCCCCCTGTCTAGAGAAATGCATGGGAAGACGCAGGGAAGATCTTAGCTCTGCAGATCAAAAGCAAGGCCCAGGACATGGGACACTGTGGCGCGTGCAGAATTAGCACCTCTGGTTTACAGTGCATCCTCCCTGGCTTCCCCCTGCCAGCCTGACTGGTGGATGTCAAATGGTAGGAGTATGTGACCAAGAACAGCAGGAGGAATACAATGGGCGACCAGTGAGGGACATGTGTGCTGATCAGAGAGGAATTTAGAGAGCCTCGGGAAGGGTAAAAGTTATCATCTTGGTCCAGTTGCTTTAGAAGGGACAGTTTTAAATAAAAACCATGGAGCCAGATCTCTGTCTAGAACTTAGCATGGGCGATAAAACTGCAGAAGCCTCAGCATGCTGTGCTGTGCTGGGGGAAGTGAGGCAGCAAGGTCAGACTATCAGAGCCCTTGGGTTGTGGCAGCATCAGTGTCCACAGGCAAACACTTAGGACCCTTCCCCATTCAGGGCCCAGACCATTCGGGCACAGCAGGGAAGGAGACCCAGCCAGCGAGGCATTTGGAAATGCCACATTCTTAGAGCCCCTGGAGTCAGAGGAGGGCCCTGCAAGGCAGCCACTGACCCGCCTTCTTGAATTAGGAAAAGTAAGAAGGCATTAGGCACAGACATTCCTGTCCCATGAGCCGGAGAACAGGAGGCCCACAGACACAGCGTGGGGAGGGAGCTGCAGACAGCAGGGACATAAACATCCTCGTGGAGACCCTCCCACTAAGCCCCATGAGCTGGCCGCCACCCACATCCCGCCCAAAACGTACTCAAGACTTTCTAGTAACCGTTTACTCACCCACCCGGCAAGGTGTCATAATTCATGCCAAGTGAGAGTGCCAACATGGATTTTGCATATTGAATTGACTCTCTAAATAAATGTTAAGATGACACAAGGCACTAGCTCTGTTGATTTTTATACATGCTCATAAAATGGCACTAACTTCCTAAGCACAAGAGATAGAGCTTACCTGAATCCTTCAGGGGATAAAAAGACATCTATCTGAGTCTGAGAAGGCCCTTTAAAAATCCTATGGCAGAGGGGAAGGTGGCCAGCTTTAGAATCAAGAGACTTGATTTCACTGAGACAACCACCATCCACTTAGCACCTGCTCTGTGAAGGCCCTGGGCCGGCAAGCACCGTGGGTTGGGGAGGGGTATTAGAGGGGTGATGGCTGATGCACACAAAGAGAGAATAAGTCATCCCCTGCCCTCAGAGACCTGGACAGGGAGAAGGTCAGGCAGGATCAGGGCAGCATCATTTAAGCTCAAATGCCACAGGTGTTAGAAGAAGAAAGGTCACATCTGGCACAGAGAAATCGGGAAAGCTTCATCTGGGTAGGTCCAGAAGGTGGGGGGATGACTGACCAAGTTCAGTGTGCCTATTTATTTTACAACCTTGTTTCAAGGTCAAACCACAAGTCTGAGATTCTATTTCATCTGCCAAGTCAAGATTGATGTCTCCTTCCCACTTTTAGTTCCTTGGAAAAGCAGGTCGCAGTAAAAGCCATGTACTATTATTACCCTCAGGACAAATGCCAAGAACAGAGCTTGGAGACCTCCCACCCCAGATCTGAGCCCAGCCTGAGCATGCACAGTGAACAGGCTCTGGCCAAGTGCAGCTCCAACCAATCCCCAGAGCTCTGGTGGGAATGTGTTTAATTGGATGGCACTGGCTTTGAGTGGGTCTAGAGAATATCAGTCATATGACAATTGTCAGAGTAGCTCTCTGCAGAGCCCTGCAGCTGGCCTAAACAGAAGCAAGTCAAGCGGTATTTGAAGGTGCAACAAAATTAGAGATTGGAGGTGCCTTCTCAAAGTCCTAATTTTCTTTCAACGCCCAGCCCCAGTCTGACTGCCTTTTCCCAAGCCTTCTGATTGCCACACATGCCTGGGTTGACCGTAGCTTTGGTATTGTCCCACCAGACTGCCTGTGCTCCAGTTATGTAGATACTGGTTTCCCACATGGGCCCTGGACCCTCCCTAAAGTGCCCAGCATAGCACGTTACATACAGCGAGTACCCAATAAATGTTGCTTGGTTGAAGATAACCACCTCCCCCTTTTCTTTTCATCAGGCAACCAGAAGAACTTTCTGAAATCCTGTGACAAAATCTTGTGACAGAGTGCTTTGAAGTTCTAGGTAAGATATTTTGGAACTGGGTAGTAGCCACCACTCAGGTAGCAGGGACAGATTTCCTGAGAGAAAACTGGGCCTTCACTCTAGTACCACAAGGGAAGATTTGAGGGTCCTTTTCTTAGGCAGCAACAAGTTATTTCAGGAGCACAGAAGTGATTTTATTTTCCTCCTGCCACTGCAGCCCCAAGTCAGCTGTCCTCACCCAGCATTGCAGCCCCTTCTCCATCATCACCTGCAATAATCCTCAGATCCAGTAGAATGATCTGAAAGTGAAGAAAACTGCCCTGTAGGACCTGGCCCTTTATCCTGGGACATGTTCAAAAGGAGAATATAAAAAGCATACACAGGATATATCGAAGGCTGTGTTTGGAAAGGTTCTGTGATGGAAATCTAAAGCTCAGAACTGAAAAAAAAAAAAATCTCACCTGTAACCACAAAGAGATTCAGTCTGATTCAGCGGCTTGGAAACTGGTATCCAAAAACACCCCAGCCAGTGGGTCAGGAAACTTCTACCCTCCTACAGGCTGTGGGCCTCCAATTGCCCCTCTCAGACCCACTGTGGGGGCGGAAGGTATAAAACCAACCAGGAAAGGGTATTCCCCCTCTCCCCCTGGACCCCATCAGGCTACCTAATACATATTTCCAGCCAGCCAAGGTGCTTAGCCACATTGACACACAACAAAGGGGCCTTCTTGAACCTCCCCAGCATGTCTGAGGTGACTCTGCTGTCACCGGCCAAGCTACCTTACCCAACCTTAGCTTTCATGTCACCTCCCTTTGATCACCCTCCCTCCATCACACCCACTCAGCTTCCTAGTTTCTACTTCTTTTACAAAACAAATGGCCCGGGATGGTCATAAGGAATGACTACCCAGAGCCAGTCTAGATTCTAGCCAAGACCCAGCCCCAAGGCACAGACACGTGATACATCAGAAAAGCGAGGCTTTGGAGTCCAAGACCCAAGTCATCCACTCAGTCTGAGTCTGTTTCCTCATCTGTGAAATAGAACAAGAATTCCCACCTCAGAGCTACAGTCAAGAGTGAATGAGTAACGTTTGTAAAGGGCATGGTGGGCATTCAGTTACTATCTGCTGAATGAGCCCATCACACCTATTTATCTTCCCTGGCCAGCCATCCTGCCCAATTTCCCTAGTTCCAAAGTCTTTGCTTAAAAACAGACTCTTTCCTCGCCCAAATGTAATAACCTAGACACTCTCCTTGGAAATCTGAAGACAGCTCACTGCCCCAGATGTATGTGAAGGTCTCTGCAGTCAGCCAGGGGCAACTGAAAAGCACATGGCCAGCCAGAACCAGCACTGGGCTGAGAACCTGAAGGGGTTACTTAGGCCACTTGTTTGGTCCTTATGCATTCTGGATCCACAACACAGGATGATCTCTAAGCTGGATTCTGGCAATCACATCCCTGAGATAGCTACCCTTTGAGGAAAGGTCTCCTCAACTCTAAGTAGTCTGAACATTAACCCTGTTGGAATCAGTTGGTCAACCATCAACCAGAGGAAGAAAGAAGCATTTGACACAGCCATTCCTCCACCAGACCACCCTTCTCCATAAGCTGCCCCTCACAGTGATGTTGTCATTGCCCAAGGCACAGCTGGAAAGGGAAGTTCTGGTCTGAACTGACTGCACAAATCACTTCCCCTTTGCCACTGTGAGGGGGAGAGTCCACAGCAACCAGGACAACTAGTTAATAACATTGCCTCATGCTTGCCAAACACTCACTGTGTCCCAGGCACTATGAATGCCTTATACATGTCATTTCATCATGTTGAATCTCACCACAATTTAGATGAGGACTATTGTTGCCCCATTTTACAGAGGAAGAAACTGAGGCTTACTGGCATTAGGGGAGTTTCTCAAGGGCACATAGCTCTTACAAGTGGCACTGGGATATAGAATCAAGTCTGCCTCCAGCCCTGGCATAAGCCACCAGGCTCTTAAGAGCCAGAAGGAAGCCAGTAATGAACTCACCTGGTAGGAAAGGCCATCCTTTCGGGGGTTAAGGCCAATCTCCTCCATGGATGGAGTGTTCATCATCACCTCAGTCATCTCGGCCGATCTCAGATAGTCAGGGCTGCCAAGAAACCCAGAAAAAAAGTCAACAAACACACACACTTTCACATTCCTACTCTCGGTGGTGCGTCCTGCTCTTAGAGCAGGGGACTGTCCGGAAGCAGGATGAGAGGTGTTCGAAACAGAACTCTCAGAAAAACAAGCTCATGCCCCGAGGAAGCACCTTACAAGCCCAGAGAATCAAGCTCTCAACCTCTACCAACAAAGCCCATTGTCTGAAAACCACTCTGCAAACCTCCTCTTCCCTCCTCTCCTGTACTTGTCCCCACTGGCACAGAGTGACTCTGGATTTTCTTTTAAGTGACAGAACTAGAAAAAAAACAAAACAGTAGGTAGCTGAGGCCATCTGTCTATATTAACACCAATTCAACCCGTCTCTAGGGGAACTGAATATTATTATTACATAATGATAGCAGGTCAACCTCAGGGAAACCAAGTTCAATAATGCTGCCTTCCTAAATTTCTGTCTCTCTGGTGTTCCTTTTTGCAAAATGTCCCACTTAAAGCCCCAAGGGGTAAGCTCTCTGCAAGCTTCACATCTGCAATCCAACCCCCTTCTCCAGCCCCAGCCACAGCAGCTGCAGCTCACAGCTTGAAAAACATCCCCTGGATTAAAAGCCTTAAGGATGCCTGGACTCTGATTGCAAAGGAAATTTCCAGAGGGGCCAAGCTGGCCCACCAATGGCTGACATGTGAAAGTGCTTTGTACTTCATAAGCAGGATACAAATGCTCCATTATCCTCACACAAGCCATGGGCACATACAGGGTCCCGAATGTGTAATGCCAAGTAGCACATACCAAAGTCAACGTACCGGCCACATAACATCCAGTATTTTCACCATCATGCCTTTACACGTGGTTAAAAAAAAAAAAGTAGGATAGGCTTTAGAAAGACTAAGGAAACAGGAGTACCAAACTCTTCTTCATTTTATGGCTCCTACATAGAGTAGAAACGGCATTGGATTTGGAAACAGAAGCGATAGGTTCTGGTCCAAGCTCTGCCAGTCAAGTGCAGTGTGATCTTGAACAAGTCATATAACCTCTCTGAGCCGCAGGTACCCTGTTAGGCTGTTACCACGATACTAATTATGCATATCTCACAGTTGCTAAAAGACTTATCTAGGGGGAGAGCATTGCAAACTGAAATGCTCATCAACTGTAAAGTAATTCCAAACCTTAATCTCTCAGGGGACGATAACTCTGATAGGCCCTAACACCCATTTTAGCAAGTTTTGAGTGGCCAGGGGCACACAGCGTCCAACGGCCTTCCAAGTCTCACCCATATGGTACCTGGCTGCTCACATACCACGGAGGGAATGGAGGGGCGCTCAGAAGAAGAAGGACACTGCAAGCCTCAGGGGCGAGGAAATTTTCACTTTGTTTTGAGAGTTCAGTCTCCTCTCTGAAAAGAGCCAGACTAGGATGGGGGAGGGAAAACTAAGAGAAGATGCTGGGTTTCCGGGCAAGTTTAAGGTTGGGAGTCAGGACTCCGAAGTCCGTTTCCTCCTGAGTCATGGAAAGGCTACCGCCGACCCCCAGAGAAATGGGCCAGAAGAGCGCCCACCGGGCTCTCTCCAGGCTTTTAATCAGGTTTCAGGGCGCTCACTTCTCGCTCCCGGCTATGCGCGGCCGCGAAAAGTTAAAGCAAGAAGCATGAACTTTCCGGTTCCTGTGCTGAGGAGGACTGCGCGGAGCTGGAGCCTGCGGGGCCCTACTTTCCGCGCCGGCACCTGAGAGCGCGCTCTGGGGCCGCCAGCGCTCGCCCCTCGACCGCTCTTCCTCTTCCCTAGCGCAGGGAGGAAGCAGCAGCCTGCGCGCAAGTCCCAGCGGCCCGTGGCCTCGCTCTGCAACGAACCGGACGCCCAGAGCGCATCCCTCCCAGCCCCAATCGGGGTTGGGTGCAAATCTCGGCCTTCCCCCGCTCGGCCAGGGCCCCTTCCAGCCGGGCCCGGTGAGGGCGGCTCCTCCTCAGCCCGGGCCCCTATAAATGCTCGTCGGGTTTAGGGGCCATGGAGAGGAAAGGGATCGAGAGGGTGCAACGACAGCTTGTGCTGCTGCTTGTGGTTTCAGCCGGGTTAATTGTGGGGAGAGCGTTTTCCCCCACCCCTCGGAGCTCTGCAAACGCCGCCGCTGCACCAGCTCAGCCCCTCTGCCGCCGGCCTCGACGCCGAGACTTGCATGCAAACAAAAAGGAAGAGGGGAGGGGCCCAGGGAGAGCAGGAGCCCCTGCGCCAGGCAGGGTGCGCGCCTCCTGCAGCCCTCCGCATAGGGGGTTTTATTAACTGGATTCAGCTGTGATCCCTGGTTCCGCACCACCCCCCAACACCACCACCACCATATACACACCCTCCCAGCTGTCACTTAAGTGAGGGCTTCGAGTTCACTTCCTTTGTCTGGATGCTCAGCACCACCTCCCCCCACCCCCACCTTTGCAACCTTGACGTTGACTCCTGCACGGGCTTCGGCAGCGGTTTAATGCCAGGCGCCCTCGCCGCTCACTGCCCTCGCACCCGAACCGGTGCGAGCAGGCGCCCGGGACCCGCAGCCACGGCCACGAGACAAATGCCCGCCGAGGGCGCTGGATACTTACCAGTGAATGGGGAAATATACAGACATGAAGTCCTAGGGGAGCCTGACCCACGCCCTTGTGATTTAAAAACGGTCACTGCGTCCCGTGTAAGGATGTCACGGGCGCAGACAGGCGCGGCAGGCAGCCGAGTGCGGGCACTGGGCGTTCGCCGGTCCGCCTCCTGGAGACAGCCCCACTGCCAGCGGCGTCAGCAGAGAAGACGGAGCTCTCGGTTCTCCACCGAGCTCGCAGCCCCACAAAGGGCCCAGGAAGCCGTATTTATAGGAGCGGGGGCGGGGCTCGGCCCCGGGAGGCCCCGCCCTCTCTCGCCCACTCCTGGAATAACGTCACCAAAATCATGAATGGCTTCGGCGCTCTCAGCTTCGGCGGGCGGCGGCTCGGGGGCGCGCTAGGCTCCGCTCCCCGAGAGCCGTGGTTTGCTGTAGCTTCTAGCCCGACCCCCTCCCCACGATTCACACAGGCAGACACGCGCGTGGACACGCGCGCGCACACACGCACGCAAGGGGGCCGGAGTTCAAAGTCAGCGCCGCTTCGCGTTTACAATCCCACCCGCGTCGGCGCCCCTCTCCCTGCACACACCCCGGGGGTGCTTGGGGGCAAAGGACGTGGTGTGAGGAGGGCGCCCGGGCAGGCTCCGCTTGTGACCGCTCAGCGGCCGCCCTACGCCAGGGAAGGGCGCCATCCCTTAACCAGCGCCCCCTTTTCCACCCACTAGCAGTCTACAGCCCCCACCTCGGGACTCCTCTTCAGCGTTCATCCCCCAAACTAGGCCTTTCCCAGGCATCCTCGCTCGCAGCACCTCGATCGCTGCGCCCGAGGCACGTCTCCTCTACCCCCAGGAAACTGAGTGGAAATGAGAGCACAGCTAAAACAAAGAGGCGGTGGGAAGGTGAGAAGGGAAGCAGAGCTGGAGGACCTTATGGCCCTGGGGTCGCGTTAGCTTCCAAGGAGCTGGTCTGCAGCCCTGAGAGCCGTGGAGGGTCTTATTTGTATAAGAAAAGATGTGTTGTCGTCGTAGGGTTTTTCCATTGGACAAGTACACCCAGCCTGCGGCGGGTGTCTTGGGATGCTGGTGGACGCCGCGCAAGCAAACTCCACCAGCTTTGGCTCCCAGATCTGCTCCAAGAAGAAGAAACAAAGAGCTTCAGCCGAACCCCTCCCACACTGCCCAGGAATTGCAACGCCAGGAGTCTCTCCGGGCGGTGCGCAGCCCCTAAAGCCCGGATGGGAGTCTGCCCCTCTGTGGCTGGAGTGCGTTGCTTCACACCTCTGCCTCAAGACTCCTCCTGTAAAATGTCTTTATAACCCTGACCCAAGTGTGTCCTCGCGACAGAGGAAGTGTGTGTGTGGGTAGGGACGTGGCGGGGATGGTATCCAAAACTAGGCAAAATTAAGTGTGCATGGAAAGGTAGGGAATGTGTTGAATACATATATATGTGTTTAAAGGGGGAAATATCAGCCTATCTCAGGTAAAAAGGATAGGATTTATGGCGAGGGTTTGACACTGGCAGGGCTATGAGGAGACCCTCATAATTTTGATCAGCCCACCCAAGCCAACACAAATAAGAATAATAGATAAGAATAATCAAATTAAAACCAACTTTGCTATTTTTTACACTCATTCATATATACAACCTGAATAAAAACAGTGTACTTCCCATGAAAACGCAGCTTCAAGACCAGACCCCGGGTTTCTCCCTCCAACCAGAGAAATTCAGGAGCTTCTCGCCACAAAATAAATCAGAAATTGATTTGTGCTGCCAAATACGACCTCCACTCTGCTCCTCTGGAGGTAGAGTCCTGATGGTGGGCGATGTTTTTCTGTGGACAGGTGCTATGGCGGGGCGGGGGCGAGGAGTGGGCAGAGGGGTAGGGGTAGGGGGTCCGGTGTAGCGCTACTGCCGACAGGGGGCGCTGTGTGCCTTGTGCGTAGGATTTGGAAGCTTCTCAAAGGCTAGATGTGACCTGTCGTCTACTTCTCCAAAGGCGAAGCCAATGTTTGGAGAGCTGGTTTCCAGGCTGGACTTTCTGGGGCACTTAGAGGACAGTGCCTGAGTTAGGCCCTTGGTGAGCAGAACTGATGCCTTCTGCCATCTCTCCCCAGTAACAATCCCTGGCAAGGCCTGGCATGAAAGACTGTCTCACCACTTTCACTTAGCAACAGCCCTGCATTACATCTTTGTGATTATCGCTTTGTGAAATTTTCAAAATTCAGAAAGCTGCTCCTACCACTCACAGACACACAGACACACAGACACACATACATCCCTTAGTGTCAAAATGGCCTCATTCTGGAGAAGAGGATGGGAAGTAAGGCCTTCACCAGCAGATATCCAGCCTCCGGAAAAATTCCCTACTTTGGAGAACATTGAGGTAATTATCTTATGCTCCTCTTGGAGAAAATTCGTTTTAATGCCCATTTTAGCTAAATTTCATTTCCATCAGTAAGATGGAGTTGAAAGTAAGCCTCGGGTTGGGACCCCAAATCTACACTTTCTGTTTCCCTTCTGGGTCCCCATGACACATTTATTCATTTGAAAATATGGGAATCATGGGGCCAAACCTTGATGCAACCATAATGAGTACACCACTCTTCAATCATAATACTTTATATAGTGTCTTGCAGGTTTCCAAGGCATTTCTATTATCTCAACTTTCAAAAGAATGTAGAAAGATTACCATAGCACAACGTACAGTCCCCAGTTTACAAATGTGGCAACCGAGGCGGAAATAAATGAAAGGGCTTCCCAGGATCACACAGCCACTGTGCTGCATTGCTCTGGATCATGCATTTCCTTCATCTCTCTAAAGACACAAGTTATTTTAACCTGCAGACTGATCATTTCTTCCCAATATCCCATGAGATAGGTTTCTATCCCTACTGCCTTTGAGTAAATGAAGAAGCAGAAACACAAGCAAATGAAGTTGCATAGAACTCAAGAGCTTAAAGAGCCCTTCCAAATCACCAAATCCAGTCTCCTCATTTTACAGGTGAGAAGACATCTAAGAGATTAAGTGGCATGTCCAAGGTCGCCAGGATATTAAATGGTATAGATGGAACCTGAACAAGGCCTTCAGATGGCTGGTCAAATGTTCTTTCCACTGCAAACCTACGCCCTGCACTGCACTTGCCAGGAAGTCAACAGCAGAGGTCAAACATGGGATCTGGTCTCTTGAAACCCCCTCAGTCCACCACCAACAGTTACTGAGCATCTACTAAGTGCAGACCAGGGAACTAGACACCCTTCTGTATTTCCTTCTCCTACCTTTGCAGGAACTAGAGAGCTGAATTGCAATTCTGCTTCAATAAAAATCCAAGGGTAATCAGAACTTCCGTGCTTTCCAATGTTATATCAATCCAGTTTCCCAGCTCCTTCTCTCTCTCAACTGAAATAAGAATTTTAAAAAAGAATAAAAGTACCGAGTTTTATATCTTATTAGCATTAGCTCAAGCATCACTGTGTCACACACTCAGGACATGTAGCTAATTATTCATGGAGTAGAAAAAGTCTCCAATTACATTCATTTAGTAACATATTCCCACACTTTATTCCTCTTCTGGCTTTGCAAAAAGGCAGTATTGCTTGTAATTCACCTAGTGGTGAAGCTGGACCTTGGGTTAGCTAAAAGGAACTTCACAAAGTAAGCTTGCTGAGGTACGCTCCTATCTGTTAGAACATTTATGTCTTGCAAACAACTTTAAGACAGAGGCACTGTTGCCCCATTTTATAGCTGAAAAAGGAGAGGCTTTGAGAGGTTAAGTAATCTGACTCTGAAATGGCTCAACTAAAATTTGATTCTGGGGCTTGTTAGTTCTAAAGCCTATGTTTTCTCCACAATATGACATTTATCCTGGCCTCTGTGGTTTTGTTTGTTTGTCTTAACAGCTAATCCATAAACTGAATACAAAAGTGTTGATTCCAACAGCAAAGATCAGGACTATTTTGTGTCCATCCAGTGGGGTAGGGCTGGCAGAATAAACAAATTTCCCACCCTGGGAATCTGGGAATGTCTCAAAGGTGTCAGTCAAAGGCTTGGGTTTAAAAAAATAGTGAGTGGGAGAAGGGGAGTTTCTAGCCAATTTTTCGGTGAAACTCATTTGAGTATATAAGAAATCTGAAAGGCAAGAATGTGTGTGGGTTGATGTGAGGATGAAATGAGATAATGTTATGAAAACACTTGGTAAGTTGGAAAGCACTGAACAGACGCACAGCTTGTTTTTAAGGTGTGTGGGGAGAGAGGAGGTTCAGCAGACGTGATTGCATCGGCCTCAGTTTTTCACTTATTTCAACCACAGACTGCCCCATTTTCCCCTGGAGCCCCTTGACTGAAGTTTCCAGCTTCTGGGGGAGGGGGGCAGACACCAGAGGCAAGCAGTGAAGCTCTGCCTGGTGGGCACTGCTGTGGTCCCAGTGTCCCAGCAGCTCCCCTCACACGCTATGAGTTCTTCCCAGCAAGGATTAAGCTGCATTCTGGATACATGATGAATGAGCGGGCCTGAGAGCATGGACACACTTTCCCACCTTGACCATTATGGAATTAGCAGTCCCCCACACAAAGCAACCCGAACCCACCAGACAGAACCCTCCAGCCTTCCACTGACTTTGCTGTAAGTCCCCAGGCAAGTTGTGTGACCTCTCTGTCTCAGATTCCTAAAGCAATAAAAGCAGGCAATAGATGTCTCTTTTTCACTCTTGGAGTGCTAAGAAGGCTGAGAGAAATTGCTTCTATAAATGCTCAAAAGGGAAGTGCTTTGCAGCCCATCACCAGGGCTCTGTAGCCAATAAAGCCCGTGGGTACTCTTGCGCTGTGCCATCTCACAAGGAGCCTCCATCGTTCTCCAACATGCTCACCCCCTGGGATCTGGCAGCCCGTGAACTCTTGCTTTCCCAAATATCAAAGAGATTCAGCCCTGGCTTACTCTTTATTTCTACCAAGGGGCCTTTGAACCAAAGGGATTTTTCAAAGAAAGAAAACTCTATGGAACCTTTACAGTCCAGGCTCTTAAAAGAAAACACTAAAACTGGAACCAGTTCAAGGCCCTCGTGTCCAATTAAGGAAACACTCACATTCCTGTCCTGGCTCCGGCCCTAGCGTGCTTTCTCTCTTTCCACATCTACCCAGGAATGCACTTTAACAGCCAGAAAAGAGGTTACTATCACCAGGACACAGATCATATAGCAGAGGGCTCCTCGGGGTGGGCTCCAGCAGGCTGATACCTTCCTTGAATTAGACAAAGAGCATGGACCACAGAACAATCTAAATTCCCTTCATATCACCCTAACACGTCACCTCCCCCCATTTCACCCACAGCTCTGGACCAGAGAAACTCCATGATACCTGTGGGGTTAGGAAAACAGAGAAAAACACTTACAATAGTTTCTTGTGAAGAAAAGCACTTTCAGTTTTCTTTTCAAATATACAGGATGTCAGCTAGCTTCCTCCAGGGACAGCTGCATCTGTCCCTGTTGATTTCACACCCACCGCTCCTCCTTGGAGGAACGAGCAGTGAATTATGCACAGGGAGCAGCGCCTTCTGAATGCTTCTGCCAACTCTGTAACCCGAGTTAACGCCAGCTTACTGGAGTCCCCAGTGTACTTCACACCCACGTGGAGCCTGGCCTTAGGATCACATAGCTGGGTCTATATTACACCTTCTTGACCTTTCAATAAGAGTTTTACCAACAGGTATTCAGCACCTACCATGTGCCAGGTGGTGGAGTTCCAAGGAATTGCTTTAGGAGATCTTTAGTTCTCTCCCATCTCCATCACCCTCAAAACCATCCCAAATAGACACACACACACACTACGTGATCACAGGGGTTCTGCCAGGCCAACACAGCTCTGAGACAAATCACTAAATTGCTTTAGTGCACCCCTAAATAATTATAAAGCCGAATAAAAACAGCATATATGCTATGTAAGTGCAGTTTCCATATAAGACCCCTAGCCTCTACCCTTCCTACCAGATTTTCTACCCCCAAGTTCCTTTTATCAAGAAATCAGAAGCTGCCTCTGATGCTTGTCATGGTGTCTATCACTAGGGAGATTGGGAGAACCAGACCATCTGATACCTGCTGTGACAGAAATGTGTGCATGGGTAGGGGGATGTCCTGATTTGTCTTGGGGAGCCAGTGCTGACCACCCAAATCTAAGCTCTTTAAGAGGTAGGACTGAGTCTGTTTGGTTTACTGCTGTACCATCACCACCCAGAAGGGTGCCTGGCACAGAATAGGCATGCAAGAAATATTTGTTGAATGAATGAATGAATGTTATCAGGAAAAGCTACGAAAGGATGCTACTGAGCTGGCCTCAAAGGATGGGTAAAAGCCAGAGAAGGACAGTCTTAGCAACCGGAACAGCATAAGCAAAGGCGGTGGGCGGGGGCAGTGAGAAAGTGCCAGGATGGGCTGGGAACTAGCAGTGAGCAGAAGAATTCGGATCTGGTGGAGGGGCACTGCAGGCCCCTAGGGCTCCGCATCTGCCTGTGGAATGGAATGCTTGTTTGTTAGGAAAAGGCCTTGTGCTCTGCAGGATGGACTGAGCTCCGAATTTCTGGCAGGAAAAAAGTCTGTCACTTCTTAGCCAAACCAATCCCATTTTCCTCGCCTCTACGTTATTTTGAGTTAATATCAGCACTTCTCCTCCAGTTGGGTGGGGCCTCAGCAGAAGTGTTAAGTAGGTCAGATAGAGTTTACATGAATTGCTTCTTCTGAGACTTCCCCTTTCCATCTTCTCTTGTTTCACACCTCTCTTTGACCACCTCCGGGCACCCACTGATCGCAAGAAACCCACGCTCCCTCCTCTATAACAGCTTTCCAAACTCCAAAGCCACCCTTTTCTTTTCTGCTGCAACGTCCATCCTTCAGCTCCTTAAATCTCAGGCAGCTGTCAGACAAGCAAACTTGATCTGCCAAATAAATTCACACTATGGTGAGAATGACATGCTCACAGTACCTCCAGGGCCTCCGTCTAATACGGCCATTTCTGGCAGGGTAAGTGGGTAAGAGGGAAGATCTCTGAGTCCCAGAGGTTGGATGATGGTTGGCAGTAGGGGTCTGAGGGGAAACCATGCTGTGAGAAGACAGAGAAGGAAGTGAACCCCTCAGAAGTGCTGGGTGGATGCCACCAAGGGTATACATATAAAATGACTTCCCTAGTCGGTCACAGCCCTTCTGGAGGGATCTGATTGGAATCCTCCAGCGCTAATCTGACAACAGCACTGTAGCAGACTAACTCCACTGATCAATGGGGAGGGGTAAAAACAAGTCTGGGCAGACTATTTTCTTCCTTTCTTTTTACTAAGAAGGGACAGAGCTTCAGACCAAAGGGGACTTCTCCAAGTGGACTCCAGGCACTCAGGGCCCCTGCCCAAGCCCAGGCTAGGCCAAGAAGCTCAGGTGTGCACCAGGAGAGGTGGTTCTGACATCCCTGCTGAAGTCCTGCACCAGCCTGAACAAAGCTGGTGACAGGTGGTGATGGAGAGAAAGGCCTTTTCACATGCTCGATGAGGGCCTGAGGCGACAGAGGCTTCCACAAAGGGTTTCTAAGCCTAGTGAATAAACAGTGTGGCACATTTGGGCTCAGACAGAGCTGGACACAGTACTGCTCACCAGCTGCTGAGGACGATGGGGCAGCTGGCCGCCCACACCTCCCACCCCGACATCTGAAGCCTGAACCACTGCTGGAATCTTGCCTTGAACCCCCAGCCACCCTCTGAGTGAACATCTGGCCATCTTGCTCCTCCTCACCCAGGCCTCCTCTTAGGAAATGAAAACTGGAAAGAGGGAAGGAGACCCTCCCTAGGCTCTTTCCTAACTTCACTCTTTAATGCCTCTGATGTTACTATTGAAAAATTCTAGACCATTAGGCATGTTTTAGTCTTTCTGGAGGCTAGGGTAGGGGCGGGGGTGGGCGTTCCCCAGCCCTAACCATGTGCTTTTATTTATGTAGGGGTGGCATCTCTGAGACCCTAATCTTCCACAATGCTTACTTATTTTGCCATTTAAAAAGAAAATAGAAAGACTAATGAATTATACATCAGATATGATGTTGTCTGACCTTCTGAATAAGAGAATGAACAGGTCTCTTCAATTGTCTAGCCTCAGTTTGCTCATCTGTAAGATGGGCCTGATAGTCCCTGCCCTCCGCTAGTCACACATGATGGAGCAGTAACAGCAAACACTCAACTTCCTTGGCAAAGAAGTGTGGTGTTAAATTATCCTCTACTGGATATACGTGGAGATGAACAGTAAAAAGATGGGAAAGTGAAACCTGCATCAATTATTTCATTTTGTTGCTTGTTAACGGGAAAACATAGCAAAGGCAACAACTCTTTTCTTTTCTGAGCAAGAGAGGCTAAGCCAGTTCTCTTAGGAGAGAATGATACCAAATACAGTGGTTGATAACCCATGCCTCCCTCTTCCCAGCAAATTCCTTGGATTGTGTGCACCGAGGACATGGTGTCCCACCTTCACAGCACTCCTTTTGGCACATGGGCACACAGGCAGATGAAAGTTGTTTGTTCAACAAGGAACATTAAGACGTACCCTGGTATTGAGTGCCAGCAAGTCACCCCATTCTTCTTTTGTCCTTGGGACCTCCACATGTCCACACAAACATGTACACTTATGTGCCAGGGGCACCTCGGCAGTTAAACAAATGCTCTGTTTTCTGGGTCTAAGCTAGGGAAATAATGCTGATCTCAATCCAAATAGAAATAGAAACTTCTCATCCAATTCACGGTGTTTTATCACCTTTGTTTATGTCTGAGTATTTGTCACAGGCAGCAACAAATACCTCCCCGTGACTTCAGGGGAAACAGGTGTGAGGGCTGGTGTGATTCCAAGGTATCTTGCATTCTCTTCCTTCTGCAGAGTGATGATGCAGCGGGGGCCATCATTGTGACAGGGATCCACTGGGGGATGACAATCTGATAGTTGGAAAGGAGGGGCGGACTGGAGAAAGGGAGGTCAGAAAGGGAGCTGCCATGATGGCCAAAGAGGGAGGTTGTGTCAGTGGGGGATGCAGACGATGAGGGGAGAGGCCACAGATGGAGGCTTCAGAACTCAGTAACTGTTTGGATGTGGGAGCAGAAGGGGGAGGGAACTGGAAAAGACTTGGAGTCCTTGAGCTTGAGTGACTGGAAAACTGTCACTTTCTGCTGGAAAAGCAAAGTTTAGAAGGGGCTGGTTTGGGGAGAAGAGGGTCATGTCCGTTTTAGACCAGGGAGTGGGGGGCGTCCACGTGATGACTGCCCAGTGAGTTGCAGCTGTGTTGAGCTGCAGCACATGAAAAGTGTTGTCATATCACCCACACTAGTTGTTTCTCTCCTTCTGGGGTCCATTGTGGCTAAGACTTCTGTTCTAAAGGTCAAGTGCCTGGCAGGTCTCTGTGCCATGGGTGCTTCGACCCTGGTGCAGATTAGGTTCTTCAAAGGCAGCTGTGGAGACAGGGTTTGGGACCAGCACCGATGAAAGGAAGGAGAAGAGCAGGCTTGGGCTGAAAAAGAAGTCTAAAGGTGATGATAGTGATGCAGGCTCAACACACCTCTGCCAAACCTACGGGGAGCTTTGGGTAAAGACTACCTACCAGAGTGTTCTGCACTGGGACAAAATGCCTGGACCTTTGTTCCCCTGCGTCAGCGGTGTGGGCTGTCCTGAGGAAGGCATGATCTTAGGTGAAGAGGCTCTCTTCAGCCAAGGCTGACCTTGCAGGAGCTGGCAGCTGGAGGCAGTGTCCTGACCCCCTCACCGCAGCTGGCAGCGTGGCCTCCTCTGAAAGGGGGTCCAGGCAGCACATTTCCATTTCTCCCACAGACCCCAAAGCTTGCATCCCTGCTCTACTACCTCACTTTGGTGTGCTGTGCATTGCAGAGGACACAGCTGGGGGGATTCTCAGAGAAGGGACAGGTTAGATGCCACCCATCTTCTCTGTTTTGCAGGCAACAGAACTAAGGCCCAGGGAGAAGAGTTGACTTTTCTCAACTCTGATATCAGAGAGCAGAACTCGGTCCTCTGGCTCCTCGGCCTGTGCTTGCCCAGGAAAAGAAACTGCTCTGTGCCCAGCAAGTCACGCTGAGAAGACCGCTGCCCAGCTCGCGGACGGGCTGCATGTCACATCACCCATCTTCACCATCATTGTCTGTAGATTTGCTGGAAGCACTAGGGACTCACACTCCAAAGCACTTGAGTGAGGTGGGCACGAGACCTGGAGAGCAAACTGAACTCAGATTCCCAGAGAGGCAGGCCTGGGGAGTGCTTAGAAATCGAGCAGTCAGATTCCCAAAGCAGTTCCTTGCCTCTGATTTTTATAGTGGGATTGAGCCAGCTCAGTGGGGTCACTCTGGAGTCAGTCACAATTGCTCTCAGTGGACTAGGCCCTGGCCGGCCACTGGCCTGCACTGAGCACAGTACAGGGAACGTCCCCAAGAAGCAACCTGTGGGGCTTCCCGTGGAGCTGGTATGAGGACACTCAATGACGTTCCACTGAGTCATCTGATTCTCCCTCGTGAAGCCCCATGGGGGCCTCAGCATCAGACACAGCTGTGCTTCTCTGAAGCAGGTGCTTAATTTTTTACAGCATAGGAGCAGTGAGTGCTGCACAAGCTTTCCTTGCACTTTGCCTTGTAGGTTAGGAAGTGAGAGTTTCATTTAAAGGTACCTTAGTCCAAGTGCATGGGACCTTACAGTAGTTGAAGAGGTATCGACCGCACGAGGCTTAATCTTCTTCTACCTTTTTTTTCCCTCCTCCCATAGTCTCTCCTCTTATTTTTAACTTTATTTTATGTGGTTTCCATAAAATCCCTCAAATACTTTCTAGGATGATATAATATGTAAATAAAAAAAATTAAATACGACGTCTTTGGAGGCCTTCAATTTGTCCAGAACTTGCTGCTCTGTGTATTTTCTTCTGCGTAACAGCTTCCCAGGGATGGAGCTGTGAACCTCCAGGAGGGCCTGAACCTGACCTCCCCCACCCTGCAGTACCAATCACAGTTGCATTTGGAACCACTATTAATGAGATTCAAATGCTAATGGAGCTCTAGAAGTCCGACTGGAGCTCAGTCTGACTTCCTGAGCGGTTACCAGAACTCAGGTCTTCCAAGGGTCTGTGGGAGAGTCTCATATTTTTTTTCCCTCTTTGCTTTGTGTGTAGCCCGAAGGAGCCAGTTGGCCGCCTTGCTCCTTGAGATGCAGACGTGATGCAAGTTCATACCTGGAAGCTGTCTGGGTTCTGCAAGGGCGCATCACAGTTCTTCAAGGTATTTGAATATCTCCAGGTGGGTCAGTCAGTTATAACTGCCTTCACTTTGGTATTTCCACAAGCTGGGGCACTTTTTTTTCCCTCCTGCAGTCATGAATGTCCCTTAAGAGGCATTCTTTCCAAGCTGACACATCAAAGCATCTCCTCCCGGTATTAAGAATCTCAAATCACATGTCCTAGGGGTGAATACATCAGTACCAGAGGAATTTGAAAACCTGACACGTCCACCCTTCTGAGTGACTGTCTCTACTGAGGCCAAGGCTTACAGGGCCAAATGTTCACCCTAGGGTTCCTGAATTCTTGTGCTTGGCCCTGATGATTCTGTACAAAAGGAATTACTCATTCTCAGGTGTCAAAAGGACCGATCAGCACAAGCAGACAACTCCCAGCCCCACCATGGGGTGTTTATTATCCTTTGGGTAATTTCAGATTGCTGGGAAGGGGAGGGAAGGCAGCAATGAAACTCTTGGAAATGACACTTACATAGCAGGAATTAACCTCTCTTAACCTCAATTTCCTTACCTGCCAAGGAAGGGGCAGGGATAACAACGCCCACTAACAAAGCTGGTACGAAGAGTTAAAGGGCTAGCTGAGAGAAAACAGCTGGTGCAGCACCTGTCACAGAGTCCAACGGAGCTCCTTAAACGGTAACTCTCTCGATTGTGTAAAATGCACAGTCATCTGAACATTAAGACTTTGCTAGCTCACAGTGTGATCTGGAGACCAACACCACCAGCATCACCTGGCAGCTTATTAGAAATATGATTTCTCAGCCCTGCCCCAACCTGCTGAATCAGAAGCTACATTTCAACGAGAGCCCCCAGGTGACCAGATGCACCAGATGCAGTTTGAGAAACACTGAATTAAGGGACGTCCGTTTCACCTTTGAATCTAGTGGGTGTGATGGCATTTCTCTTGGCAACCAGACAGTAAATGACAGTCAGTAAATGAGTCGGTCAGTCAAGTGTAGGCAATATTTACTTATAACATCCTGCTCGGGGCCAGGCTAGTTCTGCAGTGGCTCCGGGCAGCACATGGCTTGCTCTGCTCACCTGCTGTGGTCACCTGCTTAGTGGCCAAGGCTTCGGAGAGTTCGAGGGCTCCTTGTTTACTGGGCAAGCACAGATAAGGTTTCTCACAGCCCCACCTGAGCTCCCGTGCCAAGGTAAACTTGCTCTCCAGAATCGCTCCCTGACTGGAAAATGTGTCAGCCTATTTATTTCTCACTCCCACTGGAAAAAAGGTGGGGTGGGGGGAGTGGTTGGTCATGATGTCATTCTTTCCACGGAACTTCTCAAAGGCATCGCATTTCACGGCGACTTCCAAGCACCGCTTGTGTTTCGCTGCACGGTGCAGAACAGAACTGGCCAGAGCACAAGTTTCTCTTCCTTCTCCCAGCACTCTGCCCCCACCTCTTTCTGGGGTTTTTACTCCTTGAGGGTTTTGCAGGCTGCCCTGAAAGGGAACCTGGAAGTCACCAGATGTGGGAAAGTTTTCTTCGCATTTCTCAGAGAGGTGACCTGCATCTGGGGAAACAGTTGCTGGCTGGTGAGGATGGAGGGCAGATGTTGGCTCTAAGGGGGTAGGGAAGGGACTCCTTGGGGGCAAGCCTAGTGCTTTCAGAGAATTAGGAACAAAGGGTGAAACAATTTTTCTAAAACCATACAAAGAGTTGGGACCATTGCATTCATCACAATTCTTGTTTACATTTCTCTGGAGAAGAACTGCGACTTTCTAACTGGGTTTCTGGCTCCCACAAGCTGAGGAGAGATGCTGGAGGCTAACAGATAGCAATTAGAGGAAATCTGGACTCATGCTAGGAGTGCAAGCCCATCATTCTTTCCCCTTACCAAGATATCAAGATCTCCTGTCATTCAACACTGCTTCCATCCCAAGTTCAAAGTACTTACTAAGAAAACAAGAATTAGTAAAATAAGAGGCCTTATTCAGACCAGTAAAGGTAAAGTGCCATGAACTGAGAAATATGATTAATCCAGTCCAATTTAAAAACTATTTTTGTATTTGTAACACATAATACAAATATAAAAATATATTTATAATATTTCAACATGTAGATAAAATCAGAGATTAATATAGTGAACCCCAGTGGACACAATTCCTAGCTGTATCAGTCAGGACAGAGTTGGTTGTGCTTTGGTAACAAACACCCCCTGAAAGCAACAAAGGTTGATTTCTCACTCATCCACCTGTCCTCTACAGGTTACCTGGAGATGTCATATCTCCTTAGGGCCTGGGAAGGAGAGAAGTTTTGTCTCTGGGCTGCCATGTTAGCCAACACTTTTGTGTACTGGCTCATGAGGCCAGAAATGTAAGTCCCTTCCACTCCATTTTTTTGGCCAAAGTCTTCAGGTCAATCCTAACTTCAAAGCAAATTGAAAATGCAATCCTACCATGGGCCTGGAAGGCAGAGAGCCAGAAATATTTGATGGGTAGCACTAATGATGGCCACATCAACTTTAGCAAATATTAGCATATTGTCTTATTTGCTTCAAGTCTTCCTACTTTAAAGAAAGTAAATATTAGAGATACAATTGAGTTTCCCTCTGTACTCCTCCCCGCCCCATTCTCCTCCCTCATTTCCCAGAGCAAAGCACTGTTTTGAATTCAGTGTTAATCATCCTTGTGCATGTTTTTATATTTTTTACTATATTTATTGCATTTTTATATATTCATAAACATTATAAAGTATTATTATGCTGTGCCAGCTTTTCAACTATATGTGTGTGTATACATAACCATAATCTTCTGCAATGTGCATTTTTCCCCTAGCATTTACAATTATGAGATTTTTATCTATGCTGACACATACTGTATTGTATTCCACTGCATAGTTATAACTCAATTTAGTCATTCACTCTCTTGTTGATGAACATTTAGGTTGTTTCCATGCTGTAGCAAACATCTTAATACATGTCTCCTTGTGCACACAAACAAAGCCATATGCCTAGGGTGGAATTTCTGGACATGACCACCTACAACTTTACTAGTAACTGCCAACTTGCTCTCCAAAGTACTTGTTTCAATTTATAATCCCACTAGCAGTGAATGAGACTCCATGATTTAATAGATCTTTGCCAGCACTTGGCATTGGATGACATAAATTTTTGCTGATCTAGTGAGTGTGTATAGTATTACATTATTGTTTTAATTTGTATTTCTTTGATTAATAGTGAGAGCAAGCATCTTTCTGTATTTTTATTGATCTCCCAGGGTTTCTCTTCTATAAATCAATAGTTTCTATTCTTTGCCCATTTCCCCCCGTGTGTTGTTTATCTTTTTCTAATTAATTTAAAAGATTTCTTTACATGTTACAGTCATTGCAAATATCTTCTCCGAGGCTATGGCCTGTTCTTCACTTTGCTATAGTGGCCTTTTTTTGTGTGTAGAAGTTAATTTTAATGTCGTCAAAATTACCCAATTTTTTTGGTTTCTGTTTATGTGTGTGTATTTTTAAAGAAATCCTTCTTTAAGTCATGAAGAATTTTTTCTATACTTTCATCTTGTATTTTAAAGTTTTACTTTTTGTTTTCAGTTCTTTAATCTACCTAGGGTTGATCTAGGGTAGAAATCTAATTTTGTATTTTCCATATGGAAAAGTTGCTCCTTAGAGTCATTAAATAGATCCACACTGATTTCTAACGTCACCTCCGCCTTGTATTGCTTCCAAGTGTGGGTGGGCCGGTGGCTAGGTTCTCTATTCTGCTCCATTAATCTATCCTTTTGCCCAAATGATACTGTCTTCATTACTAACTATTTTGATAATAAGTCTTGATATCTGGGAGGGCAAGTTCTTTCACTTTGTACTTTTTCAAAACTGCTTCTCAGTTATTCTTGGCCCTTTCCTCTTTTGAATCAATTTTGGGTTCAGACTATCAAGTTCCAAATAAAGCAAAACACCCTATTGGACTTTAATTAACATTCTATAGATGAATTTGACACCTTTGTGATTTTGAATGTTCCTATTCATTTTATTTTGTATAACATGCGATTATGATTTTCAAGCCCTCGTTTCCTCCTCTGCTCCCCTCTCCAGCCTTTCTCACTTTGACGCGAACATTGCTCACTTCCTATTTCTTATTGTAGCTTCAGTATTTTTACTTGTAGTATTTATCTCTTTCAAAGATCTCCTAATTCTTCCAACCTTTCCCAGTGTGCAAAGGATAAACCCCAGACACATATTATAATGACAAGGGAGTAATAGAGAGTGTTCCAATAGTCCCCAGTGAGGAGATATGATGGCATAATTACATATAGGGGGGTGAACAGTAATCTTTGCTAAGTTTCAGGAGATAGTTTGGATAGTGGTAGAGACCAGACTGCTGAGTTGAATCCCAGCTCTATTTTGGGCAAATTACTTAACCTCACTGTGCCTCAGTTTTCCCTTCTGTAATGTAGGGATGAGAATATTAATTATCTCATAGCATTATTGTGAGAAATAAATAATTTAATGCATGTAAAGACAGCACCTGGTATATTGTGTTACCTACTGTTGTCGTTACTAAGATGGGATTCCCATGGCACATTGGGAATGTGGCTAGTTTCAATGTTCAAACTAGATAAAGTCAGAGTAACTCACTAATCTTAATGCCAAAGAACTTACTTGTTAGTGCTATATCTTCTCATTAAGCAGAAGGGCACCATCCACATAGCTGCAGGTTTAATCATTAGTGGTCCTCAGTGGTGCTAGTTAAGTTTTAACCACGTAGCAAATTTCACAGAATCAATGAGTTCAAGGTTGGATGGTGCCCAAGATAATCAAATCTAATTTCTTACCTCATGCTTGAAACCTCTTAAAATAAATCTATAGAAAAAGGAAGACTTTTGTGAAAGGTCAGAAAGGCAAGAATATTAAAAGGGCATCAGATCTACTTAAAAAATAAAACAGAAGAGATGGTAGGAAATAGCATGAATCGCTAAAGGTTGAAAGGTTGCTGGGAGTGGCCATGAAGAGAAGCCAAAAGGAAGGGGGTGGTTCTAGGTCCAAAAGAGAGAACCTCATTCAGAAAAATGTCTGTGCCTTGGAAACCAAGGGAATACTTCTCAAGAGTCCTCATCACTGCTTAAATGGGTTATTTGAAGGGCTTGGAACAACTCCCTCCCCTCTCCCTGCCACCAGGCTGCAGGAGACTTGATATTTCTACCTCTGTGTTAAGACTTTTGATGCCCTATTGAAAGAAAATACGCATAATTCATGAGGAGAAAGCCCTTATCATCCAAGAGATCCTTAGATTGAATTCCTCAGCTTAGGCTTAGCTGAGAGCAGATCACAAGGTACATATACAGCAAAGGAAGTTCTGCTGGGCATAGGGAAAGGGAAATGCTCAGGGTGTGACCCTCTTCCAAGCAGGGAAGGCCAGAATAGAGACTCAATGAAACCAGAGCAGGGGACGATGAGGGGATGGAGTTGGGTAATAGGGTATAAGGGTGTGGGTAAGGATGTGGGAGAGGAGGGTGAAGAACGCAAGGAATCACCACCTAGAGTTGCTTCTCCATCTGGAAGGGAGTTGGCTCTACCTCTCAAATGTTTTTTTCAAATGATCTGAAAAGCCACAGCTCTGTGGGGAGTGGAAGACTCCCCTCCAAGGAAGCAAGATAGATCAAGGACTGCATACCATCACATGAGATCTCTCTTCAGAACACAGACTCCAAGGTCAGAGATTCTTACGTGCCCTGTGGTATGTCCTTGATGACAGCATCACCTTGTTTGCAAGCACTTAAATATCTCTCTTGCTGCTCTTATACCCCTGGAAGCTGGACAGGACAGTGACATTATCCCCAAGTTATGGAAGAAAAAACTGAGCTCAGAAAGGAGGGCAAATTGCTATAGGTCCCACAGCTGGACAGGAGGGAGTCAGACTGGCCTCACATCAGGTTCCCCACAGATGTCAGAATGGCACTTTGGGTCATATGGAGAGCCAGTTGAAGATATGGCAGGCACTGACCCCAGGTCATTATCTTAGAGCATGACTGGGCTCGGCTGGCTGCCTCAGGTGCTTCCTCCCACAGGGACGGGCCTGCTAAAGGAGCTGCCACCCTGACAGAGGTCATGCACACAGCACTATCATGAAGCTTGGTTGCTGTCCTGGCCCCATAGCAACTCCTGCTCCAGCCTTGTGGCTACCACCACTCCCCCATTCTCTTAGCTCATTCATTCATTCATTCATTTATTCACCACACAGTGAGATGTAGTGGTTAGGATCACAGGCTTTGGAGCCAGAATGGGAAAATGAATTAAGGAGAGAGGATATATTTGCAGGTATAATAGTTGAAATTTTACAGAAATAAAGAAAATATAAAACTTCAGTTGAAAGAATTCAGTGTTAAACAAGGTGGATAAAAAAGGAACTCATATCTAGTTATACTGTAGTGAAATTTAAGAATATTAACAGCAAGGAAAATTCTCAAAATATTTATAAAGAAAAAGTAGATCAACTAAAAAGGAAAAAGAATCAGAATAACAAGAAACCTCAGTAACAAAAATTGTTACAAGCAAGCAATGAAGTAATAGTTTAAAAGTTGATGGAAAAAGGACTTCAAACCTAGAATATTATATCCAGCCAAACTATTATTTAAATTCAAGTAAAATAGAAATAGTACCAAGCATATGAGGCTTTAGATGGCTTATCTCCAAACCCGCTTGGAAACATTCTTAGAGCTAATTTTTCAATTCAGGAAGCTAGAAAAAATCTCCAGAATAAACCTAGAAGAAGAAGGAGGAGAAGAGGGTGGGGAGAAATCAGAGAAACAGAGTGCAGAAACACAAGATATTAAATAAGCTGGTTTCTTGAAAAGATTATAAACTATCCAAATACTATATGACAAAATTAGTAGAGGAAAGAAAGAGATAATTAATACAATTAATTATGAAATAAACACAAACATAACAAAAAGTTTCAGACTAACAATATTATGAAGAACTGTAATTTGGAGACATATTAAAATTGATACAATTCTGGAAAAATATAAGATTCCAAAACTGCAACAATAATAAATAGCAATTGAATTTTCAAGTATTCTATTAAGAATTACAATATGATCAAAGACTCCCCTCTTCCTAAAAAAACCCTAGACTCAAATGGTTTTACAGATAAGTTCCACCCACTTGTCAAGATACCCTGACTTACACAAATTGTTTCAGAAAATAGAAATCAGTTTCTCCTTTGTTATATGACTGGTCTAACCTTCATTACAAAGTCAGATAAGGATGGTCGAAAACAAACAAAAAACTAAAAGGCTAGTTCATGTTTGAATATAGATATGAAATTCTAAATAAAGTATTAGCTAACTGTATCCAACAGTGTATTTAAAAAATTATGACCAAGCAAGGTTTATTTTTGGAATACAGGAAAGTTTAACGTGAGAAAAAACTATTAATGTAATTTTTACCATTAATGGACTGAAGAAGAATTCCATGATTGTCTCAAGAAATGTTTTTTTTTTAAATTTGAACATTTATATCAAAAAGCATTTTGAACATCATTTACATCCAATAAACACATTTGAATTTTAAAAACAAATCTCTCATAAAACTATAATAAATGTACATTTTCTTAAGTTGATGGAGGCTACATTTTAAGTATCTATAATATATATAGTACATGGAGAAGTTTAGATTCATCTCCACAGTTAGGGTGCCTGTTGGCACTGCTATGGCTCAGCACAGTCTTAGAGACTTAGCCAAAGAAAGAAAATCAGAAAAATAAATAAAAGCTATAGGAAGGAAAGAAAAAGAATTGTAACTGATAGGTAAATAACAAGTTTCTTCTGTATAGCACAGGGAACTATATTCAATATCTTGTAGTAAATATGATGAAAAAGAATTATGAGAATGAATATATGTATGCATATGTATGACTGAAACATGCTGTACACCAGAAATTGACACAACATTGTAAACTGACTATACTATTAAAAAACTATAACTGATCACATTGAAAACTCAGCATAGTCAACAAATTATTAGAATCAATAAGAAAGCTTAGCAAGTTGTCCAGTAAAGATATTATAAGGGTCTTTCTTCTATATCACCAATAAAAAGTATATTAAAATTAAAAAAAATTAAAAGCATACCATTTTTTTCTGAACAGCAACAACAAAACAACCTATGAAGTATTTGAGTATCATTCTTATAAAGGAGCATAATATCTTTAAAGGGAAAAAAAGTTAAACAAAAACATCAAGCCAATAGAATAGGAGAAAATATTTGTGAATTATATATCTGATAAAGGGTTAACATCCAAAAAATATAAAGAGATCATCCACTTCAATGGCAAAAAACAAACATTCTGATTTTTTTAAAAGACCTCTTTCTAGAGAAGACACACAAATGGCCAACAGGTGCAAAGGTGCTCAACATCACTAATCATCAGGGAAATTCAAATCAAAACCACAATGAGCTACTACCTCACACCTATTAGAATGACTGCCCTCTAAAAGGCAAGAGATAACAAGTGTTGGCAAGGATGTGAAGAAAAGTGAACCCTTCTGCACTACTGGTGGGAATGTTAACTGGTGCTGCCACTATGAAAAACAGGATGGAAGTTCCTCAAAGAAAGTTAAAATAACACTACCATATGGTCATGCAACCCTACTTCTAGGTATATATGCAAAGGAAATGGAAACACGGTCTTGAAAAGAAATCTACACTCCCATGTTCCTTGCAGCATTTTATTCAGATTAGCCAAGACTGAAAACAACCTAAGTGTCCATCAATAGCTGAATGGATAGAGAAGATGTGAGATATAAGATATAATCTCACATCTTCTCTATCCCTTCATATGTGATATATTAATGTTATTCAGCCACAAGAAAGAGGGACATCCTGCCATTTGTGACAACATGGATGGACCTTGAGGGCATTATGCTAAGTGAGAGAAGTCAGACAGAGAGAGACAAATAGTGTATGATATCACTTATATGTGGAATCTAAAAAGCTAAACTCATGGAAATAGACTGCAATGGTGGTTACCAGGGGCTGCAGGGAGGGGTAAATGAGGAAATGTTGGTCAAAGAGTGCAAACTTCTGACTGTGAAATAAAAGAGTTCTGGGAATCTAACATACAGCATGGTGACTATAGTTAATGATATTGTATTATATACCTGGAAGAGAGTAGAATTTAAATGTTCTTACCACAAAAAATAGTCAGTAATTATATGACGTGATGCAGGTGTTAGCTAGAGCTATGGTGGTAAGCACTTTGCAATATACAAGTATATTAAATCAACACCATTTTAAGCCTTAAACTTACACAATGTTATATGTCAATTATAACTCAATAAATATGGGAGGAAGGCAGAAATTTCAGTGTGCATAGAAATCATACAAAGATCTTGCTAAAATGCAGATCTAATTCAGTAGAATTTTATGTGCCTAAGATTCTGCATTTCTAACAAGCTCCCAGCTTCCAGAGGGCAGTGCTGCTGGTGGAGGGGCCACATTTTGGGTAGTAATGCAACAGATCTGTACTTTCCAACAGATAGCCACTAGCCACATGAAGCTATTTAAATTTTAATTTAAGTTAATTAAAATTAAAATCTAGCTCCTCAGTCACACAAGCCACACTGCAACTGCTCAAATAGACACATACCGTTAATGGCTAACATATTAGACAACACAAAAATATATAGAACATTTCCATGATCATGGAAAGTTCTCTTGGTGTATCAGTGATTGACTGTCAGCCTTATAAGGAGTTTACTCAGACTTTTAGGTGATGGTGAGGACTGACTAAAGTGGTTGATTGTGGACATCACTGTCACCAACTTGGATGAAGGACTCAGAGACATGTACAGTAAATACACAAATAATACAGAATTAGCAGGGAAACACCTCCAAGGTGATAAAGCCTAGAATAATATAAAACAAATCAGGGGCCAATAAGAATAAAACAAACCAAGTAGGCACAAGTAGCAGGTAACGTACTTGGGGATGGCAGGAGTAGGGGATGAGCAAAGCATAGACATACAAATGGGAAATGACTAGGAATATGGAGAAAGAGGACCCGAGGTTGGGGTTCATGAGTTGTGAACAACAATAACAAAAAATGCTTGTTAATAGCACCTTAGACACAGTATTGGTCAGAAAAGTATCTGGTTCTAGCCTCCAAATCAATGAATTCATCAATGAATAAACAAATGAATCAATGAATGAAAAACCACCCAGCCAACCAAACAACCAGATAGGAGGCGGTGCCCATTTAAGGAGTGAGAAGAGGTGTTGAGTGGAAATTCAAATTGTGGATAATGAAAAATGCAATAAAATCAAACAAAATAAGAGAAGATCTCTGCATGGCTTGACAACGATCATGTACACAAGTTGAAAATGATGACCTTATATTTCTACACTGGGAATTTAAAAAGAGAGAGAGCAGATGGAAAGAGATGGAGGATCTCTCTTAATAGAAATATTAGCACAAGGTAGTGTCTTTCGGGCCATAAGACCAGATTCTTGGTTGTTCGGGGTTTTTTTGTTTTTGTTGTTTTTTAACCACTGTGTGGCTTTGGACAAATGTTAAGCTGGCTGAGAGTTTCTTCATCTTAAAAAAATTGGAGTTAAAACCATATCTGTCCCAACTCCCTCTCAGGATTGCGTGCCTGATGAGCAAAATCACAAATGAGAGAGGAAGTTGCGCTCCCGGGAAGAACTGTGAAGTGCTAGTACTGTGATGAGTGCAGGGTTGTGGGTGAGCCGCTTTGGGACATTTGGTCTCTCACACTCAGCCTCACCAGCAGCATTTCAGTTCTGAGTATCCGGCTGGGAGGAGACTCTGTCCGCAGTCCCTGGGCCACATCACTGAACCTCAGGCCTCTCAGCTGCTCCCCAGGGGATTCAGGGCTCTCCTCTGAGGACACAGGACCCCAGAGGGACAGGCATCCCACTGGAAGCATATCACCTGGAATGGAGTGTCCTGAGGTCAGAGTGACGCGGACCAGACAATGGCAGTAGTGGCATCCCCTCCTCTGTCTAGCACCTCAAATGCCAGCCCCACACCCCCTCCCCACCGGCCTCCCATCACAGGTGTCAACGGGCCCCTTTTCAACAGCTCCCTGCCAGTGAGAGACGCTAGGGGGAGCAGCCTTCGGACTCTCCACCACTAGCCTGCCAGCATATTTTATAGTTTGTAAAGTGCTTTTACCCTGATAATTCCAATGCTCCTACAATGCTCATGGATGCAGAAGCAGGTGCACAAAGGGAAAGCAGCACAAGCTAGACACTGGCAGATCTTGCATGGTCTGTATTCAGATCCTGTGCATGTTCCCGTGTTTTGTGCTGTTGTAGGCCTCCTGGAAGCATCTGGGTGTGGGGGTCCAGAAGTGGAGAGCAGTTTTCTTTCCATGCCCCTGGCTCCTAGATGCATGCCACCTGAGACAGCAGCAGTCCACACTGATGCTTCCCTGCTCTTTCTCTGGGTTCCCTCTCAGTGAAAACTCCTTACTACACTTACTCCCAGAGCTCCGTGGGCTTTAAAGGATGTAAGCATCTAGAATGGCAGGCTTCTGCCCTCTTCTGGTAACTTGTGAGATTGCCCTCAGCTAGTCTATCCATTCAATTGCATTTCTTCTTTGAGATCATTTTCTTTCTCTGGGATTCTTTTTTTTCTCCAGCTCTTACTGTGTCTGAACAGAATGAAAATCATGATATCATACTATTAGCATCAGACTAAAATATAGGAAGGCTTGAACCGCCTGTCTTTTGTGGGATATTGAGCAAATCTTTCCAATTCTTTGAGCCTCAGTTTCCTTATCTATAAAAGGGGTATAATATCTTACACTTATCTTACAATGCAGTTGTTCTTGAGTGGGTCTTTTGGCCATTCATAGCTCCACATGGAATCCAGATCAGCTCATTGATGCTTGCAGCAAGCGATTCAGAACACCATTGGTGAGAGGTAATTTGGGGACAGGTAAGCCTGGATGGGTGAGGAACTTAAAGCAGTGAAGGGACCAGGTGAGGACATCTGGGAAGAAGGGCACCCAAACCTGGAGGCTGGGAAAGTGTTCAGAAAAAGGAGGTAGAGAAGGCAACTCGAATTACTTGACAGTTTTGGCAGAGGAGCTGCTGAAAACCATCTCATATTCTGCCACATGTGAGCAGGTTTGGCATTTTTGCATTAAGAGATCACCCAGTCTGGAAGGCTACACACCTCAGTTTCCCAGAGCCCTGCCCAGTCTCCCCAGAATTCAAATCTGATTGCCAAGCATCTGCCCTGCAGCTCATTATGTTCCTATATAATCTGTCTTCTATTCCCTCCAGGAGGAAGAGAGAAGGAAAGTAATGATGATGGAGAAGATAGATACACAGGTTTGCCCGTTCCTTCCTCTCCTTTTATTTGTACATTACAGACAACATTTTCCCATTTCACTATATGTGAGGCCTCCAGATAAAATTAATTCTGTATGTTTTATCTCCCCTGCTAGACATTGGATACCTCAAATGTAGGAAACAGGACTGGCTTATTCATGTATTTGCAGCCTTATGTAGTGCCTGGCACACAACAGATGTACAAAAATGTGTGTTGAATTTAAATGAATTCAGCAAGTCCTGTGAACAGTTTAAAGTTGGAAGCTTGACATCAGTTAGCCTAGTAGCTCTCAAACCCGGATGTGCATTAGAATCACCCTAGGAGCTTTAAAAAATAATTAGGGCCCTAGTCCCTCCTCAGACCAATTAAAACCCAAACTCTGAGAGCAACATTTTCATAGTTAAATGACCAGAAAAGAGCTCATCACCTGAAGGCATGCTTCAGTGAATCCTTTTATAAAACTGAGATCACTTTCTAATGCATGATAATCATCCATTGCATTATGTTTCAGTTATTATATAATGAATGCATTTTCTTTAAGTTGAGCCTATGTGCACTAAATATACAGAATATGAATTTTTAATAAGTAATTAGCAAATATAGAAGGAAAAGGTAATTTCCACTGGATAGTCAGAGACTTGCGCATTTGTGGAATAGCAGAAGGTTCAGCATAATATCATAATGGTTGAGCTGAATCTCAAAAATTTTAAGGACAAACAACCCAAAGGATGGAAAGGAGAGAGAGAAGGAAGACCCCCTACCACCCAATAAGAGTCTTTGTATGAACTACTGAGACACACTTTGGTCCGAAGACACCTTCTTTAGAAATGTGTGTATATCTGAATGTCTTTCTATTTAAACAGAGCAGAAGAATCTAAGAGTGGGCTTTAATTATATTAACGTGTCTGCTAAGAGAAGCTTGGTTGGCCAGCACTTGCCCGTCACAGCCCCAGCTGCATGGAGATGGCTGGGAATTTTTATACATCACAGCACCTCAGGACTGGAGCAAGGTAGAGACAGGCAGAACCTCAGCATCTGCTTCTCTGAGCATGGTTCTGAACCAGCAGTGTGGACCTCCCTCATCCAGGACTCAGACCTACTGAATCTGAATCTGCATTGTAACAAGATCCCTGGATGGTGTACAAACATATGGAAGGTTAAAAACACTGCCTTTAAGGGTGCCCCACTCAGCCCCCTTCTGATGATTGCCACTGGCTTTATATGGAGGGGGCTGGATATTTCCTTCCTCACCCCAGGAGCTAGTATGCAATAACTCTTACAGTATTCTAACAACCTTTTCAAGCCCTCATGACTTTTTCTCTTTATAGGGAAAAGGAAAAAAAAACTATTACAAAGAAATGAAATAGCTGTCATCACTGATTTGAGGCCCAGAGGGAGAGAGGAAGCGATCAAAAGTCAACATTTGTGACTCTGCAAATAGAAAATGAAATGTTTCCCAGGCGGGCTAGGAAACAGCCCTCGAGTGCTTGCCTGGCCCTTCATAGTCCCACTGAGGGTGGCTGTGTTCAGTCCAGAGCCTTTAAAGGGAGCCCCAGGGCTGCCCATCACGGGAGGTGGGTGTACTGAGCCAAACTCCCAGGGAAATCCGAGGTGGGTCTGCAAAGGCTTAGGCACCAGCAGAGCAGGCCACAGACAGCCCTTCTGCTCACTGGAGACCCCTGAAAGCAGCAGAATAAAATGTCACCCAAGTGTAGGACACTTGGTACAGGTAATGTTCCAGTTACCTCCTCTGCGAACCCCCATCCCAGCTCTTAGCCGGCGCCTTGTCCTTCTTCTGTCTGGGGACCAGATCTACCTGGGAAGCAGGAAAGTGACATAGAGTCCTGAGCCTTCTTTCTGGTGTTCTGGTCAAGTTGTTTCTCTGAAAGATTATCCAGAATGTTGCAGAGTAACCCAGCAGCTAGTGTGCTGGGCTGGGGTTGAGCATGATGGGGGCGGTGGGGTGGTCAGTGGGTGAGGGGACTAGTTCCAGAGACTTAGTCTCCCAGACTTAAGTCTCCCAGATCCCTTTGATCCATTCCTGGATGGGCTTCCCCATCCGGGCCCCCAGAAGAGGTGAAGAGCAAAAGTGGTGAATGTTATAACTGTCTTTCATGAGCTCCTCCTATGGGCCAAGCATGATACCAGGTCGTTCGCACGCATTATCACTGTTACTCTGAACAGGAACCCTACAAAGCAGGTTGCTCCCCATTTTACAGAAGAGGAAAGCTGAAGCTCAGAGGGCATGATTACCATCCCTATGTTTAAAGAATTCATACACCACAGAGCTTGGATGAGAACCCAAGGTCTGTGATCGTCTCCCTACTGTACCTGCCTCTGTCCTGAGGGTTTGAAAAGCACCCAATTCTAGCTCTTTAATTAATTGGCCCTGTAACCTTAAGCAAGGCCTTTTGTTTCTCTTGGCCTTGCTGTGCTCACTTGTAAAAATGGGAATATTAATAAGCCTCACTTTTTCGTGAAGTGCCTGGCACACAGCAAATCCCCCATGGATATTAGTTTCCTTCCTTCTTCCTTTTAAAATGAAGGGAGGGCCTTGGCAACTGAGGTCAGTCGTGGAGGGTTAAGACTGTGTGCCAGACCACCTGCAGGCCAGGACTTCTAGTTCAGATGGAGGGGATCCTGCGGCAGGGTTCCCAAGTGACTCAGTGCCCAGTATCTTTGTCCTCCATGTAGCCCAGGAACTTTCAACCAGACAAGCTCACCTACGCCCTTTTCCTTGCTCTGAATTCTGATCAACAGCAAACCTCAGATGCACTGGCCTTAGACATCCTCAGCCTCTGGCCGCACTCCCAGCCTGGAGGGCTCCCCTGAGGAGGGTGCTGGCGAGCCAGCGCTAGAGCAGTTCCTGCGCTGCGTCTCCCCTCCATGGCTGGGTAAGCTGTCCTATAGGACAATTGGGCCAATTTCTGCAGCAAATCAAGAGTATGGAGGAAAAAACAGAGGTGATGAATAGGGGGCAGTGGAGTGCTCCATTACCTATAAGAGAATTAAGAAACAGACTACCAGATGTGACATGCTGACCTTGTTTAGATCCTGATTAGAATAAACCATCTCTAAAGAGATATTTTGAGAAGACTGAGGAAATCTGATTAGAGACTAGATATTGGCTAATCAAGAAATCACAGCTCATTTTGCTAGGTATAACAATGACATTGGGGTTCTGTAGGAAATTTTCACACTTTTGAGATGCATCCTGAAATGACGCAATGCTGGGAATTTGCATTAAAATAGTTCAGCAAAGGAAAAAAAATGAAAAAGGGATAAATGAAGCAAGGGTAGGACATGTTTGATAATTGTTGAATCTGGGTGATGGATAATGGAGGTCCTATTTACCATTTGCTCTATTTTTAAATCAGGTCGTTTTCACAGCCCTGCTCTCTCTGCCATGGTGACGTTAGGGTATAAGTCAGTTTCTCCAGTTGACTCCCCACTAGAACAGAGTGGGGGAACACTCCACTCCCAACACTCAGGATGGCTTTTTCCCAGCTGTACGTTGCCTCCCATGTCTTTTTCCCAAATGCTTCCTGAAGCTCACAGGTCAGGGCAATTTGGTTGTGGGGTGTCCCTTGCCCTGGGGCCCCGACCCCTATTGCCTTGGTGGCCCCATGAAGAAGAGGCCGAATATGCTTCTCCTGGCTGAGCAATGGGGACTCATGTCCAGGGGTTTCCGTGGTCCCTATCCAGCTGCAACCATCCCTCAGGGCACCCTTAGGGTGTGGGGCTCTGTGTGACTTCACTGGCCACATGTCCATGAAGCTGGCCCTGCCCAGGAAACCTCACCTGCAGCCCTCTCCTCCATCCCTGGGACCTCCATCCCCAGCTTCTGAAAGACACTACCAGTCACTAACAACAGTTAATGACCAGTGAAGAGGGAAGAGAAGAAAAGAAACCAGGTGGGGAGGATATAGCTCAGAGGTAGAGTACGTGCTTGGCATGCACGAGGTCCTGGGTTTAATCCCCAGTACCTCCATAAATAGGTAAATAAATAGAAATAAACTTAATCCCACCCCCCCAAATAAATAAAACCAAGCCAGTACAGAAAAGGCAAAGCTGAGGGAATGCAGGGCAGACAGAGAGAGAAATAGGAGAGAAAAGACCATGTCAGGTGAAGGGGGAGTGTATTTTTTAATTTTTTATTGAATATCTTCTGCACAAGCAAAACGATGTCCTATTGTTTTCTGTTTGGTTTTTTTTTGGTCCCAGAAGACCATAATTTGATGTTGAAAACTACATCAGTACTGTAAAAATGAGTCTGTAAATGTTTGTAAGTAAACAGCTCGGGGGAGCTGTAAAAATATTCTTGGTTGGTGAACATTTTTTGTAATCTTAGTCTAAATAAGACATTCCAAGAACATAAAATTTGTGACATTCTCTTAGTTTTAAATATCAAGTTACAAAATAGATGTACTTTATTTTTAAGCTGCTTATATTTACACAGCACCATTTTCATTTTGTTGTTTACAAGTGCCTTGTTATTTGATTCTTACATCAGCTCTGTGAGCTAAGGGGTCAGGGTACTAATGGCCCAAATTCCTGCTGTACTAGAGATGCTTATCCTAGAAAGTGTAGCCCAGGCCTGGCTTTAGGTCATCTGTTTGGGACCTCTCTGTTCCTCCATGTCCTCACGTGTGAAATGGGAGAAGCTCAGCCTCTCATATGCTGTTGTTGGGTGCTGTGTTAACTGAGAGTGTGTGTTGGAGCACTGGTGTAATGGCTGGTACAGGGCAGACATTCAGTTGGTAGCTCTTCATTAAGCCCCTTAAATTCTCCCCTAAATCCTTTGCAGGGGGTATGGTCATCTCTGTGCAAGGAGAGGAAGGGACCTGGGAACAGAACACCAGGAGCTGCACCGAGCTGCCCCACCCAAAGCCTGAGTTCTCTCCACTACCCTACACCCTCAGTAACCCCGGCAGGTACTTAACGTCCCCATTTTAAACATGGGAACTGAGCTTCAGAGAGCATGAGTGATAAGCTCAGGGGCCCACAGATGATAAAAGGAGAGGGATCATTTTCCGACTCTTAAGTCAGAGACTAAGTAATGCATGTGAAGTGCTTAGCACAGCTCTAAAATGATAAGGACGAGGCAGGAAGGTGGAAGAGGAGGCAACCCACTTTTGGCCACAGCTGCCCCCCTCCCTCTGGGTTTACCACCTTCAAGACACAGGGTATTGCTGAGGGGCCACTGTGACATTTCCCCTCCCTCAACTCCGGGTCACGCTCTATCATCTAGTCTCACAGCCACAGCACAGGAATTCCTGACCCCTTAACCCCCAGCAGGATGTTCTGCCACCATCCAGGCACTTTCATTTCAGGGTAACACTGATACAAAGATCTGCTAAAAATAAGATCACACTCATTTCAGTCAGAGTTAGCTCTGCAGTGGTCTGCGCTCTGCTAATGGGCGCCCCCTTCTGGCCCCTCATCAAACAAGGTAGAGGGAAAGCACCTTCCTATTTTCCAGCTAACAAAGTACCTAAAGCAGCCAGCATTTCTTTCCTTACACCTGGCTTCAGTATAATCCCATCTGCTGGCACTGCTAACAGGAGGTGGCTTGGCGACCCAGAGAGGGGAGAGCTGGGAGAGGCGTTTTTCAGTTTATCAAGAGATGAACAAGGGCATCTCACTTTTTTTTAATAGACTTTACGTTTTAGAGAAGTTTTAGGTTTCCAGCAAAATTAAGAGAAAAATAGAGTTCCCATATACCCTATGGCCCCCTACATACAGAAAACCTCCCACATCAATGTACCCCACTAGTGTGGTACATTGTCACAATCGATGACCCTACGTTGACACCACATAATCATCCATAGTTTACATTAGTGTTTGCTCTTGGTATTACACCCTGTGGGTTTCAGAAACCGTGCAGTGACATGTAACCATCATTATGGTATCACAGACTATTTTCACTGCCCTAAAAATCCTCTGTGCTCACACTTGTTGGCTATTTTTTGTTGTGGTTTCCTTTTGTTTGGGTTCACCTTTCCTCTCTCCTTCACCCTCTTCAGCACCTACCACAACCCAAAATCCTGCTGGGGGTAACTGATATTAACAATCTGGTATGTTTCTTTCCATATTTTTCTCCATACATGTAGACTCATATATAGGTATATACATATGTACATGAGTATTCAGGTACATAAACGGGGAAGTTGTTTGTCATTGTTTTATACTATAGGATCACATTTTAGATGCTTTAACATTAGCTAATATATTTTGCCTCTCTCACTTAGCAATAATACATGGTAGAACTCCGTGCAAGCCCACTGGTGTAACTCTAATTTGAAATTGTAAGTGAATGCACACATTTCATGGTATAGGTGTACTATAATTTACTCAGCCATTCCCTGGCAGAAGGGCAGTATGTGATTTACTGATTACTTGTTCTTGAGGAAGAGAGTTGCTGAGAATTCTCTGATCTTATTGCCAAATTGTGTTCTCCTCATTTATCACTCTCTTCCCCAACACCTCCGAGGTGTCCACACAAGCCTGAAGGTACTTGGAGTTCTGACTTCTCCCATCGAATCGGAATCCACACAGTTCTCAATATTTCATCTTACTGGGATCCAAGACTTTTAATGGGATCCAAGACTTTTAATGGAATCCAGACTTTCTGGGCTGTTTCCAAAGGAGATGACTTTTTACTTAATGGCATCAAACCTACTAATCCTGTCTACAATCTAATCAACACATCAGACAAGAGAAGAAAATTCTGTTGTGTGAGTGAAAGGGACCAAATACAATGAGATTTGCCTCCTTTGGATCAGGAGCCCTGAAATGAGGGAGAAGCAATTTCCAGGGGCCCTCGTGGGCTGAGAGGCAGGGGAAGGAAGAGATCCTTGCGGGCATGGGGGTGGGGGGTCACAGAGCCTGACCCAGGAGCTGGCCCTTTGAGCTAAAGCAACTCTGCCTGGGCGGTCCCTCCCAGAGCCTCCAGTCTTCAGCTGCATCAAGAAAGCAACAACTAAGTTGACTGATGAAAACTTTTTTTTGATTGTACAACATAGCCATATACGTAAAAGTATATGAAACATAAATGCTATGAAGAGTTTAATGAATAAATGACCATCCGTGGAACCACCTCCAAGTCAAGAAACAATATTATCTGTACTTCAGAATATTACCCCTCCTGCCCTTTCCTAGTTACAACCCCTTCCCTCCTCCCTAAAGGCAGCAGAGTTCTGACTCTCGTGAGAATCACCTTCTTGCCTTTGCTTAAAAAAAAGTAACATTTGCTCAATAATTTTTTTTTAATTTTGGCCTTTTCTTATTGAGTTATAATACACATATAGTAAAATGCACAAGTCTTAGTTTGCTTATGAAATATACCTGTGTAATCACTATGCAACTTAATATAAACATATCATCCAATTAGTTGAAGGCAAAGACTGAGGTTTCTGGAAGAAATTGTCCCCAAGACTGCAACATAGAAACCCTGCCTGAGTTTCCAGCCTGCTGCCCTGCTGAATTCAGACTCAAGACTTCAGCAACAACTCTTACCCCAACTGATAGCCTGCTGTCCTGCCTTATGGATTTTGGACTTGCCAACCCCCAATTATATGAGCCAAAAAATATCTCAATCTCTCTCTCTCTCTCTCTCTCTCTGGATAGACAGATACCTCTATATCTAGATAGATAGAAAGATATCCTAGTTATAACATTCACTTTATCTTTGAAGCCTTAGTTTGCTCATCTCTAAAATAAGAGGTAATGAAATCAATCTTGTAAAGTTGTTATGAGGATCAGATACAACAATGCATATAAAATTCCTAACAGATATTTAATGGGTATTTAAAAAGTGGCTATTTACAAAAACACACTCACCCCTAACTTATTTAAGTAGGTCAAGGAAGTGATATGTGCTCAGGTTAGAGAAAAATTTAGTAGAACCACAGAGTACAAAATAAATAATAGTCTCTCGCTTTCTGCTTCTCAGCCCAAAGAAAACTATTGTTAATGGTTGCTTGTATTTCTTCTAGATGTTTTCTATGTAAAAAAATACACAAAAGGAATCAAGCTATACCAACAGTTCTCAGACTTAATTTTAGTTAAAAATATGTATTCCTTACAAAACTGTCTCCACATGGTCCAGATTCTGAGCAGCATCCAGATCAAAGAAATATTGCCAACAATCAAAGGTTAATTAAAAAGGAACTTAAATTCATAATTGCATTTCTTGGAATCACATGAAAGATTTGTCTTCGAAAATCCTGCTCCCCACCCCGCCCCGCCCCAGTGTGTTGGCTCACACCCCTGAACTATCCTGCATTTCATTCTTTAAAATTCCCTGAAAAACTTCTCCCTCATCACAAGTCCTGGCTCCTCTTCCTTTTCTCTTGGTCCTTCTCTCCTGTCACATAGGAAAAGCTCATAGAAACTTCCCTGGTGAGACAAGACCCATCAGAGCTTCAGAAAGAGGAAGAACTGAGAGTCTTCTTTACAGGTGGAAGGGGAAAGGTGGCGACAGGACAACAACAGCCAACAGGATCGTGATGCGCCAGGTGCCAGGCACTGTGTGTTACACACATCATCAACGTTAATTCTCATGGAAACCCTCCGAGGAGGTGCCGCGCTCATTCACATTTACAGCTGAGGAAGCTAAGCTCATGGGAGCTAAGGGGCTGTGTGAAAACACTCATGATTTAAATAGCTAGCATTCTCCAGAGGCCAGGGTCAAACCTGTGACATCAGGGCTTCCTGCTCACATGCTAATAGATTTTTGTCCAACCCCCCTTCCCCTCTTTGATTTTTCTATGGACCTTCCCAAGGGGACGTCCAATGTCTAAAGATGCCTCCTATTAACGCTCCCTATTTACAGGCTAAAACCTCCCTTTCTTACATCATAATCTCCTCAGGACCATGTTTAATTCCTCTCTGGGAATTCTCTGAGTGCTTCTGGCTGGAGCTGAATGATTCCATCTCACTTCCTTTTGCACACACTAGGCTGGGGGTGGACTGGCATCACGACAGCAAAAGTCTTAGCAATATCTTTCAATTGCTACTTCCTTCGAGCTCCAACACCTTACTTATGGTCAGGAAGAGGAATGTGGGGAGCAAGCAGCCTTTCAATGCCCCTATTTGTCAAAATCCACGTAACTGGGAGGCCTGTGTTGGTTTTAAAATAGGGCCATGGATTCTTTGACACTCCTCTGTCCAAAAGATGGAATCCAATCCTCCCTTGAAATACAAGTTAGACTTAGGGACGCAATTCTAACAACAAAAACACATCTAACAACAACAACAAAATGTGGCAGAAGTGATACTATGTGACTTCCAAAGTTGGGGCATACCGAGGATACAGTCTGGCTGGCTGTCTTGGGACCCTTGATCTTGGAACCCAGACACCGCATTCTGAGGAAGCCCAAGGCACATGAAGAGGCTACCTGTCGGTTTTCTGGTCAACAGCCCAGCTAGGCCTTCAGCCTGTAGTTAGCCTCAACACTCAGCTGTGTGAGAGGACAAGCCTTCCTACCACTCCAGTCCCAGGCTTCACTCCTTCCAGCAACTGTTCCCCAGGGACAGTGCAGCAGAGGCAAGCCCTCCTCACAATGCTTGATCTGAATGTCTGAGCTGTGGAACCCATAAGAGACAATAAATCGTTATCATCTTAAGTTTCTAAGCATTGAGCTAAGTTATTATGCAGCAATAGGCAACTGATACAAAGTCATTTCCAATCTCCTTGTGAAATATCAGAAGGTGAATGACAGGAGTACAGTGTTCTTGCTTCTTACTCTGCTATGTGGAAAGCAAATTAGAGCCTTATATCAGTACTTGAGAGTCCTGGGCAGGGCAACCTGCTTGCCCACACCCCTGAGACCTGGACTGTCAGGGATGTGTCCTCAGAGGGTGGGGCCACACCAGCCTCGGCTCTGACCAAGGCCGTCCTGGACGTCTCAGACCTGAGCGTCGTTTCTCAGTCCTGCTTCTTGCTGGCTGCTAAGTGGCTCCTCTTCCTTCCTCAGGTCATGGGCAATCACATTCATTCAACGGCACCTCAGAGTAACAACGAGGGCCCATACTCTGTGGTTTACTAATTTTTGACTGCAAATCATTGCCCCAGAGACTCAGGGAGGGCATGCATGAACCCCTAGGCCTTGCTAGCATTTTGGGTCCCCAGGCAGAAAGCACACTGCAATGTCAATATTTCCCAAGTCCTGGCTGTGAGGATAAGAATTTGACATATCCATCCCAGTTGCTATCTACCCTGCCACATGCTCATTTCAGAGCAGTGAGGGCAGCCCACCTGCCCGGAAATGCCCTCCTGCCAACTCCCCTCTGGGTGGGGCACTGGAAACGCTCACAGGGCAGCAGCATCTCCCTGCTCCAGTGCCTGTTCATCCTTGTACTGTTTCTGCAGCATGTTCTAAACCCTTCCCAAACCTCTTCTCTGCTCCCCAGCACAGGGCTCCCTCTGCACCTTCCCAGTGGAAAGTAATCCAACCCAGCATTTCCCAGATGTTCAGTCCCTGAGGCAGCAGCCGGCCGGGGGGTGAGCAGTTTGCTGGCCCTGAACCAGCCTGACCAGCTGATTCTGATTCCGCAAGGGAGTCTCAGAGATTCAGTGACTCATATAATCATTCCCCACTTGGAACATCCAGTCCTGAACCGTGCCGTCTCCCTGAAATTGTAATTCCAGTCTCAGCCTCATCTATACAGCGTCCCTTTGGCTTTCCAATGGTGTTCCAGGAAACTTGTTCATGCCCGGTTCTCAATCTCTCCCCTTTCAGGAGGCCAGAGTGCAAATGCAATTTCGGCTCACGTCCAGGGTATGATTTTAATTCAGGATGCAGCTGGACTCCTTAATTCCAAAATTCTTAACAGTAACCCCCACCCCCAAGTTGTACACTCACAAAGCCACCCACATAGTGCAGTTTTAGCGCCCTGTAACCATTAATGAAATACAGTGTATTGTTCTACTTCATTTAACTTAATGGCTGCATCATGTACCATGGGTGTACCATAATTTGTTTAACTAATCCCCTATTGAAGAACATTGAGGTAATTATTACTGTTGTTAGACGAGCAGCTGAACCTTAGAAACACACTCTTAAATGCTTCCCCTCTGAGGAAAACTGAAGAAGCGGACTGTTTCTTATCAAGCTCACCATGCCGTTGGAGATTATTATACCCCAGCCTGAGGTTCACCGGCAGCGTCAGAGGTTGATACTGTTAGGAGTGGGTCACTCAGGGGTGTTGGGGCAGGAAAAATGTTGACAACCAGCACAGCCCTGAAGACAATTTTCAAATCAAGGAGTGAAGAATAAACCTCTAAAATATCCAGTGATGAAAAAGTAACCAAACTTCCTTGTGTTTTCCTCTGATTATAATCCTCAGAACCTACCTTTACCCAGACGTGGAATGCATCTTCTTGGATAGGCCTGTGGCTGACGTCACCTCCTCTTAGATGTTCAGAAGGGATGGCTTGCTGGAAAGGAGAGAAGCCGAGACTCAGGGTGTCTGCACAGCCACAGCCCTCCTCAGGTGACAGTAGGCTCCCCGCCCCCCCCTTTTTTTTGGTTTTCCATTTTTATTGGGGGCCACCAGGGAGGGAGGACTCTTCCTGTCCAAGGAGGTGCTCACAGTTTCTTCAGCCACTCCAAGCTTGGGCCTTGGGGGCTCTGGGGGTGGCTGGGCACATCAGGCGTGTTCCTGTTGTCTTGGAGGGACACTGGGTAGTTTTGGGTATGGCCTGGTTGATCATGACCACATACTTGGTGACGGGCTGAGTGTGGGCAGAATTATAGCGAGGCCGCCGATGGTGAAGGATGCCACCAGCACCGGTTCCTTGGCCCAGGCATTCTTGAGGAAGGCAGTGATTCTCGCGGCCACCTTAGTCTTGGCGGCGGCGGTGACGGCAGCGGCAAGGGCGCATAGCCCTCTGGGAGTTGTGGTCCCTGCACGCGAGTCTCTGCTGTCTCTTTCTTCCTTTCTTCCTTCCTTCCTTCCTCCCTTATTTCTTTCTATGCAAGATTTATTTAAAGAATTATTACAACATATAAAAACTACATAAAGTTTAATTTCCACTCATCCAGTTGTAAATTTGATATGTGCCCCGTTTTGTGTCTTGTGGCCATGTTTAGTAGCCAAAGGTAGACACGTTTAGGCAGACAAGGGGGAAGACCTGTGAGAACTATCCATCCAGGAGAAAGGCTGCACTGGACAGTGACACAGAGACCTAAGCTGAGCCCAGGCTTGATGGGGAGACCACAGATAGATGGTGGACGTCTGTCAGCAAGGACCGATGTGCCACTCTTCTAAACACTTCACCTGTGCTGACTCTTTTAATGGCATACTATTACAGAAAAACGTGGGGTACCAGAGGGTGGTTGTGTCCCAGGTCTCGGTTGAGTCCCTGAGACATGCCCCACCAAGTGAAGATCCTTGGCTTCGTGCAGGAAAGAATTTAAGAGTGAGCCATAGTAGAACAGAAGTAGATTTATTTAGAGAGATGTACACTCCATAGACAGAGTGCAGGCCATCTAGGAAGGCAAGAGAGAGGGAGCCACGGTGAGGTGGTGAGGCACGGGGTTGCTAGTTTTTATATGCTAACAAGTGAGAAGATTATTCCAACTGCTTTGGGGAAGGGGCAAGGATTCCCAGGAATTGGACCCAGCCTCTCTTTGTCATTTCATGGTTAGCTTAGAACTGTCATGGCACTTGTGGGTGTGTCAGTCACCACGATAGTACATTTCAACGTGTATAATGAAGCTCAAGGTCCACTGGAGTTCAACTCTTCTGCCATCTTGGGCCTCAGGGTCTATTGGGAGTTGACCTTTCTGCTGTCTTAGTGCTAATTACTGTGTCATCCCTTTAATAGCTGTGTCCTGCCCCCGTCCTTCCTGTCTCCATACCAACCCTACGCGATAGGCATCCTGATCCCCATTCTACAGATGAAGAGAGTGAAGCCCAGAAATTTTGCCCAACCAGCTCACCATGAGTCCCCAGCAGCACTGAGATCTGAACCTGGTGGTCTGACTCACACTCCTACCATGACACTCCCTGTCTTTCAACATAACTGAAGCAGAAGTGGCCACAGTGGGGGCAGTCAAGAGTAGATAATAAAACAGAGAAAGAGTTTTGTCAGGGGGACTAGAGTCGGGAACTAAGGGCACCCACTTCTGAGGGGAAAACAAGGTAACCAGGTCACCAGGACCGTCACTGGGCGCGAAGAACAGGAAACCCTTGCTCCTGTGCTCCAGGGGTGGGTGGGGCCCAGCTTTGACTGTTCCTCAAGCTCCCCCTCAGATAACTTTAGGCCTCAAGAAATGGCAGCAAGTCTTTGTTCCCAAGGGCTTGAAAGAGCCTAACTAACTTGCTTTATTATATTAATTGTGAGCTAAAGGGTCAAAGAGAATAATAATAAAAAAAAGATTAGGGTCAATAAGCCAGGAGTTCCAGGACCCAGCCAGCAGATCAAGAGACAAAGGAATTGCATGTTTTGGGACCTTAAAAGCAGACAAAGCTCCTTCTGTAACTACAGGAGTCTGTGAGCCAACACTGCTGCCAATTTAATTTCCATCTTTCCACAGGCTCAGGAGTTTTTCTTGTCTTCTATTTATTTCACTGTCACATCAACCCTATGAAGCATACCAGATAGGTAGTACTAACTCCGTTGTACAGATGAAGAAGCCAAGGCCCAGGGGAGGTGGGAACTGCCCAGGGCCACACAGTTAGAGAGCTGCAGAGTAAGAACTAGAACCTGTGGTCTCCCAATGGCACATGGAACCAGGTCACACTGGCTCTTGAGAGGTGAGTATGCGCACCTCTTCCCAGCTCCGTGTTCAGCAGCATCATTTTGGTAGCCTGAAATCAGTCATGGTGGGAGTACCTACACTATGGAAATCAGGAAATACTACAAATCAGGGCTCCCTGACTCCCCTTGCCATGCAGAGCTGGTAGTTAAACATTTACTTTACCAGCACACCCCTCAGATATCCCAATAATTTTTAAAGTTGTTGCTGAAGAAATTGTTACTGCCCTTGAAACTGTAGCTGATGCCTAAAAACTGAGGTAGGTGTTGCGCCAACTGACATCCTTCTGAGTCCCAGCGACCCCCATTTCTGGGATCTCAGATGTCTGCCTGTGATCCCTCAACAGATCAAGTACATTCTTTACTGGGTATGTTTCCCCTAGCAAACCAACAGCCCTAGGTAATGCCTAATCTCACAATAGCCCAGTCTGGCCTGTTTCAGCCCCACCTTATCAGAGTCAAACCCCACTGCCCTTCAGGGACCCTAAGCCTCCTACCTCACCTACAGCCAAGCAGAGACTTGCACAGAAGCCGATCAGGCGCCTTGTGACCCTACCTTATAAAAGATCCCAACAACCGGCCCTCAGGGCTCATGCAGGCACCCCTCACCCATGTGGCCCACTGTTGTCTATGGCAGTGTACCCCTAATAAATGCCTTTCTATTCCCATACTTTATCTCTGGTAAATTCTTTTACCAACCTGCATGTCACCATGTCACTGACTGGCCACCCTGCTGTGTCCCACAACAGTAGGAAAATGCTATATTTCCAAACCCTTCAAGTTCCCCCTTTGTGGCAGCAGAAGTTAAAAGAAAGAATACTTTCTGCCTGCTGAATGCTAGGCTCTGTGCTACGTGCTTAATGCATTATCTAATTCATTCCTCACCACAACTCTTTTCTGTCGATGAGGATATCTGAGAAGTTAGGTAAATTGCTCAAGGTCACACAGCTAGAAAGTGGTGAAAGTGAGATTGAAATCTAGGTTTGTCTGAACGTTTTAATCACAGTGCCACCATCTAGTTACTCTTATTATTTCATAAGTAGAATAGATTTCGTCTCAGTTCTTCAGCACCCCTCCTTGTCCCATCTTGTAAACAAATAATGGAATTATAACTAAAATCAATCAAGGCAACTAATGTCTAACACACAATGAATATTTTAAGGGCCATCTCAAATCTCAATAAAACTCTATAACCTATTAGACCATTCTAGCATTTTATAACCATGGTCTATAGAGAATGTCAGAATTAATATTCTGCTCTCTGATTATTTCAACCATCAGAGATATCTTACATGATAATTGGCTCTTAGCAGCCATAATCCAATGTAATATATTTATGAATACCTTGTGTTTATATTTCATGGATATCGTTTTAATTATTGAATCACTACGTCTTGGAAAGGAGTGTAATTTTGTTATAGAGCAAATGTTCTTCATGTCGACGTCTATAAAGCCACTTTAAAAGTGTATGAGGATAAAAAGATTACCTAGGTTTCAAAAACAAAATTTGTCACATTTTGCTGGAAAATGTTTTGTCAGAAAATAAATACCACGCGTGCAGAACTATTTAGAGTTCTAAAGTAATTATCTTGATGATTAAGGGGATACACTCAGCTGCTAATGCACTGTAACCTACAGTGTGCGGAATTAATATCCTAATGCAGAGAGACAGGCTGACTTGAATTAGACAACCAATCCAGAAGGGCAGCACCACTGAGTCAGCAGAGCATGGATGTGGGGTTGGTAGCAGGGACATGGCTTCAAATCCAGCTCCGTCATTTTCCATCTGTATGACCTTGAGTGTGTTACTGAGCACACTCTGAACATTAACTTTTCATTTTTAAAAATGGGATCAACAATACCTACCAAACAACAGAGTTATGGTAAGGGGAGAACTGGCTATGTAATTTGCAGGGTGCAGTGCAAATAGAAAATCCCTTGCTCAAAAGTTATTAAGACTCTCAAGATGACAGCAACAGGAGAACAGTAAACCAAGTGTGGGGCCCTCCTGAGACCGGGGCCCTCCTGAGACTGGGGCCCTGCGAACCACATGGGCCCATGAAGCCGGCAGGTGAGGATTACAGTAAATGCCACATGTAAACGGCATCTCACTTGGGAGTGCCTGAAGCATGTCAGCTGTTTGTGTCTTGGCTCAGTTTGCTACCTTATTTTTACACAGCGTGGAAAAGAAATCTAACAGTCACTTTTTTTTTTTTAAAAGATAGGTGCCCGCCAAGCTTCACAGAGTAGGTTAGTGGATATTTAGCCCTGGAAGGGTTCAGAGGCACAGCAGTTCAGGGTGCAGTGGGGCCCAGAACCCAGGAGAGCCGCACTGAACCCCTCTGGCTGATGGCCCCCCTCCCCTTTCAGTCATCTGTCAGTTTTTGGAAGAGGAATAGGGAACTCGGGATTCTATTTCCTAGCAGAGGTCTTGAAACCATAAAGCTAATCTCATTGGGCTTTGCACTACATTGAATTAAATTCCTAATTCTAATTTCACCAAATAGGGTTACCAGGAGACCAGGAAGTAAAGCTTGATAACTGAGTTCTACCGTCCAGAGGGAGTCAAGAGAGAACAGAAAATCAATTTCCTGACCGCGCAGAACGCCATGAAGCTATGTGGATCCAGTGGGAGGAGCTTGTTTCTTTGCAAGGAGGCAGACGATTCGGACAGACCTTTCACGTAGAGGGGCCATGTGGTTTTCTAAGCATTTTTCTTTGAGGATCATCTCCATCGTGGGCTGGTAGAGCCTCCGCTGATTCTTTTTGCTCTCACCTACTCCAGGTAAGAGCACCCTGAGGAGAACTAGGGATTGGAAAGGTGAGTGTCCTGGCAGTGGAGGCATTCAGCGACCTCACATGGACAACCCCAGGAGTTCCTTTTTGGGTCATTTTTCTAAAAACCTATGTGTCCAGCTTCTCTTCAAAGCCTACTACTCTGATTTCCACAGCTCCCCACTTTCCTCCCTGCGTCGGAAGGGACCACCCCAACTTCTCCACGCTTGAGAGTGCTCCCCATTTTGCACACTGCTGTGCATTTCTGCCTGAATTGTTTAAGCTTTGGCGTCTGTACACTGCATCCAGCTGGTCAACCAGGTCTCCACTTCATTCTGTGTGCCTTGAAAGAGGAGACGAAGACAAGGGTTTTCTTATAAAGTACTTTGCATTTGGTACCTGAGGAGGGTATCTGTTACTTTAGAATCCTCCACAGCACTTAGTACAGTGTTTACACGTAGCAGGTACTCAAACATTATTTTTTGAATAAATACATTCATATGGTACCATTTCTTTTTAACTATTCAGTTTTATCACGCCATCACGACCATAAGGCCCTTGAAGCATTCGTTTATGGAAAGTATTTATTAAGTGTGTGCTATGGACAGGAAAATTCTGAAAACAAAAGGAATGAACATGATTAACTCCATCAAATACTAAAACATATGCTCTTCTGCAATAACAACACAGCATATCTGGAGAGGAAAAGTTACTCTCCAGACTTGCTATCAACTGGGGGCTTCTCCAAACAAGTGGGAACCTGATGTCTCAGTCCATTTGGGCTGCTATGACAAAACAGAATGTGTGGCTTAAACAATAAACATTTATTTCTCACAGTTCTAGAAGCTGGAATGTCCAAGATCAAGGAACCAGCATGTCTGGTGTCTGGTAAGAACCTGCTTCTGGCTTACAGATGGCTGTCTTCCTGCTGTGTCCTCATAAGGCGGAAGAGGCAAGGCAGCTCTCTGGGGGCTCTTTTGCAAGGGCACGAATCCCATTCATGTTGTCTGTATCCTCATGATCTACATTCATCCCAAAGGCCCCACCTCCTCCTGCCGTCATACTGGGGGTTAGGTTTCACACACGAATTTTGGAGGGATACAAACATGCAGCCCATAGCACCTGTCAAGTACAAGTTTGTTCTTAGAAGCACCAGGTTATGGTGTGATAAACACGGCCTTCAGAGTCAAACAGGATGAGGTCTTCCATTACTGGCGGAGTGTCCTGAAGCAAGTCGTTTCACCTCTCTGAGCTGTAGTTATTTCACATGCAGAATGAAGGTACCTAAACCTAGCAGGCACCTAATAAGGGATCGCTATCAGTGTCCTGACAATGTGGCTGACACAAGGATAGGCTCAAAATGTGCATCTAACTGATGGTTAAAGTACTCTCTCCACCTTTTCCAATGAGAGGTACACAAGGCTAACTGATGGCATCATTTTGGAGCCTAAGAAGTCAGTGCCTAAGAGAGAACTGAACTGTTAAGGGATGAGTGGAGCCAATAATCGATCCCTCTGAAGCAGTGCTTCTCTACACAGTCAGACCCAATGCCTCTATTTTATCATAACTATTTTAATGTCCTCTATTAGCCAAGGTTCTCCAGAGAAACAGAACCAATAGGATATTTATAGATACACAAGAGGAGCTTAATTATGGGAATTGGCTCACATGATTATGGAGGCTGAGGTATGCTGTCTGCAAGCCGGAGAACCAGGGCGGCTGGTGGTACAATTCAGTCCAAGTCTGAAGGCCGGAGAATCAGGAGCTCGGATGTCTGAGGACAGGAGAGGATGGATGTGCCAGCTCAAGAAGAGAGAGAGGGAATCGCCCTTCCTTGGCCTTTTAAAATTCTATTCCGGCCCTGTTGGGATTGGATGATGCCTGCCTACACTGGTGAGGGTGGATCTTCTTTACTCAGTCTACTGATTTCACATGCTAACCTCTTCGAAAAACACCCTCACAGACACAACCTGAACTGATGCTTTACCAGCTATCCGGGCATCCCTTAGCCCTGTCAAGTTGACACATAAAATTAACCACGATGTGCCCCTTTACAGTGTTGAAATAATTATTAAAGCCTACTATGTGTATAATTTCAAAGAATTAAAAATAACACCCCTAAATAAAAAGCAGAAATAAAAAGCAATGTATAATATTGCTTATATGTATGTAGTTCAATTTGTAAACACTTAAGCACACTGCCTCAGAAGAAAAAACATGCCTTCCCTACATTTTCACAAGCCCACTGGATGGTGATCCTGCCTCCTATCCAGTTCCAAGGGCAAGGGGAGCAGGTGCCAGGGATCAGCCATCTCCTGGTGCATTCTTCTTCACCCTCTCACCCCTTTGGATGACCTCCCACCTTGACCCCATACACCAACGAGGAATGAGGTGAAGCATGCAGATGTGTTCTACCCCTTTCTACTCTCCCAACAAAGCTCTGCCTCTCCAGGGCCAGGAAGATGTAGCAGAAGTACCTGGAAGGACTTCAATGCCCTGGGTCTCGGTCTCAGAGAAGATGAGGGCCATCTGGGCTCTCTGTTCTTTCTGGAGGACAGAGGAGAGCAGGAAGGTGTGCTCAGCTGTCTCCCTCACCTCTCCCATCCCAGCAGGAATAGGGCCCCGCACTCTGACCTCAGCTGAAGCCAGCTTGCTGGGTTGCCTTCTCTCAGACTGGCTGGCTGTCTGGTTCCTGATTTCCCAGCTCTTCTACAGCTGGGGCAGGCCCAGATGACAGTCCCTCATTCCTTGGGGCTGGGCCTGGGTCTGCAAGTATGTGATGAGGGGCCTCAAAGCCTCAGGCCCGAGAAGGACAGTGTCAACTGCCCTCCTGCAGCAGGACTCTCTCAAAAGGCTGACCGTGAGGCAACCACAAGGGTGCTCACTGGCAGGGCCGGGAGTGGGGTGGGGCTGGGTACACCAGCACAGCAAAGGGAGAAAGACCTGTCACTAGGGCCCTATCTTCTTGCAAATGAGTCACTTGGAAACCCCTCCCCAAATGATGCCTCACGGCCACAGCACCCTCGATCAGGGTCTTCACTTAAGCCCAAGAACAGGAGCTTCTCTGGCCACTGGAGAGGTAAATTCAGGCCTGCCCAGAACTTGCTTTAAAGTTGTGAAGCAGGATTCTGAGCCCTTCTCTGGGGACAAGGGCAAGGGACCGGCTCTGAGCTGATTCTTGGGGTTGGCTGTTACCCAGGGACCACCATCAGCTCTGCCCACGAGGAGTAAAGGCCTGAGGTGGCCAGCCTGTTTCCTAGGAGGTCTGGCATTTCCTCTGGTGTGCCTGCTGCTTGAGGGAGAAAAAAGGCCCACATAGTCAGACAAGAAAGTGGTCCAATGGCGCCCCCTGCTGGTCACATACTAGACTGCATGGATTTGCAGATGGCAATGCCAATCTGTTGTTTCTCAGGAGAGGAGACTACGCTTTTTTTTCATTTTTATTTTTTAATTTTTTTAAAGCACCATATTACATAATTGCTGATGCATAACAAACAAGTGGTTTAAAACAACAATACCTATTTTCTGTAGACCAGGAATTTGGTTTGGCTGGCCTGTTCTGGCTCCAGGTCACCTACGAGATTGCCAAGAAGTGTCAGCCCGGCCTGCAGTCCCCTCAGGGACTCACTTCCGACGTGGTGCACTCACATGGCTGGCGTTTGTGCTGGCTGTTGGCAGGAGGCCTCAGCACCTCTCCATGGGGGCCTCTCCGAGGTGCCTGCCTGATCTCATGGCATGGAGACCCACTCCCCCAGGGCAAGTGATTAAAGAAGCTGAAGTGGAAGCTCAGATGGCTTTTACGACTTGGCCTTGGGAATCACACACTGTCACTTGCACCATATTCTCACAAACTAGCTGTGATTCAGTGTGGGAGGAAACTACACGAGGGTATGAATTCCAGAAGGTGAGGATCTCTGGGCGCCATCTTAGAGACTGGCTGAGACAAGCACCTACCATGTGCTAGGTACTATGCAAATAGTATATAACAACAACCAGAGCATGCAGTTTGCAATTCCTGCAGCTTACTATATGTCCAGATGCTAAGTTCTTTCCCTGAGTTACCTCATTTATCTTCACAACCCTACCAGCTTGGTCCTGTTATTACCCATTGAAGAGGTTAGGAAGTTGGTGCTTAGGCAGGTTAGGTAATGAGGTCACATGGCTGGTAATTGGCTGAGTCAGCATTGAAGACTGTTCTGTGTTCACTATGCTAAATTCCTTTCTAGGCATTTAGAGCTACCAACCAAGGAGGTGGGCACAGATGAGGAAACTGAAGCTCAGAGAGGTCAAATAGCAGGGTCAAGGTTACAGAACCAGTAAATGGCAGAGTCAGAATTTGAACAGAGGTGACTGAAGAGCCCGTGCTCTGTCCACCCCACTGCATTGCTCCAGAACAGAGGAGAGAGACACAGTAAAGAGGGAAAAATACAAAGAACAGGGTAGCCAGCTCATCCAGCACCTTTGTGTCTATCAGAAGAGACATCCATTTCTGGCGGCTGTAATTCTGCAGGTACTGAGCTTGGCAAGCTCAGTCCTCACCTTCCTCCTGGACTAGGTGCTCTTGCCCAGGGTAAAATCTGAGTATGGTTGTCCTGAGGTAGGAAGCAAACAGGCAGACAAACGGTAGAGAAGTGGTCATAAGTGTAAGAGAATGGTTGCAGGGGAAAAGGAAAAGGTGGAGAAAAAGTAATAAACAGAAAAGGAGGAGGGAGAGAGAAAAATTATGAGATGAAGACGAAGGTGAAAAAAAAGACAAAAACAGACCAGGTGCTTGGGATCTGGTTAGCCCTCCCAGGTGGATGGGTGGGACCTTCTCTACACGTGGCTGGGAAAGCAGAAAACCAAGTGTGTGGAATCCTCCGACTAAGTCCACACCTTCCTCACCACCCTCTTCCCCATTCCATCACTAGTTTGGGGGTGGGGAGAAGCAAAGACATTGGCCAGAGGACAACCTAGTTTCAGGTAAAATGGGGTGGCAGCAGGGTGAGCAGCCTCCTGGGGGACCCAGGGAAATCCAAAGCAGAGGATAATCAAGAGTCTGAGAGAGCTGACTGATGGATTAATTAACTGACTGATATATTAATTAAAACATAAAACTGGAAGGTATAATTGGTGGCTTCACCACTGCTTCTCTTTGCAGTTTGATCCCCAGAGCTAATTATTTAACCGGCAGTTTCAGCTTTGATTGTTTGTGGACATTGATGAATTACCGTCTGCTTGCTTTTGTGTTTGAGCATGTCAGGTTTTTTCACAGCAGGATATGGAGTCAGAAACCACCTGGAGGAGCTGATCATTTGAAGTATGGACAGTTATAGATTCAGAGGCAGAAGAACTTGGATTTGAGTCCTAGTTTAACAGCAGTGTAGATGACAAATCCCCACCTTCACCCCAATAGCCTCAAGGGCTCCCACAATCAAGCTTCACTTGGGCTGCCTCTCTAGAAAGTTCAGCAGCCTCCTGGAGGCCAGTCCCTAGTAGGAGGGTGAGCAGAAAATTCACTTTTTTTTTTTGCTCCAGCATCTCCCCATGCCAATAAGATCTCACAGTTGTGGATTGGCCTTCTAAAAATGTATTTGTTTATTTCACCCTTCCACTAATAATCTTCCAATGGTTTCCATCTACCTATGGCATAAAATTCAAATTCCTGAGTTTTTGCTTATGGTGTTACTTTTTATTGAGAATCCCCTTCCTCTCTCTGCTTGATACTCTTCTGTTCAACTTCAGTCTGATTATCCATTCATCCAACCATGCATCCACCCATTCTGCATCCTGAAACTCTACTTCGGTGCTTCCTAAGCTTGTCTGCACATTGTGATCACCTAGGGAGATTTGAAAAAAAAAATACTGATGCCTTATTCCACCTTCAGAGATTGTGACTTAATTGGTCTGGAGTCTGGCCTGGACATTGAAATTTGTAAAAGATCTCTAGGTGATCCTGATGTGCAGACAAGTTTTGGGGCCATGGCTCCACTTTTTACCAGATATTGTAATAGCTCCTGAGGATTTAAAGATAAAAGTTGGCTTAGACTAGAAATTTAGTATAGAAGGAGAAATAGATTAATAAATATATAATTATATAATTGTAGTAAGTGTCATGAAAGAGGTAAGCCGGGTAATCTCCAGAAGGTGTAGGAGGAGCATACCACCCTCACTGGTGGGACTGGGGGATGGCTGGTCAGGGCTGCAGTCTGCAAGAACAGGGAGGGGTGTTCCAGGAAAAGAAGCTGGTAGACAGGCATCCCAGTCAGAGGGAAAGCTGAACACAGCACAGCAAGCTGGAGAGAGCATGTTAGTTTTGGGTGTGAATAAGAACTTGGGACCACTGAAGCTTTGGGGGCAGTGAGCCTGTGGAGGCAAATGGGGCCTTGTAGGCAGCAGGAAGTGGGGAGCCAGTGAAGGAGGTGTCAGGAATGTGATCTGTCAGACTTAGTGGCTGTGACTGCAGGGGAGGCCACGCAGTTGGTGAACTAGGAGAGGAGATGGTAGGAACCAGCAGGAGGGCCTTCCCTTCCCTACTCCCTCACATCTTGTCCACCTGCACACTCCAGCCCACGACAGACCCTAACCATCCTTATTGCCCTGTGCCTGGCAGAGAATAAATGCTCACGCCTCATGCTACACTGGGGGGTAGAAACAGCACGGGCTTCAGAGTCACACCAACTTGATTCAAGACCCAGCTCCACTCCTTACAAATGGTGTGATATTAGTAAGTCAGCCTGTTCTCTGATCTTGGTTTTCTCCACTATAAAATGGAGAAAATGCCAAGCTCATGAGATTACATTGAGGATAGAAAAAAATTTCCATGATTCTCCAAGTGTGGTACCTGGACCATCAGCCTCAGCATCGCCTGGGGACTTGTTAGAAATGCAAATTCTCAGGCACCACCCCAGACCCGCTGAATCAGAAACTTTGTGGGTGATGCCAGCACTGGTTTCCCACATCCTGCAGCTGGTTCCAATGCACACTGAAGTCTGAGAAACACTGATGTCTGTGAGCTGTGTCATCTCTGGGCTTGCTTTTCTGGTCACCTATATTACTCCTTAAAAGCAGAAAAATCCAACTGGCCACCAAGCTGTGGCCTCTGTTTCAGTCCCTCCTTTTGCTCCTTTCCTGGTCATTACAGAAGTGAGGCTCAGGTCAGGCCTTGAAGTCAGTGCATTTGAGAGGGAGTTCCACACCAGCTGTGTGTGTGTGTGACGACGTGCACATGTGTGCGTGTGCAAGCGTCCAGATTTTCAACCTCTAGTAAAGCTGTGTGATCTTGACCTCTAAGTATGTGTTTCCTCATGTGTAAATAGGAGCAAAAACACTAATAGGCCAGTCACCATTCTAAGCACTTTCCACTTACTACCTCATTTTCTCTTCTCCACAGCCCTTTGGAGTTGGTATTATTATTACCCCCACTTTAGAGACAAGGGAGCTGAGGCACAGAGAGGTTAAGAAACTTGCCCAAGGGCACACAGTTTTTACGTGTTAGAGCTGGGATTCAGACTCAGGCCCTCTGGCCACCGAGTCCACACTCCTGGCCAATCTGCCTCCAGAGGCTCCTCTGAAATGTGAGTAATGCGCCCAGCATCCTGGCCCCTGCACACTCTGTGGTGCCCTCTGTTGTGTTGAAATGCCTCACCTAGAACACAGTCTTCTCTCTGCTATTTACAAAGAGAACTTGCCTTAGTCACTTCAATTCTTCGGGCCTTAGTTTCCAAATGTTTAAAATGAGAGGTTGGACCAGATGAGGGTTGTAAACGGGACCTCGTAAGGTCCAAAGAATAAGCTGTGTTTGGCCACCTATTTTGTCTTAAGTTGACTTAAAACAAGTCTGTCTTTAAGTGATACATGCTCCCCTGCTTCACTCTATTAACCACCACTTCCAGTAGTCTTACACTAGGCCCATGTTCCTTATTTATTGAACTGTTTGGCATCCAAATTAGTTTGAGGTTATTAATCAGACAAAGCCTAAATGTGAGGTTCCACGTTTATAATTCTTTCACCTTACCTTTCTTCTCTCCCAGTCCAGTTTAAAGAACACTTCACCTGGGATGTTTCTTGGGCAAAGGCTCTGAGCCTTGGCTCCTGCCTTTCACTGTAATGGAAGTCCTCTCCTTGGCGTGGCTGTTAGAGGTTAAGATGGTGTTCTGTTCGCCATGTGCCCTGAAAATGCTGATTTATATTTGCTTCTGGAAGGGAGACAGCTGAAGCCTATTTTAGAATGGACGGTTAATCCAATTTCAGAATCCACTGCACATGGAAAGATGATTTCTGTTATTTCCATTTAATCTGGAAGGTTTCCTCTTTTCAAACTTAGAATTTAATTGCTGGAAGAACAAAGTCCTTTTATCCTGCTTTATGAGCTGGTGCATCCCTATGTCGAATGCCTTTCATTTCCTGCAGCAGGGAAAAATTCAGTATTGATAGAGTGGCTTTGAGGACTTTTCCTGGGCTTTGCAAACGTCCTTCGTCCGGCGGCTGGGAAGGAGGTGCCAGGTGTTGCTGACTTGCAAATAGCGTGCTGTCCTGACACACGTAGCAGGAACTCATATCGCTGAATATGGGAATATAGACAAGCAAATACTTTCTAGCAACTGGAACTTATGCTAGTTAAGTAATTCATTCAGCCTCACTCAGTTTATAGGAATTTATTTAAAAAATACTGTGTATAGTTGTCTCATGTTCTCTAGAAGTCAATTTCTGTATTTTCAAGTTGAGGAAATTAGGTTTCAAGAGGTTAACTAACATCAGAGTCACACTGACGCCCCTGTGACCTTAGGTTGTCATGATCAAAATAAAAGCCAATATTAAAAAATAGCTATTGAAAAAAATTGAAGTTATGTAAGCTAAAGCTTTAGATACTAAAACAAACACGGGAGGAAAAAAATCACCACAAAAAACTAGAAACAGTATTATTCTTGTCTAGTGCTTCAAAGTTTCAAAGGCATATTCTCACGTCTATTTTCATTTGACCCCCCACAACAATTCTACCCCACTGGCGTAAAATCATTTAGTCTCACTTCAAGTTAGCTCACTGCTAACAACAGCAACAGACAGCTCCAGATGTTACTCTTTTCCAAGACAGGTCAGACTAGCCCTAAAGACCTGAATGTCCTGTGTACTCCTGCCACCTACCGGTGCTTTTCTGGTAGCGTGGGTTTCAGCTGATTTTATACTAACATTTTTCCTTCAGTGAGACCTGTTTTACTCCATGTTACTCAAGTCCTTAAAAACACCCTTCCCCCTAACCTGTGAAACTCGTTTTCTAAGGAGCCAACTCTGAAACAGGGTCTCAGACTTTCTTAGGAAAGGGATGGAAATACTTCCTATTCCTTTCGTCATGCTGGTAGATTTCAGAAATGCCTCTGAGCACCTTCCAGTTGGCTTAGAAGCTGGGGGAAGGGAGGTGGCTTAGCCTGTGACAGAGAAAACTCACGAATTTTCATGCCTTCACAATACTGCCTCCACTTTTTGCCACTATTTTCTGAGAGGGCTACAGGAAGAGAGCGGGTTAGCTGAGAAGGTGGTGTGCCAGAGGCTGACAGCTCACTCCACGGAGCCCAAACAGTTGGTGGAAGAGGAATGACCCTCGGGGAGGACAGGTGAAGCCAAGTTTGTAACACAGGGGCACACCAGTGGAGTCAGTCAAACTGCACCGACCCCGGAAAACCTGTGGTCAATCTTCCTTTTTTCAAACAAATATCTCCTTTTCAAAGCTGGGCTTTGCTCTGGATGCAAGTTTTTTTAATTATTAGATGAAATTTGTCTTTGTACTTTGCTTTAAATCCAGGGACAAGAGGTGATTTGTTCATATTTAGGGCAAATTGGCAGAGGGTTAAAACGAGATGATATGGTATATAAACTGTTTCTCATAACCTTAGGATTCTTGAAAAACTGGACTAACACTATTATAGCAGTAATGTGAAATACGCTGAGGCAAACATGAGAGACAGAAAATTGGGTATGAAAAGTAACTAGTGGAATTTTAGTGGAAATTCTTGCAGGATTCTTCTCAAAAGTAGCCCTGCCTGTCTAAGGGTAAAAATGGAGGCTTTTTCTTTCTTTCTTTACTTTATCATTGAGGTTGTAGTCAATGAACTTTTTAAACCTTTTCTTCCTTCTGCTCCATGGTAGGAGAAAAATGGAGCTTTGCACATTTTTGAAAGGAAAGTAAAATGTCTATATAGCGGATTATGAAAGATTTCTTATGATGAAAGGTCAAGACAAACAACATTTGATAAACAGCAGATTTCATGCTCTAAACGCTTAAAGATTCAGCACTGCATATCAAGACCAGGAAGGATCTATAAAACTTTGAAAGCATTCTGGTCATTCTTTGATTTAAAGCAAAATTAAATTGTGAAGAGTTGTTCAGGATTACTGAAAAAAGAGTAGTTATTTCAAACATTTGCATGACACTTAACAGATTTTTAGACTCTATATTTCACTATATTCTAACCAAATATCATTTAAGACAGGGCTTGTTTTCGTAATTCATACTTGAGAAAACTAAGGTTCAGAGGTTAATCACATACTTTCCAAAGTCACATAGCCAATAAATCAGTGTCAGCATTGAAGACAGGTCTTTAATGTCTAGTGGTCTTTCTAGGAACTTTCCCCGAGATTTTCCTCTCCTTAAATGTCAGTTTATCTGATTATTGTACTTAACCTTTCAAAAGTCACTTTTTAAAAAGCAGGTGGAAATTACATTAATCTGTTTTTTCTTATTCACAATTCTAAGCCTGTGGGCCTCCTGTGATAAATACCTGCTTTTACCAGGTGATAACACACCACAACTATACATTATTTTGGTTCTGAACAACCCTTTGAATAGTGATTCTCAAGTACTAGCAGATATGTTATCTTTGCAGTTTGGTAAAAAATTTGATTTCCTGGTCCCACCTCAGAGACCAATTCAGTGTTGTGGGAGGGAATGGAGGCATAATTCACTGTTTAACAAACCTCCCAAATGGTCAAATTGCAGATGATTTAAAAAATTTTTTTTCATATATATATATATATATATATTATTGAAGTATATAGTCAGTTTACAATGTGTCAATTTCTGGTGTACAGTATAATGCTTCAGTCATACATGAACAATAATATATTCATTTTCATACTCTTTTTCATCATGTTACTACAAGATATTGAATATAGTTCCCTGTGCTATACAGTGTGAACTTAACTGTTCATCTGTTTTATATATATTAGTATCTGTAAATCTCAAACTCCCAATTTATCCCTTTCCATCCCCTTCCCCTTCTGGTAACCGTAAGTTTGTTTTCTATGTCTGTGAGTCTGTTTCTGTTTTGTAAGTAAGTTCATTTGTCTTTTTTTAGATTTTTTAGATTCACATAAGTGATATCATATGGTATTTTTCTTTCTCTTTCTGGCTGACTTCACTTAGAATGACAATCTCTAGGTCCATCCATGTTGTTGCAAATGGCATTATTTTATTATTTCTTATGGCTGAGTCGTATTCCACTGTATAAATATACCAGCTTCTTTATCCAGTCATCTGCTGATGGATATTTAGATTGTTTCCATGTCTTGGCTATTGTAGTGCTATGAACATTGGGGTGTATATATCTTTTTGATTTAAGGTTCCCTCTGGATATATGCCCAGGAGTGGGATTGCTGGATCATATGGTAAATCTATTTTTAATCTTTTGACTAATTTCCATACTGTTTTCTATAGGCTGCACCAAACTACGTTCCCACCAACAGTGTAGGAGGGTTCCATTTTCTCCACAGCCTCTCCAGCATTTATTGTCTGTGGACTTTTGAATGATGGCCATTCTGACTGGTGTAAGGTGATACCTCATTGTAGTTTTGATTTGCATTTGTCTGGTAGTGATATTGAACATTTTCAAGTGCCTATTGGCCATTTGTATGTCTTCCTTGGAGAATTGCTTGTTTAGGTCTTCTGCCCATTTTTGGATTGGGTTGTTCATTTTTTTCTTATTAAGTTGTATGAGCTGTTTATATATTCTGGAAATTAAGCCCCTGTCTCATCTTTTGCAAATATCTTCTCCCATTCTGTAGGTTGCCTTTTTGTTTGCTTATGGGTTCCTTTGCTGTGCAAAAGCTTGTAAGTTTAATTAGGTTTGTTTTTGCTTTTAATTTCTATTGCCTGGGTAGACTGCCCTAGAACATAAATTGCAGATGATTAAAAAAAAAAACTCAATATATACAGTGATGCCCAGTATCACCAAACCCTTAATGGTGCTTTGAAATGTGTATTTTATGTCTTAATATAAAAGTTCCAATTTGGAAAATACCAATATTTTAAAATAAAAAAGCCATACAACTGACATACTATTTAGGATGAGTATCCATGCTAATTTCTCCTCTTAGGTCTGCTTTACTTCTATAATAGCTTATCTTCGTATCATTTCAAAGTGCTACCTAACAGGAGTTTTTCAGTTTAATCTTGCTCTATTCCCAATTCACACCTTCCCTAGATTAGAGAGCTTTGGTTTTACATAGCTCCTAGTGGGAAGCCAGTGTTAAAAAAAGACATGCAATTAGTGGATCTGCTTAAACTGTGAGGTATTTTTAACTTGTGAAAATGAACCCCATAAATATGTCTCTGAATATTTTATAATTGGTAGTTTCCAAATCCTGCTTGATCAAAAATTACCTTGGGCCCAGGCTCTGCATTTAAACATCCCAAATGACTTCTATGAATATGTCAATTTAGTTATGGTACTATCTTTCTCTTCCAGTCACTCACAACTGTAACTTAAGTCATTACGTAATTACTAACAAGTTTTTAACCCAGAATATTCATTTTAGGACAGTCTCTTTAAGTAAAAGCACTTATGTTGTTTAAGATCAAAACTACTTATGGTCACTGTCACCTAAAACTTACAAGGAAGGATTCTAAAATTTCAAAGGGAATAACTACATACCTCAATAACCTAGTCACTATACAATACATTCACCTGTATTTGGTTAACCTTCCCATCCCAAAACAAAATCATTCCCATTAGTGGTTTCCCATCTCAAGCGAACAGCGTGTATTTGCTTTTCTGTAACTAATCCAATCTGACTCAATCCTCCATATTGCTATTGTTTTTGTTTTTTTGCAAATATAAGTTTTCAGGAGGAAGGCATAGAGGAACTCACTGCTATGGTACTTGCCACAGCCACCTAAAAGTTAACCTAATGATATGACATTTTATTTGTTCATATATACTAAACTATAGTTGTCAGTGTCTGAAGCAAAAATCATCTCAGAAAAGTTAATATTGGTAAACTCAATCTCCAGGCATAAGTTAGGTAGAGGTAACTAAATCAGAATGCCACCTTAACACTGCCAATTGAAAAAGAGCTATAGCTTCTCAAAGGTAGTATGTACATGCTCCTAGGCAAAAGCAAAGATGATTACTAGACAAGGATCAATGGAAAATAAGTAGCAGTTTTGCACCAATGCAAGACAAAATATACTTTATTGTGACAGCAAATGCACATAGTGCTGTAAGTAAGGCATGCTACTAGGAATCTGCATATAATCAAAGGCTGGTATGGAAATGAATGGGAATGAATGTTGTTTCTTAATGCTTGTAGATTAAGTCTATGGTGAAGGAAAGAGAAGAATTTGTGTCCACGTATCTCAAATACAATATTATACACCTACCAAATGACCTATGCCTCTAACCAAGAGCCCAAAAGCAATTAAGAGAAAATTAATCCTAACTGTACTCGGAAGTCACTTCTAATATCAATGACAGAAAGATTTTGCTAATTTGAGGCAAATTTCATCTCTAGACAAAGACCTAGAAATTGGGCAAACATCTATTCATTCATGTAAGTATTTAGCCAACTTTAATGCCATTTATTTCACCAGAAACAAATACTAGATTATCTAGAAATAGTTTGGATAAAGAGACATTTACATTTTAATACTTCATACTGTTGTAAATTTTGGGCTAAAGTAACCCCCTGAGTCAAATCTGCTCCCTTTCCACTTGAAGGGACCAAGTTAAGTTTTGATTTCAACAGCTGAACTTCTGAGGGATGCTCTAAGAAAATAATGCCAAGAGATTTCTAGTCCTTTAAATGGTAACGATCAGGCCCTATAGGCTTGTCAAAATCAATGCAAAACTGAGGAGGGCAAGCTGCAACACTTTGCAAAGCATAATTTTCAGATAAGCTGCTTCATTTCCCTCCTTTTAAAACAGATGCAGATGAGACGCTTCTGCATGAATGCACACTGACATTCTGTTCAAACTGTTTTCTAAATGCAATACTGTGGGTTTAAACAGTATGCTTTAATTTAAACAAAGCATTATCTTATACACAGTCAATTTAGCTTAAGAGATGAAAAGAAACACTATGAAAATTACATATCAAATACTCTGCTCTTTTAAAAGGTGATTTTAAAAGCAACACAGGACCAAAAACATCCAACTATTACTTTATTTATATTACTATGCTTAAGTTACATGGAAAAGACAACCAAGCAGTTCTGTCCCATATCAGGAAAAGCTTCCAATCAACACCAATTATGTGGTGACAAATAACTAGGAATGGTGACATCTTTGGGTCAAGACTGACAAGGAAGAATGGGCTCTGGTGCTACGGTTCATCTCCAACAAGAATATGGCACAATGGCCAGCACAAGCCATACTAACACTGAACCTTTAGCGCTGGTCACAAATTCGGATCTCTTCTCTGAAACTAGCAAATCAAGTGAAATAACTGGGTTTTAAAAAAAGTTTAAAACGAAGCCCAAATAAATTTAAAAACCATGCTCTTGACACATTTTCCTTTCAAAATTTACATAAGACACTTTCACTGTAATAGCCCAGATTTTTTCCCTCACATAGCCTACCACGTAGCTGCAGGTAGACTATTCTCTCTCAAGATGTAAACATAGGGGGAAAAAATTAATGGCATCTGCATAATATTCTTTCTACACACTGCTGTTGGATGGAAAATAGAAAATTAAAAAAAAATAGAAGGAAAGAAAAGTTCCATCATAGATTCTCACAACCTCTTGTTCTGCAGTTCATGAATCCGACTCTGATGCTAAGGTGACAGTGTATGTAAGTAGATTTTTGTTTTCAGTGAAGGAGACCTGGGAAAAGATGAATTTATCTCTTTTTCTTCAAGAGTTATCAGATGGTACATGCTCCTCAAAACCCTCACTTTCTCGAACTAGAGCACGTTCCAGGATCACACGGCCTTCCTTATAACGCTGGCTGTCTTCAGTGGCAAACTCATAGATCCATCCCAGTTTGCTATTGCAGTTTTTGCAGCTCACATCTCGAACCATGTGGCGGCCAGTGAGCATAACCCGGTCTTGAACTTCACTGTACTGCAGGTTAACTACCTAAGACATGTAAAACAAAATTGCAAAGGCATGTAAGTTATCTGCTAAAAATGGTACACAGTATTTTGGCTGGTGACATAATAGCAACTTCAGAAAGGCAAATAGCAGTTGTTATTTTAGTCAAACCTACAATATACTTCCCAAGGGCTATTTTTACAAACTGCTGGGACAGGTAAATATCTGGACTGGACTGGACTGGACATCTAATGCAATCATTCATTATCATACTAGTCTAAGTCACACTATTTATAGATACTAGTTACATTTCTGTGCTGTAGTGAAGCGTCCTTAACTTGGAGTCACAAAATCTAAGTCTGGGTCCAACTGTTATCATTCAGCATTCAATGATGAGTACAAATAAGGCTACCAGTGTAAAAGAACCTAGTACACAACAGGTATTCCATAAAAAGAAGTTTGCCAAATTTGTTTCTGAAAATACATTTCACCTACAAACAGACAAAAATAGATTGCAATACATAGTTTTCAAGTGGGTTCAAAGAATCTGTGAAACATTTCCGACAATTCTGAACAGCAACAATCCTCCACACTTTACTTTTCTGTAAAGAGCCAGGTAGTAAACATTTTTGGCTTTGAGGGCTATATGGTCTTTATTATAGCTATTTAGCTCTGCTGATGTAGCACGAAAGCCACCACAGACAATACATAAATGAAGACACATGGCTGTGCTTCATTAAACTTTATTTCCAAAAACAGGCAGCCGGCCTGCCATGGTGCGCCAACCCCTGCTCTATAACTAAAGACAGACCAAGAGCTATACAATATCAATTCTAAGAGAAAATACTCACTTCTAACAAGAACAGAGGGGTGTCCACCGGGAGGTTTGGTTGAACTTCTAAGAATAGTACCTTGAATTAGTTTTGTTCCTTAGCCTAAGATATTTGGAAATTCAACTTTGCTGGTACACATTAGACTCCAGGAGGTAGAATTACATCAACTAATTTCAAAGCAAGACAGAAATTACAGAATGCATTTATCCGTAAGTGAGGAAATGTTCTTCCTGTTGGCAAACCTATTAGCCAAATCATAATCAGAAGGATGACTGGTAAGCATAAATTAGAACAAGGGAAATTGGTTAGATGATCTTTATTCACTTGCATTGTCAAGCTATGATAGCTTAATGCAGCTATCTCCCTATAAGGATAAATTGGCAATATGGGGGGGTGTGTCTCAGCCCCTTCAATAGTCTGTGAAGTCACTACCAAATTCTGAATGTTTTCTGGAACAATGGAGACCACCCTTCTTATTATAACACAACATTTAAACTCTCAAGGTTAAAAATCACATTCTAGTAATCCTAAGGTCCCATCAAAGACAAGCTGGTGGGCAATCATTTCTATAAATGGCATCTCTCATTCTGACTTTTCCTGACATTTCCATGCTCTGAGAATACTATTATCAAATATACCCACTGACCCACTTAGGAAATCAAACTGGTTTTTCCTACCAACCTTGTTAAAAAGAAATGCTCTGCCAGTGGCGCCTGTGAACCGAGTGGAGATGAGCTCTGAGCGGTTGGTCAGGATCGTATCACAGTTTGCGCAGGAAAACAGGCGGGTACCACCGATATGATCGAGGAAAATCCTACCCATTTTTTATAGCTGAAGTTCTAAAAACCTAGGAGCAAATGGAAAAGGACAAGAAATGCATTATGATTAAAAAAAATTTGTTAGTGTCTACTTGGTAGTGTCACAGAGAACCATTTATATGTGATCTCTTTATACTTAACATAAAACATACCTGACTGAATAAAAGGATTCAAAGTTCACACACTGAACAAACAAGCATACCCAAGCTAAGAACATTTTAGAAGCAGTGAGTCAAGGAAGTAAATATGCTTAGGCAAGGCCAAGGAATGGTATCACTTCTCTTTTGATTGGTATGAAAAAAACAGGTAGACAGAGGAATATCAAGCTGAATGATAAGTAGCACAGGCAGAGAGGTGAGAAAAAGTTAGCACAAGGGTTAGTTAGGTATACATTCTGAGTATGTGTACTCTGAGAAAAGACTTGTGGGGCAAGAGTGGGACGATCAGGTAAGAGTAGAAAAAGGGGCAATCAGAAAACAAGAGGGTAGCCTAGTCTGAGAGCACAGAGTGCCTGGTTCTCTGGTCATCAGGTGCATTGACAACCATGTAGGGGTGATGGCACTAACAGTGAGTTTGACTCTGTGGAGTACTGTGCTTTACTTTCTCCAAAACCATCACAACAACTTTGTGATGTTATCGCCCTCATTTCACAGATTATCCAAGATTACTAACTTGTCAAAGTTTACACAGCTTTCAAGTACAGAAAATTGTGACTGGAATACAGCTCACCCAAGTCAAAGCCAAAATTTTCCCATTACTCTACACTGCCTCCTCTAAGAGGGCACACAAGATGGTCTAGGCTTGGCATAAAGAGAGGAAAACAAGAACAGAGAAGGGAAAGATGAGCTGTTATTATGTAACTTACTACATTTAAGAAATCCTACTGATTCAACAAATCACAGAAGTTCCTGAAACATTAAAAAAAAAAGCTCTGAATCCAACTTCTGAAACAAGGATAATACTTCAATACTTAAAAAGTTAGGAAGAGTCAATATATGCAACTTCTTAAATTCATTGCAATTAATCCCCTAAGACAGTATTTTTTTTAAAAAACAATTCTAGATACAGTCAAGAATACACTATAGCTTTCATTTAAAAAAGCATTTACTCCTTGGTGTAATGATCAGCTCCTATGCTTTATTTAATACTGTGTTTTTAAAATGGCATGCAGAGCTGATAGCTACCCACTATAGGAAAAAATAATCTAGAACCCATGTGTAATGAGAATCCACTGTCATCTTAAACTTTGGGAAATTCCATTACAAATTAAAAAGAACATTCCATTCCTTCTGACATCTGTCAATTTCCTCAGGCATTAGGCAGTTCTAATGTCATCAGAAATGTCATTATCACAAAGATAATTATGACTTTCATTAAACATTATGATATGGAAGTTTAATAAAGACTGAAAAACAAATAGTGAACATAATTACAATCTGTAGCTAGTAAAAGGAAAACCAGTGCACCAACAAGAGTGTCAATGAATAAACCCTGGGTAAAAACACAAGACTTAAGAAATTAGCTTTCTGATTACATTTCTGCAAAATGACAATAAAAGGTAAGACTTACTGCTATTGTTTCAGCCTTTAGGATGGTAACATTACTTTTCCCAGATGCTTAAGAACATAAGATTTGTTACACAAAGGTCATAAGTTGCAAATCTGAGGCCTGCAGGCTGGATTCACTTGGTGGCATAGGGTTGCAGTAGTAAACAAAACAACCCTTCCCTCCCAAAACATAGGTGGACATGTTTAATCTGGCCCACAGTTTTTTATTTTTAATTAAAACACAGTTGAGAATCATTTAAAATATGAGAGATTAAGAACCTGTATTGGGGCTTCTTTAAAACAACGGGGAGACCTGGCAACACGGGACATGTACTGTCACATGGCAATAACTGGCTAGAGTTGAGTGGTAGCTGCAACTCCCCCTGCAAGGTTGCTTCACTTACTTGGTCTCCATTCTATGCCACATAACTATTTCACCTGTAAGACATCTGAGTTTGGCTCTACATAAATAAAGCATTCAGCGACCCTGTGAGTAGTTCATTTTGGTCCTATTTCTTATTATCAGTCATTTACAGAAAGGAATCAACAGCAAGGCTGTTACAGTTTCACTTCTTAAGGCATCGTCCTCAGAGTCTACGTTTCTCTGAAAACTAGCATCTGTGTGGTCATTTAGCCTCCAACTTGCACTTCTGGGAACTGTTACTTCAAAGTCAATTTTCCTCCAAACTTTTAAATACAATATTCACCTTGTAATTTATTTCAACCATAATGCAGGAATAACTAGATATTTTTGAATTGACTGTTGCAGATACAATGCTATGGGGAAAAACGCACTGAACTTCATAATGAACTCTCCCTATACGTTCTGCCTACATCATTCTATCTTTGGTTCAGAATTACAACATGGCTGTGACCATTTGCTACTGGATACAGGCAAACCCTTATTTGTAAATAGATTTAAATAGATTTGAGATGCTTTCTCTTCCCTGCTTAAGTCAGACTATTTTTAATTTTTTACTGGGTTCAATGACATGATTCATTACCAAGACCAAAAATACAGTACTGAATTACTATTCCTAGTTGTGGTTGCCATTTATAGAGTAATATATAATATATATAAATATTTAAATAACTGTAGTCCTTATCTGCCAGCAGATTAGCTAGAATGCCATGGAATCTAGCAGAAGCAAGCAAAACACCACTTGCTGTCTAAGGTCTTTTGAAACATAGAAATACTTCCACAGGTCATTAGGTTCTAGGTGTTTGTTAGGCCTTAGCTTTGCTGAACTGGGAACACAACCTAGTACAACTTCCACCGTGCAAACTCAGGAGCCTGACATCAATCAGCATGCCACTCCATTGTTTAAGGAGGAAAGTCATTACTTTTGGTGGGGGGGGGGTGTTTAAAAAGCTAAGACAAAACACTTGAATCAGGCTTCGCTGGACCTAGATAATATACTGAACTCTGCCTTAGACTTTAATAATTATTTAGTGTCTACACCAAATGGGACATCGCATTTGGTACTTTACATATCACATTTAATCTTGACAATTTCTAAAGTATTATCCCACTTTTGTAGAGGAAGAAATAAAGACCTCACATTTCAGAAACTGGTTAAACTGGGATCTGAACTAAACCCTGCTCCAGTTCTTGTTCCACTTACTCTCAAGAGACGAGGGGAGACTGTCAGACTCAGTCTTTCTCCCTCAGATTTAGCACGCACCCCTCCTGCCTCCATGCTGAGCCTCCTATATTCCCTAATTTGGGGTGGCAATTCCAATCACTCTCTCCTAAACCCTAGCAACTTCTTTAAGAAATTGCAAAATTGACTATCCCTCCTAAATCACTTTTCTAGGTCTTTTCTCCCCCTCCCCTGTCAGTATCTTAGTTCTAATTCTCCTAACTTCTAGAGAAATCTCTTGTGGTCAGGGAGTGTGTATTAGTACATGCAACATACATTCACAGGTGTCACTATATTTGTGCTAACTTAGATAGTGCTACAAAAGTAAAGTCAAAGGCATGTACTTCAGGCACCCCTGTCTAAGAGCTTATACAGACCACTCCTCTACAAACTTAGAAGCTTTTTACTTGATAGGAGAGAATATAGCTGATTTTTTAAAAACAATTTTTAAAGGAGTAATTTACATACCATAAAATTTGGCCACTTTTAAGTGTGTACAGCTGAATGATTTTGAGTAAATTTACAAAATTGTGCTACCATCACCACAGACCAGCTTTAGAATATTTCCATCACCTCCCCCAAATTTTCACAAACCCTTCTGCAGTCCATCTCCAGCCAAAGGCAACCAATGATCTACTTTCTGATTATTTTTATGTCCAAATTATCCCCCAGATATGCTAACCAATTTTCTTGGACTTAGAAGAGTCCCCAGTATCTTCAGTCAAATATTTCTAAAATATCTTAAGAGTGAGTTGCTTTCACTGATGACTAAAGCTTTAAGATGCTTTCTTCCTTTTCAACACTTTAAGCAAAAAATCATAGATTAATAATCCCAATTTTTATTGTAAGTACCATTCCCCAAATAATTTTATAAATAAGGCCTCCTTGGTACTAGTTTTTTTTTTTTATCTCTAGGTTATTAAACTCCTTAAAAGGTTGAGATAAGTAACAAACTTGACTGTTTAACTGGGAGCCTAATACTGGTTCATTTGAAATTACTGGAAACAGTGAAGGGTCAGGTTGAAAACTAAGTGAAATTCATAGATGATATGCTGATCATATTTTAGTAATATTTTTCAATTTCCTCCCTCTTCAATAAATAGTACATTTAACTACCTTGAATTTTCAATTTCTATTGTAATAGGAGACTCTGGTGAAACAACCCATTTTTAGGACCTTTACCTTTTTTCAGATTTTTTTTTAAATTTATAGGATTTACAGAATCTGTAAGAGAAAAAAAGGTTTTTCTCTTTCAGAAATCCATGGAAGACAATCTTCAGAAATGTACTATTTTTAAAATTAAGATATTATGGACTATATAATTTCTTAGTTTGAGTCCAGGGCAATAAAACAATTTTCTAAAAAAAGGCTTTTTTTTTTGAGATTTAATTTTTTAGAGCAATTTTAGGTTCATAGCAAAATAAGGTAGAGATTTTCCACACATGCATACATAACCTCCCTCATTATCAACATCTGTCACCAGGGTGGTACATCTGTTACAACCGATTAACCTATAATGACACATCATCACCACCCGAAGTCCATAGTTTATTAGGATTCATGCTTAGTGCTGTACATTCTATGGGTTTGGACAAACGTATAATGACATATAGTCATCATTATGTTATCACAGTATTTTCACTGCTTTAAAAATTCTGTGCTCTACCTTTTCATCTGCACCCCCTACCAGTCCCTGATCTTTTTACTGATTCCATAGTTTTGCCTTTTCCAGAATGTCATATAGTTGGAATCATACCATATGTAGCCTTTTCATATTGGCTTCTTTCTCTTACTAATATGCATTTAAGGCTCCTCCATACCTTTTCATGGCTTGATAGCTCATTTCTTTTTAGTGTTCAGTAATATTCAACTGTCTGGATGTACCCATTTATTTATCCATTCACCAACTGAAGGAAAGTGTAGTTGCTTCAAAGTTTCAGCAACTATGAATAAATCTGCAATAAACAGTCCCATGCAGGTTTGTGTGTGGACATCATGAGAGTTCCTATTGCTCTATATCCTTACCAGCATTTGGTGTTGTGTGTTCTGGATTCTGGCCATTCTAGTAGGTATATAGCGGCATCTCATTGTTTTAATTTGTATTGGCCTGATGACATATGATATGGAGCATCTTTTTATATGCTATTTGCCATCTGTTTATCTTCTTTGGTGAAGAGTCTGTTAAGGTCTTTGGCCCAGTTTTTAATTGGGTCGTTTTCTTATTGTTGAGTTTTTCACGAGTCCTTTGTATATTTTGGATAACAGTCCTTTATCAGATATGTCTTTTGCAAATCTTTTCTCCTAGTCTGTGCCTTGTCTTTTCATTCTCTTGACATTGCCTTTTGCAGCTCAGATGTTTTTAATTTTAATGAAGACTAGATTATCAGTTATTTTATGGGTCATGTCTTTGGTGTTGTATCTAAAAAAGTCACTGCCATATTCAAGGTCATCTGAGTTTTCTCCTATATTGTCTCCTAAGGGTTCTATAATTTTTGCATTTTACATTTAGGTCTGTGATCTTTTGAGTTAATTTTTGAGAGTGGGAGTTTAAGGTCTGTGACTAGGTTCATTTTTCTGCATGTGGATGTCCAGTTGTTCCAGTACCATTTATTGAAAAGATTATCTCTGCTCTACTATATTGTCTTTGGTCCTCTGTCAAAGATCAGTTGGCCATATTTATGTGGGCCTATTTCTGGGCTTTCTATTCTGTTTCACTGATCTATTTGTCTGGTTTTTTTTTTGTTTTTTGTGTTTTTTTGTTTTTGCCAACATCATACTGTCTTTATTACTGTAGCTATATACTAAGTCTTGAAGTTGGGTAGTGTCAGTCTTCTGATTTTATTCTCCTTCAAATAGTGTTGGCTATTCTGGCTGGGTCTTTTGCGTCTCTACAGAAACTTCAGAATCAGTTTGTTAATATTCACAACGCAACTTGTTCAGATTTTGATTGGGAATGTACTGTATCTACAGAACAAGCTGAGAATAACTGACATCTTGACAACATTGAGTCTTCCCTCTCTCTGAACATGGAATCTCTATTTACTTAGTTCTTGATTTCATTCATCAGAGTTTTATATTTTTTCTCATATGGATCTTGTACACATTGTTAGGTTTATACTTAAGTATTTCATTTTTTTGGATGCTAATGTAAATGGTATTGTGTTAATCTCAGATTCCACTTGATTTTGCTGGTACTGAAATACACACAAATACATACTACAAACAGACATATACATACTAACAAATTAAATATGGTATCTTGTTCATTAGTCAGGCTTATTGCTGAACATTTTCTATAAAAGTAGGAGTCAGCAAACTAAGTCCATGGGCAAAATTCAGCTTACCACTAGTTTCTGTATGGCCCACAAGCTATGAATGGTTCTTATACTTTTTAATGATTGGGAAAAAAAGGTTGAAAGAGTATTTTGCGACATGTGAAAATTATATGAGATTCAAATTTCAATGTCCCTAAATAAAATTTTATTGGGACACAGCCACATTTATTTGTTTATACTTGGCTGCTCTCATACTACAATGGGCAGAGTTTGAGAAACTGCCACTGAAACCTCATGGCCAGCAATGTTCACAATATTCACTATCTGGCCCTTGACATAAAGTGTGCTGACCCCTTCTTAAAAACTTATTCAGACAGCAAAAGAGTTTTTCATTTAGAAAGCAGACAGTTTTTCTCAGAAAAAAGTAAACTTGGTTGACATTCAGGTTTAAGGATCAACAGGAGTATTTGACAAAATCAATTTAATGCCATTCCCTTTATCTTCATGGATTTTCTAGCTAAAGTCCTTAACTTTCTGTAGTAAGTTCAGCATGCTGAAGATCAACAACACAAAGATTATAAAAATAGACAGTATACCCACCTGTTCCCTCCTTCTCTCCCCACCCTTATGATTTAAACAATGTAGCCCAAATACTTCAACTCTGGAGTTAGGCTACAAGGTTCAAATCTCAGCTCTGACACTTAAAAGCTGTGTAAACTTTGGGTAAGGTATCCTCACCTCAGCTTCTTCATCTATAAAACAGTGATAGCAGTTGTGAAACTTAAAATGGAGATAACACATCTCTGAGTTGTGAAAGTTAAATGGAGATAATACATTCTGAGAATAGTGCCTGGCACACAATAAATGCTAAATGAAGGTACGTCTAGTAAAACTAGATTACCTTTTTCAACATTTCCCACCCGAACTTCCCCCTCCTATTAAAGCAAGGTTCAGAAAGGATATGAAACAAACACTATTAACTAGCTTCAGCTCCTGTTAATCACTACAAAGCCAAGCAACCAGGTAACAGAAATTACAAGTAGGAGGAAACTTAGAAACATTTTGAAGCATCCAAATTCTTAGTATCATAATTCTGGGTCTTAAAATAGGCACTTGCCTTCCCTGTAATTAATAATCCAGTTCAGATTCAGCCTTGGCAAGTAGAATTCACAGAAGGGGGAATCACACTTCCCAACCCTAAAAATACCAGGGAGGAGGATGCAGACATTGGTCTGCATCTCTAAGAACCCTCTGGTGGGAAAACACCCAGTTCACAGAATACTTTTCCTTTATAAAAGAATTGTTTCCTCAGGGCACTTCCACAGCCCACAGAACACACATTCCACCAACTCTATCACTGGACGGGTTAAGAGGGGCTTTTCCACTGCACTAGGAAGTAGAGGGTAATAAAAGGTACAGACTCTCTCCTGCAGGGAACTGAATATGCAGGAGCCTACTGCAGAAACGGTTAAAGGAATCTGCCCTTTCAGGGGAGGTTCCGTTTTGCAATGGTTAGGCTAAAATGGAAACATGCACATGCAGTTTGTATGTTGGGTTTTCAGTCTCTTCCCTTTCCAAAACAGAAGGAACAAAACCCAAAGGAGCTTTTAACAGTGCTGGGTTGATTATTATAATTAACATTTAATGCTACTGTAGTCTCATCAACTATTTCATATCAATTTGTGACTAAGTTCCATCAAAAATCTACAAAGGAAATACAATTTGACCCACAAACCAATTTTCCAATTTTTTTTTCAAAGTATTCACCAAACCAAGGTTTCAGTGACACAAGAAAGCTGTGCTTTCCTCTTGTTCCCTTGCAATACCTGACCAGTTTACTTTGCTGTTTCAAATGATGTTCTGGTTGTGGAACCAGGTCTTCATTTGACAGTAACTTTTGTATCTTTGTTCTTGCCCCCCAAATCATGCATTTATTGTTGTTAAACACTTTCCAAGTTCATTATGTTTCTATAATATTTACTGTTTAGTCATCAATTGAAAATAAGACTAGTCATGTAACTCAGTGAGTCAGCTAAACAATCTTGAATTGGTAATCTCCCTGAAACAGCTTTTGGCAAGGCAAATTCAAGATCTCTCGTTTGATGTGAGTCAAAAAAGCCTCTAACTGGATGGACTGGAGTATAATTTAACTGTCTGTTTTTCTGATTCAGGAGTCAAGTAGCAAGTTTCAAGCCACAGCTAAGGTTCAGCTTCTAAGTTATCCAGACATTACTACACAGGATTACCAGAGAAACTAATGTTTGTTGTATAGCCATTTAGCCACTACGAAGCCTAAAGTGATACTCTGGGAAGGATTATACTTAGTAGGACTATTTTTGCATCTCAATATTTAGTACTAGCTTCACGTCTCATGGGCTGTTTTTTGGGAGGGTAGTAGCTAGTTTAATCCTCTTTTTAGACTTAATTTTGGCCTTATTTCCCTTCCTTTTTTTTTTTTTTTTTTTTTTTACTGTTTAAAAACCCTTTTTGCCATCCTACTACTTAAGCAGGGCAAAAGAAAAGGCAAGCTAGGCAAAGATCCACAGTGATTCAACCAGATATTTCAGAAGCAACATGTATTTTACTAATCTTTTTAGAAAAATTGTTAAAATCCAATTTAGTTTCCCTGGATAGAGTTAAATAATTTACTTAAGTACATTTCATCAACACTCTCTCCTATACATAAGATGATTGCCACAGATAAACTTAAAAAAAAAAAAAGCCTATCAGTAGGCCTGCACTGGGCACTGAGCTGGGTGAGAATATGATAAAGGTAGACAGCAGATCTTTCCAAGGAGCATGACATCTTACCTGGTACTCCAGTACAAACACAGAAAGATAATGGGACATGGAAATACTTTGTGTGCCAAATTCCACAAGCTCCACCTTCTCACTATTTGTGAAGGCTGTAGGCCTTTTCCCTCCTAGGCCTGTCTGCCCAATAGCAACCCAAAGCCTCTTCATTTTCTAGATTTAATCAATACCAATGCACTCTAGAATGCTTCCTACTTCACTCTTACTCATTTCTCACTGCCCCATTTCTGAACTCTTACAATACTTGCTAATATTTAACTTTGTACTGTTACCCAATTTCATTTGCCTATGGCCTTTTACTAAAAATTGTAAGCTTCTAAAGAAAAGATCATAAATTCTTTGCTATTTCCTTTTTACTTAACACAGTAAAAGTATGCAATAAACTTTTTTAGAGTCCAAGACACTTCACACTTAGCACAAATATGTACCCTGGACACACTGCATGCGTTTTTGGTCCTTCTTTGCTGGAAGACAGCTGCACTACTGTATACGCGACTGCGCAGTTAGCTAATATCCTATTACCCCCGGTTACTTTACCAGCAAATCTAATTTTCCAAAAACACAAGGTTAGCCTGAGGTTACTTCAGGTTTTCCATCTGTCAAGGACATAGGAATAAAAGTCCTCAGATTACCAACAGGGCTCTTCGAAAAGAAAAAAGTTTAAAAATAAATGAGCTGTACATCTTCCTAGACTCTCCTTGCAAGAGGACATTAATAGGTGTCCGGATTAAACAGATCTTTGTAGTTATCTCACTTTTTCAATTCCAGCTGTAAGGAATACTCACTGTCCTGCCTACCTAAACAGGAGCGTAGAATAGAGGCGGCCAGAGCGCGCCTACCCTCCCACCTGCGAGGAGAGCAAGGACGCGGGACTTGCCATGGGGCAGCAGGCGGCCAGGCTACACCAGCGCCCCATGCGCACTGCCGCAGCCGCCTAGGCCCCTCAGCCCCGGCTGGCCCCAGCTGATTGTGGGCACGTGACGCCACGGGCCAATCGGGAGGGGCCGGGACCCTAGCGCAGCGCAGCTGGGCCTCCTCCGGCACAACAAACACGGGCCGGAAACAGCTGAGCGGGCGGCCCCGCGGCCCTGGACGCCCGAGGGCTGCCCAACAGTCGCGCCACGCCCTCCGCCAAGCGGGCGGAGACCCCTCCCTCGGCCTGGGGGTCTGCCGGGGTGCAGGACGGCAGGCTGGCGGACATCCACCCTTTGCGGGGCAGCAAACAAAAGCCAACAACGCTCCCCTCCCGTGGCAAGTGCCAGTCGGCCGGGGATGTGGCCCTTCTGAAAGACGGGCCACGCCGTGGCGTAACCACGGCCCCACAACTCGGAGTCGAGTTCCGACTTCATTTTGGGGCCGGGGTCGCAGGCCTCCGGGGCGACCGCGGCGGCGCGGAGCCTGGAGAACGCCCCCAACACGGCGGTGGGGCCGTGGCCCGTGGGGGCGGGGCAGCCGAGGCGGCGGGGTCGCTGGCCAAACTGCCTGCCCAGGGGGCACCAGAGGCCTCAGCTGCGACGTGCAAGAGCCTCCGGGGCGGGAGGGCACGGGCCCCGAGCTGGGGGTCGCGGCTGTTGAGGCTGCGCCGGTCGCGCGGCGGGGGCGGGCCGACGGCAGCCACCGCGCCTGGGCCTCACAAAGAGGAAACAGGCCAGCTCGTCGGCCCGCAGCCCCGCCGCCGGGGCCTGCCCAGAGGGGCCGGGGACGACCGCGCTGGGACCCCAGGGGGAGCGCGCCGAGGAAGAGGCACTTCCTGCCTGGGCCCCCCGCCCCGGGCCGATTCCCGAGTGCTTCGGGACCCTGACCCCGAGGGACACCTCAGCTCTCACCGGGTCCCGGACCCAGCCCCCGCCCTCCTCACTCACCCTAAGCGGCTGTGAGAGCCTCTGACGCCTACGGCTCTTCGCTCCTCAGCTGGAATAAAGACCCTCGGCCACCCGAGTTTCCAGGTTTAGTCAGGCCCTGGCCTTGGCCCCGCCTCTCCCTGGTTGGGCCTCAACGTCAATCACCAAGCGTAGCTCCGCCCCCCAGCAGTCGGCTCTCCCGGTTGGCCCAGAACACCCTTCATTTCTAGGCCACGCCCACTCCCGGGCACCCTGCCCCTTCCGCTGGGCCCCTCCCCTTCCCTGGCTCACCCTCCCCCACTCCTGCTCCACTTCGAGTCGCGGCCCACCCCTCCCAGAAGCCGCGGACCCAGGGCAATCTCCCGGCAGCTAGCCCCGCCCCTGACCCGGACTCTCAGAGCCAATCAAAGAGGCTAACTCTGTCCCCTCTCCCAAAGCGGCCAATGTGGAGAGACCTAAAATCCAGCCCCTTCCCAGCTGAGAGCGCACAACACAGCATCCACGTGAGTCAGCTTCTTAAAGGCGACCGCTCAGCCTTTCTAATTGCGGCTGCTGTGAGACATCGCGCGTCATCAGCGTCACCAGGTGGTGGCTGGGGCCTAGTTTCCTGAGGCCCAGTGATAACAAATGAAAACAAGAGGCTGTTTTTTAGAGGCGGAGCAGGTCACTACTTAAAAGCACCATGTAATTTCTTTGAGATTGCTTACTTTTGCCCCTCCTTATAGAGTGCCACCTTTTACTTACAAAGCCCAAACCGTTTGAGTCTGGGCATATAGAAACTCCTATAGAAAGATTTTTCAAGTGTGTCTGAAAACACTCTCTGAATTTTTTCTTTGTAGTGGAAGTGATTATCAAAACGATGAAAAAATGCAGTCTTCTCCATGGCAATTTTTTGCCTCAAAGTCTGAGATTTGTTTGTTGAAAAGGGTAGTTAATTCTCTTAACCGTCATCAACGCTTAAGATGGAAGGTTTTGCCTCTCATTAAATTATAATTTCCTCAGTAGTTACATTAATGATCTTTGGATGACTGTCAGGATAAAGCAGAAATGTCTGACGTCGCCACAATGCTTTTACATCCTTACTATAATTCTGAATTTTAACCAGTGACAGCTGAATAAGCTTTGATCTGAAAAGATTTCATCCTATTGAATTCACAGAAAGCCCTTTGTTTTGGCAAAGGTTGTAATTATATTAGCAATCTTGGAGGTGGCTCATGGCTAGCAAAATTTTGACCTCTGCAGATGTGTTCTCTGGCTTCAAAATGGACTTTGGGGAATGGGCAAACTAATCACTCACTGGAAAGAAGAAAAAAAAAGAAAAGAGAAAAGAGCCCACTGAGATACAGGATTTCAAAGATTTCAAATAGTGACTACACAGTAGACAGAAACATAGATCAGTGCTTGTTTATCAAATTGTAAACAGCCTTGTTTTTCCCCAGTGCCATGGCCATTGTGTTCCATTGTGTTCCTAGGAAACCTCATGTCATTTAACATGTACCAGGCAAATAGGGTTAACCATACCCACTGTGACAGCTCTGTTTCACTAGCACAGCTTAGCTCAGTGGGAATTCTGCAGAAAGACTTCAAGCAGGGCTGAGCTGTGTCTTTCATGGATGTGCCATCTGAATTTCAAGATGAACATACCATGAATAATAACCAGTGCCTTTTGGTGATGGTACACAGAAGTATAATACACTGGCAGCTTTTCTTTTCTTTTTTTGGATTTTCTCAGAGCACCATTATGTCAATGGGTTTTTTTTCTCTCTAGAAATCATTGAGAAATACTAGGATTTTCTTCTTTTTTCCAGTTTTTGAGTGACATATGTAGAAGATAGAGTAGATCATATGTGGTATTTTGTGTGACACATGAACAAATTGAAAACAATGACAAACTTAATAAAGGTAAAGAGAAGGAAATGACAAGGGGGAAAGATTTTTATAATTTATGAAGATTTGAGGATTTTTTTAAACAAAAAGAAGCATCAAGAAGTATTTAGTGAGGTGTTCTTCATGAAGTAATGTTTTATATGGTCCCAAATAAATCAGAACAACAATAACAATGATAGTACTTATATAGTATTTACTATGTGCTACTCAGTATTCTAAGTATTTTATCCATATTTTAATTTATCCTCACAACAACTTTCTGGGATGGCTTCTTTCGTTATCCTCATCTCATAAAAAGATGGCAATACTGAGGCCATAGAAAAGTTAAGCAATCTGCCCATGGCACACAGTAAACAGTGGAACCTACATAGCCACTCCAGCAGTACAGCTCCAGAGCCCAGGCTCTTAACTGCTTTGCCACACAACCTGATAAATAATTTTTCCATTTGCACAGAACTTTGCATTCTAGAAGACTGTTAGTTATACACTCACTATCCCTTACGTGTAAACGGTATTTTGCAGGTCAAGACACTGAGTCTCAAAATGACTCCAAAAGTCACAGAGAGCTAAGCACGTGGCAAAGGCTGGATTCAAATACAGGTCTTCTGAAATGAAGCCCCTATTTATTCTCCCAGCCCATAGTTCTCTCTTTAAAGTCAGGAAAGAACAATTCTACTTCTTTGAACTTAGTCTTTGCAAACACTTATCCAAGGGTGCAAGAGTATATGTAAAAGAGAGTTCTTTCAAGCACTATTTGTAATACCAAAACCAATCAAACAAACAAAACAAAAAACCTGGAAATGATCTAAATGTCTATGAGTGGGGAAATAGTTCAATAAATTATAGTTAAACATGGTATGATGTTAGGATGTGATTTATATGCACTGACATAGAATGGTGTTTGTGTAATATTTTTAAGTAAAAAGAGCAACTTAAAAAGAGTAAATAAAGCATAAAACCATTATTTTTTAAAAAAAACCTGGATACATATATATGTTTTCATTCCTCCATTCAATAAATAATTACTGAGCATTTACTACGTGCCGAGCACTGCATTAGAAACTAGGGATGCAGTGCTGATTAAGATCAAGTGTGTGCCACTCATGGGTGATGGACTTTAGTGAGAGAGAAACTGAACAAGGAAGTGATTAAATACCTGCAGGTTACTGTGAGTGCCTTGAAGAGAACTAAGCAGTGTGTTGGGTAGGGGTGAGATGGCTATTTGAGGTGGTGTAAGAAGGGATATCTGAGAAGGAGCACCAAGCTACTGAAGGAGAATGTCCCAGAGGGGACAGAAAATTGAAGGCCCCTGTGTGGAAGGGGCTTCATATATCCAGAAAGACTAGTGAACCTGGGGTGTAGGGATTGAAAGGAAGGGGTTTGAAAGTGGGGGAGAGCACATGGGGGCATTTAGGTATAGAGTTTTATTCCAAGGGTAATGGAAAGTCAGTGAAGTCACTTAAACCTTGTTTTCATTTTGCATCTTAAAACAATTCCTCTGATTGCTGTTGGAAGCATGGAGATCAGTCAAAAAGTAAATGTAGTAATCTAGGTGAGAGTGGATGGTGGCTTATACCGTGGCTATGATAGCAGACACTGTGAAAAATGGCAAATTGGGATAGTTTGAAAACAGAGTCAACAGGATTTACCGACACAGTGGATGTGGGGTGTGAGGGAAAGAGAGGAACCAAGGCTGACTCCCAGATTTTAGCCTGAGCAACAAGATGAATGTTGGGGTCCTTTAGTGATAGGAAAAAACCTGGGCCTCAAAGAATGGGTTTGGGAAGAGAAGGTGGGGAAAGAATCATTTAAGCCCATTTTGGACTTAAATTTGAGATGCTCAGTTGGAATACAAGTAAAGATAACAAGTTGGTGATTGTATATTCCTTGTGCGTGTTACCCCGCTGCGAGTTGACAGGAATTAGAGAGAGATGAGGCAGGACTTACACTTTTTTTCCATAAGCGTCTGGGTCTTCTAAAAAGATTTTTTTTGTTTGCAATAAAATTCTGTTTCTTTGACAATTTCTAAAATTCAAAAGAGAAGATGTGGAATATAAGTGGAAATATGAGCTTGTGTAAAAGAGAGAAAGGTCTCAAAAGAGAAACATCAGACTGTGAACAATGATAACCCTTAAGCTATTTAACTTTGACCCCTATGTACTGATTTACTTTTTAAATAAAGAGTCTGTAAAACCTGTGTAGTTTTAAAAAAAGAAGTCAGTGCAGTTAAATATGGGTTATGATCTCTGCAACCTCTACTTCCAGCAGGAACACAGGAGCACCCCAAGGTCTCAGTGTTCCCCTCTTTCCTATCCATTTTATTCCTGCTCTCCTCTGCCTGGGATTAATAACTGCCCTGTTCATGAGAAAGACTCATGCCTGTGTTTAAATTTATTGGTTAGTAAAGAAAATCCATCTTTCTCTTTGATAATAAATGCCACATCCACAAATCCGAAATTTTAACAAATTCAGTTTATGGCACTATAGAGTTGAAGGAAACTGAAGATTACGTAGCCAAACTCTCATTTTCACAAGAGGAAATCGAGGTTCTGCAAGAGAATGATTTTGTCGCCCCCTCTGGTGGGTTATTAGAGTGGTAGCACAGTCTCATGGGGCACACTGCCACTCTGTAATCAGTCAGACCCCCATAGTATTCTCATCATCAAGGTATCATGGTCCTTGAATTCCTCACCAGAACATAATAGCAAAAACTGGGACTAAGCACTGGGGAGGATGCATCAAATCTCCCCACCCCATAGTAGATGGCATGGGTCTAGTAATCAGACGTGCTAAGCCCCAGCCAGGTTGTCCCTCCATCACATAGTCACAGATTCTCTCTGTGGGTCAGTTCAGGTCCTCCAAGAGGAGGCTCACTGATTTTTTATAGTCTTGTATATTCTGCTGTAAGCCCATCCATTGGTGTTTATTTGTTACTGTGTGATTTTCAGTCCTAAAATTTCCGTTGTTTCCTCTTTATGACTTCTATTTAGATGCTTTACAAATTTTTTTGTTGTTGTTTCAAATGTGCTTATAATTGCTCACTTAAACATTTTTATTGTGGCTGCTTTAAAATATTTTCCAGATAATTCTAACATCTTTGTCTTCTCGGTGTTGGCATGTATTAACTGTTTTATTTCATTCAGTTTGAGATCTTCCTGGTTGTTGGTGTGATGAATAATTTTCTACCGTAAGTTGTTTATTTTGTGGTTTTATGTTTTGAGACTGAATCTTGTATAAGCCTTTTGTTTTAGCTGGCTTCTGCTAACACCACTCTGGCAGGTGTCAAATAAAATCTAGTGTGGGCAGATGAAGGGGGAGCTGCTGCCTCATTTTGCCAGGGGTAGGGTTAGAAGCCCAGATTCTCCACTCAGCCAACCTCCTTTGACACCTGAAGGGGAGGAGTCCTCTTTACTGCTGCAAAGAGGTGGGTGTTCTAGACCCCCTTCATGACCTGTATTATACAATTGTGAAGGTCCTGACTCTCCACTAGGCCTCCTCTTAGCCTCTGACACCAGCCCACCGATGAGAGGAGGGGAGGCCTCATTACTGCAGGATGGAAGTAGAAGTCCAGGCTCCCCCTGTGGTCTCCACTGACACATGTCTGGATAGTGGGGGGTGGGGTGGGGAAGGAAAATAGGGAAGTTCTAGCTTCCATGTGGCCTTCTCTGACACCACCCTGGAAGGGGGCTTGGGCACCCTGTTACAGTCTGGTGAGGGTAGAGGTCTAGTCTCCCTTTGCTGGTGAGGGTGGGGAAGGGACCACAGTTTTTTCCAGTGGTATTTGGCTGGAGTTGAGTGGTTATTGTCTGAAAGATTCTCTTGCAAGACTGTACTTTTCTTGGCTGGAGAAAGAAGGCTTTTGGTGCTGGATTTTTTACGTGTGCTTGTTTCCATTTATGAGTTGCAGGCTTCATCAGCTCTAGGTCTGGGATAGATGAGGCAAAAAGGAAACTCAAGACACTCAGTGAGGTCATTCTTTGTGTCCCAAGATCCTTAGCTTGTCTTTCTTCTTCTCTCCACCTTCAGAGTCTTTTGTTTGTAATATATAGAATGTCCAGGGTTTTTAGTTGTATTTAGCAAGACAAATAGGGAAAAGTATCCATCCTCCTAGAAGCAGAAGCCCTCTTGTAACATTTTTAAAAAGTAAAATGTAAGAATGAAGTAGTCTAGTGTCAGCTCAGTCCTTTGTTTCCTCAGGAAGCCCCCAGGCCCTGAAGTAGTGACTGCACTGGGAGAAGTGAGGAGGGGAGGAGGGGAGGCTTCTGTCCCAGGCTGACTCCTCCTGGAAGCAGGCTCTGAGATGGAGCTATTGCGTAGGAAGGCCAGTAGGGGGCACCGGGGAAGAGAAGGGAAGGGAGCTGGATGGCGTAGATGGAGATGTCAAATTCCCATGGAAGCCTCAGTCCACCTGACAGAGCATTCTGAAGATGGGATGGACTTTCAGAGCTGTCCTGAGTTGGGAAAAGAGGGTTAGGCCTTTATACCCCTACAGGCATCAGTCACAGGATGTGGGTCATCCCAAAAATGGATGTGACTTTTGGCAGGTCAGCTTTCTTCACTGAGGTCACCCGTGGAGGGGCTGACAGCTGAAGGTGGTCTGCTGACAGTACTCCAGCAGCTGGGAAACCAGTCCTTCATCCTGAAGGGCACTCTGGGTGGCACATCACAGCTTTGACCACATGTACTTCCCTGCATTGAGTCAGTGACAGAGAGCTCTGATCACTGTCCTTAAGTTGTAGTCAGATCTGGGGGTTGTTGGTTCCCATTGATTTTCTCTCATTTTGATCACTGTTTTCAAGGGTAAGCCTCAGACATGGGAAGTTTTCTTTGGACAAGGAGTGCAGAGTTCTTACCCTGTCCTATCCCACTGTGTCTGGCTCCAGCCAACTTTGCTTCAATTTCAACTCTCTTGCTGTAAGATGGAGCTGCCACCTTTAAAGACATCGTTGCTTATAGTATTAATAATATGAGTATAATTTATTGAGTATCACCAGTTTATGACAATTTAAATATTTTATTTTATTGCATGCTCACAACCACTCAGTGTGGTAGGAATTATTATTTGGCAGATGGGGTAAGAGGCTCAGAGAGATTAAATAACTTGCCCCAAATCTATAAGCTACCAAGCAGAGTCAGAATCAAACTCTTGTGCTTCTCCCATCATTCTGTGCCATCTGCCTCCTGCTCACCAGGGTACCAGGCTGCTCAGCAGAGCCATTATTATGTATGCAGCACACTCACTCTACTCTCTGTACAAAACGAGACTGTCAGATGCAACTTCAGTTTTAAAAATAATTTCGGAGAAAATACTTCAAAATATTTACTTTGGGTGTCCCTAGACTGTTAGGGCTACAGGTGATTTTGTTTTCCTCTATACTTTTCAGTGTTTTCTAAAAATTTTGTAAGAACATATAGGTATAAACAGGAAGAAAGCCTCTTTAAAAAGAAATTAGTCCAGCAAAATAGACTGTTCAAAAGTGAAGCCAGCTGTCAGTGGGCAAAGTGTGAAAAAAAAAAACAGGGTCCAAGAATAGACAGAATTTATATACTCTGCCCTCATCTGTAGATTTTGATTCCATTTATGTACTAGATGAGTTTCTGAAATGTTGATTCTAAATCAGTGTTTTTTAAGTTGAAGCCTATTATAAATAGGATAGGGAAAGTACTTATATAAGTAAATACTGTAGTAATTTCCTTTGTAAAGAGTAGAAAAAAGATGTTTCCTGCCATATCAGTAAACAGAGGATGTTGCAGCCTTCAAGCCATCAGCCACTGCGCAGCCACCATCCTCCCCCAACTGTACACCCTGAGGGGATTCAGGATGGAGAACAGCAGGAAGCTGGCCTAGATAGTTAAGGTTCATAACAAAGGAATGATTTCAATGAGCTTAGACTGTTGAATTTTCCCACACATAGAAAAGCGCTAAATTAATTAACTTGAGATGTCTATCTGGTTTTTCTTTAATTAACAGTAATCTTTTGATGTTCTGACTCTCTGGTTTTTGTTGCAAAAACCCCTGTATATCCTGATTTCTCCCTTCCCTCTTCCCAACATTCCCTCAGAACTATCTGAGAGACTGTTTCCCAGGCTTAAGTCCTTAGTATGTGTGCTGAATGAAACATGATTCTCAATTTTAGGTTGTGCATTTTTTTCCAGTCAACAAAGGTTAAAATAATATATTTATTTACACTTTGTAGTTATAGTTTACAAAGCATTTTAATATGTACTCTCTAGTTTGATCCTTCCATCACTGATGTGTGAGGCATTGCTATCTTTCTTTAACATGCAACAAACCAGCCTAAGACTCAGAATTTTCAGGGCATTGAGCAGCACAGCCATAAAAAAGCCCATCTAGGATTAAAACCTATGTCTTATGACCACTCAACCTGGTCTTCTTTCCACTATACCAGCTGTCAGTTTAGTAAATCACAAATAATAATTTCCATGTCTATTTGGCATGAATTTGTTTTTAAAGCTTTTCTTTCATTTATCTATTCTAAGGCTATTGAGTACCTGCTATGTGCTAGGCCTCCTTCCTTGACTGGGGACACAGCAGTGCATGAAACAGACAAGACCCTAGCCTCTTGGAGTTTACAATCTGTGGGCCAGGGCTTGGGGTATGGGAGAGGGAACTAACTGAACAGTATTATGTCAGATGGTGGCTAAATACGATGAAGATGATAGGTCACAGACCCACTGGGGTGTGGGTGTGGGGTCACTTCAGGAATGGTCTTCTGGGGATCCTTTCGGAGGAGGTGGTATTTGTGCTGCACCTGGAAGGGGAAGCCAATAATGACTGGGAGGTTAGAGCATTCCAGCAAGAGGGAACCATAAGAGCAAACGCTCTGCAGTGGTGGGAATGAACTTGGACTGCTTGAAGAAGTGAAGGATGGTCTGAATGACTGGAGTGGGGGCTCTTGCAGGGCTGGTGGACTGTGGCTAGGAATTTGGCCCATGACTTACTTTCAGCCTCCCACAGAGCAGGGAAGGGAGACAGGCTCTTCCCTGAGGCTTTTGTGTGAGAGATAGCCAGCATGGTCTGGTGAGCTCCAGGCCTGACCCTGGCACTGACTCCATCCTATTCTTGGGCAAATGGCTCCCTGCATTCCCAGCCTCAGTTTCCCTACCCATGAAGTGAGAGGTTGTCACTGTCCTTCTACTGAATTTATTTTCCCCCCTTTCCTCACAAGATTATAAATTCTGTGAAGACTGGAACAAGGTCTCCTTTTCTATATATAACTCCTTCACAACCCTAACCCATCCATCCACCCATTCTCAAAAACAGTGAGGCCATTTTGGTTAAATCATGACAGATCAACCAATACAGAAGGTAGGGGTTTAAGAAATACATAGGAGTTAGAATAAGCTGGATTTGTTGACTAATTATAAAAAAACTAGCAATAAAATTAGCTATAAATACAAAAAGGAGGCATGTGTAGGCCCTGCAGCTGGCTTGCTGCTAGCTCAACCAGTCCTCACCATCTGGGGTCTGGGGGCAGAGTCCCACGCCAATCCTCTCCCTCACTTAGGGGAGGGTTGCTGGGAAGAAATGTGCTGTCTTGCCTGATACGCTGTTTGAAGTCCGGCTTCCTGGTCTAGAAGTCTTCTGGAATGAGGTTTACCTGCCTAAACAGCCTGTATTTCATCCCAATGGCTCCATCCTAACTCCACCTTTCCTGAAAAATTAAGTGAAAAGAAGGGGTAGATGACATTTGCTTAGCTTTACCCTTAGGAATAAAAGAGCGAGTTTTCCAAATGCAAAAGTGATCCTGGGGCTCCTCATCACCCTCAGAAGGAAGTCCAATCCTTATGAAAACTTTTAAGGTCCTGCATGTCCTGGATCCTACCTTCCCTCCCAGTCTCCCCACATCCTTCTACTTCTGTCTTCCCTCCTTCTCTGAGTCCTGGGATTGGCCATGCTGACTGATCTTTTTACTCAGGCTGAGAATTCTCTTCACTTTTCCCATTGCCCCTTTCTTTGGCCTGAACTCACTCTTGTTCTCATCCTTCATGTGTCAGTTTGACTATGACAGTCCTGGGACACAGGTTCTTCCGCTGCACATCCGCACAGCCCTCTGAGTCCCTGCCCAACCCCAGTGCCTCATACCTCATTGTAATTTGCCTTTATTGCCCAGCCTCCCTGAGGGCAGGGACTGTGCTTGTCCTATTCACATGGCCTCCTTCCTGTCTTGCCTAGTGTCTGGCACGGGGGACACAAATCTTTGCTGACTGGATGAACAAGTGAACCAGGAAGGCCTCTGAAGCTTTTCAGCATAGCTTAGATTTTAGGGTGAAATTCAGGGATCTCTTGAACTTTCTTGGATTCTGGCAATTGTTGAAATGAACCAGGCCCATGGCTAACAAGGGGAAGGTGAGATAAGGACAGGAGTATTTTAAAGGTCTTATCCTGAGGCCCTACTCTATGCTCTTCACATGAATTATCTCATTTAATCCCCACAGTTGCTATTGTGATCTCCCACTCAGCAGCCAGACCTGGGTGGGGGTGGGGGTGGGGGTGGTGAGCAATACTATGTGGGAAGAAAATCAAGATGTAATGAAGGTGCTGGAAACTTTAAATAGAAAGAAAAATAGGCTTAATCTGGGGTCTGCCTGAAGAAAGGGATGAGGCCCCAGGATTCTGGCTTCAGGGCCAGAAAGTGATTCTGGGTAGCTTGGTCAATGATAGACAGGGTTTACCCCGAGTGCTGGCCAAATGCTAGGCACTGGGCTGAGTGCTTTGTATCCCCACTTCATCTAATCTGCACAACAGCCCATTAAGGAAAAGGAACTTGAAAACAGATAAGTCACCTGCTCAGTGTCACACAGCTGGTTAGCGGCATAGCTGCAACTGGAGTGCAGACTGACTTCTGTCTTAGCTCAGGCTGGTATAACAAAATATCATAGGTTGGGTGGCTTAATTAACAGACATTTGTTTCTTACAGTTCTGGCGGCTGAAAATTTGAGATCAGGATGCCAGCATGGTCAAGTTCTGGTGATAGCCCTTTTCCTGGCTTGCAGACAATGCCCTCTTGTCTTCTTTCTATGTCCTCCCATGACTGGGGGAGTGGGGGTGGATGGAGAGAGCTTGCTTGGTCTCTGCCTCTTATAAGGGCACTAATCCAATCAAGACGTCTCCACCTTCATGACCTCATTTAAACCTATTTGCCTCCAAATATCATCACATTGGGAATGATGTAAGGCTTCCACATATGAATCTTGGGGGTGCGGAACACATTTGGTCCACAATAACCCTTAAGCCCACATGCTCACGGGGGGATTCCCATGTTTTAGTTCACTTCCTGAATGTAGCTGAATGTGTTCACTTGAAGAACTGAGGCTATATTAGGGATTTATACAAACAATATACTGCCTAGGTCAGCAAGTTCAAGTCTGTGAGGGCAGATGCAGAACCCAGGTCCATATATATATAACTCCTTCACAACCCTAACCCATCCATCCACCCATTCTCAAAAACAGTGAGGCCATTTTGGTTAAATCATGACAGATCAACCAATACAGAAGGTAGGGGTTTAAGAAATACATAGGAGTTAGAATAAGCTGGATTTGTTGACTAATTATAAAAAAACTAGATGATTTTAACTGAGATCCCTCAGTCTGGAGGCCCCCAGAGAATCCCCCTGACTTTAGCCTGGCCTCTTGATTCCAGATATTTTTGGCTAGTATTCCAAGTAATTTCTCTGTTCCATTTCCCTCTGACTCATCCAAAAAGCCCAGTCTCTTCTATAAAAGCAAATATTTTCTCAAGCTGAGTCTTCTGCCCCCAGCCAGATGCCCGAGGTCTTTTCTTTCTTACAGTTTCTGATTACAGAGCAATTTCATCTCTCCAGATAGGGTGACCAACTTGTCCCTGTTCAGGACTTTCCTGGTTTTAGCACTGAAAATTCTCTGTTCTAGGTCCCCAACTAAATTAGGATGATTGGTAACTCTATACCAGAAGATGGTAGAGGAATTTTTTTTTCTCATCTGCAAACCATTTCTTTAGCTCTTAATGTATACAGCCTGTCTGATTGTGTGACAAACTTTCATCCTCCTTCCCAGACTTGGCAGGAGAAATGTCCTTGGTGGACTTCTTTCATGTCCTGTTATACCCTTTTGGACACTAGATGGCAGCCTCTCCCTTCTTGTTCAAAGGAAGACTGTTAGTGTGCACTAACAGGTCTTTGGGAAGTACTAGCCATGTGTGAAGACCAAGGACCACACATTGGATTAAGAGAGAGAGAAGTGAAATGTATTTATGTTTATGGGACAGACTGGAATAAACAAATTAGTGTGAAATGGCAAGTGGTAAAAAGCAAAGATAACCAGATGCAGATCAAAATCCTTCAAGCATTTAAAATTTAGGGTAGGGAGAGAGGTGTGCTGTGTTTCACTGTAGAGTGGATCTGCTTTCACCATATGGTCTGAATAACACGTCCATTGTGACTAAATTGTATAAAGGAGGAGAAAAGGCTAACTGGAGTTAGAGAAGACAAATGCAGGGAACAGAACATCTTCTGGGTCAATTTAACTGCAGCTTTGGTTCTCTGGGTGAGTGAGCTGCACCATACAGGAGACCCTTCAGGTATGTAACCAGGCCCCGCCTCCTGGCTGAAGACAAGCTGGCAAGCTTTGAGGGGAGAGGCCCCTCTGGAGGCTGGATGACTCATCCCACCTGCAGACAGCACACTTGCCATGAGCCTTGCTCATCGTCCTGGAAGCTAAATTTATATTCTGAGAAAAGAACACTGTGGTGCTGGAGCTGGCAGGAGGGAGCAGGGAGGAGATGGGAAGGTAGAGTGCCATCTTCTTGGGGTGGATTATAATTAGTTTTAAGTGGACTCACAATACAAGGGTTTTGTGAGTAAGCCCAAGGGATTATTTTACGGAGAAAGCAGTATATGAGCAACTCTGGTTTTCTCTTTAAGCGCCTGCCCCTCCCCTTAAATCTCAGTAGATGCTAACTTAGAATGTCTGAGGCCCACAAATTATGCCACTGACTCCCTCTTTCAAAACCTTATTTGAGTTAAGGATTAACACATTGCTCTTCAGAAGCCAGGCTTGTTAACCTAGAGAATGGTAGAGGCGGATGGGCCCTCAGTTGCCCAGTGGTTCAGGGGCTTTTTCCTACTGTTGGAGAGTCCTAGCTATCCAGAGTTTCCTTACACATATGATTCTGTGCAGATAATAACTTTAACATGTCTAAAGAAACTGTTGCTACATTTATCTGTTTTATTATGGGCTCTGGAAAAATTTGGTTTGAAAAAAAAATCCCTTATTAAAAATGCAAGTTTGAAGACCATGGATAAATTATTCAGGCCCAGTGTGGTGAAGTCAAACAATGGCCTTTCCCTAGAGTTGATCAAGCAGGAGGATTAAACCCAAGTGGACACGGTTGCTCCTGGCACAGCTCAATCAGAAGACACTCTTTTCCTGTCCTAGATCCCAAGTGCTTTGAACTGAGAGGAGCAAGTCAAAAGAGGTCTCCAAAGTGTGAGGCTGGAGTGGAGTCAGCAGTGTTGGAGATGAAGAGGTTTTGAGGAGAAAGCTCTGGAGAGGCATCACCAAAGGTGCTTCAGCTCAGATGCAGGAGCTGCTCTCTGTCCTTCAGAGGCTGGGAATTTGATGCTTAAATAAGTTGTATTTGCTTTTTCTTAGACTCTTCACATCTGGAGGAAGGTCTTCACTCTTGTGCACTGGAGGTGGCAGTCAGGTAGGGCATGAGCTAAGGACAGTCCAGAATTGTAGGGCTGGTGGGAATGTTTCAGGCTGGACAGAAATGTGACATAAGTGGTGGGAGTAGCAGAGAGGAAGGGGTGCTGAACAAGACGAAGAGAGACCTGGGCCCCTTCACACCCTTGAGCTTCAGTTTCTTCATCTATAACATTAAGGATAATGATATAGGGGTTCTACTGACCCCTAAGGTTGTTTTGAGAAACAAACTGAATTATGTATGAATAAAAACACCAAATATTGAAAGTAGCTGACAGTTTTTGAGCACTTACTATGTTAAGCCCTTGACATAGTCAGTTCTCAGAGAAGGGCTTTTAAGAAGCAATAACATCATAACACAGTGAATATGGGATTCCTACATTGTACTAACTGAGAGCAGGGACTTGTATCACACAGGCCTGGGTTTGGTTCTGTCTCTAACAGTTTCCACGTATATGTGAGGCTGAATGGATTACTTACTACCTCTGAGTTTCAGTCTCCTCAAGGTAATACCTGGCTTATAGGACTGTGGTTGTATGCATCAAATGACATACTGCATATAAAACATTTAGCAAAATGCTTATAGAGTGCCTATAAACACTGGCTTAAAAATGATACTTTTATGTGAACTTCTGTCCTAGTCACTAGGGGTATATTAACATTAATAGGGCATCATGCCTGCATCTGCCTTGAAGTGTTTACAACCTAATTGGGAGGTAAACATAAACATGGGCAGATTACTAACATATAAGGCTAACACATAACCAGTAAGTGATCCAAACTTAATACATTTTAAGGAATATAGAGTAAGGAGAACAGTAACTTCAAGATGTGGGTAGGAGGCAGGGTAGGAAGACTTTTTGCAAAGCCAATTATATGTCCATAGAGTTGATTTTTTTGTCACCCTCAAGGCAACCATGTAAGGTAAATCATGGGTAATCCCAACATCCTGTCGCTGTTTAACCAGTTTCCTGCAGGTCTGCCATGTTTTGGATATGGTTTATATAGGTGGACCCGGGCCAGCTGGAGTAAACAATAGGGTAGAGAGTGGAGAAGGGCAGAGCTACTTAGACTTGAGTGTGCTCAAGGTCAGCTGAAAAGTTGTTAAAAAGTTCAACAGACCCCACCTCAAGAGATTCAGTAGGTCTGGGGTGCGGCCCATGGGTTTGCACATGGGCCTGGGGACTGCACACTGTGAGCAGGGCTGGCATGAGAGTGGTCAAGAGATACCCTAGGACCAGAGGACACACTTACTGGTGTGAGCTTTCAATTTGCTCCTAGAACTTTGACTTATCCCTATTCAAACAACCCTCCTGCTTACCTCTTGGATGACCTGGGGAGAACTTCTCAATCTCTCAGAATATCCATTTCCTCATGACTGCGTCTGTCCCTGTCTGTCTTGGCTGACTCTTCATGGCTTCTTCCAGGACTTGGTCTGACACACCTGGTTTACAGGTCTGCCAGAACTCTTCTCACTGACCTAATACCTAGTTACAGTTCCTCTTTCACTGGCTTTCTTGTTGTGATTATCTTAGTTCAGGCTGCTATAACACAGTACCATAGACTGAGTGGTTTACAAACAACAAATGTTTATCTCTCACAGTCCTAGAGGTTGGAAGTCTGAGATCAGGGTTTAGTTCTGGTGAGAGCTCTTTTCTGGGTTACAGCCTGTCAACTTCTCATTGCATCCATGCATAGTGGAAGGAGAGAGAGCTAGCTCTCTGATCTCTTTTTATAAGGACACAAATCCAACTCATTAGGGCTCCACCCTCATAACCTAATTACCTCCCAAAGGCCTCACCTCTAATATCACCACACTGGGGATTAGATTTCAACATACGAATTTTGGAGGGACACAAACATTCAGTCCATAGCACTTACACATTCATGAGAACAGTTTCCTTGAGGTGTTTTCACATATAGATCTCTGAACTCTGTGAACCCTTGTTGATTATTATAGCTAAGACTTTCGTGTCCAGAACGATAAAAACCTGAGAAGTTCTTTTTTATAATGAATGTATGTCATTTGGCTGTTCTCTCTAACCAGGCATAGAATGAGCATTGAGCAAGTGAGGCTTGTCATTGTACTTTACTATTTTCGCCACAATAATTGGTCAATGGAATGAGCGATGACCAAGGCCAGGTCAGTCAATCCCTTCCCTGGGATTTTTCATACAGCAATTGACAAAATCTGGTATCTCAGGTCATGAAGTGTGCTAGATTGTATTTTTCAAAGATGCTCAGCAAAGTCTCCTAGATTTCAGCTCATTTTACAATGTGACTTTTTCACTCCTCCTATTGAGAAATGGGGTTTATGTTCCCTCTCCTTGAAACTGGGTAGTGTGGGATTATGGTGAAACTAATGCCTTGTGATATCTGAGGCTATGTAATAAAAGATGAAGTGCTTTCCATTTGATTCTTTTGGTACACTTATTCTTGGAACCCAGCCACCGTGCTATGAGGAATCGTAAGTAGCCACATAGAGAGGTCATGAATAGATCTTCTGGCTGATAGCCCCACTGAGGTCTCAGTCAACAGCTAACACCAGTCACCAGACAAGAGGGTGAGGGATCTCTCAGATGGTTCCAGATTCCAGCTGTCAAGTCACCCCTAATCTTTGAGCCCCAGCTGACACGACAAAGACTAAAGATGAGAGCCCTGCCTGAATAGTAGACTAGTAATACTATAGATTCATGAGCAAAATAAATTATTGTTGTTCTATTAAGCTGTCAAATTTGGGGTGGCTTATAATACAGTAATAAATAACTGAAACATGGAACTTGATGATAAGAATTTGGAATTTCCAGCAGACATGTCCACTAGATGAAGATAACTTATTGGTAGTAGGAGAGAACAATGCCAAGCATAGAGAAAAGTGAAAAAAAAAAAAGGCAGATGGAGTTCCAATGATGATTGAGTCCTCAAACCCAGTCGCTGGGGGTCCTCAAATCTTCACCCACTTTTGTGGCTTTTCCACTCACATTGTGAGCTACCTATGCCCGTTTCCTTTCAACAAAGCCATTTTCTTAAGATGGTCTGATGTGGGTTTCTATCACCACTTTCACAAAGAGGTCCTAGTAACATCTATTTCCTTTAGTATATGTTTTACATAATTTCTACACAAGGTGTGGTGCAAAAGTATCAGCCCCAACTGAGAGACTGTAAGAAAGGCAAACGTCCAGGCACCAACCCAAATCTACTGAATATGTGGGTGTGGGGCCCTGGAATCATATTTTAACAAGCTCTTCAGGAGATTCTTACACACATTAAAGTTTCAGAAACTCACTCTACGTTTTAGCAGTGCCTTATTTTATTATTATTATTTTTTACCTTCCCTAAAGTATTGGTTGTAGGAGGATGCAAATGACACAAGATTTTAAAGGGCAATTTCTGACTCTGTCTCTCCACAGTATCACTCATATGAGCTGCATCCCAGGTGTGAGGTGCTGTTCACAGGAGAATGGATAAGGAAGTATGGATGATGGTGACACTGTATGGGAATAATTTTCCCACAGAGATTATGGATTTGAAATTGTTCATTTGTAACCACTTATTTGCTCTCTAGCCCTGCCTAGGTGTTGGGAGTATATCTAGGTATTGACACAATTCCTGTTCCCAAGGTAATTAAAGCTTAGTTTTGGAAAAAACAATATGAGTAAAAGAATTTAATAATGCACTATACGTATCTCATGCCAAAAGCCAAAGGACAGATATGGGCCATGCATCCTGGATGCCCTATACAATCACCATTTCAAATATTTTGTTCCCTGGCCCCATACACTATCAAAACATCCTCCAGAGTCCAATTTTTGAGCATTCAAGCAACATTTCCCAGACTGTCTTTCACATCTGTCAACAGTACAAAATTCTATATTCACATGTCCCAATTTTGGGTTCAGAAATACAGTCTCTATAGATAGGTTTTTAATGAAAGGAAAGATAAATTATCATCGAGTGGGGACGCCAAGAAAGGATCTGCAGAGGATGTGAAATTAAGTTTGGTCTGAAAGGATGGGCAGCTTGGATTCTAGGGGAGAAGGGGGAAGGGCAGCCTTGGGGTAGAAAGGAATCATGTAACCTGAGGACTGCTGTAGAAGTGCTGGCAGCAGAGCCAGTGGGCCTGTTAGACTGGGCTGTAGAGGAGAAAAGCTGGAGAAAGGAAAGGTGGAAATTGCATTTGTCCAGATAAGTCAAGTGGGGCCGCAGGAAATGGGAGAGCAAGAGCTCAGGATGAAAACGACCTCTGAGACAAATGATCGTGACAGCAGCACACAGGATAGGTTAGGAGAGACTGTGAGAGGACTCCTCTGAAGGCTTTGCTGTGTCCCATGTCATTTCTGTCCCATTCTGTGGGGGGATGGTGCTTTGCTTTTCAGGCCTTTAATCCCATATAAAAATAGTTCCAGATTTATTTTAACTGCAGTCTTGATCAGGCACTTTCCCAGGAGATTCATTCCTTTCACTACGTCCTTCAAAATGCTGACAACCTCCTTCTACCTGTGCACATTTTATCCTGCATCTTAGTCTTCCCCCTGCCCCTGGCCCCATGTGGCATTCTCTACCTGGATCAGTGCTTGGCAAACTGTGGCAATGATTTGAGAATTTTTTTTTTAAATCAACCAGCTTTAATGAAGTATCATTGAAGTACAATAGACTGCAAAATTTAAAGTGTACAATTGATGTTTTGACATATATATGTATAGAACCATCACCACAATCAAGATAATGAACACCTATATTATTCCTGGAAGCTTTCTCATGTCAATCGGGGGAATTTTTAGCTGCATTTTGCAGGAAGAGTATCCTGATGGGGAAGTGGTGGTCAGGATAGAAAACAGATCTCCTTTGGGCAGAAACATGGACTCCATATGCTATTTCATGGGAAATTCCAACCACCACTTGCTCCCCCTTACCCCTCACAGTGCCTGCAGAATTTAGGGAGTGGTTCTGAATAACCAGTTCATTGTAATAGTCGGTTGGCAGCAGTGGAAATCATACTTGATCCAAAATGAATAATGCTTCACCTAGTCCTTTTATTTATCCTTCTTCTTTCCCACTGAAAATAAAAACAGCCATTTTTTGATTACATACCAAATGAGAGGTACTCGGCTAAAGGCTCACATACCATTCCCCACTCAATTCACTTTTCTGAGGTGGATTATTTTTTTCTCAATATATTCTTTCTGAGGTAGATAAGTTAGTGGCTTGCCTAGGGCCCTACAGTTGGTAAACAGAGTCACTGGCTTTTGAATTTTGCTTTGCTGACGGCAAGTGGGGCCACTATGTGCAGCAGCACAGGTTGGGCACTGCACAACTCCAGGGGATCTCATTCATATGGACTGCAAGGGCCTGCTCCAAAGCCCTTTCTCTTTGTTGTTTCCTTCTTCTAAACGAGCCAGGCAAGAGAGGAGCTGTTGGTGCAGAGGGATATTCCCTCAGAGAACCTGGCTGAACATTAGGAAACCTCATGCTGTTGTCTCATTTGAATATTTACTGATATTAGGCTGAGATAACCCAATCTCCCTATTCCACCACTGCTAGGAGCTGAATTGTACCCCCAACCAATCATATGTTGACACCCTAATCCCAATGTGACTGTATCTGGTGGAATCAGTGGGTTGTGTTATTCGTCTGTCTGGAGTCCATGCTCTCCAAGCCACCTTCTAGTAATCTTGCTTCCTTTGATCTTTAAGGAAAGAATGCACCAGTCTGGCCAACACAAAAGCTTAGTATACTTGGTGTACATTAAGTATTGTTGCTTGATGAATTTGAGTCAGAATGCTCAAGACTGAAAAACTCTGACTCACTGAAAGATCAGCTTTGGACCCACAAAATTGAAAACCAGATACTGGACCTTGGTGAATTCATTACAATACATACAACAGCATGAGGTTTCCTAATGGTCAGCCAGCCTCTCCAAGGGATTATCCTTCTGTACCAACAGCATATGAATGAGATTCCCTGGAGTTGTGCTGTGCCCAAGCTGTGCTACTGGTATGTGAGCCTTTAGCCCAGTACCTCACATTTGGTAGATAATAAAAAAATTATGGCTATTTTGATTTTTAGTAAGAAAGAAGGATTTTTAATTATAATATTAAGGTCAATTTTAACCCTGGCAATCTATGGGTCTTTGATCCTGGAGCCCTACAGAGTTAGCTTGGATTCAGTGCCTCAGTGGTACCTAGCAGCTGAAAGGTAGTTCAGCACAAATGGTCACTCTGTCCTGACTGCTGTGTGACTCTAGCCAAGTGACTGTCTGTCTCTAAGTTCTGACCTGGGTTACTAGAAGTGTAAGGTCCTCACATTCAGAACATTCTTTTCTCTTTCCTTTTTGCTGTCTTTTACCATTAACTCTGGCTCTCTTTCTTTATTGTTTGCCTTTCTCTTTTGTCTTGATTTTCTTTCTTTCTGTTTTTTCTTACCCTATTTTTTTTCTTTTTCTTCTTGGTTTTATGACTTGACTTGTAAGAATAAAGTAGTGGGCCAGCCCCTGAGGGTGTATCTTTTTGTCTTCATGGAGCAGAGGAATTGAAGGACACTTTTCTGTTGTGATACTCATGTTTGTTCTCACCAGCGTATTTCAGGATACTTATCAGTAAGTGACTTTCCTTGCAGGGGCTTAATTAAGGTTGAAGGGTTGACACCCATGTGGATCCCTGCTAAATATGTTGCTTTACATCTAACTTTGTTGCATATTGCCACCTTGTGGAGTGAGTGGGAAACTTAGACGAGAGAAGGAGACTCAAGGACAGACGGATATTTGAAAATATGATAACAATGTCCCCTGAGTAAACTGCCCTTCCTGGATGATGACTTTCTTTTCTTGATGTTGTATAATCATTTAAACCAGTTTGTGATTCTGATTCATACACATCTTTTTGAAGGGGAGTGCAGTGGGAAGCATAAAAGTAGACAGGAGTTTCAGAGAATTAAGGTTGAATCTCATTTAAGCCTTGTAGAAGCTATGTGACCTTCAGAAAGTCACTTGATGTTTCTGAGCCTCTGTGAAAGAGGGAGCCATCCCAGGGTGATTCTGAGAAGGGCTAGGAGGGGAGAATGCCAAGAAATGTTAATTTCCTTCCTGCAGTGATGAAGTGCACCCCCACCCCACCACTCCCTACCCCTCGCCTGCGACACATCAGTCCCCTGCACTCTTCACCCTCAGTAGCCTGCAAAATGGGTACCATAGCAGTCACGGTTTCTGGTGTGCAAGCCCAGATTTTCATAGCGTCCTCCTTGTACCCTTTCCTTTGGGTGGTGTGGGGGTGCACTCGCACTAAGACCTGCTCATCCGGCCCTATCGAGTCCACGCAGAGGAACTCCCTATGGCTTCTTATTTTGCTACTATATCCAAGATTCAAAGTCCTTGTGCGTCCAATTTAAATTTGGAGGTTTCCTCCTCCCCCCTCTCCTTGCTCCCCATTTGACCAGTTTCATAGCTATTCCAGATAATTTCTCCACACGACACCCGGTGTAATAAGGTTCCCTGCCCACACTGCCTTTGGTTCGTACGCACTGAATGGTTGTGGGGATGCCTGGCTCAGGTTTGCTAAGGCGTGGACACTGAAGCCAGATTCAGTGCCTAAGAGAGGACCTGTTTGCACGGGAGACAGAGGCATGCTCACCACCCGCGGTTTCCAGTTGTTCCGCTGCCCTCAGGACTGCCTCTTACCGGAGCAAAGGCCGAGCGACGTCCAGAGTGGGGTGGGGGGAGGGGCGGGCGCGGGTCTCGCGGGTCTCGCGGGTCTCGCGGGTCTCGCGGGTCTCGCGGGTCTCGCGGGTCTCGCGGGTCTCGCGGGTCTCGCGGGTCTCGCGGGTCTCGCGGGTCTCGCGGGTCTCGCGGGTCTCGCGGGGCTGCGGCGGCTGGCGCGCGTCTTCTGGTCAGCAGAGGGCAGGACGCCGGGGAGGAGGTGGACGATGTCTGAGGGACCCTTGGACGTTGGCACCCATGACGTTGGAAGAGCCCAGGGGCCGAGTGGAGGTGAGTTGCCCAGGTCGCTGGAGAGAGCCCTCATCTCCTGAGGCCGACGACGCGTCTGAGGGGAGTGCAGGCTGCCAGGGAGGAACGTTCTAGAACATAAGGTCGTTGCGAGGGCCTAGGCATCTTCCTCTCTCTGGCCAGAGCTCCTGGCAGGGCTCAGCAGGCATGTCTGAGCCGAGTTGCTGGATAGGGACGTTGGTAGCCTGTTGGCCTCTGCTGTTGTTTCGCGGCCCTAGTTGGCGAGGGCACGGGGATCCTCGCCGCTGCCTGTAGGGACCGGTTTGCTCCTTGTAGAAGTGTATCCGCTATGCGAGCAGCTTCCCGAAGCTCCAGCTGTGCTCTGCAGGGGCCCGGGGCCTGGGTCTGGGCCGGCCTGGTGGGAAGGTGGCGAAGGTGGCCCTACCAGTGGCTACGAGGCTCCCCACTGTAACATGCGACACTCCGTTCTTACCTTGTTAAGATTTGCGTCCTATTTACAGTGGACGCCACTGGAAGAGAACCTGCACCAGCACCCGCCCACACGTCCACCCTCCCACTCTGTCCCCTCAGCTTCCTCCTGCCTCCTGGTGTTCTCAGTGTAATCTTCAGGTTCCTAAATGTGGTTGACTTCAGCATTCTATCCTGTCTCCTCGTGTCTACTCCGGGCGTGGCTTCTACAGCTGCCGTCTTTGCAGTCTGATTCCTCCTCCATCATCGTTTTCCTCTTCACTGGATTATTCTCATTAGCGTACAAACCTGTTGTTTTTTCCCTTTTACTTTTTTTTTGAACCTTGTTTTGACTCCAGTTCTCCCCCTCAGAACCTCCCCATTTCATTCCCTTAATAGCAAAACTCCTTGAAAGAATTTTTCTATGCTCACATTCTCCATTTCTCTCTTACCAATTTCGCTTCAGCCAATCACCAGGAAAGCAGTATAAGCTATGAATTCTGTGGTCAGTTTTCATCCTTATCTTAACTTAATCCCTTGTCAGCAACCCCACACTCTCATTTGCCTCCATCCTCACTGCCTGTTCCTCATCTTTTAATATTGAAACACCCCAGGGCTCAGTCCTTGGACCTCTCCTCTTTCCATATTCTCTTTGTGATTTTCCGGTACTGTGTATTAAAATACTATCTGTATGCTGGTGACTTACAAATTTTTATCTCCAGCCTAGAGATCTCTCTTGAACTATATATGTATATCCAGGTGCTGACAAAAATACCTATATTGGATGTCTAATAGATATTTAAAATATGCCCCACACAGTTCTCCTGTCCTGAAACCTGCTTTACTTTCAGTCTTCTGCATCTTAGTTAATAACGGCTTCAGTCTTTCATTTCCCATGTTAAAGTCCTTGAGGTCACCTTTGTTTTCTTTCTGTCTCTCACATTCCATATTAATTGTCAGGAAGTTCTGTTGGGTCTGCCTTCAAGGTAGATCCAGAATTTGACCATTCTTACCATCTGCATTCCAACCACTCTGATTTAAACCTCCGTCATCTCGTATCTAGATTATTATAACAAGCTCAGAGCAGGTTTCTCTTTGGGTAACATTGTGTCCCTACAATCTATTCTCAGCACAGCAGCCTAAATGATACTTTAAAACATGGGTCGTATGATGCCATTCTTTTATTCAGAATTCTCTAGAGGGCCCCCAGTCTCTTTCACTGTAGAAGCCAATGTCCATATGGTGGCGAATTAGGGTCAGTGCCATCTGGCCAGTTTTACCTTCCCTATCTCATCAGCTACCGCTTTTCTTTTTCTTTTCTGAACTCAGCCACACTGGCTTCTTTGCTTTTACTTAAGTGTGCCAGGAAAGTGCCCATGTCTGAGCCTTCGCAATGGCTGTTCTCTCTGCCTGGTATGGTTTTCCCCAGATATGCACATGGCTCACTTCCTTTCTTCATTTAAATCTTTGCCTTCTCATTACTTCTCTGAGAAGTAATGTCACTTTCTCAGCAGGCCTATTCTTATTACTCTAGTTAAAATTACCACCCCTTCCTCAGCCCTCATTTCTGGTACCCCTATCTCCATTGTCTGCTTTTTTCTTGTTCATATCGCTTAACACCTTCTTAAATAGTAAACACCTTCCTTATTTATTTTGTTCATTTTATGTCTTGATTAGAACATAAGCTCCAGTAGGGCAGGATTTTTGTCTGTCTTGTTCACTACTGCACACTAGACTGTTGCTTATGGCATGTAGGCTGTGCATTGCAAAACTTCCAGGTAGCTGTTCTGATAGACCCCAAGCACTGGAGTGTGGCATTCCTGGCTATATTTCTGTTAGACTACAGTGTGAATGGTTGCCCCAGAACTTGTGCCATGTAGCACCTTGGCTGTATTCCCAGGGCTAGAAAAATGCCAAGACACATGTTAGGTGCTCAGCAAATATTCATTGAATGAATTTATTGAGGTTTCCTTTATGGCCTAATACAGGTTCTGTTTTTGTAAATGTTACATGTATGCTAAAATAATTATATTCTCTGTTATTGAGTTTAAGGTTCTAAATACATCAGATAGCCAGCGTGACCATATAATTCATTCTCCAAACTATGACACACTTGAGAGTAGAAGCGGGGAGAGTAGGAGGAGAGTTACAATTATCCAGGGCAGCAGACATTTATCAGTACTGTCTGGGGCAAATTGAAGCATAGTTATTCTACTGATAGCTCAAGTTTATTAATTGTATTGTTCCAATCTTCACTATCTTTGCTAATTTTTTGTCTGCTTGATTTATCAACTCCTGAGAGGGGTATATTAAAATCTCCAAAGACAAATTTTAATTTATCTATTTCTATTTTGATATTCTTGTATTTCGTTAAAGTCTTTGGTGCTCCTTGAACGCTTTCAAACTTTTTCATTTTCTTTCATTATAGGAAATCTATCTTTGTTTTTTCTTCAAATATTTTCTCATTTTTTTCTCTCTTCTGGGACCCCTATTTTCTAGATGTTGGCTTTCTACTATTATTTGATAGACATATTTTAAAAACCTTGTATATCTTTAATTTATTCCTGCTTGATTTTGGAACAATTTATCAGTCTAATTTTCAGACTCACCAGTTCATTTTTTTCAGTTGAATCCATTGTTCTATTTATTCCATCTATTGTGATTTTTATTTCAACTATATAATCATCAAATCTAATAGTTCTACTTTGTTTTTAAAAATAATTTCCAATTTCTGTTTTGTATTCCTAACATCCTTACTTATTATACTTTTAATGCTTATTTTCTAAAAAACCTTGGATCATCTGTTCTGTTTCTATTTCAGATGGATATATGTTTCTTCAGTTTATTGATTTTCTTCTAAGGTGGTTGTAACTCTCAAGTGTCTATTTATTTTTGTCTCTGAGTTTAAGCACCCCTGGGGATATCATCTACTCTATTTGGTAATGTGTATTTTTAAAATGTTTTTGTTCCCTTGCTTTTGGTGTTTTTGGATAAATAGCATTGTGATCAGAAAATGTGAATTATTTCATATACATTCCTTGAACTTTTATAGAGACCTGCTTTATGGCCTCCCAAATACACGATCAATATTTGGAATAGTTCAACAAGGGATTAAGAAGAATGCATATTCTCTAATTGTTGAGGGAAGGGTTCTACAACTGTTCATTAGATCAAGCTTATTAATGTTTTGTTCAAATCTTCTATAGCTTTACTGATATTTGAATTTTTTATCTTTTCAGTAACTGAGAAAGGTGCATTAAAAGATTTCACTATGATGTTGAATTTATCTTTGATTAATATGTTTTGTAGATAGGTTATTAGTTGCATGCAAGTGTAGAACAGTTATGTCTTTTGGAGAACTAAAACTTTTATCACGAGATAGTGACCTTCTTTATCTCCAAAAATGTTTTCTGTTAAATTGTAATTTGTCTGATAATTGCTACAGAGCTGTCTTTCAGTTCTGTTGGTTAATGTATGCATGGTATATATCTTTTCTCAAATATCAAATATGGTGTCATACTTTAGGTGTATCTCTTACAAATAGCAGATAGTTAGATTTTGTCATCCACAGTGACAGTCTCTTTATTTTAACTGCTGCGTGCAATCAGTTTTTCTTTTTTATGACTACTTTTTTTATACTGTATTTGCATATCATTTTCAGGCTTCCTGTTTGCCCACATTTTCACTGCTTTTCTTAGCAATCTTAGGATTCATTTAGTTTTTGTTTGATTCCATTTTGTCTATACTGTTTTGGAAGTTGTACATCTTTTTTATTTTTTACTGATTTAGTTTTTTAATAGTTGCTTCTCCTATTTTAATATATGTGTTTAACATAAAATCTAAAATTATTAAGCATTTTAATAATTTTCCTGAAAAATACGAAGTTTTTTTCACTTCAACTCCAGTCTCCAGTTGCTCCTTCATATGTTAGGGGTTTTATGTAGTATTTGTAGAAATGTATTTATCAATTTATTTTCTCACTTCTTCTGTTTGCCATGGTTTCTTCTTCCTGAAGTATTCTTAGAGATTCCTCTAGTGAAAATAGTTGACAATAAAAACTCTTAGTGTTTATTTATCTGAAAATGTATATAGTGTGAGATATGGTATGAGATATTTTTGGTATTTTTTTGTATGGTTGTCTAATTGCTCCAGCACCATTTGTTGAAAAGACTGTCTTTTCTCCGTTGGATTGCGTTGATACTTTGTTAAAAATCAATTAATCATATATTTGAGGGTCTGTTGTCTCTGTTCCATTCCACTCACTGGTATGTCTATTCTTTCACTAATACCAAATTATCTTGATCACTAAAGATTTATATCATTTTGAAATCAGGAAGTGTGGCTTCTCCAACTTTGTTCTTCCTTTTCAAAATTGTTTTGGTTATTTTGATTCCCTGTACCTTTCTATATAAATTTTAGGATCAGCTTAATTTCTGGAAAAAACCCCTAAGATTTTGGTTTGGAATGTATTGGATCTATAGATGAACTTAGTGAGAAATGACATCCTAACAATAATGAGTTCTTCAGTCCTTTAACTCATTTTAAAGTACCATTTAAAACAGCACCAAAAAAAAAAGAAATAATTAGATCTAAATCTAAATCTATCAAAATAAGCGCAAAGTTGTATGCTGTAAACTACAAAATGGCAAGGAGAGAAATAAAAGAAGACCTTATTGATTGGAGAGGTATACCAGTTAACATGAAGAATTGTTAACCATGTATAAATTTGTTGATAGATTTTGAAAACAAACCAAAAATAAGAACTCTCAAGTGTTAGAGAGGTAGCAAGTGCAGATACCATTCCTAAAGCTGGCAGAGCAAAGGTAAGAAGCTAGAATTACTAAAATTTGCACACTTGGAGGAGGGGCCTCATGAAGCTGAAGTGTCAGCCTTTGGAGAGGGGGTACTACTCATCTTGTCCTGGTGGACCAGAGGTAGGGTCTTGTGGATCTGGGATCTAGACCTCTGAGGATGGGACCCAGCTGGCTGATGTTCTGAGGGTATCCAGTGAGGCTTGTTCTGCTACAGCTGAAAAACTGCAAACTGAGTGCAGCTGCTGCTGTGGAAAAGAACTCCTGCTGCCTGGGTGAAGAAATGTTGCTAAAGTGATGCTTACACGAGCAGGAAGGAGACAGGAAGCCTCCATCCTTGTACCCTGCCTCTGGCACCTCCTATTGGTAGAGCTGAACAGGGAGCCAGTTGGTAAGGCAGGAATACGGTTTAGAGTCTCAGCCACAGCATCAAAAAGCAAAATATACAGGCCTTAGCTTATAACTGGAACAGTCAGAGAGCAAAGGAAAGCAGGTGCTAGAATATTTATAGTATAAAAATATTTGATTTTATAGCAGTTGAAATATTGACATCAGTATTAAATGAAAGCTAGTTTTATGTAACAACTCAAAGTGGAAAAGGGTCAAGGGAGAAACCATGCATGAGAAAATTTAGGGCAATTCAGCAAATTTAGAAATGTATACAAATCACAAAAATGGAGACATGGCATAAGTACAAGCTTTCCACTAAATTGATAGTAGTTATATATAGTGAATTTAGACTTTGTAAACATTTTCTAGGCAAGTCCTTACCAAAGTATCCATTTTTGAAATACCATCGATTGATATGTACAAGGGTACAAAATTCTTCATTTGTGCACAAACTTTTTCTTTAATACTCCGTTTTGACAGTGAATTCTTAAACCTTTTACACAATTTTGATCTTGAATATTCAGTTCGTTTAAAAATTTCTGTATTCCTTATGTGATATGTTTAGTTGCGACTGTTGGCCTATAATCCTCATCTTCCTCTAAGTTGGACAGACACGTTATGCCTAAAGGATTGCATTGTGTGAAATAATGATGGTTTAAATTTGCCTTATGGTGGTGATAATGGAGAAATTGTCCCTGAGAAAGAGTCATAGTTGAAACAAGTCTCTTTTCAGTGGGGTTTCTTTCACTCCTCTCTTTCCTGGAATGACACTCTCCCAGTTCATGAGGCTGATCATACTCTGTCATCTAGAATTTTTGTAGGTACTGCCATAAGACCAAATGAGGGGCCAAATTTTTCTCTCCTGGGTGAATCTCTTAAGAGTGACTCCTTTTCTACTTTTAATTGTAAGTTTCCTTTTACTTGTCCATTTATGGTAGAACATCTCCCAGGCAGTTGTAACTTTCTTGAGCATGGTGAGAGTGCTGGAGGAGCCAAAACAGGCATTGGACTGGTGGCAACCTTGTTTTCTTTGTCTTGGATGCCCTCTGGGGGCCATGCCCAGTTTTTCAATGAATGAGATACGTTGTGTTTGGAAAAGTGTAGAAATAATTTGAGGCTGTGGTTGAGATCTTCCTCCAAAGATGATTTACTTTTGTTTCAGTCAGACGATTGTGTTAGGTAAAGATTGAATGCATTTTGAAATTCACTTGGTATTGGTCTTTATGATGGTTATCACTCCTATTCCAAGGGAGTACCTCTGCTAGGTATGCACTTGAAATCCTTTTGGTACTTTACAGAGTACTGGGCTCCACTGTTGATCTTCCCAGACCTTGAGACTACCAAAAACTGCTCAGTTTCTCAACTTCTTTGTTGTCACTTTCAGCAAATACTGTGAGAGGAAGAAAACATAGCTGTATATGTGACTCCCATCTCTATGCTTTCTTCTCTCGGAGGTCTAGGTTCAAGTTCTCACTGTTTTGGTAGCTCTCTGATTTTTGAAAACATCTTTTTCCATAACAAATGTATTCTCCTGCTTTTTAAATAGTCTTCATAGAAGACTTGGTCTGATATGTGCCAAGGTTTAAGCAGAACTTACTCAGTTTTTGAGTTCAATGATTGCATTTTAATTTCTAGAATTTCTGGATCTTTTTCAGATATTCTAGATCATTTTTTAGAGGCTGGAACATGATTCTTACTCCCTTTGTCATAAAATGTATATGTATGTTTTATCACAGTATAAATAATATAAAATAAAATACTGAAATCTTAACAGTATAGTTTAGTAAGTTTTGACAATTGTATATCCTAACCTCTCTCCTACTCAGTCTTAATCAATATATAGAATATTGTAATAATTCTAGAAATTCCCTTCTGTATCTTTCCAATGAATTCTCCTCTTCTGCCCCAGATGTTCTGATTTTTACCACCCATAGACTAGTTTTGCCAGGTTTTAAACTTTACATAAATGGAATCATACAGTATGTATGTGTGGCTTTTGTATCCACCTTCTTTTTCTCAGCATTATTTTTTGAGATTTATCCATGTTGTATTTAATTCGTTTAATTCATTTCCTTGTTATTGTTGAGTAATATTTCGGTAGATGAGTATACCACAATTTGTTTATCCATTCTCCTATAGATGAACATTTGGGTTGTTTCAAGGTTTGGCCATTATTAATAAAGCTGCCATGAACATCACTGGACAAGTGTTTTTGTTGACCTATGTCCTCTTCTGTTTTTACTTACTTTGTATTTTCTGTCTGATAATTTTACTATCTGAGTCATTTGGGATCTAAATCTTTGCTTTTTTTGTTCATCCTTTCCTGGTGGTTTGTTTTTGTGTTTTTGGTAATTTTTGATTTGATCATATTTTGCTGACTATGGGAATCCTGAGGGGTTTGAGCAGTTTTGTATTTGCATCTGCCAGGTACCCAGGGTAATTTTTACTAAGAAGCACTTGAAACTAATTTTCCCTTTGGGGTTCCCTGAATATTGCTAGTGTATTTTCAAATCTCTCCTACGGGAGGAAAGACTTAGCTTATAATTCCCAGGGAGCCTTTTTTTTTTTTCCAACTCTGCGCTGTGGTTTGAGATAGGTTTCCTTGTCAGCTCCCACATTAGCATTTTTCCCCTAGCTCACCCCTCTGCAAAGGTACAGCTCTTCAGAGATCCTGGATACATGCGGAGGTCTCACTTCCAGCCTCCACCTTGGGTCTATCAGCACCTGGTCCTGGATCATCCATGGGACTGTTAAAACAGGGCTTCTGGCTTCTGGACAGAGAACCCAGGGCAGCCAATGGAGCTCTTATCAATCTCCTTTCAATTACCCCTTCATTTTTAGACCTTGTGAATTTCCCTTACTTTCCTATGAGCATTCAAAAGATGTTTGTTATATCTATCCCATACTTTTAGATATTAATAGTGCAAACTCCTCTCCCCTACTGCCTATTCCCTGACCCAGAGTATATCTCTGCTTCATGTTTTCCATTTCCAGTATTCCTGTTTTTGGAGTGAGTAGCAAGCCTGCTTGTTCATGTAATCCTGCATTGTCATGGATTTTTTTGGTTAGCATTTTAGCATTTATTTCTTTCTAGCTAACTTTGATCAGAAGTGGCAGAGCTGTTTGCTACCTGGCCTCATGGAGTTTTTGTAAAGATTTAGAATTGGGCCAGCTTTCTGCTTCTTCTATCCCTTGGTGGTGTTGAGCAGAGTTCTGAGATGCCCCTTCTTCTTTACTCAAGTAATGGTTCCTGATTTTGTGATGTGTGCTTCTCCAAACCTCTCCAGAACTGTGCACTGCCCAAGGCCATTCTCTTCTTCCTTGACTTGGCCCATATGGCAGTTACTCCCGATCCACTGGGCTTTGGGGTTTTGACTGTTTCCTAGTTTCACTGAAGGTGAATTTTCCTCTCCTTTTTTCTGTCCCTTTTGGAAAGAGGTGATTTGGTGCACAAGCAAGAGCACTTGATGAGCTGCTGATGGCTAAGTCCTTGTGGATATCTAGAACAGATGTTCCCCGTTCCATTCCTTAGTCCTCCTCATGAAAGCCATGCTCCTGTTGCACCCCAGGCCTGGGTATCACAGCCCCGTCCCATCCCATCCCATCCCATCCCATCGTGCTCATCTGCTTCCTTAGCTAGATTAAAAACTTCGGGACAGGACTGTTTTTTGTTCTTGTACATATAGTGTCTGAGATGTAGTGTATGCATCAGAAGTATTTATTTACCAAATGACTTGGGGATCACTCAGAGGCTGTGTTTCAGCATTTGGGGCTCCAGATGTGGGACTGTAGATACCCACCCCCATATCTAAAGCATCTCCCTGGGTAAGTTCTGATGTTGTGATGTTAAGGAATGACCACTTACCTTAGGACCAGGAGACCTGGGTTTTTGTAGATAAATATGTTAATCTTATTAACATTAGGTTGTAGTGAGGATCAAATGAGGCAATAAATGTAAAAGTGCTTTTGAGACTGTCAAGCTCTTTCTTTACAGCTCTCATCATGGAAAAGGATCTGTGTGTTTCACAGAGATTAGCTAATTCACCCACTGTTACCTAACACTAACCATCCCTCAGCTTGACTTTTCCTCCTCAGTTGGGAGTCAGCCTGTCTCTTGTGCCCTGAACAAAAAGGGAAGTTGTTGAGAGTGATTGCCATGACCACTGGGTGTCACTCTTGACCTTAAAATAGTTTATTATCCCCCACCCTATACATTTTCCTCTTCCTGTCAGCCTTGGTTCTGGGCATTGAGTATGGCAGGTTTTATATATCCCATGTATTTTCAGGATGTGTCCTTATAGTTTTTAAATTCCTAGCAGCAACACTTGGAGCCATCACCCAGCACTCATTTATTTAGGCCTTTGCTTTCAGGTAGAGGGTGCTTGTGCAATTCTAATTGGTTTTAATTTTCATCTAACCAGTGTGTAACCAGAAAGGTATACATGTGGCCAAAATATTCATAAATTGGATTTTAGGGCCAAGAGTCAGTAAATTTTTGGAAGTCATTACATTTGGAACTGGTCATGGTAAGTCCTCTACCATCTTCCTCTTCAGATTTTTTTGCTGTTAAAAAATGTTTTAAAACCGCTGCCTCAGGGTGATACAGTTATTCTAATAGCAGAACAAAGAAGGGAAATCTCTGACTTTACCTACACCAGGGTCTTCCAGATGGATGAAACCAATGACACTCCAGTTTAGCTTTTATCTTCTTTGAGCTCTCCGAGGACATTTTCTCTGTTGATTACTCACCCCTTTCAAAAACTCTCCCTCAACTTTAGCTCACAGTTTTCTCCTGGTGTACTTTCTAGTTCTCTAGTTGCTTCTTCTCAGCTGGCCTCCTGGGCTCCTCTGCACCCATGGTCTCTCACTGTTCTCCCAGGGTGCTGTTGTTGGCTTCTGTTCTGCTCTTTACAGTCTCCTCACTCACTGGTTCCAAATCCATATTATATATCCAGAGCTCTGCCTATTGCCATCTCTACCTGGATGTCCTGAAGGACACTGCTTTAAAAAGTAGTTTCATTGAAGTTCATTCATTTTAGGTGTACAGTTTTATGAATTTAGGTAACCACCACCTCAGTGAAGATACGGGCTTTAGAAAAATGTACTCTGTCACTCCATAAATTTTTGCCATGTCTTAGCCTTGGTTCTCAGTATTCTCTCACCTTAAAGTTTCTTTGTGGTCATTTGCGGTTGTCCCCTGCCCTAACCCTTAGCTCCTGGCAACCACTGATCTGCTTTCTGTCACTGTGTTGTTTTGCCTTCACTAGAAGTTCATGAAAATAGAATCAGGTGGTACATAGTCTTTTGTGTTTGACTTTCTTTCATTTAACCTAATCATCTTGAAATGTGCAAGAAACAAGCTCATCTCTTGTTCCAAGCCTTGTTTGGGATTCACCCTGTTATTGAAGCCAGAAACCTGGGTGTCATTCTACTGAGATGCCTTCCTCTCATTCATTGTCTCCCCTATACCCCAACATCCTGCCTTGTGCAAATTAATCAGGAGGTCCTAGAGCTTCTTTCTCTTCCATATCTGTAAGTTTACCCTTCTCTTCATTCTCAAGGTCGCTGACTTAATTGAGTTTCCACTTATTGCCTCTCCTAATTGGTCTTCATGTCTCCAGCTAAGGACCTCTTCAGTCTGCCCTTTTCACAACCACCACTGTGAACTTCTACAACACAAATCTTATTCTACTACTTCCCACTTTAGTGGCTCCCCATGGCTTCTTAGCTTAGCAAATGCCACTCTTCATGATTTGATTTATTTCTGCCTAAATCTCTATGTCTTATTTTTCAGAAATTCCTTAAGTGCAGCCAATACCCAGCCATTACTTGTGATTTTCTTGCAAAAACTGTGCTCACTCATGCCTTTGCACATGCTGTTCCCTTGACCTATGATGCCCTTTTCCTTCTCCTTCATCTAGCTATCTCCAAATCATTTTTTAAGAGCCAGCCTGTATGACTCCTTCTCTGCCATACCTTCCCTAGCCACAGCCCCAGAATGGGTTAGGTGTTTCTCAGTTATTGCATTTATCATCAGTCATATCATTGTATCAGTCTATTCGTTGAGGTAGTAATCTGTGTTAGATGAAAGTCATCTGAATAATTAAGGTAGAATAGAGGGAGAGATTGAGAACGCAGTGAAGAGGTAAGTAGGAGGGTCAGGAAGACCTGGTGTGGAAAAAAAGTTCTCATTTTAACTGGGTTTAGTCACAGGCAAGTCTCTGTTGTGGAAGGAAAAGAGTAAGGGTGAGAATCGTTGGGAAGAATCCTCTAAGAGGAATGAAGTATGTGAAGGCATGGTCAAATGTCTGGATCTCTGGTTCTAGCAGTAAAAATGTCTGACTGAGGAGAGGGAATTGTTTTTTAGCAAAAAGGTAAAGATTTTAAGTGAGGAACTGTCAAGAGAGAAAGAGAGCCTAAACTATGGCAAAAGCAATGAAAATGAGAGAAATATATACACTCTTAGATTTCTGTATGAGAAAGCAAGGATACTGAGTCCCAGACATTGCTCTTTTGACAACATCACTCAACTGGATGGGTAACAAATGTCATTCTTACTGTGAACAATGTCCTGCAGTTTCACACTGCTTTTCTAAGCATCATCTCATCGTATCTGCATACCAGCCTCAGGAAGTAGGTGGAGTTGATGTGATGAATCCCATTGAACCAATGTAGAATGGAAGGCTTAGAGAGCCTTGCTGACTTAATTCATGTCACAGTGCTGGCTGGAACTCCTCCTGTTACAGCTTCTGTCTTGAAGGTGAGACTTTGGACTGAATTGTTAATATCAGGTGTGTTTAGAGATGATGTGCCTGAGAAGGCCTGTGCCTGTTTGCAGACTGTACAATAAGACAGGAGAGACCTGACAAAGAATGTCCAGAGTACAGTAGTAGGTTGGAGAGCAATCTCAGTCAATGAAATGTTAGAACAATTTAATATTAGACTAACAATAGAACTGTGAGTTCCCTTAAGTCTTAATGTCTTCCAGTTGCACAGCTGGGGCAATTGGCCAAGGAAACTTTTGATTAGCTAGAGCTTTATGGGATAAAACATTTCCTATGACAGTGCTCTTTTTTTTTTTTTAAATGAAAGAGGAAAGAAATGATTCTCAAAAGGGAAGAGGGTAGTTACAAAAAGAAGCATTTTTTTCTTTCCCCTCTTTAGTAGATGTTCTTGTGTTAAATGATGTTGAATCTTAATACCACATTATCAATCTTATCACAACATGAAACATGAAAGGTTTTGTTTTGAGTGGCAGATCAACAGTTTTCTTAGTCTATATGGAAAGACTTAAGAATCCAGTCTCTGGCCTTAGACTGCCTGGGTTCAAATCTTGGCTATACCACTTGCTAGCTGTAAGACTTTGGGCAATATGGTTTATCATTCTGTGCCTTAGATTTGTTCCTACTTTATAGGCATATTTGAGTATGAGCTGATGTCAGTAGAAAGCACTTAGCATGTTTTAATTTTTTAAAAGCCCTTTTATTTCATTTTTATTACAACCCTATGAAACATGTAGGGTCGGGATTACTGTTGCTTTTTTTGACAGAGACGGAAGCTGCAGCCCAAAAAGATTAGGTAATTTGTGAAAGTCCATAGCACTAATAAAGGACAAGTCTCCTGGATGCCAGTTCAGGCTGCTTCTCACCAGGACACTTTCTAGAGAGATGGTGGAATTGGGAATTATTCCTGGGGAGTGAAAAATTGGGTATGGTAGGGGGTCTTAGCCCCTCTCTCCTATTCTTTCTGGTCTGAAGTTTGTCTTCACTGGGCTCTAGATGTTAAATATGGGTCTGAACACCAGCTGAGGCTCTACAAATTAGATTGTTGTGTTTCAAATCCTACTTACTGATTTTATAAATGAAGACTATTTTTATTGATTTATTCTTGGGGTTGTTTTGTGTGCATTTTATTCTCAAGTTTTAACTGATAAGAGCTGGAGTCCATTCTGATCTTTTAATAAATATTTGTTGAGTATGTACCCTGTAACAGGATATGGGCTAAGGGATTTCACATATATTTTCTCATTTAATCCTCTGACCAGCACTATACATTATGGTAAGTTGTCTCCATTTTACAAAAAAGGAAATAGAAGCTTACAGATGTTGAGTAATGTACTCAAACCTAATAGGACCATCACAAGAAAGGAAAACTTTTGGTAAATCTCTCTTGGATAATGATACAAAAATTCTAACGAAATATTAGCAAACTGGTGCAGCAATATATAGGGAAGATAATATATCATGACCAAGTTGGATTTATATAGGAAATCAAGGTTGGTTTAACATTCAGAAATTAGTCAGTGTAGGGGGAATGGTATATAACTCAAGTGGTAGAAGGCATGCTTAGCTTACACAAGGTCCTGGGTTCAATCCCTAGTACCACCTCTAAAAATAAATAAGTAAACCTAATTACGTCCCCCACAGAATTATAATAAATAAATAAAAATTTAAAAAATAAAAAAAATTTGTCAATGCGATTTACCAAATTAACACAGTAATGGAGAAAAGTCATATGATCAGTTCAGTAGATGAAGTACAACGTTTGATAAAGTTCAGTGCCCATTCATGATTAAAAAAACTCAAAAATCTCTTAGCCAACTAGGAGTAAAAGGAAACCTCCTTATTCAGATGATAAGAATTTGCCAAAAAATAATAAAAATCTACAGTAAGCATAATTAAATGGTGACATTTTGAAAGTTTTCCTGAAAGGTCAGGAAGGAGACAATAATGCCCCCAATTCTCCTTCTCTCTTACATTGTACTGAAAGTCCTACCCATGGAAATAAGTCAAGAAAAAAAAGAGGCAAAGTGAATGGAAAGGAAGAAATAAAGCTCTTATTATTTGCAGATCACATGATTGTGTACACAAAGTTCAGAAGATTCCACAGATGTGGGATTTGAATTATTAGGTGAAATTGGTAAGGTCACTGGATACAAGGTCAATGGTCAATAGCAACAAACAATTAGAAAAGGGAAATTTAAAAAATATACTGTTTTTATTATTTTGCAGTAATGTCAAGAACATCATGTATTAGGAATAAGTTTAAAGACAGACATGCAAAACTTCTATGTTGGGTCTCCCTCTTCAATATATAGAATTTCACTTCATACCACTGTTTTCACTGAGGTACCTGATCCTTATTTTCTGGTAAGTCCGGTGTACTCAAGAGAGAGCCTGTTTAGTTCTGTTAAACTAATGTCAAAACCTCTAGTCTTCTCCCTAAGTAGAGAGATGTAGTCACTTGGAAACTTGAGAGTGGGGCTCTTAGCTGCTTTTAACCTTCTTATTTTCAGCCCCATTCCTTACTGCAGCCATTTAAGTTTTCTGGTTCCTCAAAATTCTGAGCTTTTCTGTGGGGGTTCTGAGGTACAAATTGGTTTACTTCTTTATGACTTCCCTCTCTTCATGGTTAGTTTTCAGCTTTGCTTCATTTCAACTCTCTCTGTATTTAATTAAGTCAGCTATCACTTCTGTTTTCCAATGTCTTGTTGATATCTTTTGTCTGCTGTCATCCTGTCTCCCCTCTTTGTCCTTATGGAGCCACACTTAAAAAAATTCTTTTATTGTCATTTTACTAGGGTTGGAGGAGGAAGCAGAGATAAATGCATGAGTTTATTCTGCTATGTTTAACCAGAAGTTCCCATGAAATTATAAAAAGCAAAGTCACTTTGTAGTGTTTGTTGTGCTTGATTCCTGTACAAGCCACTTCACACCTGTCGTCCCATACCCTGCCTGCTTCCACAGTTCTCTTGGCTGCTTTTGAGTTTGCGACCGTGACACTGTGTCTAAGGCCTTTGAGTTTGTTGCTGGACTAGGTTATTGCTGTGGCCCAATCCAGCCTTGAAAGCCCATATTCACTTTGCACCCCAATCATGTTTTACACCATGAGGATCTGGGGTTGAATGACAATAAGGGGACTGAAATCCTTAAGTCCTCATTCCCCCAGTTCATTAGGTTGTCTTTTGAGGCTTGAAAGAACTCAGATCAGCTTGAACAGTGCTATTAATTAAAACATATTCTAATTGACTGGATAATCCCAAGGTAGCTTAAATTTAAGGGAGTGAAGAGGTAAAGGAAATGGGGTAGATGCAGAAATCTAGAGAGAAAATCCTCTTTCTTCTTTTCTCAGGCTCATCCCAACTCCAAGTACCTGATAAAAAAGATTTCCTTATCCTGTTACTTGCTGAGTGAATGGCTCTCTTTTGTACCCGATCCTTGCCTTTCTTCTTCCCCTAAACATCTACAGTGTCTCCTAACTGTGTGGCAGTGGAATGCAGTGACCAAGTGTGGAAATTATGCTTCCACCCCTTACCAGCTCTGTGAACTTGGGCAAGTCATTTAACCTCTTTGTGCCTCAGTTTCCTCATCTTCAAACTGAAGCAGTAATAATGCCCACCTCGTATGTTTTTTTTTTGTGAGAATTAAACATAGTATGTAAAAGTATTCAGAACTGTACCAGCCACATATTAAGCACGCACTACATAGCTATTATTATTATTATGTGCTTTTCTCTGCAAATGAAGTTGAGAGATGTGATCATCGCACTCAAGAGCTCACCATCTATATGAATAGGCAAGACAAACTAGTATTTGAGTACATAGGATGCTATAGGGCAAAGAGGGACAGTCACAACTCAGTGGGGATTGGTGACTGGTGTTTGTGGGAAGTGAGTGTGGAGGGGACAAACGGGAAATTATCCTAGAACAGGTGGTGATCCTTGAGTTGAGCCACAGGGGGAAGAGTGTGAGTTAGCCATCATTAGAATGTAAGAATCGTGAAAGCAAGAACTTACCCTTGATACCTAGAACAGGACCAGCCACATAGTAGGTGCTCATTAAATATTTGTGGAATAAATGGATGAGTGATTAACTAGAAGGGTGGGCCAGGTTAGTAAAGAATTCCAGACAGAAGAAGCAGTGTATGGGAAAGTACAGGGTTCAGAGAGAGCATGACATCCAGTTGAGGGGAGTGTGAGGGCACAGTAGGACACGAGCTCAGGATCTGTGTCAGAGAGTAGAAGCAGAGAGGAAACAGGCCCAGGACCAGTGAGAATGTGGAAGATGCAATTCATGGAACACAAAACTCATAAACTCGTTTTAGTGTCATGTGGGCCCCATACCCTCATTTTCTTAGACACAGTGTCACAGTCGCAATAAGAATCCAAAGTAGTATTTATCAAGTTTACATTTTTATAATGCTTTCCACCCTACAAAGCAGCAAAACATTTTCATATGTATTAATTCACTTAAGAATCACCTTGTGAAGTTGGCGATATCCACATTTTACATATAGGAAAACTGAGGCTCAGAGAGGTTATGGGATTTACCAAGGTTACTCAACTGGTAAGTTGCAAACCTGGGATTCAAACTAGGACCTTGGACTTTAGGTCCAGTACTCTTTCTCTTCATAGCAATGGTCACATTGACTTGCATTTCTTTGGAGAGTGTAATACTTCACTGTTGTTTTTGCAGAAACGTAAATTTATAGGATACTGAATAGTTTTAAAATAAACATCCATGTAACTATCACCTCGGTTTAGCAATAGAAACATTACCAGCCATCCTAGAAGGTCTTATGTCCTCCACCCTAGTCTCAACCCCCTTCCTCCCTCTAGAGGTAATCACTGTCCTGACTGGTATGGTAATAACTTGGTTGCTTTTCTTTCTACTTGTAGCACCTATGAATGCAGGCTTGGTTTTTGATCAAATAGTCGTTTCTAATCTGTGCATTTTTCATTAGCCTGTAAATGGTTATTCCTTTGTTAAATGTTTAGTGAGCATCTCCTAAGAGTCTAGCAGTCAGGCTCTGAAGAGCTAGATATAAAAATAGGCCCTGTCTTCGGGTTGGAACAACTTTACAGTCACTGCTTTGGTAATTGGTAAGATTTTTAATTAGAAATAAACAATTACAACAGCAACAGTGGCCCACAGTAGCTCTGGGATGCAAACACTTGATGTCATTTGACTTTTCACAGAAGTGCCTTCACCCCTTCTGACTAGGTTGTCCTCTGTTCTGTGATGGATAGCAAAACAGCCAGAACACCAGCTCCTTATTTTGACCATTTGCTATCTATTCTGTTGGCATTTGGAATTTGTGGTATTGTTCACCTTCAGAAATGAATTTATTGTCCAGTGTTTCTCAAATTTGAAAATTCATAGCCTCCTGAGGATACATCTGCATATTTCCAGCTTCAGAGATCCTTCACTAGAAGTTAAATGCTTGTAGTTATAGGTAATCACTTACTGTCAGTATGTCAATGCCCAGTTATAACACTAATATTGAAATCTCATGACAATATTCAGTGGCCCTCCATGAGATACAGAATAAACTTAGATTAAGTTGTTAAAATTATCATGAAAAGTGGAAAAAGAAAAAAATCCTTACAGAGAGCTTTAAATTCCTGAGGCTATCTCTGCAGGCCCCAGTTTGAGAAACATTGATGTACTTTGTCAAAGGAAAGGCATGAAATCCCGTGCTGGTTGGAATTATAGATAAACCCATGGCCCGTCTGCTTTTGGATATCTGCATCTGAGTATCTTCAAAGTAGATTTACCTTCAAGATATGTTTAAGTTACATTCTTGTAACACTTATTGACTCCAGGGGAAACTGCTAAGCACAGAGGGTGGATGACTCAGAGTTTCAAGTTATTCCTGGGTAATCTATGAGTAATCAATAGCAAACTAAGTCAAGAGACCCGTCTTTGGATCCCCACCAGGTTTTATTCTAAATTCCCATTGAAGAACTGGGGGGAGATCTGTTTTTCCAGTCTGGTTGCCTGTTAAATCAGATGCTTCAGTTTTTGCTCTGTTTGTTATTTCTCTGACCATCAGCCCCAATGGATTAAACAGTTTACTGTGCCAGTTTGACCTATGTCTGTTCTAACATATGGAGCAGAGTTAATGAGCTTGTTGTGATTACCAGCAGGATCCTACCCAGAGAGTCAAGGAATTTCAGAACAGAATAGAAAAGAACTAACATTGATTAACTGGACTGTTGCAGCAGCCTCCTAACTTGTTTCCCTGTTGTCACTCTTCATCTGCTCTAATCCATTTTCCACACACATCATAGTTGCCTTGTGTCAGGTTCCCTAGAGGCAGAACCTGAGCTGAGGTTTGGGGATGCTAGGGCAAGAGCTTTCTTGAGGGAGTGTTCTCCCAAGAAGAATGAAGGAAGCAGGATATGGAAGGAAGAAAAATGTAAGGAGATGGTCTCAGCTTGATCCTGTGAGATGCTGTAGAGTAGAAAGATTTGGCAAAGGGGCCAAACCTTTGTACCCCATGTCAACCCCTCTCTGGCTAGTGGAGAGTGGGCCAAAGGCAGTTCTTCAAAGAAGAGGGGCAGCTGTGGGCATTAGCCAGTACTCGCAACAGTGGGGGATGGGTGCTGTGTTAGAAAAGATGATCTGGGCTGGGCAACAGCTGTGCATGTGACACTAGGTAAACTTTAAAATGCTAGTTTGATGTTGACAGCTGGTAAATTGACTTGCTTGGAGCACATATCTAGTGCTTTGCACATACTGCCTGCATCCCTTAAAGTTTAGCCTAGCTTATGTGGTATTTGTTGATTTCCCCAAGGTCAAATAGCTTTTGGTTAAAATGCTTCATTTGAGATTAAGTTATTTTGGGTGGAGCAAAAACAACAACAGAAACCCTCAGAACATTCCTCATAATTCAGGCAGGCTTGGTGGTAAGGTCCTCGGGGACTGGCTTGGCCCTGTTGGAACTGACTAGTTACAGCACAATCTAGTGAGGAGGGTAGCCTGTAATATCCAAAAAATTCTAATCCAGTGAGTTGGACACAACATTGGGGTCTAGAAAATGGCATTCTTACAGTCATGTAGGTAACAGTAATTCTGGAATAGGACAAAAAGGGCCCAAGCATCCCCCCAATTCCTTGACCTGTGTCAGCACAACTTACCTAGACCCTAACCACTGAGGGCAGTGGGACTTCTGATATGCCCTTGTCTTAGTCATCATTGGCTTGGGTGCTGTGTGGCGCTAGTCCTTAAAGACTTTGTTGAACAGGGCTGGGTAAGGCAGAGGCTAACGGAACTAAACTTTGATTCAAATCTTTAGTAAAGGAAAGTATTTCCAATTTAAGAAACTCAAATGAAGAGCTGGGTCCCAAGGGGAACTGTATTATTTGTTGAAAACTAGTTGTTGCTTCATTTTGGTGAGAAGTAAGCTTTTCCCTGAAGTCGCTGGATGGTTTGATGATCTTATAGCAATTATAGATACAGTCTGGAATCTAGTACCAGATGAAAGGAGCTGTCCCTGCGGATTGTATCCCTGTGTGCTCTGTTGACGGGCAAATATGACACAGAGAATTTTAAGCATAGTGATTGCTCAGCCAGCTAGATTAAATCATATTTCTGAAAGCTGTTTTCTTTCAGAGCTAATAGTTTTGTTCCTGACTCATTCTGATCAGCAGAGCATTGAGTTGTAAGGAACAGATTGGAAATTATTTTATTGATTTTTTTTTTCTTTTTTATTTACCAAAGGTGAGGGTGAATTTCTCTTCTCTGAGTGTTGTTCAGCTGTGAGTAAAGCAAAGGACATTAGGAGGTTTGGGTAGAGTTGATTTGGAACCATCACAGCCTGACTTCGCTGCCCTGGTGCATAAACACTCAGGAAACTGCATTGTGGAGCAAAAGAGCAGCTTCACTCTACTGTCTAAAGGACAAAGTCAGCTTTTCTTTATGGCCCTGGCTGCAGTGGCCATTGGGAGAGCTCAAAATCCTGGGTAAGCAGTGCCCAGCAGAGGTCTCAGAGCCTCACCAAGCCCTGGAGGTCATAGTGTGGGACAGCAAAGGCCGCTCTCTTGGCTCAAATTCTTTGCAAATTGTCTGATTCAGAGTCTTCCTTTCCTCCCTGGTGTCCAGTCTTCTATCAGGAGGGAGAATAAGAAGAGTTGATTTCTGTCGAGTCTAAGAGAAAGAGCTTTTCTAACTACTTATAAGAGGGAAATGTTGAGTGAGAAACAGTTAACAGTAGAAAGTCATGTTTAGGATGTCTTCACATGGCCCTTTCTACCTTTTGTTCCCCTAAGTGATTTCTAAAGTTATGCGAAGTGAAAACTTCTATGTACACTATTAGCAAACAATAATGTTCTAAGTAGCTTTACATGCATTACTTCATTTAATCCTCTAAATAACTCTGTGAATTGAGTTATTACAACTGCCTCCAGTTTACAAGGCGAAAAAGTGTTGAAGCTGGAATTCAAACAGAGGCTTATCTCCTGAGACTTGAGGGTCTGCGCTCTTTACCATAGAGCGGCACCACTTCCCAGCTCACTGAGAGTGAAGACATACATAATCACTGAGCCTGTAGTGGGGGCCTGGCTTCATGGTACAGTGGCACCTTGCTGTCCCAGCCAGAGTCTTATTGTGGGGTCACTGCAGTGATCAGAATAGGCTGTCAGAGCCAGGCAACCCCACCGAGGTACACCAGTTCATTTCTCACTATACTGCCCTCTATGACATGCCCCATTCATTGAGAACAGGTGGTGGAAGACAATTCTTAAACGTAAGAGAAAGATGCACATTGGCCTGCAAGGAGTATTTCATTGTCATGATAGAAGGAAGACAATTTATTATCTTTTTGAACTTGTGGGTTAACTCTTGCCTCACATTGACCCAAACTATGTGAATAGATTTTTAATTGTAGTTGCTTAGATCTCAGAGTTTTGGCAGTGTTAGAAACCCTGGAACTAGTGTTGAAATAAGAATCCTGCTTTGCATCCTCTAGAGGCTCAGACCACAGACAGCTTAAGAAAAGTTCTTCTGTGCTATAAACATGTTAAGATGTTACTGATGTACGGCATTAAGATGAATCAGTATCCTAGTAACTTGTATGTGTTTGTGTGGCCTGTTAAGTTGATAAGCACCACCCATGCCTCACATACAGGTAGAGACATAAAGGTAATAAAGCAGTAGTTCTCAACCCTGGATGTTCATTAGAGTCCCTTGTAAAGCATAGCAGTGCTGGGGCCCTACCCCAGACCAATTGAAACAGCATCTCCAGGTGTGAGGTGCAAGCATCACTAGGTTTTCAAAGTTCTCCAGGTGATTCTAATATATCCAGGGCTGAGAACCACCAGAGGAATGCTAAGTAAACTGTGAAAACTGTGATGATAAACTATGTCCCAAGTAAACTATGATACATGTGGGAGCTTGAGCATTAGTGTGCAATTCAGTTGGCTAGTCAGGAAGAGGTCTTGGTGGTGGCAGAGGGGTTGCCCACAATGATGGCTTTGTGGAAGAGAGGTAAGGGAAAGATAGAGAGTGAAGGATAAAATGATCCTCTGGCAGACAGTGCCACAGCGGCTTTGAACTCTGGTGGAATAACTAGCCAAGACTGTGCAGGGGGTGGAGTCAGGTAGCTATGGTCCTAGCTGCGTGGTGGTATTGGTGTTATTGTGTGAAGATTTGGGGTGAAGGGTGTAGGTACCAATGCTGTAGCAGCTGTTAGAATTATGGCAGCCTTATTGAGCAAGATTGCAGGCCTTGGAGACATATAGGGCAGTGGTGCCAGGCCCAGGCCAAAAGCAGTGGACATGGAGCTAGGAAGAAGTCCAGGCCTCACAGGCTTCCAGATGAGTCAGGTGTAAAGGTTTCTGTCTTACCAGAGTCTCTGTTGGATACTGCCTTTTGACATTTATGACATAACCTACTTTAGGAAAGCATTTCTTAGGAGCATTTAAAACTGTGTGTGTGCAAGTTTATATAGTGATAGTGAAGTGAGGATATTATAGAGGATGTGATTATTCAAAATGTTTGTTTGTGTGCTCGTCATAATTTATTTATGTGCCAACTCCCTGTCCAACGTTCTCAACCCAACAAGAATAACAATGCATTGTAATTAGCCTAAGAATTTAAGCCTAGGAGGAGGCAGAAGTTTGGAGACTCCTAGAAGGGAAACAGGAGGAAAAAAAAGTCCCTGAACTTAGACCTTGTGTCTTACAGAATCCTGGCTTATTCAAGCAGTTACAGAGGAGCAGAACTGAGTGCAGAGATGTGGCTCAGCCCATTCTGCATTCTGCATGTGAATGGAGACTATCCATTCAAGTACTTGCTGTGCTTGGCAACTTCCAGGTCTGAGGCCCAGAGAAGCTAAGGCATGACCCATTGTCTTTTCATGATTTGGTCCCATCTCCCATCACCATATCACTATTGCTCAGTGGATATCACTTAATGGACTCTAGTCTCTCCCCTCAAGGAGCCCACAATCAGGTAAAGTGGATAGATGTGCACAACCATCCATAGGACAATGCACAAGGTAATACTTCTGTCTGCATCCTCACAGTGTTGTTATGAGAAGCAGTTAGCTAACATAAGTATAATACGCAATAACAGTTAAGAATGTTAGTATTACCAAAATTCAGGATATTAAGCTATATTTCAGCTGTATTGCCATATTTTTCATGTCAGAACCTGATGTTTAGTGCAAAATCACCTACACTTTAGAAATGAGGTGAAGCCTGAAGGAACAGGAGGTTCTTGAGCATTATGCCAAGAGGATGTCATTATAATATTTATACATCTTCTGGTTTAAACTAGCTTCTTAATTAGAGTCTTCTTCTCTGCCTCCCTCCTCCAAGCAAAATGATAAGATCAATTTTGACATATGTAAGAACTTCTGCAGTGCAGATTATTCTGGAGAGATAAAACAAAACATGATTTGCAAATGCTATCAAGGAAATGTTTGTTTCCAAAGGCTGCAAGCAGAACAGAGCACATACTGGTGTGTGTGTGAAAACTGTCTTGTAGTTGTATTTGGCTGTGAATGAGAGGAACATGGTGATGAGTTTGCCAGGAACTTTACCCATGTTCTCCACCCAGATATTTTTCTACAATGCTTTTATGATCCCAGCATTGTCACCTTGATATCCTCAAGAAATCAAATATTCCAGGGAACGAAATTCCTATGCCTCTGTCTACCATCATTGTAGACAGGATGACACCTGGATATCAGGACATACCTTGGCCAAGCTCTCCCAAGAGTTCTCTCTTCTTGGATGTCTCGCTGAGTAGCCTTAACAGCATCCTTAAAGGAGATGTTTAAATTATGAAGACCATTTCATTTTCCCTGCAGGCTCTTTTTGAGGGAATTTCTTCACAGTCTTACTGAGTGGGAAATGGCACTGGAGTAAAGGAGAAACAATGATGCTTTTATTTCACAGCACTTACACATAGATGGACAATATGTGGGGAAAAGAATCATTGCCTTGGTGACAACATCTCAACCAGTGTTGTGCAGCAGTACTGAAACGGGAACCAGATACAATGGCAGAACAATTTTGCTATGAAACACAAGAGAAGCAGAATAGTGTAGTGGATAGCAGCATAGATTTTGAAGTCTGACAAAACTGGGTCTGTCATTTACTAATTGGATGAGTTTGGATTCGGTATTTAACCTCTCTAGGTCTGAGTTTCCTTAGCTGTAAAATGGGGAATAAATAATGGTACTTACGTCGTAGAGTTTTTGTGAGGATTAAGTGTAATAATGCATAGAAGGGGCTTTAGCCCGGGGTGTAGTGCATTGTAAACACTTGACACATGTGAATCAGGTCCTACTGAAGATCCGAAGGTAGTGAAGCTAGAGCATTTGTTTTGCCAACTGATAAAATAAGAACCTTTATATCTGTAGCTGGATGGGAGGCTATAATAGATAAATATTCGTGTATGACTGCAACAGGGTATTTGTCTCCTGATTAAAATTTGTTTCTTTGTTACATCATGAAGTTGGGAACTCTCCAAGTGATACATAGGTGCACAAAGAATGTTACAAATATGTAAAACTACCAATTAACCACCTGAAGCTGTCTTCTTAAAGTAAGAGCAAAAACACTGCCAAGGGTGAGAGAAATAAAAAGTCCTGTTAAACCAACAACTTAGTGGCTTCTTAGAAGCATAGTTTTAATTTTTGTCAAATTAACATATATGTATAATTTTAAAACATCAACAAAGTTTATGTTGAAAAACTGTAGGTCCCTGTTTACCCCATTCACCTTAGAGTTCCGCTCACCATTGGTAAAGACTTCCAACTCTTTACTTTTATTGTTTTCTTTTGATCGCCTGTTTCTATTAACATACAATTTACTGCTCTTAGTGAGTTTTCAATTTTATATGTTATCTATGGACTTCCATTTCCTCAAATGACTGGTGATTTTTGGCCAATCATTTATATTGAGTGAGGTCCTAGAAAGCAAATTGGATTTACCTCCCAAGCAGGGGAAGTAGACAAATCTGAAATCCAGGTTAGGATTGAAAGGTGCTTGTTGACTTGCTTTTCATCTTCAAAGAACTTTGTTGATACTGTTTTCTTTGTCTTTGTGGGCCAGTGTCCTTTTTATTTCTTTACTGTCATTTTAGTGAAGTTTGAGTTGGAATCAGAAATAAATTGCTAGGATTCCATCTACCTGGAAAATCACATCCATAACTTGTCAATAGCCTTTGAAAGACTACTAAGTAACACTTTTAAAACATTACCAATAGCAGTCAAATTTTAATCAGCATTTTCCTCTGGGAAATGGGAATTCAGGTAGAGTGAGGGTAGATGATTTTACTTCTCATGCCATACACTTTTAAATAAATACATAATATACATATATATATTTAAATCAAACCACTCATGATTAAAACAAGGAGATGCAGATTAGTCATTTACAGTAGTTGTTGCTCAGAAATTACACTATACCAGGGGATAAGATTGTGGTTAGTATTGAAATTTCCATTATTTCAGTCCCATTTTGAATTGTTCAGAGTTCTGAGGAAGAATTTTTTTAGGTTATTTTATGCCAGCTTAAAATAGCTTTGGGGATGTTACATTTTTTTTTTTTACTTAATTTGAACAAAAATTGATCAGGCCCTGAAATGAAAAACATTTTGTATGATGATGTCTTTTGGACTCTAACCACATATTAACTACAGAATGACTGAAAAGGTATTCCAAAAGTACTGAAGAGAGTACAGTTAAAGGTTTCAGTAAGGCATGAAAAGTAGTTTGCCTTTATCTGCTGCAATTGTCTTGAATCTAAGAATGAAAGGCATAAAGGCAGTAATATCAGCTGTAGTAACTCACTAAAACAACCCAGAGCAGAGGACAGTCAAAGCTAGATTTGGACCTCTGTAGTTTCATCTTGGTTTTAGCCATCACACTAAACGCAGGGAACAAGTGTCTTGGAATGAAGCTGAGAGGTCAAAGGATGTCATTCTGCTTGGGATGTTTGGGGAAAACGTTATTAAGAAAAGGACATCTAATCTGTGTAATAGTTTACTGCTCACATGGGCAGAGTATGCTCTCAAGCATCTGTGAATTTTAGAAGGAATATATGTTTGTAGAAGGTAAAGGACTTGCTGAGTACTTTTCCTGTTTTTCATTAAATGTAAAGGTATTCTTGATTTCCATGTAAGAAATGACTCTCTCCTTGGAAACTTAGACTCATTGGACTGTAAAGTTACAGTGATCAAGTGGATATGGTATTGGAATAAGGATAGACTTGTAGATCATTGGTATAGAATTGAGAGTCTTGGAACAGATCATCTTTATATGGTCAACTGGTTTTCAGTAAAGGTGTCAAAGTACTTCAGTGGTGAAAGGAGAACCTTTTCAGTATGTGGTGTGGGAACAATTGGTTTTTCTTGCTGGCACTCTTCCTTTTTCTCATTGTATATAATAAAGCTATTCTTAATTTCCATAAAAGAAATGACTCTCTACTTAGAAACTTAAAATTACTGGACCACAATGGAATTTAATTAGAAATCAAAACAGAAGAAATTTGAAAAACTCCAAAATATATGAAAATTTAAACAACATACTTTTAAATAATATGTGGATCAAAGAAGAAATCACATGGAAAATTAGGGAGTATTTTGAACTAAATGAAAAATGAAAATATAATATATAAATATTTATAAAATGCACCTGAAAAAATGGTTAGAGGGAAATTGATAGCTTTAAATGTTTCCATTAGAAAAGCACAAAGGATTAAAATCAATGATCTAATCTTCCACCTTAAGAAATAAAGGGCAAATTAAACCTAAAGGAGGTAGAAGGAAGAAAAGAATAAAGATCAGAGAGGAAATCAATGAAATATGAAACAGACAAGTATTAGTGAAAATGAATGAAATCAGAAGTTCATGCTGTGAGAAGATTAGTAAAGTTGATAAAACTTTTGTTAGACTGATGGCAGAGAGAGAGAGAGATTGAGAGATTGAAACAGAGAGAGCAAGAGAGATTATCAGTATCAGAAATGAAACAGTAACATCACTATAGATTTACAAACATTGAAGGATAATGAAGTAATAGTATGAAAAATTTTATGCCAACAAACTTGACAACTTAGGTAAAATGGATAAATTTCTTGGAAGACATAAATTACCAAAGCTCACTTGTAAAGAAAGAAACCAAATTGCCTCAAATCTATTGAGTACATTGATTCATAATTAGAAAAACATAAACCTTTCAAGCCCAGGTAGCTTTATTGGTGAATTTCATCAAGCATTTAATGAATAAATAATAGCAATCCTATGCAAACTCTTGCAGAAAATTGAGGAAGAAGGACCACTGTGCAACTCATGTTATGAGGCCAGTATTACCCTGATACCAAACCCAGATAAGCTGTAACAAGAATAGAAAACCACAGGCTGTTATCCATCATGAGCACAGATTTTAAAATCTTCACAAAGTATAAACAGACTGAATCCAGCAATACGTAAAAATGACAGACAGTATACCATGAGCAAGTGGAGTTTATCTATGAATTCAAAGTGATTTAACATCAAATCAATCAAAGTATACACTATGTTAATAAGATAAAAGGTAAAAACCATTTAAACATCTAAATAAATGCAGAAAATGCCTTTAAGAAAATTTGACAAACATTTATGATAAAAAATATCAACAAGCTAGCGATAGAAAAGATGGAACATCCTTCATTTGAGAAAGGGCATTTATGAAAACCGACAGCTAATATCACACTTAACAGTGAATGTGTTCCATCAAAGATCAGGAATAAAGGAAGAATCTGCTTTCATGACTTCTATTCAACATTGTAATGGAGGTCTTAGCCAGTGCAATAGGCAAGAAAAAGAAACAGAAGGCCTAGAGATTTTAAAGGAAGAAATAAAACTTTATTTGAAAATAATATTAGCATGTATGTAGAATGTTCTAAGGGATTTCCAAAAAAAGGTACTAGAACAAACTGATTTTAGTAAGATTGCATGATATGAGGTCAATAAACCCAAATTAGCTTTATTTTGGTATGCTAGCAAATAACAAACCAGAAATAAAATTTTAGAAATTTCATACACCATAGCACAAAATACTCAGAAATAAGTTTTAAAAAGGCTTTTGCAAGAGCTCTACACTGAAAAAATGCAACACTGTTGAGAGAAATTAGAGAATAAATAGAGAGCTATGCCAGGTTCATTGATTGGAATACACAATATTGTAAAGATGACTACTCTCCCAAGATTGATCTGTAAATTCATGTATTCTCATTCAGTATTCCAGTAAGCTTTTTTTTAAAAAAAGAAATTGACAAGCTGGTTCTAAAATTTATATGGAAATACAGAGGACCCAGAAAAGTCAATATAATTAAAAATATATTGAAGGGTTTACATTTCCTGATTTCAGTAATTACTCTAAAGTTTCCGTGATCAAGCCAGTATGATATTGGCATAAGTATAGACTTGTAGATTATTGGCACATAATTGAGAGTCCGGAAACAGATCACTCTTATGTGGTCAATTGATTTTAAGTAAAGGTTTTAAGATAATTTAGTAGTGAAAGAATAATTTTTGCAATATGTGGTACTGGAACAAATGGTTATTTATATGAAAAAATGAACTTTGACTCTTACTTCATGTTATACACAGAAATTAATTAAAAATGGATTAAGAAGTGTTAAAATCATAACAAATTTGTAAGCAACCATAAAAAGATCTTTTAACAGTTGGTTTAGGCAAAGGGTTCTTTGATAGGATGAAAAAACCTTAAACCATAAAAGAGAAAAATTATAAATTGGATTTTATCAAAGTTAAAAACTTTTGCTCATACAAAGACTGTTAAGAAAAGGAATGAAAAGTCATGGATGGGAAAAAGTATTTGCAAAATATGTATCTTATAAAGCACTTAATCAAAAATGCAAGGAACTCTTCTACAACTCAGTAAGAGAAGACAGTTTTAAAAATGGGCAAAAGATTTAAACAGACGTTTTACAAAAGAAAATATAGAAATGGCCAGCAAGGACATGAAAAGATGCTGAGCATCATTAGTTATTAGGGAAATGCAAATAAAACCTCTATGAGATAACTACTCATATTGCCGCAAGTGGCGAAAAAGATTGACAGTAATAAAGTGTTGAAAATAATATGGAACAACTAAAATTCTCGTATTTCTAGTGGAAATGAAAAATGATACAGCCTTCTTCAAAACAAGTTAGGCAACTGTGTGTGTGTTTTTTTTTTTAAATAAAGTTAAACATGCATTTATCCTATGACCCAGCAATTCTGCCTACTAGCTACCCAAGGGGGAAAAAAACCCTGACCACACATGGAGGCATTGTTCATAATACCCTAAAATTAGAAACAACCCAGTGTCAACCAACTAGTGGATGGGTAAACAAAATTTAGAATGTCTGTACAATGCAATATCGCTCAGCAATAAAAAGGGAAGAACTACTCATACATACAACAACATGGATGAATCTTCAAACCATCCAAACCATCATGATAAATTAAACATGTCAGCCACAAAAGACTTTGTACCTTGTAATTCCATTTAGATGTTAGTGATTCTGGAAAAGGCGAAACTGTCGTTGCAGAAAGTAGGTAAGTGTACAACACCAGTTCCAGGGAATGGCTGCAAATATGTATAAGAGAACTTTTTAAACTACACACCCTAAATGGATGAATTAAAAGTAATTTATACTTCAATAAAATATGGGACCCTTATAAAGTGTTGTAGTCTAATTGTTTTCCTTCCTTCATGGTGGCAGTATGTGGTGGCATGAATTTTTGTGGCTAATTTACAGGACTTTCAGTAGTTCTGCATGTGAACTCTTAGATGTAGTTGAGCAAACCTTTTCTGGAAGTATTGGGGTAAAGTGGGGGTAAAAACTTAAATCCAGATCAGATTTGATTATTTTAAAAAACATTTTAAAAGACAATCCTATTTTGGATCACAAAAAAAGTATCTAAAATTTTTGGCTAGAGTTCTTTCCAGAAAAAATTTGCATGCTTGTTTATTTATATTTTTATAGATTCTTTAGTGCCCTCTTCCCCCCATGCCCTTGTTTAATGTGTTGGTGAAGAGAATGATTTCCACAAATTATTTCTGGAGTATAAATGATGAAAATGTAAATATTCCTTATTGAATGACAGTATTTTGCCTACTCTGTGGTTGCTATTTTTAGACAATCTTCCAAAGGTTTAGGGCTCAGCAATAAGAAGAAATAGTAAACTTTTTCTCTATCCTGGGCAAAGAAAAGTTGGAACAAAATAAAAGTTGTGTTAATGCTTATGAGAAATAATACATTTTTGTCTTGATTTCTTTAAGTCTTTTTTTCTTCCTCTTACTATCTTACTCTTTTACACACGCATACACACACACGTGCCCCCCCCCCTTTATACACTTGTGACATTTGGAGCTAGAAATTAAGAGGGCAAAATAGAAGTAAAAAAAATTCAAAGGCATAACTTTAAATGAAGTATTTCCACTTGCATGATTTTATTTTAAGGAAAAATTAAGTACATGAACAGTTTAAGTTACAAGGTTTTCATCTCATTTTGTAAGTCATAGTGAAAAACCAACCTAATGTTTTTTAATGTTAACCAATATAAATATCACATGGGGATCTTAGTAAATAAAGTACTGTAATTTTATAAAACGGAGTATCATGCAGCCATTAAAAACCATACTGTAGAAGAAAATTTAGACTACTACACAAATAAATGTTTTTTTGCGGAGCACAAGGTCAGGTTTGCTTCCATGACTGTGATGGGTCCTGGCCTACTGTGGGACCAATAACTCTCTAAGAAAGAGAAGACAAAACATACCACTGTGATGCAGCAAGAATTTCCTTACATTGTTTTAGAATGGATCCACAAGTGCTAGCAACCCTCAATGTCAGGGATCCTCTACCACTTGCTTCTTGAAGTATAATCCGTGGACTAACAGCATCCTTTCACCTCAGACTTATTAGGCATGCAGAATCTCAGTCCCCACCTCAGACCTACTGAATCAGAATCTACATTTTAACAAAAGTCCCAGGTGGTTCCTTTGCACAGTAAAGTTCAAGAAGCTTTGCTTTAACTTGACTCTGTGAGGGCTGCACAGGCCATCAACTTTGGGTGCCCGTGGAGAGTTGCACTAACTTACCAGTGCCTTTGATCTTGTGAATAACTTTTTACTGCCTGGTTTGCTGGTTTGGACATCAGTCTCAGTTCAAGCCACTGATCTCTTCTACCTTTAAACTTGAGATCAGCCTTTGTGATCTGGACTAGCTCATATGTGATTCTAGATCCTAAAATGATTCTAGTTCCCAAAATGTGTTCACTGTTTTATTTATTTTCTCAATAACCATTTATTAAGCCCAGCTTTGTTATAGGTACTGTGATTACAACAGGAAACCAAACAAAATCTATGCTCTTATGGGGCTTTTGTTGTAGTTAGAATTTGTATGAACAGATTGAAAAATAAGAGATAAGAGGGATTTGTGGCCATGTATATTTACTAACTATGGTTTCTCACATGTTTAGTATATTAATGCGCATTGTAAATTATGGAGTGGAGGGGGTAGGGTGGGCAGAGGTTGAAGATATTCTGTGCAGCATTTAAGAAACTGATTTGACTGGAGCCTTTTTATTAGGGGGATCCTGGCAGGATTCATATTTTGCAGAAAATGCTTTGACAAATGTAATTACAAAATCTTAAGAATGGGAAGATTTCTCATTGTTACTATTATTCAGGGGATCAGTAGTGTAGAAATCTATTTTTCATAAAATTCAGAGATATTTATTTCTTCTCTCCTTTATTTTCAAGTAATGATACTCATTTAACAACTAACTCCATTGATGCTTAAAACACTGACATTACTCCATAATGATGTTAAGGGCAAATGAAGTGAGAGAGGCTGGTATCCTCACTCACATGTAATAGATGAGAAATGGTGAAAGAAGGAGAAAAAAAGTATTGGAATAATTATAACTATGATAGAGTGTGGCAGCCTGAATTCTAAAATGGCCCCCATAACTTTCACCGCTCATATTACTCCTGTGATTACGTATCTTACATTGCAAAAGGAATTTTGCAGATGTAACTAACATTACTAGTCAGTTTACCTTAAGATAAAGAGATTATCTAGGTGGGCCTCACCTAATCACATGAGCCCTTTTAAAAGCAGAATTTTCTCTGGCTGATACATTGATTTAAGCGTATGATATCCTGAGCAGCGAGCCCAGCCATGCTCATGGCCTGGAATTCTGACCTTCAGAACTATGGGTCTTGTTTTAAGCTGGTAAGTTTGTGGCAGTTTGTTCCACGGCAGTAGAAAACCAAAACACAGAGCTAGAAAGTGACTGTGCCTCTTATTTGACAAATGAAGGAACTGAAGCCTGTGGAAATGAAGTGGTTCACCTGATGTGAGTGTCTTAGGGGGTCTTTGAGGTCACTTCCAGAGGTCACTTACAACTTTAAGGTGCAATAGTCTTAACATTCAGCTCTCCCTTTTCTGGGTTATCTAGCAGAGTGTTTCTGTTACTTATATGGTGTGCGTTAGACTCAGCCCTTCCCTGCAAAGAGCTCACAATTCTGATGAGGGCAACAGTCAGGTGCACAAAGCTGGTGTATGTGGAATGCCACACAGAGCTATGCACAGGAAGGAGAAGGTGGCCTCTGCATCCTTTTGGTAGAAAAATATATGCTTTCTGTTAGGATTTTAGTGATATGTTATATAATGAATCCCTATTATTGCCTACAAGGACTTGTAGGATGAGTTCATAGATGTCAGGCTGGGAACCATTCCTCCTTTTATTGATGAGGAAACTTGCAACACCAGGAGAGGGGTTATGACTAGCCCGAAGTCACACTGTGAAATAGTTCAGAACCTATTTATGAAATCAGAGTCACTGAATCCATGACAGCATTTGTTTTGCTGTACTTTCCCCCACCCCACAAAAAGAAGACAGTTTCTTCCCCTTATCTGCAAAACTCTACAAAGGACAGCAGAGAACTGTTAAAAGAAAAATATCTACAGAAAATTTACTGGTCTGGTAGGTTTTTCTTCAGTAATTTGTGAATTGGGCAGCATCCAATCTAGCAGACAGAAAGGAGCTCTGAGGAGCTGTGCAAGGTGAGAAATTTTCATAAATCAAAGTGAGCAGAAACAAAGAAGTTACACTGACATTTGCTGAGTGGTTAAAGCTGGGTTACTTTTCTTATATGGAGTAGAGAGAATTTTGGAACCTCGTCAGGTAACTTATGTTAAGCAGGCAAGTGCTGATTGGTTGACCAGGCCTGCCTTTTCTGGGAGAGCTGAACATAGAAACTTGGTTTGCTGACTTGAGGTTTAGCATGAGTGTTTCCATTTTGGGCCTAATCAGGCTACTTTAACAGGACAAAATCCTTTAGTCCAGAATCATTCTATTTTGAAGACAAGAAACTCATTCAAACAAACTCAAGTTCTGAGGGAGCTCCTGATAATAGAACTTGGCTTCTCACTGAGTGAGAGGAACCTAGTGTGTCAGTCTACTCTGTTCTCTGCTCCTAGGGCTGCATGGCCACTTCTCTCTCCTTCTGAGCATCTATTTCTACATCTGTTTGCCTAGAGTCCATCCCAGCCTTCACAGAGTGGAGCATCTGAACCTAAACACCTCCCAGATTGACTCCTCATGGTTGACTGGCTCAGTCTCTAATTGTCCTTATTTGGTATTGCTGATCATTTGAGGGGATCAGGTATCCACTCCTGTCCTATGGGTGGAGCAGTCTTTAAAAAGTCTATTATGGGGATTGCTATTACAAGTGCCAAGCAACTGTGGCTATTTCCTGGTGTTGTGCAGCTCTTTTAAGAAACTACCTCTGCCCTGGCAAGAATATCCCCTTCTCCTCCCTCCTTTTCTCTAGGAATCTGTTACCCAGAGATCATTTATATCATTTCCTTTGTCACTTAATCTTTCATTCAGCTTCTTTACCCTTCTGCTTTTTCTCATTGATGCTTTTGTCTCTCCTTCTTGGATTAGACTGTCTGGGGGTGCTTTTAGGGACAGGCAGTTTATGATCCCCCAGGGTCCTTGGGCCCTTCTCTTTCTTCATCAGTTCAAAGAGCAACCTCAGTGTGTCCTGGCTTTTAGGGCAGGGATCAAACAGCCATGGCTGGAATGATGGTGACCAGATGGGATAATGCTGGTAATATTTGTTCCAAAGGCCCAGCTGCTTGGCTGATGTAAATGCCAGGTGATGTCCATGAACATGACAACTACCTGGGCTCTGGGGCCACATTCAGCCCTCCATCTCTTCCTGTGATTCACCCTCACTGGGGGCTGTTGAATCACTATAATCAGGAAAAGGTACTAATACTTGACACTGAAATTTAGTAGCTCTCCTAGCCAAGGGACTTTGTTAACTGGAGGAAGAATCAATAACAGGCTCTTTACAACCCAGGGCTTCCTACTTAGTGCTCTCTAGGCCATACCATCCAAGAACAGGAACTGTGCCATCTTGGAATGGGCATTTAAGAGAGAAAAATTTCTTTTTGTTGTGTGATACATCTCAGATATTTCTTCGTCTTCTCTACAACCCAAACCTATATCCCGTATGTAAAGGTGATTACAATTTGGCCTTTGGAAATGGGAGAACAATTGATTATACATGTTTGGGAAATTCTGATCTTGGCAAACTAGTACCTATGATGTTGTTAGACTCCTCACTCTGTGGAAGTATGTGTTTAGTAGCATTGTCATTCTATGTTTGCTTACTTAATTGCATCCCTATGCAACCCCGTTTATTGTGTTAAAAGTGCTCTTTTGCTTTCTTTGAGTCTGTTTCACATTCATTTTTAACTTTTCTCAATTCCAATCAACTCCTCAAAACATTTCCTGCTAAGATTTCTGATTGGTTACTGTAGTAAATGTCTGAGTTTGGCTTTAGAAGATAGGATTCTAAGACTTTCTTGGCTGGTAATTCAGAGTGTACTTGGGTAAGTCACCCTGAGAAGGATAAAGATAACTAGCTCTGGCTCTCTTGGCATCAAAAGAGAAAACTTACTGGATGTCACTTTACTTTTCTGAGCCAGTGCCCTTGTTTCCAGGAATTGTCATACAAACAAGGGCTTTGGAGCAGGCAGATGTAGTTTTAAATCCCAACAAAAGCATTGATTAGCCATATGGTCTTGGGCCAGTTTGTGATTCTCATTTTCCTTTTTATCTGAGAAGTAGGGAGTATTAACCCATTGTATTATGTTGGGGTTCAATGAAGTGATTTAGTTAAAGCATGATACACATTATATTGCAACCACTCCCCAACTCTTCAGCACCTCCTGTACCCTTTACTTACCTCTGTGTTTTTCATAGCATTCATCAATTTTTAGATTCTGCATCATTTACTTGTTTAGTGTGTCTCCTCTCACTAGCTCCACAAGGATAGAGTTTTTTGTTTCTTTTGTTCCCTGCTGTATCCCCAATGCCTAAAACATATGCATTCCGTAAATACTTGTAGAATGAATGTTAAATGATGTGATTCTTGTAGAAAAGAAAAAGAAGTCATCAGACTTTTTATGCAAAGAGCCAGATAGTAAATATTTTAAGGTCTGCAGGCAGTACAGTCTCTGTCCTAAAGACTCAACTTGGTTGTGTAGCATGAAAGCAGCCCCGTAGACAATACATAAACAAATGAGTATGGCTGTTCCTATAAAATTTCATGTCCAAAAAAAAGAAAAAACCCCAACAAAAACAGGGCTTGAACTTGATTTGATCTGTAGGGTATAGTTTGCCTGTCTCTGTTGTAGACACATTGAGTAGTTCTGAATTCTGATGTCATTCCTTTTAAGTCATTAATTGAGGAACAGCCCCATTTGACCTCCTATGGTAGGAAAGAGGAAAGCCCATTTTAGATATTTTCTCTTTGCCCTCCAAATGCACTCTTCTTGCTTGCTTCTCCCCTGTCCTAGCAGGTTAACTCTAGATGGCTTTATTCACTCCCTTTGCCCTCTTACTTCTGGTTAATTTCAGAGGCATTGACAAGAATTCAGAGCACGGGAGGGGAGGGGAGGGAGATTAGGGTGCTTATTCCTTAGCTCCCTTCCTGTTTCAGTGGACTGGGACTGAGTTCCTTTCCTGTAGCTTCAGCTCTTTCCAGCTTCCACTCCCACTGTTTCTAGACCCAGGACTTTATCATTTTGGAATGTGTTCTCTTAGCTCTTTTCTCATTTTTGTAAACAGTGCCTTCAATAAACTTGCCTTTCTTACCCACAGTAGAAGGGGCCATCTGTTTTCTGCCAGGTCTCTGACTCATGTACTGTCCAAAGGGAGAAACATACAATGGGAGCCAACTGCAGCCTCCCTCATTCCCCATCCATAACTGGTAGGGATCCCAACTCTCCTGCAGTAGCTTCAGAACTTTTTGTTTTGGATTGGACTTTGTGTTTTCTCTTCGTTTCCTGCCAGCAAGGGCAAATAAAAGAGGAATGACTTTGCCTGAGGTGGTAGGTTCACAAAGAAGTGAGAGATTCTACTTATTTTTCAAGTTCATCAAAAACTAGAAGAGTGCCTGAATTTTTCAATTCTAGACCTAGACTTTTCACTCAGTAGCCCTATCTCTTTGGACAAGCTATTTAACTTCTTTGAGCCTCAGATTACTCATCTTTAAAATGGGTGTAATAATCTCTGCTGTGCAGATCTTATATTTAGGATGATTACAATTTACTTAAGGGGAAAAACCCAACAAAACGAATTCATAGAATGTGATACACTACTTAAAAATGTTAAGCATGAAAATCAACAGGTATTTTTTTCCCTTCCTCTATTTTCCAAATTTCATAAATAAGTTTTTATTATTTTTATTATGAAAAGAAAAAGAAAACAAGCATAGTCTCTGTCAGCTCTATATGAAGTGGCTCAAAATGTTGTATTTAAATGCACTTTGAAAACTGTAAAGTGGCATGAGGGTTAGAATTACATGATTAATTTAACCCGTGGGTTTTAAATACTATGATTCAGTGTAAAGTGGCATGAGGGTTAGAATTACATGATTAATTTACCCCGTGGGTTTTAAATACTGTGATTGCTTGTTCAGAGGGGCCTCTTTTTGCCAGGCCCTTTACTCTTGGATCCTCAAAGCTCAAGGAGACATTACAGGCATACCTGGGAGACTGTGGGTTTGGTTCCAGACCACTGCAATAAAACTAATATTGTAATAAAGTAAGTCACATGAATTTTTTATTTTCCCAGCTTGTATTAAAATTATGTTTAGTCTATTAAGTGTGAAATAGTATTATGTCTAAACCAATTTACATACCTTAATTAAAAAGTACTTTATTGCTAAAAAATGCTAACCATCATTTGAGACTTTAGTGAGTAGTTATTTTTTGCTGGTGGAGGATCTTACCTCAATGTTGATAGCTGCTGATTAGCTAACTATCAAGGTGGTGGTTGCTGAAGGTTGGGGTAGCTTATTTCTCAAAATTAGACAACAGTGAGCTTTGTCACATCAATTGATTCTTTCACAAACAATTTTTCTGTAGCATGCAATGCTGTTTGATAGCATTTTATTCACAGAACTTTTTTTCAAAATTGGAGTCAATCTTCTCAAACCCTGCCCTGTTTTATCAACTATGTTTATGTAATATCCTAAATCCTTTGTTGCTGTTTCAACAACCTTCACAACTTCTTCACCAGGAGTAGATTCCATCTCAAGAAGCCACTTTCTTTGCTTATCCATAATAAGCAGCTCCTCATCTGTGAAAGTTTTGTCATGAGATTGCAGCAGTTCAATCATATCTTCAGGTTCCACTCCTAATTCTAGTTCTCTTGTTGTTTCCACCACATCTGCAGTAACTTCCTCCACTGAAATTTTGAACCCCACCGAAGTCATTCATGAGGGTTGGAATCAACTTCTTCCAAACCCCCGTTAATGTTGTTATTTTGATCTCTTCCCATGAATCATGGATGTTCTTAATGGCATCTAGAATGGTAAATCCATTCTGGACGGTTTTTAAATTTTTTTTAAATTAAAAAATATTTATTTATTTTACATTCTAGATGGTTTAAAGTTGACTTCTCCCATATCCATCAGAGGAGTCACTGTGTATGGCGTCTATGGCTTTACAAAGTACATTTTATAAGTAATAAGACTTGAAAGTTGAAATTGCTCCTTGATTCATGGGCTGCAGAGTAGATGTTGTGTTAGCAAGCATGAAAACATTAATCTCATTGTACATCTCCATTGGAGCTCTTGGGTGACCAGGTGCAGGATTTTCAGAATGGTTAATGAGAACTGGCTTCAATTTAATGTCACCAACTATATTAGCCACTAGCAAGAAAATAAGCCTTTTCTTTGAAGCCTGGCATTGACTTCTTCTCTCTAGCTATGAAAGTCCTAGATAGCATCTTCTTCCTGTATAAGGCTGTTTCATCTACATAGAAAATCTGTCGTTTAGTGTAGCCACCTTCATTAATGATCTTAGTTAGATCTTTGGGATAAGTTGCAGCATCTACATCAGCACTTGCTGCTATACCTTTCACTTTTACGTTATGGAAGTGGCATCTTTCTTTAAACCTCATGAACCAACCTCTGCTAGCTTCAAACTTTTCTTTTGCAGCTTCTGTACCTCTCTTAGCCTTTGTAAAATTGGAGAGTTCGGGCCTTGCTCTTCATCAGGCTTTAGTTAAAGAAAATTTTGTGGCTGGCTTGGTCTATACAGACCACTAAAACCTTCTCCATATCAGCAATAAAGCTATTGTCATTCATGTGTTCACTGGAGTAGCACTTTTAATTTCCTTCAAGAACTTTTTCTTTGCATTCACAACATGGCTAACTGCTTGGTGTAAGAGGCCTAGCTTTCAGCCTAGCTTTTGCTCTATCTCACCTTTTCACTTGCCTTCAAAACCTCACTAAATTTAATCACTTCTAACTTTTGATTTAAAAAGAAAGACCTGTGAATACTTGAATACTTAGATACCATTGTAGGACTATTAACTGACCTAATTTCATATTTTTGTGTCTCAGGGAATAGGGAAGCCTGAAGAGGAGAGTGGGCAGCCAGTCACTAGAGCAGTCAGAACACACACAACATTTATCATTTATTGATTAAGTTCACTGTCTTTTATGGGCATGGTTTGTGGTACCCCAAAACAATTATAATAGTGACATCAAAGATCACTGATAAAAGATCACCATAACAAATATAATAATGGGAAATTTTGAAATATTGTGAGAATCACCAAAATATAGCACTTAGACGCAAAGTGAGCAAATGCTGTTGGAAATAGAACACTGATAGACCTGCTTGATGCAGGGTTGCTACAAACCTTCAATTTATAAAAATACAGTATTTGCAAAGTGCAAAAAAGCAAAGTCCAAGAAAATGAGGTATGCCTGTACTGGAGGTTGGCAGAGTCTGATGCTCTGTTTCACTTCTGCTGTGGTATCACCTAACCTGTAGGTTGCCTTTTTCCTTGGGCTGTCCTGATCTTAGCATTGATTATTTCACCTGTGTCTTAAGGGATTTCCAGTAGCACCTTCCATAGCTCCAGGTCCCAAGGTCTTTTTGCCTGCTGCATGAGCTCTTACCCTGTCAGACAGAAGCAGCAGGCACCAGTCCCTCTTCTTAACCACATTGCTTTGCCTGAGCTCATCCTCTGCATGTACCCTGGCCCTCGAGACTGAGGGATGATGAAAGAATAGGATACCACAGGCATTTCTCATTGACCTTCTTTTCTTGTGTGTTTTTGGATGAATTTTTTCCTTTATGCTTGTACTGCATGATGTTTAGTGTTTGCTTTCATTTATCCCTCCCAAAGAAATGACTTTCCTATGGGTGTCCCTTCTGTCACACTTTTTTTTTTGTTATACACACACATACAGATAAAGTTAAAGTTCCATTTTCCTCCCTTCTTCAAGTCAACCACTGTCATGAAATGAATTTGGGTTTATAATTTTATGTTAATGTTTTCTGATTTAGAAGTGATAGATCATATTTATGTTCTCTTAATTGTTGCCTTTAAATTTTTTAACTGAAAATTTTTATTGAAATGTAGCGTATGTTCAGAAGTTGTACAGATTCTAAGTGTACAGCTTGACCAATAGGAGTGCTAAGGAAATGGTGGGAGCAGTTCATTGCAGGGTCAGACACTAAAGGGAGGTTCACTGTCTGTAGAGAATTGAAAAACAAGAGAAGAGCAGCCAGTCTGCTTTTTATTAGCATTATATATTGACCATTCTAAACAATGTCAGTGATAAAATACTTATCTTTGCTGTGGCAGACCACTCCCATTGCCCCTCTACCTTGGTACATCTCTTCAGGTTGATAAATATCACACAGTGAACGCATCCATGAGTCACTACCCATATCTAATAATAGACTCCACCAGCACCCTGGAAGACTCACCTGTAATACCACAGATTCATTTTACCTATATTTTAATCTTGTATAAATGGAATAATACAATATCTACTCTTTCAAGTAAGGCTTCTTTTGCCCAGTTGCATGTTTGTGAGATTCATCCATATTGTGTGTTGCAGTAGTTTGTTATTTCTATTGTTGTGTAATATTTCATTGTATGAGTATACTAAAATGTATTTATCATTGATTAACATTCAGTTAATTAACATTTGGGTTGATTCTTCTTTTGAGCCATTATGGATGCTGCCGTTTGGAATGTTACTGTACATGTCTTTTGATGCACACATGGAAGCATTTCTACTGGGCATATACTGAGAAGTAGAATTGCTGTTACAGAGTATACAGATGTTCAATTTTAGTATATATTATCACTTTCTTAAAATGATTTTACCTATTTATACCCTCACCAGCAATGTATGAGAGGTTGGGGTGTTCCACATGCTTACCAACACTTTGTGTAGTCAACTCCCCAAAATTTAACCATTCTGGAAGAAGTATAATGGTATCATATTCTGGTTTCACTGTGCACTTCTTTGATCCCTAATGAGTTTAAAAAACTTTTATGTTTATTGGCCATTTGGATACTTCCTTTGTGAAATGCCTATTCAAGTCTTATGCTCCAGTTTTAACTGAGTTGTCTATATAATTGATTTGCAGAAGTTATACAGTCTGGATAAGCTCTTTTTTCAGTTATATGTAATGTCTTTTCCTCTATCAAATCACTTTATCAATTTTAAAATTATGGTTAGTGCTATTTGTATCTTAATTCTGTGTTATTGTCTAGAAGCTTTATTGTTTTGCTTTTTATATTTAGATCTGTAATCCATCTGGAATTGATTTTTATGTATGGTGTGAGAGAGGATTCAGTTTTTTTCCTGCGTGAATATCCAGTTTACCCAGTAATTGTAAAATGATGAGCGTAATCATCTTGGTTTTGCTCCCAGTCTTGGAGGAAAAACTTTCATCAGTTCACAGTGAAATGCAGTGTTTGCTGTAGGGTTTTTGGAAGCCATCCTTTCTTAGGTGAAGAAAGTTCCGTTCTACTCCTTGTTGGCTAAGTTAGTTTTTTTCTTTTAAATCGTGAGTTGATATTCATCAGATGATTTTTCCTCATTTAGTACACTAATTTAAAAAATTACTTTTCTATTAAATTAGAAATTAAATTGATAGATTTTCAAACTGTTAAACCAATCTTCCTTTTTGGAATAAAACTACCTTGGTCTTTTTTTTTTAACATTTTTTATTGATTTATAATCATTTTACAATGTTGTGTCAAATTCCAGTGTAGAGCACAATTTTTCAGTTATGCATGAACATATATATATATTCATTGTCACATTTTTTTTCTCTGTGAGCTACCATAAAATCTTGTATATATTTCCCTGTGCTATACAGTATAATCTTGTTTATCTATTCTACAATTTTGAAATCCCAGTCTATCTCTTCCCACCCCTGCCCCTGTGGCAACCACAAGTTTGTATTCTATGTCTGTTAGTCTATTTCTGTTTTGTATTTATGCTTTGGTTTTTTTTGGTTTTTTTTTTTTAGATTCCACATATGAGTGATCTCATATGGTATTTTTCTTTCTCTTTCTGGCTTACATCACTTAGAATGACATTCTCCAGGAACATCCATGTTGCTGCAAATGGCATTATGTTGTTGGTTTTTATGGCTGAATAGTATTCCATTGTATAAATATACCACTTCTTCTTTATCCAGTCACCTGTTGATGGACATTTAGGCTGTTTCCATGTCTTGGCTATTGTAAATAATGCTGCTATGAATATTGGGGTGCAGGTGTCATCCTGAAGTAGGGTTCCTTCTGGATATATGCCCAGGAGCGGGATTCCTGGGTCATATGGTAAGTCTATTCCTAGTCTTTTGAGGAATCTCCATACTGTTTTCCTCAGTGGCTGCACCAAACTGCATTCCCACCAGCAGTGAAGGAGGGTTCCCTTTTCTCCACAGCCTCTCCAGCATTTGTCATTTGTGGACTTTTGCATAATGGCCATTCTGACTGGTGTGAGGTGATACCTCCTTGTAGTTTTGATTTGCATTTGTCTGATAACTAGTGATATTGAGCATTTTTTCATGTGCCTATTGATCATTTGTATGTCTTCCTTGGAGAATTGCTTGTTTAGGTCTTCTGCCTATTTTTGGATTGGACTATTTATTTTTCTTAATTAAGTCGTATGAGCTGCTTATATATTCTGGAGATCAAGCCTTTGTCGGTTTCATTTGCAAAAATTTTTTCCCATTCCATAGGTTGTCTTTTTGTTTTACTTATGGTTTCCTTTGCTGTGCAGAAGCTTGTAAGTTTCATTAGGTCCCATTTGTTTATTCTTGCTGTTATTTCTATTGCTTGAGTAGACTATTCTAGGAGAACATTATGAGATGTATGTCAGATAATGTTTTGCCTGTATTTTCCTCTAGGAGGTTTATTGTATCTTGTCTGATGTCTAAGTCTTTGATCCATTTTGAGTTTATTTTTGTGTATGGTGTAAGGGAGTGTTCTAGCTTCATTGCTCTACATGCTGCTGTCCAGTTTTCCCAACACCATTTGCTGAAGAGACTGTCTTTATTCCATTGTATATTCTTGCCTCCTTTGTCGAAGATGAGTTGACTAAAAGTTTGTGGGTTCATTTCTGGGCTCTCTATTCTGTTCCATTGGTCTATATGTCTGTTTTTGTACCAATACCATGCTGTCTTGATGACTGTAGCTCTATAGTATTGTCTGAAGTCTGGAAGAGTTATTCCTTCAGCCTCTTTCTGTTTCTTCAGTAATGCTTTGGCAATTCTAGGTCTTTGATGGTTCCATATAAATTTTATTATGATTTGTTCTAGTTCTGTGAAATATGTCCTGGGTAATTGGATAGGGATTGCATTAAATCTGTAGATTGCCTTGGGTAGTGTGACCATTTTAACAATATTGATTCTTCCAATCCAAGAGCATGGGACATCTTTCCATTTTTTAAAGTCTTCTTTAATTTCCTTCATCAGTTGTTTATAGTTTTCTGTGTATAATTCTTTCACCTCCTTGGTTAGATTATTCCTAGGTATTTTATTACTTTGGGTGCTATTTTAAAGGGGATTGTTTCTTTACTTTCTTTTTCTGTTGATTCATTGTTAGTGTAAAGAAATGCAAAAACTACCTTGGTCTTGATGTCTTATATTCTTTTTGTATATTGTATTTTAGTTATTTCATGAATGTGGGTGTTGCCCCCATCGCTTTGAGAACAGAGGGTTCCCTTGCACAGCCTTGATAACTCTCCTCCTGTAGTGCTGAGTCCTTAGAAGATGCCCAGAGAGTTCTTGAGGAGGTGAAGTGCCATTAACCCAAGTAGTTTTTCCTTCGTGCATTCGGGTGGGTTTGACAGTTTGGGTGGTGCGATTTTCCCAGTGGCTAATGAGCAGCTTAGGAATGCTAATGATAGGCTTCCTTTGGTTGTCTCTTGTGAGTCAGCAAATGAGCTCTGTAACTTGCAGAGCCAGAAGTTAATTAGTGACCCAGTATAGACAGACCCTGATGGAAATAAGGGAATTTTGGTCTGTTAGAGTGGAGCACTAAAAAGCTTTGAAGATGAGGCCAGGGTTGGGGATATGAACGAAAAGTGAACGGAAGCTGGAACTAAGGTTTATAAATAAATGCCAGTGCAGGGGCTCTGTAAAGGAACGAGGAGAGGCCAGAACACATGGCCAACACAGGAAGAGGAGGGGCCCAACATCTGGGTATCACTGACATCAGAGTTACTGTTGCTTCACATCTCTCCCTGGTAGCAGAACAGAAGGGAGAAATGCCAGAGCTGTGTGCAGCATGAGTAGCTGAAGCAGATCACCTGCCAGTGGGCAATGATGGATGAGGGATTTTGAGTGTTGCGCTTCTTGTTCACTTTTCTTTGAGACAGACTGGAAAATCTGAAAGCCCATCTGCTTACACGTTTACTACAATAACCCAAAGGATAAATAATTTGCCAGGCAATACCATGGATAATGTTCTCCAAATGAAGTCGAGTAGACCATAGACATCAGGCAGAAATGAAAATAAGGGACTTCTTTGTTGAGCTTCGTAAGTGATGTCCACTGTAAACACTGGACTTGAATGTGCTGGGCGTGCTCATGATCCTGGAAAGAACTTCAGCCAGAAAAAGTATCATTCCCTTGGCTTAGGCAGGTACCTAATTAGGTTAGGAGAAAAGCCAACAAGCAGCCTATTGAAAGCTAAACTGTTGCAAGGCACTGTGGGTAAAATATGCAAAATGCCACGAGGGCAGAAGTAAGGAGGCCTGTAGGACAGGTGCAACATAAAACTAACCTGCCAGGGAAGTTGTTAGTTCTGTTTGCTTTTGAAATGAGTTTAACCTTTTTTTTCTCCCAGTGTGGAAGCTCTGTCCCTTTCACCATTTAAGACCCAGAAACAGATACTTACCACACTCTCCTCACCTGAATTTTAATAGTAGCTTAAAAATGGAAAGGAGTCTCATGATTCTTCCATTTTTGGGTCAGGTGTCCCAGCCATTCTGCATTCCCTAGGAAATGTTCAGAATGGAATGGTGATGTATCAGTGTATCAAAATTCTGCCCCATTTAAGCCCATTCTTTGGGAGTTTAACACTGAATGAAATGTTCCTGATGTGCCATACTCATTTCTTACTGTAGCAACAATTATACAATACTGATATCAGCTGGGGCCTCTGTAGCCTGGGTGTAAGCCTGTCTTCACGGTTTCTACAGATTCATGGTCCTAAGTTGCACTGGAATGGGCAAACATAAAATGCAGCCTCATCATACGCGCACACCCCTCACCTATACCAAAGATTTTTATTAACAATTTTGCTACAGATTTGAGATGTGGTGGGGCAGAGTGGAAAGAGGGGGCAGGGAGGTTCTATTCTGTCTATCAAACCACTAGCCATCTCCCTAGCTTTCCCCTTATCTCTATCCCTCATGTCTTTCTCTGCATTTTCTTTTAGAAATCCTTTTTCTTGTCACATGCAGAGGAGTTTCAGTCCCTTCCCTGAGCACTTGCTACCAGTGATAATCATGCTTGTATATATTCGGGTGAGCTTCTCAGGGAAGTTTCCCTACAAACAGGTCTTTCCCTAAGAGATTTGGTACCAGCCCCTTTTAAATACTTTGAAGTAGGGATCGTTATCTCCTTTTTACACTTGAGGAGACTGAGGCCTGGAATGAGTTTGTGAATTGCTTAAGTTAACACAACAGGACGAGGATCCTAAATGAGGTTGCTTGCCCTCAAATCCTACACTGTTTCCACTACTCCATGCTGCTTTTAAGGGCCAGTTATAAGGATTTCAAAGCCCTTTACCTACATGATCTCTCCTGAGGTCAGGTAGGAAGAGGATACAGTTTGACAGCTTTCACACCATATTATTGGATAGTGTTCTTGCTCACTTTATTTTATGAAAGCCTGTGAGTAACCCCCTTACCTGTGAGTAACCTCTTACCTGTGAATAACCCCTTTTTAAAGAAGAGGAAGCTGAAGTTGGAGAGGGAGGTGACTTGGCTGAAGTCCCACCACCAGTGAAGAGTGTATCTGAGTCTCAAACCCAGGCGTCTACCTCTGAGTCCACTGCATCTTATACCTGGCAGAAACTCGAAGGGAAGGGTCAAAGTTTGTAGAATCTTGCTGATTTCCACTTAGTTTTTCAAGATAATGTTTAACCCAGAATAGAGAAGCTAATTAGCTCAGCCACATATGTGGGCTTATCCCACACCTGCTACTGGGGCCCAGCTTAGGTCTAAAGCTGTGTCATCTTCAGGAGCAGTTGTGGGTATTGAACCCTGGGAAGGCCAGAGGAGACCTGAAATGATTGGGCCTTCACCTTTGTTTTCTTCCCTTCCCTTGGCTTTTTGTGAAGCTGAGCCTGTCATTAATCAGGCTGCAAAGCAAAGGAAATAAAAAAAACTGCCTTGGAAAGAACTCTTATTTATTTAAAGTTGAAAAAAAAGACAACTCAGAAAAGACTGAAACATGTTTCCAATATATGGATTTGATTACCTGGCTGTGAACAAGGGGACCTAGTCATTTAAAATTAAAATTTAGATATTCGGTGAGTTTTTTTGATGAATCAGTTGTTCTGGGAGGAGCCCCGACTGACAGCAATGGTGAGGTTTCCTTCATCTTCTCTCTGTACATTCTGAGGTGCTTGTTAATTGCTCTAATTGCTAGATGTCACTTTTTCACAAGGGCCAGGGTTGGGATGGCGCCAGCAAAGCCTGACATGTTTTCATCCTATGGGTTTGAGGAAGGCTTATCATCTGAGCAATGGAGCCCTGAGTGTCTATCCCCAGGAGTGACCATTAGACCACCCTCCTCACAGCAGTCAAATGTGCCAGTACAGTTGCTTCTGACTTCGATGGTGAGTATCCATCAGAAACATGACCCTTATCCAGCTGGGGGCAAGGATGAATGCATCATTGAGACAGTAGAACAGAATGGAGGCCATAGGAAGCCGAGGATATTATTATTGTTCTCTAGGGCAGCTCATAGAAAACCTGGCAGTGAATGCACAGGAAACAGTAACTGGCGGATATAATTCCGGCAATGTGAACACTGGGACATACTGTTCAGCACTTGCAGTTGAATTGCAGAATAAAATCCCAGTGGGCAGGAACCCCTCTTCCCATGAACTCATGCCCTCTTCTCCCTTGAGCTGCAGTGTTCATAACAGGACTCTCTATTACTGTGCTACCAATCAATTTTCCTCAGGAACAGTTCTGATCATGTCCCTCTCTTGTTTCAGAACTTGCAGGGGCTCTCTCTTGTCTCCAGAATAGAATGAATTTGGCATTCAAGTTTACTTTACCATCCTCTCCTTCATTTACTGGCTCCTATCTTTTCCACATATCCCCCACGCTTCCCTTTTTGCACCCTGCATTTCAGCCACTGTGTTCCTCACACCTGCTTTCCCTGCTTTTTCAGTTTATGCCTTTCCTTTCTTTTCTTCACAAAATGCCCTAAATCTCATCTTTGCATACTGCTATTTTCCCCGTGATTTTAGACCAGTGGTAAAATGATACCTCCTTCTTTAATTCTCCTCCTCCAACTAGACACCCTTTCTTCCTCCTCTGGACTCCCACAGTGCTGTGTCTTTCTTACTGTAATACCCATTAGCTTCCACTTTGCATTATAGTTGCTTAGTAGGGTTTCTTTTCTGCATGTCTCACCTCATATGTTCCTTGAAGGCAGAGGTAGGTGATTCCTTATTGTGTCTACTCTGGGGTCAGGCAGGATGTCTTGGGCAGAGTGGGCACCTTCAAATGTTTGATAAATGAATGAATGAATGAGAGGTTTATTGAGGCAAGGGTTAGCAGTCTTTGGCCTAGGTTGGCACCCAATGGTTGCTACTGTCCACCATTTCCTTCCTTCTCTGTTTTCCTCTTGCTTTTCTCTCTTCTCTTTTTACTGTCTCTTTTTCCTCTTTTTTGTTTCACCTGCCCCCAAGCCTTGGTTTCTGAATAGCTCTGTTGGGCATACCCGATCTCTCCGAGTGCTGATTCCTGCTACAGGTGGAGTTTTCCACGGTCCTAAACAATTTATTGGCAGTTAGCTGCCAGGCCCTGCCTCGTGGAGGCTGCTAGCTGGGCAGGGCCAGGTTTCAATATGGCTAGATTGGGGGACTGGGAGAGGCCTGGGGCCGGTGCAGGCCCATTTATGGGTGGGTCAGGTCCTGGGCATGCTGGTGGGCAGAGCTCTCTGTCCTAGGGTAGCAGGCTACAGGGCCCATTGTGAGGCCCTGGGCCTGGCGCAGGCCTGCTGGTAGGTGGGGCTGGGTCCCTGAGTGGCTGGCTAATCTTCTTTGGGCATCTCAGGACTGGTGCTTACTGGCTGGTGGCAGGTAGGCCCTTGGTATTCATAGGCTACAGGGAGGACTCCAAAATAGTGCTTGTGAGCACCAGTTTCCTTGTGGTAGAAATGGGCTCCCCCAAATGGCTGGCACCTGATTTATGTTCCTTGGGGGAGTCCCAGTTGTTTTCTGCTTCTCTGGGAGGCTTCAAGATCAGCAAGTCGGTCTGATTTAGGCTTCTTTCAAGTCACCGCCTCTGTTCTGGGTCCTGGAGTATGTGAGATTTTTGTGTGTACCCTTTAAGAGCGGAGTCTCTTTTTTTGTACAGCTGTTTGGCTCTGCTGTATACAAGTCCTGCTGGCCTTCAAAGCCACACCTTCTGGGGTGTTGTCTTCCCAGTGCAGGATCCCCAGGCTGGGGAGTCCAATGTGGAGCCTGTACTCCTTAACACTTAGGGGGAACCTCTGCAATTGTGATTATTTTCCTGTTTGTGGATTGCTTACCCACAAGTATGGATCTCGACAACTACACTGCATCTCTGCCCTTCCTACCCTTCTCATTGTGGGTCCTTCTTTATATCTTTAGTTGTAGAAATATTTTCTGCTAGTCTTCAGATCTCTTCTCATTAATAGTTGTAATTTTGGTGTGCCTGTGGGAGGAGGTGAGTTCAGGATATTCCTACTCTGGCATCTTGTCCACACCTCAAATAACTATTAAAGAAGAAGAAGAACAACAAAGAAACTATAAAGTCAACATGGTCTGGTATGAGGAAAATAGGGACCTTTTTCCATATGAAGCTTGTTTGCTTTGGAGAGTACTATTTGAAAATACGTGTTTGTGGAGCATTTTCTTCTCTCCTCTGAGAAGCAACAAGTATTCTTTCCTGGCTAGTGTCTCTGCTTATCTCTAGTAGAGGGTTAAGCATGGAGGAGGCAAGTGGGCATAGCACTGAATAGCAGCCAAGCCTCTTTTCTCACTAATACCTCTCTACAAACTCTACCTCTCTCTGCAGCCAGGGTTACTCGATAAAATGGTTTGGCTTAAAGAAGCAGGAAACCATCAAGATGCTAGGGAAAGCACCAGGTTGGACTTGACTCTGGCTTTGCCAGACACTGTGGTGTAGGGGGAACCTGCTAGTATCTGAGGGGCTTCGTTTACTCTTCTGTACAGTTGGAGAAAGGATTGGATGATCTCTGGGGTCTTTTCTAGATCAAACGTTTCAGAATTCCTGATTTGAGATTCTTTATCTAAGAAAAGACTGCCGTAGCTCAGGCTGAGCCAGGGCCAGGAGGTGGGTAGCATCTGCCCCGTTTAGAGCCCACAGCCTCAGCTGCAGCTGTAGGGTCTGGGCTGTCACTGCTTTGGAGCTGGGGTGGACATCACTCTGCACTCCTGGTCAGACTTTTCAGTTACATCGCACTGCAGATTGTTTGTAGTCTGCTGGGTCATGACTGCCAGCCTGATTGCCAAGCCTTGAGTATAGGAAACACTGATTGCTCCCTCTCTCCCTGTGTCTGACTTCACCTGGCATGACACACGCAGATTAGGGCACACTCATACCCGATAAGGCCCTAGTGACTGGCTCATATCCGGGCAGCTCGCTGGAGCTCCTTGACGCAGACTTGAGTCTCCCCAGGGCAAGTGAGAGCTGCATCTGTTAGTAAGTGCCTGTGTTCGCCCACTCTGAATGTGCACTCCTGTCTCCCAGGGACCCCTGTGCTGTTTCTAACAGATGCATTTGCTCACAGCAAAACTGAAAATGCCTGATGACAGGCATGACTGATCTAAGCACAGAGAAAGTGACATGGGGGCTGTCCTTCAACTTTTGGAGAGCTTTTACTAAATGGGGATTGATATAGACCCTAAAATGTAATGGAATAGTTTGAATTGCAAGGAACCTGAGAGATCTAGTTCGGTGGTTCTCAGTCTCTGCACGGCATCATCCAGGAACTTTTTAAAAAAATAACCAGATCCAGCCCCACTGACTAAGAATTTCTGGTGTTGGAACCCTGGAATCTATTTTTAAAAAGCTCTTCAAGTATGTCTAATGTAGCTGATCTGTAGAAAGGCATTTAGGAGCCACCACACCATCTAGTCTGTAACTGTGCATTCAGGAAGCTTATTAGAAACACAATTCTCTGAGGTGGGGCCCTGTACTGTTTTAACAAGCTCACCAGATATAGTGGTAACCAACTCATCCTGGTTTGCCTGGGACTTTTCTGGTTTTAGCACTGAAACTCTGATGTCCCAGGGCCTACCTCAGTCATGGGAACACTGGGATGGTTGGTTCCTTTATGAGGTAACTTTTTGCATGCTGAAGTTTGAGCGGCACCGGAAACAATTTATTTCCCAGTTAAGTAGATGGGAGCTAGAATGGAAGCACTTTGCTTGTGGACATGCAGTGAGTTAGTGGCAGACATAGGACAAGGCTTCCAGCCCAGCATCCTTACTGTTCTTGGAAATAGTTGTAAGTAGCTGCCTCACTTTTTCCTACTTTCCACTAGGAGCTAACCCTAGAGGAGCTTGTTATGGAGTGGCCATATTGGGGGTGAATAATTTGTATTCTGCACCCTAACTTGAGTGAGGAGTGCAACAATGATAGGTACAGGTGCCACCAGACTTTGATGAATTCTTCCAGGGCTTCTCTTGGCCCAGGTGGGGAAGGTGATTTACAATTTAATGTATTTGCATTTGACCATAATCCTCAGGATAGCAGCATTACTGAGACAGAGAATCCTTGAGAAGGGGATACAACCCAGGGGCTATGGTCCAACTGAGTCAGGGTCTGTGGCTGTTCTCCTACCTCCAGGGTCCCTCTAGAGGCCCTAGGTTAAATCCTAGCATGGCTCCCTTTGTTCTCTCTCGGTTGGCTGACAAGACTTGCCAGGCTGTGCCTGATTATCAACACCAGGTTTGATTTATTTATTCCAGGGTGCCCATTACCAGTTAGCTAGGAATGGAGTAACAGGCCAGAAGACTCTTATGATACAATGGTTTTCAAACTGGAGCATGCAGCAGACTCACCTGGAGGGCTTGTTAGGGCACAGATGGCAGGTCCCACCTCTAGAGCGACTGGTGATTAGCACTGAATGACTTTATCATGCGATGCTCATTATTGATCTCATGAGGTTGGCTTGATTGTATAAGGCAGGGCACTGGATGATTTCTAAGGACTCATCCAGCAAGAGAAATTTTACTTATAAACAACGTATATGTGGCTTTACATGTGTACTTTCATGATTGTTGTTCCCCCTTCCCTAAGCATCCTTGTGTGACTAGGGGAAGAAAGAAAACTAACATTTATTCAGGACCTCTTTTGTTCCAGCTATCACAAGAGCAGAAATATTAAGCCTTGTTAGTCTTAAGCCTAGTTAGTTTGTACTTCAGACTTCTTAATCTTGTTGTCTGTGGTATGAGAGTCTCCTGAATTCCTTCCTATCTCCCTGGCTGTCCTTCTCAATCCCCTTCACAAGCTCTTCCTCCTCCTGACTTCTTAATATTGGTATTCTCAGGGCTTTGCCCTAGGCTCTCTCTCCCTGGGGTATGTTCCTTCAACTGAAACCCCATCAATATGCTGATAACTCCCAAATTATACCTTCAGTGTGGATCTCTCCTCTAAGCTCCAGCTGTCTACCTGACACTTGACTTGCATGTCTCAGATGCCACACATGAATTATGTCTAAAGCCATATTATATATAAAATCTATCTGTTTCCCTATCTCCATGACCCCTTCTCCAGTCTAGGCCACCACCATCATCTATCTTCTGAGTAATACATGATCTATTTTATTCCACAGCAACCAGATGATGCTCTTAAAATGGAAAGCAAACAGTCTTTCCCATACTGAAAATCCTTTAGAAACTCCCCATCCGCATTTCTCACTGTGGCTCATGAGGCCCTGTAGGGCCTGGCTCTGCCACCCCTCTAGCCTCCTCTCATACCATGTTTCCATGCAGCCCACAAGCTACAGCTACATACTTACTTTTGATTTCTGGAGCACAACAAACATTGTCACACCTTTGTATGTGTTGTTTCCTCTACTTGAATGTATGTTCTTCTACTGTCTTGGTGTTGCTGGCTCCTTTTCATCCTTCAGATTTCAGCTTAAACATCATGATCTTCAAAGATCCTTCTCTGACCATCCTGGTGTAAGCAGGTACTCCATGACATCATTTTCTGTGTCATCGTGTTGTTTATGTTTGTCTTTGACCTTACAGTCTGCTTATTTTGTGCTTCCAGGCTGATTACTTGTGTCTTGTCTTATTTCCCCATTGGGCTGTGGGCTCTGTAAAGGGCAGGGTGTTGATAGTGGGGAAGAAGCTGACTTCACTGCCTGGTGCACAAAGCAGGCCCTTAAGAGAGTGAGTGAATGTGTCAGATTTCATATGGAGAGTATAATAACCCTGTTCAGACATACCAACCATAGACAAGAAGGAAGGAGAAGAACGGAGGAAGAGATAGAGGCTTCAGACGTAGGGAGCTATGAGCATTGCCAACAAACATCTTAGCCTCCCAGTATTGCTTCAGATTGGCCTGGCTTCAGGTTTCCCAACTTATCTGGAGTATAAGGTCTAGTCACGAGCCTGCCTGAAGCATTTCACAGACCTTCTTCCTGTGGGTCTTATTTTCCCCTGCACATCTCAGTATCCTGCATGAGGATGCCAGTATTTCAGTCAATCCTCAGATTTGTGCCTTTTGGAATGAGTTTGGGGAAAGGAAGACTTTTCTTGTGGTGGAGATATGCTCTTGAAGAGTAGTCAGCCATCAAGGAGTTCCCATCTCTCCTCCATCAGTCTTCATCTCTTAGGCCTGGACTACTCAACCAAGAAAAAGCCCCATGTCCCAACAACTAGAGAGGGCAGGAGATATGGAAGATAGTGTTTTGTGTTTGAGGACTGATAGGAAGCAGTATGTTCTGAATGTGAAGGGGTAAGAGGAAACAGAGTTATGTCTTTGAGAATTACATGTCACCTTCTTAGCTAGGCCTGGTCCTGGGTATGACCACCACAAGATGGTCTTGTCTCTTCTCATCATTTATTCATTCCTGTATTCATGTATTCATTCTCTCATTTAGCAAACATTTATTGAGCACTTGGGATTGGCACTTTTCCAGGCACTATGGAGACAGAGATGAATGGGATACAGTCACTGTTTTTAAGCATCACAAAGCTCATTATAGTCATTATGGTAAGAACAAGAATAGCTCTATGTGTAAGTCCCTTGGGAGCACAGAAGAGTCCTAACTCATCCTGTAGGTTTAAAGGAAGCTTCTGGAAGAAATCAACACCTAAACTGAAACTGAAACTTTGAGCAGAAGTTAGCTAAATGAAGGGTAGGGGAAGGAGGTGCAGAAATTTATTTACTCACTCTACAAACATTGATTGAGCCCTATTCTATGCCAGGCATTATGCTAGTCATTTGTCTTCTTTTGAAAAAACTACAATTGTATGGTAAGTGCTAAGCTTGGTGTGAGCAGGGAGCTATGGGAGAAGCATAGTATAGTGATTTAAAACATGGATTCTGATCATACAGAACTGGCACTGGTTTTAAATCCATTGCTTTCCCCATTCACTGTGTGATCTGAGCAAGTTGCCTAAACTTGCTTCACCTTGGATTTCTCATCTGTACAATGGGTGCAATGATAAATACCTACTATTGTTGTAAGGATACAAAGAAAAATTCATATTAATACATTTAGCATGAAGCTAGCACGTAGGAAACGGGAAGAGTCAATAGGAAGTGATGGGGCCAATGATAGGAAATTACAAACTTTTCTTGACTTCCCCAGCTGACTTCAGCTTGTCTCTTATTGACCAGAACAGTGTGATATGTCATTTTAGGTTTGTTTTTTATTATCCACAAACATTTTCCTTGTGTGCATATTTTATGATGTATTATTTTTGTTATTCTTTAACGTACTCTTTTTAAACTCAGCAACATCTGAGAATCTATCCATGTTGTCACATACAGACCTAGATCATTCATTTTAACTAAATAGTATTCCAATATGAATGTATTACTAGTTATCTTATCATTCTCTCATTGAAAGGTGTATATGCGATTAGGTTTGTTTGTTTTCTAGGTTTTGCTTATACAGCAGTGCCAGGAGGGATATCTTTGCACTTGCTTCTTTTTTGGTAAGAGTTCTGTGTTTCTTAGAAAAACAAATCTAACAAATAATGTCTGGGACAAATAATGGCATAAGAAGAATCAGCAGAGAGACATGTTTTTAGTTTTAATAGATACTGTCAATTGACCTTCAATGTAGTTGTATTGATTTTCATTCCTAGTGGTTATACAAGAGAGTACCTGTTTCCCTGTATTCTTGTCCTCACCTGATATTATACTACTTAACATTTGGATCATCTGATGAGTGAAGAATAGTATCATTTAAGTTTGTATTATCATGTCTGTTAACAAGGTTGCACATTTTAAATTTATTTCTCATTTGTAAATCTTCTATGAACTATTTGTTCATATCCCCAGGCTGTTTTTTAACTAGGCTGTTTGTCCTTTCTTATTGATTTCTCAGAGTCTTTGAATATCCCAGATACTAGTCCTTTGAAAATATTTGCAAATACTTTGTCTCAGTTTCTTGTAGTTATTTAATGTTATATTTTAGTATATAGAATTTGGAAGAGTCAGATTTATTTATCTTTATGATTTTTACTTTTGGCATCCTTTCACCCAAGGACATCAAAACATTATCCTGTATTTTCTTCTGCTTCTTTTACAGCTTTCTCTTTTATATTTAGGTATTTATTTAGAAGCTGTTTTTATTACAATATGACATAGGTATCTAACTGTTCTCCCTTGCCTAAGAGTGAGTCTCCTGCTCTAATACCATTTTTTCAGTAATCCATCTTTCCTCTTCTTAGAATTGTTCTATCATTTATCAAATTGCCATATATACAGAGGTCTGTTTCTGATTCTCCATGTGTCCTATTGATCTCTTCCTTATAATCACAGATGGGTTTTATTTACTTCTCCATATCTACTGTCTACCCTTTTTCACTGTGCCCCCTACTCTTGGAAGCTGTATGAAATATATGGACTACCTCAAGGGGCACTCCTGCACTTGGGCTTCTAGGTGGGTTTGGCCAATGGAAGATCTCCAGTAACAGATGGAGGGAGTGAGCAGGATAGGGTTGGGATGTTTATTCTTCTGACTTTCTTCCTGCAGGGTTGCTTTGGGCTGGCCGTGTCCTGTTATAGAAGGTCTTCCCAGGCTGCTCTCTTCTCCCAACTCCTTCCTTCTAGATTTTGGATTTGAGATAATCTTCCTTTCCCAGCTTCTGGATTCTGTTCATTGCTCTTTGCCTCTTTAGGCCTGGGGGTAGTAATAGCCCCATTGTTGCTTGTTCTAGGTTAGGGATGGCACTTTTCCTCATGATTTCCCTAAACCTTATCTATACTGTGTAAATAGCAGGTGTGTAAATAGCCCGCTTATTGAAACCTTCTGGAATCATCCTAATCTAAGTGTGCTATTAGTCTCTTGCTAGGACCCTGAATGATACAGTCACATTGAGATTCTGATTGAGATTGAACTGAATATATACATTGTTTTGAGGAGGGATGAAATACAGTATTAAATCTCTCCATCCATAAACATGAATGGTCTCTATCTATTCATGTCTTTTAGAAACTGTCTTTGAGTAAAGTTTTATTTTTTTCTCAAAAAAGATTTTGTGTATTTTTGTTAGATTTATTTATAGTTAGCTTTTGTTTCTATTATGAATAAGATCACTTTCCTAAAATATTTTCAATTGATGAATCCTAGTTTATAGAAAAGTCATCAATTTTTGTATAGTGATTTGGACACTTAGCTAAACTAATGAATTTCAATTTGTTTTAAGTTGATTTTCTTCAATTTTCTAGATATATAACCCTGTCTGTGGATAATAGTTTTATTTTCTTTCTAATTTTTAATAACTTTAATTTCTTTCTTTTCTAATACTTCTTTATTGGCATTTTTGAATAATATCAGTGACAGTCAACATTCTTATCGTGCATGATATTGATCAGTGTCTTCACCAAATTAAGGACTTCAACATCTATTTCTCATTTGCCAAAAGTTTTCAGAATAATAAAATAGCTACTGACTTGTATCAAATGCTGTATTTTGAATGAGTGTGGTTTTTATTAGTCTACAAATGCACTTTATATTATTTTGAAAAATAGCAATACACAAATACAGAAGACATTCTATTTAAAGACAGTACTTGAAAAACAGGTGGATTTTCAGGAAATTAGCCCACAGATTAGGAACCATGGATGTAGAGAATACTCTCAAATGTGACTTCCAAAAATAGCCATAATAGCAACAAGCATATATTGATGTACTTACTTTGTATTAGGCACTGTTCTAAGTGATTTTTAAAAGCCTTTTAATTTTGATATAATTTTGGATGTACAGAAGTTACAAAAAATAGTACATAGAATATTAATATACTCTTCATCCTGCTTTCTCTAAATGTTAACATCTTACCATAGCCATACCACAATTCTCAAAACCAGTAAATTGACACTGATGTGAGACTATTAACTAATCTACAGTACTTATTTGAATTTCATCAATTTTCCCACTAATGCTCTTTTTTTGGTCCAGGATCTAATCCAGGATTCCACATTGAATTGGTACATCTCCCTAACTCCTTCAGTCTGACGGTTCCTTGGATTTTTCTTGCCTTTCATGACCTTGGCACCTTGGAAGCATCCATGCCCATTATTTTGTAAAGTGTCTCTCAGTTTTGGCTTGTCTGATGTTTTCTCTTGAGTAGACGGAAGTTAAGCATCTTCATTAAGAATACCACAGAAGTGATATGCCCTTCTTAGTGCACATATCTGGGGGAAATGGTGTTGATTTGTCTTATTACTGGTAATGTTAACTTCAGTCACACAGGATGCTTCCTGCCAGGTTTATCCAATGTAAAAATCACTCTTTTCTCCTCATAATTAATAAAAATTAACTTATTGATTAATTTGTAATTAATAACAGTATTATAGGGAGATTTCTGTTTCTTATACCTTTTAATCTACCATATTCTTATTTTATATTTTCTGTTCTTTATCCCTCTGTTCTGAATTCTGGATAATTGCTACAAATTTATTTTCTAGTTCTCTAATGTTCTCTTCGGTTATGTATACTCTGCTACTGAATAATTATATTGTTAATTTCAAAATCTCTAGTTGGTTCTTTGAAGGAATTACCCATTTAAAAATCTCTTATTCCTATTTTATTGATAACATTTTATATTTAATTTTTAGGAGGATTTTAACTGTACCTTTGAAAAGCTCTTTAAATTTTTTTTCTATTAATATTTCCCCCACATGAAACTTCTTTGCATTGTTGGTGAGTTACCTCTTACGTTCACCTTCATCTAACATTTAGTAATTCTTGGTTCTGCATTCATTTTTAGTGACAGCCTTCTCCCCTGTGACCCTGGGACATTCTGGTCTCTTTCCAGATAGCTGGATGATCTCTCAGCTGGTGTCATCAGGTGTTTCCTGGAATGGCACCTGAGACAGCCTCCTGTGCTTTCTGGCATGATGACCCATCAGTTTCCCATGTTGGTCTTGCATTGTCTTCCCAGGGAGTGTCAGGATACACTGGACTCTTAGGTATAAACAAGTCTTCCTACCTACTTTTTCCCCCTGGTATGCCTCACAACTTTAGACACACTAGAATCTTCTCTGCTTACATGTATTTGTTAAAATAAAAATTTAGGGATTTGGAGTACAAGGACAGGAAGATTAGCAGTTATATGACACTTAATGTGTGCTATGTACTGTTCTAAGTGCTCAAAATGTATTAACTTATTTATTCCTTGTGACATGTCTATGACGTGAACATTATTCTTTATCCACCTTTTACAGGTCAGGAGAATGAGGCACAGAGACATTAAGTGGTTTCCCCAAGATCACAGAATCAGAGTATTGCCAAAACTAGGTCTTTTATTTTTTAATTTTTAATTTCTTAAATACTGTTATTTTGGTATGATTCCTGTGCAGTAAACTATACATATTTCAGATGTACAATTTTTAAATCTATTTTTATATATAGTGGCTAACATTTGTAAATCTCACACTCCCAAATTTATCCCTTCTCAACCCTCTTTCCCCCGTAACCATAAGATTATTTACTATGTCTGCGAGTCTGTTTCATAGTGTCCTTTATTTATTTAATTTTATTTTTTAGGTTCTGCTATGAGTGATACCATATAGTATTTCTGTTTCTCTTTCTGGCTTACTTCACTTAGAATGATGACCTCTAGGTCCATCATGTTGCTGCAAGTTGCATTATTTTATTCTTTTTTATGGCTGAGTAGTAGCCTGTTGTATAAATATACCACATTTTCTTTATCCAGTCATCTGTTGATGGACATTTAAGTTGCTTCCATGTCTTGGCTATTGTATATAGTGCTGCTATGAACATTGGGGTGCATGTTATCTTTTCAAATTAGAGTTCCTTCCGGATATATACCCAGAAGTGGGATTGCTGGATCATATGTTAAGTCTATTTTTAGTTTTTTGAGGAATCTCCATACTGATTTCCATAATGGCTGCACCAAACTACATTCCCACCAGCAGTGTAGGAGGGTTCCCTTTTCTCCACACCCTCTCCAGCATTTATCATTCATGGACTTTTTGAATGATGGCTATTCTGACTGGTGTGAGGTGATACCTCATTGTAGTTTTGATTTACATTTCTCTTATAATTAGTGATATTGAGCATTTTTTCATGTGCCTTTTGGCCATTTATATGTCAGATGTACAATTTGATGAAATCAGTACCACATCAAGATAGCTAGCATTTCCATCACTCCCCAAGAGGTGCAATTTTTGGATTCTCAATTTATTCCTTCTCATCCTCTTTACCCTCTGGTAATCATAATTTTGTTCTCTATGTCTGTGAGTCTGTTTCTGTTTTGTGGATAAGTTCATTTGTGTCTGGCGTTTTAAATCAGATATAAAGCTTCCTCTTGCACTTCTCTCCTTATCAGCCAGTGGGCCCAGCTTCTATACCCTGGATGCCCCAAGGCAACATCTCACCACTCATATCAAACCCTGTAACCAGAGGCTGGAGTTGCAAGAGCAGCAGTTAGTTCTGCTAATACAATCCATGTGACCCTCAGGACACAATGACAGATTGGATTTTGGACCTTGTTCTTCCCTGCTCTGCCTCCCCGTTTCTACTACTGCTCCAGGACTGCGTTGTTGAAATAAGATTATTGTAGAAATCAATTACCTGTGAGACCTTAGGCAAGTAATTTCTCTTCCTCTGAGCCTGCTTTTCTCATTTGTAAATAAGTAGAGAGTTGAGGGTGAACTGAAAGAGATTGGAATCTTTAGATTTTTGTCTTCTCTTGCTCTACGGATTCTCTGAATCTATAATTCACACAAAATTATATTTTTATCATTTCCTTTCATTGTGTTTTGTCATGTTTGTATCCTCCTTTATTGCTTTTCTTTTTGTTTGAATAAGTCTAAAATTAAATTAATACATGTAGTTAAAAACTGAATAATATACAAGTGCTGAAAATAAAAAACAGTATCCTGCTTTCCACCTATTCTCCTATCAAATAATACTCCCTGAGGATAACCATGCATGTGACTGTCTCTGATTTTAGTTCTCCTGGAGGTTATTACAATACCTCTAAATAATACGTGTTGCCATTACTTGATTTATAAGCTCCAGAGATCATCTATTGGGACCTCCTTTGAAAGATGAGACCTCCCCCTTATGGTCTAGGGGTGAGAGCCTTGCCTTAGCTCTGTGACCTTACCTAAGTCCTAGAGGTGATACCTCTGCAAGATGGAAAATTCCCTAAGAATGGCTGCTCTGACACTGTGGGGACCTTATTCAGGTTGTAAAGCTGAAGATGTTATCACGGGGAGGCATTGGAGACAGCTTATGGCTGTTCTCTGAGGAAAGGCTTTCTACTCTGGGGAATAGTGGCTTGATTTTTAAAGAGGTTAATCAAGAGGGAGTACAGTGATTGTCTTAGATCAGCACACAGTTTATTGTTCCCAAGAGGGCCTTGTGGCATTGGGGAGCCAAGGAATAGGAGTTTTTACTATAATTCATGTCTGCTGTTGTTTCATGCAGTGGGAAATAGCAAGGTCACTTGGGATAGGAATAGCTGAGTGCTCAGAAGTTCTCTGGCCATACCCAGTCACTGGTATGGGAAAATTTTGGAAGTTACCTACGTCATCACAGAGTGTCAAGTTTCCTCCTTCCTACTGGGGACCAGAAGATCATCATTTAGAGCCTTTGGGTGCAGGGACTATAGATGGGTGCTAGGAGCAGGTGGCTGCTCTGTGATGATTAGGTTGTACCACAGGAATCCTAGGGAGGAGTAGGAGCCACAGAGAGGACAACCTTGCAACTCTGATCATCTTTCTTACCAGAGTGGGCTTAGTAGTCCACAGAGACCATTATCATATGCCAGTCACCTGTCAGGCTCTACCCATTCAAGGGTCATCTTCCCAGTGTCTTGGGAGAAGAAGATTTGACTCACAGCCACTTCTGATTTGTCCATTGGCATCCACTTCTCTGTGATGTGAGTACCTCTACCCCTTACAGTTCCATCATGGGTTCCCCTCACCTGTCTGCTGTCACCACCTGGAACTCAGGGACTGCCACTCCACACACAGTGATACTGGGATAGCCCTGTGGGCCTCAGCAGAGGGGAGAATTGGGAAAGGCCACACATCTCTACACTGCCCTGCATCTTCCATCTCCCATCCCACCTCCATACAGGGTTGAATAGCTGGGGGAAATAAGATAATTATAGAATTGGAGGAAAAAAAGGTGAACCAATGCTTATTTTGACTTTTTCTTATAGTCCAAGGGGAGAAAAACCCAAATAATTAAACTCTTCACAGGGACACCCTGATACCTAGCCTTGCCTCCTAGCCTAGAAACTCCTAGAAGCTTCTTCTTTACCTCTTTCTTTCTGGGAGGGTTCTTCCATTATCTAACATGCAAGACCTCCACCTTTTAAAAAATTAAAACTCATACCCTCTGTTACAGAGGTTGATGTCATCTCAGAATCTACTTTTCTCACTACACCTCAACCCAGGGACTTCATACCTAACAATGTAAAGGGTATAGGAAGGAGGTACTTGAGTGGATAGCCTAGGGTAGGCTTTGGCATTCCAAGGTCTGTTGCCCGCTGGGGATCCCTCTGTCATTGTGATGGTTTTCTTTATTTTTGGTCCTCAAACCTGCGTGCACGTGCACACATGAACACTCACACACACAGACATCTCACAAAGGCACACAATATTTCTCTGAGACGGTGATATAAAGGAAAAAGAAACATTATCTTTTCTGCAATATCATCTGCATAGATTGTGCTACCAGGAGCAGAGAGAGTGCTGTGTCGGTTGTTCTTTATTCATCTTCTCATGTGTCCCAGGTCTGTTGCGCTAAAGAGAAAGACAACCAAAGACCCTGGAAATACTTCTTTTAAAATAATATTAAATTATAATATTAATAATTTAATAATGATTTAACAGTAATTTAATAATCTTTTAAAATAATAATTTGGCCTGAACAAATTCTCAGATATGGTGCCTTCCTCCCTGAGTCTGTAGCAGTTGTCCATAAGTGGTAGTGTTGGTGGCAGCACCTACACACATGAGCTCATCTGATGCCACAACACTCCCATTATGAGTATATTACCCTATTTGATATATCAGGAAAAGGAGACTCATAGAGGTTTTCTGGTTCCCCCAACGTCAGGTGTGACTGAGCCAGAACTGGAACTCAGATCTGGTAAATTCAGGCCTAGAGCTCTTTCTACCATGTTAAAATGGAAAAGAACATTATATCTCACAATTTTAAGATTATATATCTTGTTAAAACACATTACAGCACTGGTAAAGAACAAATTATGAGAATGTACAAGACGGGGACCTAGAGGTCAAAATAGATCAAGATATAATTAAATTTTATTTTCCAAGAGAACCTAAGGAAGAAGGATCCAGTCTATTAGCATGGTATGGGAAGACTTGTTCTTATGCTTTTGCCAAATTTTGTATCAGATACTTGAAGGAGATCTTAGTTTCTTCATCTAAAGATAGGACATGTTGGATTATGATTGGGCCTTTCCAACCCCAGCATTCTGTGAGTGTAAAAAGCTAACTTAACACGTAATATGAAGGAATAAGAATGACTTCTTTGTCACATGTTGACTCAGCAATGGTAGAGTCATACAGCAATGTGGCTGATCTTACAGCTGTATGGTATCCAAGGTCATTGAGTTAGCCTGGTTCTGCAGCCATAGTGAAGAGAAGTGCTTCATTTCATGATTGTGGAAGATGATTGTCCATTATCAGGAGCAAAAAACTCATATCAAATTCTCTGTGAGATTAAACAAATCTTCGAATGAGACACTTGACATGTAAAAGGAAGCTTAAGTGAGTCAAGATAAAGAGCTGTCGGCTGACACTGAAAGATTTGGGAAGGTCAAATATATGTGTGAAGTGGGGGCCCTTCATCTGCAAGACTGATGAAAATTTTAAAAGGTCAGAAATTTGGTTTGTACAAATAGACAATTATCTGTAAGAATAATGGTTAAGGACTTAAACTGAGATGAGAGAACAGATTCATTTTGAGAGAATGCTCAAGGAGGAAAGTTTCTTGATGATTGTGCTGTGCATTTGATTAGTGATCAGAAATTAGCTGGGACTTGGCATTTGTCTGGATCTCTCAAGGTAAACTGGAAACAGTAAAGGATTTCTGAGGAAAACAGTAACTGGTTAAACAGTACCTTGTATCTCTGGCTCACCTCTCATAAAAAATATGGATATCTATCTCACAGATTGTTGTAAAAATAAAATTATGTGTATGAAAGGCCATGGCAACATGAAAAACCCTCAACTAATGTTATTGCTGTGTTTTATAGGGACTCACAAAGGTGATGAGGATGCAGTGTAGTGTCTTGGTAAAAGCTATGGCTTTGGTATCAGGCATTATGTGTTCTAATCCCTACCCTGTCACCTGTAGATAAATCATGTACCACCTGGAGTTGCATATTGTTCATCTGTAAAATGGGGACAACAAAGCACAGGTGTGTGACTTAAAGCCAAAATGAATAACATATGGGAAGACTTTTTTGCAAATGCTAAAGCACTGTGTAAGTGTGAGGAATTATAAATATGATTATTATCACTTGGGTCCTCAGTTTATGGGATTAAAACTCAGCTACTCCAATGACTGATGAGTGGGAATACATGAGTGATTATCCTCAAACTACACCTTTTCTCCTTGCTGTATATCACCGATAAATATTTGATTTGCATTGGAAATTTGGCAACCCTGAAAGCCATTAATCCAAATAAATACTCAGTGCTCTGCAAAGCAAAATGTTTCCCAGCCAGAGCCTCCACCTGCTCCATAATAGTTGCCTTGCACATGTGTGAACAGACTCATTCACTGCTGGTGCTGTCTATGATGACCCACCCCTCAGTCAGTCAACAGCCTGGCATAGGTGGCCACTGTGTGTGCAGCAGCTTGCAGGATCTGTAGGCAGCTACAGCGAAAGGACGAACAATTGTCCTTAAGAGCTGACAAGCTAAGAGATCCTGTCATGAATGACTATTGTTTCTGCCTGTCTGGCCTTCATTTACCTTCTTCTGGTATGAAAACATCACTTGTACTTTTGTTAACCACCCTTCCCACACTCCAGCCAGTGTTGTATTTGGTAGAGACTGACCTTAGCCCCTGCTCTAGAAGTGGGCACACAACCCAGGCCTTCAAACCAGAGAAAGTTGATGATTGCATTTAGGAAGGGCAAGTCAGTTTGGCCCATAAATGTCAGGTCCAGAGCTCTTGCTCAAATATTAGAAAAAAGTCTTTCCTGAGTCTCAAGAGAACCACAGACAGCTTTCTGGTGATAATTCTGAGCCCTAGGTTTAGCTGGACTTGAAGCTTACATTGGACTTTGAATTTACCTTGGACTTGCAGCTTATTACCTCAACCAGTAAATTCCTTTTGTTTGCTCGTTCATTTGTTTGGTCTAGTCAAGGCTGTACATAGCTGTATAATTAGTTATGGCTGTTTTTATTGCTTCAGTCTACACACCATTTATTGGGTACTTCCTTGTGTCAGGCCCTGTGCAGGGAGTTTTGATTACAAAGACATGGGCTCTCCTTTCATGGAGTTTGTAGACTAGTAGGAGAGACAAAGAATATTAAAATACAGTATTGCTATGATTTGTGTCAGAGAATGTTTTGACTATGTTATCTTCTAGGAGTTTTTTTTTAACATTTTTTATTGATTTATAATCATTTTACAATGTTGTGTCAAATTCCAGTGTTCAGCACAATTTTTCAGTCATTCATGGACATATACACACACATTGTCATATTTCTTCTAGGAGTTTTATGGTGTCATGTCTTATGTTTAAGTCTTTAAGCCATTTTCAGTTTATTTTCATATATGGTATGAGGGGGTGTTATAACTTCATTGTTTTACATGTGGCTGTGCAGCTTTCCCAGCACCACTTGCCAAAGATACTGTCTTTTCTCCATTGCATATTCTTGCCTCCTTTGTGGAAGATTAATTGACTGTAGGTGTGTGGGTTTATTTCTGGGCTCCCTGTTCTGTTCCATTGATCCATGTGTCTGTTTTTGTGCCAATACCTTGCTGTTTTTTTTTTTTAATACCGTGCTGTTTTGATTACTATAGGTTTGCAGTATTGTCTGAAGCCTGGGAGGGTTATGCTTCCAGCTTTTTTTCCCCTCAAGATTGCTTTGGAATTTCTGGGTCTTTTGTGATTCCATATAAATTTTAGGATTATTTGTTCTAGTTCTGTGATGGACCTAGAGATTCTCATACTAAGTGAAGTAAGTCAGACAGAGAAAGACAAATATTATATGATACCGCTTATATGTGGAATCTAAAAAATAGTGCAAATGAACTTACTTACAAAACATTCACAGACATAGAAAACAAACTTATGGTTACTGAAAAGGAAGGAGAAGGAGAGATAAATTAGGAGTATGGGGTTATCAGATACACACTACCATATATAAAACAGATAAACAACAAGGATTTACTGTATAGTACAGGGAACTATATTTCATATCTTATAGTAACCTATAATGGAAAAGAATCAAAAAAAGATTCATATATATGTGTGTGTGTGTGTGTGTGTATAAATTTACTGTACATTTGAAACTAACAGTATTGTGAATCAACTATACTTCAATTAAAAATTAAAAAATATAGTAAAGTAAATATAATGAGTGAGATATATATGAGGCATTAAAGAGTGTAAAGTGGAAGTCCTTTAACTCATCTCTAAGAGTATGTCAAGTGTGGAGGATCATGGAAGGTCTTCTACCTTGAGGAAATAAACTATAAGAGGCTACTTAATGACTGAGTAGGAATTATCTAGGAAGTGATGGAGAGGCAAGGAAATATATGCTTGTTCATACCTCTGAGACATAGAGAATGGTGTGGGGGGTGTATGCATGTGTCTGTGTATGTGTGTATTAAAGGTTGAAGGCTAGAAGTGAATTAGCAGCAGGCCCATTTTTCATTTCATGAAAATGAAAAATCTCATTGACAAAATAGTGAAGATGATAGGATAATGGAAAGAATTAAGATGGTGGAAGGAGTCCTTTTAGCCATGGACTTCTCTTGGGTTTTGACTTAATCCTGTAGGTCAGCCTTGAAATTCATAAAGCAGGAGAATGTTTTGAAAGATCATACTAGCAGCTGTATGGAGAATGGGTTTGAAAGACGTGCTTGGAAGGAAGGAAGCCATAACCTTGATGAGAAGCCTATGTTTATAGAGACAAATATAGATTAAAGAAATATTTTTGTAGGTAAAATTTGTAGTATTGGTGCCTGGATGTGGGGGCGAGAAAGAGAAAGAGTCTAATTTTTTTGACTTGTGTGACTAGTGAAGGTAGATGACCAACTAAAGTGATGAGTTTTGTTTCGGACATGGTAAATTTGAGGTACACGAAGGATGACTGGTCTGATACACCCAACAGGCAGTTGGATACATTAATCTATGACTTAGTAGAGAGGTCTGGGTTGGAAAGAGACATTTAGGAATCATGACTATAAAGTTAAAATTGTATTATCTAAGGAGAAAAGTGGGATATAAAGAGTAGGGAAGAACCTTGGGTACACCAATACTGACGCATTATGCTGGAGTAAAAAGAGCCCTCAAAGGAGGCCCTGAAACAGTGGTTAGAAAGGCAGGAGAAGAACCAGGGGTATGTGGTCTTCTGGAAGTTGAGGAACAGAGCTTCAAGGTGAAGGGAGTGATCATCAGTACCACATGCAGTGTAGGAAAAAAAAATGATGTTTCAAACTACTTATGTATTAGAGTCAGGAAGTCATCTAGTGATCATAGAGTTTGTTCAGTAGAGGAAGGTTGGGAGTGGGAGCCAGGGTAGGTAAGTTGAAGTTGGCAGAATAATTGTGACCACTCTTTGAGAAGTTTGCCTAAAAAGAGAAGGAAAAGATGGAATAGTAAATGGAAATGGACCCAGTGTCAGGGCAGTTTTCCTCTTAAGGACTGGAGCCATTTGAACATATTTCCAGGATAACAGAAAAGAGAGATACGCCAGAAAGGAGAAAGTTGAAGATAGAAAATGAGAAGGTTTGGGGATGTAGCAAGACTTTAGGTCCTGGGTGGTGTGTGGTCAAGGGCACCATGGATAGATTGGCCTTGGAAAGGAGGAGGACATCTCATGTTGTAATAATGGGAGGAAGGTTTTTAGGATGAGTATGGGTTTTAATAGTGGGATTGGGGCAGTCTTCAGGAAGAATACACATTCTGGCTCAGTTTCACAGAAGTAGAAAATAGGGAGAAGGGGGCTGGGTTGGAAAGTTGAAGAAGTAATACTAGATAACTGTTTTTCATGTGGCCAGTTGTGTCTAGTTAGCCAGGAGTAGACAATGACAAAAAGGATAAGTAGCTGTCTGGAACATTTTCCAGAGTCCTTTTCCTTTTTCCCTTCCCTTCCCGTCCCTTCTTCTTTTCTTTTTTCTGTTCTTTTCTTTGATATAATTTACCTGCCATAAAATTTACCTTTTAAGGGTGGTACATCTATCACCGCTATCTAATTCCAGGACATTATTTTTAAAACACCTTTTTTATGGTATGATTCCTGTATAGTAAACTACACATTTTTCAGATGTACAATTTGATGAGTTTTGATAGGTGTATACACCAATGAAACCACAATCAAGATAGTTAACATTTCTATCACTCCCCAAGAGGTGCAAATCTTGAGCTCCCAATTTATTCCTTCTCACTTCCTTTATGCCCAGTAACCATAAATTTGTTCTGTATGTCTGTGAGTCTGTTTCTGTTTTGTAGAGAAGTCCATTTGTGTCCTTTTTTTTTGAGGTTACACATTTAAATAATATCATATGGTATTTTTCTTTATCTTTCTGATTTACTGCACTTGGAAAGACAATTTCCAGGTCTATCCATGTTGCTGCAAATGGCATTATTTTATTCTTTTTTATGGATGAGTAGTATTCCATTACACATGCACACGCACACACACACCCCACACACATACACACACACACACCACACACACACACACACACACACATCTTCGTCCAGTCATCTGTAAATGGACATTTGGGTTGCTTCCATGTCTTGGCTATTGTAAACGGTGCTGCTGTGAACACTGGGGTACACTTGTCTTTTTGTAATTCCAGGACATTTTAATGACCCTCCAAATAACCCCCTACCAATTAGCAGTCACTACCTATTTTCCCCATCCTCCCAGCCCCTGGAAACTACTAATCCATTTTCTATTTCTATAGGTTTTCCTATTCTGGACATTTCATATAAATGGAATCATATAATATATGGTCCTCTTTGTTACTGACTTCTTTGACTTAGCATAATGTTTTTAAGGCTCATCCATGTTGTAGTACTTTACAACAGTACTTTATTATTTTTATTGCTGAAGAATAATCCATTGAATGGGTACTCCACATTTTGTTTATCCATTCATTAGTGGTGGATATCTGATTTGTTTCACTTTTGGGGTGCTATGAATAATGGTCTTATGAACATTGACGTACAAGGTTTTGTGTGGACATGTTTTCAGTTCTGTTGGGTGTATATCAAGGAGTGGAATCACTTTGTCACATGATGTTTATGATTAACTTTTTGAGGATCTGCCAAACTGTTTTCCAAAGTAGCTGTACCATTTTATTTTTCCCACCAACAGTATAAGGTTCCAATTTATCCATATATTCACTTAACACTTGCTATTATTACTTTTTCAAATAATTATCTTACTGGGTATGAAGTGGTATCTCATTGTGGTTTTTATTTGCATTTCTCTGATGACTGATGATGCTGAGAATCTTTTCATATGCTTATTGGCATTTATATATCTTCTTTGTAGAAATATATGCAGATTCTTTTCCCCTTTTTAAAATTAGATCATTTGTCTTTATAATGTTGAACTGTAAGAGTTCTTTATTCTGAATACTAGAACCTTATCAATATGATCTGCAAATATTTTCTATAATTCTGTGAATTGTTTTCTTTTCACTTTGGTAGTATCACCAGAAGCACAAAAGTTTTTAATTTTGATGTAGTCCAGTTTCTTTATTTTTTATTTTATTGCTTGTGCTTTTGGTGTCATATCTAAGAAACCATTGCCTAATTCAAGATCATGAAGATTTGCACCTATGTTTTCTCCTGAGTTTTATAGTTTTGACTATTACATTTAGATTTTTTAAACATTTTTTATTGATTTATAATCATTTTACAATGTTGTGTCAGATTCCAGTGTAGATTTTTAATTCATTTTAAGTTAATTTTTGTATATGGTATGGGATAGAGGTACATCTTCACTCGTTTGTATGTTGATATCCAGTTGTCCCAGTACAATCTGTATTCTTTTCCGCATTGAATTGTCTTGGCCCCCTTGTCAAAAATGAATTAATCATAAATGGTTTATTTCTGGATTCTCAGTTCTATTCCATTAGTCTATATATTTATTCTTATGCGAGTATTGTGATATCTCGATTGCTGTAGCTTTGTATTAAGTTTTGAAATTGAGAAATGAATCTTTGTTCTTTATCAAGATTGTTTTGGCTGTTTTGGATTCCCCACGTATCTATATTATTTTAGGATCAGATTTTCAATTTCTGCAAAAAAAGCCAGCTAGGATTTTGATAGGGATTGTGTTAAATTTGTAGATCAATTTGGGAAGTATTGCCATCTTAATAATAATGTCTTCCAATCCATGAACAGAGGTGGAAATTAGGTTACTGACTTGAGATCTTTCTTCTTTTTTAATAAAGATTTTAAAGCTATAAATTTCATATTTAAAGCTTTTGTCTAGTAAACACAATGTCTGGGCTTCCTCAGGGAAAGAGAAACAGAGGCTTAGAAAGATCTTATTTGCTCAAGGTCATGCAGATAATAATAAACTATATAGCAAGGTTGGAATTCTAGGACTGAATGACTCAAAGTTTGTTTACTTGTTCCCTTTCCTTCCTTCCTTCCTTCCTTCCTTTCTTTCTCTTTCTCTTTCTCTTTTTCTTTTCTCTTCTCTTCTCTTCTCTTCTCTTCTCTTCTCTTCTCTTCTCTTTTCTTTTCTTTTCTTTTCTTTTCTCTCTGTCTTCAAAGAGCGACTCTATGTCAGGTATGATGCAAAGATAAATAAACTCTGGACCCTGGTCTCAAGGAGCTAACACATTAGTTGAGAAAAGAGATGTACAAGTGAATGAGACAGAGCAGTACAGGTGCAGACCTAGATGCCACTACTGGGACAGTTGGGATGCAGAAGTGAGGGTGAGGGGTATAGACTATGAAGAGGGGGAATTTGCTCTTAGGTGGTGCTGTCGATTGGATCTGAGTTTTATTAGGTAAATAGGATGCCAGAGGGGTCGAGTGATTATTGACGGGAATAACCAGGACTAGCAATGTCAGCATCACTTTTGACAATTATGCCTTTAAGGTAGGCCACTGAATCCATAAAGAAAATGCGTCTGAGGGAACTATTGCACTCCAACTGCACCTCCACAGATCCATTGTTATTTTCTTTTATTTTGACCTCTGACCCTGGATTCTACTTCTCACTACTCTCTTGGGATATGGCACATATTTGGACTTCAGGCAATCACCATGGCCATTTTGAATAATAGCTCTTCTTTTCTGCAGTCAACATGAAGCTGAGCCAAACACTAAGTGTGAATGAGCAGATTCAGGGGTGAGAGGGTCCTTCAGTCACCTCATAGCCAGAGTACCAGCACTGGAGTCTTCTTTCTTGGCTGGTGTTGGAGGCTGGATAGTGGCCCCCTGCCACTCTGCCTCTGGATGAGAGGTCTGTATCTCCTTAGACCCCTTATAGAACTTAGGAGAATGTGCAGTAGAGACTCCACTCTGCTCTCCACCCCATGGGCCAAGGGGCTTTGGGAGGATACCTAGAGAGGCAAGGAAAGCCTAGAGCCAGAGTATGTTCTGGCAGCTGAGAGTCCTTGCTCAACATGAGTGCTGAACCCTAAGTATGCCAGCAGGAATTTTAACCAGCCGAGGAATCAGAGCAGTAGGGATGAGGGTGCACATGTTGGATGAAAACATTTGAAATCACTTTTAAAAACACTGTGTTACATCCTACCACCAGCATTATCATACAAGGGTCTTTCCTGCCTTCCTTCTTTTTGCTCTCCCTTCCTCTTTCTTTTCCTGTTTCCTCCCCTCCCTTCCTTCTTCCCTCCCTTCCTTCCTCTCTCTCTTTTTCCTTTCTTTGTACTGGGGCATGAACCTGCCAACATGTCTTTGTAACCTATCAGGGCCCTGATTTAAACCAGAAGTTTTGCATGGCTGTCACCTCATTAAAGTATTTATGTCCTGGCAGAGCCTGAACTTGAATCTACCTTGAAGATGTAATTGTGTGTTGCTAATGTAATGGCTGAAGTTGCCCATGCAAAGAGCAACATGAAAAAGGCCACAGGGAGGAATGCAAGGTCACAGAGCCACATGAAGCATGCTCAGGGTTGATTTGTTCATTTCCTCCAGTCCCAGGGAGAAGTCTCATGATGGCAGGTAGGACTTGCAGAGGGGAATGATTGCAACATGGACTTGTGCAGATGGGAACAGAGAGGAGTTTATTGTGCTTTCCAAATGACTGAAATCCTCACTGAGAATCTGAGCACACACACAGCAATAGCCCCAATCCAGATGCCCATAAATATGGATGAGTCAATGGGAGAGATGGTCGCTTCTCCCATAAAGATGGCTTGCTGTTTCCCCAGCATTAGGAAATTTATCTAGAAAATAATATAGGAAGATATTTTTCTTTTCAGAATAGATACAAAATCCAGGCTTGTTCGCCAGTATTTGATCTACTTCCCAGATTCCTTGGGCTTATGTAGCGTGAGAGATGTGGCTAGATCCACCATTGTGATGGTTTTCTTCTATCACACAGGAGAGGGTGGCTAACTAGCCACAGGGGCCCTCTGCCCTTTAGGTTATATCACATTTATGAATTCAGTGAATATTTATTAAGCACCTGCCATGAGATGTACCAGATGTTGGGGATACAGCAGGGAACAAGACAGGCATGAAGCCTGCCCTGCTGCTCACTGACCAGCCAGGGATACAGGCAATTGCAGTGTGGTTAGTGCTATAATGAAGGACAGAGCAGAGTGTCAGGGCTGCACAGAGGAGGGACATCTCACCCACAGCGAGTAGCAAAGGGAAACCTTCTCAGAGACAGGAGACCCTGTGAATCCTACATTCTTAGAATTATAGAAGGGATTTTAGAATTCATCTTGTCAAATACTTGCGACAGTGAAGAAATTGAGTCCCAGAGAAGTGAAGCAAAACCCCAAGTTTACAGCAGCTGGTAAGTAGAAAACTAGCCAAACTAAGGCCTCTTTCCTTCACCCTATTATTTCTGCTCCTTTAAAGTCATGTAATTCTCTTTCCATAATGTTGAGTGTTGAACCAGTTGAATTTTAAGACATCAGATGAAAGAGTTGATGGGAACCACAGTATTACTGTTAATCATATAACAAACTGGAGAATATTGCTGTCCTTAGGTGGAGCTGAACTCCAGGGTTAGGCAGAGCTGTCCATCCTGTCCTGGAGGTACTGGAGCTGAGAGGATGTATGCACCTGTAGATGGCTCACTTTGAAGAGAAAGAGGAGAGAAAAGGGCTGGGCTACCCTCCTGAGATTGGTCTTCCAAGTGCAGCAGTTGGATGGGCCCCTCAACACCTGTCAGGCACAGAGAGAGATAGGAGGGGAGGAGCCAGAAGTGTTACGTTAATAGGAAGTAGAAAGAAAACCAGAAGATGTGAAGAAACACACTCCCAAAACTCACCTTCTGTACTCATTCAAACATATTTTTGAGTACCTTTTCTTTGTGCTAGGTGACAAGGATTTAATGATGTCATCTTGGCTATTAAAGAGGTCATGACCTTAGTAATGAATAGTATTTTCCCTGAAGTTTAACATTGGGTGAGGAGGGGTTATTAAACATAAATTCTAAGCAACTCAATCAGTAGTCCACAAAGTACCTTTTTCTGTCCTTTAAGATTGTTGAAGAAAATCCACATGTGGTATCATTTGCTGTAATAATACCCTCATCTCAGCTTTGCACAATCCAGTCACCATGAGGTGGGGAAAAGGAACTGAGTTCTGTCTTTCTGTGGTGAGAATGAAACAGTTGTTTCCCTCTTCCCTGTGGCTGCCAGCTGGCCCTGTCATGCTGTCACTCCCTGTGTCCCTCCCCTCTGCTCCTCCCCTTCCAGTACAAAGAATCTCTTCTCCACCTTCCCCTGATAAAGAAGGACCACCACCAGCCTTTGACTCTCCCAAAATTTCAATGACTTGTCTCTTTCTCAGAGTACATTTAACTTATGTCACAGTCCCCTCAGTTTGGAGGGGTTTCAGTAAGTGGATTTTCTGTAGGCTTATTTTTGGGTCCCCTAGTAGGAAACCCTGAGAGAAAAATATGGATGCAAGTTATTTATTTGGGTGGCAGCTTCAGGAAGGACCAGTAGGGGATTGAGAAAGTGATAGAGGGAAGGGAACAAAGTCAATCAAGTGTAGGGTAATGAGGAAGTCACTACTGTGGAACCTGGGGTTCTGTTCCCAGGCCTGAGAGAGCCTGTGTGCAACCTGCCTCAGAATTGTCCCGAAAGGGTGAAGAAGTCAGCATATTTATCCAGCTTTCCCTAGGTAAGGGATGCTTCTGGGGCACTAACTCCCAGAGCAGACTGGAGGCCAGAAAATGCTCTGAAGCGGAGAGACAATGCAGAAAGCCATCCACAAGAGAAAAAACCGTGTGTAGTGACCTCTAGGGTAAGCTAAGGGTGTGGGCAAGGCACTGACCACCATTAGCCATGTCTCTGCTAGTCTCTTAAGCCATTCTTTCTTTCTTTTGTTTAAAAATATTTACTGCACTTAACACACTTTTAAGTTTTACATTAATTTGCAAGTTCATATGTCTAATACCTATCTTATATGCTACTGTATGTCCAATACTTAGTTCAGTGCCTGGAACCTAGGAGATCCTCAATAATTATTTGTTAATTGAATGATTAAATGAATAAATGACTCCATGCCCCTGCATCAGCTTTCGGTCCTTGGGGCATGTCTGGGACTGCCTCTGGGACTTTAATCACTGGGGGTAAGGAAGAAGGGAGGTTGGAAGTTACACTTGAATCTAGGTAGTTCTTTTCCTGAGAATCCCTATAGGAACAGGATGTGGCTGTCATTTAAAAAATGTGCCTTCCCTACTCCTGGAGCTTAAATCTGTTTGAAGATCCCAAGATCCCTCCAATGGCTAACTCATTTGACAAGTATCAAGTACCCACTATGGGCAGTGTGTTATTTTCAGAGCTGTAAGAAATACAAGGAAGGTACAAGAAGCACGTCTTACCCTCACAGAGCTTACAGTTGAGTTAGGGATAATAACATAGCTTATGTGAATTGCAAAACACCTTATAATCAAGAGATGGATTACACATCTCAGACTAAATATTAAATATCTGTAGGATTCAGAATCACCAGGGGGATTCAGTACAGCAAAGGGGAATGGAGCAAACTGTGGGCTTGTGGTGAAGACACCTGGGTTTGGGTTTCTTCTCTATTACTACACTCTAAGACTCTTTGAGGGCACAGACTAGAGTTGATCCTAACTGAGAGAAAAACTACTCACAATATACAGAGCCCAAAGAAGCCATCTCATTCTTTGCTCCAAGATGTATAGATTAGATGTATATGTAATGTATAGATTGCATTAACGGTATACATTCTCTCTGGTTTCTGATTGGTTTTAGCCAACAGAGAACCCAGTTAGTGAAAGAGAGTGAAGCCAGGGTATTGGCATTCCATGACTCCTTTCCTGTGGTTACCCTGGCCTAGTTAGCAACTTGACCCCACTCTTTCCTCCTGGAATCTGTTTATCTGACCCTCTCTCATACCTGTGGGTTTCTGCTAGCTCTGGATTCCCACACTGTCCTTTGAGGTTCTCTATATCTTTCCCATACCTTTGTAAATTAGTCCCTTGGTAAATAAGCCCTCTTTGCATTATCTAATTTCAACATGCTATCCGTTTCCTGTTGGGATCTGTTACAAAAACTCAGGCCTTGTCCTTAAGAAACACACAGTCTAGTAGGAGAGAGAGTTCCAGCCAAATCACTTCTCATCAAAGGTAAACTGAAGACAACATGCTGATGGTCAGAGGAAGGTGTGATGTTTCAGATTACAGGTAGCTGGAGGGCCTTTTACTTTAGGCCTTTACTTTGGGCCTTCAAATTTACTTCAGGAAGTACAGGAATAAGAACTCTTAGTGAAGAGTTTCTTCACCATAATTACACTAATGGTGGAGCATCATTACTGAAATGGCAATTGGGGCTTTGTTATTAAAGCTATACCCCACCAAAGTCTCTGTTACCTCATTCCAGAGCTTCTGCAGGAAACAGAAGTTCCCAGTCCCCACAGATGACAGGGATTCTCCTGGCTCTTGTTTTGCCAGAGTTTGTGCTTCAGACGGGAATGAGCTGAGCTTTAAGAGAAGGGAAGAAGGTGGAGGCAAGTGCTTGGCCTCCAAGAGGCTCAAGATGTTGAAACTGTCAGAGGAGAAAGAGGATTTTAGAACATCCCGTAAGACCAGGAGGGAAAGAAAAGTTCTTAGGGTCATCGGATAGGAGGCACCAGTGCGTAACTGGGGAAGGTACTGTGAGGAGGTGGCAGGATCTCAGGAGAGTGACTCCTCTGGGCACCCAGATAGGTTGGATGTGGCACTCTGGACATTCAGCCTTGGCCATGAGCCTAGGACAAAGGAAATGCTCACTTTTGTGAAATTTTCTGGGCTTGGACAATGACCATATTTAAGTGATGGACCATGGACCATAGAGCCATTACTGAATGATACACACTATGCCAGATCCCTGGGAACTTTTCCAATCCTAGGTGAGGAAACTATGCCATAATAATGACTACAGTTAAATTTCCTACCAATCCAATGGGATGGGGGCTCAGAAAAGATTAAACTTTATTTTAGGAGATAAAAGTATCATGAAATTTCTTATGTTCCATTTTGTGGGATAAAATTCATACCTGCTACACATGGGAATTTCATCTAGGCCTACTAAGAATTCCATGACAGAACACATCTGTACCACAGATTGATTACTGCCCTAGCAGTGGGACAGACTGGTTTTGAGGAAATGGTTCTTTCTCTGTTGGAAAACTGGTAGATAGAGATGAGTGTGAACTCTCAGAAATCACAGCTGATTTGGAAAACACCATGCGCTAGTGATAAAACTGAGTTTGAAAGAGTAGTTTAGAATGCTTTAAACCTCTGGGTCGAAACAGAGTGGCTTACACAATGTTTGGAAGGAAGATAACACAAATGTAGCTTTGTTAGATTATACGAATGATATTAATCTCTCTGAAATTCCCAAGAGGATACAAAGACATTTTCGACCCACAGAAGGAGAAATTTAAGGCCCTATCTCTGGTTTTATTTTTTAAAACAAACAAAATTTAACCCCACTCTGGGATAGAGAGACATCAGAGACTGATATCACCAGAATCCCCAGTAAAAAGAAACTCTGAGTCATGATGGGTATAGAGCAGATGTCCATGGATGATTTTACTGGCAATCTTTCGAGCTGGGGCAATCTTTAAAACAGAAGGTAGACCACTGGAGAGAGGAAGAGGCCTGTACTTTATTTGATGAAACCATGGCTAAGAAGAGGTGGGCTGAGTGTGTATATGACAGCTACCTCCCGTGCTGTGCTCCGTAAAGAAAGGGGTTGTAGCCCGAGGCTCCAGCTTCCATCAAATGGGCCCAGAGAAGTCCAAATGAATATAGGGACCACCACGCCTAAGTTTGGCCCAGAGCCTAGGGCAGGGTGATGATTTAAAAGATGTAGAATGCATGGTTGGGCATTCTATTAGAAAGACTTATTCATGCAATAAAAATATTTATTGAACACCTATTGTCTGCTAAATGCTTTTCTCGGTTTTGGGGATATAACAGTACAAAATAGGCAAAACATCCCTGCCCTCATGGAGTGTGGCAGATTGTATTTTTCAAAAGTGACTCAATGTTGTTAAGATAGCAATTTTCCCAAATTTAATCTATAGGCTCAATGCAATCCCAGTCAAAATCTCAGCACGTTATTTTATGGATATCAACAAACTGATCCTGAAGTTTATATGGAAGGGCATAGAGACTCAGGATAGACAACACAATACTAAAGAAGAACAAAGTTGGAGAACTGGTACTATCTGACTTTAGCTGTCAGTAATCAAGACAGTATGGTATTCATGAAAAAATAGACAAATAGATCAATCGAAAAAATAGCCCAGAAATAGACTCACACAAATACAGTTAACTCATCTTTGACAAAGAGTAAAGGCAGTTCAGTGGAGAAAGAATTGTATTTTCAACTAATGATGCTTGAACAACTAAACATTCACATACAAAAAAATTGAATATTGACACTGACCTTACACCTTACACAAAAGTTCATTCAAAATGGATCATAGGCCTAAATGTAAAATATAAAGCTTACAGAAGGTAACAAAGGAGAAAATCTAGTGGCCTTGGGTTTGGTGATAACTTTTTAATACAACACCAAAAGTAGAATCCATGTAAGAAAATAATTGATAAACTGGAGTTTACTAAAACTTAAAACTCCTGGTTTGTAAAAGACACTGTAAAGAGAGTAAGAAGTAGAGATAATGATGGAAAAAATGTCTGCAAAACACATATCTGATAAAAGACTTGAGTCCAAAATATGCAAAGAACTCTTCAAACTCAACAGTAAGAAAACAAACAACCCAATTAGAAAATGGGCAAAAGATTTGAAGAAACATCTCAGTAAAGAAGATACACTTAAGGAAAATATGTGAAAAGATGCCCAAAGTCAGATGTTATCAGGGTATTAAAAATTAAAACAACAATGAGATATCACTACACACCTATTAGAATGGGTAAAATCCAAAAAAACTGACAACATTGAATGCTGAGAGGAACAACAGGAGCTCCTGTTTATTGCTGGTGAAAATGCAAAACGCTACAGTTTGGCAGTTTATTTCAAAGCTAAACAGAGTCTTACCATATGATTCAGTAATTATGCTCCTAGATATTTACTAAAATGAGTTGAACTCTTATGTTCACATGAAAACCTACCAGTGAATGTTCATAGCAGCTTTATTCATAATTGCTCCAAACTGGAAGCAACCAAGATGTCCTTCAAAAGGTGAATGGATAAACAAGTAGTGGTATATTCATACAACAAAATACTATTTGGTGATGAAAAGAAATGAGCTCTCTGGCCAAGAAAAGACATGGAGGAAACTTAAATGCATTTTCTTAGTGAAAGAAGCCAGTCTGAGAGGGCTGTATTACTGTATGATTCCTACTACATGACATTCTGGAAAAGTCACCATATTGTAAGGCAGTCTCAGCTAAATAGAGACATCATATGATGCTATTCCAAACAATAATGCCAGCTAATGTCCCAGATAACAGCATCAACTACCAGACATATGAGTAATTCTAGCCTCCTGATGTCAAGACACCCTCAGCCTTCTAATCTTCCAGCTGAGGACCCAGATACCATGAGCAGAGGCAAACCATCCCCACTTTGCCTTGTCTGAAATCCTGACCCACAGAATTCATGAGCATAATAAATGCTTGTTTTGTATCTTTAAATTGTGGAATAATCTCTAATGAATGACTGGAACATTTTATCGCATATTCTAGCTACCATTTCATTGGTAGAAAATTAATTCTTACATGGTGGCTATCAAGGAAGATGCGGAAATAAAAATATTTAGAAATGAAAAGAGTAGGAGGGTTCCCTTTTCTCCACGCCCTCTCCAGCATTTATAATTTGTGGACTTTCTAATGATGGCTCTTTTGACCAGTGTGAGGTGATAATATCATTGTAGTTTTGATTTGCATTTCTCTGATTATTAGCAATATTGAGCATCTTTTAAAAAACTGAAATGTAGTTGGTTTACAATGTTGTGTTAATTTCTGGCATATAGCATAGTTATTCAGTTATACATATATATTTCTTTTCATATTCTTTTTTTCTTGAAGTATAGTCAGTTTAGAGTGTTGTGTTAATTATTAGTGTACAGCATAGTGTTTCAGTCATACATGTACATACATATATTCCTTTTTATATTCTTTTTCATTATAGGTTACTACAAGATAGTGAATATAGTTCCCTGTGCTATACAGAAGAGAGTTGTTTTCCATGCTGTTTTTTGGCTGCACCAAACTACATTCCCAACAGCAGTGTAGGAGGGTTCCCTTTTCTCCACACCCTCTCCAGGATTTATTGGTTGTATTTTTTAATGATGGCCCTTATGCCTCATGTGAGGTGAGACCTCATTGTAGTTTTGATTTGCATTTCTCTAAGCATTAGCAGTAGTGACCATTTTTTCATGTGCCATTTGTACGTCTTCATTGGAGAAATGTTTGTTTAGATTTTTCTGCCCATTTTTTGGATTGGGTTGCTTATTTTTTTGTTATTGAGTTGTGTCAGCTGTTTGTATATTCTGGAAATTAAGCCCTTGTCAGTCACATCATTTGCAAGTATTTTCTCCCATTGAGTAGGTTGTCTTCTCGTTTTATTTATAGTTTCATTGGCTGTTCAAAAGCTTGTAAGTTTAATTAGGTCCCATTTGTTTATTTTTGCTTTTATTTCTCTTGACTTTGTAGATTGCCCTAGGAGAACACTGCCATGACTTGTATCAGAGAGTGTTTTGCCTTTGTTCTCTTCTAGGAGGTTTATGGTGTCTTGTCTTATGTTTGAGTCTTAAGCCATTTTGAGGGTTTTTTTGTGTATGATGTGGGAATGTAGTTTGGTGCAGCCATTATGGAAAACAGCCTAGAGAGTCCTTAAAAAACTAAAAATAGACTTACCCTATGATCCAGCAATCCCACTCCTGGGCATATATCTGCAGGAAGCTCTATTTCAAAAAATATACATGCACCCCAATGTTCACAGCAGCACTATTTACAATAGCCAAGACATGGAAGCAACCTAAATGTCCATTGACAGATGATTGGATAAAGAAGTTGTGGTGTCTATATACAATGGAATACTGCTTAGCAATTAAAAATGAAATAATGCCATTTGCAGCAACATGGATGGAACTAGAGATTATTATACTAAGTGAAGTAAGCCAGGAAGAGAAATAAAAATGCCATATGATATCACTTACATGTAGAATCTAAAAAAATGACACAGGTGAACTTATTTACAAAACAAACAGACTCACAGACATAGAAAACAAACTTACTGTTATCAGTGGGGAAAGGGAGTGGGAAGGGATAAAATGGAAGTGTGAGATTTGCAAATACTAACTACTATATATATAATATAGATAAACTATAAGGTCCTAATGTATAGCACAGGGAACTATATTCAATATCTTATAACCTATAATGAAAAAAATAGGAAAAGAAATATATAGATATATGTATAACTGAATAACTATGCTGAACATCAGAAACTAACTCAACATTGTAAATTGATATACTTCAATTAAAATTTTTTTTTTAAATTGAAATAAAAGAGGTTTACTTGCAAATAAGTGCAAGATAGTCAGAAGAACTGTCCTTCCAAATTAAAAAACGAACAAAGTTAATTCTTATGTTAGTTTCCTGTGGCTGCTGTAACAAACTATCAAAAACAGTGGCTTAAAACACCAATTTATTATCTTGATTCCTGGAGGTCAGAAGTCCAAGATGGGTCTCCCTAAGCTAAAATCAAGAATTCAGGGAGACTGCATTCCTTCTGGAGGCTCTAGAAGAGAATCTGTTTTCTTGTCTTTTTTCTACCTTCTCACTCCAGCCCACATTCCTTGGCTCATGGATGCATTCTTTTCTCTTCAAAGCCAGCAACATTGGGCTAAGTCTTTCTCATGCTGCTGTCTCTCTGGTTCTCCCTTTTATGCTTCCCTCTTCAACTTAATAAGGGCTTTTGTAATTTGATTGGGACCACCTGTAGTAAAATCCAGGCTGAAGTTCCCATTTCAGAGTCAGCTAATTAGCAACCTTAATTCCATCTGCAACTTTAATTCTCTTTTGCTCTATATCCTTACATATCACAGGTTCTGGGGATTAAGACATAAACATCTTTGGGGACCATTATTCTACCTACCAAAGTTTCAAACTGGCTTTACAATTGGTGGATGGATATTTCCATTTTCTAAAGTGGTTGAGAGTGTTTTCACACTCTTTTGTATTCATCTACAAACTTTGCATTTGATAGGTTCTCAATAAATGTTAATTGATTTACTCCCCCTCCAAACAAAGTGCAAGTAGGAAAGTAAGCATATTCACATACAAATTATGATGTTCTGTGGAGAAAGAATAATTAAAATGACGCGTAGAGCATTCTGAAACCCACGTGGGATGCAGAAACCTGCCCTTCTTGTTCTGGTTTATCTCATTGAACTCTTAGAGTAACTTAGTGAAGTAGATGGGATAGATCTGTTATCTGTATTTTACAGATGGGAAAGGAAGTTGCAAGGAAGGTGAATGACATCTCTGAAGTTACCCAGGGGTCACTATAGAGCCATCCTTGAGCTTTGTCTCATGTTTCCAAATCTAATGCTTTTTGCTTATACATTCTGATGCTCAAGAATCCCCTTGGCCTCTTCATGGGAAGGTGAATTTCTGGCATGTGTCAAAATCTTATATTTGCTTTTGTTTTCCCCTTTTCATCCTTTCCTTGCCTAAGGGATTTCTGTTTTACCCACTCTGTCCTATGCTTTCATTTGTAGCCTGTTATTCATATGAAGCTTGATTTTTCGGGGTGTTGTTAGGGACCAGCCAAGGAAAGCCAGCACAGAGCAGCCGTGTGAACTTTTTGTCTGTTCTCTCCTCTATTGCATGCAGATGCTCTAAATTTTATGCTTTTATACCATTGTGTTTGGACTGGCAACAGCTGATGAAGTCTGAACTTTTTTTTTTTAAAGACCTTTATTGTGGTGTGGTTCCGGCATAGTAAACTACACATATTTCAGATACACAATTTGATGGATTTTGATAGATATGTACACTCATGAAGCCACCACCACAATCAAGATACCTAACATTTCCATCACTCCCCAAGAGGTGCAGTTTTAGAATTCCCAGTTTATCCCTTCCCACTCCGTTTACCCCCTGGTAACCATAAGTTTGTTCTCTGTCTGTGCGTCTGTTTCTGTTTTGTAAGTTAAGTTCATTTGTGTCCTTTTTTTTAGATTCCACATGTAAGCGACATCATTTTACTTTTTTTCTGGCTTACTTCACTTAGAATGACGATCTCCAGGTCCATCCATCTTGCTGCAAATGGTATTATTTTATTCTTTTTTATAGTTGAATAGTGTTCCATTGTATATATATATATGTGTATATATATATATACACATTGTATATATATATGTGTGTATATATATATATATATATACACCACATCTTCTTTATCCAGTCATCTGTCAATGGACATTTGGGTTGATTCCATGTCTTGGTGTAAATAGTACTGCTATGATCATTGGGGTGCATGTGTCTTTTTGAATTATATTTTTCTCTGGAAATATGCCCAGGAGTGGGATTGTTGGATCATATGGTAACTTTATTTTCAGTTTTTTAAGGAACCTCCATACTGCCCTTCATAGTGGTTGCACCAATTTACATTCCCACCAACAGTGTAGGAAGGAGAGTAAAACATTCTTATAGTCTCAGTAAATGACTTAATTAGAAAGTGATTGTCAGTGTTCTTCCCTGAATGGTACATGGTCCTAAGGCTGATTTATTTGGCCTGGATCAGCACCTTGGGGGCATGGGAGTCAGATCAGTTCTTGGAGGTTTTGGTATCCCAGGTCCCATTGTAGAGTCCAGAATGGACATGAGTCCCTAAGCCCTAACCCTGAGCTCCAGTCTTCCTACCAGTGTAGTTGCAGGTACAACTCTTAATTTCCTAGTTGCCCATCAAGTTATGATCAAACTTCCAAGGGTCTTTTAGGATTGTCAAGGAGCAGAGAGAGCCAAAGTCACCAACAGCTCTCTCATTGGAGCATTCACTAATATGACCATCCAGCTAGCTATTTAAAAATATTTATGGACATATTTAGAGAAGTGGAATTGTTCAAGACTACTCAGCCTGTTCACAGCAGAGATGGGATTAGAACCCAGTCAACTTCCCCAGCTATACTCATGACCATCATCAAACTGTTAACAGAGAACATTATGGCAAGATGATGTGCTCAGGCTATGAGGGCTGCTCATCTCCATCAGCCCTCAGATGCCATTTTCTAAACATTTTCAAATTCAGTGGTTTGTTGACATTGGGAGATACCAAAGTACAGAGCAAAAGACGGAGGTTGGAGTGAGATTAGGATTTGCATTATAGCTCTATCAGGTATTAGCTGTGTGCAAGTAAGTTAAATAATTCTGAATCTTACTCTCTTTGTCTAAGAAAATATAAGTGTCCTTCTAAGACCATTGTGAGGAATAAATGATATGGTTCACGTGAAAACATGTAATGAAGTATGTGACACACAGCAAGTGCTCAGTAAATACCTGATTCCTTCTAACTGTCTGCAGTGTATTTAGCTACAACTCAGCCCTGTTCCTGAGGAAGAAGACACTAAGGGTAGGTAAGGCTTTCTGGTAACTGACATTATAGTCTTTGTTCTGCTTGGGTAAGATGCAGCCTAATTTTGTACATTGTTTTTATTTACATCCATAAAAATGTGGGTAGTAAAGCCTACTTCTCCTAACCTCATGAGGTTTAGTGAATGCGCCAAGCTCCTAGAACTGAAGAATCTGTAGAATGATTAGAAGAAGAAAGAGGCTCAGCTCCTTAATATCATTGTGCCAGTGTGTAGAAAATAAGCAACCAAGCAACTTGCCAATGATCAAGAACTGTAAATGTTTTAGAATAAAACAAAGTTAGAATTGGTCAAAAAGCATTTGATTAATGGCTCCAGGGATTGAAATCATTTATCAACATAGTTACTACTGTTAATAGACATGTATTGAATAACAGCTATGGTCTGGGCTGGCTGCAAAAAAGAATATTTAAACACAACCTCTCCCCAGTGTCTGCAATTAAAGGAGATTGAAAAACAAGTCAAGCACACATAAATGGAAAATGTACTAAGGGGAGAAAGGGGTGGGATTAGACTCAGTGTGAATCAGGAGACCTCCTGAGCACTGCATTGCTGTAGGACTTAACGTCTGAGAAAAGAAGAGGGAACTAGTTCAAAAGAAAGCAGTGAAAAAAATAAAGTGAGCTCTGAAAGAAGGTTCAATGCTTCGGGTTGATTCCCCTCTAGAAGAAAAAGTTCAGGTTTATGAGACTCCAGCTGTCTATTGCACACATGCACATCCATCCTCCTCTCAGCTATTTCCTTCTCTTCCCCTCTGCACTCCTTGTGGTCAATTTCCAGTTTAACCAGCCTGCAAGTCCTCTGAGGACAAGAATCATATTTGTCTTTGAATGTCAATCCACTGGTGTTTGTACAGAGTTAGGTGCCTGCTGCTTGTTTATGGACTGTTGAGTGATTAGAAGGGAGGATGGTTGTAGAGTGGCAAGGCCACAGCTGGCTCAGAGGAATGAGAAAGGATGGTTGGTTGTCACTACTCAAAAAAGTGTTCTGACAAATTAGCGGGAAGGATAGTGGTTTGGATTTTGTACTGTATATATGTTGGTTGCTCACCCAACATCTGCTGCTGCCTCCCCCATCTTTTTAATAACACAGTTTCCTTTCTGTGGCTGAGATGGGGATTGCTTCACCTTCAGCCAGTCAATGTAATCTCATCTTCCTTGCCTGAGTGTTGGTCTAAGGCCAAGTGATAACCCAGGCCTAAGCTAATTATAATTACTGCATGGACATACCTTGGCCACTCTGATTCTTTCAGGTTGGTTCAAATCAGAGTGAAGATTATTAGTCTGCTCCATTTTGGAGAAGAGAAGTTTCGTGTCTCTGTGGATGATGGAGAACATAAATATTGTGTTGGAATCACTGTAATCACTTTGCTTTGGTCAGAGATAAAGCATGTACATGAATAAGGTTGAAACCTGAGAAATGGAACACAATTCTGAATTAAACTGCACGGAAGACAGCTCTACATTGTGCTTCTTTGTATGAATTGATAGATTTCCTTCATGTTTAAGTCAGTTTGATTTGGATTTTATTAATATTCATAACACAATGCATGCTAAGTGATAACAGCTGTAATTCTGCTATCAAACTTGGAAGCTGAGAGATAGTGGCATGGTGGTTAGGAGTTCAGCTCTGGCTCCACCACTCCATCACCATCTCTGACAATAGACAAGTTACCTTCTGAGACTCAGTATTTTTCATATGTAGAATAAAGGAAGGATAATAGGCTTGTGAGGATTAAATGAGATAATGCATATACATTGAGAGCATATAATGAGAGTTCAGAGGAGAGTAGCACAACAGTACTGACATGAACTACACAACCTTGAAGGGTCCTATCTGGGATTTGGAGTATAAAATGACATGTCCTGTGTTACAACTGAACTTTCTTGTCACATTTCTCTTAATTACACTCAGTCGCCCTAAGTTCTTTGTGTCTACTTAGAAGGTCAAGTCAACTCAGACGGTTAATTATTAATACCAACACTGTCTGTTTTATTCATTGTATTTTAGTTAGAGTTCTCCAGAGAAACAGAATCTGAAGGGGATGGAGATAGAGATATACAGATGTCTGTCTCTGTCCCTACCCACCCACATATATATATAAGAATTTTATATATATATATATATATGAACTTGGATAACACAATTATGGAGACTGAAAAGCCCCAAGATCTGCAGTCAGCAAGCTGGAGTCCCAGGAAAGGAAAGGTGTAAATTCCAGGCTGGGTGGAAGGCTAGAGATACCAGGATTGCTGATGGTGTAAGTTCTGGTCCAAGGGCAGGAGAAAACTGATGTCCCAACTCAAGCCAGCAGAAAGATGAAGTTCCCTCCTATTCAACCTTTTTGTTCTATTCAGACCTTCAACTGATTAGATGAGGTCCACCCACATTAGGGAGGGCAATGTGTTTTACTCAGTCTACCATTTCAAATGTTAATCTCATCCGCCCTCACAGACACACCCAGAATAATGTTTGACCAAATATCTGGGTACCCTGTGATATAGTTGTTATAAAATTAACCATTATACTTATTAATCCAAAAATATTTATTGAATACCTCCTGTGTGCTAGGTATTGTTCTAGGTACTGGGGATATGGGAGTAGAAAAGGAAGATGAGAGAGAGAAAAGAGAAGAGTGGAGGAGAGAAGAGACAGAGAGGAAGAAGGAAAGGAAGGAGGGAGAGAATGAAGGGAGGGAGAAATGGAGAAAGAAGGGAAGGAAATCCCTGCTCTCATGAAGGTGTTTTTTGGTGAAAGTTTCTTCATAGTTTAGTGAGTTCTTTCTCTTTATTGTCTCATTTAATCTTCATAATAATCCTGTGAGCTTATTTTGACAAGTATTATATCTTTACTGTACAAAGGAGAAGATAGAGACACAGATTAATTTGTTTACTTGGCCAAGGTCACAGAGCTCCTAAGCAGTAGAAACAAGACTAGAATTAAAATCTCCTGAATCCAGTGTAATGCCATTTTCACTATACTGGATTTTTATATACCTATTTACCCACAGAGAACTGCAAAGTTCAGAAGAGTCCATTTACAGAATTACCTGTCTCCATTCTACAATGTGTTTAGGGACAGACAGTGCAATATGAAGTTTCAAATCATGTGTAATTATTATTATTACTCTTTTGCCAATGCAGTCTAACAGCCTTTCATGCCTTTGTCCAATGGGCAAATGCATTGGAGAAATACACTTGGGTTGGCATCAGTTGACCACTTAATTCTCAACCGAAGATGTGCACTTGCTTCATTTAATAGCTCTCAAAATGTTGACATGCATAGGGACACAAAACAGCATTCTTTCTTGTTTTTCCCTCCTAAAACCACAAGAAATTATTTAAGGAAGTTTTAATGAAATGTGTCTGTCATTTATTAAGATGGATGGCTGGAGTACAGCTTTCCATTACTGGAAATGGCATAGTCAAATTAGGAAATAACAGTCCTCAGCATCTTCTCCAACTGGCTTTAGCATAATGTGTTGGGAAAAATGCCACCTCAGCAGAAAACTACGATTGTGTGGGCCAAGGTTCTTTCCCCAAAGGGGTTATGTTTACCAGTGAAGTTCCTCTTCCCCTTGGTGAGTGAAGTGTTTGGGCTTGAGAGTGAAGCTTTTTTGCCCGGGACACCTTGCCTTGGTGTTTGGAGGTTGGGGCCTCTATTTCACAGCACTCATTCAGCATATGCTAGATGTCGGTTGTGTGGCCAGCACTCTTTTGACCCTGTGGTTACTGGTGAAAGCAAAACTATGTCTGCTTCGTGTTGCTACTATGCATGATGGGAACACAGTAAATAATGTTCATGCTGTCAAGGTAATAAAGCCAAGCTGCAAAGTAAAGAGTAGGAGGAGGAGGGATTTATTAGAAAGAGTAAAATCTCTTTCACAAGTCATGAAACCCAGGCTCTTATTTCAGGATAACTATTATATTTTATGTCTCCAGAGGGAGACTGTGAAGTTAGCATTTGTTGTTGTTGTTAAAAAGGATTTTTGAGATTGTTTAAATCATCTTTTGTCTAAACAAAGGGGTCTGTTTTTCAGATGATAGTGGACTAGTCCCCTTTTGTTAAGTACATCTAGACTCAACTTTCCTTTCCCCAGGAATGAAGTTAAATCAACACAAAATATTTGTTAATCCATATAGTCTTTCAGTGAACAGTTACAGAGCCTCTGTTATGCACCAGACACTGGGGAGGGGGCAGTGAACGAGGTGCAGAGCATCAGCACACCATTCATTTCTACAGCACTTTATCCTTATGAACAACTTTCATGCACGTGATTTTATCCTCTTAACCATCCTGCAAAGTAGTCAGGACAAGTATAATCAAGATATTGAAGTTTATGATTGTGATTAATGCTATTCTCTAAATATTTCTGTCTTTCTGCTTCATGAGCATAATCCTTTTAAGTAGCTAGAATGTTGTGACATGCTCTGGCTGGTGAAATATGAGGAGGAAGGCTCATGTCACCAATTAACAGAGGCTCTAAGGGGACCTTTCCTTTTTCACTTTTGTGGTGATCATGAATGGTCTTGTGCCCATCACCAGCTCACTGAGGAATCACAGTGAGCAAAATTCCTTTTACTCCACATTGGATGTGTAGTGGGAGTGGGAAATCAAACTTTTATCTTATTAGGCTGCTGAATTTTGCCGTGTTATAACTGCCCTCTAACCTGACCCCAACTAATAAACAAGATTTATTTGATCACCTTTCCTCACTGGGAGCTTACCCTCTTGTGGAGCAACTTAGCATTTTGCAGGGAGTCCATTTCTATTGTTAGAAGTTTTAACTGTTGGGAAGTTCTTCCATCAAAACTGAAAGAAAATCTGCTTTCCCATCATTCTCCCTGACTTCTCACTCTTCCCTCTGGAATATTGAGGGGAAAAACCTATGCCTCCTTCTACATGGCTGCTCTTTGTATAATATGACAGCTGTCATAGCTACTCTCAGAGCTCTCCTCTCCAGGAGAAATGTGACTGATACCCTCAAACTGGTTCTTTGATGACAGGGTTCCCAGATGCCTCATTAGTCTTGTTTCTAGTCTCTAGATACACTGTAACTTACCAGTGTAGCTTTTAAAATGGGGAGATCATAATTTCAGATGTTTTATGATCACATCTGCTACTATGAAACTTCTATTTTTAATTCTCAGGTACTAAAGTAAAAAATTATTAAAATACTTAGTAATCTTTTAAGGTAAATTCAATTATATACTTCTTGCTTAAAACCCTTCAATAGCTCCCTACTGTGTTTAGGATAAAGTGCTTACAAGAGTATGGGTGATCTGACCTTAGCCTCCTTTTTCGGTTTTACCTTTACTGTGTTAGTCTTTTGCCCTTTACCCTCTAATCTCTTCCTTCCCCTCCTCTGTATTACATTGGGGATGAAAGAATGCATTCCAGGACTCTCTTTTCTTTTCAAGTGGATTCCACCTAGGTTTAGCACTGGCAGAGGATGAAGGGTAGGGGAGGGTATTTCTACCCCTCCAACCTCTCCACCTCAGATGGTATCTCCAGGAGTAGGTGCATTCTCTCTGTCTCCTTTTGGCCCCAGCTCCCACCAGGCTGTAGTGTCCTCTATAGCCCTGCTCCTGCCAGGCAGTCACCACTGTGCCGTGGCCCCTGCCAGATGGCTTCAGCCGCTGTCATGATCACTAAGCTGCTTCCTCATCCTTTTTTTTTTTTCTTTCTAATCTTCTCGATGCTTCCATCACAGTTGTAAAAAAAATTCCCTCTGTTAAATTTACTCTATTTGAAATACCTAGAGAGATTTCCATTTTCCTGATTTACATCATTCCAGCATTCTATTCTCACCATAGTGAACATCTTTCAGTTCTTGGAATAAGCAGTATTCTCTTGTATGTCTGAAACAGTTTTCTCTTTTCCCTCCTAAACATGACTAACTTTTATTCATGCTTCAGTTCTCAGTGTAGGTACTTCCCCTTTGAGCTCCCTTAGCACTCCATGCTTGCTTTTATTAGTATGTTCATTTACTGTTTAGCTGACTATTTCCCTTTGGAATTATGAGCTCCTGATAGGCAAAAGCCATGTCTACCTTACTCATCATTATTTCCAGAATCTAATATCTGGCTCATAAAAGGTTCTTAATGAATAACTAAAGAATAAATGAATTAGTTGTATATGTAAAACATGTTTATAAACCCAGTGTTAATTATTTTGAAAAATGAAATGAGTGCCTTGGTAATTGTCAGTAATGTCTGGAACTTTGAAGGTGATGAGGAGTGTTTTGGTGAGGGCTTGTATTGTGGCTATACTATGTACAGAGGTACATATGATGTTGATTTATATTTTGGATATCTGTGAGGCAAGAAATTTCCTGAGTTTTTTTTACTACAAAGGGGATAACCTTGGATAAGGAGTTGTTGCTGTCATCATTTGTACCAGATGACCATACCATTGGCAGTGGCCCAAACTGCTGTGCAAATGGCAAATGGGACATATTGTTGGCCAGGGCATCCTCTAGTGCTAAGGTGATCATTGGAGGTTTGATCAGTTGTGCTGACCTTGGGCCCTACCCTTGATTAGGGATGTCCTGGTTAGGGGATAGAGTAGCTCTCCAGCAGACTGTATGGTGTGGGAGTGTCTCTACCACCCATAAAGTATATAGACTCCCTTTTCTGGTCACTCATTTGATTCCAACAGGCTCTCCAGGTGGCAAGTGGGTCTGGGAGAGCGATGATCACCTCTGGTGTTTTTATATCTAGCAAGGGATTGAGGACAGGGAGGCTGTCTCCTCTTGTAGGTAAGATATTCCAGAGGGCCCAGGTTTGGCCCTAACCTGTAAGCACTATTTCCATTTCAATAAGGAGGCCTCTGTATGCTAAATAAGCCTGTAAGGTGCTGTGTTTGTGACCCAAGGCATAATGAGCAGCTAGGTAAAAGACTGGTCTGGTAAAGCTGAGTCAAGGCTGAGCTCAGGGCCTGTGAGAGTTTCCATCCATCCCCAGAGGAACCCAATATGTGGCCAGCGATTGCTGCTTTAAAGGTGTATAGTATGACGCTGCAGAGTTTCTTGCACTGGAAGTCCATGAGCAATTTATGGATGTCATAGGTGGTCCAAAAACTTCAGGGGGAGGTTGCTAATGTCTTTACAGTGAAGGAATCTCCAAAGGCACTAATGGGATTGGCTGTTGCATTACAATTTGGACAGATTTTAGAGTCTGTTGTTGTAGGGAGCGCCATTCAAAGTGGGCTGATTTGTGAGTAACAACATAAGTGGGATTTAGCAAAATTTATAAGTGAGGAATATGTTTCCTCCAAATTTGAGTAGTTCCAGCAAGTGTTGGGCCTGCCTTAAATCAGTGGGTGTGGATAAGGTAAGGAGTTAGTTCCATGAACCAAAATGCTCAGAAATGTTATTAATGTGGTAGAGCCTTGAATCTTATGGGGAAGAATGACTCAGCCCTAATTGGAGAAGTCTATGACAAATGTTTATATATCCTGTGTGACTGTATCCTTTGAATCTCCTCAAAGGAGGATGTAGTCAATGTGATGTCATACTTGTGTTCCTGGAGAAAATAGAATGCCTGCAAAGAATGATTGTGATGGCAGGGCTGTTGAAATACCCCGTGGGGAGACAAGTGAAAGTATATTGTGTTCCTTCAAAGGGGATGCCATATTTCAGTTGAAAGACTGTCAAAATGGGCAGTGCCAAGAACATATTAGCTAAATCTGTAACAGCATAATACTTTCCAGTTGCTGATAGGGTGGAGTCAGTAGTATCAATGATATCAGATATGGGGACCTTAATTTAGAGTATCATGGCATTAAGGTTAGGGTAAACCACTGTTAGGTATCATTTGTTTTCATCAGGTTTGAGCACTGTCCAAATTGGGTTATCAAAGAGGGAGACAGTAGAAACAATGACCCCCCCTTTCAGTAAGTCTTGCATAATGACTTTTAATTCCTGTAGATCTTGTTTCAAAATACATTGAGCTATTCATTAACTATCTTACGCAAGTGGAAGGGAGGTGTGGAGAAGGCCTATGGGATACTATTTTGTGAAACCAACTGTAAGTGTCAAAGACTTTCTTTTATTCAGACTCATCACTTAACTGAATCAGGGCTTGCCCACTGGGGTTATTTTAGGGGAAATGAGTGCTATGACCTTGAGGAATTTATTTAAGAAAATAATGCTGATGGTTACGGTGAGGCATTGCTGTTAGCTGTATGTTTTAATGTCCCATAAGTCCTCTAAGAGCATAGATGGTACCTTGTTTAAATTTTGTGGGACCCCAAGTATAACTAACTTGAGTCCAGTATTGACTAAGGCCATGAAGATTTGCTGGTTGTAGGGAGACCAACGAACAACTAGGGAGGTATAGGGGTAAATTGTCTCCAGGTGTTGTACCTTGTACCTCTGAGAGATGCTGAGTCCCTAGCAGGTTTGTGGTGGTTGCCACTGCTTAAAATCAGGATATTCAGTAGTTGGCCCTTGGGGTATTAGGGGCATGAGAATCATGGAGGTCTGGAGGCAACTTGCTATATATGTGCTGTGGCCTGGCACTGCGGGCCTTGTAGCTTCTGCACAGTTTGCTATAATAAAGCTTGTAACTCTTCAGGGGTTGTGCCCAAGATGAAATGATTTGGGAAACCCAGATTTTAGAATCTCCAATATTAGACCTTTTGATGAGGTTATTGGTTTTGGCGGGGCTGATTGCCTGGAGGTCCTTTATTAGAACCATTGCCTCCTTTAATAATTCTTATTTCCTTGATTATCTCCTTGATAGGTAAATATTTATTTGAGTTTCCTCTTGTTCTTCATGGTAAGTAGATGTAGGCCATCTAATGCTTTCTTAATAGTGGCAGCCTGGCTAATAAGGGGAAACAAGTCTACTTGATTCTTTGGGAGTGTCTTCTTTAAAAGAATTGTCTTGGATCAGCATTAAAAGTTTCTTCTTGAGGCTAGTAAGTACTTCTGGTTGATTGGGATGTTCCAGAAAAAAATAATAAATCCTTTGCACCATGCCAGTTTTCCTCAATAGCTATTGTTCTTCCTTTAAGTTTTTCCAACTAGTGAAAGCATGAGCATTTACAATGGTGGCAGTTGGATGGGCTAATTTTCATTCTATGAACACCCAGTGGATTAGAGAAAAGACAGGGAGATGAGCTCTAGAATTTTATAGAGGGTGCATATTATGAACCCATTTATTATGGTCCCATTTCAGTAGATCAAATGCATTTCTCAATAAATTATTAATTTGGGGATCATAAGGTGTGCTTGCCAATTAACATATCTCAACAAATGTTAATGTTAATTCTGAACTAGTGTTATAGAGATACAAAAGCCAGTTGGTTCCCTTTTCATCTTCCCATTGAATAAATTCTTTTAGTCAGTTTTGAATTTCTAATAGAATAAATCGTAGATCTCTGTTTTAGTTTCTCTTTCCTAAACCCAAATACAAGTTTTTTTTGAGTAGTTATAAGGAACACTTTGGGGGAGGTCTTACCCTGTCCTACCTTTAAGTTTCTCCATCCATGGAATTCCAGGTCATTAGGGTCAGGAATTTCACACACACCCTCATAACAACACCTACAAATATCACCTGTTTTGTTGCCTCAGGGGCCTCTGCTCCATGAGGTGGATATGGCCACTGAGCATGCTGATAGGTCGTGGCGCCTAGAGTCAGGTGATCACTTTTTAAATTTTCTGGTAAATTTATAGTTTCCTCCGGCCCCTCTGTGGAACTGGTATACTTTGGTATACTTTTATTATTATCTGTGCTTTGGAGCATCATGGATTTCCCCTCTCAGTTCTGAGGATCAGGATCTTTTTTGTAACAGAAGTAAAACACCAATGACAGAGAGTCACTTTCAGCCTCACAGAGTCCCCGTGAGCCAGGTGCCCTGTGGAGCTTGTACTTCAGCATGATAACATACTAGTTTTTCTTTTCTCATATGAGCAGCCACCAAAGGGACGGTTGTATGTTTGTCCATGAGTGTTCTCTAGAACAGGGGTCAACATCTGTGTGGTGCACACAAACAACAGTCACAGGGCAGGAGTCATTCTCTGAGCCTAGAATGGGTCAGGGTAAGCTTATATTAAAAGCAAGACACACAGTTCAATCTGAAAAACACAGATCTGGGCCATGGCATACCATCCAGGGTGACTTTGGAGGGCACCAATCCCTGTTAGGGACTCCTGTTCCAACTGCCGTTGTCAAAGTTTCTGATTTAGGTCAGTTAAATCTATAACAGAGCCTCAGTAGGACTCAGCCCATGCAGTACAAAAGAGCCCAGCTCAGAGTGCAAGCTTGCCAGCAGTCCACAACACAGCTCAAAGGGCACACCGGCCAGTTGGCAGCAGCTCCAAAAGCATGCATGCCAACAGGCAGAAGAGCTGGTTAGCAATCTCAAAACAAGAGAATAAGCACCCCCAGGTGGTTGTGGTCATTGCTTAGGCCATCATGCTTACAGTGCCTGTTCTCCTGTAGTTGCCCACGGAGGGTGGGATCAATCCCTCACCCAAAATTTGCTTGGTTGTCAAGACTGATGATAGCACACATGCACCAAGAAAGCATGAAAAAAAAATCATTACTCATGTATTGAGGCTTTCTGGAGAGAGTAGGGCATGCACCCAAGCCAATCCGAAATGGCTTGTGTGAAACAAAGGATAGTGACTTTGGTTTTTATTGTAGTTAGGGGGCAGGGGCACAGTGAGTATTCCCATGCGTATCCAGGGCATGTGTGGTTTGGACTTCTCTGCTGTCACCTGGGGAGAGAGTACCAGGGCTTCCTTACCAGCTTGTCAAATGTGGGGCAAGAGGGAAAGAGAGAGGGTTTGGGCCTCTCAAAAAAAAAAATGGAGTCAGACTTTTTAATACACAAATACAAAATGTTTTACAAAATTCTAATTTTGATCTGAAAACTCAGATTGTATCATTAGCAACAAGTTTTGTCAGGTGTTTTTCAAGAAGTGACAGTCTCACATTGCTTTTGACAAAGTGTCTGCTAAATACGTAAGTCTGAATAATCATAGTTTGTTAGTCATTCTTTCAAGTTAAAGTAGTGTGCCATGGGAAGAGTAGTTAACATAGCTTGCAGCTCAGTCACACAACTGCTTTTCCTCACGACAACCGTGGTACTTGGGTATACAGCAGAAGTGCTTTATACTTACTTCCCGTTTTCTTTTCTTTTTTAAAACATTTTTAATAGACTTCATTCTTTTAGAGCAGTTTCAGTTTCACAGCAGAATTGAACAGAAAATATAGTTCCCACATAGCCCTCCCCACCCACATATATATATACTCGCCTACCCTCAACATCCCTCACCAGTGTGGCATATTTTGTACAATCGATGTACCAACATGGGCACATTATTATCAACCAAAGTCCATAGTTTACATTAGGGTTTACTCTTGATTTTGTACATTCTTGAAGTTTTGACAAATGCATAATGACATGTAGCCACCACTGTAGTATCATACAGAATAATTTCATTGCCCTAAAAGTCCCTTGTGCTCCATCTATTCATTCTTCCCTTCCTCCCTCTCCCCAAACCCCTGGAAACCATGATCTTTTCTATTGTTTCTATAGCTGTGCCTCTTCCAGAATGTCATTTGGTTGGAATCATATAGTTTGTAGCCTTTTCAGACTGGCTTCTTTCATTTAATAAAATGTGTTTTTAAGTTTCTTCTATGTCTTTCATGGCTTGATAGATCATTTTTTAAACTGTATGTATATTTTTAATTTACATATATGTACTGTTCATCGTTTCTAAGAATGTTTAGAGCTTTAGTTTTTTAAACTTACATAGTTATCAAAGGAATAAAGCCAACCACAAAATAAGAATTGACTCAAAAAGATAATAACACCCTGCTATTAACAGCAACATTATTTATAAATGCCAAGATATGGAAGCATCCTAAGTGCACACCAATAGTTGAATAGATAATGGAGATGGAGATGCAGTGTGTGTGTGTGTGTGTGTGTGTGTGTAATGGAATACAACTCACCCATAAAAAGAAGGATATTTTGCCATTTGCAGCCCTTCATTCACTTTTTTTTCACTTGAAAAGCCAGAATTTTATAACTGGCAGAGACATTTCCATTACATCAAAAACAACAAAATACCTAGAAATAAACTTAACCAAGGAGGTTACCTATACTCTGAAAACTGAAATGACACAAAGAAATGGAAAGATTTCTTGTGCTCTTGGATTGGAAGAATCAAAACTATCAAAATGGCCACACTACCCAAAGCAATCCACAGATCCAACGCAACCCCCATCAAAATACTTGTGGCATTCCTCACAGAACTAGAACAAACAATTCCAAAATTTATAAGGAACCACAAAAGACCCCGAACAGCCAAAGCAATCTTTTGTATGTCTCTCTCTCTTTTTTTTTTTCTTCTCTTTCTTCTTTTTGTTCTGTTTTCTTATGTTTTGATTACTAGAGAATGTCCTTTAACATTTGTTGTAAAGCTGGTCTGGTGGTGCTGAAATCTTTTAGCTTTTGTTTATCTGTGAAGCTTTTGATTTCTCCATCAAATGTGAAGGAGATCCTTGCTGGATAGAGTATTCTTGGTTGTAAGTTTCCCCCTTGCATCACTTGAAATACATCGTGCCACTCCCTTCTGGTCTGTAGCATTCCTGCTGAAAAATCAGCTGATAACCTCATGGGAGTTCCCTTGTATGTTATTTGTTGCTTTTCTCTTGCTAATTTTAATATTTTCTCCTTATCCTTAATTATTGTCAATTTGATGACTATATGCCTTGGTGTATTCCTCTTACGGTTGATTCTGTCTGGTACTCACTACGCTTCCAGGACTTGGGTGACTGTTTCCTTTCCCATGTTGGGGAAGTTTTCGGTTATTATCTCTCCAAAAATTTTCTCAGGTCCTTTCTCTCTTTCTTCTCTTTCTGGGACCCCTGTAATGTGAATATTAGAGCACTTCCTGTTCCTCTTCTTAAACTGTACTCATTCCTTTTTATTCTTTTTTCTTTTTTCTGTTCTGAAGTAGTGATTTCCACCAATCTATCTTCTAGCTCACTGATCTGCTTTTCTGCCTCATTTAGTCTATTCTTGTTTCCTTCTAGTGTATTGTTCATTTCAGTGCTTTTATTCAACTCTGGGTATTCTTTATATTTTCTAACTCTTTGCTAAAAACTTCACTCTGTGCATCTATACTCCTCTTGAGTTTTCTGAACATCTTGGCCATCACTACTTTAAACTCTTTCTCAGATAAATTACCTATCTCCTCATCACTTATTTCTTCTTCTGGGATTTTATCTTGTGCCTTGGCCTGGGAGGTATTCCTTTGCCGCCTCATGTTGTCTATCTTTCTGTGTGTTTGTGGATTCCTTCCACAGGCTTTGGAATTATTTTCTTATTTCTAGTATCTGCCACTGGTGGATGAGGCTGGACTAGAGGCTTATGCAGGTTTCCTGGCAGGAGGAGCCAGTGCCTGCCCACTGCTGGGTGAAGCTTGGTCCTGGACCTCTGGTGGGTAGGCCTGTGTCTAGAGGCCTTTGTGGCTTAGGAAGTCTGAGGATAGATGGGGCTGTGTTCCTACCCTGTATGTTGTTTGGCCTGAGGCTTCCCTACAGGCTGTTGGGTGGGGCTAGGCCTTGGTGCTAATGATCCAATAAAGGTGTCAGCCTCCAGGAAAGCTCATGTAGATTAATACTCCCAGAATGTCCACTGCCAGCGTTTATGTCCCTTGAGTGAGTCGCAGCCGTCCCCCACGTCCCCAGAAGACCCTCCCAATCCAGCAGACAGGTCTGACCCAGGTTCCTATGAAATCACTGCCTCTGCCCTTGGACCTGGTGCATGTGAATGTTTGTGTATGCTTCTCAAGCGAATGGAGTCTCTGTTTCCCCCAATCCTGAGGGGCTCCCGGAGCCAAGCCCCCCTGGCCTTTAAAACCAGGTGTCCTGGGATCTTCTTTTCCCAGTGCCGGGACCTGAGCTGGGGAGCCTGACGTGGGGCTTAGAGCTCTTACTCCTGTGGGAGGGCCTCTATGACTTAACAAATCTTCAGCTTGCAGGTCACCCACCCAGGGGGTTTGGGGCCCAATTATATTGCAAATATGCCCCTCCTACCATCTTGCTGTGGTTCCTTCTTTATGTTTCCAGTTGCAGAAGATCTTTTTTGCTAGATTCCAGTCTTTTTTCAATGGTTGTTTAGCATTCAGTTGTGGTTTCATTGTAGTTGCAAGGAGAGGCAAGCTTGTGCTCCTACCACTCCGCCATCTTGACCGGAACTCCTAGGCTTTATTTTTTCCCATTTTCTTACACAAGCTGTTGAAGAGATATTTCTCAGACATCAAGATTTAATGAAATTAATCCTGTTTATTGTTTCGTCAAGGAAATTTGTAGAGAAACTGGCATTTTCTCTAGCCATGAATGCATGGCTGTGAAGAACATGATGGCTACTGGTTCAGTTTGGTGGCAGTGGCCTTGGTTCATGCTAAGGTGCCAGCAGTTTTCCCTAATATTGCCTGTGCACTATCAGTGAAAATGTTAATTCAGTGAAAGAGCAAATAATGTCTTAGTATTATTATGAAAATAGTTTTGACCTGCTCCCCTGAATGTATCTCAGGTATCACCCTGCCCCCTTTCTGATGTTTTTATTTCACAACTTGAAAACTGCTGGACGGGAAAAAAAATCAAGTGGCAAGGAAGTACACTTTGCTCTCCCTGAGGTCATAGTGCAAGGATGCTACTACAAGGGGGATGAAAAGTGGGACCAATAATTCAGCCTACCAGGATGGGTGTCATCAATCTCAGCTTGCGTCAAACTGAACTCACTCTGTTAATTTGCACTATGTTCTAGGCTCTGTTTAGGGGAATCAACAATAAACAGTGAATAAGATGTTCTCAGATGAATAGAGGTTGGACACACTGAAATAAATGATCACAAAGCACTTATTAATAGGTCCTATGATAGAAATACATACTTTGTGCTAAGGGAGCACAGTAACTAAATCTCCACAGTGGGTTCAGAAAAGATTTAACTAAGGTTGTGATGTTTAGGCTTCTACAGTGTTTAGAAGAACAGTAGAAGTAGTTCAAGTGAGGAAAGAAGGATCAGACCTTTCAGCTGAGGAAATGACATGAAGGTGACAAAGAGTGAAACCTGCTGACATTTCTTCAAAACCAGCTCCAACTCTGGGCTTCTATGACTATCTCATAGTGACCCCTGTATTAATCACCCTAGATTACAATCTGAGGCTTATTCTCATCTCTGTCTTCTCCTCTTTAGCTGTTCATTCACTCATTCATATTCACTCATTGAAAGCATATCAAGCACCTGTAAGACATTTTTGCAGTTGCATCTTAGTCAGGGTGGAGCGCAAAAGAAGGTAGGAAATTACATGGAGTCACAATTACCTATGAAAATTCCTTAGATCACTTGTCAAGTACAATATAATTTTATGAAGACACCAAGAGTTGAATTGGGGTGGGGGGGGGTCCATGTAAAAAAGGACCTTTTAATATTAGATTTACACAGCCCTGCTGTGAGATGCTCACACTATGAGAGGCACATGGGAACGGAGACCTAGTGAAGGAATCAAGTTCATAGCTTCTGGTTCATGCTCATTCCCTGAACCATGATCTCTGAGAGGAGTAGTAGGCAAATGAGCATGCACATTTTACATTGTTCCTCCCTCTTTCTCATGCGTGCATGCACACACTCCCATACTTGAATCTGTATAGGTAAAATGCATGTACGATGAGACTCTGTTCTATTTTGTCCCTGGTTATGTTGGCATTTATCATTTCTTTTCAGCTGCCTCTGTCACCATCCTGCTCTGGCCTGCTGGTTTTCTGTTATGTTCCTGGATAGTTGGCTGCCTGCATGCTTCTATCCATTTTTGGCATTAAAGGCAGATGAAGCTGCTAAAACTTCCTTGATTAAAGCCTAAATGGGTACCCTGTTTCTAGTTGGACACTCAGCATAGACAACATTATACCATTTAATTTTTTATCTATCTGACGTCTTTACTCACCCAGAATGTGAGGTCTTTGAGGGTAAAAATCACCTCTTTTATTCTCTGTTTTCTCAGACTCTCTCCATAGTAGGACCTCCATGAATTCTCGTTCTTTTTGATAATAATAAAGGTGACACTGAAGGTACATTGTACACATTGCATTCAAATGGATGCCACTTGGAATTTTTTTCCACCTGTGTGCACAGCTCCTCCCTCCCTAACTCTTTCTTAAGATAATTAATGGTATGACAGTGATTACTCCATTCATGAGCTCTGCTTCTAGGAAACCTAAAACTGTCATTTATCATTATTTTCTGCAAATCTGTTTTTCAAATCTGATTCTCTTAAAGTCCCTAAAGCAGATTCAACAAGTTCTTAAGGATTTACAGGTTTGTTCTGCATGGGAGCAGTCACCCTGCTGAGTGAGTTCTTCCTTCCACTTGGAGGGGCTGTGGGTGGAATGGAACATGACATACAACAGAGGGGCTTTTCCATGTGCCTTGTCCACAAGTGTGAAAGAGTAGGGGACCCCCATCCATGCAACACTGCGTAGAGTGAGAGTTTAATAAATGTTCCTTATTATTTGTGCCCAACTTCTTCTAAGAAGAATTTAGGGTAGTTTACAAAGAAAATAAGTTAGTCATAAGAAATAAGAGGCAAAGAAAAAATGTGAGATGAAAACGGTTAGTGCAAAAAGGTACACTGTGATCCTATACACTTGTAAAGGTGGGGCATTTATTTGCTCCGTGCATTCTTGCAAGACCCTGCAGTTAGAACTATCATAGGATCACAGTGCCCTGAGGTTAAAACAATGTAGTCAGTTGAGAAGCACAATTCCTGTGACTGAATCCAGAGAGAAACATCTGCCAAGGATTTCTATAAAGAGAATCCCTATAGTAAATAATGTCCTCAACAAAGTTCTTACAATAGATGCAGTAATGGAATTCTTAGGGCTATTTCTTATAATGTCCTTAAATATAGCCTTGGAGATGGATGTGTTGGAGAAAAAGAGGCTTCCTTTGAGTCTGGGAGGGGAAGAGATAGTCTTGAACCAGACCAAGGCAGGGGTTGGCAAGGCTGGGCCAGGCAGTGCTGGCTGGGAAGGATTGAGCAGAACATGAACAGGACTGAACAGGGCTTAGCTGGGCAAGGCAGATTGGGCATGACCACACAGTACTGGTTAGAGTGAAGCATGTGCTGTGCTGAGCAGGTCTGGGCAGAAGTCATCAGAACTGGGTATTTCAGGACTGGGCAGCTCAGGGCAGAACTGGGCAGGACTTCTAGGGCTGAATGGAGCAGGACAGAGTAAGGCAAGGCTTGGCATGACTGGACAAGACTGATTAGATCTGGGTAGGGGACAGAACGTAGCAGGACAGAGTTTTGGACTCTGAAGAGAGTTGCTGGAAGAAGGAAAATGTCTTCTGCTCCCAGAAGTCCCTAGAAATTGCAGCTTTAGAACTCATCCTCCCTAGGTATCCGGAGGATGCTTTTCCTGTTTCCATTGTGGATTGTGAGGCGTGGCAAGGGTAGTGGAAACTCAGGTCTCCCCTGAGGACACTGGCTCAATTATCATGCACTGAATGAATAGTATCATGATTGGTGAAGACTATCTGGATCTAATATGTCCTCTGCAAGGAAGGCCCTTCTTCCCTGTAAAATTCCTTCTCCTTCATGACCCAGTCGAGATGGCGCTTCCTCCATGACACCTTTCTGATGCCTCAGCTCTGCAATTTGCTGATCCTTCACCTACAACCACCTTGAAGAACCAATAATTTGTATCTGTGTCATTCCTAGTGTTGGTTGAAATTAATCCTCTTTTTCCTGCTTATTCATCATCATGAGTGAAAGTGATGTTACTTGAATGATCTCTAATTGGGAACACCTAATATTAGTAACAAACAATTTGTAGTATGCTTCGCAATAAGTATTGTGCTCAGGACAGCTCTACTGGGAGCAGTTTTCATAGGCTAAGACAGGTTTGTCTGCAGGATCAAGGACTAGAGCTGGAAGGGTCCTAAAGGAGGTCTTATTTAGGAAACAGGCCCAGAGAGCATAATTGACCTACTAGAAGTCACTCAGAGAATGCAGGGGAGAACCTCAGCAAACTTTTGACTCTTGATCTGATGTTTCCCCTCCAGGACTTTTCAAAAACATGTGTCTTTATACCCCAGTGAGCTCTGGGTTAGTGGCTCTGAAACCAAGATTCTCAAAATGTGGGTCAATAACTCCCAGAATTTGGAGATTTGTAGAAGCTTCTCTGGAATGTCAATTCCCAGCCTGAACTTATGATACCTTTACCCCTTAATTCTATAGCTTCCCCAGGGGCTTCTTCTCTTTTTAATGATTTTGCTGGGGTACTATTGGAGCCCCTGAAGTTGAGTGAGAATCACAAATAAACACATCCAGATCAGCCTGGTAGAAAGAGGACGGATCCTAGAGTCAGACAAACATGGGTTTGGATCCAAGTTTCATAGCTTGAGTGAATCATTTACCATTCCTGAGTCTCAGTTTTCTAATCTGTAAACTGGAGGGAAGGGTATTTACCTCACAGGACTGTTGTGAGGAATATGAGAGGTAATGAATTGAATGTAACATGCCTAGCACAAGGTAGGTGCTCAATAGGACACGTTTTTGTCTTTCTCCTTAAAAGGAGCTGTCAGATGTCATTTAGTAGAGGCTGTTCATGCCTGGGAGACAGTTCAGAACAGCAGGCTGCTTAGGAGTGCAGGCTCTGAAGTCAGACCGCAGCCCTAGTTCAAAGCTTTGCTGTCACATAAATTATAGGCTGTGTCAACTTGCATAGGTAAGCCTCAGTTTTCTCATCATCCCTCCTTTATAGAACCATTGTGAAGATTAAATGAAATACTGCATGCACACGGTTTAGCAGTGCCCAATATCCTTCAATGCTGACCATTACTGGCAGTATTATTACCCTATTAAAACACTTTAGACGGATGACATGAGAATCTTCCAAAGCCTGGGACTCCCTGACAGCTAACTCACCCTTGGACGCAGCTCTCCCACCAGGCTGGCTGAGCCCTGCAGATACCTCTTGTCTCTCTGAGCTTGATCCTCTAGCCCTTAGGAAATATAGGGGGCTTCATGGCAGGTGCCTTTCCCTCCCTGGATGTGGTGAGCTCCACTTCTGTAAAGCCTCAGAAGCACATCTGAAAACTATAAGAGTAATACATGGTTAAATAAGTGCAGGGGCCCTCTCCTGCCCCCTCCCCCAACTCAGGGTGTCCGCCATCCTCCTCCCCTCTCTCTCTGCTCTCCCAGGGCTGCTGCCACAGCTCTGCATCCAGGAATTCTCCTTCCTTCCCACCCCCAACCCCAGTTTGGCTGACCCTCATTAGCAATGCAGATTTTCCCAGCCAGGACCTGCCTAATCCAGGTTTTGAAGCTTTACCCAGATAAACATTTAATGAGTACGGAGCACAGTGGACTTCATCCTGAGGGAGACAGGGGATGGAAGAGCAGACCCCTGGGACCAGGACTGGGAGCTGGAGGAGCAGCTGCTGCTTGCATCTGCACCCTCTGCACCCCACCTTCCCGTCCTCTCAGTCTTAAAAGAGCCCAGTAGGCTCCATAGGGACATGCACTGGGTTGGCTTCTAGCACCTCAGAGCTGTGGCTGTGTCTCTCATCAGATCAGGTCATGATCCCCCCAGGGCTGAGGCAGGGGCACGGGGAGAGACCAGATCCATGATTTAATTGGGGAGCCACTGGCAAGGCTAGACCAACAGGGCAGGGAGGGCCCCTCCAGGAGCAGCCTACTTGGCCATCATCCCTGAGAGGAAAGGTCAGGGCACCAACAGTGCACTTTCTCTCCACCCAAAGCCCAAGCTCGCTGGCCCTCTGGGGGCTTGGGGTGACTCTGAAGGATGATGAGATCCCAAGACATAGACCTTGAAAGAGGCATCTCTAGGGGTCTGTGAGACACAATGAAATGAAACACCGGCCTTGGAAACCATTTTCATATGTATTATGTGTGTACCATGTGGAGTTCCACAGTATGCCTGTGAGGTGGGCAGGGCACATTTACATTCCCAGTTTATGGACAGAGGAACTGAGGCCTAGATAAGATGAGTGAAGGCTCTGATATTGCTAAGTGAATCATACAGGGCCAAGACTAGAACCAGAATTTAGGTCTTCTGACTTTGGTCAGTGCTCTTTCTAAGGGAGTCAACTGCTCCAGGCAGCTCCACCAGAGGTCTCCTCTGCTCCTGGAGAAGGTCCTCAGGCCTTAAAAGATGGCTAGGTCAAGATGTCAGCACCCGACATAATATGAGTGCTGGGCAGGCTGGTAGAGGAGCACAAAGAGCTCTGATCCTTGCTCAACCAGGCAACTTGGGTATCAGTTATTCCATAGAGCATATTTCATCCTCTGAAGAATGGGTACAAAAAGAGCTGTTTTCCAGATATCCGGGGATTCTTGTGAGACTAAAATGAAATGAGATGGAAAAAAAAATGAAATGAGATGAATGTGAAAGTGTTTTGTAAATTGTAAACAGTCATGAAAATGAATGGCATAATTAACACACAGTCAAGAAACCAGGTTCGCAAAACTTACAGAGGAAGAACAGTAGGATAAGAAGAAAGAAGATGGTTTTCTTCCCTGTCTCCCTCCATCTTCTACCTGTATATGCTGTCTACTCTTTCTGTGTGGGAGGTGCTGATATTTTATTTGATCCAGAAACTCTAAGACTAGCCTTAAGATGAAAATGATTTTATGAGCTAAAACCCCAATATATATTCCTAGCTTTCCTTGAACTTCAGACTTTAAGGATGTTATTATATTGATATTTTTTAATACTACTCTCTCTACTCCCAAGAATACGAATTAGATATTTATCTGTTTGACACTATCCATTAAAATAAAAACAATTTAATTTGGAAGTGCTAATGTAATTTGCACACAGATACCACTTAAAAATCATGCCCTAAAAATGTCACACTTCCATTGAACAAGTTTTAGTGGGGTATGTTGCAAAACAGAAGAAATAAATGCATCATAGAGAATGTTATAAAATATAGAAAACTTAATCAATTGCAAGTGCAAGTTTCAACTCCAGTAAAGAGGAATGATTATGTGGGTGAATAATTATTTTAAATATAGGTATAATTGGGATTACCTTTGGCTCATACAAAATATTGTAAAACAAGAGTTTTACATAGCATCAGTTCCCATTATTCCTCATAGAATACTATTGGAGGAAGAAAGACCTTTGCCAGTGACTGCTTGGAAAGATGTAAGGGAATAGGTCAATGTCATTAACCCTTACCTGAAGAAGGAAGTGAAGCCTGGAGAGCTTAAGTAACTCACCCGAGATCATGCTGTCATTCGATAGCAAGGGGATTGTGTAGCCCAAGTGCCCTGACTTCCTGGCTTGTGCATTGGTCTCTAAAGTTTAAATACTTCTTTTTACTGTTAGTTTTTGTTAGGAATGTCATCTGATATGACAGTCTTCTTTTTTTTTTTCTTTTAAAACTTCATTTGTAGAGCTAAATATTTACCACCACCACTCTGCCCTCTCCTCCTTAGTTTCATATTATGTTACAAGGAAACCCAGGGTTCTGTGAATGTGACTTTACCCTGGCGTGTGACTGTATGGTGGTAGAGAGGACTAGGGGTGGGGAATGGTGGTGAATCAGCAGGAGCCTTCATCCTCAGTCTCCCTTTATCTTGAATTGCTCCACTGCTATTTGTCATCTAGCCTGGATTTCAGGGGGAAAAAAATTGATTTTGAAAAGAGAATTCCACTGCCAAAAAAAGAAAAAGAGAATATGAAAACCACCACTGAGAAGAAACCATGCACCTTTTATTGCCAGATCTGTGGTTGAGGGGGGCTCAAGGGTAAGTAGTGAAGGGTGAGGGTAGCTATTTTTTCCAGAAGAGGGCAGGGAGGGGAGGCTTCAAAGAATAGGGCTGCAAATGTTCTCACTCCAGGTGTGAATCTGGAGAAGCCAGGAAGCACCTGCCTCTCTCAGCTGCTCTGGGAGGTTCTGTTTGGCTCAGAGAATCCAGAGCAGCAGCCAAGGGCTGCCTCAGAAACGAACAGGCTGTTTTCAGAAACGAACAGGCTGTTTTCTGAAAATAGGACATTTGGTGTCTTTAAGGCAGTGTACCCCCAGCTCCCATGTGGTTCATTAACTTTGAAAGGGATCAAGATTACAGAGATGTTCAGGGCTGAGTAAGGGTTCAGAGACATATACCATTAAGCAATCCCAAACTGTATGTTTATGAACCCCAAACCTTTTATTTTAGGATCTCAGAGTGCCTTATCTGGGATTAAAGGTGATTACTTCAGCTTTACAGAGAGAAAATAGAGACAGAAGAAAGAACAGAGCATGGGGCTAAGACAGTGAGGAAATGATGGGTTGTTAATAAATTCTAGGGCAGGAGGAGACCTTGAAATGCTGTTGGAAATTTGATGGGATTTCTTCACTTTCCTTCCCCACCCCCTTGTAGAGCTTGAAACTAGGAAGGGGAGATTATATGTTTTGAATCTGAAATTTATTTCTCATTCCTCAAAATATTGCCAATGAGATAATCCTAAAGTGGGGGTTAGATGATTATTAAGAAACCTGAAGAGCAAACATACTGCACCCTTTGAATAGTACTTGATACAAAAGAATAAAAACTACAGTGTGGTTTATTGTTTACACACCAATTCCAGGCCCACCAATTTATTGATAAAGTAGCAGCAAGAGATCCAGCATATGTGGCTGGGAGGATAAGCAACAAATCTGAAGTACATAGAAATGAAAGCTCAGAGTCCAAGAATCAATGATCACATCATAAAAGGGGGCAGTGGTGACAACTTTGTGTGCATTTTATATAGGCTATTTCACTTCATCTTCACAATATCCTTTAGAGGTGGATTTAATCATCTCCATTTTATAGGTGAAGAATCTGAGGCTCAACGCAGTTACAACTTATTTAAGGTCACATGGTAAAGAAGAAGAGTCAGAATTGAATTTAGGTTTAGTTGACTGTTAGGCCCATGTAGTCTTTTTATCCCACCATGGATGGATTTTGATTTGAGGCTAAAGGTCAATGCTATTAGACTTTTAAATGTGGTTAGACAACAAAAAAAGATAAACTATTTTGGAATAAGCTTAACAAGAAATGTGCAAATGCTACATGAAGAAAACCATAAAACACTTCTGAGGGACAAAAAATAGGCTTAAAAAAAGTTGAAACATGTACTTTTTTCTTGGATAGTATATCTCAATATCATCAATATGTGATTTTCTTTAAGTTCATTTATAAATTTGATGTAACCACAATAAAAATGCTAACATACTTTTTTTCTGTAGCTAGACAAGCTGATACTGAATTGTAAAAAATATAAACATGAAAGAATAGCTGTGTGTGTGTGTGTGCATGCGTGCACACGGGGAGTGGTGGGGAGACAGAACCGGGACTATTAGATATTAAAATATACTACAAAGTCTCTATAATTAAAATAGTATAGTACTGGAACATAAATAGACCAATGGAATAAAATAAAATCCAGAAACAGACCAAATACATAGAGAAATTTAATATATATGATAAATGTGGCATCTAAAATCACTGGGGAGAAAAGATAGCTATTTTAATAAGTAATGTGAGGCAACTGGATAGCCATATAGTAAAAGATAAATTAGATCCATACAATATATATTAATAAATTTCAGATGGATCAGAGGGAGAACAGAACTTCTGGCTATGGTGGTGTCAAAAACTGACATATCTTTATCCCTCCAAAATAAGTATAAAACTGGAAGAAAGTATAAGAAGAAGAATTTCAGAGATCTAGAGATTGACCAAAGGCAGACAAAAAATTGAGGTGCATTTATTCTTGAAAAACTAGTAGAGCTTTGGATGAGAACATCAGTCTGCAACCTATATTCTGGGATTGCGATCATCCTCCGACCACTGTCTCCACCTCCACATGCAGATCTGTTGACGAGAATAGTGGTGTTGCCATTGCAGAACTGGCCAGGAAAAACAAGCAGTTTTGTTGCCAAGGAGCCTGGAGTCGATAAGGAACAGAGGGTAAAAACTCTGGGTGTTTTCAGTAAAAGTACAAATCTCAGTATAAAATAAGCTGGGAAAAGCCACTATGCTAACCTGATGTTGTGGTTACACAGTAAGTCTGATGAGATGGTGGCTTAGTCAGATATTTAAGAGGGAAATCCTGGGAATTAGAGTCTAGGGCTAGATAAGCTCTTCACCTACCCTTGACAGACCATGAAACTAGGTGCATGCTAAGGAGAGTCTCAGGAAAGTCCATTGGAAAGTGAGGGTCAAGGCAGACTTGAAAACTGGCCGAACTTTGAACTCTTTGTAACTCGTAGATAAGTTGGTGGAGGGGTGGGTGGAAACTTTGAGAGATCACAGTGTTTGAGAACAACCTCTACTTAAATGGCTGGTTGCTCCTAACCTATATTATCCCTAGAAAGCTGAAAAATGAAGGGAAGAATAAAGAACTGATGAGAAACATCAGTGTGTGCTCACCATGGCAGAGAAGAATTTTGCAGCTCAAGTCAGAGGAAGTTAACTCCCTCTACTGAAAACAAACAAGCAAAACCATACCTCAGGAAAAAAAATTAGAATTGAGACTTGTTATAAAATATTGTCTAATTTTTTTTAATTAGGCATGCAGAAAAACAAGATAGCATTATCCATAATCAAGGGAAAAAAAGCCAATGGAAATGGATTCTGAGTGGGCCCCAAATGTTAAATTTAGCAAAAAAAACTTAAAGCCCTATTATAAATATATTCAAATAATTAAAAGAAACTGTTTCCAAAGAATTTAAGGAAAATACAGTGACTCAACAAATAGAAAATTTCAATAGCAAAAACTACAAAAAGAACCAAGTGGAATTTTAAGGATTGGAAAGTACAATAATTTTAAATAATCACTAGATTTGGTCCATAGCAGGTGTAAATTAGCAGAAGAAGGAATCAGTGAAATCAAAACCAGTTTGATAAAGTCATCTAAGCTGAAGAGCAGGAAAGAAAAAAACTATTGAAGAGAAATTAACAAAGCCTCATAGACCTCTGTGACAATATCAAACATACCAACATATCTGTAAAGGTAGTCCTAAAATGAGAAGAGAGGAAAGAGCAGAATAAACATACATGAAATAATAATTGGAAACTCCCCAAATCAGATTTTAAAGATGAAGCTACAGATCCAGCCAACCCCAAGAAGAATAAACAAGAGAGTAATACCTTGACACAACATATTCAGTGACAAATCCAAAGGCAAAGAATATCTTGTAAACAATAAGGGAAAAATGACTCATCATATGCAAGAGGACAATAATCTAATTAATGGCTGACTTATGAAGGTCATAAGGTATAATGATATGCTGCAAAAGTGCTAAGAGAAGAAACAGGTATAAACCAAGAGGAATATATTGAGCAGTACTATCCTTTGAGTATTAAGACAACAATAAATATTTTCCCAGATAAACAAAAATTGAGAGAATTCATTGCTAATAGACCTTCCCTACAAGAAGTTCTAAAGAAATTTCTTCAAACTGAATGAAAATGATACCTGATGTTAATTGAATACATAGGAAGAAATGAAGAGTGCCAGAAATGGTAAATGTGTGGGTAAAGTGTAAAGGAGAGTGGAGGAAATTGAACTATATTGGAGCAGTCTTGCTATATTTTACTGGAATTTTAAGAAAATATTAACTTGAACTAGATTATGATAAATTAAAGAAATATAATGCAATCCTTAAAATGACCACCAAGAAAATAATGGAGAGAATATAGCTGAAAAATTAATTAATTAATTGAGCAAGTGAAATAATACTAAAAATAATTTAATATAGAATCCACTAAAGGTGAAATAGAGAAAGGAGAAGAGACAAAAGATGTAAGATAATAAATAGCAAAGTGGCAGATGTAAATCCAGTTATATCAATAATTACATTACATATGAGTAGATTAAAAATTACACATTAAAGGCAGAAGTTATCAGACTGGATTTAAAAAATAAGATCCAATTATATGCTATTTGTAAGAGAGCCACCTTAGATTCAAAGACACAAATAAGACGTGAAGAAAATACCATGCAAACAGTAACCATAAGAGAACTGGAGTGGTTATGAATAACATCAGATAAATTAGGCTTGGAGACAACAACTACAACTAGAGACAATGAGGGAAATTTCTAATGATACAAGGATGAATACATCAGGAAGATTCTACAATTATAAACACCTAACAATAGAATTCCAAAATACCTAAAGCAAAAAAGTGACAGAATTGAAAGGAGTAATAATAGACAATTTGGCAAGAATAGTGGAAGATTTCAATAACTCACTATTAATAATAGATATAGTTAAGAGAATTAATAAGGATATAGAAGACTTAACCAGCTATTTACAAAATGTGCCACCCAATACACACAGTTTTTAAGTGCAAATAGAATATTCTTTGGGGTAGAGTTTATGCTAGGCCATAAAGCAAGTCCTAATAAATTTACAAGGATTGAAATCATAGAAAATACGTTCTCCCCCTGCAACAGTAATAAATTAAAAATTTGCAATAGAAAGAAATCTTAAAAATTCCCCAGTATTGAAAATGAAACATACTTCTAAATAACCTGTAGGTTGAAGAAATCACAGGAGAAATTAGGAAATATTTATTAGAAATAAATAAAATTAAAATAACACAACATGTAAGTTTTAGGCTGCAGCTAAAGCAGTGTTTAGAAGAAAATTTATAGCTTTAAAATGCTTATATTAGAAAGAAAGATCTAAAGCCAACAATCTAATTTCTACTTCAAGAAGTTAGAAACATGAGAACAAGTCAAATCAAAATAACTAGAAGGAAAGAAATAATACATTTTCAATGAAATAGAAAACCAAACAGCAATAGAGAAAATCAATGAAACCAAAAAGCTGGTTCCTTGAAAAGATTTTTCCTTTTCAGACATTTAGCTAGACTGACGTAGAAAATGAGAGAAAACACAAGTTGTCAAAAAAAAAAAAGAATAAAAAAGGGATATTGCTAGAAATGCTACAAGAGTTAAAGGAAGAATAAGGGAATATTATAAATCACTTTATGCCAACAAAATCAACAATTTATATAAAATGAGCAGATTCCTAGACAGACACAAATTATCACACTGACTCAATAATAAATAGAAAATTTTAACAGGCATAGAAAGAGCAAAAAATTTGAATTAGTAATTAAAAATCATCCCACAAATATAAGCCCAGGCCTAGATGAATTGAATTCAGTGCTGAATTCAATTAAATGTATGCCAATATTACACAAACCCTTTCAGAAAATAGAGAAGAGAATATTTCTCAACTCATTCTTTGGGGCCAGTATTACCTTGACACCAACCAGACAATGACATTACAAGGAAAGAAAACTACAGAGCATTAGTTTTTATGAAAATAAAAGCAAAAATCATCAGCAAACTAAATCCAGTAACATAAAAAAGGATTATGCACAGTGACCACATGAGATTTATTTCAGGAATCGAAATGAATCAGAGACTCGAATGTGAAAAACAAAACCACACAAGTGCTAGAGTAAAACATGAGTGAATTCTGCTGTGACTTGGGTTTATTCTTATTAATTGTGTTTTGCATTTTGACTGTAAAATTCAGGTTTAATAACAGAAAAGATTGATAAATTTGACTACATCAAAATATAAGAAAAACTTTTCAATGATAGATGTATGCAACTTGACCCATAATAGAAATTAAAATAAAAAATATACTGAGACACTGTTTTTCATCCTTCAGAATTAGGATTGGAAAACAGAAATTCTTATTCATTGCTGATAGGAATGTGAAAAAGTACAGTCTCTCTAAAGAGAATTTGGTAATATCTAACAAAACTACATACATATTTATTTACCTTTGATCCAGATACCCTTTGAAATACACCACCAACAGTAAAGAATACATTAGTTCTAGAGTATGCATTACTTCCTTTTCCTTCACCTTTCAATTTCTGTGAGCTGAATCATTCATTTCTAAAGTTGAGAGTACCTATATTATATTTTGGAATTATAATTAAGTTTTCTTTGACTTTGCTGTAAGTTAATTCCAAAAGTGAAAGCCAACACAAAGCTTTGATGTTATTGTGAGGAGGTGCTGGCTGTTTATTGCAGAGCCAAGTTCTATGCTCTGATTATAGTTCTTTCTCTGTAGTTGCAATGTCTTTTACTCTTGTGCAACTTAAGGGGAAAATCCTCAATGAATTTTTTTCTTACATTCCACCAGTTGCTGAAAATCATGTCATATTTAAGCTGATTTCATATTTGGGCTTTGCCTTTCTTGTTCTTACTCCTCTTCTACTGTCATCCTGAAATTATGAATTGTGTTACATTTCTCTTGTTAAGGGAAGAAATGCACAACTTTTCACCTTACTCCTTTTACTTGTCTGTCTGTTCGAAATCAGGTTCATTTCTTCAAGGACAATAATCTCCTGTTCTGTGTTGAGCCAGTTGCTTCATATTTGGACCATAATTTTCCTGAGAGCTTTTCATTTTTTCTTGGAGTAAGTGCCTTTCTTTATTTCCTCCCATGCTTTTTATGTTTTTAGCATTCCTAATGTGTTTCTTTCACCCTTGGTTTTTTTCTATTTGTTTGTTTTTGTGGTTTGTTTTTAATTCAAATCTTCCTTCTTAGAGGTCTCAGTCTCCCTGATCCATTCTTCACTGGTTGCTAGGCCAGTGAAGCTGTCACATTAGGATTTTTTAAAGTTGTTATCCTTTGTTGCATCCCATTATTATCCTGGGTCCCATAGCTCCCTCTTTCTTTATTTCCATCCCTAATTTGTTGAACTATATCCTAATGTAACTTTTAAAAGAGGATACATGGAATATTAAGTTTCTGAGGTTTTGTATGTATCAAAATACTTTTATTCTTCTTTCATACTTGGATTTATCAATTTTCTGGTTATAAGAACTCTAGATTAAAATAATTTATCATCAGCCTTTAAGATATTCTTCGTCATATTCTAGCATCCAACATTCCTGATGAGAAATATGGTGTCAACTTGGATTTTTTTTTATATGTAAACATTCCCCCCCACCCCCTAGCCCCCGCTTCTCGACAGTTTTATTAGCTTCTGTTAGGCTTGGTGCTCATGTGTCTGGATGTGGGACAGTTTCTTTCTTCCTCCTTGAACACTATACTTTATCTATTAAGAGGCCTTTCAATTGAACCTAGACTTTCTGAATTGACCACTAAGTCTCTTTTCTCTCACCATCACATTGGTGTTTTTGTTCTACATCCTCAAAGTATATACTTTCAGACTTAACTTTATTTTCTAATGATTCTGTTTATTTATTTATTTTTTACTTTGGAGAAATTATATTTTTAATTTCCAAGAGATCTTTATTTTCTCTGATATTTAAAAAAATGGCACTCTGATCTTGCTTTATTAGTTCAGTATTTTCTTGAATTCTACTGGTGACATTTTATTTTAATCTTGATGTTTCCTTATTATGCTGCTGGCTTTGCTTGCTTTCAGGCTTTGCCCAGTCATTTTTTGATTTAGGCTGGAAAAAGATTGGAAATTCTCCGTTCTTGTCTGGGCTTGACTGGCAGCTTTCCTGAGGGTATAGAATCTTGGAAGCCCTATCCTGAAGGCTTTCCAAAGGCCCAAATGAGGAGGACTTTGCTCAGGGACTTTGCTCAAAGAAAGACTGTAGTCTTCCCCACATAGTTCAATCTGATTCACCAGAACAAGAGACATTTTTTCCTCCTTCGCATGGGACAAATTACCTAGCACCTAGTATTCTGCATATGAGAGTGGAGGTAAATTGTTCAACAGACACACCTCTAATTTTCGTTCCATTCTGACTCCAGGTTCCACTGTACTTGCCCCCTCTGGAAGTTTGCCTGAAATTTAACTCCCTCGTCATCTGTAGCCAACATCATAAGTATACTAGACTACAGTTTCATCTGTTATCAGTCAGTACTTACTGAATGATTGCCTTCTCCCTTTTTTGAATGCTCTGGTCTGCTGATGGCCCCTCTGTTCTATTTGATCCTTAATGAAGTCTTGGGAGGAATAAGACATATATTTAGTCCGCTATCTTCAGGAGTAAGTTTTAATTACCAACAGTTTTGAATCCTCTATTAATGCATTCTGTTTTTTAATTTTCCTAGATACAAACCTACTCATTCCTGAATTAGTGATTCTCTGTTCACCAAGGATCAGTATTTACCACTTGATAAGTAATACTGGCTTCTTGGAACTTCCCCAAATCCCTGATTTTCCAGAGGCCAGGCCATGATCACAAAATCTAGAGTGATAGCTTTGTCTTGAGCTTTGCTGTCTCCAAGCCTTTGCCTGTTTTCCCCCCACTGGGATATTCCCCCCTTTCCCTGTACCTCACCTGTTGTTTCCTCCCATATAAATCCCACCCAAGCTTCAAGGCTAGACTGGACAGGCCACTCAAAGTACTTGCCTTATCAATATGCTCTTTCTAACAGAGTCTCTGCCCAGAGCCCTGCTGATGGAGGTTGTCATCAGAGGTTCCTTCACAATGTATACCATGTTATACCATGTGATTCCCCCTACTGCATCACAGCTGATTATGTGAGGCTTGGCCATGACCCAAGGAAAACTAATCTATAGATATGACAGTAGCCTGTGAGGTGACTTTACATTGTTTTACCTGATAAGACTGATGGAGACTAAATTGCATCCATTACTGTGTTGGGCATTTAGGTGATAACTGAGAGGGTATACAGAGTCTGAAGCACATGGAAAGAAGCAAACACAAGCATGTGCTGAATCACATTAATGGTGAGGAATAAATGAGTGACTAAACAAGACAAGGTGGTCGCTGGCAGTGCCTTGGGCCCCAAGTGACCTTCATCTAGTCCCAGACTCTATTAGCTAGGTTGTGCCATAGGCATGTGCACCCCATGAGGTCTAGCTGGAAAGTTTTTCCTGGTTAAGTGAGGTCTGGCTGATGGCTAGGAGTCTTTTTTCCTTAGTCCTGCCCACATTCTAATCGTTAGCCTCCCTTTGCTTGGGAGCATCGTAAGGAAGTTGTAGAATCCAGGCCAGAGTGAAACAAACCTAAAGGCCCATGCTCCATGAAATTGCCACTGCAACCCCAGAAATCACTCCTTCCTCTAAACTCAGAGAGCCCTTTGAACACTACAGGTATTCCTTGCAGGACATGGCCCATGCCTCATGTTTTAACTTTCAGACCTGCACTGTAACTCCTACAAGATTAGAAGAGTATGAGGACCTTGCCTTGTTCACCATTATCTTTTCATAGTGCCTAGAGTAGGAGTGATACATAAGAACTATTCACTGAATGTTTGCTGAATCAGTGAATGAAAAGATGGAAGAGCAAGACAAGGAGAGAGCAGTGGAAAGAAATATTTTGATAAGTACACATGGGAATTTCCTTCTAGCTATTATTTATTCCACTCAGCACATGGATGCGTGCACCTATTGAACAAACATTTTGGGGGTGCACATTGGCTGTGTATTAAGTGTTAGATGTACAAAGAAAGATTTTAAAAAAGATACCTTTCTTCTTAAGTTCCACATAGGAAAAGGGAGTTATAAAGTAATAATTATAGTACAATAAATGTTGGGTTCTGATAGTTTTCAGACTATAAAAGAGAATCTGACATATAAACAAGGAAGTCTTTACCAAAGGGAGGAGAGATTAAGCTCCTACTATGTGTCTGCCCTCTGCATAGATTAACTCAGTTGATTCTCAGAATAGGGTTTTTGTGCCTATATAAAGCATCTTTTATTCATCTGTAGGTGAGAAACAGGCTCAGGGAGATTTGGACTGTGCTTGGGTTCCACAGCCAGCAAGTGTCTGAGGCATCACTTCATCTGTTTCTTCTGACTTTAAATCTTCCTGCTGTCTCAGGTGTCAGGTGCCTGCCTGCCACAGGTAACTGTCTCACAAAGCTTAACCTTGCTCAGACATAAGATTGGTGGATAGAAAACAGAGTTTGATTTAAGATTGTTCTGACTGTAACTAACACCCTGGGGGCGTTTAGAGGAAAACAAGCCCACTGTTTATTGGCCTCACACCACTCTTTCAGTCTCAACAGCTAGCTTCTGTTCTAAGGAGGCCTGGTTTCCCCATCTTCCACCTGGTGCTCAGACCCACACAGCCAGGCACCAACTGCTGGGTCCAAAGGGCGGTACAGACACAGGCTCCAACCTGCAGCTTACCCAGCTGCTTTAGACCTGGGCTTTGCATCAGCTCTGCCTGCAAGACTTTGTTTAATTATTGCAAACCTGCTGACTTCAGGTTTCAATGTTGTTGTTGTTTGTTTTTAAAATACTGTATACTTAAGTTCAGCAAGGGATCTGGAATATAGAGTTAAACATTTATCCATCAGTGGCCATGTCATTATCAAAAGCAGTTGGTAATTTCCACTCCAAGGTTGTGCTGGAACCAATCTGGAGCTCAGCCTGGAGCCCAGGGGTGCTGGGAGCCTTGACAGACTGCAGAGTCACCTGTTGCTACTGGCCACCAGGCATCCAGACATCCAGGCATAAGGCAGGGGCCTAGCAGTGGTGGGGATAGAGACATAGACCCCAAGAGCCAGACTAAGGGGCTGTGCAAAGATGCCAGCTTTGCAAAGTGTAGCAGAGAGGACAGAAAAATGGTATATTGCCCTTGAGCACTGTGTGCCTTTCTTGCTGTGCCGCTGAGCACCTCTGGAGGGAGAACACTGCTGTGCGGGCACAACTGCCTGTGCTCTTCCGACAATTTACCCTCAAGGTTCATATAACCCTTCTGAGCACATTCAGTCCCCCACTTAATCTCTTATAAAAGCTCTGGGTAAATGATGGAGAATGTCTCAGATTGGAAAGAGAGGCTTATTCTGCTCCAGGGAGGGCATAAATGTATATAGAGGTTATGGGCATGGGCTTGAAAATCAGAATAAGCAGTTTCCCAATTCCACTTCTTTCACTTCTTATCTGCCCAAACTGGGGCAAAGAACTTACTTTCTCCAAGCTCCAATGATCTATATAATGGGGCTAATGCTACCTATGTCGTAGTTTGTTGTGAAGAATTAATGAACCACCGTTTAAAGGGCATAAGATACAGCGTAGGCATTTGCTGAATTGCGGCTGTTAAATGAGTAAAGGATCCTTGGTCTCACTCCATGAATAGGCTGAAGGGATTCCTCTATCCTCAGTGGGCCCCAGACTGAGGGTCGTGTGTGTTAGAACCCCTACATGAACTGACACCTTCTTCCTCTTCCTGGGTTCGGATGAGTGTTATTGATCCTGAAATGCTCAGCTTAAGCATCGTCCTCTGCATAGAACTTTCCCTGATCCCCACCAGATGATAAACTCCAGGCGGGCTGTATTTTTCTCTTTGTATTCCAGTATCAGTTATAGTATGTGGTACAGAAAGGCTCAATATAAGAAGAACTGAATTCAGGGTCCAAGTTTGTCCCTTTCTAACCCCCGGGCCAGGTGCCTGCTAGAGGAGATAGGGTCAACAGCACTGAAACAGCATTGACTGTGCTTTTAACAGAACAGGATCCAAAGGAGAGCTTAGTGTTATGCCTGCATGCCTTGTCTGAGTTGGGAATACCTGTGGGTGCTTTAGGCAGATCTAAGCCATTAAAGGGAGAACAACAACAACAACAACAACAACAAATGAAAGGAGAGAAAAATAAGAGAAGAAACAGAGGAAATGCAGATTTGTAATAGGTCCATTATAGATCTTTACTGAGTGAACAAAAAAAATATTGCTTTATTGAGCATGAAAATGAAAGAAGAGAAAGAGAAGAAGAATAGTATTAGGGAGAGGACAACCAAGCAATGCCTTGTAGGCTCATGTTTACCTCTGAAAAGACTCTGTGCCATGCAGTAAATAAGCTCCAGTGAGGTTTCAGCAATGGAAGGAGGAAGAGTGTGGGAGCCACGGGGTTCCAGGTCTGGAGTCAGGTTATCTGGTTGTGGGTTCCCAGTTCCACCAAATGGCCACTCAGCTAGCTCTTTAATACTTGATTTCCTGAGTTAATAGTATCTATCTTCTTGTTGTTGTAAGAGTTAAATGAGATGATCAGTGCAAAAGCGGTTGTCAGAGTGCTTGGTATACAGTAAATGCTCAGTAAATTGTATCAGTTATGTAAATGTTTATATTTTTTGAATGTCCCAGGCCTGACTCCAAAGCCTCAGAGAGTTGGGGAAAGTGTGATGAAGGGGAATCCTTGGATATAGGATAATATGGCCCAAAATAGATCTTCTTCTCTTGCAGTTTTTTGCTCATTGAGATATTCAAAACATTTTTGTATGGATTTAAAGGAATTAAGCCATATGAAGAGACAAAAATAAAAGCAGTGGAAAGAATGATCCTGGAGTCAGAACTCCTAAATTCTAGACTAAATCCCTACCCTTGCTCAATTTTGTGACCATAAGCTCCCAGGGGCTCTGATCACTCATCTGCCAAATAAAGGAGTTGTTCTATAAGCTCTTTTTTGGCTACAAAAGTCATTGATTCTAATATCCAGCCAATCTCAGTTGAAACATTTTTTTCCTTCTTGTCTACATTTGCTTGTTACCCTACCCAGTTGGCTGGGAGCTACAAATTGATAGGCAAAGCAAACCTCACCAGACAGGCTCTTCGTAAAGGGAATTGATGGCTGAATAAATACGAGTTATATCTAGCACTATATATTTAAATACTTAAGTTTAAGAACTCAAAGATTTCTGAGGCAGAAGTAGGGGAGGGGTGGGAGTGGGTGTGAAAAATGCAAAGCATGATCAGACATGGATGTGCATTGGTCCCCCTCTAGAATACAAGCAGTGACTGAATAAGGCAGGGGTTTCCATCTCAGGGAAGAGAGAACCAAGAGGAAACCACAATGACTGATTATACAAAATCAAAGGATGGTCAGACGATGGAGAGGGGAGAGCTGTCTAATGGAGGAGGACATAGTCTCCCATGGCACTCCAAGAGAGAATGATGGCCAACAGGGCAGATTGCAGATTTCAGTGTAATGTCAGAAAACCTATCCATTTCATTAAAAGCAGGAGTTGGGAAACTTTCTCTGTAAAGGAACAGATAGTAGATATTCTCATCTTTATGAGTCATACAGTCTTTGTCACAGTTACTCAAGTCTGCCACTGTGATGTGAAAGCAGCCATAGAAGTACATATAAAACTGGCTGTGTGACAATAAAATATTATTTACAAAAGCTGGTGGCAGGTCAGGTTTGGCCTATGGGCCACAGTTTGACCCTGGTATTAGAGGAACCCTTCTCCCATAACATCACATGGAGAACTATTCCAGTAGAGGTTTAAAGACCCCTTAGTAGTGCCAAGGTGTATATTCCTGGGTAGAGATTCTGATTGGATGGCCTGTGGTGTCCCTTTTAATAATAAATTCTATACTTGTTAGAGGGTGGACATAGGGTGAGACCATGGGGTCCTGAGTGTCTGAGACGGGACAGAAAACTTTGGAAGGAGAAACTGAGGCTCTTAAGACAAACTCCACAATTAGCCTGGGGCTGCTGCAGTCTAGTTTGATGCTTTTCAACTTTGATTTTTTTCTCTTTGGAGGAAGATTGGAAAGAATTTTATGTTCTTAAGATTTGGGTTTGAAATAGAGCTCATGGCGATGGTCAATTACTAACACAGGAGATGGGAAAAAATTCCATTTTTCTTTCTTTTGATATTTTGGTTTCCCCACCATTTGCCCAACATACACATGCACGCACACACGCACACACGCACGCACACACACACACGCACACACACTTCATCACTCACTTGTTTTGTTTACACTTTCATGCAGACCAGATGGATACAGAACAGTCATGTAAGAACCCAAAAGAAGCACAGCCTGAGCAGAAGGGTGCAACTTTGTTTCACTCCATGGCCTCTTCTTCATGTTTTACTCCCCCAGAAAGCCATGCCCTTTTGGGTTTGCTTCGTAATCTGTTCAGTCTTCCTTAAAAATATAGCAGGACTTGGAAATGGAAGGAGGGCTCTGGAGTTGATGGAGGGACTGTTAAGTGTGTATAGACCAGCCTTTGTTACCTGACTCCAGGCCACCAGGCATGTGAAATGTTAAGACAGTGGGCTCTTCCAGGGGCTGCCAGCAGGTCAATGTGGATCCTGTAACAAGCCACTGATAATGTCTAATCTTTGTAAAGCCCAGCTCATTTGGAGCCATGCAGGATTCTAGCTTTTTACATGGCCATTACCTCCAATCAGGAACCAGCTAGGCATATTTGAGGACTTGAACTGAGTTATCTTTCAGTTTTGTGGCATAACTGACTGCAGATTTCTAAGACCTGGTCTACCAGACACTGGAATATCTGCTATTTTAGCATCCTCAGTGTTTCAGAGTAGAAATATGATGGGAGTTTGGAGTCAGATCGTTTGGGTTTAAGCTCTGGCTCCATAACTTAGTAGATATGGGGCCTTGGGCAAGTCTCAGCCTTGTGAGACTTTGGTTCACCACTTGTGAAATGGAAATTTTAAAGTAAAATAAAACAAAACTGTGCCAAGTAGAGTGGATTCTCTTTGTATGTGGTAGTGATGTTCTATAAAGTTGCCATGAACTCTGAATTGGTGAATATTGAACCAGTGCTCGTAGGGGAAATGCAGAGTTAGGTTCCTGTGAGCCTCTGGTCACAGTAGTTTAATCTATCAATATATAACCCCATTTTATGTGTGTTTCTATTTTAAAACATCTTATTTAATATATATTGTTGATTCATTAACACTAAACTCATGGCCAGTAGCACTGTAACTCATGCCTGAATGAAGCCTATCTAACACATGCATTTTCTCTGCCTTGTTGCTGTGCATCACTCCAGCACTGCACTTGGGGACTATTTTAAACAGTGAAATCACCAATAGAAAGCACAAAACTGTGAAAAACTTGACACTAAATAGATGGCAGAAAGGGCACTGGTTTATAGTATGAGAGCTGAAACAAAAAGAACATCACCTTGTTTGACCTCATCTGGGAATCTGCACAAAAATGTTTGCTGCTCTGTGCATGTCTGTGAATAACCAAGAAAGCATTGCCAAGAATTGATTTTGGCATTACAAATAAATTTTAGGGAGTAGGAGACTTCGCAAATATCAAAGGTATGAAATAGTGAGGATCGACTGTACTTGAGACTCACCATGAGGTTCTATTGTGATGAAGTCCAAAGGAACCCGTCTAGTGTGCAAAGGCCTTCAAGATCTATCCCTTGCCTGCTTTTCCAGCCCTTTCTGTGATTGTCATCTGATACACACCTCATTCTACAGCCATCCTTGCTGATCTTTGGTCAAGAAATGCTGTTTCTTGCTTCTGTGCCATTGCACACCACACACTATTTTCTGCCTAAAATTCCCTTTTCATTCCCGTAAAGGTAATCTATTATTCTATTAAAGGAATGCCAATAGGTAGGAAACGTGGTCTTTCACACATTTTGTATATTTGCCTCAGAACAAAAATTCTATTTTTAAGATTCATTTTTTAAGGCACACGTAAATCATGGGAGAAACACATGAAACTTACTTTTCATTAAGGGTCAGTTTCTTCTGAATCTTTTAATTGTCATTTCTTTCAGAAACTCAGTCCTGGTGAGTGCTCTCCATATCAGGGGTTGGAGGAAAATTCCTGCTTCGTTTTTCCAGGCTTTTATACTTAAGATTTACCTTTAGTCTCATCCTGTAGTTTCTACTCTTGACTTGAGCTTTCATCACATGAGACCTTTTGGAATGGTAAGATTGGAAGAACCATAATCAAAATAACATTGTAAATCAAGCCAACCCTTTATGTCTCAGAATGATAGTCCAGCCCTCAGCCCTGGTCACTCCAGGTCAGGGCTGGACTTCCTAGAGGTGTGGAATGAGTAACACAATGAGTCCCATGAGTCTGGATCTTAGGTAGCTGCCTCTGAGCAGCTTGGCTAGATGTCCCTGCCAGCTGGGTTTGGCTCCCATCTGTTCTGCCTATCCCTTGGACAGGTCTGCCCCATTCCTCCCTTGTTTCATGCCTGCCTCTATCTGCTCCTGGGGCTTATTTTTGTGTTTGTTTCATCTTCACTAAGCCAGCTAATTTCTAGCTGCTCCTGGCTTCTCCCATCTGCATGAACTACCTTTCCTCCACCCTTTGTGCCAAGGCCCTGACTGTGCCATCTGACTCCAAAAAGAGGTGGAACTGGGTAGTGAAAACACTGGGTTGAGAGTTAAGCAGACATGGATTCTGGCCCGGTTTCCACCTCTCACTTTCAGGGTATTGTGCAAATCTTTTATTATTCTTTGTCTCAGTTTCCCCATCTATAAAATGAAAGCATTGACTAGATTGCTGAGGGCTTTCCCAGCATTTACATTCTATGCTGCTATGAGTTTTGGGAAGGGAGATGGGTAGGAGGGACATGATTTGTCCACAGGTAGATAAACTACCTTTGACCAGTTCCAGAGCTAATGAAAAATCTGCTCCATGACTATTAGGCTGAAAAGGCTCAGCTGTCAGATCTGCATTTTCCAAGCTTGGTGGTGACAGCATTGTGTGAGTGCTGTTGACAAAAATGAAAATTAGGCAGAACACTAACAATATGGAGGGTACATTATTTGGTTTTCAAAATAATCTCACATTCATGCATTCCTCATCTTTTGGAAGAGAAAAACCTCTCGGGATATCAGTATAAGTCTTACTTCTCGCTTTTAAAATGCTGTTTGGTGGTTTAGAGATTAGCTTAAAAAGGAAGCACAAGCAGCCAAATGCCCATGGATCAAAGCAAGAGAATGTTCACTAATTGAGGGCATTTATAATGTAAAATTAATGACACATATTGATAACGACGGGGATGGTGGTGGTGATGATGGTAATAATGATAACAACAGCCAGGACACGCAGAGCATATATACTGTGTGCGAGGGCCTATATGAAGTCTGTATATGTACTGTCTCATTTAATCCTCAAGAGCCACATTGTATTATCCAAGGTCACACTAATATTATATACACAACGAATCCAAATATGCTTCGGGGACAACAGTAATGTTAGTAATAGTAGTATTTTTACATTACCTTCAGTTTGTAAGCCATTGTCCAGTGATGATACCTTTTCTATTTTGACTTTGGCAACAACCCTAAGCTGTGGAAAGGGTGGCTGTATCTCATGCTATAGATAAGCTTATAAGTTGAGACTTGCAAAGGTAAAGTAACAGACCAACAGGCACCTAAGAAAGAAATGATGAGGATCACTTCAGAGGGACTGCATTGGGGATTCAAGGACAGTTCCACCACTGTGATTTGTACAACAACAAAGAAAATAAAGTGTTTACTCTTGAATGCTGCAAAAGCATTTGCTTAATTGCATGCCCTTTGGCTGTTCTGAAACCTGATTTGGAAATATCTGAGACTATAAAAGGTTTCACAATTCTTTAAAAAGAAAGCAGCTCTCCTTCTTCACAACCTTGGGCTTATTGGTGTGTGTGTGTGTGTGTGTGTGTGTGTGTGTGTGTGTGTGTGTGTGTGTGTGTGTGTGTGTGTGTGTGTGTGTGTGTGTGTGTGTGTGTGTGTGTGTGTGTGTGTGTGTGTGTGTGTTTTCCTGAGCAGAGGAGGGTTTGCAATATTGCAGCCACTGCTGCTCTCTGCCCCTCAGTGATGGCTGCTTTTTCTGCTGAGTTTTTCTTTGAAATCATTGACCTTTGAAATTTTAGGCCTGCTTAATTTCCAGTCTGTGTTGCCTTGGCTGCGGCCAACCCTTAACCCAGGCGCTGTGCAGAGTGGGCTGAGGGGCAGTGGAGTGGAGTCTAAGGCTGGGGCCCTTCTCCTCCCCATGCTGCTTTCATTCCCCCCAAGGTCAGCCAGAGGGCTCAGACAAGAATAAAAGATGATCTCAGTGTGCTCACTTCCAGGTTCTGCATTCAGGAACTTTATGAACTTATTCTTTTAATCTTTCTTCACATTTCTGCCTGGTCTCAGCTTGCTACCATGTGCTTTTCTGAGTAACTTTCTTCTTATTTCCTCTTCTAGGTCATTCATAAGGATGTTAATCATTTAGAAGGATGGGAGCTTTCCCTACCTGGAGAATGCTTTTTCCTGAACTCATTGAAAGTCTCTTTGATTTTCCCAAGAAGCAAGAGAATAAAATCTAGACTAAGTAGGAAAATATTCTGTGTGGATAATATATTTATAAGCTCTGGGTGTTATATCAAAATCCCCACATAGTGTAGAAGCCTGCTACCTGCTCCCATTGGCAGGGTATGTGGTTGCCTATATAGTATGTTTTAAAGTTTGCTAGAAAAAACTCCCTGCCTCTAAATATGTTGCCTTGGATTCTGCCATTACAGATATATAACTTAGTGTTAAATGTTGTCCTCTATGTTCTTGTGATAGGGGTGAGAAACTCTTCTAAAATCAGAATACTCCTAAAGTGGTTTTTAGCTAGAATTGTGTTTGTCTAGGGTAACAGTATCTGGATTGAGTTTTACCAAGTGTAGCAGATGCTGCTGGTACCCCACCCATACCTGTCGATAGGCTTCTCACTGCTTCTGCAAATAGCCCCAGTCTTGGTCCTAGGGCTTTTTCAGGCTGTGGGAGTATGTTTGGCCTGTACACAGAACAGGCCAGTGTGCTGGAGAATTAACACCCTGCAGAAACAGCTTTCCCTCAAGGATGGATGGGATTTTATGTCTGCATTCTCCAACCCCCTCTCTCCTTGGTAGGATAATTCTAGTATGTGTTCTATATGGTCTCCTGGACTTCCCCAGTGAGACCGAGCTCCAGTTTCCCACTGTGGTGACTGGATTGGTGACACACCGTTTTCTGGCTTCCTTCCCCTACCTGTGTCACCTCTCATCTTCCTACTGGTGTTTCCTGGGATTACTTCCCAAATAAACTACAGTTGAATTCTTGTCTCAGGGTTTCCGGGGAAACCCAAACCTAGACACCAAAGTAACAGCAGGTAGGTACAGTCCGCAAAGCATGAAGGACCCAGGCTACTGCTTCCAGCTATTCCATATTGAGTCTGTGGTTTCAGTGTCATGGTGGCGAGAGAGCTGCTGCCCGCTCCAGGCTTTAGGTCCATGTTTCAGCCAGAAAAAAAGGAGAAAACACCAAAAGCCAAGACAGACCAAGACCTTCTCCATTAGAGGTTTTGCCATTTTAAACAGGAAGGGATACCTTCTCCAGAAAGTTCTGCTGTACCTCTTTTGTCAGAATTATGTTTCCCCCACCCCCTCCTACAACAGTGAATACTGGGGAACTGAACAGTTTTAGCTGAGCATATTATCCTGCTAAGCAAAACTGGAACTCTCATTGTAAAATATAATGAAAATGGATATTGGGCAGGCAAGTAGCAATACTTGTCACAGATATTAATGCTTTATAATGTATTACTAACATCTGACTGTGGCACGTTATTTTAGATCCCATTGGTCAAAGTATCTGACTAGCAGCATTAATGCAGGATCTCAGGCCAGCTGTAGACCTGCTGAATCATAATCTGCTTTTTAACAAGAACCATGCCCCCCAACCAGGTAATTTGCATGCACAATCAAGTTTAAGAAGCCTTATGTTAAATCACTTTCCTTGTTGTCAAGATGAACAAGAGCATCCCTGGCCCCTGGTATCCTTTCCTTAGCCTTGCCAAATGTCTTCTCAGTAAATTTCAGTAGAATGAGTGAATAAGTCATGCCAACCTGGGGTTGGAGGAGGAGCTTCCTTTCTTGGCCTTCACAATTAAAATGATTCCTTCTCCTTTGGACTATCCCCTCCTCCATGCCCTTTGCATCTATCTTTTCTATATCATAGTCAGTTTTGAACTTCTCTAATTGTTTTCTTGGACCAAAAAGTCTAAGATCTTATCTCATTAATCTCAGCATCATTCCTACCCCACTGCCTCCCACCACCCAGCTGACTGCTTTTGCTAGGTTAAATTGAGCTGAATGAAACCTTTTATACCTAGTTCTACCTTTTTTTCCCCATTGCTCTGACTATTCATTTTTTTGTTCCTTTTCTTAAAATAAAGCAACTCCTACAACTAACAAGGTAGTGTTTTCTTTTTTTTTCAAGCATTGTTTTAAATGGCTGTGGTATTGAATAAATAGGAAAGTGTAGTGCAGAGACTTCAAGTATTTTTTGACAGCAGGATTCTTTCTACAAACATAGAAACTCAGTGTGTGCTCAGATTTGAGGCAAAGTGCTGTGCTTTAATGAAGTGATGGGGGCCTGGACCCTTATCCATGGGCCTCCCCAGCAGTACCCCTTCCAACCCCTATAGTACTTAAGTGCTTTTGACCATAGTCCAATTGCGTGAGGCAAAAGACTCGATGGCCCACCCATCCCCTCTTTCAGTGATGGATAAGAGTTAGAGAGGATAAAAAAGGATTGGAGAAAGACAAAATTAGCAAACTGTGATAAATTTGTTGCTAGTGAGAAATACATATTGCCTACTATTCACATTGTAAAAGATGAAAGTGAGTGTGTACAAGTCTATATATGCTTTAACAGTGCCCTGTGATCATAAAACAACCCAGTGATTTTATCACACATTCTTTGACAGAGGCTCAAGTTATTCCAATGGCACAAATACACAGGCAGCACATAACGCATTGTGGCCTTATAAAAGCAAATTAGCACAGGGATATAGATGATTAATATTAAACTTTAATTATTGGAAAATTATGGGCCCCAAATGCTGTAAATGCAACCGTATATCACTACATACCATAGGGTTAGCCAAATAATTGATAATGCTCTAAATTGGTATGAATGAAGCTAAATGAACAGCAGTTTATCTTTTGAAAAATCAAAATTAGCAGCTCTTGAAAACTTCACCAGTTCACAGTAGTGTGGTAATCATATTGCTAGTAAGAATCACCTGGAGTGTTATATTCATTGTGAGTGCAACTCACAATAGCACTGAAGACCTGGTAATAAGAAGACCAAATACCTCAAGATTGTTGGGAGTACTACTACCTCTAAGCATTGCACTCACAGTTAGCAGGAGCTGGGAAACAGGGCCAGGCTTTGCAAGGCATCCTCACTTTTTTAGTGGACCCGGAATTAAACTCCTTTGCAAACTCTTAATAATGAGCCATTTTTAATGTATGAATGCCAACATTTAGTAACCTTGATAACTCAGTTTAAGTTGTTACTTAGTAGCCCAGAATCCCACGCCATGATGAAAGTCTATAAAAAGTCTCATTGTTCTCTGAAGGAAGGGAGACCGCTTGCATTCGCCAGGCTTTGAAGATCACTGCTGTAAAGGAATGTGAGACAGGCTGGAAAACTGCTTTGCTTCCCTCAAAGGAGCTTCCTTCATTATGTCGTGCTGCTGGAGATAGAAGCTAAACTCACCAGATGGGCTCCCTCAATGGGTCAGGCATACATTCGGGTACCTGCAAACCTGCCTTGATGTGGTATGACTTGCAGGCAAGTAACTGGTGATGCTACTGGAGGTTCATTAGCAGAATCCCCAGAGGCCCTGGAAGGCATGTCATTGGGACAGTTCCCTAATTTGCTGAGCTTCTTTACTCTTCTCTTAAAAATTTAAAAGCAGTTCAGCAGTTCTGCCACTTCTCACCACCCTTGACTCTAACCACAGGAGCTGCCTTTGGGTCTCCTCAGTGTTCGAGGGCCAGTTTCCAAAGTGGCCCTGACTCCATGAATGTAAGCAGTAGACAGCTTGTAGATATGGCTGTTCATCTACAGGGCTTCTTGTCCTTATCTGTGCCCGTAACTCAGGCGGGCTGCAGGTGAGACCTGCTCAGCTTCAACAGACTTTGGGGGGAAAGAGGAATCAGGAAGAGGGCAGAGCAACCAACCCTCTCCTACAAAAATGGGAGCCAGCAGATCAGTGATGGGCAACCAGGTAGTGCAGCAGATGCCTCTTGGCTCCTGTTAGACTTAATACCTGAGGCAGTTCAGGAGCAGGCCTGGTTCTAAGACGCTGCAGAATTAGAGGCAAGCTTGTTCCATGGATATGAGGATACAGAGCAAGCCTTGGGCACGTGCCCTCTATGACTGGAGAGATCTCATTGTCATATAGTTTCTCATACCATCCAAGTAATGGCTGATTTCTCTAAAGAAGGTTCTAGGTTACCTCATCTAGTTCTGAGTTTAATGGACATGTCTTATCCACTTCCTTCAGAATGTTCATTAGAATCTACCCAGGAGTGATTTGCATGTCTTTGTCTTCCCATAAATGCATGGGAACCCTTGAAGACTCTAGGTCAAGATAGTTTAGAAATAGTGTTTGTTTCCCCTAGGGTCATTAGAGCACACTTATATAATTCTAGGAACAGCCTGATAATTTAAGTTGGACTAGAAGATTTGAGAAAGAAGGGTTGGACCTCCTAGGCCCTGGAGAGAATGCCATCAGCTCTTGTAACAGTGATGGAACTATAACTTCTCAAATGTTGGTGTGCAAAGGAATCAGGAGGTCTTGGGTGAAGGCCAGGATTCTAAAGTTTTAAGCAAGCATCCCAGAATGTTCTTACCTTCTTTGGGAAATACTGCTGTGAAGTTTAGTTTATAGCCTGCACAGGGGTGGCATTAACTGATTTGGGGTCAGGATAAGAGAGTGTGTCTGAAATGACTATGAGGTTAGGGCTCAGATATGCTCTGTGACTCAGAGACAGGCAGGGACTTTGGGGGCTCAGGGAAGAGATCAGTGGTGTATAAATAGGTTTGAGTTTTAAGATTTTGCAGGCATGATATCCTTTCCTTAAATATTCCTTGAACATTAGTCAGGCCTCAGTATTAACTCACTCAGCACTTTAAACTGAAATTTGTGTAGTACCTTCTTTAGGGTAATCCCCTTTAGAGGAGAACATTAAAAAATATCTTATCCTGGTCCTCAGGCCAAGGTTTACCACCTGATTCTAGACAACAGACTCATTCCTCCAGTTTGAGATGCACATAATATACATTGTCTGGCAGGTGCAGGATAGGGGCAACAATGATTGATTGGGTGATCTGAAATTATTTTTTTATTTTTATTTTTTGTTGATGTATAGTTGATTTATAAGTTTGTGTTACTTTCTGGTGTACAGCATAGTGATTCAGTTATACATACATACATATATCTGTATGTTCTCTTTCATATTCTGTTCCATTACAGGTTATATTAAATGTAATTTCTCTGTCCTATACAGTAGGAACTTATTGCTGATGTATTTTATATATAGTAGTTAGTATCTGCTAATCCAAAACTCCTGATTTATCCCTCTTACCTTCTTTCCCCTTTGGTAACTATAAGTTTATTTTCTATGTCTGTGAGTCTCTTTCTGTTTTGTAAATAAGTTCATTTGTAGCATTTTTAAAGATTTCACATATAAGTGATATCATATGATATTTGTCTTTCTCTGATTTACCTAGTGTGATAATCTCTAGGCTATCCATGTTGCTACAAATGACATTATTTTATTCTTTTTTATGACTGAGTGGTATTCCATTGTATACATACTCAGGGCTCCTCAGTTGTCTTAGAAAATTCTAGAAAACCCAAGAATACACAAGCACACATTCCATTAGCTTTTAAAGTGTTGATGTGATCACATGTCATGCAGCCTCTGGAAGACTCCACTGTACACTTGTGATAGAACAAAAGTGAAGCAGGTGAATAATGCCTTGATATTATGAGAATAGTCTTGACCTTATGGACTCCATGAAAGAGTCTTGAAGACCCCCAGGGGGGTTGTGGACCATATTTTGAGAACCACTGTTCTATACATATGTGATTGTATATGCAGAGAGGAGTTCTGCATGAATACCCTAGAATGGGTAAAAATTGTTGCCTCTGGAAGAAGACGCTGGGAAGACCAGGGAACCCTGGTGGGAGAAAAATGTGATTTCACTGCATAACCTTTTGTAATTTTTCAATTCTGTGTGTGTGTTAGTGGTTCCATTTTTTAACAAAGAAACTTAAAAGAGCTAAAGAAATGAATTGAAGTGAAAACAGATTTATGAGCTATAGAATTAATCAGTCTTGGATTAAGATTGATGTATGAGTACTTGTCACAGCATTATTTATAACAAGCACATTCAAAGATAAAGACTGGTTAAACAACTTATGGTAGGTACATCTATACATTGTAATTCTATACAGCCATTAAAAATCACAAATCCCAAGAATGTTCTGTGATGTGGGAAAATGCTTATAATCTAATGTTGTTAAAAAATAGCACAGAATATGACTTTGCATGAACCAAATTGTGGTAGTTTAAACAATACAGGAAGGAAGTATACCCAAATTTTGAGTCATTATTTTTGGTTGGTGAGACTATGGGTTTTTTAAACTTCCTTTTAATATATGTTTGAATTTTCCTAATTTCCTATGATTAATATATATCACTTTTATAATCAGAAAGAAAGTGCTATAAAAGAAAGAAAAAAATAGGAAGGATTCATTCCCAGGGCTAAAAGAGGATGTGTAGCTTCTGTTATAGGTGCTGATAGAACAGTGAAGTGTTTTTGAGTGGCATCCTGCCCTTGGTTCCTAGATGAACCTTACTTTGGTTGATGAACAGACCTTACCTTGGTGGATGTTTGGGCACAGGCAGCACCAGCTGCGGTGAGTCAGCCTGCAATGGCATGACTTGGCTGGGGAAGCAGGTAAAAGGGGAGACAGTGGAACCTAATAAATTGGAAGGGGTGGTATATTTGTTATGCATTACTGACTAACAAATTAGTCCAACCTAAAATAATAATAATAATCATCATCTCACAGGTTATGTGAGTCAAGAATTTGATTTAAATAAGTAGTCTGGCTCAGGTCTCTCATGAAGTTACAGTCAAGATATCAGCTGAGCCTGTAGACATCTGAAGGCTTGACCGGGGCTGGAAGATCTGTTTTTAGGGCAACTACTTACTCACATGTCTGGCAGGTTAGGGCTAGCTATTGGCAGGAATCCCATGTTCTTTGTCCTGTGGATCTCTCCATAGGGCTTCTTGAGTATCCCTACAACATGGCAGCTGGCTTCCCCCACAGCAAGTGATCCAAGAAAGCCACAGTGACCAGACTCAAGTTACACAGTATCATTTCCACATATTCTATTGGTGACGCTGGTCAGCCCTATTCAGTGTGGGAGGGCAATGCACAAGGGTGCACATAATAGGAGAGGGGTCACCTTTGAGGCTTGTTAACATTGGTGGACACTTTCTGCTCAAAGTAATGGGTAAGGCTCCAGAGCTTATCAAGGTTGGCTTTGGGATATGAGACTGGTGGGACATTTGAGGGTCTGTTTTGGCAGAGCGCGAATGACTAGCTTGGCCATACTGAGGCTGCTAAGCCACCAGGGACCATCAGGCAGGATTTGAAACTTGGAAAGGGGAGGGAGGTACAAAAAAGCCTCTTTATTCCTGAAACTAGATGGCTCTCCCTGTTTATAGGACTGCTGTCATGTGCAGGGGGCCCAAGTATTGGTCATTGGTATTATAACCTTGCATCCTGCATGCTTTGAATCAGCATGTAGTAACTATTTTCTATAAAACCTTGAAATATCTGCAAAATATGAACATTGCAACATCCAGATTGCCTCATATGTGAAAACCTGCTGTACACAGAGGTCAGATCAGACCACATATCCAGATTTGTGGCTTTGGAAATATGGTCCTTTTAGATCTAGGTTTCTGCAGTGCTGGCCAAATCCACCTGGGTACTCAGTTCACAGAACAGTAGTGAAAGCAGAGGACTCTGGTGCTAAGTCTTATTGGAGTAACCCAGGTCATTCCTGGATAGCAGGGTGAGTTGTGCTGGGGTCAAGATACTCTTAGGTGTAGAGAACATGTCTAGGTCAGACCTATGCAAGGAGTCAGTTCCAGGGAGGACCAGTGAGAGGAAAAGGGCAAGTGTCCGAGCTTATCTTAGCTTGATTTGTCAGGAGCAAAGTCCACCCAAAATTTTCTTTTTTTCCCCTTTTTCAGTTTTATTAGGTACAATTATTACAGTTTGACTGCACATATACATTATATTGCATGTAAATACATATATTCAATATACTGCACATTTTTTAGTTTATATTTGTGTACTGATCATTGTTTCTAAGAACAGATTATAGCTTTAGCTTTTTAGTTTATTGAAGGAATAGAGCCAACCACAAATAAGAATCAACAGAATGAGGTAATCCAATCATAAAGGACAGTCACATGTGCTTACACATATTCAAGAAATCTATCATCTAACTTATAAGTAAGTAGTTCATTTGTGTCCTTATTTTTTATTTTTATTTTTAGATTCCACATATAAGTGATATCATACGGCATTTTTCTTTCTCTTTCTCGCCCACTTCACTTAAAATGACTATATTCAGGTCTGTCCATGTTGCTGCAAATGGCACTATTTTATTCTTTTTTATGGCTGAGTAGTGTTCCATTGTATATATGTACCACATCTTCTTTATCCAGTCATCTCTTGATGGACATTTGAGTTATTTCATTGAGTTATTGAGTTTTGGCTATTGTAAATAGTGTTGCTATGAACATTGGGGTGCATGCATCTTTTTGAATTTTATTTTTCTCTGGATATATGCCCAGGAGTGGGATTGCTTGATCATGTGGTAAGTCTGTTTTTAGTTTTTTAAGAAACCTCCATACTGTTCTCCATAGTGGCCGCACCTATCTACACTTACACCACTGTTGTGTAGGAGAGTTCCCTTTCACCACACCCTCTCCAGCATCTATTGTTTGTAGACTTTTCAGTGATGGCCATTCTGGCTGGTATGAGGTGATATCTCATTATAGTTTTGATCTGCATTTCTCTGATAGTTAGCAATGCTGAGCATTTTTTCATGTGCCTTTTGGTCATTTGTAGGTCTTCATTGAAAAATTGTTTGTTTAGGTCTACTGCCCATTTTTGGGTTGGGTTGCTTGTTTTTTTGATATTAAGGTGTATAAACTGTATATTTTGGAAATTAGTCCCTTGTCAGTTGCATCATTTGCAAATATTTTCTCCCATTCTGTAGGTTGTCTTTTTGTTTTGTTGATAGTATCCTTAGCTGTGCAAAAGCTTTTAGATTTAATTAGATTCCATTTGTTTGTTTTTGCTTTTATTTCCAATACTCCAGGAGTTGTTTCAAAAAATATATTGCTGTGACTTATCTCTGCAAGTGTTCTACCTATGTTTTGTGCCAGGAGTTTTATAGTATCTGGTCTTACATTTAGGTCTTTAATCCATTTTGAGTTTATTTTTGTACATGGTGTTAGAGAATGTTCTAATTTCAGCCTTTTACAGGTAGTTGTCCAGTTTTCCCAGCACCACTTATTGAAAAGACGATCTTTTCTCCATTGTATATTCTTGCCTCCTTTGTTGTAGATTAATTGGCCATAAGTGCATGGGTTTATTTCTGGACTTTCTATCCTATTCCATTGATTTATGTGTCTGTTTTTGTGTCAGTACCATACTGTTTTGATTGCTGTAGCTTTGTAGTATAGTCTGAAGTCAGGGAGCATGATTCCCCCAGTTCTGTTCTTTTTCAAGATTGTTTTGGCTATTTGGGATCTTTTGTATTTCCATACAAATTTTAACATTTTTTTGTTCCAGCTCTGTGAAGAATGTCATTGGTAATTTGATAGGGACTGCATTGAATCTATAAATTGCCTTGGGCAGTATAACCATTTTAACAATATTGATTCTTCCAATTCAAGAACACAGTATATCTTTCCATTTGTTTGTGTCTTCTTCAGTTTCCTTCATCAGTGTCTTAAAGTTTTCAGCATACCTTTTGCCTCCTGGAGTACATCTGAAATTTTCTTAAAAAGTGAGGTGTTCATCGCAAGGTCACAGATCTGAAGGAAACCAGTTTTTAGGGAAGTTTTTACTTCTAGTGCCCGCTATTAATGACTCACATGTCAGTTCCAGAGTCTCTGCTTTCTAGTTCAAATTTTGGAGAGGGAAGCTGATCGGCTTAACCTAGCCTGGAGATTGGCCTCTCTAGAGTCAGGTATTCACTTCTGGTCTAATCAACCATGGTCATGGCCCGTGATACAATGTGATAATAAGAAATGCTCTGTTTTGGCTGTGGACCCAATCAGAAGAAGGGGGAAAGGAGGAAAATGGGCATCTCTAGTTACATCCCTGGGAGAGAAGACTGGGAACTAGGATACACACAGCTGGGCCAGCGAGAGATTGGCTTGGAGAAGCCAGTCAGTGGAGAGCAGACTTCAGAGGCTCCCTCTCCACTAGGGAGAGGGTCCTGTAAGAACAAGGCTAAGCTCAGCCCTTAAGAAATTAGGGATAAAGTATGGCTTGGTCACAGGGGCAAGACAAAAATATCAGTAATATGAAATAGAATTCAAAGTGATTAGCTTGAAAGACAATTGATGCTAAACCGTCTGATCTTAATTTCTCCTAAATAGAACCAAGATTCGTCTCTGCATCTGGGTAGGACTCAGTTAAAGGGGTTCAGTCACCCCTGAGTCTGGATAAAAAAGAAAGACAGGGATAGAGGGCCAGGCAGGACAATGCAGATGTGAAATGATGGATCAGATAGGGCTGGCCAGTGGGAATTGTATGTTATTTTGATCATTAAGACAACTGGAGCAGGTCAGTTAGTTGTAATCCATTGCTCAGAGGTTGATTTGCCTAGGATCGATCTGATCCATCACATAGACATGATTAGGTTCTGAGATACCAAAGCCTTCTCCTTGATGCCACTAAAAGTCACAGGCCAGGTCACTAACATGTTGGCTGAAAGTCAGAAATAACTAAATGGAATGGTTACTGTGTGTTGATTTAGAGCCCTTAAAAGGTTTTTCAGGAAGACTACACTGATAATCAAATTACCCAAAATGTTTTACTTCATCTTCCCTGGGAAAAAAGAATATTTAAAAAAGACAAGAAAATATTAGGATAGCACGAAGTGATAAGACCAACACATGCTCGTTGCAGTAATCGCTCATGCCCATCTTTCCTAATGTACTGTGTTTCAGCAGACTCGAGGATTGCTGTGAAATGCATAGTGGTGAACTGTTTGCTTTGATCTCTCTTGTTTCTCCTCTCTTCAGTAAATGTGAGATTGTTTGTAGTTTGCAGGAGAGAGCTGTCACCATTTGGTGTTTGAGAAGGGCTTTTTCTGTGTCTGTGCAGCCTTTTATTTCACACCTTGTGAGGAATAAGAGTAGGCTGAGCTCTTTCATTTCCACAAAGACATACGCACAGACTGAGAGGCTGTGTTCTCTCATGTGTCTGGGCTCTCCAGTTGGCTGTGGATCCCAGGAGAGTTAAAATCATTTTTCCTCTGGGTAATACCAGTCTTCTGGACCCCACCTGGTCTCACTTATCTAACACAGCAGTTCCTTGGGAATCACTGAGGCTGTTTGCTAGGTATTTCTGACTCTCCACCTTGTGGGCCCCTCTCTTGATAGGATAGGTCCACATGGATATTTACAGCCAGAGTTGTGAGTAGGAATCATGTGGGATTTCCAGGCTAGAAGATACAGATTTTTGGTGCAAGATCCTCCAAATTCACAATAGTGGCTGCTTTATTAGCCTGGAACCCTAAATTATTATGATGACCAGAGCTCTCTGCTTACCTGAAATGAATATTGATTACAAAAAGGATATATTTCATTGTTAGTGAGATTTGTTTTTTTTGTTGTTGTTGTTACAACATAACCTAGCTATCTTGACCAATACACTTTATTTATGGGAATCAAATTCTGTTATTATTTATTATACAAAACTATTAAAAGTTATTTGTAAAAAGAAAAAAGTCACCCATAATTTGTCACCCCATTAAGTCTGTCAATATTTTCCTCCAGTTTTTTCTTTATTTTTGTTTCATATTTGTAATTTTTGCTTAGTTGTAGCATAGGCATGAATTCAATTTTGTATGTTTTTAATTTATTTTATCAGAACTTCATGTTGGTATGAAACTTCACTGTTTTATTCATCATATTCATCACATCACGTCACATCTCTCCCTGGCACCTTATGAAAAGCCAAGCACATAGTTGGTGCTTAATAACGTTTGATTAATAACTCTAGCTACTTTCTCTTTAGCATGATGATTATTAGAAGGTATGTTATATATGACTAGTCAGCAATTGTAGGCTATAGAGCCAGAGCTCAAGTCTGTCTACTGGCAGGGATGTATGTTTTAAAAAGAAATTTGTTTTTTTTTTCCTGTCCAATATTAGGTCCATATTCTTTTCATGGTTCCCCTGGAAGTTCATAGTCTCCTTTAAAACCTGTCAGCTCTGGTTCTCAGTCTTGGATACAACCTTTTAGCCACTTGGAGAGACTCACACAGAATTCAGAATGGACAGTGTCCTAATGACTGTACCTGGTTCTTCTAGTTTGATATAGAAGCAAAGAGAAAGCAAGGGTTTTCCCCAAGGTCCATAGAGTGTCTGAGAGGTGAGGTTATGATTAAAATCCAGTTTCCTGAACATAAGTCCACAGTTCATTTGAATGTTTCTTTTAGGTCGCATGTCCTGCTGTTGGCCCCGGGTAAGCTATTCTGGTTGTGTGTTTCCAAATGTCTTAGCAGTAAGTATATTCTAATGTCTAGCTTCAGCTTGACTTACTGATTTTTCTCCCACCTTTTTTCTTTCTCCTGCTCCTCCTCTTTTCCTTTTTTCTCTTTCTCTCTCCTACTTTTTGACCAACTGAATGCCTGACTTAATTAACCCTGTAGGTCTCAGATTTTACAGTTCTGAGGTGTCTTGCCTTAAATCACACTGCCTAGATTTGAAATGATTTTTTTTTAAATTACTGCTTTTCTTATACAGAATTCAAACCCCTCCTTAACTGAGTTGTCCACTTCTCCATTTCCAGTAACTGGGAATTTCCTGAGGAGGGTCTTAGTGTTTTCTGTGCCCAACTTGGCCCTTTCCTCTCTTGATACATGGTCTCACCTCCCTCCTCAGCTTAAATGCCTGTCATCAGCAAGGTGACCCAGAGCAGCCCACCTCATGAACTATGTCTTCTTGCCTTCCAGTATCACCTGTCTGCTCTCCTGCTACTCCCACCTCTATGTCCCTCTTTTTGAGTTAAGCTTTCAGTTTCTTCCATGTTCACCTCTGCCTATCTCAGTCTATTCCACCACACTCTATTTTCTCTCTTGGGAGGTCACCCAGGATTTGAGACCATGGACTTCTTAGTCAGATATCCAGGTTCACATCCTGTAACAAATCTTGTTACATATGTAGTCTATTGTTGGGAAGTTACTCTCTCTTAACTTCCATTTGTGATCTCTAAAATAGAGATACTATTACTTCCCCTCATAGTGTTAGTGTGAATCTTAAATGAGATAATGCATAAAAAATATTTTGGAACATGCTGGTCCATAGTATGTGCACAAGGCATGTTAGTTGTCACTTCTGCTCACAGTTTTAATCTTTCTGTCTTTATTTTCGTCACTTGCTCTTAACTGTTCTTTTCCATCTCCCATCCTCTAGATGGCAATGATATAAGGACAGAAGTGTCAAAATTATAGCTGTAGGCATAAGGAAGAGGCCAAATCTGTCTCAGTGGAATTTTTAAATTTTGGAGGAAAAGAATCACTGGCTTGAATTCCAACTCTGTTATTTACTTGCTATTTGACCTTAGACAGATTATTTTGCCTTTCTGAACCTTAGCAGTTTTGTCTCTGTAATGGAAATAATAATACATATCTTTCCCCAAAAGGCCACTGGGTGTTGTGATACACACACACACACACACACACACACTCTCTTACATATGCATATGTATAGTGACTGATGAACTCAATATGCATTCCTGCCTCTTTTTCTGAATTATCTAACAAAAAGGGAATATTTTTGAGATTTAGTGTGGTATAATCTATGTAGAGAGGCACTTGTCGTTCTTTGAGGAAAAATTTAGAAAAGCATGAAAGTTAATGGAGACCTCTGTGATCACTAGGTGCAAAGGCAATGATCCCCTTGATTATTTGGGAGAATGTTAAACCCTGGTGGCTCATCTGACGTTTCAAGTCTCTGCAGCCCCCTAGTGGCCATTGATTGTAGCTGATTCTTAGTTACTGACTAATTCCTGGAGTCAGTTTGACTTTGGACAAGAATTATACAGAGAAATAAAGACTAGAGTGGGGAGAGAAAGGGTCTGTGTTTTAGTCTTTCAAACATTTCAAATAGAAAACTGTTCTCTCACCAATGTGCATGCCAGTGAAATCTGATGCAAATCCAAACATACTTGCTCACATACTAGGAAAGTATTAATCTCCATGACCTTTTCTTCATCTTCCTTTTTCTTCCTCCTTCCCTTCCTCCATCAAGGTAGAAAGAAACATCACTTCTTCTCTGAATCAGGTCATTCTTTGCTGCTTAGTGAGGGAGATTCATCTCCACTCTGTGCATCAAAGATTGTAGTTTTGTGTATGGTTCTAGTGAACCACTTGTTATAAACACAGCCATTATCCAAGTTCTGTGATAACAACTCAGGAGAGATGAAGGGAGAGAAGGGAGATACAGCCCTAACTTCACAGATAAATAAAAAAAGGCCTGCAGTTCTGAATTCTCTAAGAAGAGTGCCTGATCATTATTCCTTCCAGCTAAGTCACTCCTAGACCTTATTGGCATGTTACTCATGGAGGGGTATAGCAGAACAATGGTTAAGAGCACATGAATACGAGCTTGGGAGGCACGTAGGACCATGTGACCCTAGGAAAATAAATTAATTCTCTGCAACGCAGTTTCCTTATCTCTAAAACTAGAATTTAAAATACTTACCTTTCAGAGAATAAAAGAGGTGACACAAAATCAAGGACTATTCTGAGAAAACGCAGGGTGACTGAGGTCTGAAATTTATTTGTTGTAGCTGAGTCAGAACTCTGCGAGATGGCTGGCCGCGTCCCACCACCGCTAACCGCTTTGTACCCCCACCACCAACTTTTCCTGTGTGGATTGCGGTATCCCTAGGTTCCCAGGAATGCGTTCAATTAAATGGAAGGGTCAGAGAAGATTCTGTGTCAGGGCCCTAATCCAAGCTGAGATTTGGCAATGTCGTGCTGTGCTGCCCTTCCTCTTCCAGTTTTATTGCTGAACTGCTTTTCTGAAGTCGGACCCGTTTAATCTCTTAAATGCAAAATCAGGGTGCTTGATTGCAAAGACCTCTTGCAGGCCTCTCATTTATCCAAAACACTCCGCTGTTAACACAGCAGCGAAATAGGGCAGAGAATCCTGGAGGAGGAGAAGAAGGTAGAGGGAAAAGAGATGGAGGGAGGGCGGGGCTGGCTGTGTGCTTTTCTCAATGAAAGCAGAGGCCTCTAGATTTGCATTGGAGCGGACCTCGCCTCTACATTGGCTTGCGGGTGCGAGCAGGGGCGGAGCTGGCCTGCGTGGGCCCAGCCACGGCGCGGAATTGACGTTCGAGCCCCGCCCCCACTTCGGCCCCGCCCCATCTCGGCGCGCTCTCGCGGCTCCGCCAGCTGCAAGTGGCTGGCGCCCAGGCAGATGCGATGGACCGGCTCTCGGGGCAGCAGCGTCGGTAGCAGCTGGCATTCTGGCTGCCGCGGTCCGAAGGGTCGCGGGGCACAGAGTCGACTTACATCTGCCTACTGGCCAGTCACCAAAGCCATAGAAGCTGCCGATGGGTGAGGAGGGGGCAACAAGATTTCGGGTTTTCTAGCCCTGAATGCTTTCACTCCGCGGTGCCGCCGGGGCCGCTTTGGTGCTTGAGAACTCAGGAGACAAGTCGCGAGAGGAGAGCAAGGACGCTGCAAACTTGGCGCGGTGGCGGTCTGAGCCTCCGCTCCGCATCGCGAGGGCTCGATTCAGGTTCAGTTCAGCAAGCGGTGCAGTCCGAACACCTCCCTCTGTGGAGAGTCGCAGGAGGGTGCGCGAGAAAGCAGCCCTTGCCCTCGGTTCCTCTCCAGACAAGGAAGAGGAGCTCGAGGAGCCGAAAGCAGTTCGGGAGGTGTCCAGAACAGCAGACATCAGCTCGGAGCCACCTTTCCCAGCAGGAAAGTTGCAGAGGATTGGAGACCGTTCAAGAGCGTACAGACTACAGCTCAAGCGGCGGGGTGCAGGAGAGGACGGTACCCAGTTGCCATCTCCCTTCAACCGTAATAGTCCCTCTCATTCCAGAGCGCAGACGGGGGCGCGGCACTTCGCGCAGAGTGCGAGAGACGCAAGCTCCCAGCTGCTGAACCCTTCGCTCTTCAGGGTCTCTTGACACGCCCCTGAGCTTCCAACCGCGTTTTATTGAGATTCCTGCTCACCTTCTTACAGTTAGAGGAAAGAGAATCGGTGCGCTCCCAATCCCTCTGAAGTCAGGTGGTAGGAGCCATTCAGGACCAAGGACCATTTGGAGCCCCTTCCCATTTGGGAGGAAGCGGAGGGCGAGACTGCATCTCGGAGAGTCAGGAGACTGATATAAACAGTCCCTCTCTGGCGGGATGGGAGCTATAGGTCTTCTATGGCTGCTGCTGCCACTGCTTTCAAAGGCAGCCTCGGGCTCCGGGACCGGAACCGAAACCGGCCAGCGCGTGCGTTCACCGGCCACGGGGCCGGCGCTGCAGCCCCGGGAGCCGCTTAGCTACTCTCGCCTGCAGAGGAAGAGCCTGGCGGTGGACTTTGTGGTGCCCTCACTCTTTCGCGTCTATGCCCGGGACCTGCTGCTGCAGCCCCCGTTCCCCTCAGAGCCGAGGGCTGGCCAGCTGGAGGCGCACGGCTCGCTGGCTCTCGACTGCGCCCCACTGGTTAGGCTGGTGGGGCCACCACCCGGGGTCTCCTGGACAACAGGCGGCGGCTCACCCGCCCCGGCCCCGGCCCAGACGCTGTCCAGGGTGCTGAAGGGAGGCTCCGTTCGCAAGCTCCGGCGCGCCAAGCAGCTGGTGCTGGAGCTGGGAGAGGAGGCGATCTTTGAGGGCTGTATTGGGCCCCCAGATGAGGCGACTGTAGGGCTGCTGCAGTTCAACCTCAGCGAGCTGTTTAGCTGGTGGATTCGCCACGGTGAAGGGCGGCTGAGAATCCGCCTGATGCCCGAGAAGAAGGCGTCGGAAGTGGGCAGAGAGGGAAGGCTGTCCGCTGCCATCCGCGCCTCCCAGCCCCGCCTTCTCTTCCAGATCTTCGGGACCGGGATCGGTGAGCAGCTCCCGCCTGAGCATTTCGGAATTTGGTTTCTTACACACATCAATTTGCAACCACTGTGAACTAACCCCCGTTTCCGTGAACTAACCCCCGTTTCCAAAACCGCAGTCCGTGGTTCTTAGCCGCCTTTCTTCCTTCCGCAAACCTCCTTCCCCAGTTAGACCGTATTTTCTTATTTTCTCCCCTACTGCAGTCACTCCTCTAGGGTTTGCCTTCCTTTCCAGCAACCAAATTGGGAAAAGAATTTCTTGTTCTTGGTAGAATGACTTTTTCTACCGACTTACACAGGATTTCAGCCAAAATTAGATGCCGTTCTTCTGGAGCCCCTGGAACAGTTGAAATTCCTCTGTTACTTCTGTGTTCTGAGAGCTTAGTTCTAGATCTCAAAACTGTTGCCCTTTTCCCCTTCCCCTTGTTCCTCTTCCTGGCCACTACAGGTATGGGGAATGTGATACACTTTGTCAGAGAATATAGAACTTCTCTTCATATTATTGAAACCCACCTGGTTATCCCCTCCATATTCGGTTACTAGGAATTGCCTCTTCTTCATTAATTCATTCTGCTCTCCACCCAACCCCAGGCTACTATCCACTCAGACTCTTGTTCTTCCTCTCAGATGTGTTGGGAGAACCCTAGAGGAACTAAGGGACATAGGGCACGAGGGATATGTGGAGAGATGGAGCAAAGTTGCCAAGATTCTTTTCCTTTGAGGAAATCACTCTGAAGCCAGGAAGAGACAGTAGTTGATTTCCCTTTCTTCCTCTGCCCTCCATCCCTTCCCTCCAATTCTGAGCTTGAATGCCTGCAGCAGCAGATCTGGATGACAGTCTCTGGCAGGCCTATTTCACTGCAGATCTCTCTGCTGGAGACTCCTGAAATGAAGTTTCTGTTTCATTACTCCCTCATTTCCTTCCTATATTCCCAGAGTTGGGGGTATATATGTAGGCACTTACTTCTAACTCTTCCTATAATACCCTTTGACTGGAAAACCAAGTGGTTTTGAATGGATGTTCTCTTGTAAGACCATTGGGGAAAGACTTGTGAATAAAATATACAATGTAAATGAATGAGAAAGCACAGAAAAGAAATCATGCCTTTTAAAAGCCTACACTAATTCCATTGAGCAAAACTCAGCAGCTTTTCTATCATTCTCATCATCAGAAATAAATGAAATTCTTATGCTCCACTGGTTACTAATGTCTAGTATTAATTGGACAGAAAGCATTGAAAAAAGCCCATTGTGGAGTCACAAGTATTTCCCATGCTTGTCCCAATACACACACATACTCCCACCTACACCCAGTAGTCTCATGCAGCAACGATATTCAGAAGCTGAGGTTTCTCTGTCATTGCAGAGGAAACATTCTGGTGTGTTTTCCCCAAGGAAGACAGAGTCTGGATGCATATTTCAGCATTAACATTGGTGGCATTGGCACCTAAAATGACCCCTTTGGGTTCAATGTTGAAATTTATACTACTACATAGTAAAAGGCAAGGTCTGATGAATTTGATAGTGCCTTCTGTGAACTGAGATGGGAGACCAATACTGTTGTCTCACCACAGATACTTTTGTGAAGAACAGCTGTGCTTTAATATCGTCTTGGCTTCTGTGGTTTATACATGCAACATTCTCTTCTAGTGCCTAATGTTTTTGTAATGGATATAAAAAATACTTCTCTGGGAATGCAGATTTTCTTCCACTTTCTTGTCTCTGAGCGGCTCTGGAGCTTTCCCATCACCTCTTGTTAAATTACTGTAGGCCCTAGCAGTCTAGATCCAGCTATTGTCAGATGTTGGTGACAGACAAAAGAGGTCCTTTCTGCAGCCCTGAACTCACCCACTATAAACAGGCAGGTTGCATTAAGTTATCAGTGATGTTTCTGAAGAGTCACACGCTTCATGCTTTTGAAAAATATACTCCAGTCAAGTGTTAGATAAGAAGTTGAAGCTGCTGAGTTGGGGAGTTCCATAGAGAGATTACTGTGCTCCAGGAGCTGCTCTGCTACTGGCAGGAGGGAAGCACAATGAGCATCCCAAGTCCTCTCACAGCAACACAGTCCATTTGGCAGCTGGACCAAGCCCTTATGCATCACTTGACACATCTAGCAATGCTGGTTTTAGAAAGAGCCAGGATTCTGCCATTAAAAGGCTAGAAATTTTGGCCGAGCATTTTTCAGCAGGATTGGGATTGAATGATTATTGATGGGATTAAATAAGACACTAACTGTAACTGGATGAGCTCCCCATGACCTGCAGAGAGACAGACAGCTTATTGAAAAGCACTTCGGGCCTTATGGTGATCATACTTGGAACAGGCTGGACTCTCCTTCTCTGAGACATATACTGTCTTCAATTAGGCAGCTGGCCATGCAAGACTAGCTTCTAGCCTTACCATTGCCTCCCCAGCCTCACTCAGATACAGTCTCCACGGCAGACTCTCCGTGGAGGGAGTGGACACACCCTTCTATATTGTGTTGTGTTTCACATATATCATTGTGGTTTCATTTTCTTGTATGAAAATTGAAGCTTAGGTTCTCACACTTGGATTGATTTTGCTATTTATCATGTTTGAGAAAATGGGTTTATTCTTTTTATATATGCTCTGATTTATAGAAAAGGAATTTAACTATTCTGTGAGATAGGCTCTTCAATCATGCAAAGGGAAAATAGGCACAACTCAGCTAATTTCTCCCTGCTTCTGCCCAAGTGACTGACAATCTGGTCTAAAAGGGCATGGCCTTGCTGATCTGTGGGGAGGGAAGAGAAGAGGATAGGTTTTCTGCCACCTCTTGTGGTGAGGGGCCTGGATTAGCCCATTTGTATCAGACTAAAGATAGGTTACCACTCCTGAGCAGGACCATGACTAGGAATGTGGTAAAAGTGGAAAAGCACCTAGTTAGGACAAAGCAATACCTTTGTATTGCTTGCAGTTTGGGCTATCTGAGAGAACAAAAAAGGATGTCTGAGAGTAATGCATGACTTACTAATGGTTTTTCTTTGTGGATTGCTTTGAATTCATAAGTGGGATCAGTGTTTCAAAGTCTGAAGCAGTTCCCCAGAGTACCCATTTATGGAGAAGGAGAGAGGCAATTGCTGGGACTGTGTAAATGGTGTTCACCATTCTGGGACAGATCAAACTTCAAAAAAGATATCTGCCTGGAGGCTGTGACATTGCCCACAGCTCCACTTTATAACCTTTTTTGTAGATGTTTTCACATCTTGCTTCTGCCATCCTCCAGGCATCCTCCAGAGAATAATAACCTGTGGGATAAGAGGGCCTATTTCTCTGTTAATATCCTCCTTCCCACTCCAGGAAAGGGGATATATGACTTGGAACTTCATATGTACTATGGAGAGGCCTAAGCAATTTAAAGTAGATGTATGCAATGCAGTACACCTGACCCTTGACCTCACATATCTGTCAGTCTCTTCCCATTTTGTTTCTGGAAAGGACAAAGAGAGAGAGAAAGAAGATAGAGAGGTAATTGGAGCTCCCAAAAGGAATATCAGTTATTGGAGGTGAAATTGGAGGAGTTGAAACTAGTCCAGAGAAGAGCAGAGAGTCCCTGTGAAGGGACTGATTTATGATGAAAGATGAAAAGAATTAAATATATATAGCTGGGCTAAGTGGTGATGAAGGGAAAGCCGTGGTAACAATCTACAAATCTCTGAAGAGGGAGAGTGGCAGTGAAGGATAAGAGTTCTTTAGTGTGGCCCACAAAAGTAATAGGATGAGACTTGTAGAAGGAAACTTCAGGTTGGATATCAGGGAAACCTTGTTTTCTGAAATTGATACTCCTCTGACTATTGAATAGAATTCCAGAGGAACAAACGAGTAAGGTAAGATGTGGGTCAGACAAGCCACAACATTCATAATTAATCAGTTCTATATTTTCACATGTTGAGAAGCCACAACAGACAGGAGAGCCAGAATGGGAAACAGCAGCAGGGATCAGAATCTCTTGGGATACAACTCTCGAAAGCCTCTGAGTATTGGTGTTTCCAGGAGGAAAAGAAAACAATTGCATATGTATCTTTGAAGTTTGTGAGAAATGCTTAAAAGAAGATTGTTAGTATCTTGGAAAAAATATCTTGAAATTACTGTTTATTCTTCTGTTACTAGATTAAACAGAGTATTTCTCTAGGGTGTTGTCTGTATATCCAGTAGGGGGAGGCACACTCACCCAGCACTGTGCATCTTACATGTATTTAAAGGTGTGTGTGGCATCAAGTCATAGGGCGAGACAAAAGGAACCTGGGTCTTGAGAAATGAGATCAGTTCTAGATTTGGTGGAACCTCCTAATGGCTATGTGAAAACCCTTTGAAATGCTGAGAATACATATAGCTATTTGAAAGATGAAGTTCATCTAAATCCATCTGATCCTTTCACAAATTTACCAAAGAAAAGGTCCATTAGAGGTTTGTGCTTGTGTAGGAGGAGAGTGTTAACATTAATAAAAAGAATGCTTTTATTTATTTATTTTTTCAATTAAAAAATCATTTTATTAGTATCCCGTGGCTGCTGTAACAAATTACTACAATCTTGGTGACTTAAAACAACAAATTTATTCCCTCACAGTTTTGGAGGCCAGAAGTCCAAAATCAAGTGTCAGCAGGGATGAGTTTCCTCTGAAGACTCTGGGGAGGTTCAGTTTCTTGTCTCTTCCTGCCAACTTCTGGTAGCTCCAAGTGCTTCTTGACTTGTGACTACATTGTTCCCATCTCTGCCTCCTTGGTCACATCTCCTTCTCCTCTGTGTGTCTGGCTCAGGGCTGCATCACTCCAGTCTCTGCCTCTGTCTTCACATGGCCTCCTTCTCTTCTGTCCATGTGTCTTTCTTTTGTGTGTCTCTTTTAAAGATTCTTGCCATTAGATTTAGGGCCTACCCAGATAGTCTTGGATGACTTCCTCTTAATTACATCTGCAAAGACTCTTTTTACAAATAAGTTAACATTCACAGGCCCTATGGATGTTTATGTGGATATATCTGTTGAGGAGCCACCGTTCAATCCACTACAACAGTGAAAGGAGAAAAATGTCCTATTTCAAGTACCCCAGTCCCAGAGACTTAACTCACTGTAGCATCATGTAATTATATATGCACCAAGGTAGTTACCGTTTTATTTTACTTGGCAGCAGAAATGAGGTTGTTAATTTTCTTTTTTTCATGTTTATCTGCATTTTAAAACATTTTTTATTGAGTTATAGTCATTTTACAATGTTGTCAAATTCCAGTGTAGAGCACAATTTTTCAGTTATACATGAACATACATATATTCATTGTCACATTTTTTTTCACTGTGAACTACCACAAGATCTTGTATATATTTCCCTGTGCTATACAGTATAATCTTGTTTATCTATTCTGTGTATGCCTGTCACTATCTACAACTTTTGAAATCCCAGTCTGTCCCTTCCCACCCCCTGCCCCCTTGGCAACCACAAGTTTGTGTTCTATGTCTATGAGTCTGTTTCTGTTTCGTATTTATGTTCTTTTTTTTTTTTTTTTTAGATTTCACATATGAGCAATCTCATACGGTATTTTTCTTTCTCTTTCTGGCTTACTTCACTTAGAATGACATTCTCCAGGAGCATCCATGTTGCTGCAAATGGCTTTATGTTGTTGGTTTTTATGGCTGAATCGTATTCCATTGTATAAATATACCACAGCATCTTTATCTAGTCATCTGTCAATGGACATTTAGGCTGTTTCCATGTCTTGGCTGTTGTAAATAGTGCTGCTATGAACATTGGGGTGCAGGTGTCATTTTGAAATAGGATTCCTTCTGGATATATGCCCAGGAGCGGGATTACTGGGTCATATGGTAAGTCTATTCCTAGTCTTTTGAAGAATCTCCATACTGTTTTCCACAGTGGCTTCACCAAACTGCATTCCCACCAGCAGTGTAGGAGGGTTCCCTTTTCTCCACAGCCTCTCCAGCATTTGTCATTTGTGGACTTTTGAATGATGGCCATTCTGACTGGTGTGAGGTGATACCTCCTTGTAGTTTTGATTTGCATTTGTCTGATAATTAGTGATATTGAGCATTTTTTCATGTGCCTATTGATCATTTGTATGTCTTCCTTGGAGAATTGCTTGTTTAGATCTTCTGCCAATTTCTGGATTGGGTTGTTTGTTTTTTTCTTAAGTCACATGAGCTGCTTATATATTCTGGAGATCAAGCCTTGGTCGGTTTCATCGTTTGCAAAAATTTTTTCCCATTCTGTAGGTTGTCATTTTGTTTTACTTATAGTATGAATGCTTTTATAAGGCAGTTTTGTCTGCTGAAGTTGAGGAGGGACTGGCCTGTGGGTGGGAGAAGAAGGGGAGAGTTGTGTGGGCAGAATTTGCAGCATACTGCCACTCTTAGGATTACTGCCTGATAACTTCACTTCATGAGAATTTGCCCAGCCTGTCTTGTAAAGGACATTTTGCCTTTCTTTATAACCATTGTTAATGTCCTGTTACAGTCATATGGGACTTTATAAATCACTTTCACAATTACTATTTTTACCAATCCTGCAATAGGAAGGGCAAGTATTTGCTTTATTTTGTAAATGGGGTAACTGGAGTCCAGAAGTTTGATAACACATTATCAAGGTCATTCAGATAAAAAGTTTTAGATCTGGAAACTTTTACTTACGTGTTGAGAGGTTATGAGTTGCAAATGACATGGTAGGTACTAATTAGGACCACAAATCTCCTTGCTTTCAAATCAGAGCTCTTTCCAACTAAGGGAAGCATCTCACAGTACATATTACAAACAATCAAGACACATAAATAGATAAAATATTTACATTATCCTTGTCAGAAGGCCATATGATAAATATTTGATGGGCAATAGCCATGACCTGGAAGCGTTTCTTAAAATCTTTAAGGCCCAGTTTCATCATTGGAAAAATGGGTATAGTTATAGTTCCTGTCTCAAGATGTTATCATGAATATTAAATTAGATGATGCATGTAAATCCTTAACCTAATGCCTGACACATCATAAACTGCTCTGTCAATATGAATAATTTTAAGTTTTCCTAGAAACAGCAACACTTCAGCATCTGGTTGTGCAGGTTGTGTACTCTGCAATTCCAAGTGTTCCATATATATTTTAGTTTATTTGAATGGTGCTACATGGAGTTGTACAATCTTCATGTGTGGCAATACATGACAACCCTGGCAGCAGTTGTGATACTGTGGGTTTCCCATACAGCTAACTTCTAACTCCCGAGAGCTGAGAGATGAGATTCGGTAAAAATGCAGAGTGACCAGGGTGGTAGTTTCTATTATCCCATCGTGGAAAGCCTGTCTTTCCCAGAACTGTGGTTGAGAAGGATTAAGGTGTGGTATTTATTTTATTCCAATCAACTAGCATTCTCTTATAGGTCTTTTGACCTTCGATTCAGTCCAAAGATTCAAACAGCTTATTTATAATCCAATTCTACTTTGCTATAGAAGAAAAGAAGAAACCAAGAAACAAAGCCTTAACTTTATGAAAGTATGAAAACTAATACTGAGGAAGAAAAAGAGACATTAAAAGAGTAGTTTTCAGTTGGTGGATCTTCCCTAGCTGAGTGTGATCTGTGCAGTCAGGTCCCACTATGTCCAGAGACATGCTGGACCACTGACCTCTGATAAATCTTTTATTGTAAGTAGCTGTGTAAGTAGCTGGAGCTGTGCCCTTCCTGTACATTTCTAGCCTCACAATTAATTGTCAAGTGAGGGATGGAAAGTACCTGGTTAATGGACATGAACCCATGAAAAGCAATTAAAATTTTGAGATTCTGTGGAGACACATAGCTCAGGGACTTGAATGGAAGGCTGTCTTAAGAAGGTTCCTCAATCTAAAAGAAGCTGTTAAGCATCCACACTGCATTTTGTAGGTGATTTTTTTTAATGAGCCATAGCTGAGCCACTGCCTCCAAAAGAAGCACATGGACATCATCTCTGCTTGGGAGTAGATGAAGATAAGTGTTGGTGAGGATGGTTATAGGCCCAGAGGTCATGTGGAAAGAGCTATGAATAGAGCTAGCAAGGAGCCCTATGGATGTCTTCTGTGGTGTGGCCACTGTTTCTTAACCTAGTGAAGACCTAAGCTCTTCTACTCAATCACAGTGTGAGTTAGGAACAGTTAAAAGTGAGTGTCGGCCTGGTGGTGAAGTAGTCAGTGGGTGGGAGGCATCCTAGTACCTTTTTGGGTGAGCCAGGTTTCTTAGAACAACTTTTTTTCTTTAGTAAATCTTGTGATGAATTTTCCAGCTGGGCTCTTCTGAGCTTGGGTCCTTTCCCAGGGAGATTCAATCAGATTCACTTGGTGATATAACATAGGAATTACAGAAAGTGGGAGGTCCCAGGTCAGGGCAGAAGGAGAGCTCTCTTGGGGCAGATACACCTAACCACGTGCTTAATTAAGAGTCTTTGTTCCTTGAATCATCCTCTTCTAGCTAAGTAATAACAGGTACATGAAGAGGTAGGCAGGAAGAATTCCCAGGAGTAAGGGAAAGTATTAAAATAAAGTATGAAAATAAAGGAAATCTAAGCAAGCTTAAAGGAAATCAGGCAACTAGCCAAAGGAAATCAGAAGGAAAATTTAAACCATTGGCTGTGTTTTTCTTTTACCCTTATTTGTGTTTTATTCAGTTTTTATTGGAGTATGGGTTTATGAGGGTGGCACAGGCAGAACTCCTTTATAGATTCTTTCTACATTCTCAGCCAAGATAATTAGGATAAATATTCTTTGGTGAACATGAGTGTTGAAGATGAGTGTTTGTGAGGATGGTTATAGATTAGGAGCTAGAAGGCCTAGATTCTGTTACAATATTTCCCCTTTATTAGCTTTGAAAGCTTGGGCAACTCCCTTAAGCTTCCTGAGCCTATGGGTTTTTGTTCCTAAAGGAGATAATACAGATCTTGTCTTGACTGTCTCATGGAGTCATTATGAGCATTGTATGAGATAACCCGTGTGGAAGGCTCCAGCGTGGATTATTCAGAAATAAATATATAAGGCAGTAGAAGAATGAATACACAATATCAAAAAGGTACTGAAGTTCTGCTTTATCCATCCATGGTTTCAGCCAACCCTTGGCATTACAAACAGCAGTACAAGGTTTCAGACTTTGAGGCAGGCCTGAAGTTCAGTAACAGCCCAGCAATACTGAAAAGGAGTTGTGTAGCTCCTCCCCAAGGTTCCTAAAAATGAAGTTCTTTCATTGAAATCAATTTGCCTAATTCCAGACTTCTCTGAAAGTGAATCTCTGGTAGTGGAACAGAGGCACCTGAATTTTAACATCAGAAAATTATTTGTTTTTAAATTGAAGGATGACAAATTCAGTAAAGTGGATTGAGTGCATTGATCTTGTGTACTGCTTGATGATAATTCACACATACAACATCCATGTAATCACCACCCAGATGAAGATGCAAGATGTTTACAGCATCCCCAGAAAGTTCCCTCCTATCTTTTGCCAGTCTGAGTCTACCCCCCACCAAAGATAACCATCCTTCTAATTTCCATATTATCAGTTAGTTTTGCCTATTTTTGAACTTCATGTAGATGGAATCATATCACATATACTATTTTGTATCTGGCTTCTTTTATTCAACATGATTTCTGTGGGACTCATCAATGTCATTGTGTGTACCAGCTTGCTTTCTTTTTCTTAAATTGCTGTGTTGTATTCCTTTATATTAATATAATACCAATTTTTCTGCATGTATATATATACACACACATATATTTGTTTTCATATTCTTTTTCATTACAGGTTATTTCAAGGTATTGCACACAGTTCCCTGTGCTATACAGAAGAAATTTGTTTTTCATATATTTTATATATAATGGTTAACCTTTGCAAATCTCAAACTCCCAAATAAATCCCTTCCTATACCCCTTCCCCCAAGTAACCATAAAATTGTTTACTATGTCTGTGAGTCTGTTTCTGTTTTGTAGATGAGTTCATTAGTGTCCTCTTTTTCTTTTTTTCTTTTAGATTCCACATATGAGTGATATCATATGGTATTTTTCTTTTTCTTTCTTACTTACTTAGAATGACAATCTCCAGGTCCTTCCATGTTGCTGCAAATGGCATTATTTTATATATATATTTTTATTACTGAGTAGTATTCCATTGTATAAATATACCACAACTTCTTTATCCAGTCATCTGTCGATGGACATTTAGGTTGTTTCCATGTCTTGGCAATTGTATATAGTGGTGCTGTGAACATTGGGGTGCATGTATCTTTTCGAATTAGAGTTCCCTACAGATATATGCTCAGGAGTGGGGTTGCTGGATCATATGGTCTTTTTTTTTTTTGAGGAATCTCCATACTGTTTTCCATAATGGCTGCACCAAAATACATTCCCACCAACAGTGTAGGAGGGTTCCCTTTTCTCCACACCCTCTCCAGCAGTTACTGTTTGTGGACTTTCAAATGATGGCTATTCTGACTGGTGAGATGATACCTCACTGTAGTTTTCATTTACATGTCTCTGATAATTAGCAATATTGAGTATTTTTTCATGTGCCTATTGGCCATTTGTGTATCTTCATTGGAGAATTGCTTGTTTAGGTCTTCTGCCCATTTTTGGATTGGGTTTTTTTTTTATTAAGTTGTATGAGCTCTTTATGTATTCTGGAAATTAAGCTTTTGTTGGTCACATTATTTACAAATATTTTCTCCTATTCCATAGATTGTTGTTTTGTTTTGCTTATGGTTTCCCTTGCTGTGCAAAAGCTTATAAATTTAATTAGGCCCCATTTGTTAATTTTTGCGTTTATTTCTATTGCCTGGTTTGGCTGCCCTAGGAGAACATTGCTAAGATTTATGTCAGAGAATGTTTTACCTATGTTCTCTTCTAGGGGGTTTATCGTATCTTGTCTTATATTTAAGTCTTTAAGCCATTTTGAGTTTATTTTTGTGTATGGTGTGAGGGAGTGTTCTAACTTCATTGAATTACATGCTGCTATCCAGTTTTCCCAATACCACTTGCTGAAGAGACTGTCTTTTTATCATTGTGCATTCTTGCCTCCTTTATTGAAGATTAATTGACTGTAGATCTGTGGGTTTATTTCTGGGCTCTCTGTTCTGTTCCATTGAGCCATATGTCTGTTTTTGTGCCAATACCACACTGTTTTGATTACTAACTGTAGCTCTGGAGTATTGTCTGAAGTCTGAGAGGGTTATTCCTCCAGCTTTCTTCTTTTTCTTCAAAATTGCTTTGGCAATTCTAGGTCTTTTGTGATTCTACATAAATTTTAGGATTGTTCTAGTTTTGTGAAAAATGTCCTGGGTAATTTGATAGGGATCTCATTAAATCTGTAGATTGCCTTGGGCAATATGGCCATTTTAACAATAATTGATTCTTCCAATCCAAGAGCATGGGATATCTTCCCATTTCTTTAGGTCATCTTTAATTTCCTTAATCAATGTTTTGTAGTTCTCCATGTCTAAGTCTTTCACCTCCTTGGTCAGATTTATTCCTAAGTATTTTATTGTTTTGGATGAGATTTTAAAGAGGATTGTTTCTTTACTTTATTTTCCTGCTATTTCATTGTTAGTGTAAAGAAATGCACTTTTGAATGATGGGCATTCTGACTGGTGTGAGATGATACCTCATTGTAGTTTTGATTTACGTGTCTCTGATAATTAGCAATATTAAGCTAACTGAGCAGTATTGATTTCTGTATGTTAATCTTGTATCCTGCTACCTTTCTGAATTCTTTTATCAGCGCTAGTAGTTTTTGTGTGGCACTTTTAGGGTTTTCTATATATAGTATCATGTCATCCCCATATAGTGACAATTTTACCTCTTCTCTTACAATTTGGATCCCTTTTATTTCTTTTTCTTGCCTGATGGCTGTGGTTAGGACTTCCAAGGCTATGTTGAATAGAAATGGTGAGAGTGAGTATCCTTGTCTTGTTCCAGGTTTTAGTGGGAAGGCTTTCAGTTTTTCACTGTTGGGTATTATGCTGGCCATGGGTTTGTCATAAATAATAGCTTTTATTATGTTAAGATGTGTTCCCTCTATACCCACTTTAGTGAGAGTTTTTATCATAAATGGGTGTTGAATTTTGTCAGATGCTTTTTTTTTCATCTATTGAGATTGTCATGTGATTTTTGTCTTTTCTTTTGTTGATATGGTGTATCACATTGATTTGTGTATGTTCAATCATCCTTGTGTCCCTGGGATGAATCCAGCTTGATCATGGTGCATGATCTTTTTTATGTGCTGTTGGATTCTGTTTGCTAATATATTGTTGAGGATTTTTGTATCTGTGTAATGTAACACTATTTATTTATACATTTTCCTATCAAGGAATTGGACTTGTGGGAAATGAAAAGAGTAAGAGACTATTCCAAATAATAGGTAGAATAAGTCAAAGATCTGGGGTTGAAGCCCTGTCCTGCCATTTACTGGCCCAAAGCTATTTATTTTCTTCTTTGAACTTCAGTTTTCTTATTTATAAAGTGAGAAAAATAATATCTATCTCCCAGGGTTATTGTGAGAAGTAAATAAGATAAAGCATGTACTAAGCCCTGACACACAGTTGGTATTCAACAAGTGTTTGTTTTTTCCCCGGTTCTTGATTGCATTTTTTCCATTGGTGGCCAGAATGGATACTTCAAAAGCTTCCTAAAGCAGGGAAGGGGGCCCTTGTTAGAAGTGAGATCATTAACTCACAGAGAGAAAAGTAACAATCAAGGACTATGTAAGTTACATGTAATAAGTCTTAATGAATAATTTTATTTATAAATAAAATAATTTTAATAAAACAAATAACTTCTTGCACTCACTCTTAAAATTAACAAATAAAATACTCAATAAAGAAATCAAAAATTTAAAAATTCTTTGGTCTTATATTCAGGTTGGTTAAAGGAGAGGGGAAAAAGTGTAAAGGAGACAGAAAAAGGAGGGTAGAAACACAACCACATTTACATGAAGGAGAGACAAAACTGAGAATGACAGAGATATAAGTGGAGAAACAGAGAGAGGAATGTGTAAGAGGAGGTAACCCAGGAAAATAGAAGGCAGGAATTATCTTTCGGAGACTGAGGTGCATAGATACGGAAAAAGAGATCAAAAGAGTGATAGAGAATAGGAGGAGGGAGTGGGGAGGAGGAGGGAAAGAACTAATTATTTTTGGTCTGAAAGGTAACATCTGATTTGATTTCTGTCACAATAGATTAGTTTTGTCTGTTCTTAAGACTCATAGATGGAAACATACACTATAATTTCTTTTGTGTCTGGCTTCTTTCACTTATAATTCTAATGCTTTTAAGATTTTTTTTGTGTTGTTGTGTGTATTAACAGTTTGTTTCTTTTTAATTGCTGAATAGTATCCCATTGTATGACTGTAAAGTTGATCCTTGAACATTACGGGTTTGAACTGAGGGCCCACTAATGTGTGGATATTTTCAACAGTAAATACCACACAATCTACAGTTGGTTGAATCTGCAAATGCAGAACCGCAGATTTGGGGGAACTAAACCCCATTTTGGGAGGGCTTGACTATAAATTATTTGCAGATTTTTGACTGCAAGGGTAGGTGCCCCTAACTTGTGCATTGTTCAAGGATTGACTATATTACAATTTGTTTATCCATTCATCTGTTGATGGACGTTCAGATTGTTTCTAATTCAGGACTGTCATGACTAAAGCTGCTATGAACATTTTGTGTATAATTTATTTCATGGGCATACATTGTTACTTATCTTAAGTCCATTATGAAATTGTTGGATTGTATGGTTAATGCACGTTTGACTTTATTAGAAGAACTTTATTAGAAGAAAAACTGTTTTTCCAAGGTAATTGTACCACTTTATACTCCCACCAATAATATATGAGAGTTCTACTAACTTCACATCCTTGAAAATGCTTATTATTGTTAGTGAGTGGTAGTATCTCATTGTGGCTTTAATTTGTATTTCTATATATTAGTTATGCATTGTTGCATAGGAAATCACCCCCAAACTAGTGGCTCAAAATAATAATAATAATTTATTATCTTTTATAGTTTCTATAAAAGATAGAAATTTGGGAACAGCTTGACTTGGTGATTTTTGTGTGGAGTCTCTCATGAGATTGCAGTCAGATATTGGCCAAAGCTGCAATCATCTTAAAGCTGGACTAGAGCTGCAGGATTTACTTACAAGGTGCTTTGCTCACTTGGCTGATGCTGGCTATTGGTGAGATCTCAGTTCTTCACCAGGTGGTCCTCTCCACAGAGCTGCTGGAACATCGTTTTGACATGGTGTTTGGCTTTCCTCAGGATGAGCATCTATTGAGATGATCATACAGTTTTTCTGTTTCATCTTTTTTTTTAAATATGATAAATTACAGTGTTTAATTTTCAAATGTTGAATTAGCTTTGCATTCGCTGGATAAACCCCACATCATCATGACTTATTATCCTCTTTACGTACTGCTGGATCAGCTCATTAATACCTTGTTGAGGATTTCTGCATGTATATTCTTGAAGATTACTGGTCTATAGTTTTCTTGTCTTTGACAGGCTTTAGGGTCTAGGTAATGCTGTGCTTATGAAATGTGTTGGGAAGTGCTCCCTCTTCTATTTTTCCTGTAAAAGAATTACAATTTTTTCTTTCTTGAAGTTTTGTTTAGTAGAATTTTCTACTGAAGCCATCTTGGCCTGGTGTAGTCTTTGCTGGGATTTTTATAGTTACTAACTATATTTATTCAATAATAATTACGGGATTTTTTCAGCTTATATATTTATTTTGAGTGAACTTTAGCAGTTTGTAATCTTCAAGAAGTTGATTCATTTCATCTAAGTTGTTGAATTAATACAAGTAAAATTGTTCATAGTATTTTCTTATTCTTTTTTTATGTCTGTAGGGTCACTAGTGATATCATTTCTTTTATACTTGATGCTGGTAATTTGCATCAGCTCTCTTTTCTTTGTTGTCATTCTGGCTAGAGAATGACCAGCTTACCAAGTTTATTGATATTTTTGTGATATCTTTTTGTGATATTGATTTCTTCCATTATTTTTCTTTAAATCTCACTGATTTTTGCTCTTATTTTATTGTCTTTCCTTCATTTTCTTTGCCTTGGGTTTAATTTGCTCCTCTTGTTTCTAATTTTTTAAGGTGAGAGCTTAGATCATTGATTTGAAATGTTTCTTCTTTTTCTACTATAATCATGTAATGCTAAAATTTCCTCAATAATTGCTTTAGCTGCATCGTACAAATATCATTATGTTGTAATGAAATTTTATTTATATTCAGTTACAAATATTTTATAATTTTCCATTTGGCTTTCTCTTCGACCAAAGGTATATATAAGTATGTTTAATTTCTGAATACTTGGGCAATTTTCCAGATATTTTTCTCTTATTGATTTCTAGTTTAATTCTCATATGGTCTGAAAACATACTTGGTTTGATTTCAGTTATTTAAAATTTGTTAAGATTTGCTTTATGGCCCCTGTCTTGCTGAATGTTCCATGTATACTTGAAAAGAACATGTTTTTTGTTGTTGTTGGGTGGAATGTTCAATCAATGTCAATTAAGTCAATTTGGTTAATAGTGTTGTTCAGGTCTTTTATATCCTTGCTGGTTGTTCTGTCCATTCTGTGTATTGCCAGTAGAGGAATGCTGAGCTCTCCAGTTTTTTGTTTTGCCTCTTTCTCCTTTGAATTCTATTGTTTTGCTTCTCTATTTTGAAGGTTTATTAGATGCCTATACACATTTAGGATTATGTATTCTTTTTTTAAAAAATTGAAGTACAGTCAGTTATAGTGTGTCAGTTTCTGGTGTATAGCATAATGTTTCAGTCATGCATATACATACATACATTCATTTTCATATTCTTTTTCATTAAAGGTTACTGTAAGATAGTGAATATGGCTCCTTGTTCTATGCAGAAGAAATTTCTTTTTAGGATTATGTCTTCTTGATAATTTGACTCTTTTATTATTATATAATATCTCTTTTTATCTCTGGCGATGTTCATATTTTGAAGTTTACTTTGATTGATACTAATATAGCCATTCCAACTTTCTTTTGATTAGTGTTTGTGTGGTGTATCTGTTTTGTTCTTTTACTTTTAATCTAAGTATTTATTTAAAGTGGATTTCTTGAAGAAAATATATGGTTGGCTTTTATGTGTTTTTTTTAAAATTCAGTGTCACAATGTCTGTCTTTTATTTGGTGTGCTAAGCCACTTATATTTAATATTATAATCAATATGGTTAGATTTAGGTCTATTATATTATTTTTATTACTACTACTACTATTATTATCATTTTTTCTCTCTGAATTTTGGTCTTGTCCCTTTCCTAACATCTTTTGAGTTACTTGAATATATTTTAGTATTTGTTTTAATTTTCTATTTTTTTGGCTACATCTCTGTATTAATATTTTAGTGTTTGCTCTTGGGATTTTGTATATGTCAAGAGAGAGGAGAGAAAGAGAGGGAAAGAGAGAGACTTTTGCAATTTTACTTTGAGTTGACATTTTGCTACTTCAAGTAAAATATAGAAGGCTTACAACTATATAGTTTCCTTTACCCTATCCCTTAATGTTATAGTTGTCATATGGGTTATACCTACATAATTTAAAATCCTGCTAGACAGTATCTGTAATTTTTCTTTTGGCAGTTATTCATATTTTAAATAACTTAAGAGGATAAAACTAGTCCTTTATATTTACTCAGATATGTACCATCTCTTGCTTTTTTCCCTATTTTATTATTTGCTATCAATCTAAAGAATTCCCTTTTCATTTCTTTTAGAATAGGCCTTCTGGTAACAAATTCTCTTAGTTTTTTCCTTATCTGAGGATGTCCTTATTTTACCTTCATTTATGAAGAATATTTTGCTGGCTGCAAAAGTCTGGATTGACAGTTCTTTTCTTTTTGCTCTTTAAGAATGTTATTCCTGTGTCCTTCACAGTTTCTGATGAACATTCTGTCATTAAATTGTTCTTTCCTATGGATAGCTATTTTCAAGATATTTTCTTTGTCTTTGGTTTTCAGAAGTTTGATTATGATGAGTCTGTGTATGAAATGTTATTTGACTTTATCCTGTTTTCAGTTTGTTGAGATTCTTAATCTGTAAGTTTATGTCTTTCATGATATTTAAGGAGTTTCCAGCCATTATTCCCCATCCTCCACCCTGAACCAGTATCTTTCTCCTCCCCTCTGGTACTCAAATTGCACAACTGTTGGACCTGTTGTTATTGTCTTACATACTCTTGAGGCTCTGCTGATTTTTTTTAAAATTTTTCCTTTCAGTTCTGTAGATTGGACAGTTTCTATGATCTGTCCTCAAGTTTACTGAATCTTCACTCTTCGCTTATCTCCATTTTGCTATAATTTTTATTTTAGATATATTTTTCAATTTAAATTTTCATTACAAAATAACTTCTATTTACCTACTGATGAGGACCACCTTTCCATCTATTTTTCCAGAATGCTTACTTTTATCTGATGGGAACATAATAACAGCTTCATTTTAAAAAGTCCTTGATGATTTCAACATCTGATTATCTTGTTATTGCCATCTGTTGGTTATCTTTCTCTTACAAACTGGTCACTTTTTTGTTGCTTTGCTTTATATATTTAGATTGCATCCTGGAAGTTTTGAACATTATGCTGTTTGGTCTGAGACTTGAATGTGGTTTAAACCTTAGTTTTGTTCTTTAAGCCTTTGTTATGTTGCTCTGAGTCTGTCCACACATGTGCTGCTCACAGGTGAACTGGAACCCTGGGCTAATTTCTTCATAAATTTGGCATATTTCCTTCTCCAGCTCTTTTCTCTTTGGGATTTTCTTTAAACTCAGTTTTACCTACTTGTACTACTGTGGCACAGCTCTTGCAACTAGAGTTGCCTTCAGGCAAAACAGAGAGAGAATAAAGAGAAACAAAACAGGGATTCATTCCCTCCACACTCTTTGGCCTAAAGTGGCCCTTTTTCCCAGTCCTCTGGCCTGAAAGATGTCGTTTTTACAGGGTTTCTGTTACAGTTTTGGCTGCTGACGTCACCAGCCATGCTAACTGTCCTGAGTGCTTATAATATGGTAAGAAAAAGAGAATAGTAAACAAAAAAATGGAGATTTCTTTCCATACTCTCTGGGTCACAAGGCCCTTTTCCTGGCCTTTTGGTCAGATAGAAAGAATTTCTTGGGGGAATTTTAGCACCATCACCTCAGCTTTGCTGGGTGCCTGCATTTGGCTTATGGATGAAAGAGAAAAGAGGTAAAAACAGAAAACTCACCTCCTTTTGGGTTACTTTCCCAAGTTTGACATTCTTCCTCAGTATTTCTGGTTTTATTTACTTTTGAGAGTTCCTTGATGGTTGTTTTTATACTTTGTCCAGAGTTTTTGGTTGTAAGCAGCAGGATAAATAGAATTTAGTGGGCTTACTCCACCTTGCTATGTTGGAAGTTCCTTGTTCCTTTTTGAATCAGTTTCCATTTGCAATGTTTTTCTTTCAGCCATTAATATTTAATGTTATGCCATTCTTCTGTATTTAAATTTGCTTAGATTCTGTTTGCTTTTTTTTTTGCTTTTTTTGCTTTTATTTTAAAGATTCTCACTAGATACACTTCTAGGTTTATAGCACTTTAATGTTGTTGTATTGTTGCATGGTTTGCACTGTTTCTGATCAGAATTCAGAGGAATTTTATCTGTATTTCCCCTTATGTCTCCCTCCCCCCATCCCATGGCTGCTTTAGGAGTTTGTGTTTATTATGGGATTTCAGCAGTTTAATTGTGATGTGTCTTGTGGTTTTCTTTGTGTTTTTCTTGCTTGGAGCTTTTTGAGAGACCTTTGGTTTTGTAGGTTTATGTTTTTCCATCATGTTTAGAAATTTTTCAATTTTTTTCTCCTCCCTCTTCCTAATAATCTAATTATAATTATGTTAGACAATGAATCTGTTCCCATGATTCATTAAGGATCTGTTCACTTTTTTTGTGAACCCTCTTTCTCTCTATACTTCTGTCTGGTTAGATTTTACTGTTTGTCTTAAAGTTCATTCTGTTTTTTACTGCAATGTCTTATCTGCTGATAAACCAGCCCATCAAATACATTTTCAGGTTAGATATTACATTTTTTTCAGATCCAGAATTTCTATTTCCATTTATGTTTCTTTCCTTGTTATATTTATCATTTTTTAAAAGTCCTTGAACATATTTTGTAATAGCTGTTTTAAAGTTCTTTCTGAGGCATTCTGGTACAATGGGAAAGAGCACAGCCATTAGAATCAGATTGCCTGGGTTCGGATCTTAGCCTTAATTCTTAGAAGCTGGGTTGTTATAGGCAAGTTATTTAACATTTTTGTGCTTTAGTTTCCTCAAAATGGTACAAAGAGATTACTTCTCTTGGAAGGCTATTGTGAGAATTAATTAGATAATAAAACATAATGCTGTTAGAACAATAGTGCCTTGAACATAATAAGCACTCAATAAACATTGACTATTATAATTTAAAAAAATTTCTTTCTGCTAGTTAAATTATTTCTGTCATTTCTGTGTCTGTTTCTTTGATCAGTTTTTCTCTTGGTTAAATGTTGCATTTTCCTGCTTCTTTATACCTAGTAATTTTTAATTGATTATTACATATTATAAATATTACATTATTGAGTATATGGATTTTGTTGTCTTCTTTTGAAGACTGTTGAATATTGTTTGCCAGCCAGTTAATTTGCTTGCCCATCAACTTGGTACTTTCAAGGATTATTGTTAAACTTTGTTAAAGGAGTTTAGAGGAGCCTTTATTCTATGGTTAGTTTAAGCCTCATCTTAAAATTTGGCCTTTCTGGGGTCTCCATTGAATGCCTCAAGTGTTCAGTGAGGTTCTCCACTGTGGTTATCAAACACTTAAGCATTTCCCCAACTCTGTGTGAGCTTGTTTAGCTTACAGTTCTCTCATAGATGTTCTTCTCCTGATAGCTTTTCTTTGCCCAGACTTATGGAATATCATTCTATGAACATACAACTTAATATTCAGCTAGAGACTCAAGGAGATGCCTGTGTAGTTTTATGGAGTGTTTTCTTTCTTTCTCTCTCTCTAGATGTCCTTTCTCTGGTTTTCCCCCTGGTAATTAAAGCTGTGTCAGCCTTCCCAAACTCTACTGTCTATTATGTGAAACCCAGGAGACCATCATGCTCTACTTGGGTACCTCCTTACTGTATCAGGGTGTGGAAGATGCCTCCAGGCAGAAAATTAGGACAGTGAGAAGGCCTACTGCATTTATTTTCCCTGTCTCAAGGATTATAATCCTATGCTACTGATTATCCAATAAGAACAGTTTTTTCCATATATTTTGTCCATTATTACAGATGTTTATGACAGAAGGCTAATCCAGTGCTTGTTGGGTACTGCATCATGGCTGGGAGTCTGCATGATGAATTTTGATATCACAGTCATAGTGACTTGTCTTTAGAGACATCATATAGACATATATGAGAGGTACTCACCAAAGAGAAATTAGATGAAGGAATCCTTTTTATGAATATCTATATGTTTGTACTTTTACCTGAAGAAATCCTGTTTATTGTTTTGGTTTCTTACTGAGCACTTACCAAATTGAATGAAGTACAGGAGGAGTTCACAACTAGTTGGGGAGAAAAGGCAGACAAAGCATGCTGATAAATAACTCCAGTGAAAGGTAGCACCTGTGTGTGAACAAATGATGCAACTGGTTCATTGGAGGCTTGGAGAGGTCAATTCCTGCTGGAGTCATTAGGGACAGTTTCATTCTGTACCTCCATACTTCAAAAACCATTCCCTTAAAGTCTGATGAGCTGCACTTGTTCAGTGCATAATGGGACGGGTGAAGTTCCTCTGTGACAGAAAATTATAGCTCTGGAATTTTAGAAAGAGAAAGCTTATTACCTTTTGGCAGAGTCAAGTCAAAGGGTATCTACTGAGAATGATGGTTTTCTTTTGGGATTGTGATAGAAGTGAGTTAGAAAAAACTTCAGGAGGTAATTTGAGATGTCTTGTGAGTACATATTTAGACTTGGAAAAGAGAAGGCAAGAGACATTCTAAGTTGGGGCAATAGCATAAAAAATAATGCCCAGAGGAAGAACATTGGTTAGAGAGAGAAAAAGAGAGAGTCAGACTGACTGTGTGCATGGTGTTGTGTGGGTGTAAGAAAGTAGGACTAGCCAGAACAGAAAGGTCTAAGGAATATGGGGGGTGGAGGGGATGGGTGCTGAGTCAGATATCCTGAGTTAGAGGTGGAGCTGGCTTACAGAGTCAGGGATTTACATTTGATGCTGAAGAAATCAGAAAGTAGTTAGTTTTTGAGTAGGGGTGATTCCTGTTGACTACATATTGACTACAGATTCTTCTGAAAATGTAGTTTGGTCATGGGTCTCAAGCCTGGACCACAGAGACAACTGGTAGTTGTATTGGAGCCCTGACAGGCTGTTCCACTGGCTCAGGAGTGAGGGACTCAGAGCTGAGCCGAGAGATGTCCAGATGTAAGGGGAACAAAAAGGAAGAAGTCAGAGGTCTAAGGTTTGGGGCCAGGGACCCTGAAGACTGGTGGTGTTACTGATAAAACAGACAGTTGGGATGAGGACCTGGTCTGAGAGGAAAGTGGCTGGCATTGTAGTGGACATCCATCTGAAGATCAGGTTATCTGGTATGCACATGATGATATGGAGCAGAAGCAGGAACAGGTGAAAGGTCCAGGTAGAAGATATGGATATGGGAGCTATTTATATCGATGGAAAGTCACACATGGAATTTAAGAAAGTTCATAATTAGGCAGTGGAATGGAGTCAATGATGTCATCAAACAGAACTTTCTTACAAGAAGGAAGAGAGGCTGCTAAATCATGTGGTGTCATGGAAGCTAAGGGAGGCAGATTTTCCACAGATGGAATGGGGAAAGGTTGTTGTGTTTGACCAAGAGCCTTATGGAAAGCAGGCATAGGCAGAAGGAAGTTTAGAGGGAGTGCTGAAGAAATTTAAACAAAATATGCTATCTGTGAAAGGAAAAAGAGAAGAGAACGAGACTATGTCAATGATGTTAGAGGGCTTGGCAGAATGAAGAAGGGATGTATTAGGATATGTGAAACTTCTTAATGTTGAAAATTAAAAGGGGAAAAGCTAGAGAGAAAGGTTTCAGGTACCAGAAAGAAAGGGGATAATTGTGTAGCTAGACTGCTCAACTTAGGCATTGCAGACTCTCATATAGGCCTCAGATGTCATTACTTCCCAGGCCCTGTCTGCTTCAGGAGTCTCTTCTTTAATAGTGTTCCTGCCATTTTCATATTTTAAAATATTTCTGGGTGATGGGGAATCACTATTTTATGAGGCTGCCCTGTGCTTGCTGGACAGATCTGTTGGGAAAATATTTGATACTGGATGAGTTATATTTTTCTGTAACTTAATGCTAATAGTAACAGCTACAATTGAACAGTTTTACACAGATTATTTAATCCTCGCTATAATATGGTAAGGTTGATTTTATTGTTATCCTCATTTTTCAGATAACTAAACTAAGGCTCAGAGAGGTTCAGCCATTGTCCAAGATCATGTAGCTAAGGAGAGAAGGATGTGGTATTTGAATCCTGGTCTATTTATAGACCTATAATCTCTGTGTCTATTATTCTTACTTGTGGCTGTCATTCTTTCCCCAAGTAGTGTCCTTTCTCCAACACGAGGACCTTGCAGATGTTTGAAGGCAGTTATCCCACATATGCTGGATAATTTCCTTTGTCTCTTTCTTCTTTTCTTTCTTACTTTTTTTTCTTTTGTCTTTTTAGAATTTGTTAATTCAACAAATAATTATTGAGCAGCTTCAGAATATCAGACACTGTACTAGGTGCTGCACAGGCAGCAATCAGTAAAACAGACCATGGGGTTTATAGACTGGAGAGAGAAGCATATTGGGTGTGCAAGTTAGCAAATAAATATATAATAAGAAACAATGATGAGTGTTACGAAGGAAACAAACATTCTAGCTTCCCTTGTCACTTTTCCTCATAAACTCTGGGTTTCAGAATGCTCACTACATGTGCTTCTTTCCTCCTGACACCCTCTCCTTTTTCAGAATGGCCTTCAAATGAGGACAGGTTTCCACTGCTGTGATCTGACCATTGTGGAGCACATTGAGGCTCTTAACTTGGGATCCTCGTGTTACTGCAGCTTAGAGTTAGGAATGGGCAGAATCACAGGCAATGGTGACTGGAGAGAAGACAGATGTGCAGAAGGCCATGTAGAGATGAAGGATGGAGAGCCCAGGAGTGTGACCAGATGGTCTCAGTTTGTTCCATGAAGTGTGAGCAAAGGTCATGCCAAATAGATCACAAAGCCATGCATCCCCTTCCATTCCACAGTTCCTGCCTTTCTCTTTATGCTCTAGCCCCTCTGTACCCACACATCTACTTGACAAATGAAGCTGAGGGAGAAAGCACTGAATACACATGTGTCATGGTGGGCAGCTAAGGTTGGAAGTGTGCTACAGGGAAAGGTTTCTCCCCTTCCTCCCTTCCCTCTCTTCTCTTCTCCTCCCTCCCCTCACTGCTTACCTTCCTCCCTCCCTTTCTACCTTCCTTCTTTTCTTCTTTTCTTTCTTTCATAGTATTTGTCTTAATACCATAATTTGGAAGACTCTGGCTGGAGAAAAATGTCAAGAAGTACAAATGGAGATTTGATACATCTGACCTTTCTTCTCTTCAGAACAATAAATGTCAAATAGCTTAACATGACAGCCAGGATGGCTAGAGATTATTTATGTCCTTAAATATTTAGAAACATAGATTAGACTTAGGTCTAATTTACATGAAGAGTCTGGCCTATGAGAATCATAGGCACTTTGAAGGAACCCAGTGTAAGCGGTGATATGTACATTTTACAGAAAAGAAAATGTTTTGAAAAAACATTCTGAAAAATCAGAATAGAATGAAGTGATAAATGCTTCTTTGATAGGTAATGAGATCACTTGATAACATCAAGAAAGTATTTTGCAACACAGAACTGTTTGGATTTTAATATCTGTATGGTGTGGTTTGATAGCATTCCAGAGAAAGACCCACAGTTGACATGTCCTGTCCTTTGATTAAATACAAAATTATATATATGCGTTTTTACTTGTATCACTTACCTCATTATACTAAAGACATTTCATTGTGAAAACAGAAGGAGAGAGAATTATCTTGCTCCAACTGTGTAAATCCTGGTAGAAGTATAATCCTTCAACCTGGAGTGTCATTCTCACTCATGCCTCCTACTCAATTATCATCAGAAGCAGCAGCGTCCCTTTCAGAGTGGAGGTTTTCAGAAAGGTGGTGTTTTTTGTTTGTTTGTTTGTCTTTTAAGAACTATGAACATTAGTTAACCTAATTAACCCATTTACTTCTGAAACGGCACAGCACTGCATTGTGTTAAGAATACAGAATCTGGAGTTAGTTCTGGGTCTGGTACTCAGCTCCAGAACTGTTGAGTTAAAAGTTCTTAAAGTAGTGAGATAACATTTTTCAGCTCTTGGTATCCTCATCTCTAAAATAGAGATTATGTAATAATAGATATTATTATAGCACTTGCTTTATAGAGTTCTTACGAGGAGTAAATGAGATAACTTAAAAAATAATTTAGTACAACACCTGCCATGTGGTTAAAGGACTGAAAATATTATTCATTATCTTCTATTTTACTATTACTGTTGTTTTATTAACAAGGGGGTTCTCCTAACTATTTTTGTGCCTTCGTTTTTGTATCATCTTTGCTAACATTTAGTCATATTCAAAATTAGAGTTTGTCTGGTACAAGACACAATTCAGCAAAGAACCCAAAAGAAACCTTTAAATGTAGACTAAAGGAGCCTATTTGCTCAAAGACTAAAGTCATCAGAAAATGAGTGTCATCCCCATTGTGCATTTCCTAAGAGTTCTATATGGATCAAGCAAGTCTTTTCTTTATTTCTTTTTTAATGTCAAGTAATTTTAATTGTCGTGAATATTATTTCTGAACTCTTTTAAGATATTCATTATAAGTTCTTTTACTTTCATAGCAGAAAAAGTCCTTATTTCTGTTACTAACAGTGAAGTTTGAAAAACTATGTAATTTAAGGGGGTGGAAAGAGGGAAGAGAGTTTTGGACCAGGAATCATGGGATTAGGTTTTCATTTTGGAATGTAGTGAGTTGTCCTGTTTGAACCTAAGCAAATCACCTACACTTTCTCAGTCTTAGTTTCTGTCTTGTGAAAATAAGTGAGTTCTAATCTCTGCTATCCCTTTCATATTAAAATTCTGTAATTTTAAACTATTTCCAGGGCTGTTTTTGAAGCATTACTGGGAAGATCCTGTTTGTATGAATAGTTGTAGGGTTAATTAGAATTTCACAGAGCAGTGATAGGAAATATTAACCTTCTCTGATTCTTATATGCTTGGTAACTAGCAGATTATGGTAAGAGTTGTTTATCTCTAACTAATATGCCTAGAGACTATAATATTAAATAAATTCATTTTCATTTTCACCCCAAAGGAAAACCCAAGTTATTTGGGTGTTTTTCTGAATATATAGTAAACTCACCTAAGATGCTCTGTTCTGGTATTCTATTTTGTCAGGAACTAGTTGGCTGAACAGAGGCGACAGATAGACAGACAGATAGGTCAGTACTCATCTATTTACCTTCCTACATGCATTAAAAGTTGTACTTCTTCCCTATTTATGTTGGGGGCAGGATTGAGAGATAAGCGAGTATTTGACTCATCTAGCTCAGTATGAGGAACAGGAGGTGTTCAGTAAATACTTACTAAATTAATGAAAGAAGGAACAAAGAATGATGAAAATATGCTACATGAAAAGGGCTACTTGAGTAGATTCTTTCCATCTTTAATAACTCATATCCAGTGAACAAAGTGTGTGTTTTACAAGTTCATTCACTTGCTTAAACTTTTTTTTTATATTGAGGTATAATTGATTTACAGTATTATACTAATTTCTGAGTGTACAACATAGTGTACAACATTTATGCCAAAACTTTTACAGATTATACTCCATTTACAGTTGCTAAAAAAACATTGGTTATAGTCCTTGTGCTGTGTAATATATTTTTACAGCTTATTCATTTTATATGTAGTAGTTTGTACTTCTTAGTCCTCTACCTCTTATCTTGCCACCCACCTCTGCCCTCTCCGCACTGATAACAACTAGTTTGTTTTCGATATCCATGAGTCTGTTTCTGTTTTGTTATATTCATTCATATTTTTTAAGTTCTATATTTAAATGATAACATGCAGTATTTGTCTTTCTCTATCTAACTCATTTCACTGAATATAACACCCTCCAGGTCCATCCATGTTATTGCAAAAGGCAAAATTTCGTTCTTTTTTATGTCTGAGTAGTATTCCACTGTGTGTGTGTGTGTGTGTGTGTGTGTGTGTGTGTGTGTGTGTGTGTGAGAGAGAGATATGCCACATCTTCTTTATTCATTCACGTATTGATGGACACTTAGGTTGCTTCCATATTTTGCCTATTGTAAGTAATGCTGTTATGAACATTGGGGTGGATGTATCTTTTTGAATTAGTGTTTTTGTTTTCTTCAGATGTATACCCAGGAGCGGAATTGCTAGATCCTATAGTAGTTATATTTTTAATTTTTTTGAGGAATTGCTATCCTGTTTTCCACAGTGGCTGCACCAGTTTGGGTTCCCTTTTCTCCACATCCATGCCAACATTTGTTATTTGTGGTCTTTTTGATGATTGCCATTCTGACAGATGTGACGTGGTATCTCCTTGTGGTTTTGATTTGCATTTCCCTAATGATTAGCGATGTTGAGCATCTTTTCATATCCCTGTTGGCCATCTGTATGTCTTCTTTGGAAAAATGTCAAAGATTCTGTTACGTTAGCATGTTGGTATCACTTATGCAAATTAATTACCCTGGGTGGATAATAAAATTACCCTCAAACCTCATCTTTTTCTGAACCAATATCTAGGTCATGAAAAATATGGTGTTGTGAGTTTTAAACTTGATTTCTCATGTGAAATTTTTTTATAATTATACCAAAATACCTATTGAAAATATAAAGCCCCTACCATTTTTACATGTTTCCTACCTGATTTTAAGATTATATTAAAATGTCTAAGTAGGGTTAAAAAGAAAAAAAAAGGAAAAATGTCTATTCACGTCTTCCACTCATTTTTTAATTGGGTTGTTTATTATTATTATTTTTTTGATATTGAGTTGTATGAGCTGCTTCTGTATTTTGGATATTAACTCCTTATTGTTCATATCATTTGCAAATATTTTCTACCACTCAGTAGGTTATCTTTTAATTTTTTTGATGGTTGCCTTTGATGTGCAAAAGCTTTTAAGTTTAATTAGTTCCATTTCTTTATTTTTGCTTTTGTTTCCTTTGCCTTAGGAGACAGATCCAAAAAATATTGCTTTGATTTATGTCTAAGAGTGTTATGCCTATGTTTTTTTTTCTAGGAGTTTTATGGTTTCTGGTTTATATTTAGGTCTTTAATTCATTTTGAGTTTATTTTTGTTTATGGTGTGAGAAAATGTTCTAATATCCTTGTTTTATGTGTGGCTATCCGCTTTTCACAGCACTACTTGTTGAAGAGACTGTGTTTTTTTAATCATATATTCTTGTCTCCTTTGTCATAGATTAGTTGACCATAAATGTGTGGGTTTATTTCTGAGCTCTCTATTCTGTTCCATTGAGTATATGTCTGTTTTTGTGCCAGTACCATACTGTTTTGATTACTGTAGCCTTGTAGTGTAATCTGAAGCCAGGGAGTGTGATACTTCCAGCTCTCATCTTCTTTCTCAAGATTGTTTTGGCGATTGGAGTTCTTTCATGTTTCCATACAAATTTTAAAATTATTTGTTCTAGTTCTGTAAGAAATGCCATTGGTATTTTGAAAAGAATTGCCTTGAATTGGTATGTTGCCTTGGGTAGTATGGTCATTTTATCAATATTAAGTTTTCCAGTCCGTGAACATATATATACTTCTTAATGGGTTATTGACTTTGACTCTTAACTTGAATTCTCCATTCAACAGACAATCATAGAGGTCTCTTGTGTGTTTAGAACTTTGTAAAGTCCTATAGGGTAAAAGACAATAATTTATAAAATGTGGTCCCTGACTTTAAAGAACTTACAGCCTAATAAGAAAGAGTAAAAATATGGGATTTGGAGTTAAAAAGTTGGGGATTCCAGACTTGACACAAGCATCAATTAGCTTCATGATCTTCATTTAAACTCTCTTGAGTCCTAGTGAAGTGCAGGGGATAATTCCAACCTCACATGGTTATTGATAAGCTCAGATAAGATTATGTATTTAGAAAAGCATTCTATAAAATTGAAAACACTATTAATCATTACACCAGCTATTTAATTAGAAATAGTACAAGAGGGTGTAGACTTAAAGGCTAAGTGTCTGCGGGCAAAGAACAGTGAGTAGGGAGTGGTGAGTAGAGACTTCCTGATGGACCTGAAACTCAATGGGTCCTAGATAGAACAGGGTTTGGATAGTCAGGATGAAGGAAGGAGACCATTCCAAGTAGGGAGCATGAAAGCATGGAGTGAGAGATGTGTAATTCAGTTTAATTAACTCAACCAGTCCTCCTGGATTACCTAATATGAACCTCATTCTCTGTTGGGATCACTCTGTTCGGAGAAGAGATTTTGTGTTGGAAAGTACAGTTGGATAGACAAGATAAGATAAGGACATGACACAAAGGCCTTGGAGAGCAAACAAGACTGTTTAACCTCCTCATAGCAAGAAATAGGCCTCCATCAGTAGGTTTGATGTGAATAGCCTTTTAGGAAGGTGAAACTGGTAATGGTGTACAGTCTGATTAGTATGTAGAGACTGGAGTCAGTAATCTCTGATGGAGGAAGGGGGAAGATTTAGAAAGTGGGGTGGTAAAAAAAAGGCTGACTCCAGTAAAACTTCACAGGCTTTGGTGTCAGAGGCAGAAGTGGGAGGAATCCAATTTTTTCTAGAACTTTTTGTTAGAAAGATTAGAATAATAATGATTCATTTAATCGGAAAGAACAATTGGGGAACAAAAGAAATTTGGGAGGAAGAATTGAGTTCTGTTTGTACATGGGGAGCTGAGATGATAGCCAACTCTGGGCAGCAACAGTCTGTAGGGAACTGGAAATGTGGGACTAGAACTCATGTAAGCAGTCAGGGGTAGGCGTGGGGATTTGGGAATCATCAAGCTCAGAGACTCCTCATAAATTATGCACTTTGCTTAGAACTTAATTTCATGTTTTTTAGAAGATAAGAGAAATGAAGAGCTTGCTGAATTATGGATTATGCAACTGTATTAGAAGTAATTCTCACTTAGTGGGGAGGGTATAGCTCAAGTGGTAGAGTGCATGCTTAGCATGCATGAAGTCCTGGTTCAATCCCCAGTATGTCCTCTAAAAATAAGTAAATAAATCAGCCTAATTACCTCCCCCTCAATTTTTTTTTAAAAAAAGGATTCTTCCTTTCCCCCTCCATTCTGTCTCCCTGATGATTTTTGTGTTCTGTTCTTCTCTGTGATCCACTTCCCCTTCCCCTGATTCTTTATGAACTGAGGAACACAATAACCTCTATTTCTGTCAGATCAGAAGATTGTGAGTGAAGAGATTAAGGCGATTGGAAATTTTCACCAGAAGATACGACAATCCTCTTGGCACCCTCTACAGTCCTTCAGAGATCAGAAGAATACAGACTTTCTCTAGACGAAAGCAACCATTTATATTTTTAGATGGAAATATTTAAAAAGCTAAATTCTCAGTTCCCTGGTTAGCCCCATTGTTTGATTTGCAGCTTTCTTTTAAGTAAAGCAGTGATTCTCAGTGAGAGATAGATTTGCTTGGCAAATAATGTAATTAGATGAAGTAGGATTTTCAGACTTGGTGGATGGACTTGAAGTTGGGACTCCTCTCTGGGCACCAAGCTTTCATTTGTGGTTTGAAATGATTTTTCTAAAACAGCAGCAACAGCACTCAGAAGCTGAATTTTCTTTAGTTTATCCTCTTCTTCCTCCACTTCAAAGGGAAATATTTCCCAGCAATTTTCTTTGACTTTCTCAAGCCTTACCTGGCACAGAGAGTATCAGACTTGACTTTAGATAAAGTAATGATGGGGAAGAGGGACTTGAAGAAATAAGACACATGGTGCTAACATCTATTCAACATCTAATGTATGTCAGGCACTTTACAGTCATTCTCTCATTTAATCTTTACAGCTTCAAAAGATAGGTATTTTAATCTCTGTTTCACAAATGAGGCTCTGAGGGGTTATGTGACTTGCCCAAATCATGCAACTAGTAACTAACTGAACTGGGATTTGGATCCTCTAACTGGGATTAGGTTTCTAAGTCTGAAGATCTCTTTCTTGTTCCAAGCTTGTTTTTCATTCTTATCCATATTATAAGGAAAAATTATTTTTTAAAAAAGACACGTTCTAATTTTACAAAGGCCTGTGTTGTAAGATGAGAATCCAGTAGTGCTCATACCATCTGTTCCTTAGCTAGGTCACTCATTTCCCTTATCCTCTTTTTTTCCTGCTTTTTCTTTTGTTTCTCCTCCACCTGTCCTGGTGAGATGCCTTCTCTCCTCACAGTTCTCTCTCTTGAGGTGGACAGGTTGAAAGATGAGGTAGAGTGGTAAGGAAATGCAGCACCAAGTCCTTCATTTTTCAGGGCATTCTGTGCACTTTTCATTGGCTTTCTGTGGAGTCTAGTCAAGGGCATGTGGATACTACATATTTTACATATTTAAGATCTATGGGCCAAGGAGGAAGGGGTGGAGAAGAGAGAGGAGCAGACAGCAATTCTTCTTAGAAGCTAACAAGTCCCTGGGGATAAAAGGCAAGGATAGCTTGATGTGTGTGTCTATAGCAGTGCTCTTGATGTACATAGATGTCCAAGCCTGATCAAAGTTGAGGCTCTGTTAGAAGGAAAGGGGAAATGTCCACTAAAGAAGAGAGGAAATGGGTATTTACATCATCATTTTTAATTTTTAGAATTATAGAAAGAGTAAAAGATTTCCTATTAGGCTCTTGATTCCCTCTGGGTCATGTCTTGTAGGGGGGCTTTCCTTCCATTTAGAACAACCTCTGGGAGTGACTGGATTACAAATTCAACACAGCTGAAGACAGAAGAAATTTTACTGTTGTGCTGTTACATAGGCTCATGGACATCAAATATTAAGGTTAGCAGATCACTGGAAGTAATGGTGACTGCTTTCTTCACCTCTCTCTCTTCTTCCTCATCCTCCTCTTCTTCCTTCTTTTTCTCCTTACAAACTTCAGCATCATATGAAAAGAATTTCAGAAGACCAAATTCTTCCTTGTCCTTCAATGTGTCCACTCCAAGCTTCCCTCTTTGGGGTTGTGCAGCTCCTGTGGCAGCAAAGGCTGAGGGCCTTACAGTTGCAATCTGAGCAGTCAGAGGCTCAGTCATCAGGGAGCTTGATGCTGTGGTTACTTCTAAATGAATACTCATTATTGATGCTAATTGAACTTGAAGTTAATGAAAAAGGATTATTTTACAGGGCTTAAGTTGAAGGCAAAATTGTTATTACAGGTTAATTATTCTGCTTAAAAAGCACTATTACAGCCATGATTGTTTTTTATCAGATTTTTCTCTGGTGCTGAAAGAGATTTCTTTGAAGGCAGAGTCCTGATACAATTATTCACCTCATCTAATTCTTAATCACCAATCATTTCTCTCCAGATAAAGGTTAATCAAAGTGTGTGAATTGGATATTCTGCCTTAATTACATTTGATCTGTTTCAAAGAAACCCTTTTCTTTTCCATCTTTGGTTAGAAATGTGGCCTTTCTCTGAGCTGGAAAGAGGAATCAAAATGGGCTCCCTGAGAAAACAGACCTGACTGCTAGTGGTGGCAGTAGGAGATGACATCACTGGGTGTGGTGTGCCTGGGGTTGGGAGAGGGTGTGGGAGAGAGATTCTTTATGGCTCTGGTTTTGGGAGTCAGTGGCATAGAAACTAAGTCTTCTGCTATTCTTTCCCTTCAATTTCTGTCCCTCTTTTTTCTTTTTATATGGGGTTTAAGGCTTTAACATATCAGTTTGGGAGCAACACATTTTGATTCTTGTTGACACCCAATTCACTATCACAGCTTTGTGCTTTTGTCAGGCTGTTTCTTCTTCTGGGTGCCCTTTCTGTTGCTCTCCAACTGAGGAAATGCTCTCCATACCTCAAGTCTCCACTTAAATGTCAACTCCTCTGAAACACATAGCCTCCACAGCGCCATCCTTTGCCTCCTTCAAGCTCCCCAAGAGCTGCAATCACATACCTTGCCTGGCTAGTTCTATGACAGTGTCTGTCTCTTCTTGCATCCCCATTACCACTCCCATCTTCCCATTGCAGGGAATAGTTTATGGACTCCATGAGACATTTTGTATATATTCCTTACTTCAGAATGGAGAGATGGAGGAAGGACTTCAAGATGGCAGAGTAGAAGGATGCAGAGCTCATCCTTTCCCATGAATACATCAAAGTATGTATTACAAATGGAGCTATAAGGAATATTCTCACAAAAATGGGTAGGAGAAAAGAAAAAGAAAAAGGAAATCAGGGTGGGATCTGTCCCCCAGGGAAGGAGCAGTGAAGGAAGAAAAGTGCCCTCACCCTAGGAAGCCCCCTCTCCAGCAGGGAGGTCAGCTGGGACAGAAAGGAAGCATATATATATAGAAATAGAAATAGAAATAGAAATAAAATAAAAATATATAAATACATACAAGATCTTATGGTAGCTCACAAAGAAATGTGACAATGAATATATATATATATGTTCATGTGTAATTGAAAAATTGTGCCCTACACTGAAATTTGACACAACATTGTAAAATGATTATAAATCAATAAAAAATGTTAAAAAAATAAAAGATCCTGAGTTCAAAAGGAGGTGATAAAAGCTCTGAAGGAAATAAGAGAGGTTATCAATAGAAATGCAGAATACTGTAAAAAGGAAATAGAAAATATAAAGTGGAGCGGAGCCAATTAAAATCAGAAAATTCTATTGCTGAGATAAAAGCCAAGCTAAAGGCAGTCAATAGCAGACTCAAGAACGAATAAATGATTTAGAATATAGCATAACGGAAATCACCCAATCACAACAGCAGACAGAAAAGCAAAGGAAAACCAATGAAAACAATATAAGGGACCCATAAGATAATATAAAGCATGGGAATCTATGCTTAATAGGGGTCTCAGAAGAAAGAGAAAAGTGGATCAAAATTATATTTGAAGAAATCATAACCGAAGACTTCCCAAACCTAAAGAGGAAAACTAATATCCAAGTACATGAAGGACAGAGGGTCCCAAACAAGATGAATCCAAACAGACCTACACCAAGACATATTATAATTAAAACGGCCAAAGTTAAAGATAAAGAAAAGATTCTAAAGGCAGCAAGAGAAAAACAAAGAGTTAGTTACAAGGGAACCTCCATAATGCTATCAGCTGGTTTCTCTACAGAAACGTTGCTGGCCAGTAGAGAGTGCTAAGATATACTCAAAGTCCTGAAAGAGAAAAACCTGCAACCTAGAATACTCTACGCAGCAAGACTATCATTTAGAATAGAAGGAAAGATAAATAATTTATTAGACAAGCAAAACTAAAAGAATACAGCAATACTAAAGCTATCCTAAAATAAATATTGAAATATCTTCTCTAAATAGAAAAGAATCAGTAAGCTATAGAAAAGAGAAAACCACAATTGGAAAAAAGGTGATAACCACAATGAACAGGAAAAGAATAAACATGAAGATGTAAAAGAGGACATCAAAATCAAAATGTGGGAGAAGGGAGCAAGAAAATGTAGATTTTTTTTGTTCTTTTTTAGGATTTGTTTGAGCTTATATGCTCACCAGTCTAAAACAGATATAGTAATGGGTTAGCATACATAAAAAACACGGTAACCACTAAACAAAAACATACAAGAGTCACAGAAAATAAAAATAAGAGAAACCAAGCTAATACAAAAGAAAATTAAAATCACAAAAGAAAGAACAAAAAGAAAAAGGAACAAAGAAGAAATACAAAGTCAACTGGAAAACAAAGTTTAAAATGGCAATAAGTACGTATCTATCAATAATTACCTTAAATGTCATTGGACTAAGTGTTCCAGTCAAAGGACATAGGGCGGCAAATTGGCTAATAAAACAAGAGCCTACAATATGCTCCCTACAAGCAACCCACTTTAGGGTGAAGGACACACACAGATTGAAAGTGAGAGGATGGAAAAAGATATTTCATGCAAACGGAAATGACAAGAAAGCAGTAGCAATACTCATATCAGACAGAATAGACTTTAAAACAAATTGCCATAAATAAAGATAAAGAAGCACACTATATAATGATCAAAGGAGCACTACAAGAGGAGAATATTACACTCGTTAACATATATGCACCCAATATAGGACTACTTAAATATATAAAACAAATACCAACAGACACAAAGGAAGAAATTGATAGGAACACAGTAAGAGTAGGAGACTTTAATACTCCACTGACATCATTGGACAGATCTTCCAGAAAGAAAATCAATAAAGCAATGGAGATACTAAATGATAAAACAGCTTGGCTTAATTGATATTTTCAGGACATTACATCCTCGAAAAACAGAATATACATTCTTTTCAAGTGTGCATGGAACATTCTCTAGGATACACTGCATACTTGGACACAAAATAAGCCTCAACAAATTTAAGAGGATAGAAATTATTTCAAGCATCTTTTCTGACCACAATGCCATGAAATTAGAAATCAACCACACAAAAACAAAAGAGAAAAAACAACTGCATTTAGACTAAACAACATGTAGTAACTAAAAAACCAATGTGTCAATGATGAAATCAATGGAGAAATTAAAAAAATACCTTAAGACAAATAACAGTGAAAACACAACCATACAAAATCTGTGGGATGCATCAAAAACAGCCCTAGAAGGGAAGTTCTTAGTGATACAGGGCTTCCTCAAAAAACAAAAACAATCTCAAATAATCTAACCTACCATCTAAAAGAATTAGAAAAAAACAACAAAACAAAACAAAAAGAACAAAGCCTGAAGTCAGCAGAAGGAAAGAATTAATAAAGATCAGGGAGGAAATAAATAAAATAGAGATTTAAAGAAGATAGAAAAAAGTCAATTGGTAAACCAAGAGCTGGTTTTTTGAAAGAGTAACAAAATCAACAAATATCTGGTCAGGCTCACCAAGAAGAGAGAGAGGACACAAATAAACAAAATAAGAAATGAAAATGGAGAAATTACCACAAACAGCACAGAAATATTAAAAACTATAAGAGATTACTATGAACAACTATATGGCAACAAATTGTACAACCTAGAAGAAATGGACAAGTTTCTAGAAGCATACAGTGCACCAAAATTGAATCAAGAAGAAATAGATAATTTGAACAGACCTATCACTAGAAGTGAAATAGAATCAGCAATTAAGAAAAACCTCACTGCAAACAAAAGTCCAGGAGTGAATGACTTCACTAGGGAATTCTACAAAACATACAAAGAAGAACTTACACTGATTCTTCTCAAACTCTTCCAAAAGATTGAAGAGGAGTTAACACTCTGTAACTCATTCTGTGAAGCTACCATCATCCTGATACCAAAACTAGACAAAGGCAGTACCAAAAAAGAAATTAAAGGCCAGTATACTTGATGAATATAGGTGCAAAAATTCTCAACAAAGTATTAGCAAACAGAATCCAACAACACATGAAAAAGATCATACACCATGATCAAGGTGGATTCATCCCAGGAATACAAGAATGGTTCCACATACACGAATCAGTCAATGTGACACACCACATCAACAGAAGAAAAGCCCCAAATCACATAATCATCTCAATAGATGCATAAGAAGTATTTGGTAAAATTCAACATGCATTTATTATAAAAACTCCTAGGAAATTACGTATATAGAGAACATATCTCAACATAATAAAAACTGTTTATGACAAACTCATACCTAAAACAATGCTCAGCGGTGGAACAAGACAAGGATTCCCACTCTCATCAGTTCTATTCAACATAGTTTTGGAAGTCCTAGACACAGCAGTCACACAAGAAACAGAAATAAAAGGAATCTTTTAAAATCACATCAAAAAAATAAATAAAACACTCAGGAATAAACCTGACCAAGGAGGTGAAAGACTTATATATGGAGAACTACAAAACATTGATTAAAGAAATTAAAGATGACCTAAAGAAATGGGAAGATAACCCATGCTCTTGGATTGGAAGAATATCATTAAAATGGCCATACTGCCCAAGGCAATGTACAGATTTAATGCAATCACTATCAAATTACCCATGACATTTTTCACAGAACTAGAACAAATAATCCTAAAATTTATGTGAAATCACAAAAGACCCAGAATTGTCAAGGCAATACTGAAATAAAAGAACAAAGCTGGAGGAATAACCCTCCCAGACTTCAGACAATACTACAGAGCTACAGTAATTAAAGCAGCATGGTATTGGCATAAAAACAGACATATGGCTCAATGAAACAGAATACAGAGCCCAGAAGTAAACCCACACACCTATGGTCAATTAATCTTTGACAAAGGAAGGAAAAATATACAATGAATTAAAGACAGTTTCTTCAGCAAGTGGTGTTGGGAAAACTGGATAGCAGCATGTAAATCAGTGAGGTTAGAACATCCCCTCACACCATACACAAAAATAAACTCAAAATGGCTTAAAAACTCAAACATAAGACACCGTAAACCTCCTAGAAGAGAACATAGGCAACATTTTCTCTGACGTAAATCCTAGCAATGTTCTCCTAGGGCAGTCTACCCAGACAATAGAAATAAGAGCAAAAATTAACAAATGGGACCTAATTAAACTTAAAAGCTTTTGCACAACAAAGGAAACCATAAGTGAAACAAGATGACAACCTACAGAATGAGAGAGAATATTTGCAAATGATGTGACTGACAAAGGCTTAATTTCCAGAATATATAAACAGCTATACAACCTAACTTCGTAACAAAAAAAAAAACCCATCCAAAAATGGGCAGAAGACCTAAATAGACACTTCTCCAGTGAAGACATACAAATGGCCAATAGGCAGATGAAAAAATACTCAGTATCACTAATTATCAGAGAAATGCAAATCAAAACTACAAAGGGGTATCATCTTACATCAGTCAGAATGGCCATCATTCAAAAGTCCACAAATGCTAAATGCTAAAGAGGGTGTGGAGAAAAGGGAACCCTCCTACAGTGTTGGTAGGAGTGTAGTTTGATGCAGCCATTATGGAAAACAATATGGAGAGTTAAAAAACTAAAAACAGACTTACCATATGATGTAGCAATCCTACTCCTTGGCATATATCCAGAGGAAGCTCTAATTCAAAAAGATACACGCACCCCAGTGTTCATAGCAGCATTATTTACAATAACCAGGACATGGAAGCAACCTAAATGTTTATTGACAGATAATTGGATAAAGAAGTTGTGGTATGTATATACAATAGAATACCACTCAGCCATAAGAAGGAATAAAATAATGCCATTTGCAGCAACATGGATGGACCTAGAGGTTGTCATACTAAGTGAAGTAAGCCAGAAAGAGGAAGAAAATTACCATATAATATCACTTAAATGTAGAATCTTAAAAAAAAAAAAACACATGAACTTATCTGCAAAACAGAAACGGACTCACAGACATAGAAAACAAAGTTATGGTTACCAGTGGGGAAAGAGGGTGCGATGGGATAAATTGGGAGTTCTTGATTTGCAGATACTAACTACTATATATATAAAATAAACAACAAATTTCTGCTGTACAGTACAGAGAACTATGTTCAATATCTTGTCATAACCTATAATGAAAATGAATATGAAAATGAATATATTTATGTACATGTATGACTGAAACATTCTTCTGTACACCAGAAATTAACACAACATTGTAAACTGACTATACTTCAATAATAATAATAATAAAGAATGGAAAGATGTATGCATCTTTCTGGCACCAAACACAATGCCTGGGAAATGGGAAATGCGTAGAAGGCCAGGGTAGGCTACAGACCATAACCTATAGCCAATCCCCTTTTTTTCACTCCAGCCGTTGGCAATTCTGGAAAGCCACTGGCTCAGTCCTGTCATCTTCCTTTCAGATGCCCAGCAGCCATAAAGAAAGTCCTAGGAGAGCCAATAGCCTGGCTGATAAACCAGTAGTTAACCAGATTGAGGCTCACAATGAACTGTGAAATTGAGATGGTGAGGGACCTCCTGAATCAGGCCTCTTGAATTACTATTAAAATCTAAATATTATCTAGAAGGAGTAAAATAGGAAACTATGGCCAATCATGCATGCTCATTTACAAAGACTATAAATTATTTTCCGTATTATTTAACCAGTCACCCAATAGTTTTCCAAAGAAATGGTACAGGAGCTGGACCACAATATAGCTAGGCTGACAGTCACAGTGCAGGGATTCTTGGAGATACAGCTTCCTGCTTCCATTCTCAGTTTTTTGTCTCTCTGCCAAGACTTTCAGTCATATAACTTTCAACTCACAGCCCATTCTCTTTTAGAGCAAGCTTTGTCTTTTAACCCTCATTCACTTTGAGTGTCTTTCAAAATGTAAAAAAGAGTTCATAATGGAATCCTGATTCACTCCAATGTGCTCTGTCTCCCCAGATTGTCACTCATTCACAGTGCAAAATGGCAAGGTGGAGGCTGTCCCAAATAATAACTTTCAGGGCTAATTAAGGTTTTAAATCATTCTAGAGAATTAGGATCAACCAGTGGCCACTTGTGTGTGCCACTGTAACTTGCCAACCCCAAATCCCACCTTATCTCCAGGCATAAAAGCCACATTAAGTTTTAAGACCTGATTCAAAAACACATTATGGATAATGATAACCCTTGATATTAAGTCTTCAGAAAAGAGTCTGGGCATATAAAGAATATACTGCATTAAAAAAGTGCTTAGGAATAAGAATGATAGAAGAAAATATTCTGGCTAGAAGTCATGCTACTTGGGCTGTTGTTGCTCTCCCACTAATTAATTAGATGATCTTAGATAAGTTATGAAGAGTTTAGGAGCTAACACTTAATTGGTTATTTTTTGTTGTGTTGTGTTTTGTTTTGTTTTGAATTGGATTTTGCCTTCATTTCTCATATAATCCTTCTAAGCAGTCCTGTGAGGAAAGTGTGGATGCTTTTTCCATTTCACAGAGACTTAGAGAGACTAAGTCATTTGCCCAAGTAGTAGGGCTGGGTTCTTGCTCAGAGCTCACAGACTTTCAGCACCTGCCGTCAGCCATCATGCTGTGCTGCTGTATGGAGTCCAACAACACCATCCACAACAGCAGCCAATACTCACTGAGTGCCTGCAGTGAGCCAGGCACAGGGAAGGGGATGCAGATGGTTGTGGCCCCTGTTCTCAGAGCTTTCAGACCAGGACAACTAAGTTCTTTCTGAGTTTCTTGATCTTCTACTGTAAGAAAAGAGTTCAGGTCCTTGATATCACTTTCATCCTGAAAGCTTATAAGCATTTAAACTATTTGTAATGACTTCTAGTCTTCCATTTCTTTATTAATATTATTAGTCACATACTTTTGTTGGATGGCTCTCATGTACCAGGCACTCCACTAAGGGTTTTTATAGGACTATTGAATTTAGTCTTCATACCAGTCCAGGGAGAGACTGCAGATGAAGAAATGGAGGCTCAGAGAAGTTACTAACTAGGTCAAGGTCATTTTGTTTATAAGTGGCAGAGCTGAATTTGAACCCAGGTCTGTCAACTCCATAATCCCCCCATGTAAGCAACTTTTTGAGTTAGTGCTCTTGAAATCTGATAAGCTCCTTTCACTTAAATGAGCTAATTCCTATTATTATAGATACTATGCAAACAGAATTCTAGGTAACTGAGCAACCTGGAAGCCTGGCAGAAGCCTGCTTATCATAGGCAGCAACGTACGCCAGAGAATTCAAACCTGGACAGCCTCAAACCTGGTGTTTGGTTTGTTTGAAGCTGAGAATGAATCCAGGAACCTTCACAGGAGTGAGAGTTAACATTTCACCACAGTGATTCGAACTTGGAAAGTTGTTAGTTGTGAAAACAAAAATAGCAAAGGATATACATCTCTTTATCATTTCCCCGGCCTTTCTGCATCCATTATCTTACTTGATAAGAGGGAAAGAATAATGGAATGAGTTAGAAGCCTACAAATATATAAAGTGATATTGAGTCTGTGAAAGAGAAACTCAGAGCAAAGAGAAAAAGAAGCAGGGTCACTTGTTAGAAGTAGGGAGGTCTTTAAATACCTGATCAGGATGGTTGGCTGAGCAGTAGGTAAATGTAAAAAGACCGTGAAGCTGATAATAAATGGAACAATCTTTTTCTGAATGGAAAGTAGCTGAAATTCCAGAGCCAGGGAAGGGGAGTGGTGGAAATACTCAGAAATTATGGCCTGAGAAGAATCCCTAAGGCTGTTAGACAGCACGGGGATGAGAATGGCCCATCAGGAGTGGCTAGAATAGATAGGGCTGTAAATCAAGGGGAGAAGTGTTATTGCCATTGCAAGACACCATTGTGCCTTTAGTGGGAAATGGGCTGGAAGACTTTATAAAAGCTGGGTCTACCTGGCTTTGGGAATGATGGAATTGACTGTGCCAACCTTGGGCAGACTCAAAATTCAACTTGCTTTTAAAAATGGGCCTGAGGGATTGCTTAGATTATTCTGAAGATCCACAAGTCATTTTTTTCCCTCTCCCAAAAGCCTATTTAAAATTAAAAAGATTATATTCTGTTGGGAAATAGCATGTATATGGGAGTAGGGGAGAAGTTCTGGGTGTCTGGGCTTCTGTGTGTTCCAGTTCCATCAGTGCTCAAAGAAGCAGTCTGGAGTGGTGGTGGTGAGAACCTGGGCTCTGGCCGGGATGGTCTTAGTTTCAAGTCTCAGACAGGCCAATCCCTTCAGCTTTTAGCCCTCAGGTTTTCTCAGCATTAAATTTTTATCTGTAAAATGGGAACAATAATATCTCAATTATAGCTCATTGTGAAGATCCAATGAGCTAAAAATTGTAAAGCACTTGACATAGGATCTAAGTGCAGAGAATGTGATCAGAAACAATTATTAGAGAGGAAAATAGGTATATGTCTTCATTCAGGGATCACAACCGACAAATGAAGAGTGTAGAAGAAATATGCCTCTGGGTTATGCTGTATAAATAATCTCAAACTCTTGTTGCTTTACAACATTTATGTATTTCTCATTCATGCTGCCTGTTGGTGCCATGGGTGGCTGCTGTTTGCTCCAGATTGTCACTAGGTTCAGATCTGCTCCATGTATCTTCACATTCTGGGATTCAGGATGAAGGGGTATCTATCTGAGCCTCCATATTCTCATGGCAGAGGAAACTAGTGCAAGAGAGCTCTGAGAGCCTCTGCTTGGAGCTAGTACCTTGCCACTTCTGTGTATATTCCAGTTGCCAAAGAAAATCCTAGTCAAAGGCCAACATCAGTGGGGCAGGGAAGTATATCCTCCCATGACTGGGTGGAGAGAGGAGACTGAGTATTTGCAAGACAGTAATGGAGCCCACCTCCAGGGGTATGCTTGGGACCATGGCTATGTGTACAAAGTCATTTGACTAGATCAGGGGGAGGTTAATTGAACTCAAGAAGCCACTGTTAGGTAAACAGTGAACAGGATGTCAGAGAATGGGGCTTCTGTCGAATCTTGCTCTTGGCTCTGGCATTGTATGGAGAGAGGCTGGATGTCAGGAAGGCTCTGCCTGAGTTCTCTCCACCACTGTTGCCCTGAGGCCTTGATGCATCTTTGGCTCCAGCTGTGACATGGCAATGATTTCCCTGACCAAGTGGTAGTTCGGGTCTGTGTGAGTTGACAGTGAGTCAGTGTCTCCCTAAGAAGTTGGATGTAAATGTTAACACTTGTTCCCAGGCAGCATCAGAATTTAGTGGATTCTTATAGTTCTCCCCAGAATCATAAAATGTCCTTCTTTATGGGCCTCAGACTTGTCATTTTTAGAAGAGATGTGGTAGAATGATCTCTAAAGCCATTTCCAGTTTCTGTGGTTTATGACCATGATGATTTGACAAGTGTTTAGGAGGCATGTATGAAATACTTGATCTGAAACTTCCTAGTATAGATAAGTGTTAATGGCAACATTACGCTCATTAAAGCTTCATTGCATTACCTACATTACTATAAAAGGGTGATTATGACCCAGCATCCTCTCCGGGTCTCCTGTTACCTTGGGGTGCTTGTTTCTCCTACATCCACCTCTTTCAAGAAATCTACTGCAAGGCTGCAGGGTGTCACTAAGGTGTGTATGACTCATCATTATTTCCCTTTGTGGAGGAGATGAGTCTTCGCCTTCAAAGGAATGACTTTCAAATGCCATGATGTGACAAGTGTGTAGAAGAAGACACTTAGGGCAGGAAGGCCCTTCTTTTTCCTTTTTTCCAATTTGATGAATATTTAAAGAGCATCAAGCCCCATGCTTTCATTTACCTTGACTCACTTAATCCTTGCAAAACCCCTCTGAAGGAAGTCAAAATCCCCATCTTATAGATGAGAAAACTTAGTTCCAAAGACATGAACTTACCCACAGTCATACAGCCAGGAATGGCAGCTCTAGGATACAAACTGAGGTCTGTTTCACTGCAGTTTACATTCCCCTTTTATTCCACTGTGATTAGCTAAGAGCTGGGGGCCTCTCTCTAAGACTTGAGCCCCACTTCTGGCCTGAGGCAAGGCTCTGACTTGTGGAGTTGAGGCAAGGGAACATTTAGCTACTAGGAGCCTTTTGTTTTCAAATCTAGTTCACAGTTTATTAATTCAGTGACTTTATATTATGACACAGCCCTGCCCACCTCACAGAGATTCTGAGGGAGTCTGAGGAGAGAATAAATAAATATTTTGTAAACTGTTTAATATTATTCAAATATAGGCATTGGCGGTAGTTTTCCTTAGAAGGAAATAGGAATAAAGCTGACTGCCACTTCCTTTCTTGAAGACAGGTTCTGCCTTTTTTAGGCAGAACCTACCTAAAATATTTGTTTTGATGGTTCCAGAGCAGGAGAGGAGGAGTATCAAGCCCATAGCTACTTTATAGCAGAGAGAACAAAAGATAGAACTTCAAACTGACTTGTCGAAAATCCAGTGCACAGAAATCAGTATTTCTATCAAAGGAATTTGGGGTTGCAGACTCAGGCTTATTTGACTTGGAAAATCCCACTTTTTCATACTAAAACACTGCTTACGCTGGGAACTAGCAGAGGATACCAAAGATGACATGGTCCCTTCATTCTAGTGACATACAGCCTGGATGGAGAAGGGAAAAGGCACACTTACACAGAACAGCTAAAGCACACTGCAGAGTAGCATGGGGTAAGGGGTCTCTCGCCAAAGTGAATGCCTGGTTAAGACAGAGAGCAAAGCTTGCTTCTCCCCTAGTTTAGGTTGACCTGTGCTCCACCTGAAAATGTAATGGCCTGGAAATACTTGTTTAGGGGACTAAAAAACCTTAGGATGTCTATGTTTTAGGAAACATTTCCCTATGATGTATTTGTAAGGCATCCTGTTGTCTTGTTTTATCAGCTTATTTTCATGAAAGACTCCAGCAAAAGCTGGCTAGCTGGTTGGTGTTCTTTTCCTTTGACAAGCTGGGTCATAAAGAGATGAAATGACTGCTTGATCATCCAGGCCTAGGAGTACTTGAGCCCATCTTGATCAGAGGGTCTTTATCTACCTTGCCTGACCATCTATCCACTTTCTTCTTCCTTTCTTTCCTTCTTTCTCCTTCCTTCCTTCCTTTCATTCATTCATTCATATTCCCTCTCTCTCTTTCTTGATAGATCTTGATCTCCTTCTTTTTTCTCTTCCACAGAGAAACAGTTGTACAGCTCTGAAACCTTTTGCTCTACTCGAATGTACTCTTAAACGTTAACAAAGTAAGAAGAGAGAACTTTTTCGAAGGAGGCTACCAGATTAGTTTTTTAATTCAAAGTTGCTTTTTGGTTTAAATTAACTTATACTGTGTGGTTTTCAAACTGTCTAGAGATGGAGATGCCCTCTGTTTTGATTTCAGCATAGCTACCCACTTTCATTAGTTTTATACATTGACATTCTCTTAGGACTTCACTTGACAAAATGTTCTGTTACAAACAACAAACAGCATGCAAATTCCTCTTCTATACCAACAGTGAGTTTCACAGGAATCAGTAGGAAATGCTAGGGTAGGGATTTTTAATGGTAATGAAACTGTCTTAGAAACTGATTTGTAACTGTAACTTGGTATTTTTTCCAAGTGGTTTTCAAATGAAAGTATAAAAGATGCAAAGACTGTGGATATAGTAAGAGGAAGTCCTCTTGGGGAAAGTAATTGGAAGTCGTACATGTCTTAAACTTTGACTTCTGTGAAATAAGAGTACTCGTGAGCTACTGTGGCATACTGGAAAGAGACACTTGTGATTCCTTTTGGGCATGTTACAGCACACTCCACGGCCATTGGTGCCCATGCATCTCTGTTTTCTAAGCTTGGTTCAGTAGCTGGAGCAGCATAGGCCCTGAAAGTTCTACACAGGGCAAAACCTGTGCTTATTTTGGTTGAGCAAAGGGCAATGTCTGTTAAAAAAAAAAAAAGTGCTACTGAGGTGGTAATTGTAACAATCAAGAGTTAGTCTAGAAGTTTCTGTATTGTATCTAGAGGTTTAGATTTCTTCGAATCCTGATTTGAAATGTATCATTCCTTAAATAAGAAAATGTTAGTTAATATAGTTATTGATCATTAGCTAATACATAGATTCCTTTTTTATAGAAAAAAAATAATTGATTAAACTGTGTGCTCAATGCCTACAGGCCCAGCCCTCCACACCCAAGAACAGCCATGATAATTGGGTCACTGACTTGTATGACCAGAACGCAAGGCATCCATATTTACTGGTCAGCAACTAGCTGAGTCATGGATATAATCTGAGTCTCCAAGAAGTGATAAACCATCAGTGAGTCTTCTTCTCATAATCACCTTTTTCAATGTATCACTCTCAAATGGATGGTGGAGAAAAAGGTCCCCAGAAGGTTTTATGATTACCTAACCTGACATCCTCATTTACCAAAGGTTTTCCCTTTAGCTGTTTTAAGTTCCCTGTGAAATCTAAACACAAGGCTGTTTCTTTCTTTTGAAATAAAGATCTTTGAACATATTAGCCCTTCCAGTAAGCCTGAGAAAAGATTGGCTGGCTGAGTTCTAAATGAAGTGAAGCTATTACGGAATGAGACAACAGAAACAGTAACAAACAGGATTTTGGTGCATTGGAAGATGTAACATAATGGGTTGTCGAAACCTTTTCTATTCAAAATATAATCTATGGAGCGACAGTCTCAGCATCATTTGGGAAATTGTTAAAAATTCAGAATCCCAGGTCTCCCCCTCTACCTTGCTGAACCAGAATCTGCATTTTAATAGGATTCTCAAGGTAGCAATTTAAAAATTGGGTCCCAAATCTTGAGAGGTGGGGAGGCTATGTCCACTCTCCTTGAATCTGGGCAGGTTTGTGACAATTTTCACCAATAGTTATTTATTGCAGAAGTAACCCTGTATGACTTTCTGAGAGTAGGTCAGAAATGGCCATGTAGTTTTTAAAAAATTTTTTTACCGAAGTACAGCCAGTTACAATGTGTCAGTTTCTAGCGTACAGCACAGTGTCCCAGTCATGCATATACATACATATATTCATTTTCAGGTTCTTTTTCATTAAAGGTTATTAGAACATATTGAACGTGGTTCCCTGTACTATACAGAAGAAACTTTTTTAAAATCTATTTTTATGTATAGTGACTGACATTTGCAAATCTCAAACTCCCAAATTTATCCCTTCCCACCCCCTTTCCCTGGTAACCATAAGATTATTTACTATGTCTGAGAGTCTGTTTCTGTTTTGTAGATGAATTCACATCTTTTTTTTTTTTAGATTCCACATATGAGTGATATCATATGGTATTTTTCTTTCTCTTTCTGGCTTACTTCACTTAGAATGATTATCTCTAGGTCCATCCTTGTTACTGCAAATGGCATTATTTTATTCTTTTTAATGGCTGAGTAGTATTTTTATATATATATATATACCATAACTTCTTTATCCAGTCATCTGTCCATGGACATTTAGGTTGTTTCCATGTCTTGGCTATTGTATACAGTGTTGCTATGAACATTGGGGTGCATGTATCTTTTCGAATTAGAGCTCCCTCCAGATATATACCCAGAAGTGGGATTGCTGGATCATATGTTAAGTCTATTTTTAGTTTTTTGAGGAATCTCCATACTGATTTCCATAATGGCTGCACCAAACTACATTCCCACCAACAGTGTTAGGAGGGTTCCCTTTTCTATACATCCTCTCCAGCATTTATCATTCATGGACTTTTGAGTGATGGTCATTTCTGACTGGTGTGAGTTGATACCTCATTGTAGTTTTGATTTGCATTTCTCTGGTAATTAGTGATACTGAGTATTTTTTCATGTGCCTGTTGGCCATTTGTATATCTTCATTGGAGAATTGCTTGTTTAGGTCTTCTGCCCGTTTTTGGATTGGGTTGTTTGTTTTTTTCTTATTAAATTGTATGAGCTGTTTATATATTCTGGAAATTAAGCCTTTGTCGGTCACATCATTTGCAAATATTTTCTCCCATTTTGTAGGTTGTTGTTTTGTTTTATTTATGGCTTCTTTTGCTGTGCAAAAGCTTCTAATTTTAATTAGGTCACATTTGTTTATTTTTGCTCTTATTTTTTTTTTTTCCTGGGTAGACTGCCCTAGGAGAACATTGCTAAGATTTATGTTAGAGAATGTTTTGTCTATGTTTTCTCCTAGGAGGTTTATTGTATCTTGTCTTATATTTAAGTCTTTAAGCCATTTTGAGTTTATTTTTGTGTGTGGTGTGAGGGAGTGTTCTAAGTTCATTGATTTGCATGCTGCTATCCAGTTTTCCCAACACCACTTGCTGAAGAGACTGTCTTTTCTTCATTGTGTATTCTTGTCTCCTTTGTCAAAGATTAATTGACCATAGGTGTGTGGGTTTATTTCTGGGCTCTGTATTCTGTTCCATTAAGCCATATGTCTATTTTTGTGCCAATACCATGCTGCTTAAATTATTGTAGCTCTGGAGTATTGTCTAAAGTCTGGGTGGGTTATTCCTCCAGCTTTGTTCTTTTTCTTCAATGTTGCTTTGGCAGTTCTGGGTCTTCTCTGAGTCCATATAAATTTTAGGATTGTTTGTCCTAGCAAAAATGACCACGTAGTTTTCTCCTGATTCTCTTGAGATGCTCACTGTGGGAGAAACTAGCTACCTCGTAAGAAATCTGAGCACCCTCAGATAGTCATCAGGGCATTTTGGTAATCTGTCTCCACTAAGCCTAGTCTTGCAGCCACCCTTGTTAAAGTGCAAGACATATGAGTGATGCCATCATGGGCCCTCCATACAAGCCCACCTGCCCGCTGAATAACACCAAGCAACTCTAGTTGGGCCACAGAGAGCAGAAGAATCACCTAAGCTAAGCCTTCCCTGAATTTCTAAACCACAGAATTCATGAGATATAATAAAATGGTTGTTGTTTTAAGCCACTACATTTTTGTGGTAATTTGTTACCTATAATGTGTCTATACCAGATGAACTATATGCCCAATAAAATTCTGAGAATCACTAGACAAAATAACAGTAAATCATTCAGGGAGGGATAGAGAGAAATGTCAAATGCTAGGGTGGGTTAAGATGTTCCTGATTTCAAGTGGGAATGCTCTTCTTTCAGTCTTTCTCTTCTCATCTATACTGCATAAACCATCGCAAGTCTTATAATAAGAATTTGAAAACTGACATCTATTAAATGTCTACACTGCCAAGCTTTGAGTTAAGTGCTTTACTGTGTTATATCAGCTACTCTACATAACAACCCTATGAGTGCGGTCTAATTATTCCTATGTTATAAATGATGGAACTGAAGCATAATAGATTAACGTACTCAAGGTAAACTACCCCAAAGTTAAATATAGGTCTCTCTGATTTGAATTTCCCTTGATGGCACATGGTTGAGGTGCATTTGCCCTCAGGCCAGACAAGGTACTGTAAGCTCAGGGTACTCTTCCTTCCTTCTCTTCCCTCCTGGGAGAAAATGGACATGGTTGGTACTTCAGCCAGTGTTTTGATTTTCGTATTTTTCTATATCTAGTCTCTGGTGGAAGGGCCAACAAAGATCAAGATGCAGGCGACCAAAGAGGCATTGGACACAGGGTGTTGCACACCTGTGATGAATTGTTCTTTGGCAACAGGCTCAAATGTAATTATTTGGCCTAAGAGAAACCTCTGTCTGTCTTAAAGGAGTAAGTAGACCTGAGCCTAGTTTTTATCCCATTGAGTTGGAGCATCTTTGTATTCATCTCTTAGGAGAGAAATGCATTTCATTCAACATCTTCTACCTGGTGCTGCTGTGTGCTTGGTGCAGTGCTAACACTGTTGGAGGGGTACAGTGAAGAAAGAGACTCAGCACCCCCTCAGAACTTCCTCATCATGTACTAATGAATATCACTGGGCAGAGGCCAGAAGATGGACAGTCTGGGAAGGCTGAGAAGGTTTTTTAGAGAAGCTGGCCTAAGACAGGCCTTGACAGATTTCATCAGACAGAGATGGGGGCAGATAGAGATTCAAGCAGTGAAATACTTAAGCTTAAAGCAAAGGTCTCAAGTAAGGAAGAGGCCAGAGAGATTGGGAAATGGTAAACAGACCTCAGTAGCTGGAGTTAGTCAAGGCTTTGCATTATGTGTGTGTGGTGGGGGGAGGTGGGAGAATGGGTGGGGTCCCCATCCTATTGACCTTCCTAACAGAGAAGTAAGGAATTCTTTAATGCTGCTGCTACTCCTCCTCCTTCTCAAAATTCCCTGTCAATATCAACAGTAAGCTTACTTGTTTTTCCATTTATGATCAAGGAAGTGTTTGGATATTAGTTGGAATTGCCAGATTCAGCAAATAAAAATACAGGATGCCCAGTTGCATTTGAGTTTCAGATAAAGAAGTTCCATGCAATATCTGGGATGCAACATTTTAGCATGTGCTGAAAATTTATTTTTTCTTTATCTGAAATTCAAATGTGACTGAGCATTCTGTAAAGGGAACTCTAGTATTAGGAAAACATAAATAGCCCCTTGGATACCTCATGTCTGTTCCACAGATGAGGTGAAACCTACTTGGTATTTTCTAATTTTTATAAATAAATGAAGTTTCTCTTTGACCTATTTGCAATTTGTCACTTGCTTTCTTGCTGTATGCTTTTATTCTCCCAATTTTAACATTTTCAGATCTGATAACCAGTTCTGGAAGGTGTTCTTCCTTAAGGAAGGTTTGCTATGAGGGGACACCAAGGCTCTCATATTGATAATCCTTCATAAACTTTTGCATTTAATGGCAAACTTGGAAATGTTTATGTTTATTTAGACAACCTCAAAAAGTGTCCCTGTTTGCAGATGGACAAATTGGTGGGGACTGTGATGTGGTTGGGGTCTTTACCAGATTCCTTTCTTGAAAGGAGGGCAGAACTTTACAAAAGGGCATGACCCACCGCTGGGACTCACTGGATTTAGGAGTCTCTAGTTTCTCCCTCCATTTTGTTGGTGGTAGAAATTATAGAGAATTTGAGATTTAAGACCAGGGAAAGGGGAGGAGTACATTCAATGGAGATAATGATGAGAGAGCTTCCTTTTGACCTAGAGAAAGGGAAGGGGAAGTGAAGGGTGAGAAATTAGGAAAAGTTTCACAGAGGAAGTGGCATTTCAGCTGAGCCTTAAGTCAGACAGAGTTTTCACCTCATTCTTTCCTGTGGAATATCATGCATTCTTCTAGTGCCATCATGTTACTTTGTATAGACTGCAATTCTCAACTAGTAACAGCACATGGAGTAGTCAGGGAGACAGCCAGCAACCCTTTGTGTCTGAATGAGCTGGCAGGGGAGCCCGCCCCATGGGCATAAAAGTTTTCTGTGCCCGACAGTGCCACTGTGCCCTTTGCTCCAGAGTCAGAACAATTCAGCCCCATCTATCTCCCTTGCTTCCTATAACATACAGAAATGCTGCTCTTTGAAACTTGGTAAAAGCACCAATCTGCCAGTCAGAAGAGGGAAGATCATAATTAATGATAATAGCCCTGTTTTAATTATAGCTATTTAGCAAGTTAGCAGAACAATACCAGTAACACAGCTCGACACTGAATGGGTCAGGAGCAGCCTGCTGTTTCTCTCAGCATTCACGTGATGCCCCTGCAACTTTGCAAGGCTCAGCTCCCTGAAGCTGGAGGGATTGCAAGTGAGCGCTGAGAAGTCTGCATAAAGGCTCCCTTTAACCCAGCAAAGTCTTTCTTTCTTGCTCTCTTCTATGTAATTTGCATCTCATGCTGGGTGCCCCTGGCTTGAATCAGTGGTCTCTGAGGTTAGAAGGGGGTAAGAGGCAAGACCTGTGGTACGCAAATCCCAGTGAGTCCTCTTCTGAGCCATCCATCCTTGGCTTAGCTCTCTGTCCTGGCCAGACCTAGAATCCTAGCTAGGTAACCCTGGAAGAGACGTTAGAGATCCTCTAATCAAGAGACTTTCAAACTTCTTAAGTCTGGAAGAGCTGCTCTACTTGAAGGGGAGGGATGAGAGTGCCCACAAAGCCCTGCTCACCCCACCTCCATCTTGCCCTTGTTATAGCCACCTGGTTGCTCCATAGAATCCTTAAGACTCCTTGAAGAAGTTGTTCATCACCCTCATTTTTAAAATGGAGGGAACTAGAAAAAATACAGCTTTCCTACATCCAAGCGATTAGGTAAGGGAAGAATTAAAACCTGGTCTCCTCCCTCTGAGGCATATACCTTCATAATAAACCCACTTAGGTTATTCTTTCAGTGTTGAAACCCAAATCCATGTCTCCATAGGTCCCCAGGGATCTATAATAGAGGAAAGGAGATGCCTAGGGAGGTCTTGGGGTGGGGAGAGCTCCTAAGTCAGTGGCTTTTAAGCTGTGTTCCATGAGTGGACTGGGACTGGGGAATCCGTGTGTGTGTGTGTGTGAGAGAGAGAGAGAGAGAGAGAGAGAGAGACACTTATGGACACCCTTTTTTGTTGTTGAGAAGAGGGTCCATAGTTTTCATCAAATTTCAGCAGGATACATGACCCCCAGTATTTAAGAACAATTGCCCGAGATTATTCTGCAAGTCAGTGAAGGGCTCTGACAAACCCTAAGCTGCTGCTTCCTTTCCAGATTAGATTGGCACACCCTCCTTCTGGGGCCATTTCAGTCTCCTCGGTTGATTCTTCTGACTTGGCAGCTAATTCCAAGTGACCACAACCCAACCGAGATAGAACCTGACAGGCGGCAAAGACGTGGAGCAGAATGGAGAGGAATGGAGAGGAATCTCCCCAAGGCAGCCAGGGGAGATTCTCTCTGAGATGACAAAATGGCCTTGTCATTAATGAGGCTGACATCTCTCCAAGGATGGGTCTTCAAAAAAGGCAGTACTTCCCTGATCTCTTTCCTGACAACACCCAGCTTTTAACCAGATGCAGAGGAAATCAGTAGGACGGGTTTCTTAGATCTACTTTAAATCTGCCACGGCACATTGGCAGTCAGAGAAAATAATCGCAGGTGATAAAGAGTTGAATTAGCATCAGATGACTATGAAGTAATAATTCGTCCCTTTGAAATAATTCAACCTTTCTTCTCTCTGACAAATTCACCCCATGAAGTTTCAGCCTTGTTAGTTACCAAATTTACAAGAAACTTACTGGCTGCTTCTTACCTAAGGAAAGAGAAATTACTTCCCGAGTTTGGCCTGACATTATTCCTTCCTCTTCTGATTCCTATCGTGGGCATGTTGTCTTTGTTTTCAAGGAACAATAATGTTGTTGCTTTTGAGAGCAAAAGAAAAGAATAAACTGATGTATTACAGCCACCCCATCTTTCATCTATTCAAGATGAATAGACCGTTGTCCTCAACACCCGAACTTCCCACTTGTCAGTCTCCTAGGACACAAGTGGCACTACAGCATTGGTTTGGGAGGGGAGGGCATTAGACCAAGGAGCTGGAGCAGAAAAGTTTAAAACAGGCTGGCTGGTCACACACCATTGCCAGTCATTGATGAGGTAAGGATATTGCACCAGAGTGTAAATCATCTTCATCACTGAGTTTGCAGGTTAGTTCAGCTGATGTTTTTTTCATTGCAAGACCTTCTTGAAGGAGGATGCAGTGTGTTGCAGCATGCTTGGTGTACACTCCTTATTTTTTCAGGGACTGGCTCTTTGAGAAGCACTGATTGAAAATAAAAGTGTTTCCTTAAGCTGCTTTGTTTAAAGATTGGAAGTTTTCCAGGCTAGATGCTCTCAGAATCCAGGAGAATTGATTGGAGGAGGGATTCTTGTCCACGGGGTCAAATCTGTGTGTCCTGGTGCTGCTATGTAGGCCCAGGCTACCTGTGGACAGTAGCCCTTCAGGATTATGCATGGGAAAGCTGAGTGCCCCAGTCACTGAGTGCAAAGGAACTCATAGTTCTGGAGTCATTGTTGGCAAAGGATGCTGGATGGGATTGGCTTCCCTGGGGGCACAGGGCCCACCAGGGTGACATTCCTCAGCATCAGTGCTGTTTCTTGCCTACTCACTGATTGGCCCCTTGGCCTAGGCTCTGCCCAGCCAGCCTGCTGTGCTCCTGGGCAGCTCCTAGCCCTGGCCTCTCTCCCTGCTCCATCCAGCCTTAACTTTTTGACTTCTTGATTCCTGGCTGACGTCTCCTGATGCCACTTTCCTCATAGACCCAGTGACCCTATATCCCACACACTTGCCACCTGTAATGCCCCCCAACACTTCAGCCCAGTCTTCTGCTGGGCTTGGTGCCATGTGCTGGTCCAGCTCCCCTATTTTGAAATTATCTTTGTGTCCCTCATGCTATGGCAAGGGAGTTCTTTCATCATAGTGATTAGCAACTGCTTCATTCTCCAGGGTGGACTGAAAATTCCAAGACCCCAGTAGTGACCTGGGCCTACTGGTGACATCCAGATCTGAGCTGGGTAAAGTGGTATTAGAAAATGCCCCAGCAGGACTGTGCGGCATATTTGCCAGAGAACAAAACTGAGGCTTGCAATTAAATCTGGAATTGATGGTTTACCAGCTGTTGGAGCTCAGGCAAATCACGTGACCACCGAGCTTCTGTTTCTTAATCTGTAAACTATGGATAATCACAGGGATGTATGAGGACAGTAGATGCAGTGGATGTGCACTTAACACGAGGCTTGGCTTACAATGATTTCTGTTACTATCACTCAATCTCCCAGAGACCTAATTTCCATAAAGATCCAAAACTTTCTTCTTTCTCTTTTCTCTAGTTTCTGAGTCTCCTGCACTCCTCAGGGGGTGGAATACTGTGTCTACACACTAAATGTTTCTCAGAGGCAATCAAGTTCCTTTAAAAATGGTAAACAGGTGATTTCTTCGTAAACAAAAATCTGTGTTCTTGATTTATCCTACAATCCAACAAAATGAAAGAGACAGCCTTTTATTCTGTGCAACAGCAGAAAAACCATTTTAACCAAACAATACTCTCTTCAGTTTGTCTTCCACGTTGAGATGGAAGGGATAATCACCACTATGGACTGCAGTAAGCAAGTGGGCCCCTGCCCTCTGATGCAGTGGTCATGTCTCTCCTGTGGGTCTTGGAAGGAGACCAGTGTACTGGTGCTGGTAGAGAGAAGAGGGTTGTCCTTGCCTCTGCTTCCTGGGAGCCATATGGCAGCCAGTCATGCCTCGGGGAATGGCAGCCTCCTGGGCAGTCTGCTGCATTCTACTGAGCCAGGGGCAACCACAAGGAAAAGCTGTCCTGCCCTGAAGGCCTGGTTCCCAAATTGCAGATGAGTAGAGCCTCTGTGTGGGAGGATTGGCAAAGTGGGGGTCTTGCTCATAATTTGCCTCTGCATTCCGTGAAATTTTGAACCAGTTAAATCGATAGTGGACTTAGAGCCTCAGGAAATAACTAACTTATTCACAGAACAAAGTAACGAACACATGGGAGACTGTTTATTTAATACCTACTGTGTGCCAAGCACCATTCTAGGCAATAGGAATATAGCAGTGAACAAAATGGAAAAAAGTTCCTGCTCTCATGGTGTTTATAATATATTCTCAAGGGGAGAGCGGACAAGAAATATATAGCATATCAGGGGCAATAAAAGTTAGGGGGGAAATGGAGCCTGGGAAGGGGGTGTACAGTGATAGTGATGCTCATTTACATAGAATGCGCAAGGCAGGCTCTGTGACAAGTGATGTTAGAGTAGGAGTGGGAATGACGTGGAAGATGGAGCTAGAGCATGCCTGGAGGAAAGATCTCCACGCGGAGGGAACAGCAAGCACAAAGTTCAGAGGTGGGAGTGTATTTTGGTTCATATCTGCCTCGATCTTTAGCTTAAAAACAAGCAAATAAAAAGTTACATATTTATTTCTGATATGTAAGTATGACTCCACAGGGATCAAAGGGAACACTGATCTTTGAGCAAATTACTTCATTGGACTTCAGTTTACTCACTTATGGTGCAGATGCACTGGATTGGGTTTGCTTTGAGCTCCCTTCTGTAGGATGGGGTTTGGAGACTGATTTTTGTTGTGGATACTGTGAGGCTATTAAAGCAGAGAGAATCTGGAATCAAGGCATTACACTTAGGTGTGGTATCTTTGTTTGCTTCAACCCTTTAACCTTCATACCTGGCAAAGGAATACTCACTCAATAAATATTTGCTGAATGAATCGCCTTGAAGTCAAGCAGACAGATGAGGTCCAGGAGGAGAAACTAAAGTCAGGAATGCAGCAGGCACTTGGGAATAAAGGGGATGGGTAGTTAGATTTGATGGCCTTTCAGGTCACTTTCAATCTGGAAAATCTAGTTCAACTCCAGTGTTTGCTTGAATACAGGTTTTTCTAGATGGCACATTATTCTGAATTTTAGCAGCAGCTTAAAGCAGCAAACATTTATTATCTTAGAGTTTCTAAGGGCCAGGATTTCAGAAATGGCTTAGCTGGGTCTCAGAGTCTCTCCTGAGTCTGCAGTCAGCTGTTGGTCAGGGCTGAAGTCACCTCAAAGCTGGACCAGGGCTGGAAGACTGGCTTCCAAGATGGCTCACTCATGTGGCTCTTGGCAGGGGGCTTCAGTTCCTCATCCTGAGGGCCTCTCCACAGGGCTGCTGGAGTGTCCTCACCAGGACCAGGGATTAGGGTGAGGGAAATTCTGGCTCTACATGTCACAATGACAGTTCCTCCAGCATGAGTGACTGAAGAGGGAGGGAGCAAGGTAGAAGCGGCAGGGCTTTTTCTGTTAGTTGGAGGCCAGTCCTGAGGTCTACCTGGTACTCTAAGAAAGGCATATGTAAGAATTTGTGAACTTTTAAAAGTCACTGCATCCACCTCATCACGTTGTTAACTTCCTCATCATGTTGTTAACTTTCCTTGCTCAGATGCTCATTTCTAGCTCTTAGCATACTGTTTAAAACATGCAAAGCATTAGATTAATGTTCATTCATATATCTAGGGGAAAAGGCAAAAATGGGTGGACAAAAGGCTGAGTGGGTGGTCAGATATTTAAAAACACATGAGCCACACCCAAGAGATTCTAATTAAATTGGTTTTAAGTGAGATTTGAGCACAGATATGATTTTTTAAAAATATTTTGTTCTTACTAAATTTTTATGTATTTCTTATTGTGATAAATATACATAACATAAAATTCAACATTTTAACCGTACATTGACATTAAACGCATTCAGGATATTGTGTAACCAAAACCATTATTTCTAGAACTTGTTCATTACCCAAACAGAAACTCTGTACCCATTTGACAATAACTCCCCATTCTTCACTCCCTCCAAACCATGGTTACATCTGTTCTACTTTCTGTCTCTATGAATTCACTTTTTCTAGGTGCTTTGTATAAATGAAATCATGTAATATTTGTCATTTTGTGTATAGCTTATTTCACTTAGCTTAATGTTTTCAAGATTCATCCATGTTGTAGCATGTGTCAGAATTTCATTCCCTTTAGGACTGAATAATATTACATTGTACATACATACCACATTTTATTTATTCATTCATCTGTTGATAGACATTTGGATTGTTTCCACCTTTTGGCAATAGTGAATTATGCTGCTATGCACATTGGCATGCAGGTATCTGTTTGAGCCCCTGCTTTCAGTTTTTTTGGGATATAAATCCAGAAGTGGAGTTGCTGGATCATGTAATAATTCCATGTTTAACTTTTTGAGAAACTGTAATATATTTTTAAAAGTTTCTCAGGTGACTCTGATGTGCAGCCAGAGTGATCAAGACTGACTATAGGTGAGGACTTCTAAGGAGTTTGATCTGATGGCAGAGGAAGAACAGAACTAGGAGTCAAAGTAGATCTTTGTAGTTAAGTCCATGGTGTTTGTATCTGTGCAAACTCCAATATCATTTATGAAGTCTCCTCTGATACAAGAATTACCGTATGCAAGTCCGGAATCCACTCTTGGCCTCTCCGTTGGCTTCTTATAGGATTTTCTGAAATGATTTCCTCGCATGTATCTCAGTTTCCTCACGTGGAAACCTATATCATGCCTGGTTTTCACCTCTCTTCCTGGTATGTTGAGAAAAGACATTGGTAACATGGAGACAAAATCTCTGAAGTGTGCTTGAGTAGTATAAACAGTGCTTTCTCTGGATACATGTGGACCAAGAGGTCCTGTGCATGATATGTTAAGCATTCTAGGTAAGGGCTTCAGCAGTGTCCCTTACTGTCACATCTGAATTTTCTTATCAATTTCTGAGTTCGTCTCAAGAGAGAGGGAAATGTCTGATCTGATGTGTCTGATATTTCACTTAGTCCCTTTGGATTCAGCTTGTCCTTGCCAAGGTTCCTTTCAAGTATGTCAGCCTTTGTCACACCAACAGAGCATTTTTTGTACTGGGCTTCAGTTGAGAGATGTCAAGTGTTGCTTGGTTCTGGGTGGTCAAGGTCAGGTGGGGACCAGTGAAGGAATTCATAAATGAGAAAAAAATCGTATAATGTTTACAATTTTTAAAGCCACAAAGACAATCACACCAACAAGCATTTTGGGATGCACAAATCCTGGGGCAGTGGCACAGGAGGATTTGTACATACATCTGTTTGCATCAGTAGATTTGGTCGGTAGTTAGTGGATGCTTTGAGAGCAGAGCAGTTTCTATTCACAGTTGGGGAGGTCATTGTAAGAATGCCCCTTTTTGGAACCCCTGTCTCTCTGCTGCCAAATATGGGCTATGCTGCAAGAGAGAGCTTCCAGAACAAACCAGGTTCCCATGACACATGGGGAAATAGCTACTTTATTAGCCATAGGCCATCACCTTGTTGAGGACATTAAAGGGTCCTATTTTTGAGGCCCATTGCAGAGTGGAAGTGCTTCTCAGGCAGCTGTGACCTGGGTGGTGAGGAAACAATGGGGTTCTGATTGTTCTGGTGGCATTTCCATATCACAGATGCCCAAGAAGTGTAACTCCAGCTCTGTTGGCTGCTGCTCTGCTCAAGATGCAGCCACTGGGAGGCATCTGCTTCTTCCTGTCGGGCTTCCATTAAGATATTGCTTTGACTCCTGATGCTGAATTCTCTCCCTAGAGTTTGGCTCTGGGCACCTTCTGGATTCTGTCTCTGGGCAGATTTTTAGCATCTTGGTTTGCGCCACTGATTTTAATTGGCCCTGTAACTCCTGTCTGACCTGGAACCAATCCTTGAACACAGTTGTTATTACTGTCTCCCAACATTATCATGGGGTTTTTCTTTCCAAGGGCCTGTACATGCCAAATGCCAGGGTTCTGGTCCTGCTTTAGCTTCTGTTGCTTCCTTGGCATGTGCTGGGCTGACTTCAGGAGCTCTCTGAATCCCAGTGCACACCTTTCCTCCAGCTGCTCCCTCTGCCCCCTACAAATGGCATCCTAGCTCTGGATATGATCTTTGGGAGTAGTTCAGAGAAGAGGTATCTGAAAGTAAGCCATTGGATTCTTGACTTTTTATCATTAACATGAGAAATGATACTTGGTTTGAAATGGGAGCCCATAGCACTTAGTTGTTGCCTTGATAAAACATTACAGACAGTGGCCAGAGCCACAGCCTGGGGTGGATACCAGTAATGCTCCAGATTCCTGGTGGGATTATGGATGGGGACATAGTGAACTGAGAAGCCCACACAGTCTAAGCAAATTCCAAAGTAGCCTTTGGGAATCCCCTGGGGCTCTTCCAAGGAGAGATGCTGTACATCTCTTATACTGCTTAGTTTTTGTTGAGTAAATGTGTCAGCCAACTTGAAAGTGAGGAGAGATGGTTTTGAACAAATCTAAAGCAGAGATGAGGAAGAAGAAATTTATAGAAATATATAGTTATAAGAGACCTTAACTGATTACCTGTTTGTCTACATGTTTTGTCTCCTCACCAGATGAGAAAACTGAGGCTTGGAAGGATCACAGGATATCCTTAACATCATACAGCTTTTCTTTTTTCTTTTTTTTTTTACATTTTTTATTGATTCATAATCATTTTACAGTGTTGTGTCAAATTCCAGTGTTCAGCACAATTTTTCATTCATGGACATATACACACTCATTGTCACATTTTTTTCTCTGTGATTTATCATAACATTTTGTGTATATTTCCCTGTGCTATACAGTGTAATCTTGTTTATCTATTCTACAATTTTGAAATCCCAGTCTATCCCTTCCCACCCTCTATCATACAGCTTTTCACCAGTCAGCTCATCCTCTGATTGGCTCTGTTCTTAAATCCTTTGCACTTACAAGGCCTTTAGTTCTTCTGAATTAAGAATGTTCTGGAGACCAGTTCAGTTAATTCCTGCAATTATTTAACTATTCTGGGGTCTTTTCTTTGAAAGCATCTAGAACTTAATAAAAAAGAGAGGTAGGTAGAGATTGTGAGGTTTCGTGAAGCTTGTGTTTGAAGGTCAGTGTATCCAGCAGGCCCGTGAGTTCATTATCAGCCCTACTTAATAATACCCAATCTGGGGCTTGTAGGGTAACAGGTTGCATGGTTTCTTTGGCAAGGAGGAGAGGTTAGAAGGCAGGCCACCCTACCAGATATGGATGGTTTCTCTCTGACCCAGTGAGGCAGGTGCTATCGTTTCTCAATTTGTGATTGTTTCTTTAAGGCTAATGCCAGGTTTCTGTAAGAGTTGGTCTAGCATATGCTGTGAATCAGCTATATGACTTCTGGAAAGCCACTTTTCCTCTCTCTGGTATTCAGTTTTTCTCCTCTGTAAAACAAAGGGAATTGCTAATATCTGACTTCTAGGAGTCCATGATTCCATGACCCATGGGCTATCAATAGCATTTACTGTAGAGTAATCCCAAGCCTCTTTTTAAACATATCTTTAATTTTTACATGTCTCACAGGCTTCTTATGGTCAGGAATATAATTGGAACCATTGGTTGAGAGTTGATTTCAGAATCAAGGGTTTTATTGCTCTTAGATGCTGGGCCTGCTCTGATTTGATTTTTCCCTCTTCACATTGCTTGTGTCTAATGGACCTGAGCTTCTCACTGCAACATGCTCAGCCAAAGACCAGCCTTGGACTCCTATCTGTTGGGGGCTAACTGGGCAAGGGTGGGAAGACCCACATAAGAGAATGTAGTGGGTGATCCCATGAAGCTTGTCCAGGAAATTCCATCCAGTAGGATTTAAGGGGACAGTGCAAGAGAGTTGCATAGATATATTATGGCCTTCATTCTAATTGAAAATAACCTAGGGGATTAGTCTAGACACAAGCTTCTACTAGACCAGAGGATGCCTACAGTGGTGGTTGGCTGTAGGCTTGGTTTCTCTGGGATCTCTCTTCTGCAGTCAGGCATCGTATTCCTCAATACTTGGCTTCTACCAGCTTTCCTGAAGCCAGTGAGGTCTATGTCAAGCATTATGTGTGTTGACCAGCCACACCTCTCTGTTCCCACAATGGACTGAAAAAGGAATATGAAATATACCTATCCACAAACTGAGAGCTGAGGGGCAAAATAATCCTGGAGTTATCACATCTGGTCCCCTTTCTTCCAATGATGGTTATTTGAACTGCCCTATGATTTGGCATGGCCATTCCTATAGGCGATGAGGATATAGCTCTTCATCATAGACCTACAGCACTTAAATCCTCTTACAGGGAAATTGGGAAGTAAATCTTAATCAGTTTTGCCCTGATTTCTTTTTTCTTTCCTAAAAAATTTTACCAAAACAGGAATGTGTAAAGCAGATAAGGAAATTCACCAGTAATCCTTAGAGATAACCAGCAGTATTAGTTTGAGGTACATCTCCTCAGATTTTTTTCTTTGTAGAAACATACATGTATTTGCATTTTTTAATTTATTTTACATTTGATTACATTTTCCACATCTTTAGAACATCTTTGTAAACATGATTTTAATAAATGCATAATATTTTCTGAAATAGATATATCATAATTTGCTTAACTATTTCCTTAATGGTAGAAATTTACCCTAAACTGGATTTTATGATTATATTTTATTTATTTATTTAATATATTTTTATTGAAGTATAGTCGGTTTACAATGTGTAAATTTCTTGTGTATAGCACACTACTTCAGTCATATAGGAACATACATATATTAGTTTTCATATTTTTTAACCATAAGTTACTACAAGATATTGAATATAGTTCCCTGTGCTATACAGTATAAACCTGTTGTTCATCTGTTTTATATATAATAGTTAGTATCTATAAATCCCTAAATTATTTTCAAATTGTTTTTTCTTTTATATTACTTGCTATTATGCATACTGCCAAATTACTTAACTAAAGGTTATTTAAATGTATACTTCCACCAGAAATGTTTGAGAATACTCAGCTCACAATACATCGTTAGTATCATTTTGCTATTATTATAGATGAAGATCATTACTACCTCATTATTATTTTATTTGAGATTCTCTGATAACCCATCAGGTTGGGTATTTACCATTTGAATTTTCTCATTTAGTGTTTTTCTGTTTGCATTCTTTGCCCATTAATCAATTGGGATCTTAGGGTTTTGTTTCATTTGTTTGTATTTTGGTATTTGTTTTTTTGCTTATAATCTTTATTGCAGATAGTGTTCATTGTCTTCTAATATTGCTTATAATTTTTTGGTATGCAATTCAGTCTATCAGTATTTTCCTTTGTAATTCCTTTGCTTTTAAATTTAGAAAGTCTTTCCTCCCAAGAAGTAAAATATACCTATATCCATATTTTCTTCTTTTTCCTTATTTGTTTTTTTTACAGTAAGCTGTTTGATCATACTGAAGTTATTTAGATGTAGGATCTTAATTGATTTTCCACTGGAACCAGTTACTCCAGTATCAATTTTTAAAAATAATCTTCTCTTCTTTACTTTTAATTCTTCTTTTAACTTTTAATAAAGTTTGTTTCTGGGCTATTTGTTCTTTTTTGTTGATCTCTTGTTAGGAGTACTGTTGGGAATATTAGGCAACTACTGGGTCAAGAGACAGAGAAACAAATTAATCTTACCTTAGCCTAACCACCTCTCCTCCCTGTGAGGTGCCTAAAGAAGGCATGTATATACACAGGGAACAAGCAGATTAATATACTCTTTTGTTACTCAACACTCTAATATGGATGCTTCAGTTATCTCTTGCTGCATAACAAACTACTCAAACTTTGAGGCATAAAACAGCCACTTTATTATGCCCATGGGTTTTACGAGTCAAAAATTGGAAGGGGCACTGCAAGGATGTCTTATTTCTGCTCCACAATATCTGAGGCCTCAGTTGGGAAGACTCAAAGACTGGGAGAGACTTGATGGCCGGGGGCTGGGATCATCTGAAAATTTGTTTACTCATCTGACTAGTGATTGGTGATGGCTGTCAGCTGGGACCTCAGCTGGGGCTGCCAACAAGCATACCTACTTGTAGTCCCTCCATGTGGCTATTTGGGCTTCCTCACAATGTGGTGGCTGGGTTCCAAGAGTGAGTGTCCCCAGGAGAGCCAGGCAGATGGTTTACTACCTTTTATGGCTCAGCATCAGAAGTTATATAGGATCATTTCTGCCATAGTCTCAAACCTGTCCAGATTCAAGGTGATGGAAGAGGTGTCAAAGTCGCATTATAAGGAAAGCAGGTGGAATGGGAGATACTATTGTGGCCATCTTTGGATGAAGTAAATTGTCAGAGCAGGAACCTTAGAATACTTCCCCTTCTTGATAGTCTCTTCCTTCAGATATCCACATGGTTCTCTGCCTCCTATTGACTTCAAATATTTGCTCAAAGCCACTTTCTTAGTGAGGCCTCTCCTTACCACCCTTTTTAAACTTGACCTTGCCCACAACCTGGAACTCTCTTATTGCCCTTCCTTGCTTTATTTTTCCTTCACTAACACTTATTATTTAACATGCAGTCTAGCTGATTAGTTTGTTATGTTTTTATTTGTTGTCTGTTTCTTTTCTGTAGAATATAGACTTCACAAAGGCAGAATCTTTGTCTGTTAGTGTTCATGGATGTCTGTCTTGTAAGTGCCCAGCACAGTGACTGGTATCTAGTAGTGCTCAGAATTATTGAATGAATAAATAGATGAATGAAGGGCAGGGACCCCTGTCCTCTTCTTTCTCGTGGCCACCTTCCTTCTTGGGGCTCCTTCTGAAGCCAGAAGAGACAATCAGCCCATCTGCTTTCCTTCCTTTTCCTTTTCCTGGTTTCTGGAATACTTTCTCCCACCTTCCTGCTCTAACTCTGTAGCCTTTCTGCTCACCACTCCCTCCTTAATGGCTGATCCTCAGTCTGTTCCTGCTGAAGTGTGAGGAGTACTCTTCAGGCTCTGAGCCTCCTAGGTCTGTATACCTGCTCCTGCCACCCTTGTTCTCCATCTGATTCTGCATGGCCTTTGTCTTCTCTGTCCTCACCCCACAGTGGGAAGTGAAGGCACTGCTATCTGGGCAGCTGCCCATTCCTCCATCCTCACCAACTGTGGCTGTGTCATCTTCCACCACACTGTTCACTCAAGCAGTGCAAGGACACGTTGTCCTCAGGACAACCCTGGGAGGCAGGAAGGCCAAGTATGGAAGCCCCCATTTGCAGATGAGGAAATTGAAGAGCCAGTGTAGTAAACGAGCTTGCCGAGATTACAGAGAATAGTAGCTAGAGCTAAGACGCCTTGGCTTGGAGTCTATGCATCTCCACTTACAGGCCTCAGTTTCCTTTTAACGTGGTGACTCTTTGTGATTCTGGGCCACTTCTCAGTCTGTGTTTCAGTTTTCCCAAAAGGGAATTACAAAACATCCTAAGTTGTAAAGCAATTGTAAGCCCTCAGGTGGTCAGGGACAAAACAGCATTGTTACAATTCATGAATCAGTTGAGTATCATGAACATCGCAACAAAATGGCTGAATACCTCTTTAGGACAAGTGAACCTTGTAATTTGATCAAATTACCTTCCAGAAATACTATTAAGAAGTTACATACTGAGCAAATGACAGTTTTGGTTATGGTATTTCTACTCTAGCTACCTTCACTCTGGAGAACATTTTGACAGTCTACTAATATATTTTTTAAGGACTAAACTTCCTTGAAGGAATGTGAGGATGCAAGAAAATAACTATTCTGCCTTTTTTGACATGCTTATTTGAGCTCTGGGCCTCGCTAAAATGGGGACTGTTTTCTAGAAGGTTCTCCTTCAACCTGTCATTCTGCTGTTGTGTAGTGGGGTATTCTGCAGAATGGGGAGCAGGCTGCAGGCTTTCTTTATACAACTATATTAATCTTTCTACCACCTTGGAAACTGTCTTCCAGTGCCAGCCAGATAATGAATTTCGCCCTTTAAATCTTGAGCCAGTGTATGTATTTTAGCCAAAAGATGGAAACTGACTTGTTGGTAAGTGGCAAGAATGCCTAGGAATGCAGTTTTGACAGGTGCCCTGGGCGTCTGGTGTACACAGCCGTCAGTGAACTGTAGATCAAAGAGAGCAGGCACAGAGAACCCCAGAGAGCCTCACTGGGGTGCCTGGTGCACTGGTCTTGCCCACATGGCTGTTGTAAGACTTTCAGATTTTCAAACAGGTGACTTGTACTCTATGTGGCATATTTTCAATAGGCCTTTGAGGACTTTTTCCTTCAGTCCCTTCTGTGTTTCAGTTTCCCTCAACCCCTTTAATCACGGAGTTCTTTTCATCTGCCAACTCTGATTCCTCCTCATGTAGGTTCTCTTTAGTCATAGCTAGTCCCTGGTAAATCTGCACATCATAGTGATCAGCCTGGGGCATAGGGATGTAGCTCATAAGTTTAGCCTGTAAATAGAACTGGAGTTTAAGCTCCTTATTACCATAGAAATTAAAAATTATTCCACTTCCACGTAGGTTTGGTCCTTAGACAATGTCCACTAAACTTGCCAACTCCTAGCGGACTGTGAAAGCCTTGTGCATGCCTTACACTGAGCCCCTCTGTGAAAGGTGGCAGATGCTGCCAGCTCCCCTGCTCAAGGCCCCCAATGTATTCTGCATCACGTTGTCAAATGCTGCTCTGTAGACATGGATGGATTTCACTGCCCTTCCTTTCACTGCAGTTACCAGAGAGTCAGGGGCAGTGAGTTCAGTTCCTAGAGCTGGGGTGGAGATGAGAGATGATGTGGAGGAGGAAGACCCCATCTCCTCAGGATCAGGGTGGCCTCATTCCACTTCTTGAGGAGCGAGAGGAGACCCCTCTGCAGCATTTAGCTGGTCAGAGTCAGCCTGCATTTCTCCCTTGCTTTCTCCTACACCTTTGTCTTTCTCTGCCCTGAGAAAGACATTGATGTTGCTGTGGCTCTAATAGAAGTGGAAGCAACTGCTTAGTTTTAAAAAGTAAGGAACTAATTCCCTGCCAAGCATCAGGCTAGTTGCCAAGGATACAATGCTGAACAGACTGGTCCCTGCCCTCAGTGACCTATAGGCACTGGGGAGAGAGACCTTGGGCATCCAGAGACCTGGTTTCAAGTTCTGAGTCCTCTCTTACTGGCAATACGACTCTGGGCAATAGTAATGATATCAGTGACAGTAATAACTTTTATTTTGGAGCACTATGTGCCAGGCAGAATGTTAAGTGATTTCACACACATTACCTGTATAAGTCAAATTGCCTTTTCAACTTTCAGTTTCTATGTACTAGACAGACTTTTTGTCAGCCCAGCTCCTCCTCCACCATTACCACCACCCTTACCTCCACCATAGCCATGGTCATGTGATCTAGAGATGGTTGTGTGAGCAAATACGGGCTTACAGTTTCTTATCTTGGAATCTGGGGACAGGAGTGAATTGTGTCAGAAGAGAGAGAGGAAGAATGTGAATCTCTGAGTCTCTAGGTGTGTGGATTGTTACACATCAAACTGAGGAGCAGCTAAGAAGCAGAGGAAGTCAGTTCACACATGAGAAACAAAGAAGACTGGCAGAAAGGTAAAGACTAAAGAAGATGAGAGGGGTTGTGGGGGCTCCCCAGGCCCAAGTGCAGTGTGCTCTGGATACCCAGCTATTTGCCTGTTCTTGGGCCCTCTGAAATAGCTTGAGTCCTGGCAAAATCTTCCCTTCTTGGCTGGAGTGAGTATGAACTGGCTCCTTAGCCATTGTAACACATTTGTTTTATGCAAAGGGGAATTGTTGTCAAAATTAAATGAAACCATGTGTCTGAAGATGCTTTAAAAACTATAAGGATTTATTTAAAGTGCCTGGGACTTTTGGACGATGAGGATGACTGTGATGATAGTGATGATGATGATGATTACTGTCATATAATGAAGGACAAGTTCAGTTCTCTATAGGATGTGAGATGAGGAGAATTTTCCAGTAGAGATCAAATGATGCTGGTATCACCTGTTGTTGGGTGGAGTAGACCTGGATTTGGTACTGGACCCACTGGCTTCCAGGATGACTTAGCTGATCTAGAAGTTTGAGTTTGGTGAGGATGAAGCTTAAGCCAGGGTAGCAGCTGTGTTCCTTCTTGAAAGAGTCCCAGGAAATATTTCCTTAGATCTGCCAGAAAGGGTCTCCCTTTCGCCCAAGAAAGGGAGGGTCTGTTTCCTCATTCCACCCCTGGCAACTCTAACTCGAACTTCACTATTTTGAAATAGCTCTGGCCAGCTGCTTGGTAAGAGTAGGGGGCTAGATAGCAATCTCACTGAGTGCATGTTCCCTGAGCATATCAGTTTAGGGTGGCAAATAGGTCACGGCCATGTTGGTGTCATTGAGTCAGACATCAGCTATTAATTTAATTGTCAGCAGCAGAGTTCTTGGACTGACAGAGACAAATCCATTGAACTCAGTAGCATCAGGCCAGAGTATGGCTGGGAGGACCTGGCTGACACTCTGACACCTTTGATGGATATCAGTCCTGCTTGATCTCTAGTGTCCTTCAGTGTTGAGGACAGGAGGTGTTTGTCATGAAGATGTGACTCACATGAACTGCTGGTTCTATATACATCTATTCTAGAAAAAAACACTGTCATTTCTCCAAAGAATGGGACATGTCCTCTGGAACTACAAACTGTCCCATCATTAGAGACACCCTGGCACCTGAGACCAATATAGAGAATTGTGAAGCATGATCTTTTCCTTCCATACAATGCATTTAATCTCTTTTATTTTCCTTGTGTTCTCTTCCCCTTATCCCCATGGCATTAAATGAGAGAAAATATGTGGGAAAATACCATGCAAATGCATTCATTTTATCACCCATTCACTCATTTATTCAACACATACGTATTGACTATGTGCCAGGCACTGTATTAGGACTTACCAATGCAATGGAAACAGATATTCGGTATCATGGGACTTGCATTCTAGGAGCAGAAACAGACAAAAACCTACACAGAAGAGCAATGGAAATAATCTTGTACTGAAGTGAGTATTTGGGAGGAAATAAACCAGGGCAGAGGTAGAGAAAGATAGAAAGGATCTACTTAGTTAGGGAGGCAAAGGAGGACTCCTTTGCCAGGAACCAAAAGAAAAGAAGGAACCTGCACTACTAGAGAGGAGCATTTTAGATAGAAGAGACAGTGTGGGCAAAGGCCAATGCAGAAGAACCAGATGTGTTCAAGATGTGGAATATGGCCAGTGTAACTGCAGCGTGGCAAATGAAGGGAGGGCTGGCATGTATGGGTAGCCAGCAGGGAGAACACAGACTCTGGAGTCAGATACAATGGGTTTGAATCCCAGCTCTGTCCATGAACTAACTGAATGATCTTGGGCAGGCACTTAACCACTCTGTACCTCAGTTTTCTTATCTGGAAAATGGGGACAATAGTATTTATATCTTGGGTTATCATAATGATGAAATGGGATAAAGCATTGATTTTGTCCAAGTCTTCTAAGAAGCAGATGCCAAGGCAAAATTAGGTGTGCAGCAGATTAATTGGGAGAAAGGTCTTGAAGGAAAAAATGTGAGGGAGGGTCTTCAGATCTCCAGGCAGGTCTGACACCTTCAGAGAAGAGCAGAAGGAAGGTATTTCAAGAAAGATTTGGCCAGGCTGTAAGGGAGCCCTTGAGCTAATTATGTTTATTGGAAGAATCTCACAACTCACAGGATTGGCTGAAGAGTGGTATCACTGCTTTGCCCATTCATTGGCTGGGAACTAGCGAGGCAGAAGCATGGTTTTGCTGTGGACTCCTTGGAGCCAGAGGGATGGCTGCCAGGGGTGTTGGTCGACTGTGCTCCTGCAGCAGGATATAAGAGCAGTCCATTTTCATGGCTGCTAACAGGGTATTCTTAGTAGACCCTCTGTTACATGAAAGTTGTTAAAATTAAGTGTAGATTTTGTTAAAAAATTATTATTACCAAGAAATTTTAACAATTACTGCTGTTATCTTATCCTTGTTTTCTTGATTCCTTTTATTTTCTTTTTCTCCTCTGCCTTGCCTGTTCCTTAGCTAGCTGGTAGAACCTCTGGATATTACTCACACTCATGGTCAAGGAGGGAGTTCCTAACTCGAGACAGCAGTCAGTTGCTGTATGGTGGGGTTTGAGAGATACCCATAAAATTACTTTTTCTTAAAAAAAAAAACCTATCACATTACCACTGCAGTTACACTGGCCTTTGGATAAGCCTCAGATGACAACTTCCAAGGGGAAGATTTCAAAGGCTTATCCTTATAGTTCTTTCTCTTGGTTCTTTTCAACCATTTGGAAGCACTCAATATTGTTTAACTGCTCCTTGAAGTTCTCCCCTTCTTTTTCATGGGTCCATATTGTTCAGAGTCTTGTGCTAACCCATTTCCCCTTCTTTTAGTCCATATTTGTATTTTCTGCTGACTTCTCTTCTTCCTCCCATTTTCTGGGAACGCTAAGGCTCTCTTAACACCTTTTCCCTCAGAAATCTCCCATGACTTCAACTAGTGACAGTTTTATGTCTTCCTTTCTGATTTGGATGCCTTTTGTTTCTTTTTCTTAGCTAATTTCTCTGGTTAGGACTTCCAATACTATGTTGAATAAGAGTGGTGAGGGTGGGCATCCTTGTCTTGTTCTTGTTCAGAAGAAAAGCTTTTAACTTTTCGCTGTTGAGTATGATACTAGCTGTGGGCTTGTCATATATGGCTTTATTATATTGTGGTACCGTCTCTCTGTACCCAGTATGTTGAGAGCTTTTATCATAAATAGATGTTGAATTTTGTCAAATGCTTTTTATGCATCTATTGAGATGATCGTATGATTTTTATCCTTCATTTTGTTAATGTGGTATATCTTACTGATTGATTTGGGAATGTTAAACTATCTTCCATCCCTGGAATAAAATCCTCTTTGATTTTTAATGGTGTCTGAGCTAGGAATATGAATGTCAAAGTCAATATGCCTAATTTTTATCTCTTCCAAGCTTCATACCACGTGTTTCAACTTTCCTATGGTCTTTTCTCCTGAAAGTCCTCCTGTTAACTTAATCTCAGCATAACCAAACCATCTTCTCCTACCCCAACCTTTTCCCACCTCTGGAAATCTGTTTACTCAGATTTCCTGTTTACTCAGTCTGAAAATCAGGTCATTTCCATCTTCTTGGTACTCAGGCTTGAAATTTGGGGTACATGTGTGACTTTTCTGTCTCCTTCTCCTCCTCTTCCACGCACCTCTGAGTCATCTATTTATTTTTTTTCACAAGTGATCATTTTCTTCTCTTCAGCTTCTCTGCCATTGTCTTAATTCAGGTTCTCTCCTTCCTGCCATGACCTCCTCCCTGGTCTTTTTGCTGCCTACCCCCGATTCCTCCATTTATTTGAAATCTTCTATTGATTATTTAACATATATGGGTGAAGCCAATGTTTTGAAGTCGTTGAAAACAACTTCAGCGGCTTGCGACCTTCTTTACACACATCACTTATGCATAGGTCTGGTTTTCAAGTGAGAACAGAGGTCAACTTCAGCTCCAAAGTCTTTCTTTCATGTCCAGTCTGACTCCCATCCCAGACCTGACCATTTGCAGAATAAATGCTGTCTCTACCTGACCTGCCAGACACTGCATTTTCTTGTCACGCCTCTTTTCATCTACAGGGGGTGCTGTCCCCAGTGCATGGCCCCTTTAGGGGAACATGGCCCCTCTGCATTCCACCCTACCCGCTCAAGTTGTTAAAGAAGACATAGTGCCCATTTCCTGTGAATGTCTGAAAGTTCAACTTGCATCAGACCCATTTTCTGTGTAGCCCACTGTTTGCACATAAGAGATAACTTTGTGAAAGGGTTAGTTCAACTTTTGGGTCTCAATTATTACCTCAGGAGATGTTCCTCATCCTTAATTAGATGCTGTTATCCATAAAATGTTAGAGCTCCTATGATTCCACTTATATAACATAATTGAAATGACAAAATTATAGAGCTGGAGAACAGATTAGTGGGTGTTGTGGATGGGGCAGATGGGAGGTGGGTGTGGTTATAAAAGGGCAATGCAAGAGATCCTCGTGGTAGAAATGTTCTGTACCTTGACTGGTGGTAGTGGATATAGGACCTAACACATTTGATAAAACTGCATAGAACTAAACACACACACACGTACATCACACACAAGTACAAATAAAAATGGAGAAATCTGACTAAGATTGCTGGACAGTGTTGTTATCAGTATCCGGTTGTGCTGTTGTTAGTTATGCAAGATACTACCTTGAGGGAGACAGGGTAAAAGGTACACAACAGGTTCTCTCATTATTTCTTACAACTGCATGTGAATCTGCATTTACCTCAAGATAAAATGTTTAATTAAAAAAATGTTAGCATTCCTAGTTCTAATCCTCAATGGTATTTGTTGAACTGAACCATTTATTCCTTCAGCCAATTCTGCATCTTGGGAGTAATAATTTCATGGGGTTTTGTTCACTTTAATTAGAGAATGTTTCCACTTACTTTTCAAAATGTACTTCTGACTTCAGCTTCTCCAGTGTTCTTCATATTCTTATAATTAGTGATTTTGTAGACATCACTCATATCTTACTTGGTGCTCTCACCTATGGACTGAAGAATCCCAATAATTTTAGAGCAACCTCGGTGTCTCTTTGATTGTTTAAACTGTTCTCTAGTTCCTTGCCTGTGAATTTTTTTTTTTACATTTTTTTGAGTAGTAGTCATTTTACAATGTTGTGTCAAATTCTAGTGTAGAGCACAATTTTCCAGTTATACATGAATATATATATATTCATTGTCACATTTTTTTTTTGCTATGAGCTACCACAAGATCTTGTATAGTTTTCCCTGTGCTATACAGTATAATCTTGTTTATCTATTCTGCATTTTAAAATCCCAGTCTGTCCTTTCCCACCCCCTTGGCAACCACAAGTTTGTATTCTATGTCTATGAGTCTGTTTCTGCTTTGTATTTATGGTTTTTTTTTGATTCCTCATATAAGCGATCTCATATGGTATTTTTCTTTCTCTTTCTGGCTTACTTCACTTAGAATGACATTCTCCAGGAACATCCATGTTGTTGCAAAAGGCATTATGTTGTCGGTTTTTGTGGCTGAATAGTATTCCATCATATAAATATACCACATCTTCTTTATTCAGTCATCTATTGATGGACATCTAGGCTGCTTCCATATCTTGGCTATTGTAAATAATGCTTCTATGAACATTGGGGTGCAGGTGTCATTTTGAAGTAGGGTTCCTTCTGAATATATGCCCAGGAGTGGGATTCCTGGGTCATGTGGTAAGTCTATTCCTAGTCTTTTGAGGAATCTCCATACTGTTTTCCACAGTGGCTTTCCTTGCTTCCCTCTCCCACTCTTAATGATTTAGATGTCTTCTTTTACAATTTTGTGTGTATTCTTTTTGTAATTCATGGCAGCTGTCTCCTTTCCAGTTGTGAGTTTCTCATTTTTGTAGCATCCTGCTTCTTTTCTGTTTAGAGTAGACTTGTCAATATTTCTTTTAGCATGGGTTTGGTGATGCTAAACTCTTTTTAGTTTTTGCTTGTCTGTGAAATTCTTTATCTCTCCTTGTATTCTAAAGGATAGACTTGCTGGATAGAGTATTCTAGGCTGCGTCCTTTTTTCATTCAGGACTTTGAATATATCTTGCCATTCCTTTCTGGCCTGTAGTGTTTGTGTAGAGAAATCAGCTGAGAGCCTTATGGGGGTTCCCTTGTAACTCACTCTTTGTTTTTCTCTTGCTGCCTTTAGGATCATTTCTTTATCCTTGACTCTGGCCATCTTGATTATGATATGTCTTGGTGTGGGTCTGTTTGGGTTCTTCCTGTTTGGGACCCTCTGAGCCTCCTGTACTTGGATATCTGATTCCTTCTTTAGGTTTGGGAAGTTTTCAGTCATGATTTCTTCAAATACCTTTTCAATCCCCTTTGTTCTTCCTTCCCCTTCTGGAACCCCTATTATGCGTAGATTGGCATGCTTTATATTATCCCATAGGTCCCTTATATTGTTTTCATTTGTTTTTATTTGTTTTTCTCTCAGCTCTTCTGATTGGGAGCTTTCTGTTGTCCTGTCTTCTAGGTCACTTATTCGTTCCTCTGCATTATCTAGCCTGCTTTGTACAGCCTTTAGGTCAGGTCTCATCTCAGCAAGTGAGTTTACTAATTCTACTTGGTTCTTCTTTATAGCTTCTATTTCATTTTTGACGTATTTTATATCTCTAAACACTATTTCTTTTAGTTCCTTCAGTACTTTGATCAGTCCTTTATTGAAATCTTGATCTAGTAGGCCATCAGTGTCTGTTTCCTTGATCGTGCTTTCAGGGGATTTCTCTTGCTCTTTTAATTGGGAGTGGTTCCTCTGCTTCTTCATATTGCTCATATCTCTGTGGCACTGTGGCTTAAGGAGTATCAGTTATCTAGTTCTCCTGGAGATGGTGTGCTCTTAATGATTTTATTGAAAGGTCTTTGTGTCTTCACCCTGTTTCACGAACTCAGCTTGCTATTTCCAGAGGCCCTCTGTTGGTGCTGCTCCCAATGGCTGTTGGCTAGCAGATCGTGCCCCCTCCTAACACTGGGTCAGAAGCTGAGCTCTTAACCCAGTGGGCGGGTGAGTCACTCCCCTTCCCGATGCCACAGTCAGATGCTGCGCCTGTGGGGAGGCAGGTGTGCAGGTCACACCCCCTCCCAGCACCATGGTCAGGTGCTGCATTCCTGCCAGGAAGGCGGGTGGCTGCCCACCCTCTTCCAGCACAGGTCACTCTGCTGCTCTGTGCGGCTGTCCGCTCCGCCTCAGGTCAGCGCTCCGAAGGTGAGCTCGGGGCAGACTGTGGAATGGCCCTGCCCCTGCTCCGTGTGAAATCTCAGCTCTTTGTTTGTCTTGGTGGTGCGAGTTCTCTGAGGGACCAGGACAGAAAAATCCTATCTGCCTCGGGCTATAAACAAGTCTCAGTCCTGCCCAGGAGGTTGCAGAGCCCCCGAGTGTGGATTTAGGGCTTGGCCCCGGCCCCACCTGGGTGCTTTGCACAGGAGGAGATGGCAGCTGCGGCTGTGCCCCATCTTGCCTCTCTTCTCACGAGAAGCGCCAGTAATGGTGGCGCAGGTCTGAGGAGACAAAGGCTATGGTGCCCGTCCCTCCAGGGCACACCAGCTGTGTTGCTTTGCTTTTTTTTGCAATTTATGAGGGACTGAGGTTGTTCTGCTTCGTATCCCCTCCCATCCACCGTGAGCAGCCCCCTTCAGTCTCCCAGGGCTGCCTCAGCTCAGCCGCCACAGCCCTCCACTCAGCTTGAGTGGCCTGTCCCGGCCCCAGCTGCTGGCTCGTGTCTTGGGCTGGGTGTCACGGGGACCCTTTGTGCCCATTTAACTCAGTTCTGTTGGTCAAAGGGTACTCGGGGCAGATTTGAGCCTCAGAGGCTCCCCTTCCATCCCTCTGGCCTCTCTGTTGGAGAGGGGAGACCCAGTGAACGAATGCCAGTCCTCCTTTGCCACTCCTTCCCCACGGTATCGGTCCCACACAGTTTTGCTTTTTCTTCTTTCTTTTTTCCTTTTCTTCTACCAGATTTTAGGCATCTTTGTCTTTCGAAGAGGGCGGTGTTGTGTTGGAGTTCGGCAGGTGCTCTGGTTGGCTGAGTGGGTCCGTAGATGTGAGTTTTGGTGTATTTGTGGGAGAGGGTGAACTACGAGAGTCCTTATACTCTGCCATCTTGCTTCTCCTTTCGCCTGTGAATTTTTTGCTTTCTAAAGCAGCAGGGATCAGAACCACACTCAGCCACAGCCCAACAGTGACTTATGATTTGAAATAGTCAAAATGGAATCTTCTGTTTAGTTTTTATTTTCCTTCTTCCTTTTTTCCTTTCCCTACATTTTTGGCTATAGAAACACATTATGTGGAAGCCTTTGGGGTCTAATCTGGGAAAGACTCCCAGGTGAATTCTGTGGGTCTTAACTGAGAACTCTGAATTCTGTAAGTTTGAGAAAACACCTCTGCTCCTTTCCTCTACGCATTCACATAGTCTGATAGGAGCTTGTGGCTTTTTATTATCAGTTTGCGCATTCAACAATATCCGTAAAAACTTGTTGTCACCTGCAAAATCTGAAAGTGTATTGCACATACATACTCTGGGTAATTTATAAGTAAGGTAAATAATTTTGAGTCCACTTCTAATTCCACAGAGATGCACATCTGCCCCTTCCAGATGTTTTCTTCCTTTCAGTCAGGGTCCTGTAATTGCCATTTTGTATGCTGAAAGTCCTCTACCAGCACACACAGTTATACAAGGACAATTAAGATGACTTAACTAAAATGTAAAACTAAGAACCATGGTCTGACTTACTACAGAGTCCTAGAGGCAGAAAAGACTGTGAGGTCACCTTATTTCTAATTCAGCACTCCATCTAACTCAGAAACTTCACTTGTTAGACATTCTTCCTTCGAGTGAGTCCTAGCTGTGTGTCCTCAGGAGGGATACAGGTCCCTCCACCTATGATGCTTCTTTGCAAATTGAAACCCCTGTCCCCTCAGTGTGGCACTGCTCATACCTTCAGCCTTTTTGTGCACAAGGGCAAAAAGATGACACTACAGTTCTCCTTTACCCACTTAGGTGTGAGTGTTTCCATGAAGGTGTGATTTGGTGAAAGTAGCCTGATGGTAGAGTAACATTGATCTGGGTTCAAATAGCTATTCTGCACCTACTAACTGGTGACCTTGAGCAAATTGCTAACTTACTCTCAGACTGTTTCTTCACATGTAAAACCCATTTCAGAAGGTGAGATGAGAAATAAGTGAGGTGCTGTATATAAAATGCCTGGGATATAACAGGTGTTCTCTCTATGATGACTTAGATTACTAATAGTAGTTCTAGTAATTTACTGAGCACTTACTATGTGCTAGATACTGTACTGAGCATGTCGCATGCCATATTTATTTTACTTCTCACAGCAATCCTATGATAATAGTGCTATTATTGTTTCCTGCTCTACAGATGAGAGGACTGGGGCTGGGTTAACTCACTTGCCCAAGGTCACATAGCTGGAAAATGGTAGAGCCAAAATTTAACCTCAGATTTTTCTGACACCAGAGGAAAGAGTCCTAACCTGCAATTCCACGTCATTTGTTTTTCCCCTTCCTCCATCAGAGAAGCTCAGTACATTAAACAGGCAGTCACTTCATCTTTTTTGGGATGAGACAGCATATCAGTAAAGAGAATATGTATATTTTAGCTAGAAGGAGTCACAATACCTCTCACTTGATGTTTATGTAATTGTCATGAATTTCAAATTAATGTCATCTTAATTAATAGGGTCACACATTAAAGAAACAAAACATAATCTTTAGGGTATTTTTTGGTTTTAAAATTTGATGATTCTATACACATAGCAAATTACAGAGAAATAAACAACTAAATAATTGAAGAGTTGGGAAGACTAAACAGGCTAGTCTTAATCAGGACCGTTCTAGGAACTGTAAAGCCATTGCCGTACAAAATAGGCAGGGCCTCTATCACTCCAGTCCTCTCTGATGTGGTGGCTCTAAAGCGAGAACCAGGACTTGTAAATTCCTGTAACCACTTATTTAAGGGAAGCAGGGAGACTTTTGTCAGCATATTGATTCCTACTAATTAATTTTTAGGAGCTCTTCTGTTAATTTTTCCTAAAGTTCAAGGATGTAGTCCTTGAATATTGACCAATTAATAAAAGGTTATATATGAGCCTGTTAATCAAGATTCTCATCTTTACATTTCCATTTTCCAGCTGTGTGAGGCAGCAGTCTCTTGGTAGAAGGAAGAAAGGGATAATTCTTCCAGTGTTGTTCTCAATAAATGAGGATGGCACTGCATAAAGAGATAGGTCACTTCTGCATCTAGGCACAGCACTGTGCAGTGTGAGCCCAAGACTCAGACTGACTCAGGTGTGTCTCTTAACCTTGCGAGCCTTGGTGTGTTCAAGTGTGGAAAGGAGCTAATGGTAACATCATTATAGGGCAAATTTGAAGATTCAGTAGGATAATGTATGTGAAGGGCCATGGTGCCTGCTCCTTCACTGGTTCATCTGGTAAATATTTATTGAGCCCCTCTGTGTGCCAGGCCCATGCCATGTACCAGGATTACAATGGATTACATTGTTTACAGTGGAAAATAAGGCAGGGTGTTCCGACCTCCAAGATCTCACAGTCTAATTGAGAAGACAAACCCCCCAAAAAATAAAAGTTACAGATAAAACTATATATAATTATAAAATGTGTTACAGGGCATGGAATAGAACACAGTTATAAAAGAGAACATGCTAGGGGCTGGGGAAGAGGGAGATGGAAAGTTGCTGTTCAATGGGTATAAATGTTCAGTTATGCAAGATGAGTAAGTTCTACAGATCTGCAGTACAACAGTGTGCTTGTAGTTAGCAATGCTGTATTATACACTGAAAATTTTGGTAAGAGCTCATGTGAAGTGTTCTTAGCACAGTAAAATAAATACATAAACAAACTAGTGTATTTAACTGCAAAAAAATGTGACACACATCAGTGCACTCATGTTATTAAAGCATATAGGATATTGCCTGGTACAGAGGAAGTGGTAAATCAGTGTATGTTGAATAAAATAAATGTATGCAAGTATTAGGACTTTATTCTAAGAAAATAATCATGGGATATGCAAAGATTTAATTACAAAGATGTTTAACCCCAGAGTTGTTAATCTAAAGTTGGAAACAACCTAAATGTCTAACAGTGGCTGGCTAAGTAAATGATATTAATCCATGAAAAATAAATAAAGCCCAGGGAGTGTTAATATAGATCGTGTGGATAGTGAAGGCTCTGAGGATGTGACAAACTGATTTATGAAGGATGAGAAAGCCAACCTGTGCAGGGTGGGTGGCGGGTGGGAGTTAAGAGGAGAACATTCCTGGTGGAGAGAACAGTAAATACAATGACTGGGAGGCAGGGAGAGGCCTGGCAAGTCTAAAAGATGAGCCCCAAGCAAGGAGAGAACCAAAGGAGGAAGGAGAATCGGAGAGGCTGGGAAGCCAGGCAGGGTCTGATCCTGCCTGATCTTCAGGCCGTAGGAATGAGTTTTGATTTTATTCCAAGTATGATGGATGGCGAGCCTTTGAAGAGCTGTAAGTGAGAGAATGGCATGATCCGCCTCATATGTTAAGAAGACTGCTCAGACGGCTGCATGGAGAATGAATGGGGAGGAGTGCGGAAGTGGAAGCTGGGAGGCTGGTTGAGAGACTGCTGGACCAGTCTAGGTAGGAGGTAATGGCAGCTGGACTGGCATGGTTCAAGTGGGGAGACTTGATGGGTGACTCTGAGATACTGTTTGGAGTCAGAAGCAACAGGACTTGGGATAGCCTGGGCATCCAGTAGAGATGGTCAAAAATTAAGAATGAGGCCTGGGTTTTTGGTTTAAATAATAGGAAGAATCATGGTGTCATTTACTAAGCTGGGGAAGATGGGTTTGTGAGGAGAAACAAAAAGTTCAGCTCTGAACATGTTGGATTTGAGAGGTCTGTGAAATCTCTAAACAAAGATCAAACAGGCTGTGGAGGAGTTTGAATTGGAGATATGAGTTTGGAAGTCCTCAACCAAACTGATGTTTTAAAGCCTAAATCAGTAAAGGTTGCTTTATATTCGCACCTAATAATAGCAACCACCAATTTATGAGTTTTCTCTGTGCGATTCTTCAGTTACAGCTATCAAACACAGCCATTAGGTTGTATACCATCAGGAGTTGTAACTGAGATACCTAGGACAGGGGGAGTACTTAGGGAGGAAAATTCCAGAATTGTTGGAAATCTCTGCTGGGATGGCTGCTTCTCCAATTCTCCTACAGCTAGGATTTGAGAGATCTGTCCCATGGTGTGAGAGACCTTCTCCATGTTTCAGAATGTATCGACAGCCGCTGTCATACTCATTGGCCTACCTGAGGAAACCTGTCTTGGTGAGCCTGGGTGATGGTGGGTGAAGCTGTTCCCCTGATTTTTGAGTCTGAAGGGGTTAGGGAGCCACATAGATTTCACTGCAAACAAAGGTTCACAGCCTCTGCACTGACACACCCCATCTGCCTGTCTTACTGTTGCTTGGGTGGAAGGCTGTGATGCCTGTGGAAAGGTAAGAGGGTGTATCAATTATTGATCTATTGCTACCTTAGCTACCTTAGTACCGTCCCCCCCAAGTAATTAAACTTTGTTCCATAGGTCATGCGATAAACACTACATAATGGACTGGAGTTCTTAATCCTGTGGAAGCACCTAGGGGAACGGAAGAGAAACATTGATAACACTTTTTGCTGTTTTCTATCTTCCCCCATAGGCAGATATGGCCAGAACAGAGTAATAAAATGAAAAAGTTCTCTTTGGCTGAAACATGAGACGGTGCAGATTTTAGCTCTCATTCTCCTGCTTACTGCTTGTCTGCCCTTTTTCTGCACATCCCCTGAGGATCCGAATCTCAGGTGATCCATTTGAGGAATAGAAGGAGTCTTGGCTTGCTCTGTCCTTCTCTGGGAGATCAACTGTTTTCATTTATTCAGCCACTTCCCTGCCCTCATGGAAGTTATAGTTGGGGAGGATAAACACTGAATAAATAATGACAAGTACAGACATAAAAGGGGCAAGAAGAGGTGTCCTTGGAGACTATAACAAGGAGGGGTGGAGCACTTAGTCTTGACCAGTGGTTCTGAAAGTGTGGTCCCCAGACCAGCAATAGAATCACCTGGGAACTGGTTAAAAATGCAAATTTCCAGGTCCCACCCCAAACCTAAGGAAACAGAAAGGCTAAGGGCTTGTGTTTTAACAAGGCTCCCAGGAGATTTTGATCTCTACCCACGACTGAGAACCACTGGTCTAAGCATTCAGGGAAGGCCTTCCTGAGAAAATGACCTTAGTGAAACCTGAGAAAGAATTAGAATTTGGTCAGACCAAGGGGAGAGGTTAAGAAGGCTGTTCCAGAGGAAGGTCCTGGCACAAGAGAGATCTTGGTCCTTTTGAGAAATTGAAGTCCAGTGTGGTAGCAGTAAAGGAAGAACAAATAGAGAAGGGCATGGACAGAGTAGCCAGATGAAGAGGCCTTGTAAACTTGGGGAAGATTTTGCGGTTATGCTTGGGTCAGTGGGGAGCCATTAAAGGGTTTTGAGCAGCTAAGGGCTTTCTTTGGTCAATAATGTGCTATTGTAATTTTAAAACATTTCCTTACAATCCAAAAAGGCAGTTAATTGTCTTAATTAGAACTTCCATTCTAATTCAGGAAAAGACACAATATAACTGTTAGGCCAATCCATGAAAATATATTCACCACTAATTATATGTTTGGCACTATGCTAGGCACAATAAAGTATACAGAAAAAGATAGATCTTCGCTTTCAGATGACTGAGAACCTGAGTGAGAAGACAGACAAAAGTACACACGTAACTCCCAGTGAAGATTGTCAGACATCTTCACTTTAAATTCTGAATGGCCAGGGTTAACTGTGACAGGATTCCAGAGACTAGGAAGTTAAAGAAGTGCTGGGGCAGTCAGACAAGGCTTCCTGGAGGAGGTGGGCACAAGCTTGGTCTGGCAGAGGAGGAAGACCTGAGAAAGTATAGGGATCGGGATTAACAGGAATCTCTCTGTATCCTGAGGGAACAGCCTTGACAGGTGTTCACGGTTCACATAGGGAAGTACTGGAAAATTTGCTGGGAGGAGCAGGTTGAGACCAAATTGTGTCACCAGAGTTAGGGAGAGGAAGCCCCCTCAATCTGTCTGCAAAACCTAATCTATCCTAATGCCAAATGAAGCCATCCTTGGGGTTGTGGGCAAGGGTACTGCTGGGAGGCCTCAAGCAGGGAACTGGGCCATTTTCTGCAGTCGCCGCTGAGAATTTCTTTTCCGTCTCTTTCCCACTCTCTTGGGCATCCCTGATAGTTCACTGCTTCACACTTGTTTTTAAATTCTTTTTATTGAAATATGTTAGTCATAAACAAGGTCACAGATCTTAAGTTAGTAGCGTAAGGGATCTTCCTGAATGAACACACCTTCATTACCCCTACCATGATCAAGAAACAGGACATGGCAGCACCCTGAATTCCCTCCACCCCACCATTCCCCTTCCAGGTACATCCCTCCCTTATAGAATCACTGTCGTCTTTTTGACCTCTTGCACTCTTTGTTCCTGGATTCCGACATTACACTTGTGAGACTCATCCATATTGTTGCCTGTAGTTGTCGATTAGTCCTTCTCATTGCTGTATGCTGTTATGTGGTGTGAATGCACTGCCCTTTATTTCTTCATTCTACTGTTGGTGGACATTTAGGTAGTTTCCAGTGTGAGCTATTACTGTGTTGCATTTTAACCTTTGATCTGGGTCTTTGTCTTTGGTTTGTTTAAATTCTCCTTGTCACTAAAGTCATCTCCTGTAAAACTTTATTTATTTTAATGGAGATACTGGAGATTGAACCCAGGACCTCATGCATGCTAAGCATGCACTCTACCACTGAGCTATACTCTCCCCTTCTCTAAAACTTTGAATGCTCTGTTGTATGTGTATTTGGCAGAGGAAATAAATAGAAAAGAATGCTAAATAAAAAAATGAACATCAGGAGATAGATGGTTTGAGAAAACCACCTCCCCCATCCTCTGCCTTCTCCTCTTCCTCAGAGAACCCAGGCTAAGAGAAAACTACTGCACCCAGCTCAGAGGTGCTGCCAGCCAGGCACTTGCTAAATTGGGCCAGCTGGATTGCTCTCAGGAGCCAGTGGAGGGATGCTGGGGAATGTATCTTGTTCACTTTTATAAATGACTGGTTGTAGGCACTTGGTCAATGTTTCTTAAATAAATGAGTTTCTATTAAAACAAAGCATTCAAGTTGCTGGGAATCTGTTATGTGCCAGATGGGCCCTGAGAATACAGTGAGGTATGAAATCCTTCTCTTGGAGATGTTTTGAAAATGTTTTTACAGCACTTCGCTCTGTGCCAGGTGCCTAACAGGTGCTTTACATCCCTTGCCTCCTATAATTCTTACACAACTCTGTGGCATAATTACTCTTCTTGCCCCCATGTATGGATGGGAAGTTGAGGCACAGCTGACCTAAGTCATGTGCCAGGCCTATACTCATGACTCATGAGTGTGTCATAGGTAACATTCAAAGCTAGCAGATCAAGCTCAGATCCATGCTCTTCACTGCCACACAGCTGGTGTCAAATGAGCATAGCCAGCAGTAAGGGCTGTGTGGCCCTTCCGGGGAGGTGGGGTTTGGGTTGGACCTTCAAGTTGGGGTGATGCTTATGCAGGTGGAAAAGGTCCTGTGAGATAGGAGGTCCAACCTGAGCACCCTCCTAGGGTGGGCATGGGGATGGGAATGATGGAGGTCCTGGGAGGCTGCCAGAGGTGGTAGGACCATGGGGAGAGTAGACATATCCTGGCTGTACTTGGAAGACACACTCCAGGAGGATGTTGTAGCGTGTCAATCCACCAAGAGCTGCCTGATTTCATACTGCCCACTCCAGGGTCTCTGTGGCTTGGCTGCTGCTTGGCTCTCTGGTGGCCAGATCTCTGTGGTCCTGGCTTCTGCACTTCCTGTGAACTCAGTTTCCCTCCCCATGAGTCAGCTTCTGCCCACGGCCCCCAGGACTGGCCTCCCTTTGGAGAGACTGTCCCATCTCATCCTCCTGCACTTTTTGCAGAATCTTAGCTACGGGGAGCTCAGATCCAAGATCTGCTTGAGCCTTTCCCTCCCCACAGACCTGAGAGTTTAAATTTCTCTTCCCATCCTGGGGAACCCTCTGGACAACAAACAAATCCATTAACACTTATTAAGGCTGGGTATTAAAACACTATGCAGAAAGCCCTATGGGCTACGAGAAGCACTTTAGAATTCTCTACTCATCCCTGTTTCACCACCAGCAATTCAATAATTATCTTGAAGACCATACGGTTTGAAAGCCCATCATCTGCATAGAGATGTTCCTTTCCTTCCTCCCTGTAAGTCTGCTTAGTGGTTCTTAAACCAGCTTGTGAAAAACCCATTCTGAACCAGGTTGTAAACATGAAGCAAAGCACGTGTGCTTCACTTTATAGATAATTTAAGAGATTTTCAAGCACAGTTTTGACTCTATGCAGTTTTTTCATTTTGCACAGACTTCAGAATTGAGGTCCCACTGTATTGCTGAGTTGGCTGGGAAGAAAAGCTTCCTCCTTCCCTCACCCTGGGGCACTAAGGCACACTCATGCCCGCTGCCTCTGGGCCCCCAGGGATCCTGGCAGCTGCATACCCAGCTTTGCCAGCAGCCAAGAGGACAGTTCTTGGAGACTTGGAAATCCCTGCTACTTACGGAGGGATTTAAATCCAGTTGGCTCCTGAGCTGAGCCTGTAGTTTTGGAGCCAGGAGTCTGTCTCCTCCATGAGACAATGAGCTCATCTAAGGCAAGACTTTCTTTTTCTCCTCTTCTCTTCTCCCTCCTCCTCCTCTTCCTTTTCTTCCTCCTACGCCTCCTTCTGTCTTTCCTTCCTCCCTCTTCCTCCTCCCTCCTTTTCTCCTCTCCTCTTCCCCCCTTCCTCCCCCTCAACCCATATTTCCACCATTGAGCACAGTGCCTGGCACAAAACAGCTATTCTATACAATTTGATAAGTGAATGAATGAATGTCATTATTTGGCTTCAGAGAAAAATTAACTCTTTTTTTTTTTTCAGTCTGGGGTGCTTGGAGCTGGATTGTCATTCACCTTTCTGTCTTTTTCATTATTCCCTGAAAGCACAAACTCAATTTAGGCTTTAGTGAAAAATGAAGAGCATTAGACCAACCTTTTAAAATTGCTTGGTCAGTACTTCCTGCTCGCTTGTACTTCATGCTGCTGTCATCGCTGGGTAATTATAACATTAAGTATGTACCTGATCAGCAAGTTGCTTTTAATTAAAATCCCCTGTTGGTTTCCTTGTAGCTCAGGGCTCCTGGAGCATTTGTTCAGCTCCTTGGGCTGCTGGCAAAGTTTCAGCTCCAGTGGGGATAGGAGCAGACTTCCAGAGGTCCTCGTCAACATATCCTGCGCCCCCCCCATTCCCTCCCCCAGCTTTCTCACTAGTATTTTGCCAACTGTGTGGTGAGCAGCTTATTATGTTCACCTCTGAATGGGGGATAACTATTCATAAGGGAATGCTGAGGCCCTGCAGAGAGGGGAGAGAACCCCTGGAACCAGGGCTTCTCCTGGCAATTTCTAAACCACATCCAACCTGCAGTGAGATTCTTCCCTGTGCTTCAGCTGATGGGGCCACCCTGCTTCTCTTCCCATGTTTCCCCACAGGGGAGATGGCAAGGGCATCAGAGCTGTTTCTACTCCTATTCCCTTCACGTGTATTTACAGGCTTTACAGCCCAGCAAGAGTCTGGTTCTAGAGGCAGGCTACCCTGCTTATAAATCTTGGAGCAAATGATTTTTTTTCTGCACTTCATTTCCTTATCTGTAAAATGGGAATACTAATAAAACCTATCTCTTGGAATTCTTCTGATGGTTAAATGACACATATGAAGAGATTCACATAGTGTCTGGAGCATAATATACTCTCAAAAAGTGATATCTACGATTACCACGGCGCTGACGGCGATAATGACTACTACCAGCAGCAGCAGCAGTGTTAGAAGTAGTACTTCTACCCAGTGAGGAGGTTGCCCAACCTCTGACAGACTCCAGAGCAAATGGCATTCCTTTCTTGCAGTGTCAAATGTCCTTTAATGCCAGGGAGAGGAGGTGGGTCTTGGTCCACTCAGAAGACTATGGGTAGAGAAAGGAAGCCCTTCACCAGAATAGACTAAGAGAGTCTAAATATGGAGCAGCATAGATCTTTGAACACCAACATATGTGTCAGTAAAATTCAGTAATACTTACAGTAAATGCCTATTTCTTTTTGCCAAAGGATTATATTCCCCCCACCATATAAACAAAAAATATAATATACTACTGTTTTATTTCAATAAGTATTTATGGGGCACTCACTGAGTAGTAAGTATGATAAGTATTTATTCAATCACTCCGTGACCTTTTGTGTGCTGACTCTGAGTTGGGTGTAGTTGTATAATGGTGAGTTGCTGTGCAGAAGGAGGAAAAGCAGCACAGACAGGTCAGGAGCCTTCCTTAGGGGGACACAGTGGCAGGATTATGATTGAATCCAGGCTTCCTCTCGCTTATCTTCACTCTTTTTCTACTGTACTGCACCGACATAGAGTCTCTGCCTTCAAGCGGATTACAATATTTATGGGACAAAAGCTATAAGTCTGTCATTGAAAGCAGTCACTCATTGAACAAATATTTATATCCCTACTATGTACCAGGTTCTAGGTGATAGATGAATACAAGAGAAAGTTTTTGTTTTCATGGAGTTTTTGTTTTCGTATTCTAGAGGGGAAGACAGACAATGAACATACACATATATATATATATATAGAGAGAGAGAGAGAGAGAGAGAGAGAGGGAGGGAGGGAGAGAGGGAGAGAGAGGGGGGCAAGGCAATTTTACATAGTGATAAGTATTGTGAAGAAAATAAAATAGAAAAGACTGGCTGGGTCAGACCATGGAACATAAGATATCACATTCCCAAGTACTAAATTAAATTTCTTTCAATCATGAGCCAAAATGTATAACCTAGCCTATAAGCACTAAAAGTAGACTGGACCATTGGCGAAGTCTTCCTTCATGAGGTAGGATTTAATATGAGCTTTGAATGAGAAATAAGGGCTATACATTGTTTTAAAAAGAGCCCTGGCATGAACGAGGGCACAAGGCATTTTAAGAGAATTTGGAAAGCCAAATTTCCCAAAATCTGCCTTGGAGCACAGATTCTGTGAGATGCTCCTCAACCAAAGCCTCCTGGGAAAATCTTTTTAAAGTTTTGGGAAGTTGTAAACCAGATTTCCTTTTCCAGGGTTGAAAAGATGCCATTAAGGGTTGGAGGAGTCTTGCAGCAAAGACATCCGTTTCACCTTTTGTAATCCAAAGTATCCCAAGCTTACTTGAGCACGGAATCTTACTTATTTTCAGAATTCCTATTAACATGCCCTAGAATTAAGATACCTTGGAACACCCTTTGGGAATCACTGCTGAAGTAAAAGCTGGGGTTTGCATAAGCCTGAGGCATCAGTAGCATCAGCCCCAGGATCCCAGGGTGGATGATTCACCACTTGTGTGCATGATTGCTCATGCTGATGATCCCCTTCAGTGACTCAAATCATGGAGTGTCAACTGTGTCTTTGTTGGCTCTGATCTGTTTGCTGTATTTTCACTTTGCTAGCAGGACAGCGGAGGGCCTGGAGAGAGGAAGTAAGTAGACATGCATTCATAATCCACCCCCAGACTTAGCTGTGACTGAGCTGGTTATGAAAATGCCCTTGGGTCTTAGACGACAGCCATGGGAACCCCAATGCCAGTCTTTGATATCCACAGCCTATGAGGGGCTTTTCCTTGGGATGGGCAGCGTATGTGTGTGTGTGTGTGTGTGTGTGTGTGTGTGTGTGTTAGAGAGACAGAGAGACAAATAGACAGAGGGAGAAATCGGGGGGGAGATGACTATATCCTTTGCTCTATTCTGATGCAGCAACATCAAACCCATATTTTCTAATGTTGAGCTCTAATTTCCCTGCTAGTGATAGTGAACCTTAGTTTGTCAGTCACTTGGATGACTCATGGTTGGTCTTAGGCTTATGAATCTTAGAGATAGAAGGAACCCTAGTGAGAAATCATCTAGTTCACTTTCCCAATAAGAACCAGGACAATGATTCTAACCTTTGGTGGGTCGTGGACCTCTTTGGGACTCTAATGACAGCTGTGGGCCTTAATCCTGGAGAAGAAGCACAGGTGGATATTCAGATAACATTTCACCTACAATGTCAGAGGTTTACAAGCGTTTTTATGTTGCTTATCTATAATACATTCAGTAACCTTTTCTTCAGTACCCATTTAAATACCCTTAATTGACTCCCTTTATTCTTAGAATAAACTAAAAACGTTCTTTAAAATGGCACACATGGCCCTGCATGATCTGTCCCTGCTCCCTGCTGCCCTCATCTGGCACTGCTCATTCTCTGTGCTACCATTTGCTGCCCATTTAGTCATGCTGTTGCCCTGTTGAGGTTTCTTATGTTTATCATGCTTCTCCTTTCCACAATGCCTTTGCATATGCTGCTCCCATTATCTAACATGTTCTTTTTTCACAGTTGCCCAGATGAATCCTTCTTTTCCTTCAGACAGTTCAGGGGTTACTTCCTCAAGCTTTCCTTAACCTCCTTTATCAACTACTATATATCAGATTGTCCATTCTATGTTCTCATAGCACTTGTGGATGTTTCCTTTAAAAGTGACTGTTACAATTGAGTTTTATCTCTCTTTGTAAGATTAATTGAGTGATGTCTTACTAGACAGTGAGCTTTATGAGGCAAGGACTGGGTCTTTGGTGCCTAATGATGTGCTTGGCACACAGTAGGTACTTTGTGGTAACTATGTGGGGATGAAGGGATGGTCTTTGGTCACCAGTGTGCACTGTATCTCAAGGCAGCACATTCAGTGGTCTCAGGACTTCTGTTAGCTTCTGGTTTTGAAAAGTGACAATTTTTGCTTCTGTCCATTATACTGACAAGTGATGTGAGTTTTTGTCCTTCTCTAGGTAAATCAGTGAGCACATCAGTCTTTACAAAGCTGTTGGTCAGGTCTCTACAATATAAATTTCCCTCAATGAATAAATCTACAGGCAGAACTTGGATTTTACTCTACCCATCCTTAGGCTGTAGGAGTATATGATAACCACATCTGTCAGCAGCCATCCACACAATCACATTGACCTTTCCTTCCTTCCTTCCTTCTTTCCTTCGTTCTTTCCCTTTTTCTCTCATTTCTTCCTCCTTCTCTCCTTTTTTTTTCTGGCACTCGCATGGATATCTTAAGAAGTTGCATACACACACACACATACACAACTCTTGGAGGAAATTGTGTGTGTATATGTGTACCTGGTGTGTGGGAGTGGGTGCAAAGTAGGGCACCGTTTCACTCCAGTAATTCCAATTCATAGTTGAAACCAACTCTGTATGGTGGTGGTGTGCTAAGAGCCCTTCTAGTGAACAAGCCCTTCATCCTACCCAGCCCCAGTGCCATACCCCTTCTCTCCACCAGTATGACCTCATAATGCCAGTATTACTCAAATATCAAGTCCTAATATCTTTCTCATCCAATCATCTTTACCTGTTTACCCTTCCCTTGCCACCTGTTCAAGCTATGTCCTGGGGACTTAACACAGTGTAGAGGAGAGATTGTGAACCTAGCCTAACAAGAGGGGAGAAGCCATAGGCCTTCTGTTTTCTCATTTCCTTTGCCCTTAATGCTAAGAACATTTGCTAAAAATTTCCCTTCCCCTCAGCATCCCATCACCCATCTATGGACTTCTAGCCCATAGTTCTCTAGATGCAACCTACTTCCCCACCTCCATGAGAGGAGTTTGGATAGAACTAGGTGTGAGAAGGGATGTTTCCTCAGTCCCAGGTGCTCAGAACTGAGAGCTCTTGTTGTTGAGACTGCACAGCCAAATATAGCACTTGGCAGAGCTGCTGTCATAGAAATGAGCCCTGCCTGCTCAATGCCGTCTCACCTTCTCTCCCTCCCCTACACATGTCTAGTCTCAATGTTTGGTTCATGCTGTGGAGGCCTGGAGAATGGTGATAATCAGCTTTTGGCCTATTGTCATCAGAAGTATCCAGAGCCCTTACTGCCACTTGACCACAGCTGCCCTACCCAAGAATCGTGAGTGTCTATCCTTGGAGAGTTGACTGGTAACTGTGTGGTGTGGTGGGTGGGAAAGTCCATTGTTATGTGAGAAAAAACCCAAAAAACAGAAACAGACATACACACAGGAGGTATCGGTGCACCCTGGTGGAGCACTAGAGTGATGTCAGTGAGCTCCTAAAACACCCGCTGGTTCAGATTCACTCTCCAATTTCGGCTTTTTCTGAGGTGTGATGGTAGGGCTCTTCTTGAGTTCTTGTGCTCAGGTACCCTTCCAATAAATCACTTATTACTTGGGATAGCTCATTGCAACCACAAGAGCCTATCTCACTAGAACCTCTCTTGGGGTTCTTAGTATATTTTTCTTTTTCAAGTAGTCATAAATACACCTGTCATGTTTTCCCTATCAGATTATAAATGCCTTGAGGCAGGTTTCAATTCATAATCATTTTTCTAGCTTCTGATAAAAATTTGTTAGAATAAAGAGAGAAAGAGATGGAGGGAGGGAAAGAGTAAGGAAGAAGAGTAGGAAGGAGAAAGGGGGAAAGAGAAAGCTGAAGGGAGGAAGAAAGGAGGGAAAGTTAGTTTTTTGGAGGTATGTGACCTACACAACCTCCATGTCATCACACTGTACACCATGACTGGGTAAGAGTGGGGAGGAGGTGGGATGAGAGTGAAGGAATGGTTGCTGGCTGAATTTTCATGAAGAAGGGCCAGATAAGCCCTTGATTCAAAGCAGAATTTTGTTTTTAGAGAAATTAGTTTTGATGGATATTTTTGGAAGCTGAAAAAAATGGAAGTTTATTTCACTGCCAAGTCTGCCAGTTTCAATTTGGCAAATACCGATTTCTTCACCCTGTATTGTGTTGCAGATGGCCCTGAAATGAGCAGCGCTGGCTGGGCTGTACTGACTAGGCTGGTTGCTCAGTACAGTTCCCTGGCGCCTCACTAAGCACAGCCCCCAGCAGAGGCTGCCTGCTATTCCCCAGAAGGCCAATAGAGGGCTCCCAAGAACACTGAGCAAAACTGGGTGGGCCTCACATGGAGAAGTTCAACTATGGCAATGATTATTATGCTTACCTAACACATAAAGTGATAGAATTGGATTTAGATTGTAAATGCACGAATGGAGGAGTACCTTCCATGAATGCAATAGAATTAGTTGCTATATTGGAGGGAGCTCAGATTAGATTAGCTTGTATACAGTATGTATACAGTATACTGGATAGGTTAAAGCTTTGATTCTGTGAATTATGTTATCTTGGAAAAAAATCACTTAATTTATCTAGGCCTCAGTTTGCCTACCTAAAGAAAATGATGGGATCATACTGAGATAGTGAGAGTCTGGCTTTATAAGACCTTTTAAAGTATAACCTTATATTACTATAACTTATGGGAACCACATTCAGGAACAATCTGAGAAAACATGGCTTACCCAAAAGCAAGAAGGTTAATTCTGTCCCCCAACACTGGCCTAACAAAATGGTCCTGTTACATAGTTAGCACAATAGTTTGAATAAGAAATTCAGTCTTCAGTGATCACTGAGCTAGAGACAGTATTGTGCAGGTGAAAGAGAATATTAACTATAGACAAAAGACTTAGATTGAGATCTGGACTTTATTAGCTAATTGATCACATTGCTTCTCTGAGTCTCAGTCCCTTCATCTGTAAAGTTGGGATAATACAAATTTCCTTGCCTGCTCCGAAGTGTGAAAGTCAGATAAGATATTGCAACAGAAGTACTTTGCCTATTGCAATGTGTCACACAAGTGTTCATTTATTAATAGATGCACTACCTCACATGGTCCTAACTTAGTGACATAGTATGTATGAATAGGTTGAGTCTTTTCTTTCCTGAACTTAAGATCTCATACAAACCACATTATAGCCATAGTTTGTGTGTGTGTGTATGTGTGTGTGGTCTTCTTTTAACAGAAAATAAATTAGAAAAGAAGTATTTCTGAAGTGCAGAGGAATAGGCACTAGATTTGCAGATCTTAGAACTGAAAGAGAGTTCAAGATACTACTAATCCATGTGTTTTGTAGTCACTATTGAGACTCTGTTTGAAGTAGAAACTAAGATTTTTTTTGTACCCATTCATTTATTCATTCATTTCAGTGGCTTGAGATGCTAGGAATACAAATTTTTGAGTTAGGAAAAGAGCTAGAGTCTTGTAATGGGCTTGTCTATCTATCCATTCCTTCAAACATATGTTGAAATGTACCTATTTTCCAGACACCACGTTAGATGCAAGAAGCAATACAAAGATGTGCAAGCCATAGTCCCTCTCTTCAAGGAAAGCTTAACGCTCTGCCTGTCACATAGTAAGTAATATAGAGATAGAGATACATAGATTTGAGGTTTTTTTGTTTAGGATAAATGAGACATGGATGTCAAGGAGGTAGTATAGTGGTTAAGAACAAAAGTTATTTGGCTTTTCTAAGCCTTGGCTTCCTCTTGTGTAAATCAAGTTAATGCTGCCTACATACCTCAAAGAGTGGCTATAGGGATTACATGAGCTGATGTATGTAAAGCACAGTGAGTAGCATGTAGTAAACTCACAATACATGGTGGTTGTTATTGGCATCATCATTATTATTATAGAGATTCACAGTGCCAAGCCATACTAGATTTCACAAGATAGACACTGGAAACCATGGAAGTTCAGAGGAGGGAGCACTTAACAAAGGGCTTTTAGGGAATGACCTTTTAGTCACTTAAAGGATGAGAGGATTTTCCTTTGGCAGACATAAGGAAAAGATCATTCTAGAGGAACACAGAGAGAGGGAAGCAAGAGAGAATGTGGCAAGTGCTTAGAATGATGAGACATTCATTTTGCCTTGAACAAAACGCTCATGTTGTGATCTACTTAATGTATTCATTCTGACTTTGAAATTTCCATAAAAATATCTTGCCATGTCTCTCTGTGTAGGAAATTGCCTCAATTATTCTAATGCTTTGCTGGTCTGAATTGGTCTTGAAATTGCTGGTCTTGAAATCTTGAAGATGATGAAATTTGTCTTCTGGAATTCTCAGCTACTTTTTCCTCTGCCAGTTTTCCATCTTGCTGGGGCCTTCCACCCTTCCTAGTCATCCAGGATCTTCATTTACTTAAAAAAAAAAACCCTTCCTTTATTGAGGAAAAATTAGAACACACAAGAAAAACTATCTCCTGTGAGCCCCATGGTATTTACCCAGCCATCACCACAAAAATATATTCTTGAAAAGGAGCTGATAAACTAATATATAATAAGGAGCAAATGGTTTTTAGTGTGACCTCATTTAAGAGCTATTTGATTTTTGAAGAGGCATAGAGTGTCAAGAGAAATGACTTGGAATTTCAGGCATCCATAGGCACATATGGAAATCATTTGGGGTGGTAAAGTGATACCAGCATGTACTTCAGAAATAAAAGTATATTATTGACCACATATACAGAGGTGTTGATTTTCTTTTTTTAAAAATTTTATTGAAAAGTTGTGTGTGTGTGTGTGTGTGTGTATACACCATGAGATGCACATATCTTTAGTGTACAGTAAGATTAATTTTGACAGTTGCATGCACCTGTATAACCTTTATTCCTATCATGTACATTATCATCATCAGAGAAAGACCCTTTGTGCCCTGTGCCAGTAATCCCTCCTGCAGAGGCAACCAGTCATATTTCCTTCACATGGATTCAATTTGCCTGTTCTAGAACTTCATATAAATGGGATGATACAATACATGTTCTTTTGTGTCTGGCTTCTTTCATTTAGCATAATATCTATGAAATTCACAAATGTTGTGTGTATCAGTTTGTTCCTTTTTATTGATGAATAATATTCCATTGTATAATTATATTAAAAACTCTACATATTCTTCTGTTGATGGAAATTTGAGTTACTTACAGGTTGGAGCTATTATAAATAAAGTTCCTATGTACATTCTTATGCAAATTTTTATCTATCATTAATTTTTAGCAATTTGATTATGATGTGCCCTGGTGTAGCCTTCTTTATGTATTTCTTAGGGTTCATTGAACTTCTTAGGATCTATAAATTTGTTCTTTTTCAATCAAACTTGAAAATTTTTTCATTCTTATTTTTTCAAACATTTTTTCCTGATCCAGCCTTTCCTCTCTTTCTGTTAGGCCTATAACATGTATGTTATACTACTTAATATTTTCCCATAGATCACTGAGGCACTGTTCATTTTTTCTTACCATCCTTTTCTATTTCTCTCTACTTTTTTTATTGAAGTATAGTCAGTTACAAGGTGTCAGTTTCTGGTGTACAGCACAATGTTCCAGTCATGCATATACATACGTATGTTCATTTTCATATTCTTTTTCATTAAAGGTTATTATAAGATATTGAATATAGTTCCCTGTGCTATACAGAAGAAAATTTTTTTAATCTTATTTTTATATATAGTGGCTAACATTTGCATATCTCACACTCCCAAATTTATCCCTTCCCACCTTCTTTCCCCCAGTAACCAAATAAGATTGTTAACTGTGTCTGCAAGTCTGTTTCTGTTTTATAGATGAGTTTATTAGTGTCCTCTTTTCTTTTTTTTTTATGATACAAGTGATATCATACTGTATTTTTCTTTCTCTTTCTGGCTTACTTCACTTAGAATGATGATCTCTAGGTCCATCCATGTTGCTGCAAATGACATTATTTTATTCTTTTTTATGCTTGAGTAGCATTCCATTATATATATATTATGTGTATTATGTATTATGTATATATTATATATATATATATATATACATAATATATATTACATACACACACACGCGCACACACACACACACACACACACATATACCACAACTTCTATCCAGTCATTTGTTGATGGACATTCAGGTTGTTTTCATGTCTTGACTGTTATATATAGTGTTACTGTGAACATTGGGGTGCATGTAGGTTTTCAAATTAGAGTTCCCTCCAGATAATATGCCCAGGAGTGGGATTGCTAGGTCACATGGTACGTCTATTTTTAGTTTTTTGAGGAATCGCCATACTGATTTCCGTAATGGCTGCACCAAACTACATTCCCACCAACAGTGTAGGAGGGTTCCCTTTTCTCCACACCCTCTACAGCAGTTATTATTTGTGGGCTTTTGAATGATGGCCATTCTGACTGATGTGAAGTGATACCTCACTGTAGTTTTCATTTGCATTTCTCTGATAACTAGTGATATTGAGCATTTTTTTAAAGTGCCTATTGGCCATTTGTATGTGTTTACTGGAGAATTGCTTGTTTAGGTCTTCTGCACATTTTTGGATTGGGTTGGCTGTTTGTTTTGTTATTCTATTTTTTCAGTTTCGATAGTTCATATTGCCCGGTTTTCAAATTCACTGATCTTTTCTTCTGCAGTGTCATCTTTCTAAGTCCATCCAGTGAAATTTTCATTTTGCTTATTGTATTTCTCTATTCTAGAATTGCCATTTGGTTCTTTTTTCACTTTCCATTTCTCTATTGTGGCTTCTTCTTTGTTTCCTCATTAAATTTTTATTTTCCTTTAAATCTTTGAACAAATTTATAATACCTATTTTAAAGTCATTGCTAATTTATTCTTCTCTATTGTTTCTGATATGTTTCCACTACTAACTTTTCTCCTGGTGGTGGATCACATTTTCTTGCTTCTTCGCCTATCTGATAATTTTTAATTATTTACTGGACATTATTGATGCTATGTCATTGACTGCTGAATTTTGTTGACTTCCTTAATAGATAGTTGAATTTTGTTCTGGTGGGCAATTAATTTACTCCTGAATCAGTTCAATCCTTTTGAGGCTTGTTTTTAAACTTTCTTAGTGAGGACCTTTAACCTAAGGCTAACTTGGTCCCACTGTTAAGGCATGGACTTTCTGGGGTCTGTACTGAATTAATTGAGGATTTTCCACCGTGGTTGGTGAGACCTCTAATATTTCCCAGTCCTGTGCAATATTAAGTAGGTTGGAATACAATCTGTAGTAATTAAAGGAACAGTTATCCTCTGGTAATTTTTGTTTCTCTGGTAGATGTTATTTTCCTGACCCTGTGCAGATCTTTCCAGCACACATGCAGTGTAGTGTTAAGCCAAAGATTCATGGAGATGTCTATGTAGATTTGTGAATCACCTTCTTTGCATAGTTCCCTTCTTTCTGGTACCATATCCCACAACTTCCAGCCACTTCAGTACCCTGAACCTCAATATCTGTATATTGGGCTCAGAAAGATCATGTTTGGGTTCCATCACCTTGTGCCACAGTCCGCAAGTGCCTCCAGATAGAAAACTGGGTTAATTGTATGGCCCATCTCATCTGTTGCTCTTTTCTCAGAGATCACAGACTTGCTATCCAATGTCTAAAAATAATGATTTCATATATATTTTTCTGGTTTTGTAAGTATTTTCATTAGGACATATCGCTCTATACCAGTTATTCTATCTTGACCAAAAGAAAGACCACACACAGTAATTTTTGTTAGTTCACGTTACACGTGGGAAAACCAAGGCATTGACCATGGTTTGTCTAGGATCACTATGTTACCAATCCATGATAAAGCCGGAATAATAGCAGCACTTTTCAACTCTTGGTTTCTCTAACCTACCCCACAGTCTTTTGTAGAAAGTCTCTGTAAGCAGATTATGAGGATAAATTGATATTCATGGAAACCAAACCATATTTCATGGAGAGACAACAGATCTCAGACTTCTAAGCTCTGATTTACTTGCAGTAGTTATTAGTGTAGTTCATGGATGATTTTGGTTGGGTGGAGCCATGAGACTAGTTCAAGACAATGAGTTGTTAGCAGTAGTGATGTATGTTAATTCTGAGTGAACCCTTATTGCTGACTGAGTCTTCCAGCTACTCTTTTCGTTATGTCATGGTAACTGGCAATGTTCAAAATGATGTCTCTGTCAGCCTGGGTCTCTGAGTGACTAAGGTGAGCAGAGACCACTTCTTAGCTCTCAATGGACAGGTAGCATGAACAAGAAATAATCCTTTATTGTTTTTTTGTTGACATTTGGGGGTTGTATGTTTTTATTGTATAGCTTAGCCTGTCCTGACTGTTAGAGAGAACTTTGATAAAACTTGATTGTCTTGGTTGATTCCTCAGAAGTAGACCCAGAGATGAAAATTACCAAGCAAGTGACTTATTAAAGAAATGCTCCTAGGGGTGACTGCTAAGGGAGTTGGGGAAGCAGGATAGGGAAGGGAAGTAATTAAGTTAAACTGTAATCTCAAGCAAAATTCCCTCTGACAGTATGCTGCAACCTGACTTTACAGGGGAATTCTGGAACTTAAGTCATGCCTTGTTATCCTAACTTAAAGCGAGAGAGTTGGGCTTTCTTATGGCTACACACTGCTAGGATTATGGAGTGGAGGTTGGTGCATGCAGAATCAGTAGAAGGCAGTTCAGGGGGATCTAGATGAAGCATTGGCATGTTCCACTATTCTGACCACAGGAAGGAAGAAAAAGCTCTGTACCTTCATTTTCAGTTAGGTATAACAGGAAGACTCATAATTCCTTATCTCTTATGAAAATGGCATGGAATAAATGCGCTGTAATATTATTTGAGGATAGAAATGCTAGAGGTTCCTGGAGTCTCAGATGGAAAGGCCATTTCTTCCTTATGTCAGTATGTTTTGACTGTCAATACACACTCCATAGTAAAGCCACTAAATTTTCCTACCAAGTATTTCAAATTTTTCCTACCTTCTCAGCTTCTGAATCAAATTAGAGCAAAAGAGAGTATCAAGGTTTGCCTTAAACTCTCGTTGTTATTTATTATTCGTTGGCTGCCAGCAGGGTTCTCAGACCCTTTTGCTACACAAAAAGACATGGGTCACAATTGCTTGTTTCCTTGTTACCACTTGATTTACCCCCTCACCAGCCCAGCCTGAATGATGGCTGCTTTTTTATTTGGCTTAGATCACAGTGTTTTCAGAAGTTTGTCTAATGGGAAGATTTTCTTTCTTTTTTTTCTTTCTTCTTTTTTTTTTTTTAAACCATACTTGCTAAGTTTTATTTCACTTTATTATTCATAGAAATAATTATAAAAACTAATTTTAAAAGTGTGTTATTTCAACAGATATATTATGTATGATGGAACTAGTATGTTGTAAATGAATATATAATTATCATAGAGTATTTTTCAACAAGAATTCTTCATAATTTCTCATCAGTTGTTTCTTCTACCAACTTTCATGTTGAGAATCTGTGTGTTGATTCCAGATTAATGGGGAGATTTTCTTTACTAAGAGAACTGAATAAGCTACATTGCCTTTGTGCTCTTTCGAAAGATAAAACAAATGGAATTTTGCCTGCTATGATTTGAAGTGAAGGTGTGTGCTTTTTTTCTTGTAGTTGATGGTACAGTTAGTGCTGAAGGAAGATCAGGGAACTCTGGTCTTTGTGATTTTGGTGTGAGTGATGTGGCAAGACTTCTAAATTAGATGCAGTAGAGTGGTTTGGACCATTTGCAAATTCAGTATAGAGTCATACTGCTCTTTTTCTTTCCCTCTTCATTTGTAATCTTCCTTTCCTACACTTAATACCTCCAGTATTTCTTGACACGTCTGGACAGAGTATGTCCTATTACAATGTCAGTTCTTCATCTTGATTTTTAACCTGTCTATTTCTATTATATTGGCATTATAGCTGATGTCTAAACCAACTTCAGTATTAATTTGGGAAAATCTTTACTGTTCCCTCCCACTCTATCTAGTTTCTACATGTTAGCATTGCCCAAATTGTTTAGAGTTGATCCTTCCCCTCGAATTTTCTGCCTCGAGCTCTGTCAAACTATTTACCAAAATAACCTGTCAAATCAGTTGAGAGAACTAATGACACTGGCTATTTGGCATTGTGTCAAGCCCACAAAACCTGGCTAAGTCAGCTGAATTTTTCACATTTTTACTAACTGGGTGCATACCATGAGGACAATAAATATACCATGTAATTAGAGCTCTCCTCAGAAAGAAGCATTCTTCTCACATTGTCCCCAGACATCACTGGTTGAGAAGTCAGTGGTTTTTGAACTTACTAGGTGTATGACCTCCTGGACATGTTATCTAATTTCACTAGCATTTTGGAGTCTCACTTTTCTGATGAATATCTTAGGGCAATTATAACAATATATCGAACATTTGCATGGCCCTTTGCAATTTATAAAGTGCTTTTAATTGAGCTAGGGCATTTGTATAGGCCCTGGAGTGTACATGCCTCTCTTTATGTACATTCTATATATCACCCCTTCAAAGACAAGCCATTTTGGACTTCTTGGTTGTTCTGTGGTTTACCCCTTTGAGAGATCCACCCCTTACTCTTTACTTCACCTCAGTTCCCTGGTTCTGACACATTGAATTCTGTCTCTGCTTCTTGGACAAAAACTGATATCATGGAACTCCCCATTCCTAGCTTTCTGAAATTGCCACCTGCTTGCCTCATAATCTTGCTTTACCCTCTCTCTTCCTGCCACTAGTCTAGAGTCCTACGGAATTGGCTTCTGAGCATCTAGAATTCCAATCCAGTTTCTTCATGATGTTGAGTAAGATGTCTCACATTACAGTCCCTTGATTCTCCATTTCCATAGAAAAGACAGTGCAGACAGGGGACCTCACTTCCCATTATAATAATGAAGCTTCACCCTTTTTCAAGACTCCTTTCGTGTTGCTAGAGTTTTTTCAAAAAGTCTGTTAAGTATACTGAGATATTGAATGATAAAGCCTTACCCAGTTGGAGAGCATTAAAACTTTTCTAGTATTCTCAGAATTAACCATGCAATGAACATGGTTAGCCTGTTCAGGAGATAGCAGCCATTAACCCAGACAGATGCTCACAAATAATACCTTACACTTGCTGTATAATAATGAGTACTATTAAATATGAATGACCCCATTTGTCCTCCTGGCATGTGTGTCCTGTAGCATCTGGGGAAACCATAGCCTAGGCAGGTTAAGTGATTTTTATCAACAACCAAGGCTAACTATCAGGTGTTGAGCCTTGGGAAGGCATTGTATTTGGCAGACACGTGCCATAAAAGCTGTAAGTTAGAGTAAGGGTGGGATGAGAAGCCAAAAATATAAACTGACTTGGGTCAACAGTGTTCGGACTGATTCAGCATGAGTTACAGTGCAAACAGTAAAAACAGAAGAGGAACTGATCAGGATCTAGGAGTTCAGCCTATAGTGGAGTTGTCATACCTAAGGGCACAGAGGAAAGGAGACCTAAAGTGTGCTTCTCAAAGTTTAATATACATACCAGTCTTCCGGGGATCTTGTTAAAATGCAGATTCTAACTCAGGAGGTCAGTGGTGAAGCCTGAGACTCTGCATTTATAACAAGCTTCCAGGTGATATTGATGCTACTGGTTACTGGGTCACCTTGAATAGCCAGAGTCTCAGGAGCCCTGGTCTGAGGAATGGAGAAGACCTTGTACCAGTAGGACTCCTCTTAACTGAAGTCTCTTTTGAAAGCCCCAGATTTACTTCCCTAGTTGGGGTCTTCCTCTATCCTAGGATTGGGGAAGTCATGACTGTCAATGGGGCATATTGGGTTATGCCCACATCCTGGAAATTGACCAGTGATTTTTCTCTTAGACTGGACTTAGGCAATTCTACTTTTTGAAGATTGGGAATTTTCCCCCCTGCAATGGTTAATTCAGTTGAAAGGAAAGAGAACACTTTGCCATCAGTGTCTTTGTGAAGAATAAAGTATGTATCTGTTCACAGAGTTGAAAGAAATCATTGAAAAAAAGTTTTCCTGAAGGTATTTACAGCCAAGAGCCTCACTAAAACATCCCTCACACACTGAATAGAGGGGGTTATAGGCTACACAAACACTCTGTCTCAACAAACTGGAGCCAAGTCAGCGTTAAACTTCTCAGCAGCCAATGGCTCCATGCCATTTCGGTTTGCGAAGGGAGTGATGAAGGATGCCCAGACTGGAAAGCAGAACCTTTGGAGAGACAGCAAATTATGGCATCAACTTAATGGAAATCTCAAATCTTCACCCAGAGGCTGACAGCTCCTGTGCTCCCATCAGCCCAGAGTGTTTGCTAAGACTTGTAGCTACTGAAAGGAGATATCCAAGTCCAGTCTGGGGAAAGAACCTCACAGATAAGGGCCATACCAGGCTGAGGAGTAGGTGTGTGTACCCACAGCTTACAGCAACAGTCTGCAGAGAATCTGGGCCAGCCTTGCACTGGTCCCCTAGGATTTTTCTAACACTGAGAACTCAGTAGTATTAGGATGGGTCCACTGTTCACTGAGAATTAATCTAATGAATAATGTATTTCCCTTGCATGTGGAAATGATCTTACTTCATTTCATACAAGTGCACCTCATTTCATACAAGTGCAGACCTATAATCTGATTCGAAATAAACTGTACTCAGAACAACTATGACAAGCCTAAAGCATGTTCAGCCTTGCTTGGGAGTGGTCTTATGCTCCATCCAGTAGAACTGGGAGTAAGGGATGCTCTTGCTCTTTGCTCTTACAAACAAACATCTGGACTGCTTCTCACCCTGCTCTCTGGTCTCTGGAAGGACACCAGCATTTACAAGCTCAGCTCCCACAGGCTTTAAGGGTAGAGCTGAGTTAGTTTAGCCATATCTATTCTTCATCGGACCCTTTGTAAAGCCAGTGGTGGGAAGCTTTCTCAGGCTGTGGAGCTATTTTCTCAGTAAGAACACTGAATCATCTCAGATGGAGTTTGAGCCTGTCAGTTAAGTCTTTGACTCTGTCCTCAGCCAACAGAGATCACTAAACATATTGGACTGGAAATAATACTCAGAAAGCATTTCTATTATGTAAGCTCTGGAAAGCCCTCATAATTTGATAGCAGTTCATAAGCAGAGAAGACCTGTACATTAGAGAACATCACATCATTACAGTAAACTTTGCAGAGCAAGTATGTTTCCTTTTGGAAATGTTTGGTTTGCCCCTTCTTCTTAGAAGGTCAGTGGGGTTTTGTGTTAGACAGTAAACCACAAATTAGGAATTTTGAACAAATTCTTTAGCTTCTCTGGACCTTGACTCCTTCTTTATAAAATAGTCTTAGAGGCCTACACTTCTAGCTCTGATATTTTAATTTTCCTGTGCTTGGCAAAAGCTATGCATCCAGAGCTGCTTCTGAACTGTGTGCTGTTCTAAGACTATTACTTGATATCTCTAAGCCTCTCTTTTCCTTCTAGCAATATTTGCTTCATTACATGTCTTATAATCATTGGTTGGAAGATAGTGGATTGAGACCGATTTCTCTGTTAGTCTCCAGCACTTAGATTTGAGCTCATATATTTGGAAATTCACCTCTTATAGTAGTACAGCAGCTGAAGGCAAATCTTTCTGAAATGTTGCACCATTCACATGACTAATATCAGCATATGTTTGACATATGACTAATATCAGCATAATACATGCCTGTAGACTTGTAGCCATGAGCTTAGATAAAAGTATTCTGAGTGCCAGTCCAATTCTCTGTTCCATATGGCAAAGAAACCAGGCGATGCTCTTTCTTCAGTGCTCAGTTGATGCTTAGGATCCTAAAGAGGTGACAGATAGCTGAATAGATCTCTGATTTATTGCACCAATTAATCATGAAGGGCAAGATGGGCACTGCTGTGGTGTTGGATTTTCTCCTGAGAGTCAGAGAACATTATTCTTTTCATTCCCTGCACACCAGGAACATTTGCTACTGCTTCAAGCACAGAAAGGGTTGCATAAACATTTTAATATTGCATGAGGCTTGTATAAGACTGACTGAGTATTTGGATGCTGAACCCTGACACATAAAGAGACAGAGAGAGAGAGAGACAGAGAGTGTCTGGTAAAGACCTAAGATTGTCTTTTTTTTTTCTTTATTAACTAAAGAGGCTGTCTGTAGTAATTCAGAATGTTTTGATGATACTCATTGTAGAATTTTGTCATGGTGCTATTCAAAGCCCATGATAAATCAACCCCAAATGCCACAAACTACAGGGATATTTTCTTTTCTTGCTTGATTTTCACACACAAAAAAGTCTTATAAAATCACAGCTGCTCTGTCTTCCTTTTCCCCCAAGAGTTTGGGATTTTGCAGTTGGATTTCTACTATCCCAGGTGGAGAGGAAGACTTCATGTAGATTGCAGAACTATGATGTGTTTGTCCTTCCTACAGAACGATAGGGCAATGACAGAGCTTCTAGGGAGGGCATGGTAGGGCAGTACAGGGCAGGCCAGTTTCAGGTGGGTACAGTGGGTACCTCTCACCTGAAAGGGTCCCAGGGAGAGCAGTTGTGTAAAGAAAACTTACTTTGTTTGGTTTAGCATTCAGGCTGAGTCACAAGATGAAGCCATGGGTCACCAGGCATCCTTAGTAATGATTCCCCAGCCTTTGGAACATCTTTCTTTTAATCATTCTCTTTCAAGCTCCACCACGTCCACATCTGACTTCTCTTTTTTGTTGTTTTGATTTCTAGCTTGTAACTATTTCTCAGATGCTTCTGTGTATCTTCATCTCCTTCTTAGTCCAAGTTCAGATAATCTCTTTCCTGGATCACTGCATTGGCCCCCTAGCTAGATTCCTTTATTTTCATCTATCCAACCCTGGTACGCAGTAGTGACTAAAAATATACAGACACACAAAATAGTTTTTTCAAGGTAAAAACATAGTTGCATCACAACTGTGCTGAAAATCACTCAATGATCTCTTCTAGGGTTCCTTTAGATAGAAAACATGATCCTTGAGCTGGAGTACTTAAGGTTCCCTGCCACTCTCCAGCTTAACTGCCACCATTCTGTGCCTTGTACTTCATCATCCAACCCTATTGATTTGCTTTACATTTCTTGAAGCACCAAGGCCTCTTATTCCTCTGGGTCACACCCATTTGTGAAATTTATTTAGTTCTCTGCTTCTCCTCTTTGTAATTAGGATGTGGACTGAACCATACCCATCTTTCTCATTGTTATGCCCTGGTGCCTAAAAGAGAAGCTGGCCATATGGTAAGCACTCAATATATATGTGATGAATGAATGGAAAGACAGATAAAGAGATGAAGCAAGGAAAAGAGTCAGTGTCTGGAACAGACTCTTTCTACTATAGCTCTTTCCATGTACAGTCATTGAATTCAGAGATAGAGGCCAGACTGGGAGGTAACCTTAGGGAGGATATAACCAGCCACCTCATTTTATAGGTGAGGAAACCAAGGCTCTGACGAGTTAAGTGATTTACCCAACATCATACAGCTGCTAGTGGGCTAAGGTAGGAATCCTGGTCTTCCAGTGCCTATTCTAATAATCCTGTACCCCTTGCTATATCTCCAAAGACTTCATATTTGTCAACTTTCAGAACTTTAGATATAGGAGGATTTCTCTGTCATTTTATGAATGAGGAACATTGCTGAGGTTCAGAGAGGCAGAGGGACTTGCTCCAGGTCAGTTTTTGCAAAGTGGCCAAGTCCTAGAGAACAGGATGGACACCAGCCACTCAACTGTAGCCACTGGCAAGCTGAAGTGAGTCAACCCATGAGCTAACAACATATGACTTTTGACTCTCATGAGTGCAGGGTGGTGTCTGTAGCAAATGGTCAGAATTCATATTCAGCCACGCCAGTCTCCCATTTCCTCTGCCTGCCACCAGCTAAGAGCTGGTTCTGCCTTTGTCTTCCCATTGCCTAATTGTTGTGGAACTGCCAGCAGATTCTTGGTAGTGGTCCAAGACCAACCAGGTAGAATTCCAGATCTACCCCTTGGGCAGTGGGGAGACATGGAACCACCCACCTTTCTGTGCTTTGATTCCTTCCTTCGCTGAATCAGGAGGTACCTAGGGCCTGGGAGATGACTTTACTCAATTACTGTGAAAATGTGCATAAAGTCCTTTGGACTCTTTAGGGAAAAAGACAATGCAAATTCCAGACATCCTTGTTACTTCTTCCAGCAGAAGAAAGCCTGCTTTGAGGCTTAGAAGCTAAGCAAACAGGGACTGAGAAGCTTTTTGAGATCCTTTTACTTACTAACAGGCCATGAGGAATGTCAGAAGAACATGGAGGATAGTCACCTTGGAGTGGCTCATCAGCCCCCAAGTCTGTGCTCATCTTTAGGAGGGTGACTGTGGAGAGGGGCATTTCTGACAAGATTGATTTTCCTTTGCTAAGACTTAATCCTGTTTGCCAGCAGGAGTTTCCCTCTGTTCGCCAAGGTCCAAGGAATGGGAACAACAGAAGGAGATCAGGACAGTTTAGTTTGTGAAATGCGTTCTAGAGGTCTTCCCATTAGTGCCAGGAAGATGTCAGGATCTGAGTGATCTGGAGTAACTGAGTTCTCCAGGACCCCTGCAGATGTGCTTTATCAGGGGTGGGTGTCCAGGGCTGGAGGTGATGATGGCTTCCTTCTCATTCTCATTTGTGGGGACTGGTTTTGGCCCTTTCAGGGAAGAGATTGAGGCAATTCAAGGGTCAGAATTTTTTTTACTGGAAACCCTCCCAGGTCCTGAAGTTCAGAGCTTCTTCACTTTTATCTCCTATGTGAGATAAATTTGTTCAGATTACTGCTAGTCCTCCTGCAATCTTCTGAAGAGGTAGATTCTTGGAGGTTAGGGGGTGCTGTAACAGAGGAAATGAAAAATCAAGCAGAGTAGGAGAGGGTGGAAGGTGGGGCCAGGGAGAGTGCCCTCCATTACTCTCACAACCTTTCGCTTCTTTATCTGGCACCAGTGGGTGGAAGAACACAAGGTGGGTTCCATATGATGTGACAGATATTTACTATATCACATAGTTTTGGCAGGTCAGGTGTTCAAAAATGGCTCAGCTGGATGGTTCAGACTTAGGGTCTCTCCTGAGGTTGCAGTCAAGTTGTTGATCAAGGCTGCAGTCATCTGCTCACTCACTTGACCTTAGTGCCTCGCTATGTGGACTTCTCTGTAGGGCAGTTTGACTGAGCTCATGATATGGCAGCTGCCTTTCCCCACAGCAAGTGATTGAAGGGTGAGCAAGAAGAAGCTGCAATGCCTTCTATAATCTAAACTTGTGAGTCACATATTCTCATTTTGACCACATTCTGTTCATTACAAGTGAGTTTTTAATTCCTGCTCACTTTCAAGGAGAGAGGAATTATACTCCATCTCTTGAAGAGAAGAGTATTAGAAAACTTGTGGACAGCCTGCTACCTAAGACATCCCAATGTTAGGGACAGATATTTTCCATCTTCATGCCAAGTGAATGTGGGCACTGGAATTTTCTGTTTCTCACCTGTGATGAGACCCAACCCCAAGAAAGACATTGCATTCTGGCCCACTGAGGTGGGCATCATGGATCAGGGAGTATGTATGGTATAAAGCAAGCAGTCACTTCTAGGTAGCATCTTTCAGTGCCCTGCAGACTTTAGGGAGTCTAGCTCTCAGAGTGAAGTCCTTTTAGCAAAAGAGAACAAAGGCACATACGTCCTCATGCTGTGTCTACTTGTTTTTACCCTTCCCTGATACCATAACATAACTGCTACCGCTACCATTCAGTTGGTAACGTGAGTTAATTTTTCTGTACATGACAGGAGGATGTGAAAACATCAGGGGAGGTGGCAGTGTAGGCTTCACCCAGTCATCCCTCTCATGGTAATAATAACACTCAGAGAATACTTAAAATGAGCCAGAAACTGTCTTAAGTAGTGTAAACATTTTCTTCACACAACAATTCTGTGAAATAAATGGTGTAATTCATTTATAGATGAGGAAACCAAAACACGAAGAGTGTATATAACATACCCAAAGTCAGATAAGCAGCAGAATGGTTTTGAGCAGAGCAGCTTCTGGCTGCTGAATCTGGGATCTTAAACATAAGCCTTAGTGGCTTTACACATAGCTTTGAATGAAAAAAAAGAAAAAAAAAACCCAGCGGAATAAGACAATGCTTCTTGATTTGTAATGTGAATATACATCTCCCAGAGTCTAGGGAAATCTGTTAAGGTGCAGATTCTGATTTAGTAGGTCTGGTTGGGGGCTGAGATTCTGCATTTTTAACAGGCTCCCAGGTGATACTGATGGAGGGAGAGGGTGGGAACTACATTTTGAGTGACAAGATGTCCCTTCCCTTTCCCAGTTCTTTTGGGACAAAGATTCTCCACCTAGTCTGGACTTCAGAATCACAGCAGTGGGGATGGAGTGGAGGAGGGAAATGTTAAAGAAAACGAAAACAACTCTTCTGCCCATGTTCCACCGTGAGATGTTCTGATTCATTTGGTCGGGGTGTCCACCTGGGGAAGCAGTATTTTTAAAAGCACTTGAGGTGATTCTCATATGCAGCTAGGATGTAGAACCAGTACCCTAGGGATAAATCTGCAGTCCAGGACCAGATTAATCTTATTTTTCTGGTAGAAGCTGTGGCATAGGGTCCGCACGGTGAGGGCCGGCCCACACTGGGCCAGGTATTATCAAACTCTTTATCTGCTGTGGTACTGCTGAAGGGATTGGGGACAGAGCAGCTCAGTGCTACATTACTTATGCAACAGAATATTCTTAGAGCAGAGCATTAATGGGTTGCCTTGCTTTAGGGGAGAACAGCAGGTCCCAGCCTGGGAAGCCTGCACGCTATTCCTGGCCAGCCATGTTAGGGATGCAGTGCACGTGCCCAGCTGGGCTTCCTCTAACGTCTCACTTTGCATAACACTTTTTGTTTTCATTATGCCTAAATTTGGCCTGCCCAGAGAGCATGATTAAAATGAAAACCTTATTCTGATAGTGCTCAGAAAATAGGAGAAGGAATCTAAATTTAGGCCACGGAAAAGGGAAAAATTCAAGTGGTATAATGACCAAGTTGGTTCAAACACACACGCTTGCAGTAATTTCTCTTAGAGAGAGGAAACAGCGGTGCCATCCACGCAGGTGTTTGTATAATCCAGGTCACATCAAAACTCCTGTCTGTTTTACAAGTTCAAAGCCCTGGGAAAAATGGAAGCAAACAGTAATAGGAGATAATAAGAGGAATAATAAGTCTTACTGTCTGCCTTGCGCACAGTGGAGTTTGGTGTGCCCAGAGGGTGTCTGTAATGCACTTTTTCTCTGTGGGGAAATGCTGAATGGTGGGAAGAAGCATGTCTTTAACATTCTAATGCAAAGCCTGAGGAGGACTGGCCATGGGCACTTGGCTTCTGTTTTCATTCTTTGCTTTAATTAGATAACCTACCCTTAACAGCTCAGCTTAAATTTAACCCCCTCTAGAAGGCATCCTCAAGTCCCCTGGCCTAAAGTTAAGTTCTCCAGCTTCAAGATCTCAGCACCCCCTCTATTTCCCCATTAGAAGACTTGCTTCTCTTTATGGCTTTTGTTTAATCTGTGTTTAGCTCAGCCCTATACCTCCATGGTCTTGCACAGTACAAGACACTTAGGAGAGGCTTAGTATGGGTGAATGAATGAATGAATGAATGAATGAATGAATAAGGTCCTGGGAAAGTCACTTAAATTCCCTGGGCCTCTGTGTTAAAGTCAGTAAAATGGTGGAAAAGAGTTTGGGCAGATGACCTCAAAACACCCTTTCTCTTCTGACTCTCCATTAAGAAGGCTTTACTTTTTCTGGCCTAGCAATCCACTCTGCAGGGACAGGGTGGCTGCCTGGGCAGAACAGTGGCAGAAGATAGGGCCCCAGCCTTGTGGCTCAGAGGAGCACAAAAAGTCACTAGAAAAGATACCATCTTGCAGTCACATTGCATATTCATCTGACACCGTGTCCCCTCACCACATTCATGCTCTGTGATCTATAATTTGTTCTAGTGGTTGGGTGTTGTGTGTGTAGGCTCTGGAGTCTTACTACCTGGCTCAAATCCCAGGCCTTACTCTTACCAAGCTCTGTATAACCTTGGAAAAATTACTACTTATCTTCCTTGTGCTTCCATCTTGCCCTCTGGAAAAGAGGGAGTATAATTTTTCTGCTTTGTAGGTTGTTGTGAGGATTTAATGAGTTAATATACATAAAGTACTTAAAACAAGGCCCAAAGTAGGCACTTAATAAATGTCAGCTTTTTTTTTTATTACTCCCTTTCTCTTGTATATTCCTGTCTCTGCCCCTGCATCTTTATTCATAAACTCCCCCTCCTATACTGAAACGTGATTCAACTTTCAAGGCCTACCCCCTCTTAGACCATAGATCACAGCCTGTCAAGCTGGGAGGCGTTGTGTAGATAATTAAATCCAAACCCCTCATTTTACAGATGAGAAATCAGAGGCACAGAGAGGCTCAGGCAGTTGCTCAAGGTCGCAGAGCCAGCTGGTGCAGAACCAGCCACAAACCTGGGGGACCGACCTTGCAGCCAAGGTTTTCCTTCTGACAACGAGCAGCCTCCCTCTTTGGAACTCAGAGCTTTTCTTGTTGATGTCTTTCCTATTTTTGTGAAGACTTTTTGGTAGGATGTGATTAGTAATCACTTTTAGAATCACCTTTCTTGATTAATCTTACATCCCTGTGTGTAAGCACGTTTTTGTCTAAAGTAGATAGTCACTGATAATATAATGAGCTATATTGAATTGGAATGTCATTATTTACATGGGACTTTCAGATATGTTGCTGTCTCATTGATGCAGCAATGCTAAGAGGCAGGGATTATTTTTATCTCTTCTAGAGAAGAGGAAACAGGTTTAGAGAAAGGAAGAAAACTGCTCAGAGCCACCCAGCTAACACAGAGGGAAACTTGTCTGCAAAAGGCCCTGCTCTTCCTGCTTGCCTGAATGAATGAATCTGCTGCTTAACTTTTCACATGCACTTGTCTTGTTTCCTTCACTAGAAGGCCTGGGCCATGTGTTAAGAATTATTTATATTCTCAAAGAGTCTACGGTAGTTACAGCAGGCTCGCAATATGTGTTTTTTGAAGTAACAGTTTTTCACTGCTGCCTCCAACTCTAAAGAGGTAGGGTCTGTCCAGATACATACATATCCTTGGCCATGTGACCTTAATCTACTTACTTTTCAGTCTGTGTTTCTCTGTCTTCTTCTGTACAGTCTGTTTAAAGCTATTTGCCTCCTTTCAAATTCTTTTTTTTAACTTTTTATTGATTTATAATCATTTTACAATGTTGTGTCACATTCTACTATAGAGCACAATTTTTGAGTTATACATGAACATATATATATATATATATATATATATATATATTCATTGTCACATTTTTTACTCTGTGAGCTACCATAAGATCTTGTATGTATTTCCCTGTGCTATACAGTATAATCTTGTTTATCTATTCTACAATTTTGAAATCCCAGTCTATTCCTTCCCACCCCCCACCCCCTTGGCAACCACAAGTTTGTATTCTGTCTATGAGCCTATTTCTGTTTTGTATTTATGCTTTGTTTGTTTGTTTGTTTTTTAGATTCCACATATGAGTGATCTCATGTGGTATTTTTCTTTCTCTTTCTGGCTTGCTTCACTTAGAATGACATTCTCTAGGAACATCCATGTTGCTGCAAATGATGTTATGTTGTTGGTTTTTATGGCTGAATAGTATTCCATTGTATAAATATACCACTTCTTCTTTATCCAGTCACCTGTTGATGGACATTTAGGCTGTTTCCATGTCTTGGCTATTGTAAATAATGCTGCTATGAACATTGGGGTGCAGGTGTCATTTTGAAGTAGGGTTCCTTCTGGATATATGCCAGGAGCAGGATTACTGGGTCATACGGTAAGTCTATTTCTAGTCTTTTGAGGAATCTCCATACTGTTTTCCACAGTGGCTGCACCAAACTGCATTCCCACCAGCAGTGAAGGAGGGTTCCCTTTACTCCACAGCCTCTCCAGCATTTGTCATTTGTGGATTTTTGAATGATGGCTATTCTGACTGATGTGAGGTGATACCTTCTTGTAGTTCTGATTTGCATTTGTCTGATAATTAGTGATACTGAGCATTTTTTCATGTGCCTATTGATCATTTGTATGTCTTCCTTGGAGAATTGCTTCTTTAGGTCTTCTGCCCATTTTTGGATTGCATTGTTTATTTTTTTCTTATTAAGTCGTATGAGCTGCTTATATATTCTGGAGATCAAGCCTGTGTCAGTTTCATTTGCAAAAATTTTCTCCCATTCTGTAGGTTGTCTTTTTGTTTTACTTATGGTTTCCTTTGCTGTGCAGAAGCTTGTAAGTTTCATTAAGCCCCATTTGTTTATTCTTGCTTTTATTTCTATTGCTTGAGTAGACTGTTCTAGGAGAACATTATGAGATATAGGTCAGATAATGTTTTGCCTATATTTTCTTCTAGGAGGTTTATTGTATCTTGTCTTATGTTTAAGTCTTTGATCCATTTTGGGTTTATTTTTGTGTATGGTATAAGGGAGTGTTCTAGCTTCATTGCTTTACATGCTGCTGTCCAGTTTTCCCAACACCATTTGCTGAAGAGACTGTCTTTATTGCATTGTATATTCTTGCCTCCTTTGTCAAAGATTAGTTGACCAAAAGTTTGTGGGTTCATTTCTGGGGTCTCTGTTCTGTTCCATTGGTCTATATGTCTGTTTTTGTACCAATACCACACTGTCTTGATGACTGTAGCTCTATACTATTGTCTGAAGTCTGGGAGAGTTATTCCTCCAGCCTCTTTCTTTCTCTTCAGTAATGCTTTGGCAATTCTAGGTCTTTGATGGTTCCATATAAATTTTATTATGATTTGTTCTAGTTCTGTGAAATATGTCCTGAGTAATTTGATAGGGATTGCATTAAATCTGTAGATTGCCTTGGGCAGTGTGACCATTTTAACAATATTGATTCTTCCAATCCAAGAGCATGGGATATCTTTCCATTTTTTAAAGTCTTCTTTAATTTCCTTCATCAATGGTTTATAGTTTTCTGTGTATAATTCTTTCACCTCCTTGGTTAGATCTATTCCTAGGTATTTTATTGCTTTGGGTGCTATTTTAAAGGGGATTGTTTCTTTACTTTCTTTTTCTGTTGATTCATCGTTAGTGTAAAGAAATGCAACTGATTTTTGAACGTTAATTTTGTAACCTGCTACCTTGCTGAATTCTTCGATTAGCTCTAGTAGTTTTTGTGTGGAACTTTTAGGATTTTCTATATATAGTAACATGTCGTCAACATGTAGTGACACTTTTACCTCTTCTTTTCCAATTTGGATCCCTTTTATTTCTCTCTCTTGCCTGATTGCTGTGGCTAGGACTTCCAAGACCATGTTGAATAGGAGTGGTGATAGTGGTCATCCTTGTCTTGTCCCAGATTTTAGTGGAAAGCTTTTGAGTTTTTCACCATTGAGTACTAACTATGCTGGCTGTAGGTTTGTCATATATAGCTTTTATTATGTTGAGATATGTTCCCTCTATACCCACTTTGGTGAGAGTTTTTATCATAAATGGGTGTTGAATTTTATCAAATGCTTTTTCTGCATCTATTGAGAAGATCATGTGGTTTTTGTCCTTCTCTAGTTGATGTGGTGTATTACATTGATTGATTTGCGTATGTGGAACCACCCTCCTTTCAAATTCTTGATGCTTTGAGAGCAGGCTGGCAACTAAACTTTTGTGGACTCCTCAGACTCTTTCAACACAAGGAGAAAGAGTGTGTCTGGGAGCTTCAGGGGCTCAGTCTTGAGACAAAGTCTTTTCAGGATTATATCAGGAAGTAAAAGTTGTGGTGGGGCATGGGCAGGAGCGGGGAGGGAGACACATGACTAACCCACTCCCACACCCTGTTGGGATTACGTCTTGAATTACGTCCTTATTTCATGAATTAGTGATGACACCACCACCTTAATATTATTCATTAAAGCAGTTGAGTCTATGCACCTCTGCATGGCCTCCTCTCTGAATCCCACAAGAGAGACATCTCCACAGTCTAACAGCAGAACGCTTCCAAGAGCAAACCTCTCCTCTCTTGGAGAGAGACCAGCACAAGAAAGGGGCTGGCTCAGTGTTCAGGTGTTTCCCTTGCGTTCTTGTTTAAATTAAATGATTGGTGGCCCAGGGTCACTTAGTTGAATGAACAGCACCTACCCCCTCCTTTTTATTTTTAGATAAATTAGGAAGATCTGTAGAAACAGACAGTTTTCACTGAATCCAAAGGAGTCACAAATTTAAATGCCTATAGATGTGGGCAATTTATGCAATGAATTGAAAGAATGAAAAAACCCAGTCTGGTAAAATGGTACAAGCTGGCTTCAATAAAAAAAGGTCAGGCTTGGGTGGAATCTGGAACCATAAATGAAAGTGTGCTGTTTTTAAGTGTTGGCAACTGATTTAAGTAAAAACAAAACTGTGAGATAAATGAGACTGTGAGGCAGAATGCAGCTTGGGCTACCAGTTTGAGATATTGGATGGGGTGACTGCATTCATGTGACTGACACTAAAAACCCTAGCCTTGGGAGGGAGAAAAGATCTTGAAGGTGTTCTGGAGGTCAGAAAGTTTTTGCTATGCAGTTTTTTTTTTAAGTATGCACTTAAGAGGGGTTTAGTGGTGACTATAAGGAAATGCAGGTGCTGTGCCAAGTACTGTACAAACTTTGACTCATCCTCACAGTCCTGCAAGTTGGCTGTTATCATCCCCATTTGACAGAGAAGAAAACAAAGGCTAAGAAAACCTGAGTAACTTATCCAAAGTTGCATAATTATTAAGTGACAGAAGTAGGATTTAACCCTGATTTGGACTGCTGTGCCAGGAATATCTGAGGGTCCAGAAACAGTTCACAGAGCCCTCTAGATTTTTATGGTTCGCTGCTCATAGCTTGCAATGTACTGGAAAATAAGTTACCTTAAGACTGGATCTGCTCATATATTATCCTTCCATTCATTCCAGATTGGATTAGAGGGTGTGTAAGACTTGACATCCTGTGGTTCTGAGACACAGCCACCACCACTTTTATCACTATCACTTCCCTGTAGTGACAGTTTACTAGGCTTTGTTGTGTGCATTTAATTCCACGTAATTCTCATACCAATCCATAGATATTAGTCCCATTTCACAGAGGAGGAAACTGAGGCTCAGAGATGTTAAATAACTTGCTCAAGTCCATTTAGCTAATGAGACAGACTCAGGATTGGGGCTCAGGTATGTCTGACTCTTAATCCTGAGCAGAAGTGAGGTGCAGGGTTGGAGAATGGGCATGGTCTGTCCTACCACTGGCACTGGAAGAGCACTACCTACTGCCTGAGTTGGTATCACAGCTCCCACTTACAGTGAGTACAGTGTGACATGAACAGGTCACTTAGCTTCACTGGGCCTCAGTTCCTTTTCTGTAAAATGAGGTAATAGCAGATCTGCCTCCTAGCATTGTTGTTGAGTTCACCTATATATAGAGTGCTTGGAGCCGTGCCTGACACATATTGAAATGTTCAGTGTTGTTCCTCTTTTTTTTTTTTTTCTGTAGCCTAAGCCTGTGCTCTTACTCCCAAGGAGGTCAGCTACACCTCTGTTCCTCCCTTGCCCTACTGTGGGAGAGATGCAGCCCAGAGTTCTGGAGAGAGGCTTAAAAGAGATAGCCTCTCTGATATTATGGAAACATTAACTTATCCTTTCTTCTTCTCCTTAAGTTTCTTTCAGCCATGACAGCCATGGACTTAATAGAATTCAGTTCACTAAAGTTCTGTTAGTTCTGGGTATGAGCAATAGAAGGAGCTTTCTCAGGAAGCTGCTTATGGGACTGGCAGTATAGTAGCTATTTGCCACACAATTATGGATTAAAGGATACTACAAAGAGAACATGTTTAGATAGTTTAGGTGAGGGACTCAGAGCAGGCAGAGCTGGTGTGGATACTGAGCGGGTGTGCTGTAGAGTTCAATGCTGGCCTAGGTAACAAGTTGTCTTACTAAATGGAGTGTTACTTGTGCAGGGGCAGGGGCCTTCTGTTTTTTGAGGAAACACAGCCATAGCTCTGCAAGTTCTAGGAGGTTTATTTTTATGCCTCTTTTTTAATCTAAGTAATAATGAATTCAGTAGACTGTCTTGAGGGAGACGTTGCCCCCCTGTTTCTAATGTAAGAAGAATATATATTCAGCCTTGAGTCCTCAACAGGTTATTTCCTTTGCCTGCTTCCCTCCTCCTCCATCCACCCCCTAATTCCTCTTGCACCTCCATCCTTAGTGCCAGATATTCTAGCTTGTGACACCTTTGCTGTGTCCTTTGAAGCTTGCTGGCCAGGCTGAAAGGGATGATTAGCACCTTCACCGAAATATGAGAAAGGGCGTACTGACCAGAGGGTGAGGGACCCCGGAAGAGAAATCTTTGTATCTCCTTTGATATCTGGCACAGTGTGAAAACTTAGTAAGTAGTTAGCAAATGCTGTCTGGAGGAGGGTATGAACATGCTCTGCTTAGAATCAGCCAGATTTACTGGAATGCTTATTAACCTTCCATCTCCTCCTCTATGAAGTCTTTCCTGGTTGCATCTTCATCCAGAAATAATGTCTTCCCATCTGAAATCCCATGAAGTTTATTACCTCTTGAGAGAATATCACACTTCATATTGTGTCATTTATAAGTCTTGGTTCCCTGGCAGTGCTACACATGTCTTCAAATCAGGACCAGGTTGACCCTATCTTTATTCTCTGTATGGTACCAGCATGAGCCCATTAGTGAGAAGTGTGGTGTGTGTGTGTGTGTGTGTGTGTGTGAATTTGAACAGCACTTTTTCTGTGAGAGTGGTCTGCATTGTAACTCTTAAGTCTTACAGATTGTGAGTTCCTCCAGGCCAGAAATTGTGTCTTACTCAACTCTGCCTTTCTAGCCCAGGCAGGAGATGTTATGGGAGGAAAAATAGCCAGGGATGATGGGAGGATGGTGGACTTGGTGAAAGACCTTGGAGGTGGGGGTTTCCCAACATATGGTTCCCTCCACTTTATTTGGCATCATAAGCCTGAGTTGGCTGAGCCAGATTAGGGATTCTGTGTGCCTCATTGGGCTTCTGGTTCCTAGAGCCAAGCACCATTTTGGTAATACCAGTACATTTACATTTGCTTGGTAGAAAACAAATTAAATTTAATCTGAAACCACCTAAAACAGGAATGAGACATATGTATATATATATGGAAAAATAACGTAAAATTCTTAGGGGGAATTATGCAAGGAAGATAGTCAGCAGTTGGTAGTAGACCTACGTTTTCCTCCCCTCGATGGTGTGTTGGAGTTTAACTCACACAGACTCCCGATAACTCCCAATTATGTGTGATCAGTGAAACTTTTTTGGGTAGCTAGAAATTGACAATGGTGGGAGTATTTACACCACAGAAATCAGCAAATGCTACGAATCAGAGTTTATCTCCTCTCTTATCCTCAAAACTGATTGTTAAGCATTTACCAGTATACCCCTGACATTCCTTCCCTCTCCTGCATGTTTTACTTGTAAGTACTTGACTTTGCTGTGTGTAGCTGCAATGGGCCCAGCACACTGAGATGTGTGAAGGAGAACTGGGTGAAGGTAGACTGTGCTGTCACCTGGGTCTCATACTTTTTCTTTCCTTCAGGCACCTGCATCCCCATTAGCACCTGGTAGGCACAAGGAGGCATGGAAGATCTAACTACTGTCATTTAAAAACACGGATTTACCTGGTCATCTTTCATATTTGTCTGTTTCCCTCCTGCCTTTAGTTTTCTTTCCCCTTGTATCCTCTACTTAATTTTTTTCAGGCCTTTATTTGTGCCATCACTTTGCCACATTAGCATCACAGAATCTGGGAACATTTAAACTAGAAGGGACTTAGGCATCATCTATTACCCAGGAAGGTAAATATATGTTATTCCTTGTTTTAAATTGAATCCACTGATTGAAGCTGCCCTGTACTGTGAGTCTGTATGTGAACTCAGTGGGAATGAGAGCCAGGATTGATTATTTATGACTGCTAAGGGTGTGGGTTATGGGAAGCAGGACTGGTTTTGCACATATCATGTACTTAAACATCCTGAGTTCATTCCACTTCATAAAAGAAAACTGAGGATCCCAAGGGTTAAATAGCTTGCCAGGGTCACACAGCTTATAAGTGGGTAAGCTGGGATTCAAATCCAATTTTTTCCCAGTGCCTTGGGCTTCATTTATGGAATGAGATATGCAGTCTGGAGGGAGGAGAAGAGAATCACCAATAACATAAACTCTAATCTGATCAGAACCAGGAATGGAGAAGCAGAAAGATTACAGATTTTAAAACTCAATCTACTGTCCTCTGCTTGGTTTTGTTGCTTTTGTGCTTCGGAGTTCTTATAAGGAAACCCATCCTGCCAGATTAGCACCCTACACTTATGACCTCATTTAACCTTAATTACTTCCCTAAAGGCTCTGTCTCCATTATCTCTTATTAGAGCTTCAGCCTCTGAATTCTGGGGGAATGCAGTTCAGTCTGTAACAGACCCTTAATATAAGGCCCAGGAGATCGTAAGATAGGCATTGTGATTGCCATTTTATCAGCATAGGATCTGAGGCTCAGAAACTTGACAGTGTTGTTAAGCAGCTTATACAAGATTGCCAGGCTGGCTGGTCAATGCTGGAAGTGGGGAGAGAACTTGAGTTTTCTAACTCTGCTCCTAACCTCTTTCCATTGTTCTCCTAAGTCCCTCACCACAAGTCATCCCCAGCTATAAAATACAATGATCTCTTCTCGGTTCTTTTCTCCTTGACAACATTTAACAATATGACTACATACCCATTATTTTTTTTAATGATGACATCCTAATTAATTTAAATAGTGAGGGAGAAGTTGTACTCAAAACACCACCATCTTCACACCATCACTCTTCTCCTTTGTGTTACCTTTCAAGTTTTGTCCATTTGTATTCATTAGACTCAGTTGTAATGAGTAAGTTGGAGCAGGAAATCCATGGGGTTGTCAAGCTCTTCCAATCGATGACTTGGGAGGATTCCAAAGCCACAGACAGATACAAGTTCATGCAGTAGAAACTGGATGCAATAGACTGGTCCTTTCTCGTGAGGCTGGACTATCCAGCAGCTGCTTTGTCGCTCTCTTCACAAATCTGCTGGCCAGTACTGGTTGCTCTCTGGAATTTTCTGGCCTTATGCATATCTCTAGAAAGTAATCATTTGAGTTCAGGACAGGGTAGCAAAAAATACATTGAAATCCCCATGAAGCCTGTGCTCTGACTGTATCTCAAAATGGAAAGTGGGTGTCTTTGGGATTTCTCATACTCTTCCAAATGTCCTGCAACCCCACCATCAGGACAAGGGACTTGAAGTAAGGAACTAGGTGAATACATCAAGAAGCAGCCCTCTCTTTTTTTTTTCTGCACCCCAATGTTCGTAGCAGCATTATTTACAATGGCGAAGATATGGAAACAGCCTAAATGTCCATCAACAGATGACTGGATAAAGAAGCCGTGGTATATTTATACAATGGAATACTATTCAGCCATAAAAACCAACAACATAATGCCATTTGCAGCAACATGGATGTCCCTGGAGAATGTCATTCTAAGTGAAGTAAGCCAGAAAGAGAAAGAAAAATACCATATGAGATCACTCATATGTGGAATCTAAATAGAAAAAACAACATAAATACAAAACAGAAGCAGACTCATAGACATAGAATACAAACTTGTGGTTGCCAAGGGGGAGGTGGGTGGGAAGGAATAGACTGGGATTTCAAAATTGTAGAATAGATAAACAAGATTATACTATATAGCACAGGGAAATATATACAAGATCTTATGGTAGCTCACAGAGAAAAAAATGTGACAATGAATACATATATATGTTCATGTATAACTGAAAATTGTGCTCTACAGTGGAATGTGACACAACATTGTAAAATGATTATAAATCAATAGAAAATGTTTAAAAAAAAAAGAAGCAGACTTCTCTTGCCCTTAACCAAGCTTTCTCACTGAGGAAGAAGTATTGAGATCTAATGGGATGAGTTTGGTTGGAGTCAGACCAACTGTAGTTCACGTCCCAACTCTGTCATGTAGTTGTTCATTCTTTTATATCCTCCCTTGTTCTAACAAAAGTTTTAAAAGGCTACTGCCTTGCTACTTGCCATTGGGGTGACATACAGAAGACACTTAATTGATTTCTGACTCTCAGTATAATGGAGATGCTAGCAGCCACTTTGCAAGGCTGTTTGAAGAATTAAGCAAAATAATGCGTGAAAGTTCCAAGTACAGCATGTGGCACATAGTAGATGTCCAGTAAACAGTATCTATTATTTTAAAAACGGATGTGTTTGATAGGCTTGTGCTTGCAGAGCCTTATAGAAGAAAATGTCGCTCATCCATATTCTTTAAAACTCATATGCTCTTGGATGCAGTTTAACTTCTGTATAAAGTTTACCTTCAATAAGGGACTCATTTATTTCATTGGTTTGGTGAAGCAACCCTGGAAAGGCTTTAGGATTTGGGACAGGCAAGTGATTAAGGATGGGGCTAAATTATTTACTTCATCAAAGTGTCTCTGGGCTTTATTATGCAGACCTGTCATAGGAAGCTGTACATAAAGATGAATAATTGTTCCTTTAAGTCAGGCATCTGAAAGGTCACTGGGGCCATGGCAGACATAAAAAGTTGTGTTTGCTGCATCATCAAGATGCAGTTGTGTATGGATGTGATGCATGGCAGGCAGTGTGAGGCTGGACTTTTGCTTTCCACTTTGTATTCCTGTCACGCTGGGCTGCCATATGGAAAGGCAGCGATTACCCCTTTGGAGGCCCAGAATCCTGTACTTACACCATTCTTTGCAGCCACTGCCCCCTGTGGTGGAGCATTCAGGACAGCAGGGATTTGGAGAATGGACCAGCTAGTGTAGGATAATGGCATGTCTGTTTTTCCATCTGACAGGTGTCCTGACTTGAGCTTACTTGTTATCTTCCAGGGATCTTGGAAGTAGATGGAAAAGGAAAAGAAAATGAGGCAAAGTGACCAAGTCTCTCACCACCATGTGATGCACCCCAGTGGGTGTCAGTTGACTTGTGGTTTTATGTTTCTTGGCTTGAGAAGGATAGACTGACTCCTGCTGAGGCTCTTGGGACCCAGAGTTTTAGAGAAGTCATATGGCTTCTTGGAGTTCCACATGCTTTTTGGACCAGGCTGACTTTCACTTACTCTCCTTCTTTCTTCATAGGGGCCCAGCAGCAGGGGTGGAAGACACAACCAAATGTGCCCCTGTGGGCAAGTCATTTCCTGCTCTTGGCCCAACATCCTTATTCTCCAAGCTTCAGTCACATTAGTGTGACCTTCATCATCCATGTTGTATTTGTGTAACATATACTTAATATTTTTTCAAATGGACTAATTTTGTATTTCAATAAATCTATGTTTAAAGAAGAAACCTTATATCATTATAGTTAATGGATATAGAAAATACTTGAAAGAATAGATAAAATGAAAACCAAGCAATGAGATTAAATTCTTTCTAGATGCTTTGGCCAAATCAATGTCTCTACACTTGAAGTTTGCTCTTTTTTTGTTAAAAAGGGAGCTTGACAAGTGTTAGAGAAGTGTTAAAGACATAGTAACACCCAGCTGAGACTGTTTGGAGGTACTCAGAAGGAGTAAAAGAAAAGTAAAACAGGAATAGCTTCCTCACCGTGTAATTTCATGTTACTTAATAATGTGTCCTTGTTGTCACTGCAGCATTTTCTGGCTTGCCTAAAATCCTGCGTCATACTAACACTGATATGAATCCTATCCTTTGGGGAAAACTGTACCAGTTCCCTTTCAGTTCCAGATTTGTATTCCTTCCATCTGTTATGCCTAATGATGACCCAGTTAACTTTTCTATTTCCACTTTCACTTCTGCTTGCTTAGTGGCCTGCATTCAGCTGATGCTTGATTGAATCATTCATCCAACCTTTTGCATCTTCAAAAAACTCCTACGTGCTAATTAAAAACCATTGACACTTAAGCAGCAAATTACGAACCTGGAAGCAAGCCATGGAAGGAGCCCCTGAGAATCCCTCTGCCTGCTCTCCTGCTCCTGACAAGCACTGGACCCTTGAGTGCAGAGCTCTCCTTAGCGGAAGGAAGCCTCCGCTCCCTTCCTGAGGGCGGCCGCCATTCCAATGAGTAATGTTTTGAGACAGATGCAAAATCAATAGCACTAGACTCACACTGCTCCGGTTATCTTCCATTCTTTTTCATTCAACCTCCCTTGGCTTCCCTAGATGAGAGTCTGGGGAGAGGTTCATCTCCTCCTTTGTTTCTTCTTGTATCGCTGTTGTAGCCACAGGGATGAGGGTGACAGATATTTCTAGGTTGTCAAGGGAGAGATAGGAAAGATGAGGTCTTTGCAGCACCTGACAATTCACTGTGAAGACCCAAGGTGCTTTTTGTGGGTTTTAAAAAAATTAACGTTTTAATTGTCCTCTTCAGTTTGCACAGATTGTAATCCTTGCTGAGGATTGCTCCCGAGTGAAGTCTGAAAGTACTTTAAGCAGTTGAGTTGTCTGAGATCTCTTTACTGAAGGCGTGTGTGTGTGTGTGTCTGTGTGTGTGTGTATCTATGTTTTCCCTGACAATTGTCTAACACAGACCTAAGGCCTTTTCCTCCAAGACCCCTGCTTGTCCTTCTTACCACCATCCAACTTGAGACCTCCCTCAGTGACTCCCTCTTTTTGCTTCCTGTCTCTTAGACACCCAGAAATAGCTCCCTGTCCAGGGCTAGGTGCTCCCTGTGTGGTGGGGTGAGTTGTCATGAATAGTCATTTTGGCACTATTCTTGCCTCATTTTATAGGTGATGGATCTCAGAAACAGAGGGTAGGCATATTCTGGGAAGTGAGAAGTAGGATTAATGGGCTGGCACTCCCACCCCTTGTGAGCACCCTAATCCCAATGCTGGCCTTCCTCCAGAAAATGGAAAGCACCAGACATATAGTAGGAGGCACGGCCCCTACCTCCGGGCAAGGAAGTTATTAATAGCTTGAGACCCTCTCTGACCTTCTGTTGCTTTATCTGTTAAATACAGACAGTCTTCTTGGCTTTACTTACCTCACATAGTCATGGTCATGATCATGATCACAAGCTGTATATGAGGTGAGGGTGTGAAAGTTCTTTGTGACTTAAAGAGTGCTGAGCAAAATGTAAGGCTTTAGGGACCAATTCATACCCTGTACCCAGACCCATTCCAGTTCTTAGAGAGCTCATTAGTTCCAGGTGAAATGAAATGGCATCAAGGGGGCAGATTACTGGCTGCTGGTACCCCCCCCAATAACCCCGACTCACCAGTCTGTGGTGCCAAGGGCAGCAGGCAGGCACCCTTAATGTTCACTTAGAAATTCATCTGTAAATACAGTAGTTAGCTCTTGGAGGATGAGATTATTGTTCTGAAAATGTTCTAACTGCTGGCTTCACAGATAGGCAGTCTTACATTTTGCAGTATAGTAATGAGAAAAAAGATTTCATTTTTCTGGTTTGCCTCTGAGTATTGCCTAATTGTCTTCAAAAACAATTGACTTGGTGTTTCTTACTCGGTTTCTAATACTAAGCATACATATTATGTCTCCCAGCTTACTTGTCTATTTTCCAGTGTTACTTGGGGAGGGTTAATTTCCTTAAAGTTGTTTGTTCCCTGGAAATGCCACCTTTAAGGGACATCGAGGCTGAGCCCATGGAGATGAACAGGGAAATAGAGAGCTGTGTGATTTACTGAGGCATAGATCCATGGAATGGTTTGGGCCCCCTCCGACAGCCTTGACCTCCAAACTTGGGATCACATTATTTATCTGCATAACTGTCTTAAATCTACATTGCGCTATGTAGACAACCCAAAACAATGTTTATTCTATATGAGTGAATCAACAGCAGTGCAGTCAATTTATTTCTTTTAGTAGGATCAAAAGATAATTTCTACATAATACGTCTGAACAAACATACAGCAATCTGAAGTTGTAGTTAAAAAGGTGAAGACCAGCACCTTGATAGCCCAATGCTATTTTTATCTCCAATCAAAGCCAGAGACAGTTAAAACTCTATTCAATTTTCCACACCTTGACTGTGAAGAATACCCCAAATATGATAGTGGGGTGGTAGACTCATGTAAACAACCAGTTACCATTTTAAGAAGTTAATGACCAATTGCTGGTCATTTAATTATGATTAAACAGCCAGTTGAATTCAACAAACAAGGGCTTGCTTGATTACATCCAGCGTTTTAGTACTAGCTTGTGGGAGGTCTACCTCTTCTGGCCTATTCCCTGCACAAGTATGCTGCCTCATGAGCTAAGTTGTTCAGAACATCACGTTAATGGACTTGTGGCAATGGCAGATTTCTTTGGTCTGAATTATGTGGACAGTTGCCCAGATCACCACTTTGTTTTGCTGGCATGATAAAGCTCATTGAAAGTATCACCCTGAGGTTGCTTTAAAAAAAGATTTGGCATTTAATAAAAGCATTTCCTTACTTGTGTTACAGTTGAAGCCATTTAGATAATTAAGAATTCCTTTGAATACATTTTAACTATTTTTAAAAGTTCTCTTACTTTTTAAAAACCCCATTTAGGTTATTTGCACATTTAAGGGGAAAAACTGGACCTACGCCAGAATGCATGGTTTGTGGGTTGATTTAGAGGGAATGGTTATAACTGCCTAAAATATGTCTTGGACTTTTGTCTTGATCTTCAATCTTCTCCCCTTTTGTCATTGTTGTCATAAACTCATCTGCTAACCAAACAAATTAGTTTCAGTGTTTTCTTTTCCCCTGTCCAGTGTAGTACAAGGGAATAATAGAACAATCATGGTTGGCAGAGGGACATGGGAAAAACAAAGATCCTGAATAATTTGCCAACTTGATAACCAGCCCCTGGATACAGGATTGTCTGTAGAGGGTCCTCCCTGTCCCCCATTAATGATAGGCAAGACCATACAGTTGCCCACTACAATCAGCTTCTCTTTTTATTCAACCTCCATACTTGACTGAGCTGAAGTGCGTGACTAAGGAAAACATTTGAACTTAATTAGGTTTGGGAGACTTGACTTTGTTTTGTTTTGACATTTAAACCAAGTCAACATTTGAAGCAGAACTATTTTCTTTGATAGTACAGTTTACCTTATAGAACAAGAAGTATGTTTTGATTTGGATTCTGTTATTATCATTATTATCATGATTATTATTTGTGCCCTTCTAGACCTAGGGGTTAAGAAGTTGTTAACTCTGTCATGTCCCGAGCTGATTTGCCCTGTAACTGCAATGCAGTGCGGTGGTAGAAAGAATGCTAACACAGGGGTTGAGAGACCAGGGATCCTAGAGATGACTCTTCAGTCAGCAGCTGTAACTCCTGGCTGTGATTTCTCAGCCTCAATTTCCTCAATATGAAGTGATGGGTTTCTGGAAGATTTCTGAGTCTCTTTTAAGTTTAATGGTCTGTATACTCCTAGCAAATAGACTCATTTCTTTCATCCTGGAAAAAGAAAGAAGTCAGAAATTCAGCAGGAAGGAAGAAAAGAGACAATGAAAATGTTAAGGGAAGAAAAGAAGGCAAAAACGAAGAATAGAGGCCAGTTTCTATTCAAGTGGCTGTGTTGCTTCTCTGATCCTTGAAGGCTGAAGGTAGCACAACAACAGTGTACACAATTCACAATGCAGGTACAACGTGTACGTCTTGGAGCTGAGTTCACAGTCATTAAAAGTAAATGAGAAAACTGAAGCATTGCTCAGTAAGGCAGCAATTAGAATGCTCTCACTCTTCCTTTCTTTCTTTCTTTCTTTTTTTTTTTTTTGTTAACAAAACAGTCTCTGGGACCAAGCGATAGATGACTAGTCATTGGAGCTTTAAAAATTCTTCGCATTTTTCAAATTAGGTGCAGTGAAGGGGAACTGCAAATTGGGAAAGCAAATGGGTTGTTTCCCATATTTCTTGTTTTCTTCTCTTACTCTTGGTGGGCTACATTTCTCACACCATCTGCTGGGTATTTATTATATATAGTTTTCTTTTCCTCCATCAGCTAGGTGCAGGAGGCAGTCTCCCTCTGCTCCGTGGTCTTCTTTGGGTTAAAGGTTGCACCTGTCTTGCCATCTGTGGGTTCATGGGAGCCTGTGGGTAGGGGTGCTGCTTCAAAACCTTTCCCTCCCAAGGGAAGGAGAAGGCTGTGCATGCCTTTAGGGCTGTTCTGCTCCTTGCTGTGATTGGGACTCATCTGAATCTAGATGAGAGAGAGAGAGGGAAAGAGTGAGCGAGCAAGCTAGTGCATATGGAATCCAACAGTATGGACACTCCTAGCCACAAGGCTCTGCTCTGTTACCACATATCAGAGTTGTGAAATGACTAAGTTAGCTCCTCAAATTGTCTTGCTCAGTACCTAGAGGCCCCAAGCCTTGGGGAAGTTGTAGTTTTTCCCTTCTGCCTGTATTCCTTGGTGGTGGGGGTGAATGGGGTAGACTTGAGCCAAGGGACTCTTCTTCCATCTCAAAGAGAAAAATCTGCTGTCAAGTCCAGTGTAGGGGAAATCTGAATGCCTCAGGGCGCTGGCGTTTCTGAAAGATCTCTAGTTGCCAGTGCTTCCCACTGGAAGCTCCGGGGGCCTTAATCCCAGTTATTTTGTTGGGAGAGGGATTGTAAGGGTTTGTGAGCGAGCAGTCTGTCCCCATGGACCAGCTGCTCCTAACAGGGATTGTGTTCCATAGCAACTTATTCTCTGTGTAGACCTGAACACCTCCTTCCAACTCACTTTTGTGTAACCACCTTCAATTGCTTTGAAACAAAGTAGGGTATAAATAGCAAATAGATTATTGAATAAATGATTCAGATTATTTGCCTGAGCTTCAAGAATTGCTGAAATGATGTAGGTACATGTAAGGATTTGTTCGTCTGCCCAGAGGGAGGCTAAGGGCTGACTAAACCTGGGATCTTTTCTTTAGCCAGTATGGTAGTGGCTGGACCCACCTTAGGTCTTTCTTCTCTGAGAGATTCATCCTGCTGTCTTTTGGCCATGAATGCCTTGCCCCATCTTTCACCCTTTTAGACTCAATTCAGATATCACCTCCTCTGAGGGATTTCCCCACTTCCCATGTTCCTCTCCACCACTTACTTCTAAGCAGTATATACCACAGTGAATTACAGTTGTTACTTTGCATATTTGCCTCCCCTATTTGGAGATAAGGCTTTTGTCCTCTTTTGTATCCTAAGGCTACACAGTACCTAGCACAGAGAAAATTCCAAACACAGGTGCATTGAGTAAATAGATGTATATATAACATACTGGCCTTGACCATAACCATTGACACTATGCCTTATTGGGATCCACTTTTGCATTCCTTGTTCAGATACATGCTCTTTGTTAATGATAATACAATAGTATGTCTCTTTCTCATTTTGAGATCTTCTTTTATCATGATTTTTTTAATCCATTTTTCTTTTTGGCCAACTGTTCTCTAATTTAAAAATCACCAAAATTCTAGGGTTCTTAAAGTGATGCTTGGTGAGTCTTTCTAACCCATTTCTTTCCTACAGCCCTGTTCATAACCACGTCAGCATCCTCCTTGCTGCCCTGGCCAGAACTCAGGGGATCATTCAGGAGGGTTTTGTTTGTTTGCTTGTTTGTTTGTTTAATTTGTTTATTTTTTAAATTAGACTAGAAGGTTTGGAAAATGTTTCTTCTTTAGTCAAAAGAGAAGTGAAATGAAAAAAACATGGAGAGAAGATCTATGGAAACTTTATTGGTTCTGTTGTAATCTGGTGAGAAATGCCACATCAAAAATAGCTAGCTGGTCCAGCCAGCAGTTCAGATTTCAGATGTTTTCACACCCCCACATCTCACTGTTTCCTTACAATAGGTCTGTGACAGAGGGAAAGTAAACCTCGATAGTCTTATTTTCAAGGTGGTTAAATGGAAACTCAGAAAGGCTCAATGGCTTAAGTTCTCATGGATAGTGAGCTCAAAGGCAGGACTTGACTGGGACCCCTGACTGAATGCAGTGTTCCAGCCACTACACTCCCCCGCTCTCCTTCTTTGTCTTTTTTTTTTTTTTTTCAGGAAAATCCTGCAGAAAGGTCAGGATCCTTCCTCTTCTAGGAGCAAGCTTTCTGTGCACATTCTCCTTAGGGATGGGATAAAGCCTTCTCTACCAAAGTGGGATCTGAAGGATGGAGTTGTTTGGGTTATTATCATCCTACCTTTGGATGTCCATGGAGACGTGGCAGTTTCTAGATGTGGTGGCAATTTATAGAACATGGTCAAGGATCATCCCCTACTTCTCAAGAACTTCCGCATTCCTTAAATGTATATGAAAGTGCTTTTGCTAGAAAGACCTGGACACTGGGAGCAGAGAATTTGTAGTTTGTGATGAGAAGACCAAATCCTACATATTTTCTATTCAATACAAAATCTATGTCGTGTATGATTTCTAATTTCAGACCAGTGATTCTCATTCCAGAAATATTTGAAACCACAATTTTCTGGCTGCAATTTAAAAAGGTTCTTAATTTCTTAGGTTTCCTTTCAATGGGATACATATGGATAATTTTGTCACTGTGAGTGAACCTATGGCTGAGAGTACTTGGCTATCCCAAAATGGAAGGTAACTGATGAAGGTACTAATTTAATAATAAAGCATCTTAAAGTATTTTCACATATGCCACTGAAAAAAAGGATTTGGCTGCGTTGTAGTTATGAAAATGGTGGTGGTTATTCCCCTTTTGGATTTAGATTTCTGAGTTTGTTTCCTGATTAACTAATGTAATAAAGGATACGGGTGGGAGTGAGAAATCTATCTTCCCCCTCTCTTTCCTGGATCAGGGTTTGATGGACTGACAGTGCAATGGACTGACAGTCCATTGCAGTGCTCTCCCTAGTCTTTAACCCTCAGGCAGCTCCCCCCAACCCCATCTGTAAGACTTACTTACTGACCAGGGAGATCCAAAGCTCACCACCCTACTCTGCTCTGCACATGGTCCCGCCCACTCATTTATGCCTTCTCTGTTTGCCCCGTGGATGGCCAGGGCTAAAGCCTTGCTTGACTCCAGCTCTTGGGTCAGTGATTGCATGAATAAACAAGTCTAGTCCTTCGGTGAAAATGAAGAACTCTTCACATTTCCTGCCTTTTTTTAAAGTGTTCAATTCAACACATATTTATCAAGCACCTACCTTGTGCAAGGTTATGGACATGAGTAAGAAAGAGTCCCTGATCTTAAGGATATTTAAAATCTAATAGTAGACACGTAACCAGTGCATAAGTAGTTTATTCATTCAACAAATATATGGTAAATATTTCTATGCCAAGCCCTGTCTCAGCATTTGGGGTATATTAATGAATGAGACAAACAAGGTCCCTGTGTGCAGGGAGCCTAGAGTCCAGAAAGGGAGAGAGTGATAATAAGTTGTAGTAAGTGCTTTGACTGGGGAGAGGATGGGGTGATCTGGGATCTCATAGCCAGGGAGGCTACTCTAATCAACTGGGTCTTAAGAGGGATTCAATGGAAAGAAATCAAATATAATTATGGATGGAAAAGGAAAGATCAGAGGATGCTTCAAGAAGTATTTGGAAAAGATCTGAAAGATGAGTGAATCGTAGCAGGAGGAGAGCATTTTTGGTGGAGGAGATAGTGTGAGCAAAGGCAAGTGAGAAAGCAGAGAATGTGCTCAATAAATAGAGTTATCTGGACTGGTTAGAATATAGTGTGTGCGCCCACCCAATTGTGGGTCCAGGACTGTTAATAAATCATTTTAAAATTTAGTTTATTTTTAAAAAATCTTAAAAAATAATTCACATCTGAAGAAAAGTGGCTAGAATAGTATTATAAATCTCTACAAACACTTCTGTTAGATTTTCAATTATTAACATTTTACTACATTTTTCTCTTTCCTTTCTCCCATATATATACACACATATACATATATATGTACATTGTATACATATATGTGTATACTTACATACTTGTAAAGGAAAAACTCAGCTTTTTTCCTTTCTATGTAAGGAAAAACATAGTTCTTCCCTACTATGTCTTTGTTTATCCTGTGTGTCATTTTTACCTTCACAGAGAACACTTTACTTCTGGTCACCAAATATGTAGAGGTTTTTCCCCACACCAAACAATTCTCTGTGACACCAGCTGGGTGTTTTATAATTTAGCTCAATTCTGACACTATCCACCTGAAACCAGCATCAGATCGCACAGGTTAAAGACTCGGTGCCATAAAACTATGACCTCATTCTTCCCTTGGACCCCCATGCCCCACTCCACACAAACTACAGGGGCCAGTTGCAAGCCCAAGTTATCACCTGAGCGTCTGACCCACTGGCTATAGATTGGAGGTTCCAATGACCCCCTCCCCCCAAGTTCAATTAGTTTGCTAAAGCAACTCATAGAACTCAGGGAAACACTTGTTTACATTTACCAGTTTATAAAAAGATATGATAAAGGATACAGATGAACATCCACATGGAAGAGACGCATAGAGTGAGATATGTGCGAAGGGATGTGGAGCTTCCACACTGTGCCTGAGCACACCACTCCCCTAGCACCTCCATGTGTTCATCAACCCCAAAGTTCTCCAAACCCACTACTACTGGGATTTATGGAGGCTTCCTCACATAGGCACGATCAATTATTAACTCCCATTTCCGGTCCCTCTCTCCTCTCTGGAGAATGGAGGGTGAATCTGTAATTCCAACTTCTAATAATGGCTTGGCCCCCATCCAGGAGCCACCTAGAGTCTCCTCATTTGAACAAAAGATGCTCCTAGTGTTCTTATCACTTAGGAAATTACAGAAGTTCTGTGCCAGGAACCTGGGGTGGAGACCAATACATATTTATATAATCTATATGTAAATTTTTGTTATTGTTGTCATTGAACCATTTGAGAGTAAGTTGTAGATACCATGACTCTATGTCTAGCTCCTAAAACCAAACAAACAGAATTTTATTTGTACTTATTCTTTTACATTAACAAAAATAACTTATTAAAAGATAGCTCAACTGCCCCCATGCCAGATATTTGTCATACACATTTCCACACCCTGCCTCTGCCAGCCCCGAGTTTCCTTTCAGTTAGTTCCATCTCCCCCTGCATCTTTCTGAGCATTGAAATGAACAGCTGCTGAATAGCCAGGTTGCTTGGAGAAAAGAAACAAGTTTAAGCAACTCCAAAGTAGTTCGCAGCCTCTGCTGAGTTGGAGCCGACAGGGCCATCTGTGCTTTCTGCTCATATCTCAGGACTTGAAATAAAATATTCTGAGGCTTAGGAGAAAATGACACAAAATGAATCCATTCTACTGTCAGAGATCATAATGAAACTGAAGAAGAGGTACAAAATCAATTCATTCTTATTATAATTTCCAGGTTGCCACCTTCCTGTTTGTTCAGATGTGGGTCTGATGGCTCAAATTGGTCTTTGGAATATTTAAGGCTTTTTTTGGTCCCTTAATATTAGCTTATCAGTTCCAGTAATTTTACCTTCCAGAGTGAAATTGGCTGCTAACACTTGGAGGAAATTGTGCTGTATTTTTTTGTAAGTTCTGCTGATCGTCACCCACCAGACTACAGTAAATGTACTTCTGGCTTATTAGGAAGACAGCTGTGGAGACTGGTTGCTTTATCACAAAACCTCTGGTCATTCTAGGAGGTCTTCCCCAGCAGAGAGAGCCTTTGTCAAGCATTTATCTACTTTTCTTCCTCCATTATGCCTTAGATCTCTTGCTTAGAGGCAGTCTTCCCATTTCGCTGCTGGGATAGAAAAGAAAAATCAGGTCTGAAACAAGCGATCCTTTTATTCCTCCTTCAAAGCCATGGGTGTGGGCTTTATAGAGAGAGATTAAGAAAGAAGAGAATGGTAGATAGAGTGACTGAGTTTGAAGATCTAATCCTATTTTTCTTGTGTTGCAAAGTATAATTGGAATGTGCATCTGTATTCTGTTTACAAAACTTTATTGCTTTGATTATAAAAAAACATAGAAAAAACAGAGTAAAATAATAGTCCATAATTCTAACAACTAAAAATAATTATTTTTAACAATTTAATATTTCTTGTCAGTCTTTACTTTGTGAGTTTTAAACATAGAAATGAAAATATATTACACATAACATTTTTAAGATGATATTTTCACTCAACATTACATAAACTCTTAATAAGCATCTTTTTAGAGGTTGCATAATAACTTATCTTGTGAATGTCCATAATTTACTTTGTCATTTCATATTTCAGCCAGCAAGTTTGCTTCCTCATTATTCTGGTTTGTTTCATTTTTCCTATAAAGATAGCAGCAATAAATACCCTTATGCAAAAACCTTTTATGTTTATATCAGATAATTTTCTTGGGATGGATTTCAGTAAGTTAAATTACTGGGTCAAAAGGTGGGAGCATTGTAAAGACTATTTATATTTGTCTTCAGAGAGTTTTACAAAATGCTCTACCAGAACAATTTATACTCCTACTAGCAATATATAAGGATGCTTATCTCACTGAACACTTGCCAGAGCTGAATATTACTTTAAAAATGTATATTTTAATTTAATAAGTAAAGAAAATGCCGTCTTAGTTTAAATTGCAATTCTTTCTTTACTGGTGAGTTTGAACAATTTTTCATGTTTGTTAGCAATTTGTGTGTCTGTATTTTCGGTTACAATCCACAGACCTTTGACCTACTAGTCTTAGTGTTTTTCTAAATTATTTGGATATCAGGAATAACCCATGTTTGTTGTAAATTTTTCCAGTTTAAAAGTCTTTTGCATTTTATGCAGTTTTAAAATTTTGTGTGGTTAAATTTTCTTCCTATGTTATTTAATTTTTAAATTATTTTTAATCTTAGAAAGTCTTCTCTTTTCTAGAGATGCATGGAATACTACTTTATATCCCCATAGAGGTTTTTATGGATTCTTTTTTAAAAAATATTTTATTCTGTCTGCCTTTTAATGTGAATGATTTGAATTAAGGTTCCAAATGAACTTCTTCCCAGATAGTTACCAGTGGCTCCAGCAATATTTATTGACTAATCCTGCCCTCCCAATGAAATTGTGAGTTACTCTATTTTTTAAAATCTATTTTTGTATATAGTGGCTAACATTTGCAAATCTCATGCTTCCAAATTTATCCCTTCCCACCCACTTTCCCCCATAACCATAAAATTGTTTACTACATCTGCAAGTCTGTTTCTGTTTTGTAGATGAGTTCATGGTACTTTTTTTCTTTTTCTTTTTCTTTTTCTTTTTGATTCCACACAGTAGTGATACCGTATGGCATTTTGCTTTCTCTATCCTAGCTTACTTCACTTAGCATGATGATCTCTGGGTCCATCCATGTTAGGTTGTTTACTTGGGTTTGTTCTTGTTTTTTGAGGAAGGCCTATATTGCTATGAACTTCCCTCTTAGGACTGCTTTGCTGCATCCCATAGATTTTGGGTGGTTGTATTTTCATTGTCGTTTGTCTCAAAGTATTTTTTACTTTCTTCTTTGATTTCATCATTGACCAACTGGTATTTTAGCAGCATGGTTTTTAGCCTCCACGCTGTCATTTTTTTTCTCATTTGTTTTTCTGTGGTTGATTTTTTCTTTCATGGCATTGTGGTGAGAAAAGATGCTTGAAATAATTTCTGTTCTCTTAAATTTGTTGAGGTTTCTTTTGTGCCAGAGTACATGATCTATTTTAGAGTATGTTCCATGTGCACTTGAAAAGAAAGTATATTCTGTTTTGGGGGGATGTAATGTCCTAAAAATATGAACCAAGTCCAACTGTTCTATTGTGTCATTTAGTTTCTCCATTGCCTTACTGATTTTCTGTCTGGAATATCTGTCCAATGATGTTAATGGGGTGTTAAAGTCTCCCACTATGATTGTGTTCCCATCAGTTTCTTCCTTTATGTCTGTTAGTATTTGCTATATGTATTTAGGTACTTGTATATTGGGTGCATATGTTTTAATGAGCATAATATCTGCATCTTGTATTGCTCCTTTAATCTTATATAGTGTCCTTCTTTATCCCCCTTCCCTGCATTAATTTTCGTTTCCCAAAAAGCTTATTTTAAACTGCTTGTTATAACAGGAATTTTAGAATAGTTTTTCTAAGCTCCAAAGAAAATCTGTTGGTGTTACTGGTTTTTTTTAAACTTTTTTAATTGATTTATAATCATTTTACAATGTTGTGTCAAATTCCAGTGTTCAGCACAATTTTTCAGTTATACATGAACATATATATATTCATTGTCACATTTTTTTCTCTGTGAACTACCATAAGATTCTGTGTATATTTCCCTGTGCTGTATAGTATAATCTTGTTTATCTATTCTACAGTTTTGAAATCCCGTCTATCCCTTCCCACCCTCCGCCCCCTTGGCAACCACAAGTTTATATTCTATGTCTATGAGTCTACTTCTGTTTTGTATTTATGCTTTGTTTTGTTGTTGTTGTTGTTGTTGTAGTTGTTTTTGTTTTTGTTTTTTAGATTCCACATATGAGCGATCTCATATGGTATTTTTCTTTCTCTTTCTGGCTTACTTCACTTAGAATGACATTCTCCAGGAGCATCCATGTTGCTGCAAATGGCATTATGTTGTTGGTTTTTATGGCTGAGTAGTATTCCCTTGTATAAATATACCACATCTTCTTTATCCAGTCACCTGTTGATGGACATTTAGGCTGTTTCCATGTTTTGGCTATTCTCCAAGGAAGACATACAAATGATCAAAAGGCACATGAAAAAATGCTCAATATCACTAATTATCAGAGAAATGCAAATCAAAACTACAATGAGGTATCACCTCACACCAGTCCGAATGGCCATCATTCAAAAATCCACAAATGACAAATGCTGGCGAGGCTGTGGAGAAAGGGGAACCCTCCTACACTGCTGGTGGGAATGCAGTTTGGTGCAGCCACTATGGAAAACAGTGTGGACATTCTTCAAAAGACTAGGAATAGACTTACTGTATGACCTAGGAATCCCGCTCCTGGCATATATCCAGAAAGAACCCTACTTCAGGATGACACCTGGACCCCAATGTTGGTGTTATTGTTGGAATCATTAAACCTATACCTGAGTTAGCCTTCTTCAAGATTCCAAGTTAACTTTTCCCCCCTTTAATAGCAGCACTGGGGACCTTGTGCATGCTGAGCATACATTCTACTACTGAGCTATATACCTCCACCCACTAAGTTAACTTTTATTTCATCAGCTCACGTTATGATCAGAATTGCTGATTCATAAATGAAACTAATATGAATTTTCAGATCACTTGGTGCATCCCGATTGTTTGGAAAGAACTCTAAAATGAAATGTTTCAAATTTCCTAGAATTTCAATTATTAATTGATCATTAATAACAAAGTCTGTCCCTGGGTCTACATTAGACAAAAAATAAAAACTTATTGAATGTAAGTCAGTGGATGAATGAATGAGATTGCAGATGGGCCATGAAAAACAAAAGATCTGGCTTACCAGAGGGCTTCAGTGCCATCTAGCAGAGTGACTGTTACTTGGAAATCCGTGATATCAAGTCTGATAGTATCAACCAATGATTCTTCATATATGGTACAGAGGTTGGAAACTAAATATTTATTGAGCTATACTAGGCATTTTGCTAGATGCTTTTCATGTGTTATCTAATAGAAGAAAATGTAGTAGAAGAATGTAAGGTAGATGAAAGTAAGAGACTTGCCAGAAGTCATAGAGTTTGTAAGAGGTAGAGCCAGACACAAATTCACATCTCTTAGTCCCTAGGGTCTTTGAAATCTGTTTCTGTTCTTATAGCCTATGCATGGGCAGGTCAAATGAGTTGGTTCTTATTATTTCATCTCTTTCAATTTTAATGTGTCAGAAATAGCACAGATAGTATCATCTTAGAAATAGAGTACCACTGATGATAATTCTTGGAAAAGACCCTCAAGATTCATCTTTTGTTTCTATTACATAGAAGTAGGCCCACAAAGACTTGGGTCACAAAGAAGTCTACTGGGTGTGTACTTTGGGACCAGAGGTCTTTGCATAGATTAAAGTCTAGTCCACATCAATTGTGATTGTTAGACATGTCTCATGAAGCCTTGACCTGGCATCTAGTCTTAACAAGAGCAGACCTTCTCTAATCCACTTTATACTCTGCCTCTTTCCATCCAGGCAAGATCGTCTAATCATGGCAGATGCAGGGTTGTGAACTGTGGTTTACTCTTCCTTATAAAATGACATTAATGTTGCTGTAATCATTCTTTAGCTGCATATATTAGAGATTCCTTCCCCAGAGCCCCAAACACTTTGCAAATATGATCTCATTAACCCACACACCAACTCTGTGTGGTAGGTCAACTGTGTTGGCAGCATTCGGGAATTGAATTATGCAAAGAGAAAGTGGTCTTTTCAGAGATGCCTGCCAGCTGGGGATGAGATCAAAATTAACAAGGAATCTCAGAACTGTTCAGGGCCCTAGATGTCACTTGCTCCAGCATCCTTGTTGAATAAACAGGAAACTGAGGCCTAGATGGACCATATCACTAAAATCTAGGGTTCTCAATCATAGCTGTTTGTTATTATCACTTGGAAAGCTTTAAAACTATGTACCCTTATACAGGTTCCACTCCAGACCAGTTTAATCAGTGTCTCTGGGACCTCCCTCCATGAATGATTTTAAAAGTTTTGTAGATGATTCTAATGAGCAGCCAGATTGAGAGTTAGATGGACAAAAGCAAACTGAGGTGGAGAAGCACTGTCTATACACTCCAGTCTAGGGATTTGTCCGTGGCGTCCCTTTGTCATTCTATGTTGTAGTTTGGCTTATGGCAGAAGTTCTTGATGTTTTAACCAATCCGGGCTGTCATCTTTGAAGTGGGGAATATTTGTAGTAATTTCATTGCTTTTCACATCATTTCATTACACCAGCAGAGATACCCTGCAAAGATGTGGCAACATAATGCTGAAGTAACTGTGTTATTCCACCAACCAATCAATCAACTAGTCAATTCACCAGACAGAATCAGTCAGATCACTTGGTTGGCTGACTTAGCTATTTCAGCTAGAATGGTCTGGCTAGTTGTCTAAGTGTAGACATTACTTTTCTAGACCTTGCCTTTTACAGGGAGATATGATGATATTATATTCATATATTATTTTCTATTAAAAGCTCAGTTCTAGAGAGCACTAGAAAGGCTCAGCATTATCCTTGTAAAATAATAAATGAAATCCTATCCTCTGGAATTGCAAGGATTAGAGATTCAAGAGTTCATTGTAAGCCCATAGTAAGTGCTTGATAAATAGTAGCTATTTTTACACTCACATTGCCCTGTGATATTGCAGTGACCTAGACCCAGCTCCAGATAGGCACACATGCATGCGCGCGCGCGCACACACACACACACACACAGTGTACCAGTGTGGAGCATGCTGTTAGATTTGGCTATTTGCAAACTTGGCTAAAGTTGAGCGTGGGAGGAAGAAACAACAATCTATTCAGTCCTTCACCTCCAGAAAAAAAGCAGCAGTACAGAAAGTGGCACTAGTTGAAGAACTGGAAACACAAACAACATGAAGCTCTGTTTGAATAAAAAAACGCAGTTCCTCTAACTTTTTAGCTTTGAATGAGGTACATTTCTTGTGGATTTCCTGGCTCCTGCTCCTTAGCCCTCTGACTCCTGAAGCCAAAGCCCCTTGACCTTGGAATCTGGGATCACTGCTGTCCCCTAGCTGTGTAGTTCTGCACATCCCTTTCAGTTTTATTATTTTTGACAATAAGCCAGTCTCTTTGAAGTTCTGCCCAGACCTATTCTCTGTTCTCAGTGACCTGAGTCTCTCTAGGTTGACTATGAACCATCTTCAATCTCTCATTCAGAAACTAAGCCCTGGGCTAGTTCTCTCACTTTCCCTTTCTTATGAGTCCCTGAGTCCGTGTACAACCTCAGTTCTCCCCAGCCCAGGAATCCTGCTTCTGCATCATACAAGCAACAAAAATGAAAAGAAAGTGGTGAATGCTCCCAGTTCCCAAGGCAGGTTGTCAGGGACCTGTCTAGACCTCTCTGGTTTCAGCATCTAGACCTCTCCCTTCCTTCCCTAATGAAGTATATTATATTAACTCGTCCAATGGAATATCCCCTCACTGCCTGCCTCCCACAACACTCTAGCCCTTCTTTTTTTGTCTAAAATTGTGAGAGTACCTTAATTTTTTTCATTTTCATTGTAGGTTACCACAAGATATTGAATATAATTTCCTGTTCTATACAGAAGAAACTTGTATATCTACTTTATATATAGTAGTTTATCTATTTTATAAATAGTAGTTAGTATCTGCATATCTCAAACTGCCATTTTATCCTTTCTCACCCTCTTTTCCCCCTGGTAACCACAAATTTATTTTCTATGTTTGTGAATCTGTTTCTGTTTTGTAAAGAAGTTCATTTCTGTCTTTTTTTTTTTTAAGATTCCGCATATGAGTGATATCAATGGTATTTTTCTTTCTCTTTCTGGCTTACTTCACTTAGAATGATGATATCCAGGTCCATTCATGTTGTTGCAAATGGCATTATTTTATCCTTTTTTTTTTTGGCTGAGTAGTATTCTGTTATATAAATATACCACAACTTCTTTATCCAGTTATCTGTTGTTGGACATTTAGGTTATTTACATGTCTTGACTATTGTAAATAGTGCTGCTGTGAACTTTATGGTGCATGTAGCTTTTCGAATTAGAGTTCCCTCCGTATATATGCCCAGGAGTGGGATTACCTGATCATGTGGTAAATCTATTTTCAGTCTTTTGAGAATTCTCTGTATTGTTTTCCATAATGGTTACACCAAATTTCATTTCCACCAACAATGTACCACCAACAGTATAGGAGGGTTCCCTTTTTTCTACACCCTTTCCAGCAAATATCATTTGTGGACTTTTGAATGATGTCCATTCTGACTGATATGAGGTGATACCTCATTGTAGTTTTGATTTGCATTTCTTTGATAATTAGTGATATTAAACATTTTTTCATGTGCCTATTGGCCATTTGTATGTCTTCCCTGGAGAAATGCTTGTTTAGGTCTTTTGCCCATTTTTAGATTTTTTGTTTGTTTGTTTTTTGTTATTAAGCTGTATGAGACTCTAAGCCCTTCTTGTTGCAGAGCCTCTCATGACAGGTGTGGTGGCTGTGTGGCCACATTACTGAAGCACTCGGCAATCACTAGACTCCTTAATCTAAACAGTTGTTTTACCAACAGACAGCTGAATGAGCTAAGATAACTCCATTCATTGTCCTTAAAGACAGGTCACAGCCTAAAGACTAGACAGAGACTGGTGTTTTGGCACAAATGTATGCATTTAAGTGCACAGTAACAAACACAGTGTCTTGGATTGCCATCTGTTACTCCTTGGTCAGTTGTTAAGTGGCTTGGGGAATGAAACCTAATTATTTTTGTATCATTCACCCAGCACCTAGCACTGTATCTAGTAATAGTAGGTGCATGATATATGTTTTCTATATGAATGAAACATTACCAGATGGCTTACTATTGTGCCAGTATGCCCTACCTAAAAATGACATTTGCTTGGGTTAGATTGAATCTGACAAGGAACATGCAGGAAGCTAGACTTTAGAAACTTTATTTGTTGTTCGGTGAGTTTCCATCTCCTTTTGGAGGCTCCCAGGGCAATCCTAGGGACATTTGTCTCTGCAAACTCCAGAAGCAGAGGGAAGAAAAGAAAACTTGTTATTTGCATTTAGTTTTCACCTGGACTTTGATCTCCCACTACTGAGACCCTCACCTCCTCCATTCTGGGGACTGTGTGTTATTTCTCTTGAACTCTTAATTACCTAGCCTAAGCCTGGTACACAATTGGTGATTTATCAACATTTATTGAATGAATGACCATGTGTTGATATCTACATTATTCAGCAAGCCCTCTAGCACCATCTCTCTTAACACACATTTTGGTTTAGCATCAGTCATTAATGGATGCCATTTCTTCTCTAGGCAAAGTTATTTGTTCAAATGTGGCTTACTTGTCTTTGGATTGCCCTCAAAAAAGAGTCTCTGATAGTTGTGCTGATGTTTCATTGAATGGAATGAGGTGCTTCCATTTTCATAATGTTGGAAACTGCCACTTGTGTTGGTTCATGGGTAATGGTGAGGGCTTAGGGGAGCCGCGCTAATCCTTCTAGGGCTTATAGAAGTTAAAGATGTGAGGGGAAGAGATAAAAGATTGGATGGAGGAAGGAGAAAAACTAAGATAGGCAAAGAAAACAAGTATGAAAAAACTCCAAAGGACACAAAAATTGGTGACATTCATCATTAAAAAGAGGAGCATCAATCATCTCAGTCTCGTTTTATTTTCATTGTGTGTGTGAGTGAAGGTACAAGTGGAAATGACAATGGTGAATAACTTAGAAGCCACTTTTTCTAGAAACAGTGAATAAGAAAGATATTTAGTTCCAACCTTACAGTAGGGTAAAAAAGAAATCCATCAATTCTAAAATGTTCCCCAGGTAGATAACATTCCTCTGAACCTTTCCTGTGTTTCCTAATGTCAAGGGAATGGGAGGTAAGGGAGACCAGAGTAGGGGCTCGTGGTGGTTCATGGCTGCCATTCATACTAAGTTCTTTTTCCTGCTGCAGGATTCGTTTTTAGTCTTACCTGCTTTCTTTCTGAGTCTTAGCCTTGTGGCCTGCACAGATAAGCATGTCTTGCTTCTTGTTTTACATGTTTTCCCATATCGCATGGACTCATACCTGTGTAACTCTTCTTTGTTAATGCAAGGCTGTGTGAAAGGTTGTGGACAAATGGAACTTTTGTAAATCTAATCATATTTCAAATGTACTCAAGAACTTTCTGTTTAACAGAAGCCAGGCTTTTTCTTGCACAAAATGAAAAAAGACTTTAGCAATCCCACTCACATACCAGTTTGTCTTCACTGAAGGGCAGTTTTATTATTTTTTTAAATCACCAGTTTTCTTAAAGCTGAGCCTGACTTTCCTGAAGCAGTGAATAGTTGTCTGCAGACTGTAGGACCTTAGTGTACTCTGCTGAGGGAGCTCTGATCTCCCTACTGCCCTCACTTACTACCAAGAAGTGCCTAGGACAGAAGTGTCCCTTGCTTGTATCTAACACCTTGTACCTAATAGCACATGTGCACCCAAGTTTTCTGCAGTGCTTGGTAGGTAGGGCAGGTAGAGCCCATGTACAGCCATGAGAGAAATTTGTGGCAAGAATCTAGACCCTGTTCTCCTGATTTCTAACCAAGTGCTTGTCCCTCCCTTTGCTGTACCATCTCCCCATAGTAAGATTCATCCTACAATGTGATACTTCTTGTCAGTGATTTAGGGCATGTTCACCTTGATCCCTCCACTTAGTTGTCAGGGGGCACATTCAAAACTGCTGATGATTGAAGATGCTGCCTTCTTGGATTCTTGCTAAACAATTGGGAGAATGGTTTAGGAGGCATTGAATGTAGTGGTAAGGCTGGCTTGGGTTCTTGGGTTCAGTCATAGTCTAATTATTAGCAATGTGAACTTGGACCAGTTTCTTAACCTCTCTGGAACCTCAGTTTCCTCATCTGTAAGATGAATATATTAAATCAATCTCAGAGAGTTGTGAATATTAGAGAAAAATATATATACAGCATGGTAGGTGCTGAATAAATAGGAATCATCATTATCATTAGTGTTTACTAGAACTAAAGTTGTTTTGACCTCATCTTTGTTTTATCTTCACCTTCCCACTTTGTCTACCCTTCTGTTTCCTGTTATACTTCTCTTGTGGTTGCCTAAAGATATTTTCTATTTTCTGTCTCCTCACCCCTAATTTCTCCCCCTCCTTCCTTCTCTCTTTCATACTCTCTCTCATGTCTAATGTTATGGTATTCCCATTCTCTCTTTCATCTAAGAATCATAAAATTTCAAATCTTCAGTGGCTCTTGGAGATACTCCTGTGTGTCAGATGAGACAGCTGAAGCCCAAGGAAATTGACATTTATCCAAGATCACCAGGTAGTGGAATCCTGGAGAACTCATGTAGATACTCAGCATGCCTGCTCCTTTATGACTGTTTCTGGGGTTGAGCATGTGAGGGACGTTCATCCCCCAAGGGCCTGGCGAGGACAGGGATGTTACAGTGCTCATTCTCCCTGAAGGATAGTGTTTTTCGTCTTTCCTTTCTAACCCCTCAGGAACATTTTATATTTCAAAGCTTTTTGATAAAACAGCTAAAACAGCTCACCTCCTGGGGCAGCAAAACTCAGCTGAGATTTCTCCTGAAACTTTCTTGTTGTTGAACTATGGGTATTTAACATTTTTTTCAGTCATTAAAAAAATCTACAATTGCTCAGCAGGGATAGTACATCATGAATGAAGAGTAGTGGGCCTTTGATCTAGTTTTGTGTCTGCTTTCTCAGTAATAAATGGGCTTTTGTTATGAGGTTGACACTTACTGAGTTTGCTTTTCATTGGTCCATGGTGACTTGGGAGCAGCTGAAGCTGTGTTCTCTTTTCTTAGTTTGATAGCAAGACTATGACTTGAAACCTAACTGGACATTGCTGCTTAGGCCCTTTCAATATTCTGGGCATTAAAGAGAGAGAAAATTGTGTTCCATCTGGGAGAATAGCTTCCAAACTAAATGTCAGGTGATGGTTTAGCATAGTGGTGCCTGATATGATCCATTACAAAGGAGAGATGACCTATTGATTATGATGCTGAAAAGAGAAAAGCACATCCCTGAGAAAAAAAGCAGGAAAAAGTGGGGAGCCTGTAATGTAGCAGTTATCTTTAAGTCAGTGCCCTTGAGTAATGACAGATGTCTTGCACTGGCTCAGATTTCTTTGAATCAGCCTGGAAATGGAGCCCAATGCCACTACCATCAAAGGCAGCAGGAGTGATGATGTTAAAGAAAGCTATTTTGAGTAATGTTAATGTTGAGAAGAATGGCTTATACAACAGGACATCCATCTAGAATGTGGTCAGAAGGCACTCTGCAAAAGGGCGTGAAAATAAAGACTTGGGGAGCAGAACTGGCATAAACACGTCAAGAAGGCTTATTTGTGCTCTCAGATTGGCAAGGTGAGAGGCAAAGGTGCACGGAAGGCAGCTCTGGGGAGTGATAATGATGTTTGGAGCCTTTCACTTTGGTGCAGGTCACTGGTTCAGTTCAAACCCTAACTGCTGGAGATTGTTACGACTTGACGGCTGATGAGAAATCAGGTTCTGGCTTTCATTCGACTTCCTAAAAGTTGTCCCTGTAATTGGTTTCCTTTCCTGGAAGGCTGCTGAAGGCTGGGGATGGCAACAGGTCCAGAACTGTTCTGAGGCTAGGAGGGCATTCTGCTGGGATGGGGAGGGGAATACATGCTGGAAAGGGACAGAGAGGAAAGGCAGTGCAGTGAAGGGAGGTAAATGCTTTATTCTCTGGCCCCTGAAACTGCAAGGGTTGCAGGGATCCTGAGGCCAGCCTGTAGGCAGAACAGCTTGCAGACATTGGACAGAGAGTTCGACTAAGTCCCACAAAGAAATTCATGTTTGACCCACAAGCCTCTTTGTCTTTCTCGTATTCACCTCTAGCACAATTTCAGAGAGTCCTAATCTAATTTCAGGGCATGAGAGTGTAACTTGTGAGCTAGCTTCCTGATCCCTCGTTTAAGCCTCCAACCTTTCAGGTATTAGGCTGTTGTAAAGCGTAGGCTCTTGCACGGCAAAAGCTTGGCTCTTAGATTTCAACTGCTTTTCTTGGATTTTCTGCTATTGTCACCCCTTTCCTGACAGTGAATAGGAAAAGGCGAGTGTCAATAAGTAAGAGGAAATATATGAAATGAGAAGTCCATCAGTTATTACCTCCAGCTGTCATCCTGTTCCACTTCATTATGTGTTTCTTTCAACAATAACCTTATTCCGGGGCTTTTGAAGCCTGCAGCCAGATCAGCCGGTAGAACTACCTGTGGGTCCATTGGCTTCTCATCAAGGAGGAACTCTCCCTTTGGGCAATTTACAAATCCAAAAGCCCTGTGAAGGTCTATTTTGTAGAGTGAGACAATGGACAGAAGAAGGAGCCCACGAGAAAGCTGGCCAGGTCTAATATTTTATGGCTTATAACCTTTTGGTTACAAGGATGAGGGATGAGAGAAGAGAGGGGAAAAACTCAATACCCATCATAATAAGTAAGCAGTGTCATTTTTATATAGATGAGAAAATTTATTTGTTTGCTTTGTGTATTGTATTGATTTCATGTCGCTTTGCAGATGATCTGTTCCTGAAAAGTGTGCCTAGAGTGTCAGCTGCGTGATCATGGGCACATTCTCTCTCCTCCATGGATGTGAGGAGTTTGGTTTCTGATCTGGAAGGCCTGTAGCAGGGTGAGGAGACTGGTGTGCTAGAGCTACTGGTAAGCCTGGGAGAAGCCCAGAGAATGGTTTATACTTGTCTCTGGAACACAGGATTTGTGCAAAAGCTTACATGTTGGGGTACATTTCTTTGAGGGAGTGGCCCTGCCAAGGCAGAAGGTGGGATGGAAAACAAGGGTGGTGTTCTCCAGAACAAGTTGCTACATTTGTGCTCATTCTTGGAAGGAGGTAGATGTGTTTTAAGTATTTGTAAGTTTATTCTTCATTACACCTTGAATTCCCTGGGTGTAGCATCTGAATCATCTCTGTTCCCTTCATTCCTAGTGGCTGCCAGACACATAGTAGGTACACAGAAAATACCTTTATTATAAGAGTGAGTGAAGGGGGAGAACAGAGCATGGGGGTAGTTCTATCTTTTCTGAAAATGACGTTGGCTGCCTTGGCATATTTTCAGTCAGTTCCTACTTGGCCATTCTTCATAATACACTTAAGCATCTAGAAAGTAATCAAAAAACATTATGCTGAGTAGGCGAGAAACAGATCTCAAAAATTAGAACTTAGGCTTCCATATAATGATGAGGTTAAAGCTTAGTCAATAGAAAGGATGTTGGATATATTTGAAGAGCCTCTCGTCAGCATCAGCTTTCTCAAGCAACATTGGCTCTTCCTTGTGGAATCTGTTCCCCCAACAATCCTTGGGCTGCACTAAGGTGAACCATCCGTTTCAGCGAAGGGTGCTGCTCAGACCTCCCTCGGGGGTCCAGGGATTAGCTTTCTTCACCTGGCTTCCTGTTGCACATTCCTGACCTCATGTGAGCCTATCGTGTCACAGTTAGGCCCAATCAGTAATCTTTTAAAATAAACTTTGCCCTTTGAAAACCAGCCCTAAGCACTTTGCATTCCTCTCCTGTTTGAAAAATTCATTTTTATTTTACACTCAATTCTAAAAATACCTGAGTGTGTGGGAGGCCCAAGCGGTACAATTCAAAGCTATTCCAGTATGTGAGGGTCTTGAGGGCTTGACAATGAACTCCTTTAGGTGAATCCATCACCTTCATGGATTCAGGAAATGAGCTTTTTGAAAGACAAAGTTGGAGGGTAAGCATTCTGTCACTTGGCAGTCTCAACTCGGTAGAGGGCAGGAGGGCACCAAGATGCTAAAAGTTGTTGAGTTGAAAATGGCTGTGACATGTCTTAATTTTTTTTTCAAGATAGATGCAGTGTTTAGGCAGTATTGACTCCAAGTTGATTAATAATCTTCAGTGTGTTTTTGACTGTGCATGCAGAGATCAGGGGTTGATGCCCATTGTCTTCAGGGCTGGGCTGCTTGGTCCACAATTGATGCTGGCTATTTGTTCTCAGTATTCCCAAGATCAGGGAGTCTTGTCCAAAAGCCCCATAAATGGAAGACTATTTCTGGGTGTGAGTGAAGTAATATACTTTTTCCCTGTGCTTATAGTTGTCCCAAACTGGGTGGCAGAGGCCTAATCTCTGTTTTGACACTATGTCCGTAAATGTATAGTGAGATACATGCTGTTCAAACACTAAGCTTTTTGCACTCTGTTTATCTGATCCTTCTAATTAAAGTTACTTTCTACACTTGATTGGTTTTTAAATCCCAGTATTTAGCAATTAAACCTTCTTTATTCTAACAACTGGGTGGCACTTCCCTGAGTGATTTAGCACATGATGTATTATCTGCTGAACCAAGAACTGGATTCCTTGGAGAGCTTCTCTTACAGAATTTAATGTTTGGGTGTCCACTGTGAATGGACACCCACTGAGGAATTTGCAGATAGAACTGTGTGGATTCAGCTCAGGAGTGTATGGAGTAGGTTTGGGGAGATCCTTGATTTGAATTAGGAATCAGGAGATGTGATTTAATCCCCAGTGAGGCCACTCTTCTAGAGCTCCCTTAAGGTCTTTGAAGGTTGCTTTATCCACGTCTATGAGTCATTGTCAGAGCATGGTGGGTGCTGGTAGGGAAGCTGATGTGTCCCCACCATCACAGAGGGCACTTAGCTCGGCCCTGAGGTAGGCCTCCCTCGTGTGCAGAGTGCTTGATGCTGGCAGGTAGGATGCTGGCAAATCATCTCCACTTGGTTCTTCCCAAAAGCCTAGTCAAACCTCCACAAGGCTTTCCGTTACTCCATGTCCTCCTGAACAGATAGACCTGTGGTAGAACATGCAGGGAGTGGAGAGGGTGCTAATGTTGTAATCATAACCTCTCCCCTTATCTCATTAGAGTGAACTCTATTTCCTGTTCATATTTGTTAGATTTTTGAAGGACAGAGTTTTAGTGTCATCTTTTCCAGGGAAATAGAAGGATATTAAGTCAATGGCAGCCATTTTATAGAGAAAGGATGCATGTGTTTACCTCATCCTCCCCACCTTGCTCATGCTGCCCTCCCAGCAGACACACACGTGCACTCACACACAAATGTAAACACATGTGCACATGCATATATGCGCACACAGACGCACAGCCTTGCATCCTCAACGCCATTGAATCTGAGCCATCCAGAAATGCACGTGTACTATTATTCTGGCCTGTTCTCACTCTGGTGGGAGGACATCTTCTCAAAGTCTGGCGTCTGCACCCAAGTTTACTCAGTGACAGTGGCCCTTCCTGGGAGCCTGGTCCAACAACATAAGGCATTCTTTATTCGTTTGAGAGTGTTTTCAGTCTTTTATCCTCACATATGAGTCCACAGTGATGCTTTAAGTGAGGTTAAATTTCTGCCGGCAAGCTGATCTGATTCACCATGAGGTGATTAGCTCTGCCATCTGACACCAAGGACGGCGGGGTGCATCCTAATGTGTTTATTTCCTGTACTGTGAATGCAGATGCTTTAGGGGGTTTCTTCTAGATTTTTTATCCTTTCCTGAGGATTACCCCGTGGAGGACAATTGGAGCTTCTGAAGACCCACTGTAGTCGTTCTGGCATGTTTGTAAGCTTCCTCCATCACACCTCTGTGGCTGGAACTGATGGGTCTTCTTGCTCCTGGAGTCCTTCTGCAGCTGAGTTTACTGTTTTCACCAGGTGAAAAACTGGGCTGGTGAGTGGGGATAGCATGGGAAGCATGGGACCTGTAGGATCATCCCTGAGATTCTATTGTTCTGGGAACTTCTGGCTGAGATAGTTCTGGGTGAACTCACAGGCTGGAAGGGTCTCTAATACCTCCCTGCTGAAAGTGCTGTCTGAGGACCAGAGACATGAACATCATCCAGGAGCTTGGTAGCATGCAGAATCTCAGACCCCAACCTCAGCATGTTGGAATTGGAATCTGTATTTTAACAAGAGCCCCAGGTGATCTGTAGGGCATATAAGAGAAAACGACCAGTCAGCTCCTTCATCTTATGGGCTGTTCTTCTAATAACTGTCCCTCTGAGATATATTGTACTGAGAAAATGTCCAGGTGGGAAATGGAAAGGGAGCAACCCAGAAGACATTTGCAGCGTGGATCTCTGACCCTGGGGTCTCTGGGCGGCAGAAGGACGGAGGAACTCAGCATTAGGCGAAGGAATAGACAGTGATGTGAGCGGGTGCAGAAGGAAGCTCTGAGTGGACAGACTTCTTTGACATCCGTTTCTCCTCCTTTTCCACAGGTCAGCAGCCACTAACCTCATGGGTGCTCACTTCTAGGCTGGGTGATGGTTTTAAGAGACCTCGATCTCTAAGAGACTTACGGTGTGCTCATTTCCCTACTCCTGCCATAGAATTAAAAATTTAAAAAAACTATAAAACAGGTATAAAAAGTCTAATGAAATTCTGGTTCTCACCTTGATAATACTTTCATCCTTGCTTTAAAATAGCAAATGCAATTTTCATGTATGAGCCCCAGTTTTGCTGGTGCCCTAAGCATATCACTGGGGAGTCAGACCCTGCCCAGTGCACTCTTGTCCTGCCCTTGCTGTAATTTGAGTAGACTCATTTCTAACCCTCGATGAAACTAAGGTCCCAGCTCTGTGGCTCCCTCCAGTGACAAAGCCAGTTACTAGGTGCCAGCACCTGGTTTCTGAGGTTCCACCTGTTAAGGTACTTCAACTCAGTCACTGGTAATTCTACATTCACCTCGGCACAGCCAGTACCCTGAAGGAATCGTCAAAATAGCAGTGGCTTCCAGGGCTTGATACAAACTAGGATCTGTTTTGAATTTATCCGTATCTCAGTGTCTGGATATTGATGAGAAACAGACCTGACTCAGACTTGAAATAAGTCAACTGGTCATTCAACAACCAGCATTTCACTCCATGCCTGATAAGGATCAGAGGGACAAATTGGCTAGCTGCCAGACCCACAGGAGGCACACTTCAAGGAATGGGTTCCTGCCAGACCCATTCAGAAGGTCAACGTAGCCAAGAGGGAAAGGGGGAAGCTGCCCTCCCAAAGGCCATCCTCAGCCTCTAGTTCACTGCTGCATCTTGCTCAACACTGAGTCAAGGTTGGGATTAGAAGGACTAGGGAGGAGGTTAAGCATCATGGCTGCTTGTGACTTGTTAATCAGTTTTTGATGAACATCCTTCTTGCCCATGCTTAAAGGGCCAGCTTACTTATCACAAAGTCTTACTGGCAGTAAGCTCTCTTTTCCTGAATTCTATTGCATTTTTTAAGCTGTAAAGCTATCTCATTTGTGTGTGTGTGTGTGTGTGTGTGTGTGTGTGTGTGTGTGCGCGCGCGTTTCTGTTACCGAAATACTTGACCTGAAGGAAAAGGACAGAGCCTTGTTATTTTGCTAACCAAAGGAACTGGAGAATATCATGCCACTATATATGCATCTTCAAGGAGGTATTCAGTATAATTAAGCTTTTGCTGTGCCTAGCACCATGCTTGGCAAGAAGATAATTGACATACATCTGATTCAGTGAAGAGTCTGTAATACCATCAATCACAACTCACTGCTTCAAAAGTGGAAATTAGAAAATGTCTCTCTCCACTGCCTCACAGATGTTACCCTAGTAGACTTGAGAGTTCTCTATTCTTTGAAAAGTCATGTGACTTTTTAAAAATGATCAAGAATTTGTGAAACACCCCATGATGCTGAGACTTTTCTTACCGTAACCTTCATGGTTCTCCTTCAAGGCAACACTTTCTCACTAAAACTGTGAACTACAGCAATTGCTCATTCTCATCTTCATTGGGTGGTTACTACACTCCAGCCAGGATTCTAAGTAGCTCTACTTAAATTAATTAATTTAATCATACAGTAGCCTATGAGTCAGAATTATTATTATACCCATTTTACAGATTAAGTAACTGTCTCAAGGTCACCTAGTTAGTGGGGAAGCAGGAATTTGAAGCCAAAGAAATCTGGCTAGATGAGCCCCAAGCTGTTAACCACTGTGCTATCATCTGCTAACGGTATGGAGCCCTTGTAGTTTTTAAAATCTCTTCTTTGGCTTTTTTGCAGGGGAAGCTACTCATATCCTATGTGGTGGAACTGATTTCCAGCTATGAGTAAGAGGTTTAGCGTATAACGTCCTCCATCTCATTCTTCTAAGTGATATTCAGCTACTTAGGAGGGGTTTCCTTCTCTCCCAATGGCATGACTACCTCCGGTTCCTTTGGTTAGCAAAATAACAAGACTCTATCATTTTCCTTTATGTCAGGTGTTTTGGTAACAGAAATTGTCAGCTTCAGTGAAACATTATCCTAACTTCCAAGTTACAGAATGATTTTCCTCAGAGTTAATCAAGACCTGAGGGTTATAAAGGATTTAAAAAGCCCTTTTATCCAAATCTCCATCTAATTTATGATTCTCATTTATAATCTTCCACCAAGCATCATGTTGTATTTTGGTTTATCTTTTAATCAGTCAAAGGTGGCCTTGTGCTTGTTGATACTTCCAATAATTAAAATAAAAAATCTTCTTTTGTCTTGTTTTGAATCTTCCATCTCGCTTTCTTTTATTGTCTCCATCTTTTCTCCTCTTAGAACCTATCTGTCTGCTTGGCATGAACATCCAGTTTAATTACAGTAAAGGAAGAATCCCTTCTTTCAGTTATAGAATTATTAACTATATAAATTTAAATTAACCCAACTGCAAGTCAGAATTTTGAAATCATCTTTCTCAGCACCCCTTTGATGAAAGTTCATTTCGTCTACTGATTTTTCATACAATTATGTCGTCCATTTTCTTTTCTTTTTTTTAACAATTTTTTTATTGAGCAATAGTCATTTAACAATGTTGTGTCAAATTCCAGAGTAGAGGACAATTTTTCAGTTATACATGAACATACATATATTCCTTGTCACAACTTTTTTTAGCTGTGATCTACCACAAGATCTTGTATATATTTCCCTGTGCTATACAGTATAATCTTGTTTATCTATTCTACATTTTAAAATCCCAGACTGCCCCTTCCCACCCCTCTCCCCTTTGGCAACCACAAATCTGTATTCTATGTCTATGAGTCTGTTTCTGTTTTATATTTATGTTTTTTTTTTTAGATTCCACATATGAGTGATCTCATATGGTATTTTTCTTTTCCTCTTTCTGGCTTACTTCACTTAGAATGACATTCTCCAGGAACATCCATGTTGCTGCAAATAGTGTTATGTTGTCAGTTTTTGTGGCTAAATAGTATTCCATCATATAAATATACCACTTTTTTACCCAGTCATCTATTGATGGACATTTAGGCTGTTTCCATGTCTTGGCTATTGTAAATAGTGCTGCTATGAACATTGGGGTGCAGGTGTCATTTTGAAGTAGAGTTCCTTCTGGATATATGCCCGGGAGTGTGCTTCCTGGATCATGTGGCAAGTCTATTCCTAGTCTTTTGAGGAATCTCCATATTGTTTTCCACAGTGGCTTTCCTTGCTTTCCTCTCCCACTCTTAATGATTTAGATGTCTTCTTTTACAATTTTGTGTTTATTCTGTTTGGAATTCATGGTAGTTATCACCTTTCCAGTTATGAGTTTCTCAATTTTGTAGCATCCTGCTTCTTTTCTATTTAGAGTAGACTTGTCAATATTTCTTTTAACATGGGTTTAGGTTCCGTAAACTCTTTGAGTTTTTGCATGTCTGTGGAGTTCTTTATCTTTCCTTGTATTCTAAAGGATAGCCTTCTGAATAGAGTATCCTAGGCTACATCTTTTTTCATTCAGGACTTTGAATATATCTTGCCACTCCCTTCTGGCCTGTAGTGTTTGTGTAGAGAAGTCAGCTGAGAGCCTTATAGGGGTTCCCTTGTAACTCACTCTTTGTTTTTCTCTTGCTGCCTTTAGGATCATTTCTTTATCCTTGACTCTGGCCATCTTGATTATGATATGTCTTGGTGTGGGTCTGTTTGGGTTCTTCCTGTTTGGGACCCTCTGAGCCTCCTGTACTTGGATATCTGATTCCTTCTTTAGGTTTGGGAAGTTTTCAGTCATGATTTCTTCAAATACCTTTTCAATCCCCTTTGTTCTTCCTTCCCCTTCTGGAACCCCTATTATGCATACATTTGCATGCTTTATATTATCCCATAGGTCCCTTATATTGTTTTCATTTGTTTTTATTTGTTTATGTTGTAGGTAGCTCTTCTGATTGGGTGCTTTCTGTTGTCCTGTCTTCTAGGTCACTTATTCGTTCCTCTGCATTATCTAGCCTGCTTTGTACAGCCTTTAGGTCGGCTCTCATCTCAGCAAATGAGTTTACCAATTCTACTTGGTTCTTCCTTATAGCTTCTATTTCATTTTTGACATATTTTATATCTCTAAACACTATTTCTTTTAGTTCCTTCAGTACTTTGATCAGTCCTTTATTGAAATCTTGGTCATCAGTAGGCCATCAGTGTCTGTTTCCTTGATCGTGCTTTCAGGGGATTTCTCTTGTTCTTTTAATTGGGAGTGGTTCCTCTGCTTCTTCATATTGCTCATATCTCTGTGGCACTGTGGCTTAAGGAGTATCAGTTATCTATTGTGGTGCTTAAGGACTTTATTTATTTATCTGTCTAAAACCTATGCAGGAATAAAACCGGTGGGCAGGCAGGTCACTCCCCCTCCCAATGCTGCAGTCAAATGCTGTGCTCGGGCGAGGCAGGTGGGCAGATCACACCCCCTCCCAGCACCATGGTCAGGTGCTGCATTCCTGCCAGGAAGGTGGGTGGCTGCCCACCCTCTCCTGGTGCTGGTTGCTCCACTGCTCTGTGCAGCTGCCCGCTCCGCCTAGGGTAGGTGCTCCCTAGGCGGGCTGGGGGAAGACTGCAGAACAGCCCTACCCCTACTCTGTGCCAAATCTCAGCTCCTTGTTTGTCTTGGCGGTGCGAGTTCTCTGAGGAACCAGGGCAGAAAGATCCTATCTGCCTCGGCTGCCCAGGAGGTTGCGGCGCCCCGTGGTGAGGATTCAGGTCTCGGCCCTGCCACCCCCCACCCCCGTCCAGGCGGCGCTGTGCACAGGAGGAGATGGCGGCTGTGGCTGTGCCCCACCTCTATTCTCCTAAGAAGCGCCAGTAATGGCACCACAGGGCTGAGGAGACTAAGGCTACGGAGCCTCTCCCCGCCAGGTCACACCACCTATGTTGCTTTGCTTTTTTCGCAATTTATGGGGGACCAAGGTTGTTCTGCTCCGTATGCCCTCCCAGCCATGGCGCGCAGCACCCTACAGTCTCGCAGGGCTGCCTCAGTTGCAGCCACCCCAGTCCTCCACCCGGTTCAGGTGGCCTGTCCCAGTCCCCAGCTGCTGGCTCGTGTCTTGGGTTGGGTTTTGCAGGGACCCTCTGTGCCTGTTTAACTTAGTTCAGTCAGTCAAGGGGTGCTCGGGGCAGATCTGAGCCTCAGAGGCTCCCCCATCCTGTTGGCCTCTCCATTGGAGGGGGGAGACCCAGCAAATGAGCACCAGTCTTCCTTTCCCGCTCCCTCCCTGCGGGACTGGTCCCACACTGTTCTGCTTGTTCTTCTTCCTTTTTTCCTTTTCTCCTACCAGATTTTTGGCGTCTTTGTCTTTCGAAGAGGGCGATGTTCTGTCGGAGTTCGGCAGGAGCTCTGGTTGGCTGAGTGGGTCCGTAGATGTGAGTTTTGGTGTATTTGTGGGAGAGGGTGAACTACAGGCATCCTTCCACTCTACCATCTTGCTTTATGTCATCCATATTCAAAGAGAGGCCATATATACACTCCTGAAACCATTTAAGTGTTGTCTCTGGTTTTCATATTTTTCTTCTCATCTGCAGAGAGGTCCTTTTGTATTTTTTTGGAAGAAACTTGTCAGCTGTGTGACATTCTATCTTTACCTCTTAGGCCCACCTCAGAGTCTAAATGTCAGCATTTTATGGAAAAAGCACTGGGCTAGAAGCCAAACAACCAAGTGTGTCCTGGTGTGAATTATGCCCTGGGACCCCGGTCAAAGCATTAACCTTTGGGAATCCTGGTTTCCTCCTCAAGAACATGGGCATTCTGCCAGCCCTTCCCTTGTCATGGGATTGTTGAGAGGCTCAAAATAGAGCACTCAGTAAACTGTAATATAGGTTGGTAAATATAAAGCCAAAGCCCTGGTTTCCCAGAATGGGTATAAAGTGGTTAAATATGGAGAATGGGGATGAGAAGTCAGAGAGCATGAGGACCCAGACTCTCAACTTGACGGTTGATTCTTGTCTATCTGGAGCGTGTGTATGCAGATATCAGGGAGGAGTTGAGATCAAGTTGCTTCAAAGCTGAGCAGACCTTTTAGTCAGAAGTGTGTCAGTCAGGGTGTTTCAAAGCAACACAGGGAAGAAAATGAGCTGGCAATCATTTGTACAAGTTTATGAACACTAATTAAGCATCCTGTTTGTAATAGCACTGAAGACAGAGTAACACAAACCTTACCTGGGCCATTTTAGGAGGTGGCATTAGTCAGAGGTATGTTACTCTGGCCACAACTGTGCATTGCCTCCAATGGATCTAAGCATTGTCAGGAACCTTACTTATCTTTTAGACATTTTCTTCAGCAGAATTAACCATCAGTTGGATATCCTGTCAAATTGTGTTTTTCCCAAGATTTTTATAACTCTGGTGCCATCCTATGTCTAAGAACTTCTTTTTAAAGAAGTCTTCACATTAAAGAAGTCTTCACAGATCCTCTTCCCTCTCCTGTTCCCTTCGAGATTATAAATTCATTCTTTCTCCTTTAAAGTCCTATTTTTAATGATGCTTTTTGAAAAGATAATTGAAAAAAAATAATTTTATGAGGAAATCTAGGAAACAAAAATTAGCCAAAATGCACATAGTGCTTAATGCAATAAATAGTTCAGTTGTCATTTCCATCATCCATCCCAATGGATGAATGTTTTCTGTGTATTTCTTTGAAAAATAGCAAGTCTTTTAGTTATCAGTAATTCTTAATTTTATACCAAAGAAACCCATCCTTGTGTAATGTTTTGCCTTCTGTGGCATCAATGGCGATGCCTTTTGGGGAAATCTTCCAGCATACTAATCAGTGAAGTCAGAGCTGAGCCCTTCCAAAGGGCAGAGGCTTCCTCTCCCCAAACAGAGGGGAGCACTGAAGTCACTCTAAGAACACAGGCTTCTGAGGGATCATGTTAGCCAGTTCTCTGTTTCTAGTCAGACTTTCTCACTCCTTACTCATTTCTGAGCAGTAGCTGTAGATCTAGTGGTATATTGGTAAATGTTTAGCAGTTGGCACCCTGTGTATGCGTGTGTCTCTATATGTATAGACACATGCATTTAATGTGTATTTTACTGACATGAAAGATGTGCAGTGCACAATTTACAGATAATAATAAGTATTTTTTCTTTGTAAATTCAACTTCATTCTCACAGAATGCTTCTGTTGATTTTTGTCAATTTAAAAAATTTGTAGTCAGCATATGGTTGTAGTTAACAAATGAGTGGAGTTCCAACATCAATGTTGGTTGATAGTTCTATTTATGTTAATAAGTAAGACAAACATGAAACAATAAGATATAGGTTGGAATTCCAGCACATTGTTATTGTGAGTCCCATTTTCCTTGAGCTCTTGAGAAGAAAGAAGGTTTCGCCCATGTCCAACCCAAAGCCCTCAGGTTGCATGTTAAGCCAGTCCTCGGCTTTGAACACAAGAACAAATAGAAAAACACTGTTATGACCTGGGAGAGGAAAGAGCACTCGAAGAATTGAGATTCACTTTTTTTTACATTCTATTATTTTGTCAAAATTGGTACATGTCTGTAGTTTAAAAAGGCAAATGGTATACAAGACTCATCAATGAACACAGCAGTCCTCTGCCTCAACCCTTTGTTTACTAGGCATGTCAAGATGTGCCTTTCTTTTCCCTCCACTCTCTCCATAGTGTTATGTTTTAATTTTGTTCAAATCAATATTCATTGTTTATATTATATGGCAATGCAAATGAGATTCATGGCTAAGCCTTTCTTTTCCTTTCATGCACAATCTTTTATTTTCCCCAAGGGTTTTATTTTGTTTTTGTTTTGTTTTATATTTACATTTAGATTACATTATATTCTTCTGTATTAGCTTAGTTTCCTCTGAATTTATCATTGTTTGAATTCCAAACTCTCTGCCAGTTGTCTAAATGTCTGCTCCACATACCAGATGCATTCATTCGCCTACCAATCTCATCTTCTTTAAGAAATCTCTCCTGGAACCCTCTTCTCTGCTCTGAACTGGATGGGTTACCCTCTGGTATCTGGGCCCTCCCTTCTACCTCACCCAGAAATTCCCTTGCCTGTCTTGTGTTAGACCTCTCTCTGTCAGCATCCCACTGATACTGGTGGAGCTCATCCACGTGTAGCGTCCTGAGAAAGAGTATTAGGAAGATAAAACACTTGAGACCTTGTATATCCAACAAAGCCGTTATTTTACCTTCATATTTGATTGGTAGTTTCTCTTAGTATAGAATTCTAGGTTGGAAGTCATTTATCTTCAGATTTTTGAAGGCATCACTCCATTGTTTTCAAGCTTCTGGCATTTCTATTGAGAAGTTCAAAGCCATTCAGATTCACAGTCTTTGGAATGGGATCTGTTTTATTTTCCTCTCTGAAACTTTACTTGTGTCTTGCCTTCTGTGTTTTAAAATTTCATGACACTGTGCCTTTTCAGTTTATTTTCATATTGTTGTATGGGACCCCTTTAATCTGGAAATTCAAGTTTTTCAGTTGAGAAACATTTCCTTGAATCATTCTGTGGTTAATTTCTTTTCCGTGTATGTGTGTGTGTGTGTGTGTGTGTGAGAGAGAGAGTGTGTGTGTGTGTGTGTGTGTTGTTCTCTCTGGAACTCTTATTATTAGCATGTTGGGCATCCTGGGCTTGTCATTTACTTTTTTCTGTCCTATTTTCTCTCTCTTTATCTTATAAACTTTTTTCTATTTCAACCATAATATTTTTAATTTAATCAGTCCTTTTTTTTTTTTTGCTCTTTTACTGTTCTTTTTCTATATTACCTAGTTCTTGTTTGCATAAATGCAATGTAGCTTCTTTTATATCTTTTAGGGTATTGAATATATTCTGAATATAAAATGTTTCCCTTGAACAATTCCTGTTAGATTGTTTTTATTCTGTGTTTGATTTGATTTCCATCTTTCACATTAGAGACTTTTCTCAGATGTCTATGGACTCTAGTTTCTGCTCTTTTTAAGAGCAGAGCATTCAAATGCTGTCTAGAAGCTCTGAGCTTGCCACTGGGACTTGTCATTGTGGGCATCACTGTAGGGTGTGCCTGGGCTATTTTGTTGGAGAACCTTGATGTCAGTGTCTTTAGGTATTTCCTCTTGTGTTGTTCATATCCCCCTAAGAAAGCCCACCTAACCTCGTGCTTACAGGTATAGGCCTGGTGACCACATCTGTGGAAACCCAGTGGGGAAGAAGTTTGGAAGTCTCGGCATTTAAGATATAAATATCCACTCTTCCCCTCTGTGTCCAGTACTCTGCTCTCTTCCTCTAGTTGTACCTAGTGTCCCCTGGACCATGGGGCTCCATTTCCCTCAGTCCAGAGAGCCAGCACACCTCCCATTCCTGCTGTGGGTCCCACTGCTTTTCGAGTAGCCTTCAATCAACCTTCTTTGCTTAGCTCCCCTTCCATCCCATACTCTCAGAGGTAGTAGATTTAATTCCTCAGCCTTTTAGGGGGTTCTGCTGGGGAAATGGGGCTGCTTCTAGGCCCCCACAATGTCAGCTGAGGATACAGCTTCCTCAGATCTGTTAAATCAGTTAGATATCAGCCTAGTCATCCATTTGCCACCCAGTTTCCAAACTGTTGTTGCTGTTGTCTGCTTCCTCATTCTCTTTGTACGTGGGAGTTTGTACCCCTCTTCCTTCCCATAGCATTTCAGTGCACGTGTACTTCACAGTACCGCTTTTTGTGTGTTACAGTTCGCTGAATATATCTAATCTATCCTCTGAAGGAGGAGATGCATCCCTTGTGTTTAATAGTCCTTAGTACTTAGCAGTGATAGACAGTATATGCTAAAATGTACTTACACTGAGGACAGTTCAGTGGCCTGGCAGGCACAGGGCTAGGTGCTGAGGCTCAGACATTGAGGGCCCAGTCTCTGCCCTCAAGGAGCTTATGGTTAGGTGCGGTTTTCTGGGTTTAGTTCTGATTGCTGGCATCTCAGTGGCTAAAGAAAGAAGGGCTAGTTCTAACCACAAGCTTTCCTTGCTCTCCCTTTATCAGAAAAGAGACATGGAAGGAAGTGAAAGACAGCCTAGAAACAAAGAGATACAGTGTCTGTAGTTGGTAAAAAAAAAAAAAAAAAGGCAAGACTGAGGTAAGAATGAAAGTGAAGAGACTCCAGTCCCTTTTCATACTCTTTTTTGCCTTTTCTATATGAAAGATTGTTTTTTGATTATGCAGTAATACAAGCTCTTTCTGTATTTGAGAATTAGAGACAGAAGTTAAATTAAAAGCATAAAGTTGCTGATAATCCTACCACCTTAACCCATTCTGTTATAACTGTGTATATATACAAATACACACACACATAATTTAATGACAGTAGTCATACTGAGTACAGTATAATATACTGCTTTTATATTCAATATGACATTGTGAGCTTTTCCTACATCACTAAATTACCTTTGAAAGCGTGATTCTTAATGACTGTAAAATTCTACTGTGTATTTTAAATTATTTAGGCTTTAAAAATTATTATTATTAATAATGCTTTAATTAATTACATAAAATATCATTTTAACCCATTTCTAATTATTTCTTTAGAATTTATGTAAGTGGATTTACTGGGTTATGGACAAGGCATTTTTAAAAAGATCATAATGCCTATTATCAAGCAGTCAAACAAAAAAGTTGTACTCATACATAGTACCACCAACAGAGGATAAGAGACACTATTTCTCTAGTCCTTCACACTGTGTGTGTGTGTGTGTGTGTGTGTGTGTGTGATTTCACAAGCAAATTTCATTTTTTAAGTTTGCATTTCCATATTTGGTTTAACTATCTCCTCATTTTTCTAGATATTAAGTAACTTTTTAATTACTAGTTTGTTCAGTTTTGCTCCTTTTAATATTCTTAGGTTTATAATTTTTAATTAATTATTAAGAACTTTATATATCAGTGTAATCAACCTTTTGTTGTGTCTTTTCCTATAATTTATTGTTTCTTTTTTTTTACATTTGACATCTTCTGACTTATACAAATCAGTAGATTTTTATGTAACCAAAGCTATCCTTCTTTGATGCAATTTCTTCTTGATTTATACTGGGAAAGTATACTGAGTACACGTCCTAACAAGAACATGAGTAGGTTTGTTTCTCAAAAAGCCACCAGATTTTCCTGTAGTTGCTCAATTACCATTTATTAGGTCCAGTTTACTTTGGAATCTGAAGGCTGGCTCAGATGCTGGATGTGAAGATTAGGCTCTTTAGAACTCTGGCTCCCTTTGCTAAATCTGTCCATTGTCCCCTCTGCTGCTTTCACAGAGAGGATGTGCTGGTTGCTGGCAGAACCACAGACATTGCCACAACTGTCATCAGATCTCTAAACCATGAAAATTCCCTGGTAGCCCCTTGAGATACTCCAGCCTATAATCCACCTTAATTTGAAAGTCCTAGGATTCTCCCCAGAACACTTGCTTAAACAAGAAATAGTAAAGTGCTCCAGGTACCAGCTGACAGCCGGATGGTAACAAGTCATTTTTCTCTCCTTGTAGCTACCTAATGAGTAATCGTCAGAACTTCCCCCAGACTGGGGCTCAAAAACGAGCAGTGCTCCTTGGAGTTATGTCCTTTCATCTTTCCTGCTTGACATCCCTGTTGATAGGACATGAGATGCCGGGCCAGATGGCGCTAGGCACATTATACAGATGAGTGGCAGGAGTCCAGGTGTGCCAAGCAGGGGGAGGAGGCAGGGAAGAAACTGGATATTTCATCACTGGCGTGTACTAGAAAGAACAGTTCCAGCTGGGGCCTGTCTCTTCTTGAGAGCCTAGGTGATTGATGTTCTAAACAGATTCTGAAATGCCTGTTTCACTAAGGGTTCAGGAAAAATGAATACATGCATCCTAATAACTTCATCTTCCATTATGAAGAGAGGAAGTATAGTTTGTGGTGGAAAGAGTGCTGTGCTAGGAGCCAGAGGCCCTGGGTTCTACTCCCTCATAGGGTGACCATTGTGCTGGTTTGCCTGGGATTGACGGAATGCCCAGGACACAGGTTGCCTCATTTTAAAATTGCCACAGTCCTGAGAAACTGATATGGTTGGTCTGTTAGGCTACTATGTGGCCATGGTCATGCCATTGATCCTGCTGACCCCCTGTCCCCTGACATCTATCCCTGCTATGCCTTTTAAAATTTGAAGTAAGAATCACCACGGTATTGGAAGGCAGAGCAAGTTAAAAGTTGGGTGACCTTGATCAGGTTACTTAATCTCTTTAAGCTAAGTCTTATTTCCTTGTCTCTACAATGAGGGTAATACTAGTGAATATCTAATCAGATTACTGTGAAAATCAAATGAAAAGTGAAAATTATATGTAAATTCCTGATCATTACTACCCCAGAGAGAGTAATGAGGATATCATTACCCTCATACAGTTGAAGAAATAGAGGTTTTTCAAAGGTATACAACTTGCCCAGTGTCACATAGTAGGCCATATTAAATGTTGACTGTGGTTCTCATTATTAATGCATGTAGACCACTGTCAAAAGTAGACTATACCAATGTCATTATTACTGGACGAGCCCTTGAATTTAGGGATGTCACTTCTGCCCTCTGGGTTGGATTGCCCTTGTCCAGGAGCCAGGAGTCTCAGAAGGCCAGGGTGTACAGTGGCTTCTAGAAGAGCCTTCTGGAAGCTGAGCTGTGGGCTGGTTAGGAACCACACTCAGAAGCTGGCAGTAAATATCTCTTCCTCTTCGCCTGGACATGTGTTCCAGTCTGTCAAGGACAGGTGGATGCTTCTTATTCACAAGTATATGCTGCAGGTGAAGTATATAAAGAAATTTGTATATAAAGGATTATATTTAATAATAATTTATTAAGCTCCAGCTCTGCTTCAAGCCTGATACTAGTTGCTCTGCATACAAAGATGAGGAGGACTCAATTCTTATCCTTGAAGGGTCACAGGCCTGTTTTGGAGATGGTTCCACGTAGCTTTTGACATTTGTTTAGGTGCCATAGTGGAAGTGTGTGTGCAGTGCTGGGGAGCCCAAGGAAAGCACTGACTTCCTAGGATATGTCTTGAAGAATGAGTAGGGGATGGTGAGGAAGAGAAGAAAGCTTCAGAGAGTGGAGAGACAATTCTCAAATATGTGAAGAACAGCTTGTATGGAGTATACGGAGTGATTCTTGGTGGCTGGGGAAGAAAATAGATCCTACACTGTGTTAAGTTTGAATGCCCGGCTTGCAGGTCTGAGAGATCCAGAGCAACCTAAAGGACACTGAACACCCTGTGAAGGAGTTTGGCTTTGTTGGTTATCCAACCTATGTGCTCAAGGAAGACAGAGAAGGTCAGATTTCCAAATATGAGCTTGCTTTGTCTACACAGATTTATCTTCAGTGCTGTTCCCCACAGCATTGTTTATACTAGCCAACATTAAAGTTGTGGATTCTGTTGAGTAAATTTTGCATTCATACAATAGGATATCATACAACTATTTAAAATTGTATTAGTGATGTATATTCATTGGCATGAAAAAGTCAAGGGTTGACCCCGTTTAGGGAATCCATTGAGAATATTGGATTAGGGTTAAGGGAAAGTTGCATTGTATTTATGGCTGAACACAAAGAGGGCACAGGGTGTCTCTGATCTCTGTCCTCTCACCTGTCCTTTGGAGACTGTGATCTCCTTCTCCCAAGGTGACTGTGAGGACAAACTAAATGAGTTGTTACTGGAGCAAGTTCTACGAATTCTTGAAAGTGAGCAATGGACCCCTGAAGAAAGCCATTTCTTTCCCTCCCCTTTCTTTCTTCCTCTCCCATTTATAGCTTCCCCAACCCTTCCTTCTGCCCAGCAAATTGACTCTGGCCTTATTATCTGGAAATAGGAGCCAAGACTCCCTTTTGGTGTCCTGCTATTAGGGGACATGGGTTAAGATTTCAGGGATCTCAGAGGACTGAGACAAATCATAAATAAATATGGATTGCAGCCCTCAAAATGACACAAAAGGGACAACAAGACAGTTCTCTCCACCTTTCTGCTATAGCCTGTGACCTGTCAGGCAGGCCAACTGGTCTCCTGCAGCAGAGGTGCCATGAGCTCCTCCACAGGCAGCTGGGTCTCCAGCATCTGATAAACGTGGGAGCTGAGCTTGGTTTGATGGGGAAACACTTAATTTCCTGGTTTATGAAGCACTCATTTTTATTAGCTATCCTATTTCATTAGGCCTCATTCATGGCCTAGGAAAATCCCTATCCTTGGGGCTCTCAACGTTGAGATCTCCATCAAAGCAGAGAGGTGCTCAGGGCGGTCTCATCTCTGGGGGAAAGCTGACTCTCAAAGTGACTGAAAAGAGATAATGGCATTTATAATCATTGTAATAACACTAGTTTGGTGTCTATCATGGGCCTGATGCTAGACTGGTAACTTACATGTCATCTAATCTTCAGAGCACCCCGATGTGGTGGATATCATTACCCTCATTATACAGTTGAAGAAATCGAGGTTTTTGCAAAGGTACACAACTTGCCCAATGTCACACAGACAGAAGGTGGTGGTACATGACCTCTACGCAGGTCACCTGACTCCAGAAGCCATTGTTGAGGCACTGCTGTAGATACCTGCACCTAGGAAGGGCCTTAGAGCTCTCCTCATCCCCAGCTTCCTTGTGGGGCTGGGTGTCTTCAGCTAGTTTCTTAAGCCTCCCTGTATTCCCATTTCCTCTTCTGCTTCACAGTTTAGAGGCACAGTGGGTATGTCTCCAAGAGCTGCTGTATTTTAAATGCTGACATCATCACAGTCATAACTGAGTTCTAACCAGTCTCTTACTTTCTCTCTCCTGCAGTAGGGATTTGGCACCACGCTTTTCTCTTGTCAGGTGGATTAAAGGTTACAAGTTGCTCCACAATATATACTCATGGGGCGACTGCAAAAAGCAACCCTCTGCTCAGCTATTAAAATAACCTTCCCTTTGTAATGGATTAGTTATTTCACCAGTGAGGCCCATTTGAAGGGAGATCATGAGATAATAGACTGTCAAGCAGTTGAGCAATGTTAAGGTCAATTGTACTGGAGGTCAATTCATTTAAACAATGGACTTGCTTCTGTCAGGCCTCATAATGTTGATAATAATAACTTTGGTTTAATGGAAGTGTTCAATGATGTTAGAGAAGAATGAACTATTAGATGTTCAGATTAAGTATTGTCTAAACTCAGAAGGTTTTTGGAGCTGGTTTGGTCATAGCAAATGCAAAATCCTCACCTAGGGGAAACTGACTTTAAAGAACAGCTGGATTTAATGTCAAAGGCAAATGATTTTCTTTCCCCCCTTTACCAATTGACTTGAATTTACACTGTGCAGACTGTGATTATTCCCTGACTCTATATTTATAGCTTCTCATTTGCATTTTCCAGAATAATTAAGAATTTAACCTAGAATGGGCCATTTTTGAGTGGAGGTGAATGCTTTCTGATTTTTAAATGAACCTTCTAAATTAGACACTAAATATGCATTGTATTCTCCTTGTCTCCTGTTTAAAGTCCTTCTAAACTTCTGGACTCATTATGGGAACCAAAAGGGAGAGATGGAGAGATTGCTTACTCCATCCAGAAGTTTGTCTTCGTCTAGGGGGATGACTCTTGTCCACAGAGGGCAAGCTGTTTCACAAATATGCCCCTCTACCTGAGCTCAGGTGGAACCAGAGGATAAGCCCAGTGGTCTCTTTAAAGAGGACACCAAGGGACTCCTCAGTGAGTCCCCAGCAGACAGCAGAAGGGGAAGGCAACTCCATAGTTTTTGCTTAAATTTCACTGGAAATCATTTCTATACCATTTCTGCTTTGGATGCTAGCTCTGGCTCTTGCTTGTGCCTCTAAAGGATTTACTTCTCCAGGAAGAGTGTAACTCTGTACTCTCCCGAGTAAGGCTGCCCTCCAGGTTCAGCTGAGAAGGGGAGAGCTGATCCTCAGAAGTGCCTGCTTTCCCAGTGGAGAGTCCTCATCCTTATTGTTGCCCTCATTTGGCGCAGGAGGGCTGAGGCTCCAGGGGTTTCCAAACCCCATCACAGAGGGCTGGAAAACCTAGGTACTCCACTCGCAACTGTCTGCCTTAGACAGCTGGTTACTCTCCCTTTCTGCTGTGTTACCTCCCACATTTATAAATTGGGCCTATTATCTTGGTTCTTCGGCACCAAAGCCCTGTGTCTGCTCCCTAAGTTCATTCTCTGTTAGTGGGTAAGGGCCATTCAGGCTCAGTCACCCTGCACCTGCTAGATTCCACAATGTAACAGTAGTTCCTGAGAGAGGGGATGTAGTCCCTCTGGGAGTGTGTGTCCTGTGTCCTTGGAAGGCATGATTAAAGCGGCAGAAATAATTCACCAGAGGTTTCTGGGAAACCTGCAGCCATAGGCAGTTGTTTCTTTCCTTAGAGCCGAAGGGAAGGTGGTACACCATGAGGCTCTGGAGGGCTGTAGGCATGAAAACAGCCAGAGGCTTCTTCAGAGTTCCAGGATGGATACAAGGGTGTGTTGAGGCTTGTTGAAGACAGCTCACCTGATTTTACTGTAGGTTAATGAGTTGTCTGCAAAGTTCTGTGCATTCCAGGGTCCCAACACTCCTTCCACTCTAAACAAAAATGAGCAGGAATCCCAACATTTGTATCTACAGTGCCTGCTGCAGGCGAGACAAATGCCAGTCAAACAGGGCAACCCATGAATCCATATACTCACCTGGACCAGATTATAGGCCAGACTAGTTAACAAAGAGCACAGGGTAGGGCTTTATGGAATCTAATGGGTCCATGTTGCTTTTGAAGTCCAGCACTTGGGGCATTCCCAGAAAGGGTGGGCCTCGGTGAAGTTCTGCACTGGGGGAGCTTGTCCAAGAATAATAATACTACTTGTTGACATTTAGCAAGCCCTTACTATGTGCCAGATGTGGCAGTCAAGAGTATAACATGCATTTTCTTACTTCATCTTTACCCAATAACGATGCAAGCACTATTATTATCCCCCATATTCAAATGAAGAAACTGAGGCTTTGAGGGGAAAATAGCTAGCCTGAGGTCATCCAGATGATAAGTATTGGAACCAAGAGTCTCACCCAGGTTAGTCATGTGAAGTCCAGAGACAGGCTGAACATATGGAAAAGTATGTGTGTGAATGGGCGGAGGAAAGGGGCAGGTGGCGAAAGGGGAGGAGATTTTGCCTACTTCAAACATTTGTCTTGAATTGTGCTGACATTCTTGTGACTATGGAAAAAAACGTATATGTGTATATGGAAATTCACAAAATGGACTGTATTTATCATCACTTTCTTCCGCATGGTTTGGGCTGTCAGACAAGATTCTCAGTATAAATTGTGATCAACCATTGCTGAATGGACCTCTGTTTATCTGAAGGGCCTATATAAAATTCTCAGCCAGAGTAAAGCAGTTATCAAAGCTAGTTCTTTAATATCAATGAGCCAAAAAAAAAATATTCATGCAACATCAATGAATAGACCTGTCCTGAAGATCTGGTAAGTAACTCGCCTTTAGAATTCAATCTTCCCACTTTCTAGCTGGACAGAATGAGGCCAAGCATCTTGCCTGGTCTGAAAGCAGGAGTAGAATTGTGGCTGAGTAAAATACTTCTAGCTTAGTTACACTTCATGTGGCTTTATCTCCATGAGAGTAATAGGCAGGGGTTTTAAAAAAAAATCCTATAATACTTCCTTTGTTTTGGTTGCAAACATGCTGTTGATAACAGCTGTTACCAGTGTACAGTGTGTTTGTTGTTGAGTAATTATGTTTTGCTTTCATATTGGCAAAGCTATTATTTGCACTCTTAGGAGCAGTGGACATCTTGTGCTTACAAATGAATTAATGTGACAATTAATTTTGACTTTGGAAGCAGTGATTTATTAATAGTTTCATCTGCAGTATTGTTAAATAAATACTCAGATCTGTTCAACATGGTACCTATCATTAATGGGTTCCTCCAGGTACAGATTCCTCAGGGTCATGTAATACAAAGGACCAGATTATAGAAAAGAGATAGAAATTAGGGACATCTTTTTTATGATTTTTCAATGCTGTCCAAAAGCCATAGAGTATTACTGATTTAAAATGGTCAGATTGGTCATAGCCAAACATTTGAAACTCTCCAGAGAAGATGTCAAGGCAAAGACTTCCCTAGAAGTCTAAATCATGTGCTTGCACACGCACATGGAAACACGCATGTGTTTCCATAGATCTTTTATTTCTCTAGAACATCTTAAGTAAGTACCTGGTGGAGGGCTCAGTCAGTGGTATTGCTTGGCTGTTTATTATTACTTACCATTTCTTGTGTACCAGGTACCATATAGTCAGCTAAATCACCCTCTAAATTGGATAAATGGAAAGGCAGACAGAAAACCTAAGTTAGGTGAAGGATGATGAGTATTTTCAAGGAACTAGAAGGTACAGTAATGAAGAAAAAAGGTCTTGTGTGAAGATCCTACAAACTTGCATTTAAATTGGTTAACTTCAGAAAAGAGATGAGGCTAGCAAGCAGTGAGGAGTTAGCTTAGACACGCAGAAGAAAGGGGATGGTACATGAAAGACTTCCACTTGGCAAATAATCTAGTGCCTTCATTATGTGCAAAGTGAAATGTGGATTGCAAAAAAAAAGAGAGATACATGGCTTTTTTAATCCTTGGAGAAGTCAATTGGAAGACAGTGTACACCAAACATATAAAGAAGCAGTGGTTTCCACATACATGAAGGGACCTCATAGGACATAGTGAGAACAAAAGGAAAACAAAACTTTGCCTTTGAGACTCTTCCAGGCAAGTCTGAAATGTCCAGATAATGGGAAACTTGATGATCTAATGGAGGAGGAAATGTATTTTGTCTGAAGCCTTTTTTATTAGGAGGAGAAGAAAGAAAGAAGCAATAGAGAGGAGGAGGGGGGGTCACCCATGGGGATGAGTGATGAATGAAGCAGGAACAGAGCCTAGAGAGAGAAGAAGAAGCCAAGGAGAGTGCCAGGTCCTATGTGCACACACACAGAAAGACGGGGAGCAGAAAGGAGCCCAAGGAGACTTCATTCACAGGATGCAGATCCTACTCATCTCTGATGCATCCATGGGCATGGAAGCCGTGGGGTCAAATCACGGTCCCAGACACAAGTAGGACAATTCTGATCCTCAGAAAAGGCTTGTCTAGGGCCTCGTTAATCAGAAACCATGGTTGCACCATAATGCTAAAGTGAGCACCAACTCTGAGGCCAGCAGACAGCCATTCCTGTAGCCAGTGTTGAACCAAAACTCAGCCAACCCCTCCATGCTCCCCAAATAAGAGTACTATGTATAAGGTGTGAACATTGTCTCTTAGGACTGTGTGGGAATTTTCTCAGGTGCAAAGAACTGAGAGTAAGATCATGTCTGTCCAGGACTCAGAACCTTCTAGATCAAGGATCAGAAACCGCAGTTGCAATGCCCTGTGAGCTAAGAATGATTTTTACATTTCAAAGCATTGTTAGAACAAACAACAGCAACCAAAAAGAAAAAAAAGAAAGGCAAGTTAAAAATGTGCAACAGAGGCTGTTATGTAACTTTCAAAGCCCAAAATATTTACTATCTGATTCTTTATAGAAAAAGTTTTCTGACCTCTGCTCTAGAGGATTCCAGCACATTTAGGAAAAATCCAGATAGTGTTGACAGATCTGACCAAAAAAAAAAAAAAAAAAACAAGGAAACTAACAACCCCCCCCCCAAAACCAAAATGAAGTCCACCGTTTTTTTTGTTCCTGTTTTTGTTTTCCTTTTTAGTTTCAATGCCTACATCTGTATAATGGGGGGAAAAATCTTCCTTGCCTTCCTTACAAAGATGCTACAAAGTAACAAGATGTAAAATGCTTTGAAAACATTTAAAGCATTTCAGCCAGATTCAGGTGGCTTATTATGTTTAGGTGTTAGTGCCAAAGTAAATGTTTTCTTTTCTTTTGGAACATTTAGCATCAAATTCATGGCCTGGAATTATCAAAAACTGATCAGAAAAGTTTCTCAGAGTCTTTCAAGGGCACCCCGTTACAGTGTAGTCTAGTTTAAACCTTGGGAAGTTGCAGGCTGAAATTGGAAATCGCCTTGGGTAATGGAGAGCCAAATTGGGCCTTAGAGCAGAGAGCAGGGTGACTTATTTTTTAATGTTTCCAACATGAAAGAACACAATTGATTTTTTTCCTCCTTAATCCTTCCAACTCCCTAGCTTTTATTGTTTCTAAAATAAGATAAACCAAGCAGGTGTTATTTCAGCTCTGTAAACAATCTTTATTTTTCTGGCGGATAGGAATAGAAATTGAGATGGAGACCAGGCTTGGAAGAGGGGGAAGCAAGGTAATCAAGGAAATCATTGATCTTGACTTAGTCGACTCCCACCACTTCTGCAAATGCTCACCGTGGGGCGCTCCCTGCGTAACACGCTCCAGTCTTTGTCGACACCTCATGAAAGTGCACAGCCTCCGGCAGCAAAATCTTCAAGTGCTCTGGCTCCTTGCTTGGATCAAATCACACTCATTATTTTTTCTAAGATTAGTGGCTGCTCTGAAAATGACTTCAGTTTCTCGATCCAGCAAGTAATAGTCAAATGATTTTATTTTAATGCCTCAGTGCTGGGAACATTGGAAGGGTTTCCATTTTATTGCACATCCTGAAGCTCTCAGCCTATCCTCCTCCCTCAGTGTTTCTGCCAGGGGCTGAACCACATTAGTTTCAAAGGCCTTTTCTAAGTTGGTAGGGTCTCAGCAAGATATTGACAGAAAGAGAAATGAGACTGATGGGCCCAACAGAGGAGACAGAACCTTATCCAGGGCTTGGTATGAGCACGAAGGTTGGAACACATTTAGCCCCACTCCCGCTGGCGTCACCACCCCATGGCAGCTCGATGTGTGCAACACACAGGATATCTCCTTTGGTTTCACTTGAAGACCCTGGCAGACACTCAGCTAGCTGCTACTGAGGGTAGGCATCCTTCCAACCAAGCTCCATCCTTCAAGCCTGTTCCAGCTCCATATCCCCTTGCTCAGTCTTCAGTATGTCTCTTGAATTCTTGGGGAGCAAGGTTGGCATAGCTGGCTGAAATAACAAGCCTGTTTTTCTTTCTTCTTGCCTTCCAGGGCTATTCTATGGTGTTGGTGCAGTTTTGTTTGTGTTTGAGAAAAGAGTTTGGTATCTGGAAGTAATTAGATTTTCTTGAGAAACACAGTAACCTCGGTTAAGGAACTCTGTGCTCACATCTGTAATCTGTGATATGAATGATGATAAATAGAACCTCTAACTCTACATTGTTAGTGGACAAAGATTTGAACTATTTCTCCATTTTTGAAAATAAAATAAAAACAGCCCCTTCCTTAGGTGTAGAAATTTGTAGGGTACAAATGCTTTTATAAATTCCATTGTATGTAACCCTCAGCATGATCCCCACGATTGAAATTAAATACCATGGAGCTCAGTCAGGCTAAATGACTATTTGAGGGCACTCAGAGGATCAGATGACAAGACTCTTAGAACCATTCTACCGAGTTGGTGTCGTATGTAGCAGGGGAAACAGCAAGGTATGGAGGACAGGGAAGGTCTTTGGTGACAGACAGACTCACGTTAGACAGTGGTAGTTTTGTGTAATCACCTTAGCTTTTTGAGTCTCTGTTTCTTTGTCTATAAAATGGGGACAACGTCACCTACACCACATAAGACTCAAAAATGTTGAAGTTACCATTATTGTTCTTTTAAGGTTATTATTAATAGTATTTCTAGGGTTTATATATTTTTTCATCATCAAAGATTGGGACTTGTGGTCAAACAAGAAGTCAGAATATGTGAACAGGAAAGTTTCCAAAAAATTCAGAATATGAGAACACGATGAGCACTTTCTCTGACTCTGTCTCCCCTGGCTACCTGCCACCTCACTGAAGGCAGCTTATGCCTCTGAATTGTCCTTAAGGTTTGGCAGACTGGGGCTTCATACAGGTAGGGTTCTGACAGTTGGAATCCTATGCTGCCTGGGAAACCAGTTGTCTGGTGTCATTCATTAACTCGGAGTGGCAGAAGGCAAGAGGAGCAGAAAATGCAGTCATTACCTAGGAACAGGAAAAGAAACTGAGATGCTCATACCCAGTAAGCATGCAATCTGATGCTTCCACCAGCGCCGAGACCACAGGGCAGGCCAGACCTAGTGAAACTACTTCTCTGGTCCCAGCCCCAAGTACACACATGCTGAACTAAGGCGCTGTTTGTCTGGGACAGCTGTTCTTGGGCTGCCACCTCCTCCCTGAAATACTTCTCAGGGCTGCTGCTGAGATGACATGAACCTGATTTCAAGGGTCTTGGATTGTTTTAGGGGAGGGACCACACCTCTGATTATCACAGGTCCCAGGTAGAGTGTGTTCCTGTCCCATGAAACAAGAGGACTCATTTCTCCTCTCCCTGTCTTGTCAGAATCCGGGGAAGACCTCCATGAACTAAAAAGCATCACCCTAGTTTCCATATAGAAAAGCTGTTGGGCTAAACTGAAGCTACCCTTGTGTGGGCCAATAAATGATTGAAGCTCATTCTGTTGGAGGCAGTTATGACTCCTTTTTCTTTGGGGAACTGAGAGGAAGAATGGGATCCCACCACCCTATTTAGAAGCTTCCCTCCTGCTTAGCAAGGATTAGATCTTTCCTTGGGCTTGGCCCTGAGGACTTACTTCAGAAATAGAAGGTACAGCACCTTCTGGGACCTCTGACCCTAGCCGGCAAGAAGTCAGGCATGGTCCTTCATGGTACCCTGATGCTATTTATTTACTTCTAGTTGTCTATTAAGAATTAAGGGTGCTTAGCACCTGATGATCTGCTTTAAAGGACACACCACCAGCCCCACACCACCAAGTCATGTCATAATTAGGGTGGGTAGGTGGAAGTGGGTTGAAAAGCTGCCCTGGTGATGTTAATAAGATTACCTTTTACTGGACCCCTGGTTTTCAAACTGTGGTGGCCAAATCAGCAAGGTCAGCATCACTTGGAAACTTGTTAGCAATGCAAATTCTCAGACCCCATACCAGATCTACTGAGTCATAAACTCTGGGGGTGGGCCCAGAAAGACATGCTTTAATAAGCCCTCCAGGTGATTTTGATACATCCTAAAGCTTGAGAGCTACTGCCCTAAGTGGTCAGGAGGAGTGGATGCAGGTGAATTGTTTCTGCTCTGTACAGGCCAGGAGACATGCCCTCCATAATTCTTCTGTGTTAGTGTCTGTTAAAGTACTGTCCACTGATTGCTTGCTATGCATCACTCAGGATTCCCAGGCCCCACGTGAGATTTGCTGAATCAAAGTCTTTGCCGTTGGGGATCTAGGGATAGTGCTTGTTTAACATGCCCCCAAGAAGCTTCTTAAGCCTAATAAATTTTAGGAATTACCTTATTGAATAGACCCTCAATACTCAAAATATATATAGTCTGTGGACCAGCAACATGGACATTACCTGGGAGCTTGTTAGCAATGCCGAATCTCAGGCCAGACCAGACCTATAGGATCAGAACCTGAATTTCTAACACAATCCCTAGGTAATTCATACACATATTAACATTTGAGAAGCATTGCCTTAGGCCATATGCTTGGAGCACCTTCTGTATGTGGGCAGCTGATTCATAGAGTCGTGAGTGGGAAGTGACATTCCAGAGCAGACCAAGAACTCTTACACAGTACCAGTGCCTCATAGGTCCTGACTCAGACATCCTGGAGCATGCCCTGATGTGTAATTAGCCAGGTAATAGATACCCTTGCAAGCACTGGAGAGCTGGTCAACACCTAATGAGTGCAGGGTTGGGAGGCAACATGTCAAGTCGTCGTTGCGTGTATTGCATCGTTTAAGAAGGGATGTTCACTCAAACATTCTTACAAACTACCTTTTATTTTTCTAGAGAGAGAAAATGCTGATTCACTCATCACCACCTAGCCCAGAGGGACAAGATTTAGGACTCACTTGACTCATTCTTTTGTTTGTAGTTGGTTTCATGTAGCTTTCCAGAAAATGCCTGCCAACAGTCCTTTACACCTTAGTTTGAATTGAGGTTAATTTATATTTTTTAGGTCTTGACACTTCCGAAGGGAAAACTTGACAATGTGTGCTGGAATAGGCTCTAGTCTTTCATTCAAGGAACTTTAGGCATCAAAAGCATATGAAGAGGTGTTTGGGGGAAGAGATACTCAAACACTGAGTCTTCCAGCAACTTCAAGGTCATATCCAGTAACGGGGCCTAATCTCTGAGTACTGCTGGTTTGTTTCTCTTGTTTTTCTGGGAGGAAAATGGTTGGACTGAGCGGTCTCTGGGGCTCTTTCCACTTTTGGATATTCTTTGGAATATTTGTCGAGCATTTATTCTTTGTTAGGCCCTGTGCCCCCTACTGAGGGGACAGGAAATTTAAGATGATACTTCTTCTGTTCTTTCAAGCCAGGCTGGGAGAGGATGACAGAGATATTCTCCTTCTCTCACTTCAAAATGGATGTACCCAGGTGGTGACCGAATAGTATCTATAAAGAAAATAATGAAACCTCTACTTTTATTGTTCATTCATTCAGTCATTGGTTTATTTTTTAATGTCTACTTGTAGATAATTCTTCCTGAGATTTGTTTTTATGGTTTGATTAGAGAAGCAATCTTTCTTAAAAGCACCTGCTTCCAAAGATAAGTTTCAAAAATTTCAAATGAGTTGGAGCATATTATTATGAATAAAGCACTGATTAGAGGAGAAGAATAGAACTATTTTCCCTCTGGTTTCCCAAGAGGCAGTTTGAGGGAAGTCAGGCCTAAATAAGGAGGATCTTTTTATCAGTCATAAGATGGATTAGATTGACCTCCCCCCTCACCACACACAGACACACATATACTTGAAGCTGGTGGTGGCAGAAGGGTCAGCTGTCATTGCCAAAGGCTTTGAGATGAGACATGGACTTGGTGGCCTCCTAAGGTACCTTACAACCCTGAGATTTTGTGAGAAATATAGGATTGCATGAGATTTATCTTATGGAACTGTGGTTCTTTTAGCATAACAACATTTACATTGCTTATTCCATTACGTTTCTGCAGGATGACTAGAAGGGCTGGCAAATGAATGCTAGATTCTGTTTTTCTCTTCAAGGTAAGAAGACACTGGGAATACAGTTGAAATGCAATGGACTGAGTAGAAAATATAAAGGGCTTAGAATAAAAAAGGGTATAAAGGGCAATAGATATCTCAAAGTTAGCAACTTTTCCTCCTAAATTGGCCTAAAGTCCTGTAATTGTGGAGGAGTCCAGAAGACATCAGGCTTCTTTCACTAACAGGTCTCCAAGCTCCCTAAATGTATCACAGGACCCAACTAGGGGAAATGCTGGAGGTGGCATGGAAGCTGTACTGCAGAGGCCCAATTCAATAACTAGCTTTATGTCAGGAATGGATTGCCAGAGATTTTGGCATGCCATTCTCATTATTTACAAAAATCAATTGTTCAAAATGGATTTTCAGCTGCTTTTTTATAAGATCTTTAAATAAATCCATAATTGGCCAACAGCCTGATCAACAGCCTGATCTCTTAGCTACTTACAGCTAAGTTGAGTTGAACAGACACCTCAGCTGAGAATCTTAGCTTTGATTCTTTTTAGCAGTAATAAATGAGGGCAAGTTACTTATTTTCTTTGAACCTTGGTTTCATCACCTAGAAAATGGGAATAGTTTTAATACCTATGCCACAGGGTTGTCATACAACTAAAGGAGATAATATTCATAAAGCTGGCAGAGTATCTGACTCATAGTAAGTACTTCATTAAGATCACTTTTATTATACCTGATTTTTCCATAATGGGGCTTGAGGATGTGGGACCAATGTCCTAGTGCCCTGGAGGTCAAGAACTGATCTCAAGATTTTCACAGTCTAGGACTCCTTCCTTCATTCAATTGTTCATCTAACACAATTGAATGGACTGAGTAGAAAATATAAAGGGCTTAGAATAGAATAGAACACAAATATTTATTTAGCACCTATTCTCTGCTAAGCACTATTTTAGCATACGTATAGATACGTAAGATAGATTGTCCCTGCCGTCCTGAAGCTGGTAGTCTAGGAGGGGAGTCAGACAATGAGCAAGTGGTTAAACAGATGTTTGAGTGTAGATTGGGACGAGCAATGTGAAGAAAGCAAACAGTGATGGAACGTACCACATATGGGAACCTCCTCTAATAGAGTGATCAGGGAAGGATTTTTGAGGAGGTGACATCTAAGATGGGCCTGAAGGATGAAAAGGATCCAGGGAGGCGAAAAACCACTAATTCCGCCATTTGCACACAAGGTGGACACAGTTTCACCAGGAGTACTCCATCCAAGTTGATAACCCCAGCTTTCTTCCCATCTGTACAGGAGGTAGACTTCGTTAGCAACTAGGAAAGAGAATTTTCCTCATTTTATTGCATATGATGGAAGGTTCAGTCATATCACAGTTCTCTAGGGCTTAGCATATTTTAGGATAGTGTACCATGTTATTAGGATTCTTCAGACAAACAGAACCAATATACGATACAATACATATACACATATAGAATGAGATTTATAATAAGGAATTAGGTCATGCAGATATGGAGTATGAGAAGTCCCATGGTCTGCCATTCACAAGCTGGAGACCCAAGAAAGCTGGTGGTGGAAATTCCAGGCCAAATCTGAAGGCTGAGAACCAGGGTCACCACTGATGATATAAGTTCCAGTCCAAGGGAAGGAGAAGACTGGTGTCCAACTCAACCAGTCAGGCAGAGAGAGAAAATTCAAACTTTCTCTGCCTTTTTGTTCTATTCAAGCCCTCATTGGATTGGATGGTACCCACCCACACTGGGGTGGGCCGTCTGATTTACTCAGTCTACCAATTCAAATGCTAATCTCTTCTGGAAACACCCTTACAGATGTACCCAGAAAATGTTTAACCAGGTATCTGGGCATTGGCTCAGTTAAGTTGGCACATAAAATCAACCATCACACACCACTATCACCAGGATACAGTTCCTGCCTACTGTGAAAGATGTGTAAGTTGTGAGAAGAGAGCAGGCTTTAGATCCAAAACTGGAATACAGCTTTGCTCTGCCACCTCCTAGCTGAGTGTCTGCCTGTGGGTAAACTAATCTGAGTCTTGGTTTTCTCATCTGTGAAATGTGAGTGCGACTCCTATTGTTAGGATTGAAATTGAGATGAGATAATGCACATAAAATGTTCAGTACAGTGCCTTTTATATAGTAAACATAAAATAAATCTAGTTTTCCTGTGGGATTGCTTAAAATAGTGGAAACCTGCCCCTGTTTTCTACCCCAGGTGGTAGGAAAAAAGTCTTTGGCATATGTGGTAGCTTTAAAACATGTCTGCAAGTTCTTTGTCCCTTCTGCCATCAAAAAGTGGTGTCTAATTCCCTTCTCCTTAGAATTGAACTTGCCTGGGAGACTCACACCTAACTAATAGAAAGCAGCAGAAGTGACACTGGTGACTCCTGAAGCTTTAATTGGAAAAAGGAATAGCGTCCATCTGGCTCTCTCTCAGGTGCCTCCACCACCACCCTTGGCACCCAGACACCATGCTGTGATTAAGCCAGGCAGCCACATGGAAAGGCTACTTATAGATATTCTAACCATTGCCATGGGTGAGGTTCCAGTCAAGAGTTGGCATCAACCCCCAGACATGTGAATGAACAAGACTTCAAATGATTCTTGCTTCCAGCCTTCAGATGTCCCTGCTGACTCTGAGTGGAGCAGGGACATGAGTTGCACCTGCCAAGCCCTGCTCTGTCTACAGATCTGTGAGCAAAATAAATAGTACACTTCTCTGTCTTGGTCCATCTTGTCCCCTATCATAGTGTCTGTCTTTCCACCCACCCTGGGCCCAGGGTAGCAGAGATACTAAGAAGGACACTGTACGGTAGTAGGATCTTGTTTCTTTTACTAACACCTTGCAAAATATTGGGCAAGTAGCTTCTCCTCTTTGGGCCTCAGTTCCCTCCTCTGTATGGTGGCTTTGGATTAGAAACTCCCTAAGACACTTGCTAGTCCCAAGGTCATGTTAGGAAACCAATATGGAAATAGAAAAAGTTGAAAGCTTTTGGCATTTTGGATTGTATGTCTAAGTTTTGCATGCTGTAGTATGGAAATCCAATGTTCTCTGAGAGCCTTTTTTGTGAATTTTCAGTTGAAGAAACAGTCTAAGCACTTCTGATTTGAGAGGGAGGTTTTACGTCTTGGCGACCTCCATGTGAACCATGAATGGGCTTGGTTAGAGCCTCACAGGCCTTTCCTAATCTAATTGTCTAGTAATTCTCAGAGTCCTCATTAGAATCTGTGCCCTGAAGAGGCATGCAATCCTGAGGGTCCATTTAACGCCTGTAAATTCTCTTAAAGTTTAAGCGAAGACTGGAAGGCCATAGGCTAAGAGTTTTAAACCCCCGTCTGTTGACTGATTTCTGGCAGATGATCTCTGAAGGGTGCCTTGTGTTTTATCATTTCAGTTTCTTCTGAAGAAGGATTTAAAATCAATTTAGGGGTCATGTTCAGGGACTTTGTCAAAGCTACAGGCTCCAGCTCAAACAGGAGTCAGTCTCAGGGACTCTCTAATAATGACAGAGAGAAAGTGGTCTGGGCTGTTCCTAGTATCCTTGATCTCATCTCCTGCCTGTACCGAGGGGCTGGCTTTTCTTTTCAAGTCAGTTGCCTCCTTTATTTATTCTTTAATTTCATACCACTGAGGTGAGTCCTGCTTGGTCTTGTGTATATAACTAACTGTTGTAGGCTGGGCTTCTCTGATGAACAAAAGCTAGCCTGAAAGCGATTGCTTTGAAAACAGTTATCCTAGTCGAACATCACACCTCTAAATGAAGTAGAAGAAACTCTACTTTTTTTTCTATTGAGTTATAGTCAGTTTGCAATGTTGTGTCAATTTCTGGTGTACAGCACAATGTTTCAGTCATACATGAATATATGTATATTCATTTTTATATTCTTTTTCACCATGGACTACTATAAGATCTTGAATATATTTCCCTGTGCTATACAGTATAAACTTGTTTATCTGTTCTGTATGTATCTGTCAGTATCTACAAATCTTGAACTCCCAGGCTGTCCCTTCCCACCCACCTCCCCCCGGCAACCACAGTCTGTATTCTATGTCTGTGAATCTGTTTCTATTTTATATTTAATTTCATTTGTCGTCTTCTTTTTTTTTTTTTTTTTTTAGATTCCACATATGAGTGATATCATATGGTATTTTTCTTTTTCTTTCTGGCTTACTTTACTTAGAATGACATTCTCAGGAACATCCATGTTGCTGCAAATGGCAGTATGTTGTCATTTCAATGGCTGAGTAGTATTCTGTTATATAAATATACCACAACTTCTTTATCCAGTCATCTGTCAATGGACATTTAGGTTGTTTTCATGTCTTGGCTATTGTAAATAGTGCTTCTATGAATATTGGGGTGCATGTGTCTTTTTGAAGTAAGGTTCCTTCTGGATATATGCCCAGGAGTGGGATTGCTGGGTCATATGGTAAGTTTATTTTTAGTCTTTTGAGGAATCTCCATGCTGTTTTCCACAATGGCTGCACCAAACTGCATTCCCATCAACAGTGTAGGAGGGTTCCCTTTTCTCCACACCCTCTCCAGCATTTATTGTTGGTGGACTTTTGAATGATGGCCATTCTGACTGGTGTGAGGTAATACCTCATTGTAGTTTTGATTTGCATTTCTCTGATAATTAGTGGTATTGAGCATTTTTTCATAATTAAGGAGTACTTCTGGGCAAGCTTTGGAGAGGGAAAAAAAGATTGTAGAGGCTTTAGAGATCTCAGCTAGCTTACAGAATATCAATATGGAAAAATATATTTATTTGTTTTTCTACCCACCCCCTAACCCACATTCATGGATAGGCAGATCACAAAACTCAGTGTCAAAAAAAATTAATAATAAGAGCTCAGCAAGAATACAGCTTGTTTCCCTTGGTCTGTTTAAGGCTGCTGAGATTGGATTATATCCCTGGGATATTGGGTTTTCTCTCCTTCTACTGCCTGGAGTTTGGCCATTAATGTGGTACTAGCAGAGATGTTGCCAAAGTGCAAGAGGCACTTGATGTTATGAGTCCTTGACTAAAACATGGCTGGCACATGAAGAGCCCTGTTCCTCAACTGGGCTTTGCAGCTGTCATCTTGCAGCTGTGGATAAGGTTGACTTTTGCTCTGGGATGCTCTATTTGTCTTAGAGCAAAGGAAAGGGAGGGGTAAGTGGTTTGGGATTGGAATCTCAATTGAGATTGCAACCTAAGGCCCCTTGGCTTCTGGCTAGAGTGCAAGAATAGGACAAGTGTGATATGCCAGAGGTCTCCTGCCTGGGGGTCCCTGGCCCTGAGCTGTGGTTGTTGGCTTCAGTTGGTTAGAGCACTAGAATAAGGGATCAACATCCAGTGTTGGATCCCTAGCTAGATGAAGGATCTAAGATGTGGATATAAAGGTTATAGGTAGAATGAGAGCCAGGAGGGACCTTGGCAGTCAGTTAGTCTAGTCCTTTTATCTTATGAATGCAGAGATGGGAACTCATAGCCAAGAAGTGATTTGCCTACAACTTGTAACAGAGGTAGGGCTCCCGTCTATTCCCTCTACTCCAGCCCAGGTCTCAGTCCAAGTCATATAGCCTTTAAAAGCAGGCCACTGATCATAACGGTGACTAGAGGAGGTGTTAGCACCATTAGCCCATGCCCACTATGGGAAAAGCAATTCAGAGTGCTTGCCCTATGGATATTTGTCAGCAGTGCCAATTTAGGGTTAAAGATGGCACCTTACTTAATGAACCTGGCCTTGTAGTCTACTCCAGCAATAGGGCCCTGGGCAAAATGACCTCCCTCCCTGGTTCATCTGTAGTCATATAGGCCCTGCCTGAGGTGAGGCTGAATGGAAACTCAGACCCTGTCGTGTGGTAGAGATTGTCTCCAGTTTCCAGGGGAGCCCTGTGACCGTGAAGTTGTTGATGTGCAGGAGGCCAACAGGGGAGGCAGATTTCAGAGTTTGTTGAAAATATGTATAGCTTGTTTTTCACGACTAACTGAACCTTGAGCCCCAGCAGTTTGGGTGAGTGATTCCCCTCCCCACCCCAGCTCTTCCTCCAAACCTCCTTCAGACCCCAGTCATTTAAGTGTCAGGGCTCACTAACTGGAGCCCTCTTAGCTGTGCAGAAGCTGTGAGCCCTGTTCAGTACGTGTGTGTGGCCCCTTCTGCCTGCCCTGCAGACTTTATAAGGGGATGGAGGCCAAAGAGACTTCTGTCTTGGAAGAATCATCAAAACTACTCTCTAATCTTAAGAAAGGGGTTGAGCTTGCTCCCTGTGAGCTTCCCAGTGACTAGATAAATGTCACTGGGGGGAACACGGGCTGGCTAGATTTACTAACTAAGCAGCTTGACTTAAGTTCAGAATGAATCTGACTCTTTTTCAGATTTTTTGAGATTGACTGACTTCAGGATACAGATTGTAGGAATTTTTTAGAATTAAGTATATTTGTGTTCCTGTGATTTGTCTTTTTTATATGACACTTAATACTGATACTCTTCATTACCATTTAAAATTCAATGCTTTCTCTCATTTTTAAAATGTTTGTTTTAATAGCCCATGAAATAGTTAAGAATCGTGATGGTCAAAAGATAAGAGAACAAGAGGATAAGTAAAAGTCTGTCAGTCTGTGGACTATTTCTCTGTCTAACCAACTGTCCCTCTGTCTTTCTGACTGTCCCTTTGTCTTTCTGACTGTCCTCTGTCTGAATGTCTGTGTAACCAACTGTCCCTCACCCTCCCTGTTTCAGACTGTCTTCTCTTCTTCTGTCCTTTCTTCCTTTAATTGAATAAATGTTTGATCTTCTACTATATGGGAAGCATTATTTTTTGTTAATTCATGAAGCTAATAGAACTCCTTTGTACCAGAGTGAGCTTAATGGTCAAGTAAACTGGCCCTGCAGAGTTGGGGCCAGAAAATTCAGTGTCAGAGTGAGAGATGTGAAATACCAGTCTCTGACCTCACAGTGAAATGCAATAGCTCTTTGAAGTTCCACTGAACTAGAGAATGAATATGGATGACGCAGGCATTCAATAAATGTTTGCTGAATTGAATGCAATAAAAATGATAAAAGAGACATTACAGATGCATTTTTTAAAACTTCATTACATGTACTGAAAGATATTTTTGACATTTTATCTACATTCCTGGTTACATCCCCAGTGCCTGACAGGTATGGTGATAGAGTTCCTTTGCACTGCCATGTTGTGAATCAGAGGAGGCAGAGTCAAAGCTCCTGCTGGCCTCCAACAATTTGATTCTAATGGGGAGTGGGGAGAAGACTCACATTAAAGCAGTCATTTATATATGCTTGGTATTCACAATACACATTTCATGAAATCTTTTAGTAAGTACGTAAGACAGAATTTTCATCCCCATTTTGTTTTTTAACAGATGATAAAATTGAAAGGCAAATACATTAATTAATCTACCTCAGTCACATACCTAATAAGTGGTAGACTGGAAATATAAACAAGGTTTATTGAACTTTGTGAAATAAGTGACCATGTTCTTTTCACCCTTTTTTATGCACGCCTGAAATCACATGTCACAGAAATTACTTTTTGTTACTCTGGGATATGAGTTACTGATAACAAATACTCTTCCATGTTCTAACTTAAAAATGTTTCATTTTGAGTCTCATGAAACTTTAAAATGTCAGATGGGGCAAAAAATAACCTTAACTCCAGGTCAGTCTTTAATGAATTCAGTTCCAGTAGGGGATAAGTAAGTCTCTCTTCAGTAGTCCCTGTTTGATCATTTCAGTTTTTCACTTGACACCCTTTCCCCATGCTGAAAGTTCTGAGATTTATATACTCAAAATGTGCTTCAAAATTTTCTTGGTCTTAAAAATCTGGGAAACCTCCTCTAAATTGAGCAGGGATTGTTTCATGAACTGTGTTATCACCACCTTGTAATTCTAGAGTGACAACAAAATAGTAGATGACTGTGGATGTTAAAGAATTTGCCCAATAGGCTTGTATGCTAAATTATGCTATCAGGAAATAAACATGGAAGCCTATTTTATGAGTAAAAGTAATGATACATAGAATTTGAGCATGATTCTTCTGCAAAAAGAGTGTGTAAATTTGTAATATGACGTTCGTGTTTTAACAAAATCCATTTGATTGTTCTTTTTCCATTGACACTGGCTCCAAACTCCATGAGGGCCAGGGCCATTTGGGTATGAAGCTCAGTTTTGTGTCTGCAACACCCAAGTCCTCAGATGGTATTTGATAAATAAGTGAATGAGTATAATATAATATGAGCTTCTCCCTGGCCTGAGGCACTTTAAAAGCTACTGCCAAGCTGTCTTTCTATCTTACTATTGCTGGTGATCGCTCTACTTCTCCACAACTCCCATGCCAGGCTCTAAGTTTCTAGGCTCTCATTAGGTCTACCAGGCTTGCATTTTTGTCCTTGTCGCTGCTTGTGCCTGTTTTTCTTCTTCTCAGTTTAGCTCAGTTACTCTCATCAGGATCTTTCTGTTCCTCTTGGCTCTAAACTCCAGGGTCTAAAGTCCAACTTTAACCATTTCCCACCCTCTATGCAGACATACTGTGTTATTCTGGGGAACCAGCACAGTATATTTCCTAGTGTTAGATACTCAGAGAGGATTATGTTAAAAAAAAAAAAAAAACAAAAAAGCAGACACCATGTTGGAAAGGATGGTAGAGGTAATGCCTCCCAGTAGACTCTTCTTTCCTGGGCAAACCTTGCTAGTGACAGATGTCCCTGCCACCTGCTTGTTTTGCTATGGACCTCCTAGTTTGTCAGTTCTTTTCCTAAAACAATGCAAGAGCTGAATGCAATTATTATCGATGTGCTTTGTCCACTACAGAGCCCAAGGGAGTCACTGCTGCCCATAGTCTGGAGGTTTTGCTGCTAGTAGTGTCACTTCAGATTGGAATTAATGTCTTTTTAGCTGCCATGCTGCGTTGCTAGCTATATAAGAGCTTAGGGCAATCATGCATCCAGACCCACTTTTTTTTCCATGAAATATTATAAAATCAGCACCAACTACAACACCTCAAAACACATTCTGTAGTTGTATAGAGGAAATTTTTACATTAAAAAATTCACATTCAACAGGACATAATGAAAAAAATACAGATACACAAAGCTATCCATAATTATACCATGCAATGATATCTACTGCTAACATTTTAATGTACAGCCTTCCAATCTGTATTCCATGTATTTTACCTGTAGCTATCACCTATGTATTTTAACCAAATTAGATCACACTGTTTATATTGTTTTATAACTTACCTTATTACTTAACATATTATGAAAATATTTCTATATCAATAAATAAACTTCTACAATATCTTTTTTACTGGATAATATTCTATTTTAAGGGTTCCCGTAATAGTATATGCAACCTATTGTCACTGTTACATATCTAACTGTTTCTAATCTTTAGGTGTTACCAAGTATAAGGAACGTCATTTGGGCTAATAAGTCTTTGTGTACATTCTTTGTTATTTCCTTGGATGTTTCTAGAATTAGAAGCAACTCAATGGATAAATCATTTTAAGACTTTTGATACATAAATAATCGATACATAATAATAAACTTTGAGTATTATATTTCATCCTGTATTTGGCCTAGATAATTTCAAATCTTGACTCTGTTTTCTGTTGTATCAGTTATCACCACAAATTCGATAAGCATTACTTACATGCCTTGTCACTGATTTAAAAAACAATTAAACAAGTTCAAATCACTCATTCTGCAAATATTTGTCAAAAATTAACACTGTATAAGGCACTCTGCTAGATACTGTGGTAAAGGGAGAAGAAATTCAAGAGTGTATAAGCCTTAATCTTGGTCCTCTTTTATTAATGAAGGAAGTATTGTTCCATTAATAAATAATTCGAGATGTTTTATGTTAAACTTGTTCACTTTCTTAATGCACTAAAATAAGTTACTTTGTCAAATTTTAAAATACATTGTCAAAATGGAAATAAGGGTAATTTGGCATGAGTACAGCTTCCTTTTTTTTCACTCTGCACTTAAGAAAAAATAAAAAGAGCACATACTTATTTTAGTAAATTAGAAAAATTCAGAAAAATACAAAGAAGAAAATAAATGACTCATAACCAGACCATTCAAAGACAATTACTGTTAATTGGTGTATTTCCTTCTAGGCATTTCCTTGTATATTTTTTCATAGCTGAAATAATACTGTATATGCAATTTTTCAAGTGTATAATGTAAATATTTCCTCACATTATGAAAAACTCTTTGGAAACATCTCTAATGGCTCTATAATATTTCATCAAGGAAATAAATTAAGTATATAGAATCTGATGTTAATAGTGAAAACTCTTTAGTAAGATTGCATGGGTTCTAGTCCTGATGCTGCCACAGGTTAGCTTGTGATGTTGAGGAGTTACTTAACTGTTCCCTGGCTCAGTTTCCTTGCAAAACGGGGATGATTAGAATCTCTATCTTTTAAAGTTTCTGTAAGAAATGAGACATGAGACAATTCAAGTAAAGCCTAAATTGGTACCTGGCACATAATGACCATGCAATAAAAGTTATTATTATTATTCCTATTACTACTTAATCATTGTATCTATTGCTAGGTATTTAATTTGTTTCCCTTTGTGATAGCATTTACCATTATAAAATTACTGTAGAGTAGAATTCTTCACAAACATTTTTATAACCTTGGAATGTTTTTGTAGGATAGAATCAAATTCAGTGATATGAACACTCTTAAGATTCTAAATATTGCCAAAATTGCTTATGTACAGTATAGTGCAGAATTGTTATTCTCAGCAGAGACATAGTTATGTCCAAGTAAGAATCACCTGTAGGACTTTTCATCCCTCCTCGCATGCTCTCCCCACCCATCCTCATACTCCCTCTGCCAGATAACATGTGATAATCAGAATCTCTGGGACATTTGGAAACTCTTTATCGTCTTAATTCCTTCAGATGCAAAATGAGGCTGTCAATATCATCTATCTCATAGGGTTGTTGTGATTAAAAAAATTAAGTGATGCATGTGTATAGGGCTTTATACATAGCAAGCACTCATAGTTAGCCATTATTAAATTATTATTGCAAATAACATTAAATTCATAATTTATACTCCTACCAGGAAAATATAAAATTGTCTGTTTCATTACCCCTCTTCAGTGTTGAGCATTATTAATTTAAATTAATTTAGACTATTTCAGTTGTTAATAATTATTTTTAAATATTTTATAATTCAATAAATAAAAGGTAGCATTTCACTGTTTTCATTTACTTTCCTTTCATTACTGTTGGAGTGGAATTTTTTTCAAATATTTATTGGCTATTTGTATTACTGTATGTGAGCATGGGAGGGAGAGGGAGAGACAGACAGACACAGACAGACACAAGAGAGGGAGGAAGGAAGGGAAGGAAAGCAAAATTTATTTCACAGGGATCTTGGTTTTTCACTTCTTTTTCTTTTTAGGTAGAGGAGATATATTGCTCTTTGAATAATAAGGATATTATCCTTAGTCTGACCATGTCTTATTTCTATTGAACCACTTTTGTTTCCCTATGATCAGTATATGTTTCTAAAGTTTTCCAAGCCATCTGGTTAATTATCCATTTTAGAGTTTTGCCAGAGAGCACTGTTAAGCTTACAAGTCTGTGGTCCCTGAACTCCATTCTTTTTTCTAATTAAAAAAAAAATCTGAAAACATTAGGCAATCTCCAATCTCTGGCACAAGTTGAATTCTTTGTGATTGCTCAGAGCTTCCAGACGGTGATGGAGATTGTCTGCCGCACTGTTTGTCTGAGCTTGAAGCTGGGTGAAGGGAATGAATATAAAGAGCACACATGACTTGGTTGCAGTCAGTGAATCTAGGATGCAGGGTCAGAAGGAAGCTGACACCTGGGTCCCATGTTGGTTCTATGCTCTGTTCTCCTGCTTGTTCTCCAAGTCTTCCTCCTAATGGGTCCCTAACTTGTTTTTCCACACCTCAATTCTTACCTTGGTAACCTAATTTATGCTTTATTGGCTGTCAGACTGACAATGTATCTGGCCCTCTCCACATTTTGTAAATATCAGAGTTCCACATTCAGGCCATGGGCTATTGCCTTCTCTGATATTGGCCAGTGATCTGCCAGGATCAGCAGGCCCAAGCTCCCATTGCCACCTTTTCCCGAGACCATCCCTTCAATCCCTCCTGTCACTGTCTACACAGCCCTGAAAACTTGCCCCATCCCTGTGTCTGTGTCTGGATTATAGGTCTTTGCTGCCATAAAACTCGTGTTCTCCCTCTTAGGCATCATATGGACTCTTCCTACAATTTTAGAACTCAGACCTCTTAATGGATGGGCTCAAATTTTGTCCAGCATTTCCTTTACTTACTATGATAATAATACATCATTGTTTATGGTGATATGGGTAACATTTACTGAATGCTTACTCTACACAAGGCATTGTGCTAAGTGGTTCATAAGCACTTTCTCATGGAAGCTTCAAGGCAGGCATGTAAGGTTGACTGTATTATTGTTCCCACATCACAGATGAGGAAAGCGAAACTTAGGGAAGTTAAATAGCTTACCTGAGGTCACCCTGGTGGTAGTAAGTGTTGGAGCTGTGAGTTGATTTCAGGTCACTCTGATGTCTAAGCCCATGATCTAAACTCCAAGATGATATGGCACCATCTGGAATCCACCATCTGTCCTCCTCTTCCCAATCTAGTTTAGAGCCCTTTTAATAAACCCACACCTCCCATCGTACATCTCTAAGCAGTGACAATTCAAAGCTCTGGCTGCCATTTCATTCTGTTGGGGTGACATAGAGGTTTTGTCCTCCCTGATCGTGCTTGTTAATTTCTCCATGACTTTCAGGGAGCCCAGCTGGGCTACTCTTCTTCAGTGTCCCCCTTGCAAGGCGAGGGCCCGCTATCCAATTATGTGTCATGCCCTACTATTTGTTCTGTGAGTGGATTTCCTGCTACTCACTTCCCAGTTTTCTTACTGCTCTTGCCGGCAGGCTGCTTCATATTCTAGAGTGTTTTTCTGTTTGTCTTATATCCATTCCATTTATATCCATTATGGAGGGTCAGGAGCTCAATGCCTTTATTTTTGGGATCTCCCTAACAATTAGCAATCCACAAACATGCCTTTCTACCTCATGGGTGACTTAACCCTGTTGTGGAGATAATTGCTACTTGGACAAGAAAAATGAACAGATCTACAAACGTGGACAGTGAGGAAGCCAAAGATAGAACTCCTGGGGTGTGTGCTAATAATTCTTGCCTCCACCTTGCTTGTTTCAAAGTCTAGAACTGCAACATATCCCCACTGAATCCCAGTGTGCCTGGAATAGTAGCTTTTGGATCTGGTTCTATTCCCATAACTTTCATATTCTGAATGCAGCAACTTGTCAATAGTAGCAGATTTAATAGTCATAGTTTCTACCATTTGGAAGTGCCTCCAAATTCCATGATATGTAACAAACTGTCATTTTGTTGAGGGAATAATTTGAAAACCTCATACTCTTAGGCTGGGTGTGGTCACCAGTCACTTAGTGGATGATTTGTTGTTTTCTGCCTATTGTGATAATGCATTTTATGGAGGAAATGATATGCTACAGCAGTATTCATGGATGTTGGGATTCTAGAAGTTTCTGGATACATCCTGCACATAAAATAAGAGTTTATTTACTCTGTGTGCAAGGCCCAGGGCAAAGTGATGCCTCCTCCCTTCCCACCGCTAATCTGTTTCTGAGCAATTAGTAGGGAATTGACTTTGCTTTCCTACAACACCTTTCCAGGTCGTTGACAGAACACCCCTAGAAATCAGAAGCACTCTTTATACAGTTATAAGTGATGTAAGTAGTAGTATCCAATTTTCATTCATTGTAAGTGTCATTCATCTCCTCCAAATATTTTTAATGCTCAATCCCGCTATTTCTCTTGGGCTGGATCAATATAGGGCACGCTCTCCTCATGAGAATGGAAACCTTTGGTTTGCATTTGGAGAGAGTCAGGGAACTGAGGAAGTATTTTCATTTACCACCCAGAGGTTTAAAAGTTATGTAGATGCTGCCTGAATGTAAACTACTCATATTGAACACAACTTTTTATTCAGCAGGCTAAGAGGTTTAGAGTCTTAAACACCTGGTGCTAGTAGCCGTCATGTCTTGACATTGCCCTAGTCTCCTGTGACAGGAGGACCCAGGAAGTCTTTGGAAGATAGAGTGTCAGTTGCAGAAAAAGAGCCCATTATCTTGGAAGCCACTCCTGGAGGCAATTTCTCAGAGTTTATATTCAAACCTTGGAAGGCTCCTCCTGCCACTGTGATTGAAGGGGCAAGGTAGGGAGCCAAGCCATCTTGGTCAGCAAGTATCATCAGTCATGATGAGCCACTAGTCCTGATGAGACTTCTGGTAAGACTCTGGTATGATGACAAAAGAGGCCACATATGGCAGTTAACTCAGTCATTTGTAATCATTGCTTTTTGGCTATTTAGTAACCATCCTATGAAGTTATTTTCTGAATTTCCCAGAGGAGAAAGGAGCTGAGTTTTACCCCTTTTCTTCAGTGAAGCATGTCAGCAGTTAAAAACACTTGAAGGGGACTTTCTAAGGCCCTATCAGATCTGACTTTAAGGCCCTTATTTACCCAAATTACCTGCTTTGTGTGGGTGATGACACAGTGTTGGACACACCTGCTCTTTTCCTGACTCTGCCCACGGAGTAAGCCCCAGAATTTCTCCGTGGCTAACATCTCCATTTCTGTTTCAAGATGTCCCCTAGGCAAGATGCAGGGTGATGGTCCTCTCTGTCACTTCTCACAATGTGACTGCTGCCACAACTCTTGGCTCAGAGCTTCCTTCCCCAGTGGTGTGCCGTGGTTATGTGTGCGCTGCAGATGGCCAACAGGCATGCAGAGATATCAAACTATTGAGCCCCTCAGGACTCTGGGAGGCTGAGGTGAACCAGCTGTGTCTGAAGCCCCTCCACCTCATGTGAGTTGCCTCTGTTTGCCCCAGTGTGCCATATAAATACTGTCATTTTTTCTGTGTGTCATGATATGGAAAAAGGTTAGGAAACACTGACTTAACCTCTTTGATCTTCATTTTCTTCCTAAGTTGGAATTTAAAAAATTATCTTATGAGACCATTGTGAGAATCAAAGGCTTGAATCCATATGAAGGGGCTTTAAGAGCTGCCATTCATCTGTTGGGTATATCACTGGCCACAGAGAGAGAGGACTCTCTTTACCCTCATTGACTGTCCCTTTGAGAATAGGGTGGAATTCTACTTTTTAAAAAAATCTTTGCTCAGTTATGAAATCAATGTACTAAATCTATTGAGGTTCAAGCACTGTCAGTACATTTTCTACAGTTTGGTTCTTTTGACTTCTTTGAAGCATCTACTGGAGCAGAAGTTCCTTGACCTTCTGCCCAGTGAAGTCCAGTGATGCTGAGAGTATGCAGTATCTACTGACTTATCTGCATTCACATCCCAGCTACTCCCAGGCCCACCCAGGCCAAGGTCCCGCCTTCCCACTGAAGACTGGCCCATGTGGCCTTTTACTACAGGTCCATGCCCTGGGCTGAGAGCATCTCAAGTTTCCATGTTTCAGCATCTGTGCTCTGTGATCTTCCAGAGATGACTTCTCTCAGTCTTGCAGACAGAGGTCTCATGGATGGAGAAAAACTCTCCCACCCTTCTCCTCAACAGGCCTGAGTCAAATGCTATCTTGATAAATGTGTGAAAACCAAGTCACAAAACAATATACCATAAAATGTTAACACTGGTTTTCTGGATGTGGAGGTATGGGTCATATTTATTTTTTTCTTCAGACATTCCTGATTTTTTCAGATTTTCTATAGTGAAACTGAAAGTGGATTTTAAATTATCTTTCTAAAAGATGCACTCAAGATGTGCTGCATGAAGGCAAATAACAGCTCCGACATTCCTTCACACTTGCTGGCTTCAAATTACTGCCTCTGCTTTCAGAGCCAGGCGATTTGGAGGCAGTGGATGCCAGGAGGCAGGGGGAGGAGACCGCAGTGTGGGCCATTGAATTTCCTCTTCTCAGACATTGCTCTGGCAGCTTATTCCAGGGTGCTCATCTGTATGGTAGCAGCGTGACTTTCATGTTTTCCCCAAGGTATTTTACAGCCTTTTAATAGAGGTACTTTGAATAACCTTCTCTTGGTAACTTCCAAATAGTGAAAAATATCAGATGATTTCTCTGTCTCCCTCTCCACCTTCTTCTCTTCTTTGTTTCTGCCCATTCCTATTGCTCATATCACCACTGTCTCTCTGTCACCCTCCTCCCTCTTCTCTTCTCTCTCTCTTCCTGCTGCAACGGATCCCTCCCCCTGCTTCATCTCTCTCCACCTAATAGTTAAAGCAAAATAAAACATTGTGGTGAGAAAGAATTTGATGGTGTTGACCTGGACTATGGGTAGGGGAATGCAAATACGGGTTTATTCTTAGGAGCTAGATGGCCACAAGAGTGGTTCCAGGGGCAATTTCATCCCTTCACTTTTCAGTTCTCAGACTTGTAATAACTGACACACCTTCATTTGATTTCAATCTTAAGGTCAGGGGAGGACTTCTTGAGAAACTGATAGTCGAGCTGAGGCCCTAAATTGGATGAGTTAACTAGTTAAAGAGAGTGGGATAGAATGGGAAGGCAGCAAGGACAGGAGTCTATTCAGGCCTAAGCATGTCTCAATCCAGAGCACCTGCTCCTTATTTGCCACCAAGAAAGATGAGGTATAACTGAGGACCCCTGCTGTATGGACCAACCAGTGATGCCACGGTCCCACTCAGAACCTCTTGGACATGATGCTGATTGTCCTGGAAATCAAGGACATTGAATTACATATAGCAGAAAGATTAATCAGGTCACAGACACCTCCACCATTCTCCAAACTGAGGACAAGACTTCCTTTAGGTTAACCAGAAAGGTCACCTTAGAAACATACACCTGCAGTCAGGTGTATGTAATGTCAAACCTCTCCAAGGCCTCAAGCTCAGCCAGCACTATTTCTATGGAAACCAGCACCAGGCCTGATGCTTGACCCTTGAGATGGGAACTTGGCTGGTTCAGGGGAAGGATGCTTAGGGTGAAATTTGTCAGAGCCTAGCAGATTGATGGGGGACATGCTGAGAAGGAAACACAGGGGATTAGACACTCAGAACTCAAACGCATGGTAATACACCAAAGGGAAGGGCTGTGGTGTGCTATCTGGATTCCAGGCTCCCTTCCTATTGGAAGCCTGGCCAACAGACTGAGCATCAGATAAAAGACAGGATGATGACTAATAGGACATGGCAGTCCTGCCAATGGGTTGAAGACATTCTAGGTGCTGTTCTAGGTGACTCTCCTAGTTGACCTGAAGGAAGTCTTGTCCTCAGGAGACATTCTCCTGTGCTGGAGCTCACATCTTCTAGTGAAGGTGGGCCATGCCCTCCCCAGGGGTTACCATGGTAACTATATCACTTCCCAGCTACAAACATCAGGTCAAGAGAAGACTAGTTGTTCTGGATAATTTGTAGCTTCTTTTCCAACTTACCCAGAGACTTCTGGGCCCGCTGGTGGGTGATTTTCCTCAGAGGCACTCCCTTGCCCAGAAAGAGAAGGGTCCTTCATTGATGGACTGGTTCTCCAGGCTGCTTGGTCTTTGTGTCACTTGCAGTACATTAATTATTCAGTGCCTGGTAAAGCTCTTTGAGATCACAAGATGAAAGGTCTGGGGGCAGTTCAAAGGCTTCCTTTTGATTATTATTCTAGTCAGCATATTTTAGGGGGAGAAGATAGGCTTGAGATCACAGTGGAGTAAGTTTCATACGGAGTAGAATACAGGCAAGTCATAGAAATGAACCTGGAACAGAGAGTCATGTTGCCCTGCTAATGGAAGCACTCAGGTCTGTTGTGTGTGTGAGAAGCATAAGGCCACGTGGAGGTGATACCCTCTCCCTTGCACTCTTGGATTAGTACAAATGCCAGTTAGTCTTCCTCTGCTACCAAAAGCCAGATAGGTTGGACCAGTGACCAAGCACACCTAGAGCAGGGTTTCCAGGGCAAGAGGAGACATCGCAGGGCTCACAGGCCAGTCAGGAACTCTTTCCTGGGACACTGAAGTCATCTCTAGATAGGTCAGAATGTAGCAACTTGGGACACAAATTCTAAAGAGGCAGCATCGAATGTCCCATTGCCTTCATTACCCGGCTTTGGCCATGAATTATGAGTCGCTGGTGGCCTGCATAGACATAATATTAGGGGATACCTGGGGTCTGTGCCCGTGATCTGGCCATAATTTCTTCTAAATTTGTGAGCTTGAGACTTGTGAGTGAGATTAATAAACTACTACACTTCATTGTCATAAATAGCTAAGGTAGTTTGAGCAAGTTTGATAAATGGCCTGAATGGCACTAAGCACAATAAGCCATGGTGGTTAAGGAGGCACGAGGGCCCCGCACAAGTTTTGTTTGGCCCACTCTGAATCCTGGCTCAGCTGCTTTGATGGGGCTGTAGCTCAGGGAAGATGGGGAACCTTGGAGAAGGAGGGATTTGGCTTGGGCCTTTAAGGAAGGGAAAGATTTAGGAAAGCAGTAGGTCGATGGGGATGTTCTAGATGGATGTTGGCTTGGGAAAAAGTTTGGAAACTTATGAGTAATGGAGACCATACAATGTGAGAGGATTCTGAGTGGGAAAAAGGACAAAAAATAAGTAGTGGTCAGAGTGTGATGGCTTCAAATGTACACATTTTAGCCGTTTCTGCAGCAACCTCCATGTGGTTCTCTTTTTGGTGTGGGTCTAGTACACCCTGCAGGTAACCAACTCCCCAAGAGCTGGGACCATGCTGACAATTTCTTTTGTGTTGCCCTCAATATTCCTTGATGCTGTGTCTTGGGAAGGAGTGCCTGCTTTTATTGACTGACAGATGGGGCTCACCGCTGAATGAATTCAGTAGTTATACATGGGTCCTTTTGGGATTGGGAAGAGGCAAGAAAAATGTGTTGAAGTTATGACTTTTAATGGTACAAGATAACATTATGAGAAATAATAAATTTTGCTTCAGGACTTGAGCTACCAAGAAAGAGTGCAAACCTTCCTGGCAGGGGGAGTGAGGTTTAGAGAAAGGTGAGGTGGAGTGGGGGCCTTTTAGTTCCACTCAGGTTCCACCTGACACTAATAGCTCCCCTCTGAATGAGCCATTTGGAAGGAAATGTGAAAGCAAACGCCGGAGAATTGACTACGTGAACTGGAGAGTTGCTTAGTGAGCGCTAGTGCAGTCCCCTCATTTCCAGGCCTGGAGAAGGTGTGGGGAGGTCTGTGTGTTTAGGACAAAGGACACATCTGCTAATTCTCCCTCTTCCCTCTAAAAATCACATCTGTTTTTTAGACTAAATGAACTGCCTGTCACAACTCCGACATCACCGCCGACGCCAGTAGTCATGTAAATTCTCTGAGGTTTCTTTGGCTGCACAGGTGTGGGCTCAGCCCCATGAATACTGAAGCCGTTTTCCTGGGCTGCCAGTCCCAGACAGGAGGCCCTCCCGTGCACCGGGCTTTGCTGTGCCTGCTCACCACTGTTTGACATCCAGATGACTGTTTATTTGGCCACATTAAACTTTGCTTTGTGGGACACAAAATCATTGTAAAAGAATGCATTATTAAGTGTGTTTTCAAATACGGGGGAAAAACCAACAGGCTGTCACCGATTGTTTATCGTTGGGAGGAAAATAAATAAGTAAAATGTGTATGAGGCAAGCCAGGAGCAGTTCCAAGGAGCATTTAAAAAAGAAGCATTTTTACATTTTATTGATAGAGGTTTGTAAAACATGCTTGCTAGTGAACCCAGGGCATTCATGTAAATAACTGTCGCATACACATAGCTCTTTATTATTTATATCGATGCAAGTATGATATATTCACTATATTATGTACATTGGCTTAGAAATAAATAGACACAGAGCGAGACATGTAAAAAATAAACACTGGAAATAGAGACATTGCCAGTTGGGTCATATTGGGGTAGTAGGGATCATGGACAGTTGGCAGAGTTAATAATTAACTAGCGTGTAATAGAGAAGCAGCTCTTTGGGAGCACTTCTGATTTCTGGACGTTGTATCCTAGATCCCTGGATAGGAAAGGAACTAAGAATCCCATTCCTTTCAGATTGTAAAACAGGTAGAAGCATAAAGCTTCAAGAATGGCAGGACTGATGTTCAAAGAGTACATCATGTGCGCATTATCTTACCTGACCCTTACAAAACCCTGAGAGTTGGTAAAGCATCCATTATTCTTGTATTATCATCATTTTTGAATTATTGAGGTTTTGCAGAGTATGTTATTAGCCTGAGTTAAACAGCTGATAAATACCAGAGCTAATTATTTTCTCAAGGGTTCTGGCTTCATTCACTTGACAATATTTATTGAGTGTCTACTGTGTACCAGGCATGGGGAAGTAGCAGTGACCAATGCAGGAAAGATACAATAAACAAATGAATATAAATATAAAAGAAATACATGCAGGGCAAAAGGATAGGGAGTAGTTAATGGGAAGTGCTGATTTCCTACAGGATGATCAGGAAGCTCTCTTTGGGCAGAGAACTGGATGGAGAGAGTGAAAGACCACATCTCTTTAGGGAAGAGGAGCTTTCTAGGCTGAGAGACCCACCAGTGCAAAGGCCCTGAGGTGGGGGTGTGCTTGGCAAGTTTAGAAATAGCAAGGATTCCTGTGGGGCTGGAGTATGAACAAGATTAATATAATTGGATTGTAGATGAGGTCAGAGAAAGAACCAGAGGCCAGATCATGTGGGGCTTTCAAGGGCTAGGCCGTGGCAAGAAATGTGAAAGCTTTTTCAGGGCTGTAGTGTCAATCTAATTGCTGTGTGGAAAATGCACTGAAGGTGAGCAGTAGTAGAAGCAGGAGACCAGCTGGGATCTTAGAGCAGTTGTCAGGGTGAGAGGTGATGTAGGGAGAGATGAGAGGGGCAAAATGCAGGTAGAGCCATCAAGATTGGTTGATGAATTGATGTGGGATGTGGAAAATAAAGTTAAGGCTTCCTCCTTGGTTTTGGCCCAAGTAACCAGGAGGATTTTGTCATCGCTTTCTGAAATAGGAAACACCTGGGGTTTAGGTGGAATGACATCAAGTGCTTATTTTTGCATTTGTTGGCAATACTTATCATGGAATCAAATGGAGATTTCAAACTGGCAGTTGGATATGTATTCCGCTGTTCAGAGAAGACATTGGGCCTGGAGATGTAAATTTAGTAGTATTAGTATGTAGATGATATTTAAAGCTATGAAACAGGATGAGATCACTTTTGAGAGTGAGTTTAGTTGGAGAAGAGGAATATCCCCAGCTCCCCAACTTTTAACAATTGTCAAATAATAAAATAGAGACCCCCGTCACCTATCGAGTTTAAAAAAAGAAAAAAGCTGAGCTTATTTACATGTCAGGCAAGAAATTCACTGAATAGTTCTTGAAAAAATTAAAGTCAGAGTTTTTAAAGCATTAGAGAGAGGCTTACATGGTGATGATGCTAATTCACAATTGAAAATCAGCACTTGGATAGGAGAGAATGAGTTCCTAACTCTGTACTTGCTTGGTTAAAACAAGTCCCTTGTTCATTGGTCAAGTCTTCAGTGAAGTCCCGGGAGGGTCTGGTGTCCTGGGGTCACTTGAAATTCATAGTTATTGATCATTGTTAGCTGGTTAAAACCTCGGTGATGAAATATGGCATTCAGCCATGAAATCTCTTAGGCAGTTATTCCTGGGAAGTGGAGAATGTTCCATTTGTACAGCTTGGAAAATGAGGAGGATCTGGCAAAGAAGAGTAAAGAGGACCTGCCACTGAAGTAGGAGGCAAGGACTATGGCAACCAAGGATCATGTGGTCATTAAGATGTGAAGAATCTGAGAAGCAGGGAGGATCTGTGGTGTCCAGTGCTGCTGAGAGGTCTAGTAAGATAAGGACAAAAACTTGTTCATTGTATCTGCAACTTGGGGTTATTGGGGACCTTGACATGTAGTAGTGGAGACAGTCATGATTTTATTGAGTTTAAGAGAAAATGAGAGGGAAAAAGCGGAGACAGAAGCATAGATAAATCTTTTAAGAAATTTAGCTGTGAAGGAGAGCAGAGTAACAGGATGATGGCTGAAGAAAAGTGTGAAGGTCAAGGAAGTTTTCTCTCTCTCTTTAAAGATGATATACATTTGCTGCAGAAGAGATTGACTTGGAAGTGGTGGGGGGGGTTGTTGATGCAAGAGAAAGGGCGGACTATTGCAACAGCAGATTTCTTGGAAAGTGTTAAGATTAGCATCCAAGTGAAGAAGCTGCCACTGCTTAGGAGTGTAGACAGCGTATCTGTTACAAGAGAGAAGGAAGCTTATGTAAGTATTGATACCTGTAAGTTGGTAGATTTGCTTCCATTTTCTCAGTGATATAAGAAACAAGGTCACTAGCTGAGAATGTGAAGGAATAGAGTTGGGGGAAATTGGAGGTGCAAAAGGTAAGAGAAACTTGGAAGTAGTGGAGCTAGAGAGAAGGAGAGTGGATTGAGCCCATCAGGGGTTACAGAAGGATTTCCGGGCAATCTTGAGAGCCCTCTTTAGGTTTGTGGTGGTGAGACTTGTCAGCATCTGGTGTATTTCCCCCTCTCCTCTGCTCCCTTCCTTTCCCACCACCACATTCAGCTGCTCAGGACAATTGTGAAGGAGAGAGGAGAGGGCAAGCAAGTTGCAGTTGTTTGCAAGGGAATTGTTACAGTGGAATTATTATGGTGATGAACCCTAGAACCTAAGCTGAGAATGCAAGGGGGTGATGCACTGCATGGTGGAAAAAGAATAGTGTCAAAAGGTTAGGGGTTCCACTCTTCCTAGACACCATGTGGTGCCTAGAAAGGGCTCAGGATATCACCAGAAAACAAAACAAAACAAAAACCTCAACCAATTTTACCTGTAACCAATCAGTAATGCCCTCAGTCCAGAATACATTTCTTTACTTTTCTCCTCAGGTGGTTTCGGCCATCACTTGGGCACTAGAATCTTTTGCTGCTACTTCCTCCTCTTCTTTCCTTTGTACCCCTCTTCCCTAGGGTCCAGGATATACTCTAGTTGAGCCAGTCGGTCTTAATTCACACTTTGACCTTGTAAGTCCATGCTGGGGAGACCCATTTCACTCAGGCACCTTATATTTTCCAAGGAAAGCACCAAAAGCCAAGCTTTCCTCTTGCTTAAAATGGATTGCTTCTATGGAGTCACTTTTCTCTATGCTGGAAACTCCCCTTCCCACCAGGGGTGAGGATCAGGGGAGAGGGAGTGTGAAGGGAGCAGAGAGCCTCTTTCCTGCACTTAAGTGCTGTACTTTCTTCTGTATGTTCTAAATTTGTGCATATGGTATTAACTTTGACTAGAACACACTTCTGTGTCAGTGCTTCTAATTTTGGCAAACAATCTCATTCATGTAGACAGTGTTTTTCTTGGTCTTTATCTTTTCAGGTAACGAGGCCCATCCTTTTGGCTGACCCCTCCATTAGCTCCCCCAGCCTCATCCAGCAAATCACTATCCACCTCCCTCAGGGGACCATGTGAATGCAGCCTACTTGCAGAAATTCTGAGTTCCTGTAAGGGCTGGATAAAAATGCTTGCTTACTCCCTTTCCAGGATTCAACTTTGAAGATGACCAACTATTTATTGGCATTTTTGGCTATAAAATGCTTTAAGCTTATGTCTTTAGGGATGACCCACAGTGACTCCCATGTCTCCTTGCTGGGCCATGACTCAGCCCTCAGAGCCCTTCCTTTTGAATGATTTCAGGTATTTTTTATCCCTGAGTGTATAACCTGGCCCATATCCATATTAAAAGTCGTCTGCCATGTGCCCACTCACAGATTTATAAGTGCTTCCTGAAGTCTAGCCCCATCCGCTTGGTGCTTCACATCCAGAAAGAAGTAAATACCATTCACATACTGTATGGCTAAGAAAAATGACATCATTCTGGAACAGGGAAGTATTGCCTAGACTTGATCTTCCTTTTGCTTCAGAATTACTTAAAATTTGAGCTATGCTGATGACTCACACATAGGGGTGACAATTGTTATTCACAAGAGGGTCATTGCAAGAAGTTGGTTGTCAGAATCTTCTCACACCCTTTACACTTTTGCCCTGTTCTGGAGCATACTTTGATCTCTGACCTTAGTCATTGGCCTTTGAGGACTCTGAAGGGTCCTGTAAAGAGATGAGAATCACCATGCAGTAGTTTGTAGGGGGTCCACGAAGGGTGGTGAAAGGAGCATGGGCTATCGAGTCAGGCCAACCTGGTCTGTTGATTCTGGTCTCTTGCCTGCTGGCCATGGGACCCCAGTCAGGGTATTTAACCTCCCTTAGCCTCAGTTTCCCTAGGCTCAAAATAAGGACAAATAATAGTACTTATTCACAAGATTATGGTAAAAAGTGAATGTAATCACACATTTAAAACACTTAGCACAGTGTCTGGTCCATATATGCTCACTTCATGTTATTAATCCTTTAAAACTCTAAATAAACTCAAGCCTAAGTAGACCTATATGGTCTTGGACCTCATTTCTCTCAGCCCCACTGCCCATCTATAAAGCAGAGTTGATATGATAGTGAAATGGGATGGCTGCTGTCTGAAACTTAATAGCATAACCTCTGATGCCTTTCAGTGCATTCCTCTGAGCCATTTTGTAGAAATGCTACCAGAAAGATGTTATCTGGGCACCAACCAATTCATTTCTTATTTCTTTAGATTGGATGTGGGAGAAAAGTCAAAAACTCTTTTCTAGGTACTCAGAAGCCACCACTTCCAGCTCAAATCTTTGGAAGACAGAAAAAAGAAGTTTCTTTTAGGAAGGAGAACATAGAATGTCCATTCTGTTCTAGTTGCAGGGGCATGTACCCACGTGCAGCACCTGCAGACAGAACAGTGGAGTGGTCTGGAAACAGAAGGCTGCCATGGCCACCCAGGGCAATTATTTCTTTAAAATGTGTGAAGAGGGATTGATCCTAAAGGGGCTTGAAGGCAGAATAGGGCCTGGAGGAGTGGGTGCTGGAGGTGATGTGGAAAAAGCTCTGAAGCAGATAGATTGAAAAATGCTTCTGCTACTGTTGCTTCCCTTTTTCCTTTCTCTTCTTCCTCCTCTTCCTCTTCATGAAATCACTCTAGGTGGCTTAATAGTTACCATTTGAGTAGGAAACCAACCCACTCATGGTAGAGCAGGGCCTTTTGAGGCTAGGCAAAGCTGGCTTCAGTCCCCAATTCCATTATTTGCCCCTCTGAGCCTCAGTTGTTGCATATGTAAAACGGAGATGATAATCCTTATCTCAGAGAATCACTGTGAAATTCTGTGTAAGAGCTCAGCATGGTGCCTGGCCCATGGAAATTGCAGAGGAAACTCTAGTTCCCTTCCCTGCCTCCTTCCCACACCCAGTCTTGCTATGTGTCTATCTCCTAAACAGAAATGATTCTCAAACCCTTCCTTCTTTAACAGAAAAAGCTTTGCCTGCCATAAAACTTCAGCAAATAGTGATTGAGTTGGGGATTTCTGGGAAGAACTGTATAAGAGCATGCAGCCTATGTTCATTTGATTTGTAGATATATTATAATTACTTTCACCACATGAAACCCACTTGAGGTACTGTTAAGCAAAGGAATAATGCCGCTTTTGCTCCTTTTCTCTCAACCCTTCTTTCTTTCATGCAAATCAGAAACATTAATCCGTTGTGGCTCCCTGGACTCTTGGCTATGGGAAAACTCATCACCTAACTTTTTTTTTTCCTGAAAATAACATAATTTTCAAAAACTCATAACTTCTGAGTGCAGTTCCAACCCTCTCATTGATAAGGCAATAACCCAAGCAAACATTAGATGAAGTTACAAGTCTGAACATAAAGTAGAGTGGAGGCATTATTTGGATCAGACGAATTAAAGTTCTCCATCAAGTTACACAAATTCTTATAGGCAGAATAGACTTTGGATAGAGCTATTAGACAAGCCATTAAGTAGCCTGGCTTCTAGTTCATCTCCCAGAGGTCTTTGGCATGCCTTGGTCACAAGATTCAGACATCTTAGATTGGCTGCCCTTGGTAGCAAATGCGCATTGAGGTCCTGAGGTCAATTAAATCTACTAGTGGCTTAGTCTTTTTTCTCTGTTTTCCAGTTGATACCATGAAAGCCTCTTAGAAATTTTCTTTTATAAGTGATATAAATGACAGCTCAAAGACACATTCCAAGCACAAGGGTCAGTATTCTCTCTCTTTTTTTTTTATGTTCAGGTCACAGCTCCGTGGAATCACCAACAAACGTGCCTTCTCTTTCTCCTAATTCATTTGCATGGAATCTGACCTGGATAATGAAAGATTCCTTCCCTTTCCTGTCTCATCGCAGCCGATATGGTAAGTATATTTTTGATAGTTATTTGTAATGTCACCATCTCATAATTAAAGAAGTTCGAGTTTCAGTTTGTGATGTATGGCTTTTCAGGGAAGAAGTCTTTCTGTGCCCTGAGTCTTCTATTGACACCCAATTCCACAAGACCATTCCTGCCAGGCCAGGCCTCTCCATACGGACAGCTGCATTGTGTATCCTGGAGGAGGCCAAGGGCATTGTTTCTGCCATATCTTACGCCCCAGCCTTTACAGTTTATGGTATTCCTGACGTCCCCTTAACAGCCATTAGATGTGATGCTTATTTGCATTTTGACTGTGGCTCTCTAGGAGCAGGGTTCTAACCTGCGAGTATTTCTAATGATGGTGATCTCTTGAGAGAGGGTTGTTATTATGAGGGTTGCAGGTCTTTTGGGGCTCCTCCAGTGACTCCCTTTTGTTTAGGTACCTCCTTAAGAGTATACAGACATGTTCCTAGATATTCTTTCAGCTCATGTGATTCTGTAACAACCTCGGAGGTAAGGAAGCCAGGTCCCATTCCATTTCTACAGATGTAGAAACTGAGCATAATAAAGTTGTACAGAGTCAATTTTCTAACTATAAAACCAGAATTCTTCCCTTATGTTCACTTTTTCTCCTAGGGAGCTACCTACTCAGACTCCTAGTCTGAGGCCATATTTTTGTGGTGTAGCATTCCTCATCCTCCACGTTCATCCTAATAGCTCACAGGAAATGTGTCTTTGTAGAGGAAAGGGCAGGTTTAGAGGAGGGCTGATGTATTTCCACCTGGACATTTTTTCTTCTCTTGAATTCCTCTGGAGTGAAACTCATGAGGGCAGACACTAAGCTGTGTTTGTTCCCCACTGTATCCCATCATGTAGAAGAAACTCATAGAGGCTTCTGCATGATGAATGAATGCAGAAAGCCTTCAGGGGTGGAATTCACTCATCAGGCATGATTGAATTAAGTATTTATGAACAGCACTAAGTTCTAGATTCCCTTCTGGGCATATTTACCTATTCTTGCCACTCAGTCTCTGCCCTTGGGCCCAAGCTTTTTAAAGTGCACCTAGCAGAGATCTTCCACTTGCTGGTAACCCTCATTCGTAAGGCAGTAAGTCTTGGTTCATATTAACTGTACCTTTCATTTTAAACTTAAAAAAAAAATGCATCAAAAACCCTAGGGCAATTTATGACTGAATGTACACTGCTGGGATGTTTCCTGCTATCCCTAAGCCTCTCCAGTGGGAGGGGAAGGTCTGTAGTTGTCAGGAGATTCCAGATAAGAATTACTTCTTGATTTCATTTAAATCAGACATTGAGTGTCATCTTAGGATAAGGGCAGGTGTTTATAAATAATTAAAATCTGGTCCTTTATATTGTTACTGCTTTGTAAAACCAGATTTGTGATAAAACCTGTCTTTGGATAACATTTTTGAATTTGAATTGAAGTCATTCAGTGTCTCCACAACTTTTATAAAATGCAGTATGTCCAAAAAAGGCAGGTCTGCCTCCTGCATGACACAGAGGGCATAGCATCTGTTCTCTCTGAAACATCCAGAAAGAGGCTGCAGGGAGAGGACAGACCCACTGGAGCCAATTTAAACTGCTACCTGCCCACAGCTTGGCTCTGATACGTTACTTCCTCTCCCTGGGACTCACCTTTCTCATCTATAAAATGAGGATGGGGTGATGTGCTCCTTGGGGCAAACGAGTAGATCTGGAGGAGTCCCAGGATCCCTTTCAGATGCTCTGTGTGGCCTAGAATCTGCATGATCTGCCTTCTTGGCAGAGGAGAGAACCCTAACCATCGGGCAGACATTGCCCAAATGCTCAATAAAGTCGGCACAATTATGGCTATTGATTCACAAGATGGGAAGAAATGATTCTTGATTGGTGGCTCCTTGACTGAGTACAGTGGTAAATTCAGAGCCTTTTCATCTTCTTCTGATATTTAATTCAGCTGACACTCATAAAGACCCACCTGTCCCCACCACCACCTGTATGTGCCTGGTCCAGTGCCACATGCTAGAGGTGATACAAAAACAAACATGGGTGAGACTTGCTTCTGCTCTCTCAGAGCTCATTGGCCAGAGAAACAATTCTGTGGGCAGCTCAGCCCATCCACAGAGAGCACCTCTGGGGCACAGAGGTTGAGGACTAGTCCTGAGACTCAGGGCAGAGCAAACTGAAGACCGAGGCTCCTGTCCCCTTAAGGATGTTTGCGAGGCTTAATTCACATCTCCTTAGGAACGAACCAAAGAGGCCAGCAGGCTGACTGGTGATAAATCCACACCTTTCAACTGCCATGGAAGACATTTTAAGGAATGTTAACAACTTCATTAATCTTAAGGCCTCAAACTTGGGCAGAGAAATTTGACTGGAAAATTGCCACCTGAAGGGATAGTTCTTCAGACAGTGAGAAGTAACCAAGTCTCAGCAAGTCAATGTGGGCACTTGAGTGGTAGAGCTTTGTGCCTGGTGGCTGTCTTCGCCTGCATTCTGGGGCAGGGGCGGGAGAGAAAGTCTGGATCCGGGAGCAGGAGGGGGCGGTACGGGTAGGCGTCAACAACCTGACGGCAGGCAGCATGATGCACAGCAGTGGGCCAGCCCTCTCAGGCAAGCTGTCCAGTCCTGAATTGAGTATGGCTTTCCTTTCACTGGTGTTTTATGAGAAGAGACAAGGTGGAGAGAGGCTAGTAAGATTTACTCACCCCAGCTTGTGATTATCTGCTTGAGGAAAAAGTTTGACCTACCTTTTTGAAGTCTCCTCGTATTTCTTCTAATTTACGTTGGGGACTTTTATGTTGTATAAAATATATTCTCTTCAATGGCATTTGGTATCGGATTCCAGCTCTTTCTCATCTTTTGTCTTGAATGATGGGAGCCCACTAATTTCATCATCAACAAACAGAGCTGCACATTCTTCCCCCAAGGCTTTGAAGGAGGAAGGGCATCTAAACAAAGAATTTTTTTCCTTTTATCATCTAGCTTTGATGCCTTAAGACTTACTTATAGGCTTGGCCAGAGGATTGGGCTCTAACTCCCTACCCAGATAAAAAGTCTCTTCCATCTAGTAACTTCAGGTAGCTCACAGATTGAGGCCACTGGGGGTTTTGATCACCTTGAGTTCTAGAGCCACAAAAGTTGATGGTATCCTGCTCAACTTTAATTCATGTTTGCCCATTCTGGGTAGAAGAAGAATCAGATCAACGTTTAAAACAGAAAAAGAAAAGGTTCTGCTCAGATGAGGAGGAAGAAGAGAATTTTCATTTATTGGGAAAAAAAAAGTTTGATACTTTGCAAAACTCTTCTTGCCACCTTTTCTCACTTAAACTTGTTATAAAGTTGTGGTGGGTGAAAATTGTTTTATATCCCATTTTTAAAGAAGAGTAAATTGAGGGCTGAAGACAGTAATTGACCATGCTCTCAAGTTATGGAGCAGGTGATCGTTAGAAAAGACTGAACCCATATTTTATGATTCTAGGTTGAGTGCTCTTTCTACCACATCATAAAGTTAATTCACAGATGAAGTCCCCATTCTGTGGAGAGGGCTTTCATTTTCTGAACAACCTGATGTTTAGACTAAATGATCAACCTGATATCCAAGATCTGGGCAGCTGTAGGACCAAGACTTGATGTCCCCAAATTGAGACTATCCCAGGCAGGCTGGGTAACTCACCTCTTTCTAAATATGGATGTAGTCCCTCAGGCACCATGGACAGTCTTATCTTCCCTACCATAGACTCTGATCCCTGCTATAGGTTGAATTTTGTGCCCCAGAAAGGTATATTGAAGTCCTAACCCCTAGTGTCTGTGAATGTGACCATATTTAAAAATAGGATCTTGGTAAATGCAATTAGGTTGAGTCCATACTGGATTAGAGTGGGCCATAATGCAATATAACAAATGTCCTTATAAGAAGGGGAGACACATACAGACAGGTACACAGGATGAACGCCATGTAATAATGGAGGCAGAGATTAGAATGATGCATCTACGAGCCAAGGAATGCCAAAGATTGCCAGCAACTGCCAAAAGCTAGGGGAAAGGCATGGGACAGATTCTCCCCTAGAGCCATTGGCACACAGCCCTGTTGAAACCTTGGTTTTGGACTTCTGGCCTCCAGAATAGTGAGAGAATAAATTTCTGCTGTCTTAAGTCACCAAGTTTGTAGTATTTTGTAGTAGTTTGCAGATACAATCCTTCATTGCTCCAGTCCTCTAATGTCCAGGGCATTGAATCCAGGAAAAGAAAGAGCCCTCTCAACATCTCAACATCAGGGCACAACAAAACCATTGTTGGACTTTTAAATAAAAGTTCTACAAAAACTTTGTCTGCTTTGAAGTCCATTGGGACCCGTCCAATTTAGGGACTGGTGCTTTTGGAAACAAAGAAAAATTGGGCTGTTTAATTACTTCTCCTGTTGCTGCTGCTACCACCACCACCAGTCTTGTTAATGTATCAATTTCTTTGATTGAAAAGACTGGATAAATTAAATCTGTCTCTCTCTCTTAAAAAAAAAAATCAACCTACCACAGAATCAAAAATGAAAAACAAAAGGCCCTCTGGCCTCCTATGTGATTTGCTTCATAGCTCTGACAGGAAGTCAGTTTGATCACATTTCTGAAATTACGTGTGATCAGCCATTCTGCCCTCAAAAGCCTGGCATCAGTGAAAAACACCACCCCACTCCCTTGTGGACCATTGTTAGGGCTGAAAGCTTTCTTACCAGTTCCTCTGCCCTGATAGACCAGGCCTTTTTGTGTTCTCTTCCCAGCCCTGATCCACTGAGTCAAGTTCTTTCCTAGTTCACACCTCTGTATTTTTATCTACAGCATGGTAAACTCAAGGCTCTCCTTGGTTACATTCACCATAAAGACTGAGTCCCAAAGGGGACAACAATGCCAGCAGTCATGCACGACCAAGAGCGGGGAACATCTGTCCCCTGAGGACCAGTGACCTGCTGGGAACTAATGAACTTAGTCCACGGAAATTAAATAAAAAGCAGTTGGCTTATGTGTTTTAGGAGAGACTTATTTAAAATGTCCCACTTGATCATATTCCTTACCTTTAAAATGACGGCACATAGATCCACTCAATAAATACCAATAATTTATCTCTTTGTTAGTGGCAGACTGAGTAAGGAGAAGCAAAGGAAAACACATCAGATTAAAAGATAATAAAAGAATAATTGACCAACTGACACAAAGGCAAGAAAATCAAGTCAAAAGAGATCCACCTAAAATGATTTTCACAGGCAGAGGGGGAAAGGGATTGACAAAAGGGAAAAAAAGAGAGACTGATGAGGGAATAGAAACAGAGACAGACAGCCAGACCAACAAATGTGGAAAGAATCACTCAGAGTTGTGTGGCCTCCTGGTCATGTTTTCTTTCTTCTGTTAATATGGTCTCAGCTTGCACACCTGCACAGGTGGCTCCCTAATGTCTGTTCCAATCTTGACCTCCTCCTAGGGGTTGTTTCTGCATCTCTACCAACCTGCCTACATCATTTTCCCCTAAGTGTGTCTCAGATACCACAGAGAATGGGAGGATGGGTATAATCATTCTTTAAGCACCAACTTTATGCCTGATTCTGCTCTAGGCATGGTCATGATAAATACAAATAGTACTAGGAGCTCTTGAGGAAGAGGCAGACACGCCTGCTCTATGACAGGTGCAGTAACAGAAGCATGTTCAAATCTCCCTGAAACATAGGGACGGGGAGCCAGTTCTATGGAAGACTTAGAAAAGTAGATGTTCTGGAGAACTGAGCTGGATCTTGGACCTCAGGGACCAGTGAGAAGGGCCATTCCAGCCAGAGGGAATCAATGTGCACAGGTGTGTTCAGGAACAGGTCAAGCTCAGTGACACAGGGTATAGAGGACCTGTGGAGACAGGGAGAGGGAGAAGTGAGCCTGAAAAAACAGTTACTTCTGGGTGTACTGAGGGTTTAGATCTGATCCTACATGGGAAGCATAGACTGGAAAAGGAAGGGCAGGAGGAGAACATGGGAGAGATTCTGGCTATAAGGTAAGCATGGCTTGGTTGCCCATTCAGGAGAGTCCAGCCTGAGTAACTGGGTCAGTGGAGATCCCATTATCAGAAGTAGGAAGAAGGAGAAACATTTGGCAAGGAGAAAGGGTGACCACGACACTTAGAGGGAGAGAAGAAGATGGTGAGATCTAAGTAGAACAAGTTACATTTGCAGTACTTACAGGATATCCAGGTGAAGATGGCCAGTAGAGAATTGTAAATCCATGACTTGAATTTGAGGAGAGAGGTGCAATAGAGTCATTATCATAGACTATGGTTGAGGTTGTGATTGGAGAATGAAGACCCAGAGGGAATCCAAGATTTTACATTTAGGAGGTAAACAGAAAAGAAGCATGACAGAGATGGAGAAATAGGAATGATAGGAGGAAAACCAGATGGTAGAATAGCCACAGAAACAAAAGGGATAAAGAATTTTAGATGTAATGTCATCAGTAGTATTGAAGTCAACTAGAGGACAAGGTCTGTAAGAAGGCCTTCCTCACCCTGGTAAGTATCCTTTAAGTTTTACATTCCTCCTCCTTCCCCCATATTTCCTTCTTTCTCATTCCATTTTGTCCCCAGTTAGTTTGTCCTTCCCTTGATCTTATTTTCCTAGATCCTACCTGCTCCAGTTTGTAAGGCCAGCTCAGTCCCTGCTTCTACCTCAGAGATTTCTTGAGTACCCTGGCTACCCTGATGTCTCTTTCCCCTTGGAATTTTTTAATGGAAAATGTTGATGGAATTTTGTTGATAACACTTGGATGGTATAATCTCCCCCTTGAAATCTGAGAAGATTCTGGCTTGTGCAGGGAATGGTTATTTCCTGAACATCCCAAATTATCCAAGAATCACATTCCACAAAACCTGGGGCTTCCTTGATGTTTCTTATGAGCCAAATTACTAGTTTTTATTTCATCCCTTTTATGGCCCAGGTGTAAACTAGGTCGCATGATAAAGCAATCATGGATGAGCCTAATTTACCCAACTGGGTAGTGGAAGGCAGAGATTTTAAATGTCCCTTTTACCTATCTATCTGTCTATCCATCCATCCATCCATCCATCCATCCATCCACTCATTCAGTGAATGTCTACAATTGCCAAGCTCTTTGCTCTTGCTCCTCGGAGAGATTCTAGCCTAGTTCAGTTTTATCACAGATCCAAGATAGTCCTAAATATCCATCTGAAAGGTGATGCTTAAATATTTGTTGTACAATTGTTTTGTATGTGACTGTAGTGTCCCTGGGTCTGATGAACCATCAAACCTAATAGGAAGGTTTACTTGGGAAATAAGGCTTTTCAGTTTTAGCAAAGACACAGTATGCCTGTTAGATTTAGTAGAGCTTCTTTTTGGAAACCATATAGTAAGCATTCACACCCCGCAGCTGGTGACCACATTAACCCCAAATTAGGATAACCTGCAAGGTTGTAGACTTTGTCCCATTTTCTTATCAAGGAAGGTTATATAATGTCTTTCTGCAGCACTTTGCACGTCTGATGTCACACTGTTCCTCATATCTTAAATATTTGTGGCCCTGAATCATCATGATTCCTAGACTGTAAGCTCTTAGGGGTCAAGGAATCCACATCTTGTTTCCTTTGCATCCCGAGTACTTAAACCAGTGTTTTGTACTTAGTTGGGTTCTTAATAAACATATACTAGGTAAAACTGCAACATTTACTGAACAATCCATGGGCAAATTAGGCATATACTTAAGTCTCTCAATTCCCAGTCTGGAGCTTTTCTGCCCCTCAGGGTCTCTATTTTAGTAAAAGGTATGGATGTTCCCACAAATCCTCTTTTCCTAAAGTCGTAATAATTGGTTGCAGGAAAGATAGATATCTAAGGACAGAATGAATTGAACATACTTTGGTTTAGATTTCAAAGCTGTGACTTTACTTTGGGCTGGCTAATTTTTTTTTTCCTTCTCAATCTAAGAAAGCATATTCAGCAGACATGAGTGAGCTGAGGAATTTTTGTTTTGACAGCTTTAGGACATCTGAGATATTGTGTACAGAGCATTTCTAACTAGCCTAGAAAGACATCTGTCCAAAACATATTCAGGAAAATGACTGATCAAGAGTAAGAAACGTGAGAGGAAATCCTCTTAAAATGAAATGTTTTGTCAAGAGCAACCTCAGGTGCAAAACTTCATGTCAGAAGAGATTTCAGATTAACAAGACTTTAACCAGCCCATTTGAGTAGATGACTAGAATAATTTGATCTGTGAGAAATTCATAGAAATTGTGAGCTGTCAGGGCCTGCAGCAGCCTAGTCAAGTAGCCTCGTCTTACAGATGAGGAAACTAGGCCTAGGGAGATCAGTGATCTGCCCAGGGCTAGTGGCAAAGCTGAGGTTCAGACAAGACCAGCAACTTAGCAGGGCCCACATTTAACCCCTCCACAGCAGAGGCACATGCAGGGGTTCATATTGTCTTAGTACTTGGGCTACAAAGCATTTCCTTACATGTTACTCCCATCTATTGCTTTATTCATCTCATTGCTTTAATTCCTTGGGTCTCCGTCAGCCCAGTGGGTTCATGCTGCCCTGAGGGTTGCATCAGTGTAGGGTCAGTACCGTTCCTGGTGTGGAGAAACCCATGTCCAGGCCTAGTCTAGTTGCCTCCCCATCCCCTGGAAAACATCTTAAAAACAAGATTCTGGGATCTAGGGACTGTAGGGTTAGGTTTGGGAACCACAGATCTTTCATTCACCTCCTTGTTGCCTATTTAAATCTCCTCTGTGATATCCAAGCAAGACATCTTCCAGCCTCTGTTTGAAGGCAAAGCACCGAGTGGTGGGGTAGAAACTCTAGCTGGGATTGAGATGTAGAATTTATTCACAGCTCTGATTCTTGTGAGTGTTATTACCTTCAGCCACTCAACCACTCTCTTTGATTCTGTTTGTCATCTGAAGAATGAGAATGGTCATGATTTCTAATTGACAGCATCACTGTAAGATTGACTATGAGGACAGAGTTCCATGGAACAGGGGCGCTTCGCTAATGCTCTCTGAAGAGGAATGAGACCCATTCCAGTGAGAGGCCAATGACCTGCATTTGGTGACAGTGACTCTATTTGCTAGACGATTTTTCCTTAAAACTCTGTAAGTCCCTAGTTTTGTCTGCTGGAACCTGAAAACACTTTACCTTTAACTATGATACCATCTAAGCTGGGATTTAATGCTATGTAGTCCAGCTTCAAAATTCATACAACTACATGAAAATAAGCAACATTCCCCACCTGCCTGGAATAACCTCATTCCTTCCTCTATTCTTAACAAACTTCCTAGCTAAACCTTTACCATCTGTCCATATCCTTTCATTCCTCACAATGAAGCCAAAAGTTTCCTCCTCCCTGAGCCTCTGGTCCTTCCAGGCAGAAGGTCTCTTGTTCTGTGTACCTTTGGCTCCACCATATCTGCTTACTGTGAGAATTAGGTGTGAGTAAGTCCATCTCCCCCAGTGGATTGGAAGTTTCTGAAGAGCACAGGGTCCATGCTAAGGAAGCCTGGTATCTGCCTGGGTTTTGAGATTGACATCAGGAAAGAACCTCAGGTTCACCTCTAACATGTAGGAGATCCTCACCAGCAGAGACAGAAGAATAAGTAGGGAGGGCCATCTTGCATGTTCTGAGGTCAAGGACTCCTAGGATGATGATCAGCCTTCTCCGGTTGTCATGGCTGCCACATTGCTCAGAGATCTCCTCCAAACATCTGGTTTCAGGAATGATCCATTTGGGTGGATGTCATGCTGAGCAGTGTGCAAACTACTACCATGTTTTCACCATGCTGTCTAGAGCCAGCCTCATTCTAATAGAGATGCCACATTCTACATAAATGCTTCCTAGAAATTGCAGGCAGAAAACTGGACTGGAAGTCCAGTCTGGATTTTGGTTTTAGCTTTCCTTCTTTTCCAGACTCTACCTTCTGCCACTTTGGCCAAGTCACTTCATCTTTCTGAGCCTCATTTTTTCCATCTGTAAAATGAGGAGGCTGTTAACTTCAGAATTTTAATTATTTTTAATTTTCTGTACTGGGATGAAGAGCAATGTCTCATTTCTTCAATATGTAATATTGTTATAGCCACAGATAAGAGAAATGAGAATTGAGTTTTCTGTTCTGATATCCCACCATTGTGGGCATGCAGGTGCACACACCCTCTTCTGAGACTTCTTCCGATGCTATGTTTGTATAATTGATTGATTGAAAGAGACTTGGCCCTTCTTTGCTGCAGCTTGATTATAAGTGAGCTAAACAGATATCTTGAGTTGGGTGATTGCTTCCCAGATGCATTTGAGGGGGAAAGCTGGTGGGAAGTAAATGATTTCAGTTCTGGGGCCCTATGACAAATGAATAGTGGCTGTGACAGAGGGCAGGCTGGTGGGAGGGGGCAGGTCTTATAAAGTATGTGACCAGATGTTCATGGCAGCTGGTGGATTAATATCAAAGGTGACTGGTGAGCTAAATGCTCCTTTTGGAGATAACCCAGAAAGGGGGAATAGACGTCTCTAATCATCTGAGTCTATGCTGCAAGTTAGGACTCTTGGGATTCTGATGACCACCTGGCTAGAGCCAAGTTAGCTTGTTTCAGCCATCTGTCCAAAGGGGAAACTAGTCTTAGAATGGTAGAGATGGAAGAGATCTGAGAACATTTTATTCTGCCACTTAATTTATAGATGAGGAAACTTAGACCTAGAGAGATTAAGGGGCTTGCTTGAAGTAACACCTCAGAGCCAGGACTAGAACCTAGATCTTCTTACTCAAGGCCTAGCATGACTTCACTTCCGAAGGAAGACTTGGTCAACATGTCAAAAAGCAAAGATTGAGCAGGGAGCTTCAACAAGGTTAACCTTATCACTGAGATGACAAAGACTCAGAGAGCTGGAGAGAGTGCACCTCACTGCACAGCTGACAAGTGGCAGGAGTCAAATCTCAGGTCTTATTCTCTATCTCTGAGAAACAATTTTGATGGTGTTAAGGTTGCTTAATGAATAAGACATATAGGCAGACACATATAGGAGAAGACTGCAGAGATGGGTGGGACCGTGGAGACCACCATTCAGCAGTTAAGGAGTATCAGGCCCTGGCGTCAGGCTATCTGCATCCCAGCAGTTAAATATTGGGTCAAGATAAATAGATATAGGGAAATAACCCCAAGACAAAATAACAAACATGCTGCCATGCTTAAACTAGTAGCAAAACTGATAATTCTCTTTTCAGATGCAGCTCCCAGGACAGAATATACAGTTAAATAAACTCATGGGCCTCTGTTGGCTATAGGAACCTTGCCCACCCCAATCTTAGTTCCCTTAACTGGGACCCTTAGCTCTACCCAAGAAACAGAGGATGTCAGGAACCGTAGTTGCAAACTTTGAGCCCCAGACTTTAGTGTACCTGTATCCTTGCTTCCTGAGGCACATGCCCAATAGGATTAAGACTTGGATCTTGGGAATGTGTACACTGACTCAGTCCTCACCTAGGGCATCCCAGGTCCAACTGTGTAAAGGTGGGATGAGGACCTTTAAGGACAGCTAAGGTGCTTTTGCTCCTGTCTTGACTCACTGCAGGTCTTGATTCCTGTTAGTGTCTATGACTCCAAATGAAGGGGGGTCTTTCTGCTACCTTTTCAATTCATAATTCCCTGGTTGTGAGATAATGACATCAAGGCCTTGGGAGTCCCAGGGAGGAAGCAGGTCAGTGGAAGCCAAATCAGTCATGTCCTGATGAGTAACCTGAGATGTGACTTCTTTTCTCTAAGCCCCAGTGTCTTCCTCTGTTAAATGGGGGTAAGAGTCCTGCCTACTTCATAGGGACTCAATAAGATAATGATGCAGGGTGCCTGGCATAGTGTCTGACCACAGTAAGCCCTCAGTAAATGTTATCAGTTATAAAAGTACTTTCCACAGGCTTTCATGGAGATCCCCTGCCTTGGGGCTCCTCTATAAACCCTGACTTGAGTGCTGCCAGAGTCAAGAACATAAGTCTGACCCCAAGCTTGACTTCTGGAACACTTGTAATAAGAGACAAAATGAAGACTGAAGCATCATGGGATTGATGGTGTTCTTCTCTTTTTTTTATGACTCTACACTCTGCAGTATTTGTTTCCAAACCTTGTGTTGGGCCAAGGCTGAGTGACATCAGCCAGTGGGCTCCTATGGACCTGCCCAGGCTGGCCCTTGCCACCCTGTGGTCACCTGGAAACCAGCCAGCCTTAGAGGGTGTGTCTTAAAATCTAAAGGAAGCTGCTGGTCTCCTAACTTGAATTGTCTTAAGGAGACTGAAGAAACTAGTGGGAGGTCTCTGACTTTACAGGGTCAGGGTGAAGGATGTACAAAGGACCTTGATCCAGGGGATTTGGGGGGAGCCTGAGGTCAGTCTAGATACAAAGGAGGACTGCTGGATTTTCTACATCCACCCAAAGGAAGGCCTGACTGTCCAAAGTACACCAAGTCTCTCTCTTACCCTTTGGTGGTGTTATGTATGGTGCCTGGAACTTCATGCAGTCTCCTTGCCGAGGCTCAGACTGGGAAGATCCCCGCCTCTGCCTGAGTAGCAAAGGCTGGCTTGCTAGGCACAGGCCTTGGGCATGATTGCTTGGGTAGTCTCACACATTCCCAGAGCCTAGATTTCTACCTTCAGATTCTGTGTCCAAGGGTTTGGTCATTTCAGCTTAAGCTAAAACTACAGCCTGGGGAACTAGGCCTCACTTTGGGCAGGGCCACCTCAGGGTTTTTCTGATGAGGTACATTCTGATGGTAACATTTTTCTGAATGGCTGTGTTTTATACTAGAACAGTGTCTTGAAGCTACCTGTTAATTTAGTGTTTGAAATGTGACTCATATCCTGGAAGATTTCAGAATATGGGTATAAACTGATAAAAATGCACAAATACACACACACACTCACACTCATACTCACCCTGGAGCAGTCGTCTGTAAAACTTGCCTGAACTCTCCTTCTTAATTCTTTGACGATCTTGAGGCAAACTGAGTCTCCTTAGAGTATTATGCACATTCTGCCTCCTTCCGTGGGGAATCTGCTTTACAGGTGACGGCCAACCCCTGTTTAGAGGCAGGCAGAGTGAGGTAACTGGCGGTCTGTAGGTTTGGTTGTGTTGGCCCAGGATGAGTCCTGTAGAATCACTGACCCTCAGAGGTGGAGGCACCATAGAGGGTGTATGATCCATTTCTGTCCTTCAATTGCAAAACACCAGGCACAGAAAGAGGAATGGATGCGCCTAGGCCCCTCAACTGCTGTGTGCAGGATCAGACCTGGAACCATCCTCAATGCTCTCCCAAGACCTTTCCCTTCACAGCACTTGACACTCCTCTCAACAGGAGAACTGTTTCTGGAAGATTACATCACTTTATATTTCTTCCATAATGGAAGTGCTAGAAAGTGGGTAGTGATTTCAGCTATGGCATTAGCAAGTCTTGGAAAGTGTATCTTTTTTTCATTGCTGTTTTTCTTTCTTTTTCTTTAGTATGTGTTTTTTAAAAATAGCTTTCATTTATTTATTTTAAATCAAAGTATAGTTGATTACAATGTATTAGTTTCTGGTGTACGGCATAGTGATTCAGTTATATGTATCTTATTGCTGTTTTTCAATGGTTAGATTCTCCTGTGTCCAAACAGGTATGTAAAATAAGGTGGAAATCTCTAGATTCTTCTGACGGTCACAGTCACTTTGTAAAATGGGACTGACACAGAGGTAATACAGATCTGTCCCCATAGGGTAAAAGAGGGGCCTTCACAGATATGAAGAGGTTGCAGACTTAGCATCTAATAATAACCAATATAGAGCACTTCATAAGTTTCTCATATATTATTTACTTTAATCTGTTGGCCCTAGATTAAAAGCTGTGGAGATGTGATGAAAAAAACCTGGATCTTCAGCCCTGGGTCACATTCTGGTTCTGCCTCAGGGTAGTCCTTTTGTCTTTGTGCAAGTACAGTAAACTTTCTGAGCCTCAGTTTCCACATCTTTAAAAAGAAGACACGATCCACTTCTCAGCTTTGTTCAGCAGATTAAATATAGTGATGTAATAAGAAAATTCCTATCATAGTCCCTGGCAGACAATAGGGGGTCAGTGAATTTCCCACTCTTCCTCTTAGGCGTGGACCTGCTCAGCTATTGGGTTGCTTAAGGCTGAATGCTTCAGTGAAGCCCTTAATCCCTCTGAGTCCTGTCAGTAAGAGAGATTCCACAGCACCTAACACACAGGGACCGAGTCAGAGGCGGGTTAAAGAGAGAGCTCCAAGAAGCACCCTAGGTCTAGAAACTCAGAAGAGACCTAAGGAAAATGAGACTTTACCTGGTGTTTTTAGAGAAGATGAGTCCCAGGTATGGTTGCTCGAAAGGCACTGAGGCTAGCTCGGGAGACAGAAACCTGTGTCGAAATGCAATAAGAAATTAAATCAGAATGTAGAAAAATCCAATTTGATTTCACTCAAAATGAGCAGTAATGTTAACTCCAATTTTATTTAAAGCCAAAGAGTACAGCTTTGGCAGCTAAAGAGCTGCTACCTCAGAGCAAGAGTTTCAAAATTAACCCATTTGATAATAAGAATATCTCCCTAGCCTGTTTTATTAGGCAGAGTCTGACCCAAACATAGCCAATTATCAGACTCTCCACAGTACAAAAATCCAAGGATTGATGACATTTGATGCTGGGGTTGTATATTCTGTTGTCTGTTTGTCTGATATGCACACAGGGCACACTTGACAGGTAGTGGCATGCCACACTTCTGTCCCAAATAGAAATAGGATGGCTTTAATTGGAGAAGAAAAGTCGAGATTGAGGACGGGCTTTAGAAGGCGAAGGTTTGGAAAAGGCACTGATGGTTGTCATGTGGGATGGAGGTGGCCAGTAGCTTTCTCTCCCACCTTCTGACTTGATCATTCACTAGTGTGGATGGGTCTTTTTGATTATCCTCAGAGGAGCCAGATTTAATGGCTAAACTTTTCATTATAAGGATAATTTTTGTGCTACAAAGTACAAAATGTCATATCACTTTTTTTTTTTCCTGCTTGCATTCTGCTAACAAAACCAGGTGCCTGGCAAGCAAGTCTTAAAGATTAAGGCAGACTACAATTCATGGACACCAACTCATAGCAGCAGCTCAGCCCCCAGAGGCAGGTAGAAAGTATTCATGGATGATAAAATATGTAGGCAGCACGTGACATGTCAACTCGAACAAGGCTAGCTCTGCCTATTTCAGCTTGACATTATAAAGGTGAATTGTTTGAATCGTGAAAGGGAGAGTGGTGTTAACCTTAGGACCAGAAGGATGGCGTCTCCTGGAAAGCAGCTGGTACATAAATCTCTGCTGGTTGAGAAGCAGAAAGATACTTAATAGAAGTGTAATTGAAGGATTTTTTTTCTTCCCCCCTGAACTTAGTTTGGCCACTGTCAATGGGAATTATTCTACTCCCACTCCAGGGCAGGGCCAGCTTCTATGGTGTATCTAAGGGACATTCCAGTGACTGACTGCCTGCATTAGACTTGACCTTCCTTCTCCTCTGCCTTCTGAGATTCCCAGCAGGAAACTCATCTTGGAGATCAAGGTAGCAGTGGCTCTAGGAATAGCTGTTAAAATGCACAGTAATAATCGGGAGTTAGTACCCATTAACACTACTACACAGGTTGGTTTGTCAAATTAATAATAACCCTTCTGAGAGCAAGGACTTTGGAATCTTAAAAGAATCAAATCAAGCAGAAGCTTTAGAAGACATCTAGTTTGGGTTTCATTCTGTTTTTGAGGAACTTGAGGTCCAGAGAGGCTAAGTGGCTTGTTCAAGGTAACCAGAAAATCAGTGGCAGAGTTGGAGCTAAAACCCAGGTTTCCTTGGGTAATTGTTTCTAGAACCATGTAGCCTAAACCTCTTATTTTACAGATGAGGGCACCAAATTCCACATGTGAGAAGAGACTGGCTAAGCCTGGATACCAACCGAATTTCCTATATTCTTATACAATGGTCTTTATATCACATTTTCTCTTTCCTCATATGCCCAGGACTGAAGGGAGATGATGAAGTAAAGGGTAAATGAATTATTTGTGTTTTGGCACATACTCTGTTGATCCATCAGTGAACACTGAGAGCCTCTTAGGTACAAAGCACTTCAGCCACTTTGGGTAATACACAATGAGCAAGGCAGAGGAGAGAGAAGGGAGTGTATCTGAAAAGTAGGACAGACTTGACATGATTGGGCTCAAGGATGATTTCTGCAAAAGTTGTAGATGAGATAAAGGCCAACTTCCTGGGATGGAGGAGTTGGGCTGGAAGGTCACATTTGGGAGACAGTTTGCTCCACTGACCTTTGACTGTCATTGCAGGTCTAGAGTGCAGCTTTGACTTCCCCTGTGAGCTGGAGTATTCCCCTCCACTGCATGATCTTGGGAACCAGAGCTGGTCCTGGCGCCGTGTCCCCTCCGAAGAGGCTTCCCAGATGGACCTGTTGGATGGGCCTGAGGCAGAGCATTCCAAGGAGATGCCCAGAGGTAAGGATAGAGGCCACTGCAAAATGTCCTGGATGGGCCAGGATGGGGATGGAATGTCTACTTCCATTTGAAATTTTGAAGCTTCCCCACCCCTGCTCTATGCTGTTTATAATAACTGTGCCTCCACATGTCTTCTTGGGCTCTACGAGGAAGAGGAGAATGCAAGTCTAATTTCAATATCAATCCAACCCTTTACTGTCTTATCAAGTAAGAAAATAGGACTTCATAGCTCTCTTTCACACAGATTTCCCAGTGTAAGAAGTAGAAGAAAATGCTGATCTGTTTGTTCATTTGGAATGGGATCACCAAATAAAACACAGGACACCCAGTTAAATTTGAGCTTCAAGTGAACAAATGATTTTTTTAGTACAAGTATGTCTCATGCAATAGTTGGGACATACTTATACTCAAAATTACTCCAATTATACTCAAACATTCAAACATAATTGAGTGTCTTGCATTTTTATTTGCTAAATTTGGCAATCCTAATTCAGAAGGTATTATATGACTGAGTTAAATGTTCGTTTCAAAGCCATTAATGAATATTCAGACTGCATATTAATTTTGCAAGTTGCTTCCAGTAGTTCTGAGCTGTTTCTGAATATCCTTTTCTGAATTGTCAAGGCTGAAAAAGATAGGCTCAAGATAAGTGGTGGGTGCTTGTTAAATATTTGCTGAGTTTTTAGAGATGTGGAGGCACTAAGCCCTAGTACTGCCTGCCTCCAGTTCTCTCTAAGGCAAATCTTAGGGCTCCCAATTCCTTGGACCCAGAAAACTTACCCACCCCAAATTTTTAGTTTACATTTCTAACTTTTAAGAAGAAATGATAGGTGACATAGTACTGGACTTACTGTACATTCAGAGTAGTACTTTCATTTTGCAAAACCCTTCCAACTACACTGTCTCATTGGATTCCAGTTTTGTGAGGGAGGCAGGGAAAATGAAAAAGCTCGGTCTCAGAGAGGGAAATGACTTGCTAGAGATCACGCAGCTTGTGTTTGTGGGTCCAGGTCTAGATGATGAGTCCTGGACACGATGAGTCCTAGACAAGAACGTTTCTGTCTTTGCAGCAAAAGTTTTGCTGAGAGCCTGCTGTGGGCCCAGTTTTGAGGGTGATTTTCTCAGGCAAATGTTCTTGGGAATCTAACAGACAGGTCTCAAGTAAACTCATGGGGGTAATGACTAATGACTAGTAACTAACACTTCTAGGCTTCTACATTAGCTTCGAACCCTGAACTTTGAGGCACTTTCTTTTCTATACACTCTCCCAGGCTGACCTTTTATGTTTTTATGGCTCTTTCGAAATTTCTTGAACTTGACTTACATTTTAAGCTGCTTTCACCTGGATACTGATGTGTAATGTGAAGGGTGTGTGTGTGTGTGTGTGTGTGTGTAGGTGAGTGGCTCTTAACCCCATAGTGCATCTGAATCTTCTGGAGAACTTATGAAAAATACCACTTGGGTCCTATAGCCTAAGATTCTGTTTCAGTAGATCTGAGATGGAGCCTAGAAATCTGTATATTTTCAAAATTTATTGTAAAATCTAACATGTGCAAAAAAGTAGGTATAATGTATATACATGTATTAAAGATTACAATGAAATCAGTGCTTGTGTTTGCACCACCAAGTGTAAGAATTTGAATGTTGTCAGTCCCTTTACAACCTCTTCTGTCCCCCACCTAGATCAAGAATCTCTTTCTTCCCCCAGAGGTACTATCCTGCGCTTTGTGTTAATCATTCATTTGCTTTTCTTTATGTTCTAACCACTTGTGTATATAGCCTCAAGCAACATATTGATTAGGTTTGCAACCTGTTATATGAATGGAATAATGCTGTTTTTTTATAATTTGTCCATTTTTATGCATGTAGCTGTGGTTCATTTGGTTTTGAGTCCATTGCATGAAAATACCACAATTTATCTCTTCTACTGTCCCTAGGTATTTGGGTTGTTGCAGGTTTTTGCTATTACTAACAACACTGCTGTCCACATTTTTGTATATGCCTCTTGGTGCATGGACATGTCCAAGAATTTCCCTAGAGCATAGAACTTGGTGTGGAATTTCTGGGGTACAAAGTACAGCTTCCACTTCAGTAGATAATCCAATCTATTTTCCAAAGTGGTCACACCAAGTTATACTCCCTCCGCTGATGTATTAGTATTTCTCCCTGGAACTTTAAATCCTCATTGGTACCTAGTATTGCCAGACTTTGCCATTTTTGTTTATCTGGTGGATGAAATACAGTGTCTCATCTAATTTCTGTGGGACTCTTTTATTTTATGTTTGCATAAGTTTCTCAGGTGATTCTGAGGTATAGTGAGTTTATTGTACTATTGACGTGGATTCCCTTTCACACTTACTCCTGTTCAGCCACCCCTAGGGATGTCTCTGGATCCCAATTCCTAACCTCTAGAAACAGTCCTGACAGTGCATGTGTTTTTGGTCAGTGTAGGTTGTTGTTGTTGTTGTTGTTTAATTTGATAACTATTGGGTTGTTAGTTCAGTGAGATCAGGAGAGAGGGACAAGTGGCAGTTGTCCACAGATGTTATGGTGTCAGAATTTATAACTTTGAAAATCAGTGCTTTTAAAATTTTAAACAAAATTTAAAGCAGTGAGAATAGATTATGTATTGCCACTCTCTGACCTCTTTCTCCTCCTCCATCCTGTAATGATCTCTGGCATTTGCATGGTACATTGAGTACTGTGAGAAAAAAAAAAGGAAAGAAGGAGAGGAAGGAAGGAAGAAATACTCATTTCTCAGTGGTCTTGAGTGTGGAAATATATTGAAGCCTTTATGTTTCTATAAAGCTGGGTCCCAAGGGCCAGGACATGCAATGAATGTGAATGTTTTCCCATTAAATCAATCAGCCAGGATTTCAATATCTACTTTTTAGTAAGTGTTGCCAACTTCCATCTACCTGGAAAATCACTGCTCTTCCCAGTGGTGGTATCTCACATCACTGAGGACGATGATGAGAACCGCCATGACAAAAGCCACCATGGATGCGCCAGCTCACTTTATCAAGCTCTTTAGTGAACAGACACATCCACACGTGACTTGGGGGAATCTCACCATCGTTAGATACTTGTGTTTGTTTCTCCTGGGCTCTAAAGAGGGATCTGTACTTGATCAGTCTTAGAAACAAGAGGCCAGCCTCCCAGCTTTTTTAGGGACTCTTCTGGAAGATCACTGAGAAGTGTTCAAAACTTCCAGTGATAACTTTCATTGCTTTTTGAGTCAACTGAGTACATCACTACCTGTTTGTTCCCTGAAGTAAGGTTGCTCCTCATGAAGCAGGCTGATGCATCTTAATGTCCCTTGATCTTCAGGGAAAGAGGTGAAGGTGAGGGGAGAGAAGATGACATGTCCAGTCTGAACAGCGGCAAAGCAAGAACCTACACCCCAGTCCTAACTCTCAGCTCTTTAGAATCTCACTTTCTCTGTCATTTTGGCAGAAAGGATGCTGGTGGTGGAGAAAAGAGTGAGTGATGGAGTGCCCTTTAGGGCAGTGTAGGCAGCAGAGGTTTTTTCTTTTCTTTTCTTTTCTTTTTTTTTTTTGACTCAACATTTATTGGTTGGATTGTATTTAGACTCTGTTACAATATTTCTTGTCAGGGGATATAGAAGGGCCAGAGAAAGGCAGTGAGATAATACCAATCATAGATAATGAACTGTAGGAGTATAAATTCTGAATGATCTTAATTTATGGTCCCTATAGCTGAGAATAATAAGGGAGATAATATTCAGAGCAGCAAGATAATAAAAAGTGATGATCTTGATGGAACACAGTATTCTAAATTAATAAAATCTTGAGAAATCATCAGGTTGAGGCATTCTATGACTTTTTAAGGAGTGCCGGGGCATGTTTAATGTCTACTACTTCCGGTGTTTTGGAATGTAGTCAAGGGAACATATTTTTCTTATCCAGCAAGATAAGATTTTGATCTCAAACTAAACGCTAGCTTTAAAATGGGAAACAAATTAGCAGCTTCTCCCCAGGGCCCCTTCCCAACCCCTTACTCATGTGCATACACGAGAAGAAAAGGAGTAGACTCAGCTGGGAGAGGCTGCAATTCTTCCTGTATCAACTCATTCTCTTCCAGGGCATTGATTCTCAAGTTTTTGCTTTGTTTTGTTGGATTGCCTGCACAGAACCCTGCTACTGAGCTTTTTCTGTTTATCTAGATGGCTTAATTTTCAAAAAGGTTGAGAAATACTGTCCTGGAGCTCTGAAATGCCTAGTGAAGCTGCCATAGATGCAAGGGTACTGATGCCAGAATGAGGTCACTTAGCCTTTTGGTCCACTCCTGTTGTACCCTTGTTTGTTTCTTGTAGCTGCTGCAACAAATGAACACAAACTGGGTGGCTTAAAACAACAGAAATTAATGTTCTCCCAGTTTTGGAAGCCAGCAGTCTGAGATCAAAATGTTGGCATGGTTGCGACCTACGGAGGCTCTGCAGGAGAATCCATTCCATGCCTCTTTCCTAGCTTCTGGTGGCCAATAATTGCTCCCCTCACTTTGTATCTATAAGCAGTCGTTAGCAAAGACCTTTGGTTTTAGAAGGATGTTGAAGTTGGGAGAACCATCAGGAAAGATAGGCAAATTTAAACAGAATAAAAATGTAATTGGAATGACAGACGAACAGACACAGACACACACCCACACAGGGACAGAACAATGTTTCTTTTTGCTTGTTTCAAATGGGATGATTCAAACTGGGACTGTCTTTGAGAAGTGTTCCCCCAGAAGCTCCCTTCCTATGCTGCTCACTCTGTCTACTATGAAGTTTCTGTTTTAAGACAGTGGTCTCTAAACTTTATTTTATTGTATGCCCGATCAGTAAAATATTTCTGAGCACCCCTGCTATGTATATATTCATCAATTATATGCATGTATTTGTTTCTAACTGTATAACACTATTGGTAAAACTTACTTTCTTTCTTACTTCTTTACATTAAAATAAATATAACCATGAACACACTTTGGAGACTACTGCAGGACATCTGTTCTCTATAAATGAGATTGGACTTCCGGGCTTGCTATGGCACATCACTCAGCCCCAGAGTCATTGATGTCTCTGTCCCTTTCCAGTCCTTTAAGAAGCCTGCTGGGCTGATTTCTCCACGCCTGCTTACCTCCCATCACCTGGGCTTGCTGGCCCGGCACTCCTCCATCAAGAAAGCCTTGCTGGTTTAGCTCTTGTGGCCTCTCTGACTCTTAAGTTTCAGAGACCATTTAGTCTCTTTTCTCAGACTCTGCATGGTTAGGAGAAGAAAGAAATCACTTCTTGCCTAAGTGCTATTAACATACCAACTTGCCCCGCAAAACCAAGATACTTTTCTCTATAGACTACCTGACAGATCTGAGGAACAGGGTTGCAGCCAAGTATTTTCTACTGGCTTATCTAAAAAACTGTCTTGGGGGTGGTGTTTATGATGGTGAAAAAGTAGAAATCATTTAAATGCTCAAATAATGAGGATTTAGTTAAATAAAATGTATTATGGCTAAATATTATACAGCCATTACATTTATGCTATCTTAAAATATTTAATAATTCAGGAAAATATTCAAGGCCTATTATTAGATTTTTTAAAGGTTAAACAGTATATGTTATATAACTTGTTTTGTAACTGTGTATGTACATAAGAAAACTATGTATATAAGGGAAGAATTCTATAAGGAAATAAACCAACATAGTAGCAGCAGTTATTTATAGATGATTCAGTTATCAGTGATTTTTATTTTCTTTTGGTATTTTCCAAATTTGAGTCCATAAACATGTACTACTTTTATAATAAGATAAAACATGTCCTTATTCTTTAATTCAAAGGGATTAAAAATTCTCATTTGAGGCTACATCTTACTGAATCATTTTGGACTTTTTTGGGGGAAAAATGTTAACTATTTTCTACCACAACAACCAGAAAAGCCAGTGGTACTGGCTGGGGTGACGTAGATAGACAAGCAGATGGAGAAGCAGGTTGCATTCCTGCCTGCCTGAGTAAGGTACAGGGTATCAGCGGTTCATGTCAGCTCACAAATCCAGAACACCCCACCCCACCCTCTTTCTGCTTGGCTTATCCTTGAAGGGTTAGAAAGGGTAACCACATGTGCATCAGGCTCAGGAATGTGCCCAGGGACCGAATGCAGCATGTAAGCAACATGTCCTACTTCAGTTTAATTTTTGCCCCTTCAGATGTTTCAGAAGTGTTCTGGGTGGTCATGCCTTTCATTTAAGCACAACTTTTCATCATGCTAAGGTCACTGTGGATATTTGTATCCTCTTATCCCTCCCCTCTTCTGGAACTCACCATGAGAGGTCACATTAGTTCCCTGGTTCTGCTTGCAGAAATGTATCCTACATTTCCTGAGCAATGAGGTCACTAGGCCTTGGATCTTGACCCTTCAACAAGATGTGACTTGTGATTCTTTCATCCTAATAAAATTCTGATGCCAGTCTAGAAGCTGGAACTTGAGCTCCAAAGAGACTTTCCTTAATGAGTTGGCATGCCTTTAGGGTGTCTGGTGAAGTATTTCTTGCCTCCCCATCAGGGTAAGCCTCTTCCACGGTGTTGCCTCTGCTTCCTATGGGAGGCCATCACTGGGAGGGGATGGATTATGGTTGTGATGAAGATTATGACCCACCTTAACTGACTCTTAACAACCCTGCCCAAGAGCATGGGGAATAAGAAAGGAAGGAAGACAAGAGTTGGAGGGAGAGGGACCTGGGCTCTCATCCCAGCTCTGCCATAAGGGATGACACTTTACGTCTCTGGGCTGTAGGGTCCTCATCTGTAATGTAAAGGTCTTAGACTAGATTGTCACTCTAATATTTCTAGCTCTAATATAAGGCTAGGGGTAGGCATTTCCAATACAAAGGATAGCAATGTACCTGGCACAAAATTTGTGAGCCAAAGAAATCCCCACCAGCCTTAGGAGATGTATCCATTCCCCAAGATTTAGTCATGGTTTCTGGAAGCTGGACAGACCTATGGCTGAAGTCACTCTTTAGACCACAGCATCAAGATTGGAGAATTGCCTCTCAAAACCTATATGGCACCCTGGAGGGAAGAAAGAGGAGCTCCTTGAGAGGCTAGGGAGCCTGAAGAGTGTTCAGGCATAGTGCTGTGGGCCAGTGTGGCAGATAAAATTATGACCACCCAAAGAAGTCCTAATCCTCAGGACCTGTAACTATGTTGCTTTACATGGCAAAACGGACTTTGCAGATGAGATTATCCTGGGTTTTCCACATGGGCAGTGGAATCACAAAGGTCCTAATAAGAGAAAGAGGAAGACAGGAGAGCCAGAGTCAGAGAAGATGTGATGATAGAAGCAGAGGTCAGAGAGACAGAGCCTTAAAGATCTTTTAATTATGTACTATTTGTATCAATTATTAAATTCTGTTCTTTGAATCTTGTATTTCTTTACTAAATCAACAATTGGGAAGCCCCTACTGACTGCAGGACACTCTAGATTAAACTCTAAGTCTAGGGGACATCTAAAATCGGACAGACACCGTTCCATGTAAAGTGGCAGCCCAGAGGCTGCTGGTGCTGAAGTTGAAGGAAGAGGCCATGCGAGAAGGAATGCAGGAAGCTCCTAGAAGCTGGAGAAGGGAAGAAAATGCTTTCTCTCTTGAATCTCTTCTAGAAGGAACACAGCCTTCCAACCCATCTTAGTCTTCTGACCTCCTAAACTGTAAGATAATAAATCTGTGTTGTTTTTAAGCCGCTAAGTTTCTGATAATTTGTTATAGAAGCAATAGGAAACTAGTACTTCTGGTCTTGACCACATTTGGAGGAAAAATGATATGCTCTTGAGGCACCATTCTAGAAAGGGCAGGGCTCAGAGGGTTGACTCGGCCTTAGAGACACAATTGCTTGTATTTGTTATAGAAGGTGTCCATTGAGTCCATACATTCTGTCCATACAGACAGTCTGTAACTTCCCCCTCCACAGGGAACAGGGCAACATCTCTGTGGTTGAGAAATGGAACAGAAAGAGCAGCAACAGGAGCTGAGGCTCGACATATACAGCTCTGTCTGGGAGTCTGGCTCCTGTGGGTAAGAAGAACTGAAGGCATCCTGGCGAAGGGACCTGGAAAGGCTCATTACTCGAAATGGGGGAGCTGGGGTGAGGCTACCTCACCCGTGGAAGGAAGCTGTGATGCTGCCCAGGACAGTTTCTGTGACACTCCTGTGTGAGGTGGCTGGAGAAGGCAGTGAAAGTACAGGTGGGTCCTGTGGTGAGCGGCTGCCAGTCAGGGACTGGCCCTGGGCTCTGAACCCAGTGAAACTGGAAGGACCTAGAGTCTGCAAAAAAAGTATTTTTCCATCCATGATCACGTTTGATTCTCATAAAACAACGAGATGTGTATTGTTAGTGTCCCTAACATATAGGTTGGCAAACTAACGCTAAATAGCAGACTTTAAAGAGAGGAAACTGGGTCTTTCTCATTCATTATGATGCCCCAAGTTTAGTAAGGAGAAACTAGGTCTTTCTCATTCTTTGTGATGTCCCAAGAGCCTGGCCCAATGCCCAGTATAAAATAGACATTCACTAAATATTTCTTGACCCACAGATGAATGCTGAGAGAGATGAAGTAAGTTGCCTGTCCACAAAATCTACAAATCCAGGCTGTGAGAGAGCCAGGTCCTGAATTCCAGTTTTTGATTACCAAATTTCATGTTCTTTCCATTGTATCAAACTCTTCATAAAACACAGTATTTTCCAGACCTACTCCTACATAAGACTCTCTCTCATTAGATGTCTGGCAGTACATTCTGAATCAGGGGATCGTCCATACACCATTGATGCCAGGGAGACTCGCTCTGTTCCATGACACAGCCAAATTATGTCCACTGTGGTAACTGGTAAGGGCAGAGACTTCAGAAGGATCTTGGAAAGTCTACTCTCACCCATGTCTTCTTTGTAGATAGCCAGGGCAAGGAGTGCTGTCTAAGGCAGCCGCAGTATGAAGCTTGTCATCCAGGCTGCATAGGGATGTAATCAGTGTGAGAAGGTGGGATCAGCTTACTGCAGCCAGAACTGCTGTTTTAGAATGTAAGGAGCATTGTGCTGAGAGTCAGGAGTGGTGGGTCTGCCCTTGGCTACCATGTGAACTCAGAACTCAGTTTTTCAATTGGTAAATTGAGTGGGTGGGATACTAGATAAGCTCTAAGAGCATGTGAAGTTGTCTTTCTGATTTCCTACTTCCTCTTCTTAAGAACCTTTTATCACTGTTATCTGGATTTTTTAGCCTCACTTATTTCTATGTATCAAATGGTTCAGATAAGACACATCTTGAAGAAATATGGGTTCTGTTTAAGAAAGGCTATGAACCGCTCAGAATTTATGCCTGAAGAGAGTTGAGGGAAAGCCAGGACCTTGCAAAGAGGAATAAAATAAAATTCTCTTGAATGGGAATAACTACAGTGTAATTCTGCTTAGAGTAAAAAGATAATCTTTACTCATTCAAGATGAAGAAAGACTGGTTTAATATAAATTGAAGAGAGATATGTAGCTCTCTTCCCTGACTTGTTATAAAAATCAGTGGAAATAATGCACAAGAGTCCATTCTGTAAACAGGAAAGTGGCACAGTAGAGTAATATGTAGCCCAGCCTAATAGCAGTCATCCCAGCCACAGCAGCCCAAAGCAAGGGGTATAGCTCTATCTTGAGTTAAGAATCTTGACCCTAAAAGGCCTGTTTGGCCCAGGTATCCACGTACAACATATTTAGGACTTTTTAGACATGACAAACGAATTTGCTGAGAATAACTGAGGGCATTTACAAATGGAATGGCAGCAGACCCTAAAGATTACACAGCAGGTTCAGATCTAGTGTCCAGTTCTCCCCCTGAAGAATCGGTAAGAACCTTTTACCTGTTGGCTATTGTGGTAGTCTAGGTTTTTCTTATCTAAAGCATTATCATCTATTTTGATTCTGTCCACTTCTCACTTTAGAATTGCTAGTCACACTTAATCAAAACACATTTATTAGATATCGGGCATTTCTTAGTTGATTTTTATGGAAACTGTTATTATTTTGAAATATGCTGGATTTACTTGATTTACTAGGCTTACTTGTTACGAAACTGGTTGCATGCATAGTGTGGCAGTTCCCTGTGTCTTTGTTACAGAGTACCTGACCTGCACTTGTGTTCTCTTCAGCAACTGCCTTCTCTCTGATATGATTGGCATTCTCTGCACCTGGAAGCAATGAAAGAGCTATTTGAAATATTATTCTGGCAATAAGGAATTATTTATTCCTTGTAAATAAAATGAGAATGGTCTTCTCATTGTAAAGTAGGCAGGAATTAAATTCACTTCTACAACAACAGCATAGGATGCTCTTGTTTAATAGCTTCACCTCCAATATTGCTTGTGCTACACAAATACGAAGTATTATTCAGGTATTGTTCCTTAGATTATATACTCCACCTCTCCTAAGAATTACTTTTCTTCATTTATTAACACAGTATGTTTATACCCAAAAGGATCCATCCCAAGAGCAGTGTATACTCAGGGAGCTGCCGAGTCTGGGAGGAATCAGTGCAGTTGCTGCCATCCCTCCCATGTCCAAGCTCTTAACACAGATTCTTCCCTGTTTAGCTTTTAATTATAAATTATATCAAAAACATGGAGCATATTAAAAAATAGAGGAATCAAAATAATTAATGCTTTCAAAGTAAAGAATTTGGAGAAGATAAGTGCTTCAGTTCTTCGAGCTTGGCAACCCTCCAGAGATCAACCACAGTTGTCCAGCTCACATGAGTGCTTCATTCCTTTCTTATTTTTTCTGTCTTTGCTTTTCCCTCTATCTTCTATCCTTGTGTCCTGTGGCCCTCTTCCCTCTCAACCTCTCTTTCTCATTGAAAGCGTATGTGTCCTTCCTACAACTATGGAAGCAGATAGGCAGGATCAGCAGGGTCAGCTAGCACACAGACTGGACGTGGGCTTCGCCTACCAGTAAAGACAAATTCAGATCTGTTGCCCTTCATGTGACTCATGTATAAGGATAAATTTGAGAAACATTGCTTGCTAGAGAAGCAAGAAAGGCAGCAAATTGTAGAATTCTTGTGCTCCATGAGGAAATCATTAAAATTAAAACCTCATGTAATAGAAAAATAAGTTGAATCAATTGGCTTATTTACCCCTGATGTCAAAGGTAATATGGAAAGTCAGTGTTCTTTAGAAAGGAAACAGGTGCTCACATGGAGGGAAAGAGGATCCTTAAGGAGTTCTGTCTTTCAGAGGGATTTAGAAATTGAGTTTATGCAGGAAATATAATTAGCAGTACTTTATCCAACACCTCTACTGGAGGCAGCAGCAGCTCACAACTTTTAAAAAATTCATGCTTCCGTAAATATATAAGTAAAGTTATCAAGCCCATTTAATCTGAAAAAGGCAAAGTGAAAATAGAGGAGAAACAATCAAAAGGCATGAGACTGATAAGGCACTTTCCTGTGAACATGTTGGGCCAGCTCAAGATAAAGGACTTAACCTACATCAAGAAGGGCAAAGGTTGAGGGGAGGGAAGGCAACCCTGGGTCCAGCTAGGCTATCTGGCAACTCAGTGTGAATTTAACACAGTTGCCCCCCCTGGGTGAAGGAATTAGGAAAAGGTGCCTCTTCTGGATGGGTGCAGCCAGTGCTAGAACTCATAGCTTGGACAAGAATGTGAGCTGAATCTCAGTCCCACTCGCCCCCTCATTTGCAGGGCACAATTCACCCAACTGTATACAGTGACCCTGTCAGTGTTTACCAAGGGCTTACTTTATGCCACACACTTATCATACAAAGCTTTATATGAGTCTCACAATAAAAACATAAAATAGTTTTGGAAAATTGAATATCCAAGTTTCAGACTAATAAAATAAGATTCAAAGGAGTAAGGAAAGGCAAGATTTCCAGCTATGGCTAAGTGAAGGGACTGGCAAATTCTCGCCTCAAAAAGCAACTATAAAGCTGGACTAAACTGATGAAAACAACCATATGAGTGCTCTGAATATTGGCCAAGTGAATATAACAATCTAAGAAGAATTTGTGCTTAAGAAACTGTTGAACTTCTGTCTTCCCTGCAGTGTGTGGTTGCAGGTAACACCCAGGTAAGAACCACGGAAATCTGTGGCATTCTGACCTGGTGCTTCTCCTGTCTACCTAACTCATTCTACACAGAGGTCCTGTTAAAGTAGCGTACACCAAGAGGAACCAAAGCTATGCCACACTTGAAGAGGACTCACTTGATTTGGAGGTACAGTACATGCCTGACAGTGCTATAGGTGAAAGTGAAAACCGGAGACTCAACTAGCCTGAGTGTCTGTCATGGTTGGGTCAGGCATATTCATGATTGAGACTATGTGTATTCCTAGTGGAGGTGGGAAAGGTCCAACCTAGCCACAACTTTCTAGCCAACCCTAAGTCTATGAATATATGCAGAGGAGACATGGATGGGTCAGCAGCTCGAGCCTCGAATACACTTTTTTACCCACACACAGATCTGTTGGCAAAGGACAGAAGTCTTACTGGTTCATGGTGTTTGAGCACATCGTCTGTCCAAACATTGCAGACCATTAAACTACAGAGAAATGACCCATAGGAAGCCAGGATAAAAAATTAAAGAACACTAGGAAAAAAAACTGAGCAGCAACATCAGCAGCCACGCACTACAAGGAAGACAGATTTCATAGATATAGCTCAGCCAAGCGATTAAACCAAGAAACTAACTGAAGAAAGAAAACAAAACAACAACAATAACAACAACAACAAAATGACCGTCTACAATCTTCAAGAAAACTGGAATCCAAAGTTGCTAGCAGACCTGCCTTACAGTAAGTATTAAAGTAAGATCTTCAAAGTGAAATGAGATTATAGAAGATAACTTGAATCTACAGGAAGAAGTGAAGAACACCATAAATCGTAAATATGTGAGTTAATATAAAAGATTCAACAAATATGTTTTTCCTTAACATTTTTGAAAGACATAAGATTATATAAATGCACAATTACAAAGCTATATTGTTGAGTTGATACATATATAGATATATAAGAATAATAGGAAATGGAATGGTGCTATATTTGAACAAAGTTTCTGTATTTTATTAAAATTAGGTTAGTATTAATCTGAAGTAGACTGTGATAAGTTCAGATGGATGTAGCATAGAGCAACCAGTAAGAAAATAACTCCAAAAACATTTTTTTAAATCAACAGAAGTTTTTAAATGGTACACTGAAAAAATACCTGGCATTTGAGAAGGAATAGAGGAACTAAAAAGACAGGAGACGTCTAAAAAACTCAGCAAGAAGACAAGTGTAAATACAACCAAATCATTAGTTATGTTAAGTGTAAATAATCCAAACATTCAGTCAAAAGACAGATTGATGAAAGATTGAAAGCTTTCTCCCAAGGTTGTGAACAAGGCAAAAATGGCTGCTTTCACCACTTCTGTTCAACACTGAACCAAACCAGTGCAATGAGAAAAAGAAAGATGAGATAAATGAAGGAAGGAAGGGAAGAAGGGAGAAATTAAAGGCATACAGATTAAAAAGGAAAAAGTAAAATTATTATGAGGTAACATGATCCTTTATTTAGAAACTCCAAAAGAATTCCCATAAAAAATCCAAAAACTAATAGAATAAATAAGTGAATTTAGAAAGATCACAAGATACAAACCAATATACAGAAATTAATTATATTTCTATTTTCTAACAACAGACAATTCCCAAAAGGGAATTAAATCAATTCAGATGATAAAAACATCAAAAAGAAGAAAATTCTTAGGAAGAGATTTAACAAAGAAAGTGTAAGTCTTTCACACTTAAAATTACAGAGCATTGCTGAAAGAAATTAAGGGATAATATAAACAAAAAGAGAAACACTACATTTTTATTTTACAGTTTATAGTGGAAAACTCAATAGTGTAAGATGGCATTACTCACCAAATTTATCTGTAAATTCAGTGTAATCCCTACCAAAATCCCAGCAGGCTTTCTTTCTTTTTTTTTAATTCATCTTTTTCTTTTTCTTCCTTTCTTCCTTCCTTCCACTTAAAATCTAAATGAAAACGCAAAGTATCTAGAATATATGAGATAATTTTTTTAAAGAAGGAGAAAAAGTTGGAGAATTTACATTGCCTTCTTATAAAACTTACTGTAAAGCCAAAGTAGTAAAGACAGTGTGATATTGGGGCAAGGAGAGTCATATGTACCAGTGGAATCAGAAATAAATCTGAACAGTTATGATCAGTTGATTTTTGACAAAGATGTCTGGGCAATTCAATGGGAGAAGGCAAGTCTTTTCAACAAATAGTGCTAGGATAATTGGATACCCACATACAAAAAATAAACTTAAACCCCTACCTCACACTATATACAAAAATTAACTCAAAATGAATTGTAGACCAAAATGTGAGGATGAAAACTATATAGTTTCTAGAAAAAAGTAGGAGAAAATCCTTGTGACCTTGGGTTGGGAAAATAGTTCTTAGATATGACACTAAATCACAATCAATAAAAGAAAATTTGATAAATTGTACCTCATCAAAAATGCAAAACTCTTGTGTTTAGAAGACAGCATTAAGGAAATGGGAGAAAATACTTGCAAGTTATGTATTATATAAAGGTCTTGTATCTAGAATCTATATAAATAACTCTTATAATTCAATAAGCCTAGAAACCCAATTAAAAATGAGTCATATCATTCATTTCAAAGGAATTTAGTGAAAAGTAAGATAATAAAGCTCTCTTTGTCACAATATTTGGCATGTAGTAAATACTCAATAAATGGCAGCTATAGTTATGATCATAAAAGTTATCACTGTTTTATAAGTAAACAAGGTGAACTCCAGAAAAGGTAAAGACCTTATCTAAGGGTACTCAGGCTATAAGCAGCAGCATGAACCAGGCGCAGGCGCCTGCTTGCAGTGCCCAAGGAGGATTTAGAGAATTTCACAGTGAGCTTCACATTGTGTGAGTGAAAGGTGCTTCTTTGTGCCATCCCATTATTCAGGATGACCAAGGATGGGGCCACCTCTGGTGTCCCTGTCCCATCAAGTTCTGCTATTAGGGGAGATTTGGGGGAGAGGAAGAGAAGGAAGCAGCCTGCCTTTTATAGGCAACTCTCATGGTCTCACAGTTCCCACTCTTTCCCTCACTTGATTTTTATTACTTGTTTAAACATTATTATAGTTCATTGCCATTATTATTTGGAATAGAGAAAAATTGGAAATTACTTTAAATGTTCATTAGTAAGGACTGACCAAAATAACTAGGATTTAACCATAATAAATTTAATTACAAAGTTAAGACATACTTACTGTGAAAAAATTTTAGATAGATATATGTACTGACGTCGATAACTATATATATTGATGTGTAGCTAAATGAAAGATGTATATTGTAAAACAGTATAATATTATGGCCTCATTTTAATTTGTATATGTTTATTTAGGTATAGAAAATATCCTGGGTGCATATATATCAAACTGTTATCACCGGTTACTTGTAGAGAGTGGAATTTTGTTTGGAGAGCCAAGGGGAGGATGCACTTTTGTGTTGTTAGAACTTTTCACATATTTCTTTTGTAATTAAAAAATTAAAGAAAAAGAAATATAACATTTTAAAATGTTTTTATATATAAATTCCTATTCCATTAAAAAAAAGAAATAAAGTTACCTAAAGTCCCATATCTAGTAAATGGAACACTCGGGATTTGAACTCAGATCTGTGCCTTCTTCATCATAGCATCCTCCTTTAGAAGGTACCTGAAAGAGAAATTAAGACATGCTTCCTAAGCATAAGGTTATGACTCATTGATTCAGTTAGCAAAGGAGATCTCAGACACTCCTTTTTGGGAGACACTGAATAATGGATAGTGGTCTACAGTGGTTCGGGAAGGTGATGAGAGCCTTGTGAAGAAACAGGGACATTGACCAAGTGACTCCTGAAAGTCCCTTTCTTATTCTTTTGTGATGCAGCACAGTAAGGAAACACCATTATGTTGATAGTATCAAATTAGGTAGCAAACTTTCAAAGCAGCGAGGGAGAAAGGGATCCTAGAAACGACCGTCTAGTAATTCAATCCCTGTTAAAATAGTGGAACAGATATTAAGAGGAAAAAAATACTATCTAGGATAATGGAATTATGAGCAATAAGCATTATGGGTTTTAAAAGAACAAATCATGCCAGACAAAGTTGATTGCTTTTTTGATTAGTAGACTAAGGGAATAGAGTAGATGTAATATATCTTGATTTTAGCAAAAGGTTTGATAGTGTCTCGTGAAATTTTACTCAGGAAATTAATTGAAAATGGCCTAGAGATGAGCACTGTTGCGTGAACTTCAGCATGGTGGCAGGACAGCAGAAGGGAATGAGAAACGGCGATGTATCATAGTGGGGAGATGTGGGGCGGGGAGGTTCAAGTTAGGGGTCAGTTCTATTTAATTATTTCATTACTTCTCAGGAAGAAGAGGAGGCAGCACTTACGTGAGTGAAATTTATATTATATTTTATCTGTGTGCTTTAATGAAAAAATCCTTTGAAAGCTAGCAAGTCTATCTGGTTTCTAATCCCAGGTATAGCCTTGTTCTCGTTCCCAGAATAAGCCCCATGGATGCATACAATATCATGTGGTCGCATAATGGACTTCAACTCTAATTCTGAATGATGAGATAAGAATAATGGCCTAGCCAAGAGCCCTCCCTGCTTATCCTTGGCACCATGCCCTTACCCTGCATAGGCTCCCTCTCAACCCCTAATACCTAGGATCCCTCCAACATCTTGGAGCCCAGCACTCAACCCTATAATCAGCTATTTAGTACCTACTGTGTGCCAGGCTCATGATAGATGTAAAGGATAAAGAATGTTACAAATGCATAAGACATAAAGGATAGTTCATGGTTTAGAGCAGGTGACAGACACAGTAAACTGATAGTGATTGTTGCTGTAATCAAGTTTAGAGAGCATTCTACAGAAAAATAGAGACTGAGAGTAACATTAGATGGAAGAAAAGGGGGAGTTGAAAGAGCCAAATATTGCTGAGGCCAGCTTTAAAGAGTAGGTGTTATTTGACTAGGGGCTTAAAGGAAGGGAAAAATATTATCTAAGATGTGGAAGGAAAGGGCAGTTCAGCCAGAAGATAGAGACAATTTACTTAACCTCTGTAACCGGTCTGTAAAATTCTAACAGTGACTGTATCAGCTCTAAGCATTGTTAGGAGGATAAAGTGAAGGGTTGTCTGTATGGAACATAGCACTGTGTAGAGCACAGAGTAGAGATTCAACAGTTGAAAGCCATTATGCTGATGGGTCGGGGCAAGGGGCAAGGGGCAAGGTGAGATGGAGTTGTGGTGGGACACAGGATGGAAAGATATGTTTAGAACCAGCTTATGAAGGACTTTGAAAGTCACAGTAAGGAATCCAGACTTTATAAGGCAGACAGTAGAAGGACATTAATGGGTTTACAAACAGAGGGGTAACTTGACCAGATATTGTTTTACCAAGATCAGTCTGATAGTGATGGAGGAAGAATATGAGGAAAGAGTGGCCAAAACAAGGCCAGGTAAGAGGCTACTCAAATACAAATGAAGACCCAAACCAGAGCAGTCCCACTGGGAGTAGGAAGAAGGCTGTGAATCTTGATAACTGAAGAAAAGAGAATCAATATTAACTTTATTGTATTGTTTCAGCAACTGGATATTTTGTAATGCCATTATCTGAGAAACAGAGCTCAGAAATAGAAAGAGCAGATCAAGAGTTTAGTTTTCTATCATCCCATGGAAAGTTTCTCTGGACTTAGGCAAATCTTGGCTCTGAACTATGGTGCGAATGTCATACCATCATTACTATCTTTGCTTGTAGAAGTGAGACCTTAATAGGCTGAGGCTGTCTCTCCTGCTTCTCAGAGACACTAACAATAAGAGCAACATTTGGGGAAGAAACAACTCTGGAGGTTTTACTTGGGGAAGAATTGGGAAAGCTATACTAATCAGGAGGAAGTAATTGAGGAACCAAGAAAACAAGGGAGTTCTCAGAGATATTACCCTTCTCTCTTTTCTTCCTCTTATTTTTTTGTTTTCACATAACAAAGAAATGTTTTCAAAAGTTCCTCTTAGGGTGTTTTCAGCATGGAGCCAAACATTTCATTATTTCTCTACATGACACATAGACAAATATAAGAGAGAAGCATTGTAAATATCTAGACCTGAAATATATCAGGTTATAGACTAGACATATTTGCTGTGATTTCCCTGTATTGATACATGGGGAACCAAGTCTAAATTTTCACAACCCCTGATGTCCACTAGATTTTGTCCTATGTTTTCCTTTAAACATTAAACAAAAGAGAATGGAAAATAGCTGAAGAGATTGCCTGATTCTTTAAACCCTGTTGTGAGAGGATATTCAATATATCTTAAATACATGACACATCTGTGAGTCACCCAAGATAAAATCCAGTCTTCTTAAATGGTCCTCATGAGGTTAAACTCAATAAAGGGAAATTGTTCTAGCACAGCTGTCATCACTGTCTGTGTCCTTTATTGGGTAAAATTTGCTGAGAGAATGGGGGAGGGAGTGAAGGAGGATGATGGGGGAGGGAGAGCAATCATTTTTGGACCAAGAATTTTATTTCGATTTTTTTTCTTAAAGCTTTAACTGATTGTGTTTACTTTGACTCACCTGAAGTGATTAATAAGAGCATGGCTTCCTGAAAGTATTTTGTATCAATGTAATCAGGACATTTTTACTTAAACTTTTTTTGGTGTCCCGAGACATAATCACTAGGTCATTTTGGAATCATGTATTATGGTCACTTGAGAAGATGAATATTATGAGTTTCAGTGAAGGAAATTAGGCCCACAGTTTAGTCTGCTCTGATTTATGAATTTCCCTTTAAGGAAATATAGTGGTAGTTGAACATAGATTTATGGAAAGTCAGTGTTGTTCAGAGAATGGTTCAGTGGAGGGAGTATTAGTCTAACAGTCAAACTTTCTATGAGTCAATATACAAATACATGAATCTCTGGTTTCTTGTCAATCATCAAAACAGCTCTTGAGCACTTAGTATCTGCTGGGCACTCTTCTAGGCCTAGTGGGAAATACATAGCAGTGTAAAGATATGGTACTTTTCCCAAGGAGCTCATACTTTCATGAAAGTGATGTCATCATGTAGCAAGCTGGCACACAAATTCCTCTGGGGAAGAAACTGCCTTTATTTGAAAAAATATCTTCATGTAGATTACTTGAGGGGCAGATAGCAGATCTAAAGTCCTAGATGTCCATGTGTTCTGTTGAAAATAGTGAGAGGACACTTCCTGAAAGAAGAGAGAGGGGAGAAAGCACCAGTGAAGCTATCTTTGATAGTTTCTTACGGGAGGAGTGATTGAAGGAATGTAGGATCTGGCATACCTAATGTTCACTTTGAGATTGTTTGTATTCGTTGGATGTAAATTTCTCTGAATTTATTGTTGTCCCCACCTAAAAACTATTGTATTGTAGTAGACACAGAAATTTCTTTACATAAGTATTTTTTCTGGTGGAACTCAAGGAAGGGGTCAAGTTTCACCTTGGCACCACCTTGTTACAAAACAAACATAACACTGGCATAAATGAAACAGTCCATGAGTTTGAAGCCAGAAATGGCCATGAGCACCTGGGAATTTTGGCAATTCTAATGAGAATTTGAGAATTTTAAACTTCCACAAGGTATGGAATGGGAAGTTTAGGCTCATCTTCTCTAGACTTCAGAGGGCAGGGAAGCAGACCCTAGCTGACATTAGGATGGCATGGTCATTGAAAAGACAGCCCTATGAAAGATATAGTATGAAACCTGCTATATAAGTGAGAGTTCAGCTGATAAGAGCTTTTCTTACATTTACCTCTGTTGGGCCAACATTTCCTGCTTTGCAGATTCTGAGTGATGCAGAACAGCCATTTCAGTAAGTGTGCAAGTAAAGTATAGAGTGGTTACAAGGACTGTGGCGTCAAACTGCTTGAGTTCACTTCTTGACTCTATATTTATTAGCAGTATGACCTCGGGAAAATACTTTATTTCTCATATGCACAATGCAAATAGAGTCCTACCTTATAGGGTTATTGTGAAGATTAAATGATTAGTATAATACAAGGCCTTAGATCAACACCTGTAAAACCTAAACAGTTACTGTTCTTTCTGTTGTTAGAATTCAAAGGGATTTCACATTCATGTGTCCTCACGACATTGTCATAAACTATTCTTATCTCAGTCGTAGAAGTGGAAACATTTATTCATTCAGTGAAAATATAATGAACCAGACAGTGTGATGGGTCCTAGGGATATGTCCCAATCACAGCATCAGTGCAGAATTACTTTATCATCTGTAAAATAGGAATAATAATACCTTCATGTAGGGCTCTGATGAGATTTCAATGAGTCAACATAAATAAAATTCCTAGCATAATGCTTAGTACTCAATAAATATTGATGTTTTCCCTTTCTTTCTATACCTATGTTACCAGGTGCCAGAGAGGAGCAGAGGGTAAGTAAGTGCTTTTAACCACATAAGAAAATGCCCACCATGAGGGTTTCATGGGAGAAGTCAACCAATGGAGAAGACATAGGGCGAGCACCATGGTTTCAGTTAGGGCATCGTGTAGGAATTCCTTTATGGCCAAATGCCTTTCTGCCTTTATGACCAAAGCAGTACTTCCAGGTGGAAGTGGGGGAGGGCTGTATAATCACATTTAGGAGGAGACAAGAAGTACTGAAAATAATGGAAATGAAGAAGATCCCAAAGGGAAGAAATCAGTGCACTTTGTGCAGCTGTGCACAGTCTTGACTAGAAGGAAGGTTCCAGCCTTCCTAGCTTCCTGCCTGCTGCATGTACCCATGTTTTTAACCACCCCTTTGCTCTCCTTCTCCCCTCTTTCTTGACCTATCTCTATTTCTCCTTTTTCTTCTTCCCAGTTTCTCCTGGTTTCCCTTATCCCTCTTTTGCCCTCATTTCCTCCTGTGTATCTTTCCTTTTTTCCTTATTCATCACACCCCACCTATTGGAAGGAAAGAGAGGATAGTGTTAGGCATTGGTCTGAGGATTGATAGAGCTGGGTAGCTGGCATTCACAGGGTGGCCCCAGCCCCACAGGTGACTTCTGGATAAGAGTGGCCTTCAGGGGGAACAGCTCAGGCCTGTCTTGGCTACTCTTCTTGGACTGTTTGTTCCTTTCTCCCCTGAATAAATTGAACACAGATGACTCAGGCTTTAAAGTGTTCTTTGATCTGTGTTCACAGTCAGTCCAAATGCTTTCCTTATTCAGCTGGTACAGCATCTCCTGGACCAAAGTTTAATTATACAACCTAGTCAGTGAGCATGTCTGAGAGTCTATGGGTGCAGAACCCCGGCTGGGTACTGGTACTGGGTCCCTAAGGGACACTCCTCTCACCTCCATTTTCCTCCTTACATCAGGGTCTTGCTTGTGAAGGTCAAGGCTTCCTTCCCAAATTGTATATATTAAAAGGCTGTTTATTTTATGAGGTCCTGGGATGGGAGTGTTGATCTTTTCAAAAGGTGTATTCTAGCTAATAATACAGAGAATTAGGATATGTTAAAAAAAAAAGGCTATATTAGGGCAAAGAAAAGGGAGACAGCACAGAAGAGGTGAGGAGAGATGAGACAAAGTGAGAAGATGGAAAAGAACACAGGGAGCACAGATAGGAAGAGAAAAGAGGGAGGTGGGGTATCTCTAAGAGACTGGTTAAATTGCTTATAGTAAATTTTTTATGAAGCTCAAGACCTGAAAATAAAAATAGATATAAACACAGATTCATATATACATAAATACATAAATTAAATTTTCAAGAACTAACATGGGTCTAGTCTCAGCCTTGAGAGTCTAGGTAATTTGCTTCATTTCCCTGAACTTATCTCCTGATGTAGAACACAGCAGTTTGAATGCCTCACCTTCCTGCTCATATAAAGTGTGTGGCAAACTTTTGTGAGCAGTCCAGTTTCTATGCAATGCTAAGTCACAGTAGATGGCAGTGGCAACTCACAGCGTAGACTCCATCCCATCTCCTCAACTCACTTTTCCGAGGCAAAGGCGCCTGCTCCCAGATGCAGTCGTGTTAGTCATGCACACTGCCTAATTGGGACCCTCACCAACTGATTTGCCATGGGACATGAAGTGCTGTCTGTAAATGCAATGCTAATTTCCTTAAGTAGCATTGTTCCCGGTGAGACTGCAAATCTCCCTATCAGCCACTAATTCTTTTGTTTGAATGGTTTTAGAGGATCTGCAGTCATTCCTGTTAACTAACTGCAGCAGGCTTGACAGTGAATATGTGTGCTGGGAGATGGCAGGAGAAGGACCCCACAGTTCTTGAGCACCTGCATAGACATTAAAACTTGGGCTTTAACTTCATGGTCTCTTGTTCAAAAGGAGACGGAGGGAAGGCAACTGTGAAAGCCCAGTAAGATGTATGTGGTGACTTGAGATAATGAGCCCCTCCCCAACTTGATTTTTTCTTTTTGCTGAAAACTTTATAACCTTAGGCAAAATAGAAGAGACTTAAAAACCACAGCAGCTGAACAGTAGCTTAAACTGGCTCAAAGAGGGGGTTAAACTTACGGTGCCTGTTTTAATGGAGTTTATGGGCCTCTTTATCTTGGTCTATTCTAGGGTGAGTATGTAATAAATACTATATATGTGTGTATATATTACACAAAGCATATAATTAAGAAAATATATATCACTTAATCCACCCTAGAAAGTAAATGTACTAGCATGAATATGCATGCTGAACAGAATGACGTTCATTATACTTACATATTATATGTCTTTAAAAATGCTAGTACTTTTTTGAGGCCAGGTCAACCTCTGTACAAATATGTGGGTATTTTGTTCGAGTGCTTTCTTTACCTTGGCTCACCCATCTCTGAAGAGGGGCTATACCAGGCCACTGATATCTTTCTGAGAGGATACTCAGTAGTATGTGTCAAATGCTTGACATTTCTGTGAGAAAGGTTATATTTATTAACTCATATTTCCTAATGCTAGAAAAGATGCTGAATGAGCATCCTTTCATGCAGGTGAATAGTTCAGATGAGCTAAGGGAAGCTGGAGATGTTAAGAGAAGTTAACACCTGGAGAAGTTAAGCAATCTTATCATGGCTTCAGAGCTTTTCAGTGGGAGAGCTGGCCCTGTAGTTTGGATAGGACTTCTGCAGGCCAGCACATTGTTCATGGCACTGTGGCACTCTGCTTATTTAAATGATATATAGAGGCAGAAAAAACCCTCATTCTAAGTATTTTTGTTTCCTTTGTATCTTGTGGAATTGCTAGTCTCTTGGCCCACCTTGAGTGGACCATGGAATTGGGGGGAGAAGCAAGAACCTCAGAAACTCATGTTTTTTCAGCCTTGTAGTTGGCCACACCTCCTACTCCCAGAACCAAGACATGTGCATGTCCTGGAGACACGCCCGCCATCCCTCCAGCTGTTCAGTTGAGTGAGACAGATGCTCTGGTCAGCAAGTGACCTGCAGTGCTGGCAAAAATTAATTAACTTGCTATGGAACTAATAATAAGCTGCTGGTTTGTTTTTTCTTTCCCCAACACTAGTTGCCAAAGAGTTTTTCATTATGGGGCTGAATGCTTCCTTTGTAACCAGAATAACCTCATTAGTTACAGTCCCATCATGGCTGGAGAGTTAGACAACAAATCACTGTTTCCTCTTCAGCCACCATGACCTACGGTGTCATCGTTCACTCTCTTGCTGGAAGGAGTTTCTCTCTACCCTCAACATTTTGCATCCCTTCTTCAATGTCTCTTTCAGAAGTGACTTTCAAACATACCTGCTTACAGTTTTTTTCTTGACAGCAGAGCTGTTTTGTGTTTGTTGACCCAAGGATTTGTTGGAAAAAAAATAATTCTGGCTGCTCCATGTCCAAACACCCAACTCCCCTGGCCCTTTTGCCCAGCCACCTTGGGTTGGTGCTCTGCCATTTTAATTCATGTTTGCCGTGTACTTTACAGTGTGCACATCAATATCAAAGCCATCTTTAGTCTTCACAACAACTCTTCATGCTATCTCCATTTTACAGATGAGGTCATTGAGGCTCACAGAGGTAACATTCAGAGTTATGCTTCTATTGAAAGATGCAACTGGTATAAAGACCAGGGCTTCTGACTTCAAGTCAAGTGCTCTTTCTAACCTACCACGGCTGTCTCTTGGTCCCTTGTTTTCCCATGTTATTGTTATAGTCCAAATTTTACATTCCCCTCCCACTACTCTCTTCCACCATAGTCCTGTTGCTCCTTTTTTATTTTTTTTAAAGACTTTTGGGCCCATCTAATTGTCTTTAAGTCACCATAATTTAGGTGGCAGGGGAGGGGCACTGGATTGCCAAGAAACACCCCAGGTGGCTCACCCTCCCTGCAACTTCAGATATCTTGCTTCAAGCTGTCAGCTTACTCAAACCGATGTTCTAGTCCTTGATGGATACTTCGTGTGAGTGCTTAGTGAGGAGGAGAAAATGAGGAGGCAGACCAGGGAGACACTGTGCTCCTTAACTAAAAAGGAAAATGTTTCAAAATTCCTTCCTTGAACAGTTTTATTCCATGCAAAATGATATGGAGAATGAGGACCAAGGACAGTGAGTCTGTGATGGGGACCCATGGGCTCCAACGCTCCAGGTCTACTTCAGCACAGGGTATAGATTTTCCTCCCTCCTCCCTCACTAGATGCTGAGTTTTCCCATAGAGACTCCAGACTCAGGGTCAGACTGCCCAGCTTTAAATTCTGACTTTACTGTTTACTTGCTGTTTAACTTTGAACAGGTCACGTAACCTCTCTGTGGTGTGGTATTTCAGATTCCTTGTGTGTAAAGTTGAGACAATAATAATCTCAACTCCATAGGGTTGTTATATAAAATAAATTAATAAATGTGTGTCAAAATGCTTGGCACACAGTTAATATTTAATAAATATTAGCCAGTACTATTACATTAGCTTAGATTACATTAGATTTAACATTTTTTTTCTTTCAATATGTTCCCCTGGGTGTGGGAAGAAATGTGTGTACATACGTTAGTCAGGTTTCAAAACATGCTTATGGTCATTAGTTCTTCTAATAGTGTTCTGCAGGATAGAAATTTAAAGTGCTTGATTTGGGATGGTTTCAGTATATTTGTATACTATTAGAGTTGGAAGACACTTTAATGTGTGTATGTGTGTGTGTATATATATGTGTATGTGTGTGTGTATGTATATATATATATATATATATATATATATATATATGACTTCTATATTATTCAGTCAATCTCTCTACTATTCTAGTGAGGACATGAGAGATGGAGTTAGAGACTATTGTCTTTAAGTACTTCATATATATGTATAAAACTTTATATAATGTATATGAACTTTATATAATATATATTATACATAATATAGAATGTATCTAATACATATATTAGGTTGGGTTTATTAAAGTATTTAATGTACAAATTTACATTTGTAAAATTTACCTTTTGTAGTGTACAGTCCCATGAGTTTTGAAAAAAAAAACACCAGCAGTTGTGAAACCACCAACACAATCAAGAAAAAAATTTCTGCCACCTCAATAATTTCTCTCATACCTCCTCTGTTCATTTGAATTTGTATATACGCATAAGCTTTTGACTCTCAGATAGAATTATATATTCTTAGAAAAAGAAGTCTATGGATGCAGCTATGGATATAGATATATGGACACAGGCATTTAGCAGAATGGAGACAACTCCTTTCACCCAATTTTTGGCTGTTGTATGATCATATGTCAATCAATAGAGCAATGAAAGAAGTATTGAGAAACTTGAGGTTGAATTCAGCATTTTCCCAAATTGTTTAAACTCAGTCCCTCAGAAAAGAGAGATTAATTTTAATAATTTTAATTTTTTTCTACAAAGAGTGTCTAGATCCATTTATAACTGTTCAAAAGCAAAATATGTTTGTGAGTTCTGTTCTTTTCTTTTCTTTTCTTTTCTTTTCAAGAAACCTGGTCTCTGGATGGAACCAATTGAGATTTTACATCACAAGGTGAGGGTGGTAAAGTCCAGAGATCATGGGCCTAGAACGTTAAAGGACTATCTTCTTGCCTCATGTGGTCATTGCTGAGCCCTTCTAGGCCTCCCTGGACATAGCTCAGAATAATCAGAGGGAGGACTTGATGATACCCTCACGGAGTCTGTTGTTAGTAAGATTTCAATGTTAGTGTAGATCTCCTAAACTACTATTTTCAATATATTTTCAAGTACCCATAAGATTGGCTTGGAGAAACACCATAGGGAGCTGGTATATTATACTTTACCATTCCATTGGGCATCTTGATATCTTTCCAAAACCATGAAGCTCTAAGCAATTTAATTAGGTCCACAAAATACACAGTTTCTAGTTTCTCTGAATCTCTATTTTATTAATCCCACCATATTCAGTACCTACCACCATTTTTACAGTATTCCAAAATTGCCACTTTTCCACCTGCAGGAGTGTCTTGAGATCACTTTTCTCTAATCTAGACACACAGAACCTTCTTAGACTTGGAGGGTTGATAAATCAGAGACAAATATGACTTAACTCTCTTTGATTTTTTTACATTTCTGATAGTATTTTTAAATTTTTCTTTGAATTCTATTTCTGCAAACCAATATCTGGTCTTCAGTAGCTCTAATTCACTAAGCTTCTTGAAGATGTCTCTAGTTGCTAGAACAAAAGAACTTGTTTTATTGGCCTACAGTAAGCTACCAATGACAGAAGCAGCCAGTTTGTCATCTTTTTTTTATTAATAGACGTCAGTAATTGATGAGGACTTTTTTTTCAACCACTGGTATATTTTTTAAATGGATTGATTCTGGGGCATTTCAGTTCATTTAGTGACAATGTCTTAAGAAGTAGAATGTGACTGTAATCAATTTTCATTATCATTGTGTAGCTAATAGGGCTAAAAATAAGAACTCTTAATTTGCTGTGGCATGATTGATTATCCAAGAAGAATATGGAAATAACGTCCTTTAATATGCCTAGAGAGTTACATTAGACCTTTAAATTTTTCATCTTCAAAACATATCACTTCCTGTAATTTTCTATCCACTAATAAAACAAAGCAGGACTTTTAACATCACTTTTCTCTGGCTCTTAATTTCAATAGATTATCTCTGGTTGCAATTTTCATATTCAGTGCTCCCCTACATACAACCTCATGGCCAAAGCTTTCTTTTTTGTAGATTCTCTCCATCCTTGTTTCTCCTGAAATAATTCTTTGAAACCATGCTAGATTTGGAAGACCCAAAGCAGCTTCCTAGAGTGCTGACTCCACTTGTGTAATACGTTCTTTCTAGACTAAAAGTAGGCCATTTGGAGGGATTCGTCATGCAGCCCCCAAGGTGATATGGTAAAGACAAATTTGAACACCATAAGGTCTCATGAACAAAGTAGTAGGCTGGGAATAAGGGGACATTGAGTCAAGCCCCAACTCTGTTCTGTCATTTTGGCCAACTCTTAGTCTTTGGGGTTTTATCTTCCTCATCTGTAAAATGAATACTAATGCCCATCCTGTCTCACAGAGTTGTTGAGATATGCCAGTAATACAATGTGCATAAAGTTCCTTTATAACTATAAAATTCTGTATATTGTTCTTATTACTTCTCATATTCTCTATTTTGTGTCTTCTGTTTTTTATACCTTACACCTTTCCCTATACCATTCCTTTCCAAGAAAACTTTGGTTACCCTTTTCTCCTGCCTGCTGTTTATTGAGCATCTACCCATATCTGGTCCTTTGGGATACACTGATGCATTGAACTATACAGTATCTCTGTGGAATACTTATTGCTATGACCTTTTATAGACAAGAGACTGATGTTTGAATTAAGTTAACTTAGGTAAGCAAGTGGTAGAGTCATGATTTGAACTGAAGACTATTTGATTCTAGGGCACTGTTCCTCAATAGAATATTTCTCAAGTCTAAAGAGGTTGCTTTTTCTTGGCCTGGTCTAATTAAAAGACATGATGTACTCAAAGACAGAGCCAAAGGAACAGGAATTGGAGAAAGTCCCAATGGGTAAATTGATGGCTCTCTTCCTCTTTAGAAATCAGTGTTTCTTGTGGCCTTCAAACTATTCAGGAAATTTTCATTATGGGAAAGGGTGGCTCGCAGTAGAACACCTTTGTCATTCTCTCCTTTCATTTTAAATCACTGTTATACAAAGAGAATTTCTTACCACTTCATTAACCAGCTTCAGTCATTTTTTTGCTCTATTACTGGCAGGAAACTCTAAGCTGGGGCTGAGGGTTTGGGGGGTTCCCAACCTGAGGATTCATGCCTGGGAGCTATGATAAGGAATCCCAAAATCTTTCTGTGTATTGAAAAGATAAAATGTCTCACCCTTCTGGATGCTATTTTCCAAAAATATATAGAAGCACTACAGTGAGGAACAAAAAACAAATTCATTTAAGAGCATCACTAAATTCACAGGACAGTAGAAACTCTCTTAATTAACCTTGACTTTACCAACCCATTGTATTAACCATTCCCTCTGTAAAGCATTCTGATTGATATCCACAGCAGCCTGAACATTCGAGATCAACAGGCTATTCTCTAGCATACCTTCACTCTTCTGCAGCCATCAGTTAAGATATTAGCTTCCCAAGAGTCCCTTGTTGTCTTTGTTCTCAAAGATATTTATGGTAATTACAAAGTTCAGTTACAATACCAGAAGAGAGCTATTGTTTCTATGAAATGAAAATTCAGTTGAATGCTTTGGAAAGATTCAATAAAGGCATGCCACTAAAAAAGAAGTTGCTGCTGAATGGTGCATGGCCACTGAGAAAGGCTTTGTGGGTTGTCACTGCACAGTTCCGAGGAATGCTTTGGATCAAGCCCCCTAGAGTTGTATAGGGCACAACCACAAAGCGGTGCACAGAGCCTTTGCATTGAGAGTAAAATGATAGTAAAAGTTTGGAAAGAAAAGCACTAATATCTCTAAGAAGTCTCTATTCAAAATTCTCTGCAAATTTTTTTTAGGTTCTTATTCTTCTTTATATAAACCCAAATGGAAAATTATGGACAATGCATTATGGGTATGGTGACTGTAAGAAAGATGACTCACAAGCACAGGACTTGGGCCCTATATCAAGATTAGTATATGAATATATATATATACACATAATTTCTAGTTAAAATAGAAAGTTTAAGGTATCTCATTTTATGATTCTTTGACTAAACTGGTTTTTTTAATTAATACAGGAACTACTAGTCCCTGGGCACTCTAGCTGTTGCTTGTTTTACCTGTTTTCAACCAGCAGATGCTCAGAGTACAGCCAAAATTGTGTCATGGAGGGTGGTCTGTGAAAAGTTTTGAAGTTACAAAGTAGATTTGTTTTGGTGGCACTTAGCTAGCTCTTAACTGATCACAGGGTTAGTAATGCTGTTATTGTTGAAGAGGGGACCTAGATTCCTACAAACACCCGTATCAGTTTCTGTGCATGGCACACACTCCCTGAACAGTCCACACCACTGTTGTTTCGAGAGCTCCAAGTCACTAGCAGACTCTGCATTCTCCATAATTACACCCAATTTTCCAATTGAATTATCACATGATTTAATTCTTTGACTGCCTCTGGAGAGCATCAGCACTGTGCAGCTGTTGCAGCTTCAAGAGCTAATTGTTGCTAAGCTCATTAAAAGTAGCCCTATTGCAGTGCACTGGAGTCAGAAAGGGAGGGGGTGCAAACTTTCATTTCCCATTTTCTTTTTGGTTGAATCATCACCCAAACAGCCTGAGGGGTAGAAAACATATAAGCTCTTTTCACATGGAGACCTCATCGGGTATGGTTACTGTCACTGGATGAAAGCCCTTAAGTGAGTCAGACATACACAGATACCAAAATACACAGAGACCTGAAAGCTTTATTTGGCATGTCTCAGAGAATCATGACAAATAAGATTAGGTTAGAAATTAAAGGCTCTGTTAAAGGGGAGGCAGTACATCATTTAAAAAGGAGGCCAATTGTTGATAAGATACCAAGACATCTGAAGACCCCCAAATCTTAGTTCCAGTAAGGAACTACCATATACCTGTCACCCTACCCATGTGTTACATTCACGTTAATATGTTTCCATAGAGAGTCTACTATGTGCATAGTCATTTGAAGGCTTCAGTATAAGTATTTCCTGATGTTCATCTTGAATCTCTTGTTATATGGTATCTTAAAGTCAGAGATCTGAAACCATGAAAGGCATGGATTGGATATCTCCCTTTTTTCCTTTCTTTCCTTATGGTTCCAAGCATTTGGAGTTTGATTCCCAAAGAATCTTCATCCTGTGCCTTGATTTTTACACATAGGCTGTACACATAGGCTCTATTTTTATATGAAAGATGAAAATGATGAGTTCATTAAAAGATACCAGGGATAGTATCTCTAAACTGAAGAATGGCTGGAGAGGAAAGTAGGCTATGGGGGTGCCATATGTAAAGGCTGAAGGATGGAAGTGGGTCAACTGAAGGGAAGAATAGAGGGACCCAAAATGGACTCTAAAGAGTTCAGGAGATAGGCAGAGGTGAGGTCATGGGTTTGTACCGTACCAACTACAAGGGGATTAAGGGAGAGTCTGTATCCTGAATGGTGAGATTTCTCCCCACCCCAAGACTTCAGAAGAGTTGCAGTCAGGCTTACGTCCTCCTACCCAGGAAGGAAAGCAGAAGGGTCCTCCATGAAGAGATTGACAAGCCCAGGAGAAAAATCTATTGATATTGACAAGGGAGGGGGAACTTTTTACACAATGAGTAGGTTCTGGCCCAGTCACCCTCCTGTGAGGTTTACAGGCAATGACTTTCATCCATGCGCACAGAGATTCCAACTGACTTTTCATTTCTCCCAATATTAAATGAGAAAGGACAACCAAAGACTACCAGACAATTGATGATAGAGTTCTAAAAGAAAAAACAAAACGGGGGGGGGTGGTAGAGGGTGGGAAGGGATAGACTGGGATTTCAAAATTGTAGAATAGATAAACAAGATTACACTGTATAGCACAGGGAAATATACACAAAATGTTATGATAAATCACAGAGAAAAAATGTGAAAAAAAAAAGAAAAAACAAAACAGAGGCCAAAACCAAAACCAAGAAGCAAAACAAAGAAGGGGAGAGGATTCTCAGAGTCAATACGCGGAGCAGGAATAAACCTTAAACACACACACACACAAATGGTAACCACAGAAGAGTGGTTAACACCACAATATAAAAGGTATACATAATAGCACATAATTGTGAAATTTAAAAAATAGACAATAAGGAAAGATTATACATCTTTTAGAAGAAAAAATATACATCATGTACAAATAATAGGGAATAAGAATAGTATCTGTTTTAACATCTGCAATTTGGGGATCTAGAGATCAGTTGATAAATGCAATCAAAATCCCAAAGGAAAATAATTTCTAACCTATAATTTCATACCCAGACAAACTACCATTAGATATGAAGTTAAAATAAAGATACTTTTATAAATGCAAAATCTAAAAATGTACCTTTTAGGCACCCTTTCTTAAAAAGATTTGGATGTGCCACATGGAAATAAGAGAATAAAACAAGAAATAGGAAAATATGGGAACAATGAAATAGAAATAAAAGATCCATCCTAGAAGAGAGGCAAAGAGGATTCCCAGCATAATGGTGAAAGAAATTCCTTGGGTGAATTGAAAGTGTTGCAAGCTACAAACATAGATGAACCTCAAAGTCATTGTACTATGTGAAATAACACTGTCACAAAAGAACAAATACTGATTCCACTTAAATGAAGTACTTGGAGTAGTCAAATTCAGAGAGACAGAAAGTAGAGTGATGCCTGCCAGAGCTAGGAGGATGGGAAAATGGTGAGTTAACTGTTTAATGGATATGGATATGTGAATTTCAGTTTGGGAAGAAGGAAACTATTCTAGAGATGGATGGTAGTAATGGTTGCACAAGTAATTGTTGCACAACAATGTGAATATATTTAATGCCAGTTAATGCCACACTTGAAAATGGCTAAAATAGTAAATTTTATGCTATGTATATTTTCCCACAATTAAAAAAAATAATTGAAAATGTTTACTCTGGAGTGTGGGAATTAGGAGGAAGGGACAACTGCTTTTGTTATAAGCCTAGAGTACTAATTGACTTTTTAAACTATGCATATGCAATACTTCAATAAACATTTTTTTAGCTAAAACTGAATTTTAATGCTGTAGGCATTCTAGGCAAAGGGAACTACATGAACAAAGTCAGGGAGGCATGAAACAGCACAGGGAGAACCACAGGAAGTTCTGTGTTCCTGAAAGGTGTTAAACAGGCTATGGGAAGGAGCTGCAGCTTTTTTTTTTCTAGGCCAGTGTTTCCCACAGTGTGATGTGCACTTACAGATGTACCCAGTGATCTTTGTTATATATTTGATTTTAAGGTACCTTCTATTCATAACAAATGACACTGGTTTTGAGTTTATGGTGGTGATAATAGTGATATAAATTCCTTAAACCAAAGTAAGTTTATAAATGTTTAAGTTGGTTTTAAGAATAACATTAATAGTAATATGAGAGGCACACAATTGTGGCAAAAATATCATTAAGGTTATGCATGGATGATCAAGGCAAAAGGAAACACTTTTCTAGGTGATAGGGAGCCCTTGATGGTTTACATGAGGCAGAGTGTGCAGGCCAGGTTTGAGTCCTGTATCAGTCCAAGGAATATGAACTGCCTTCTACAGTTCTCTGACACCTGGAAGCATCTTCAGAAGATGTCTTGAGGTGAGAGATGGAAGTTCAGGTAATCATTCTGTCTTCTGTAAGTCTGCCTACAAGTAAAAAGAAGTGGCCACTAAAAAATAAAAGATTGAAGATCACTGAAATAGATCATTGTGGTCAGGGGTTGAGGAAGAATTAGGGGAGAAAGGCTGAGAACAGGGAGACCAACTGAGCTGCTGCTGCAAGTGATCCAAGAGGAAACTGTGGCATGGCCTGGGACAGTATGCAGGGAGAGGAGGAGACAGATTAGAGATGTAGAGCTCCTGACTGCAGCCCTAGTGTTCTACTTGGTGGCAGCCCATCTAAACTGCAATAATAGCACTTAGGAAGATATAAACAGCTCTTAGAGAATGAGCTTTATTTGCCCAAATAAAGAAGTGATGGCAGAAGTTTATTGCCATATTGAATTCTCCAACATTAGTTACAATAACAGGAGCAGTGGTATTAGAAACTGATTTTTCCAAGCACAGAAGAATATGAAAGTAGGAGAGGAACCGTATGTCAAAGCAGAAGAAGACTGGACTCGGAGCCATTCATTCATTCACTCTGTTCATCCCTTCATACCACAAATATTTATTCTACACGTATATGTGAGGAGCTGTCCTATACACTGGAGACCCATCAGTGAACAGAACTGACATCAATTCCTGCTTTCCTGGTGCTTACATTCTTACTTCCAAGGAAGAAATATAAATGATCAATAGGCACATGAAAAAATGCTCAATATCACTAATTATCAGAAAAATGCAAATCAAAACTACAATGAGGTATCACCTCACACCAGTCAGAATGGCCATCATTCAAAAGTCCACAAATGACAAATGCTGGAGAGGCTGTGGAGAAAAGGGAACCCTCCTACACTGCTGGTGGGAATGCAGTTTGGTGCAGCCACTGTGGAAAGCAGTATGGAGATTCTTCAAAAGACTAGGAATAGACTTACCATATGACCCAGTAATCCCACTCCTGGGCATATATCCAGAAGGAACCCTACTTCAAAATGACACCTGCAGCCCAATGTTCACAGCAGCACTATTTACAATAGCCAAGACATGGAAACAGCCTAAATGTCCATCGACAGATAACTGGATAAAGAAGAAGTGGTATATTTATACAATGGAATACCATTCATCCATAAAAACTGACAACATAATGCCATTTGCAGCAACATGGATGTCCCTGGAGAATGTCATTCTAAGTGAAGTTAAGCCAGAAAGAGAAAGAAAAATACCATATGAGAGCGCTCATATGTGGAATCTAAAAAAAAAAAAAGCATAAATACAAAACAGAAACAGACTCATAGACATAGAGTACAAACTTGTGGTTGCCAAGGGGGCAGGAGGTGGGAAGGGACAGACTGGGATTTCAAAATGTAGACTCGATAAACAAGATTATACTGTATAGCACAGGGAAATATATACAAGATCTTATGGTAGCTCACAGAGAAAAAAATGTGACAATGAATATATGTATGTTCATGTATAACTTAAAAACTGTTCTACACTGGAATTTGACACAAAATTGTAAAATGACTATTACTCATTAAAAAAATGTTAAAAAAATACAAAGTGTTAGAAGAAAATAAGTGCTATAAAGAATAATAAAGCCAGGAAGATGCAAATGGTGTGGTTTAATTTTTTGAAGGGTGGTCTGTTAAATCTTTGTGTGAGGGTTGACATTTGAGCAATGACTTGAAGGGAGTAAGATAGTGAGCCATGCATACAGCTTGGGGGAGAGCAGTCAGGCAGAGGGAATAGCAAGCACAAAGGCTCTGAGGCAGGAGAATGACTGGAATGTTCTGGAATAAGCAGGAGGACAGGGTGATTGGAGCAGAGTAAGCCAGGGGATGATTAGTGGGAGATGAGGTCAGGAAGGCTTAAGGCAGAGGGCATGGGGGGCAGGATGTATGATCTTGTAGACCATTGTAAGGACTTTGGCTTTTACTCTTAGAGAAAACAGAGGCCTTGGAATGTTTGGAGCCAAGGGATGAAATGCTCTACCTTAAATTTTAAAAGGATTATTTTAGCTGATATGCTGAGATTAGACTATGAGGACAGAGGCAGGGAGATGTATAGAAGGCATTTTCAAGAATCTAGGCAAGAATAAAAGGTAACTTGAGCTAGCAAGACAAGTAGTAAGAAGTGGTCACAATTGAGGTATATTTGGAGGTTGAGCCAGTGATTTGGAAGATTTGGACCCAGATCAAGTTTGTATGGGTAGATCATGAATTCCGTTTTGACATGAGAAATTTGAAACATCTAATAGATGTCCAAGTGGAGATCATAAGAAGGCGTAGAGATAAATAGGCCTGGAATTCAAGGTAGTGTTTTGGGCTAAAGATACAACTTGGGGTCTTTACGAGGGAGATGAGATTAATCAACAGATGAGTGTAACTGAAGAATAGCAGAGATCCAAATACTGAGCCAACAAGTTGGGGAGTTGAGGGGCAACCAGCAAAAGAGACTGAAGAGAGGGTGGGGAGGTAGGAGGAAAATGAAGAGAGTCCTGTGTCCTGGAAGTCACATGGAGAAAGTGTGGGAGTGATCAGTTATAAATAAATGCTGCTGGTGGTCCAGGAAGAACATCTGAGGCTGAGATTTGACCACTGGATTTACCAACATGAAAGTGACTGGTAACCTTGACAGGAGCAGCTTGGTGGAAGATGGGACAAAAGCCTGATTGGAATCATAGTTGCTGAGTTCTGGTCCATACCACCAACATGCTGGGTGACTTTGGATGAATCACACCACTTCTCTGGAGTCAGTTTCCTCATTTGTCAAATGAAAAGGTTTGAAGTAGAAGATCTCTAAATCTCTTTCTAGCCCTAAATTTATAAGATTTGTGTGATGATTCTAATGAAGCAGGTTTTTCTTTTCATGACTGATACTTCAGAAGTATTTGGAATCTGAAACTTGTATGGGGGGCTTCTCTTTTCACAGAGTGAAGAAAATGTGGATGGAAATGCAAATCATTCAGCAAATTGACCATTGGGTCTAATGTGAAAGAATCCGAGTTAGTTCCTAGTTTGTTTCAAGATAATAGAAGACACATGCACACACACTTTTTCTGAGTTTTTCCACGAGGAAAGACACCTCATTTATATTTGTACGTTTTGTTTTTATTCTGTTTGTAATATTGATCCCATTTAATTAAAGATTTCCAGACTCTCATTAAACAGTTTGTTTTGGTAATTTCCTGAAAGTGAGCCTTTACACTTTGATAGCTCCACCTTGCCAGGGATGCACCTACCTACTACCACCTGGTGGTAGCAAAAATATACAAAATCGAGAAAAAGGAAAAGCAAAGAGCCTTTCTTAGTTCAGTGCTCCCAAGCATTGGTCCTAGGTCTTTCCAGACAGTATTGACTTTGTAAGGTCTCCAAGGAACTTCGAGGCTGTGAGATCTTCATGACTCCATGGAGATATGACACCCAGGGCTTAGCATGGGGTCCTTAGATCCAAAGCCAGTGAAATACAGACATGTCGAATATTCACCGAATATTCCTGGGGGAATGTACCAAGTAAATGAGGGCTATTAAAATTAATCCTGGTTTTCTGAAACCATTTTAACTCTCTAAGAAATTATCTATGCAAGCATTGTTTTAAAAGTTACCTTTTTGAAGAAGTACTTTTAGAAACTTTTTTATTGAGTTATAGTCAGTTTACAATGTTGTGCCAATTTCTGGTGTAGGTCATACATGAATATACATATATTCATTTTCATATTCTTTTTCACTGTGAGTCACTACAAGATATTGAATATATTTTCCTGTGCTATACAGTATAAACCTGTTTATCTATTTTATATATACTAGTCAGTATCTGCAAATCTCGAACTCCCAGTTTATCCCTTTCCACCGCTCTTCTCCCCAGTAACCATAAGTCTGTATTCTATGTCTGTGAGTCTGTTTCTGTTTTATATATATATATGTTCATTTGTGTTTTTTTGTTTTTTTAGATTCCACATGAGTGATATCATATGGTATTTTTCTTTCTCTTTCTGGCTTACTTCGCTTAGAATGACATTCTCCAGGGACATCCATGTTGCTGCAGATGGCATTATGCTGTCATTTTTATGGCCGAATAGTATTCCATTGTATAAATATACCACAGCTTCTTTATCCAGTTACCTGTTGATGGACATTTAGGCTGTTTCCATGTCTTGGCTATTGTAAATAGTGCTACTATGAACATTGGAGTGCAGGTGTCTTTTTGAATTAGGGTTCCTTCTGGATATATGCCCAGGAATGGAATTGCTGGGTCACATGGTAAGTTAATTTTTAGTCTTTTGAGGAATCTCCATGCTGTTTTCCACAATGGCGCACCAAACTACATTCCCACCAACAGTGTAGGAGGATTTCCCTTTCTCCACACCCTCTCCAGCATTTATTGTTTGTGGACTTTTGAATGATGGCCATTCTGACTGGTGTGAGGTGATACCTCATTATAGTTTTGATTTGCATAATTAGTGATATTGAGCATTTTTTCATGTGCCTATTGGTCATTCATATGTCTTCACCGGAGAATTGCTTGTTTAGGTCCTCTGCCCATTTTTGGATTGGGTTGTTTGTTTTTTCTTTATTAAGACATTATTATATATTCTGGAAATTGAGCCCTTGTCAGTTTCATCTTTTGCAAATATTTTTTCCCATTCCGTAGGTTGTCGTTTAGTTTTAATAGAGGTTGAGTTTTGTATTTTTAAGGTCTTCCATTCTTGTCAGACACAAACTGTGAGCACACCTGATTGCTAAGGGATATAAAGTTTTTTAAATTATCAGCAAACATAATAGCTAACAACTGGGTTCCTGCTTGAATGGAGATTCTGCTGTCCCTGGAGAGTAAAAAACAAAGTAAAACAACAACAACAGCAGCAAAATCCTTTAATTTGAAAAAATAGTTACTGGCATTTATTCTGTTAATGCAGACACACACCAACATGACTATAATCTCTGTGTTTTTGAAACTGCAGGGAAAACTGGAAGCAGCTGTAAACAAAAAATAATAAAAGATAACAGGAAACTGCCAAATTTCTATCACTATAGCACCCCATTCCCTCTCCTCCCGTGATTTTTCTGAGCCAGCTCAGAGAAAAAGGTCTGAGTTGTAAGGCACAGCGAGCCAGAGTTGTGTCTGAAACTGAGGAGAAGGGAGATTTTTCCCCAAAGAAATCCATACTGTTCCTGAACAAACCCAGGATTCAACACCAGATCAAATAAACAAGGTAAAGATATTGTAGGTTCTCTAGTAAAGGAAGTGATTAAATATCATATGGATTTAAGATCACTTTAAAGGATAACTTTACCTGGGTGTTTATTTCTTAAAATACTTCTGCATAAATGTATAACATTTAAAAATTTTACTACTTTATGCTGGGTTGGCAGTTTTGCTAACTATGGCAGTGAACGAGAGGAAACAGGCAGGACCTGACTAATGATAGAGACCTGCACATACATAAGAATCCAATTTTATAATTTGATATGGAAAGAAATAAGAAGTCATTGGAAGCCAGAAGTGATCTTAATTGAAGCAGCAGGTAGGCCAAGTTAATTTAGTAATAGAAGTGTCAAATGATCAGTGATTTGGCATTGGAAAGGAGAAAATATGGCATATTTGTGTGATTTCATGGGGAGTGAAACAGGCGGTCTTCATAAACTCCTTCATGTCACAGTGGAAAGATTCATAGTTAGACCATGGATCTTCTGGTCTACTTTTCTTCACTTTAGATGCAAACTCAAGGCCAGAAAAGTAGGATTATCTACCCCAGGTTTTAAGGGAATTAGTACAGAACCAACACTAGAATCTGAGTTTCCCAGGCTAATGTTTTCCCAATGTTTCAATGACACCTTTAAACCCTCTGTGAAGTGTAAGACTTAAGGGGTATGTCTGAATGAACTTTGATGGATATGGTCGGGGAAAGCTGCTGTAAAGGACAGACAGGTGTGAGGGAAGGCAGGTAGATAAAGAATCTTTAGCTCTGCTATTATTCTGATTTTAGAACATCCAACTAAACACCTTTGGTGACTTGCTCTTCTTTCTCTTTCTCCTGTCTCATTTAATCCCATGGTCTCAGCTCTCATCTGTAGGATAGATGATACACAAATCACTTCTTTCAGTCTCTTCCAGTCTCTAGTTATATATTTCCAATTGCCTGCTGGATATTTGCTCCTAGATTCCTACTGAGGTCTCAGACTGCAGATGCCCAATCTGAATTTACTGCCTTTCCTTCAAAATAACTGTCTCGGTTCCCTAATAAGTACCATCATCCACCAGTCATCCAGATCCAAACTTTTAGCATTACTTTTACTTCTTTCTCTTCCTTGCAAATCCCATATGAATTGCAATCTGGTTAGATGCCATCATCATTGTATCTCTTATCCCTGCCTCCTCTTCTCTGCCTGCTCTTAGCTCATACCTTTATTCCCCTGTGCCAAGCCTATTATGATCTCCTTCTCTCGGCTCTCAGTGTCTAGTATTCTTTTATCAGGATTGTCCTCCCAAATCTGACTTGACTGTGTCACTTCTTTATTGAAAAAGCCTTCAGTGGCTCCTGTTGCTAATAGAATGAAGTTTAAATTTCTTAGCCTAAATTTTAAAACCCCCACAACTGTTCCAACATATTTTTCCATTACTTTATTTTTATGCAGGGGCTACTGAAGTCAACTTTGCTAGATTCAATTGTCCTGTAACACTATATGCGGTAAGCATCAAGCCTTCACGTAGGCTCTTATCTTTGCTGGTGATGTCTTTCTTTCCAGTGCCAGCCATGAAACATTTAACATCTACCCATATTATTGTCACTTTAAAATGTGTATTTCAAACCCACTGTGACCCCCCAATAAACCTTTATTATTTTCCCTAGTCAAAAGAATTCTCTCCCTTGTCTTTTCCCAAACCATTTTCTTTCTCCTTTGAAATCCTCACTTTCCACCTTCTGCTAGATATCATTGTTCCTAAAGTTTAAATTCCTAGTAAACTATGAGCCCCCAGTGGGTAGAGATAGGTTTAATTTACTCTCACCTAATATGGTACTTGGGGTATCATCCTAAGTAGGTGCTCGACGAATGTTAATTGAATGAACGACTAAGTGAATGTTAGTGACTAAATTCCTGAAGACCGTAGGCAAGTTCGGTTTGAATGCAAGTAGAGAGATGGGGATGGAAAGAGATTTGAAATTTGTTCCTTTTCTACTGATGGAAGGAATTACACAGGTTTTTGTGGTTGTTGTTGCTTATTTTGTTTGGCTTCTTTTAAAGAATAGAAAAGAATATATCCAGATATATATATATCTGAAATAGGGAAACTGCAGAACATAGTCCAGGATGAGAAGGACCCAGTGAAAAAGGAAGCTGAAAGGGAAGAGGATATACAATACCCCTAAGAAGAAATTTATGCAGACCTAGATTTGAAGTCAACCTCTGATTATCTATTATTTATACATTTTGAAGAAATATGCACCAGATTTTAGTGCTTCCTATTTTGTTTGTCTCCCAATATATGTGTGAGCCAGCAGAGTCCAGGACTTGATTTACCTTTGCTGATTCGGCTTCTTTTCTCTGAGCTTATTTATGGCTGTGAGAGAGGCATTGTGTCCTTGCTGATAAAGGACAACCGAACTGTGTTCTAGGCTTAGCTGCCAAGTTACTGTAGGACTCCTAGAAAGTTGCTATCTTCCCCAGATGCCAAGTTTTCCTAAACTATAGGAAATGAAGACTGTGTCTGAAAAGTGGAGAGAGTCCTAGACTAGAGTGTCTCAAATTTAATATGCATTCAGTCTCCTGGGACACTTGTTTAAAAAGTCAATTCTGTTTCCGTAGGTCTGGGGTGGGGCCTGAGACTCTGCATGTCTTAACACCCACATGGACCACATTGAATAACAGGGTCCTTTTGAAGACAGAAGGAACCTTAGAGCTCAACCAAGCCAGTGGTTTGCAGCCCCAACCAATCCTTAGAGTCATGTGGGGAGCATCTAAGAATACAGATATCCATATTTTCCACGCAGTGTCTCAGATGGTCCCCAATCAGGTGAGTTTTTAATAAGCGCCCCAGTTCATTCTGATGTACAGCTAGGTTTGAGAACCACAAATCTTGTCTGGTCCCCAACCCCCCACTAAGAAATGGCAAAACTGAGGCCCAGGGACTGCTTGAATTCCATGAAGAAAGATTCTGTTCATATGAAAGGGGTTTCCTGAAAAAATAACCCTTATGCATTTTGTTTCCGTAAATGAAAGTTCCCCTTTAAAGCCGCAGAAATAACTGGATCCTGTGTATAATTTATTTCTTAAAAGCTACCAACACAGAAAACTAGTATTTTTAGCCTCCTTTAGAATGATAAATACTCTAGATTATTTTAGTTTTATCCTAATGGTAGGGGGTGGTGGTGGTGATGATAAGGAATGGCTATTAAGCAATTATGTTATTCAAACACATCATTATTATTATTACCCTGATGAGTGGACTCATTATAATTGAACAACAAAAGCATGAATGACTTTGCATTGTTATTAGTGTCTGCCTCAGGGCCCCTGCCTTTCCCAGGGGCTATTGCATTCATGTGTTCAGCAGACTTGATTCACAATGTACCATACTTGCTGTGCTCAACTTGTAAGCTGTTGGATTGGTTTTCAGAATCCAGTGTGGTCATCTTTTCTTTCCTCCCTCTCCCCAAAACAACCAAATCTTAGAAAGCCTATGCCCTCCCTGTATCCACTCTTGTTATTCTCCTGTCCTTTCACACAGCAACTCATGATCTTCAGAATTATAAGATGATATTATAATGCTCTTTCTTAAAACTTGCCAATGGCTGCCTATTTCTTTTAGGATAAAATAAAAATCCTTGGCAAGTCTTCCCAGACCATTAATAAACTGCTCCACTTCTTTTCAGCAGCCCCATTACCAGCCATTCTTCCTCTCCTTCTCACCATACTGTTTTGGGCTTCTGGGATGTTCTGACATCTCCAGTTTCTGGAATGTTTTAACATCTTTCGCCAGGAGACTTTATACATGCTCTTCTCCCTGTTCATAAGATTTTCCCCAGCTATATTCTCCTCAACCTTCCGCTCTCATCTTAAATTTCTGTGTCTTAGGGAGCCTTCCCTGACCACCAGAATAAATTAACACCCCCCAGTGCTTCTCCATTGGTAACAGTGACTACACCAGTAATTGTTTGCTTGATACTGTTCTTCCCGTGATAAGCCCCAAAAGGACATAGCTGAGCTTTCAAAGCTAATTCCTCACTGTCTAACACATGGCTTGATAGTTATTTGTTGAAAGATACATGTAAGAATCACCAAGCAGTTGAACTGACCACACAGAATCCCAGGGATCTAAGGGGAAGCAAAAGCACTGGGTCTCCCCCGTCTAATTCCCTGAGTTAGGGGCTGCCCTCCTTTTCCTGGTATCCACATCTCCCCATCACCGCCCTCCCCAAATACATTCTTAGAAACTTGAAGTGATTAAGATATTTTATCCCTAAGTTGACCCAGTATATTGAATCTACATTTCTTAGAATGGCTGTTGCAGTGTTACTTTTGGCGCATACATGGGTGAAGCTACACAGAGCTCAGAGCCATACTTTTGTGGAAATGTTGTTGAGGATGCCATTGCTACAGCACTCTGTGTCCCCTATGGAAAGGCCCACCCAAGAAATAGCTCTTCTAGATTTAAATGTCAGGAAGCATTTTGCATCCTTGGGAAACTGATAGGTGTTTTCTTTTTGTCCAGTGAATTTCTGTACCACATTTTTCTCATAGCTTTTGCTGCCAGGAAGTTCAAAGCCACATTCTCAGCTCAACTTTTGTAACTGTGGAGGCCTGTGGCTTGCATACTTACAGTGTAACTTTGCCCTGGTCTTGATTTTCTATTCTAAATATATTTTCTCTGCTCCTGATTTATTTTAAATTATTTATAGCTTTCTATTTTAGAGTTCGAAGTCTTAGAAGCTTCCTCAAATCCTTAGTGGAATGAGGCAGGGAGATATATAAAAGAAAGGAATTCATGAAGCTCTGAGATACATTGCCTTTAAAGTCCAGAGGGTTCCTTTCTGCAGGTGGTACTGGCAGGAGCCATGAATAGAGAGAGTTCTGCTGGCCAGAGTGTTCTTTAACCATGCAAAGACATGGCACAGCTTCTAGGAGAGGGAACCCTTTGGGAACAGTTTATTGAGGTGATTTTGTTTCTGATCTCTTGCCAGAGCTATCCTCAAGTGACCCAGAAGTGTGAGTGATTCTGTCCTCTTGGAGTCTGAATCCTTTTCTGGGGAGTGGCTAAATAGAGTGAGCCTTATAATCTGTCCTGAAATTCCATGTGAAAGCTAGATTTCCATTGGAATAAGTCTTCTAAGATCAGAATTAGAGTGCTTTTGTAGCCAAGGCTGCAATTTCACCTACTTTTCAATTCTCCCTAAGTGTCCAGCATTGCAGTAGAAACTATTTACTTTAAGAATTTATTTCTGTCTCTAAGGGAAGCAGAAATGAGCACATGTTCCATGTGTACTGTATGCTGGTTGCTATGTATGTACCTCACATGAACTGATTTAATTCTTGTATCCACCCTGTGCTCTATCTAGGCTTATTATCTGCATTTTATATATAGATAATAGAAGGCTCAGAGAGAGACTTGCCCAACATTACCTGGATAATGAGAGGTGGTGCCAGGATTATATTCAGATCTCTGAGCCCAACAAAGCTGAACTTCTACAGTCCATTGGGAAGATCATGTGAGAGCAGGATAAGCTTATGGTGAAAAACAAGCTGCTCAGTAGGTGAGATAAAGAGAGGTCACACGTGGAGCTGGGAAAGGACTCAGAGGCAGGCAGAAGAGAAAAGAAGAGACCTCACTGAGCCCCTTTGGCCTCAATGAAGATCCCCAGCCCCAACCCATTTCTATCCCCTTCCTCCATCCCATCATCTTTGGTATTCATCTTTGTTGCCACAAACGAGTTCCCTGACACTCTAGGCTATTGTGGCTGTCGTCATTCTTGCCTCTTAGAAATTGATAGATACAGAAATAGACACAGACATAGACATAGATACATCCACAGCATTATTCTGGGTGGGAGATGCTTCATGAAGGTGAATACTAGTCACTGACTATTGATGTTGGCAGAGGTTGCTATGTATTGAGGTACTGTCATGTTCTGGATACTTCAGAGCTATTATCTCATTTAAGCTTCACAAAAGCCTAGCATGGTAGATATTATTGTCTCTGCATTGCAGATGAGAAAGCTGAGGGTTACAGAGGTTGCCCATGGTCATGCTGTATGTATGTACTCCAGTTTCCTGCCTCCATTTTCCGTCATTGCTGAGATATAGCCATGGTCAGGAGAGTTCTCTAAAAATAAAGTTTAAGGTGCCCCTCTAGGGAAAATGGAGTCAATAAAGAGGAATGAATTTCACAGACCTCCATAAAGCTCTGATTTGAACATTAGTTCTCTCCACTGACTTCATTGATATGCATATTGATTTTTTTTCTTCAAGTTTATTTCAAGATTCTGTACTGGATTTAATTCCCAAGTTAAGTTTTAATAGGAACTATATACTTTTAATTAAACATTTAATTTGAGATAATTATAGATTCACATGCAGTTGTAAGAAATAATACAGAAAATTCTATACTCTCTACTCAGTTTCCACCAATGATAACATCTTACAAAACTGAAGTATAATATCACAACCAGGATACTGAGATTGATAGACTTAAGATACAGAACAATTTCGACACCATGAGGATGCTTCATTTCGCCCTTGTACAGCTACATCACTTCCTTTCCATCCCCATCTCTTCTTTTGCCCTGGTAACCACTAATCTGTTATCTGCTTCTATAATTTTGCAATTTCAAGAATGCTGTATAAATGGAATCATACAGTACATAACCTTTTGGGGTTGGCTTTTTTCACTCACTGTAAATTCTCTGGAGATTCACCCAAATTGTTGTATATATTAATAGTTCATTCCTTGCTGAATAGTTTTCCATGGTATAGATGTACCATGATTTGTTTAACCAGTTACCTGTTGAACAACATTGGGGTTCCTATTTTGGGACTATTATGAATAAAACTACTCTAAACATTCAAGTATAGGTTTTTCTGTGAACATGTCTTCATTTCTCTGGTATGAATTCCTATGATTTCAGTTGCTAGGTCCTATGATAATTACATGTTTGGTTTTACATGAAATTGCCAAACTGCTTTCCGGAGTGCCTGTGCTGTTTTATATCCTAACTTGCAATGTAGGAGTGCTATAGTTTCCATCCTTTCTAGTAATTGGTATTGTCACTTTTTGAAATTTTAAATGTTCTGATAGATATGTAGTGATATCTGATTGTGGGTTTTTTTTTCATTGTCACATTTTTTTCGCTATGAGCTACCATAAGATCTTGTATATATTTCCCTGTGCTATACAGTATAATCTTGTTTATCTAGTCTGCATATGCTTCTCAGTATCTACAAATTTTGAAATCCTAGTCTGTCCCTTCCCAGCCCCCACCCCCTTGGCAACCACAAGTTTGTATTCTATATCTATGAGTCTGTTTCTGTTTTGTATTTATATTCTTTTTTTTTTTTAGATTCCACATATGAACGATCTCATATGGTATTTTTCTTTCTCTTTCTGGCTTACTTCACTTAGAATGACATTCTCCAGGGACATCCATGTTGCTGCAAATGGCATTATGTTGTCATTTTTATGGCTGAATAGTATTCCATTGTATAAATATACCACATCTTCTTTATCCAGTGTTCTGTTTATCGACATTTAGGCTGTTTCCATGTCTTGGCTATTGTAAATAGTGCTGCTGTGAACATTGAGGTGCAAGTGTCTTTTTGAAGTAGGATTCCTTCTGGATATATGCCCAGGAGCGGGATTACAAGGTCATACACAAAAATAAACTCCAAATGGATCATTGTGGCTTTAATTTGCATTTCCCTAATAGTGATGTTTAACATGTTTTATGTGCTTATTTGCTATCTATATATTCTCTGGTGAAATGTCTATTCGTGTCTTCTGCCTATTTTTTAATTGGACTGTTTGTTTTTCACTGTTGAGTTTTTAGTTTTTTATATATTCTAGGTACCAGTCTTTTATCAGATATATAGTTTGCAAATATTTACTTCTAATATATAGTTTGTCTTTTCATTCTCTTAATAGGATCTTTTGCAGAGCAAGAAATTTTAACTCTGATGAAATCCAAATTATCAATTTTTCTTTAATGAATATTATTTTTGGTGTTAAGTCTAAGGATCTTTGCCTTGCTCTACACCTCCAAATTTTTCTCCTATATTTTTTCTGAAACTGTTAGTTTTACATCTTCCATTTAAGTCCATAATCCATTTTGAGTTAATAGGTGTCCAATTGCTCCAAGACCATTTGCAAAGGTTATCCGTTTTCCATTAAAGTGTTTTAGCATCTTTGTCAAGATTATGGGCATACTTTGTGTTGAGTCTCTTTCTGTGGTCTTGCTCTGCTCCATTGATCTGTGTGTTTGTCCCTCCCACCAACACTACAGTCTTGATTACTATAGCCTATATAGTGTCTTGGAATCAAGTATAATGATTCTTCCCACTTTATCTTTTCATTTCAAAAGTTAAAAAAAAAACTCAATACAACAGATTTAAAATCACATCAAAAAGAATAAAGTACCTAGGAATAAATTTAATCAAGGAGGTGAAAGACCTATCTCTGAGAATTATAAAACATTGATGAAGGGAACAGAAGATTATGCAAAGAAATGGAAAGATATCCCATGCTTCTGGATTAGAAGAACTAATATCGTCTGAAGGGCCATACTACCCAAAGCAATCTGCAGGTTTAACATAATCCCTATCAAAATACCCATGACACTTTTCACAGAAATAGAGCAAATCATCCTAAAATTCATATGGAACCACAAAAGACCCTAAATTGCCAAAGCTATTTTAAGGAAAAAGAACAAAGCTGGAGGTATAACCCTCTCAGACTGTACTACAAAGCTACAGTAATCAAAACAGTGTGGCACTGGCACAAAAACAACATATAGATCAATGGAACAGGATAGCAAGCCCAGAAATAAACTCATGCACCTATGGTCAAATAATCTATGGCAGAGGAGACAGATTATACAATAGAGAAAAGACAGTCTCTTCAACAAGTGGTGCTGGGAAAATTGGACAGCTACATGTAAAACAGTGAAATTGGAACATTCCCTCACACCATATACCAAAAAAACCTGAAAATGAATTAAAGACCTAAATGTAAAACTAGAAACCATAAAGCACCTGGAAGAGAACATAGACAGAATACTCTCTGACATTAATCATACCAATATTTTAGGAAATGGGGTCAGTCTCCTAAGGCAAAAGAAAAAAAATAAACAAATGGAACTTAATTAAACTTAAACACCTTTGCACAACAAAGGAAACTATGAACAATACAAAAAGACAGCCCATGGAGCGGGAGAACATGTTTATAAATGATGTGACTGACAAGGGGTTAATATCCAAGATATATAAACAGTTCATACAACTCAATATAAAGGAAAACAAAAACAAACAACTAAATCAAAAAAAATGGACGGAAGATTTGAATAGACCTTTTTCCAAAGAAGACATACAGATGGATAACAGGCACATAAAAAGATTCTCAAAATCACTAATTATCAGAGAAATGCAAATCAAAACCACAATGAGATATCACCTCACACCTGTCAGAATGGCTATCATCAAAATGTCTACAAATAACAAATAAAAGGATGTAGAGAAAAGGGAACCCTCGTAACTGGTGGTGGGAATGTAAATTGGTGCAGCCACTGTAGAAAACAGTATGGAGGTTCCTCAAAAACTGAAATTGGAACCACCATATGATCCAGCACTTCCACACCTGGATATATATCTGGAAAAATGAAAACACTAATTCTAAAAGACTCATGCACCCCAATGTTCATAGCAGGACTATTTACAATAGCCAAGACATGGAAGCAACCCAGATGCCTATCAATAGGCAACTGGATTAAGAAGATGCAGTACATACACACACACACAAATACACACATGGTGGAATATTACTCAGCTGTGAAAAGAATGAAATCAACCATTTGCAGCAACATGGATGGACCTGGAAAATATTATGCTTAGTGAAATAAGTCAGAGAGAAAGATAAATATGACATCACTCATATGTGGAATCTGAAAAATAATACAAATGAATGTATATGCAAAATAGAAACAGACTCACAGATACAGAAAACAAACTAATGGTTACCGAAAGGGAGATGTTAGAGGGGAGGGACAAAGTAGGGGTATGAGACTAACAGTTACAAACTACTATGTATAAAGTAGATGAGCAACAAGATGTACTGCATAGCATAGAGAATTATAGCCATTATCTTGTAATAACTTATAATGGCGTATAATCTCAAAAATATTGAACCACAATGTTATACACCAGAAACTAATATAGTATTGTAAATCAACTATGCTTCAATAAAAATGCCATTAACATAAAAGAATACAAATAAAAATAAGGACAGTTTTATTTCTTCTTTTCTGATACATATGCCTTTTTTTTTCAGCCTTATTGTTCTTGCTGTAAATTTCATTACTTTATTGGGTAGCAGTTGTTAGAGTGGACATTTTGCCTGTTATCAACCTGTAAAGCATTCAGTCTTTTACCATTAAGGATGATGTTAGCTATAGGTTTTTTGTAGACTTCTTTTATCAATTGAAGAAGTTCCCCTCTGTTACTAGTTTTCTGAGAGTTTTTATCATGAGTGGTTGTTGAATTTGTCTATTGTTTTTCTGCATCATTTGATATGATTATGTGGTTTTTTTTTCTTTAGCCTGTTAATGTGGTGGGTTATGTTGATTGATTTTTGAGTATTTAATCAGCTTTGCATCCTTGGAATAATTTCCACTTGGTCATAGTGCATAGTTATTTTTATATATTGCTGAGTTTTATTTGCCAATATTTTGTTAATGATGTTTGCAAATCTATGCAGGAGGGATATTGGCCTGTAGTTTTCTTCTTTTGCACTATCTTTGTCTAGTTTCGGTATCAGGGTTGTTCTGGCTGTCTGAAATGAATTGGGAAGTGTACCTCTTTTTCTGTTTTCTGGAAAAGATTATGTAGAATTTGTGTTAATTCTTCTTTAAATGTTTGGTAGAATTCTCCAGTGAAACCATCTGGGCCTGGAGATTTCTTTTGGGGGAGTTTTTAAATGGTGAATTCAATTTCCTTCATAGTTATAGGGCTGTTCAAATTAATTATCTATTTCATATTGCATAAGTTGTGATAGTTCGTGGTTTTGAATATTGGTCCATTTTGTCTACATTCTTGAACCCATATGTGTAGAATTGTTTGTAGTGTTATCTTATTATCCTTTTTATGGCTGTGGGATCTGTAGGATCTCTTGATTTAGTTGTCATATTGGTAGTTTACATCTTCCTTTTTTTTCTGTTTTTCTTGCTGGAAGTTTGTCAATTTTATTGATCTTTTCAAAGAACCAACTCTTTGTTTGATTAATTATTTTATTGTTTATTCTGTTTTCAATTTTATTGATTTCTGCCGTACATTTATTATGCCCTCCCTTCTGCTTGTTTTGGGTTTATTTGGGTTTATTTTTTCCTCCTTTTTCTGGTTTCTTGAGTTGGAAGCATAGGTTATTGATTTTAGAATTTTATTCTTTTCTAATGTAAAAATTTGGTGCTATGAAATTCCCTTTTAGGGATATTGGATTTATCTGTGTCCCACAAATTTTTATATGTTGTTTTTTATTTTAATCCAGTTCAGTGCATTTTTAAATTTCCTTTGAGAATACCTCTTTGACCCACAAGTAGTATTTGACATGGTAAAGCTATCCCACATCTCCGGACCACATACCCAAACTAGAACCTATTCATGCTCTAAAGATAAAGATACCTCTTCATGATCATTGTTATGACTATGATTTAACAGATTCTACCAGAGGAAGAAGTGAGAAATGAAGCCCTTTAAACTAATGAGGTAGTACATCATGGGCTCAGTTCACCCCCAGCCTGAAGTGCAGTATGCACCCTGTTGTCTTAGCAACAAAATACTACAGACCGAGGGCCCTAAAGAACAGAAATTCATTTTCTCATAGTTCTGCAGGCTAGAAGTACAAGATCAGCGTGCCAGCATGGTTGATTTCTGGTGAGAGCCCTCTTCCCAACTCACCAATGGCCGCCTTTTCACTGTGTTCTCACACAAGAGAGAGTGAAAGAAATCCTTCTTTTTAAAATGGCCACCAATCCTACTGGATTAGGACCCCACCCTTCATTACCCTTTTAACCTTATTTATTTAAAATTTATTTAACCTTATTTGTCTTAACTCTATTTAAGTTTAATTGAACCTTAATTATTTAACAATAATTATCTTCTCAATCACCTAAATTTAACTTTAATTGCTGTCAAAATTTAGCCTTCTTTACCTCCTAAATTACCTGAATTTAACCTTAGTTACTGCCTTAGAGCTGTATCTTCAAATACTGTCACAGTGGAGGTTAGGGCTTCAACATAAGAATTTGGGGTGGAGAGTACTCATTTCAGTCCATAGCACCTCATTCCCACCAGCCCCACACCCTGAGAGAAGAACCTGGCTCTCTTGGCTGTCACAGGTTTAGTTCAGCATTATTTGCTTTTATTGACTTCATGTCATACAAAGCTCTGCACCAGACAGGATGGAGGTGGAGAGACATTCAGAAACTCTCTATAGGAGGCAGAACTGAAAGGCAGATCTAAACTCACCTCCTGACTCCAGCACTGACTAGTTGTGTGAGACCTGTGCAGTTCACTTATTTCCACTCTTATCTACTAGTTAGAGACAATCCCTATTCTGTCTCAAAGGGTTAAGATGATCAAATGAGCTATTCATGTGAAACACAATGAAATGCTTTGCAAAGTTGCCACATGGGAGAAAATGATGATTTGATTCATGTTGCTGGAGCAGAGAGTACACAAATCAATGGAGAGGAAATTGAGACAGGGTACATGGCACAGGACTAGATGGTGTAAGGCACTGGAGGCTATGTTGCAGGATCTAAATTTTATTCTTAAGCAGATTAACCCTAGAGTTCAGTGCTTGTTTTACAGCTTTCAGAAAACCTTGACATCCATTTTATTTGATGCACAAACAATCCCTTGAATTGCACAGGGTGGGTATTATTTTCCCAGTTTTAGACATTAAAGAAAAAGAAGCTCAGAGAGGTTAAATAACTTGCCAAGGTGTCACACAGCTAATAACTGGCAGAGCTTGGATTTCTAACTCTTATTCTATTCCTTTGTCTACTGTCCTGCCAGCTGCTGTAGAAATGCACAACCAGTCCCTGGATGGGATCTAGAATTAAAGCCCATTTTCATTCTCATGGATTCACATATATTAGCAGAGCCAGAAGTAGCAGCTCATCCCTGATTGATCTGGATTCTCTTGAATTTATGAACAGCTTAGAGCTCCTACCTGGAATGATGATAAAGCCTAGGTTTCCTTTGATTTGGTAAAGTTTTAGACTTAGTCTGAATCACCCTCATCATGAGATATGACCCAGGAGCCAAAACCATCACTTGTTAGATGATGTCTATTAATGAAAATTTTTCTTAAATGAATACTAATGAACAACACTTATGATGCAGAGAATGCATCAATGCTTTCTAAATCTTAAAGCTCTCTATATAAAACTATAAGAGCTTGATACTCACTTTTATGTAGTTTGTGTATATTTAGTGCAGTTTCACTTTGGTCCTTTTATCTATAGATTTGTCAAATTGGCTTTCTTATTTGAATATCTTGAAAATGTACATTTCTATATCCTCATTTTTCACAAAGAACCTAAAGTACTATGTGCTACACAAATCACACTTAAATACATCTATCTATAGAGAGATTAATAACAGGTCCTTGATTAATGGTGGCCAGTGTTATGCTGGGGCTTCTAAACTTACCCCACAGAAAAAAATAGATACCAGTAGGTAACTAGGCTATGAGTCATGCAGGGTGAATGCCAAAGTTCCTCAAAGACATAGGTAACTAAATTTCAAAAGATTACCTATGTTAACTATAGTATATATTTCCTCCTATATATGTTTGCTAGGATAGCAGGGCATTAATCTAGGAGGATCACTATAACATTTTGTGATACCCCTAAGAACAATATTTTTTAATTATATTAAAATTGTAAATACCTAGTATGCTTAGGTACCCAATAATTGCCAGCCTTGATTCCATCTCTCTTTTCCTTCTCTGCTTTCAATAAAATCTTAACACTTTCTTTTCATTTATGATATTTTGGATGTCAGAGTCCCTGAGCTGCCATATAACTCCTCAGTTCTTGAAATTAGAGTTAGGCTTAATATCACTTTCCAAAAAATGAAATAAAATTTCTTATCTGTGATGGCTACATTAATACTAGAAAACCCCTAAGGTCACCTTTTAACTAGTTTTGCTTTCCTCTTTCTTTGAGAGAAGGAGAGACTTTCATTTTCTCCCCACTGGCTTTGGAAGAAGCCAGAAGATGAGGAATATCTGCAATCCACTGGGGGTACCTTCCCGTGCATTTACAACTACTGCTCTCCAACCAGCCTTCCACCTCACCCTCTCCTGTGCCTTTGCCAGCACTTTAAGATACATGTAGCCATTAACATTCAAGTAAGTCTCTGTCTAGGCTCTGGATTGTAGTTGTGGTGCCTGAGGAAGACAACGGGCATGATGAACTACCTAAAAAAATAATGTTTTACTGTTTATTATTAAAGCAGTTTTATAGGCAGTGGTGGGCGTAGAATGGGAACTGCATCTGTTGGGTACACTACTACCTTTAGGTATGCCCGTCATTTTATATAAGGTCTTGGAATGTGAGGCGACCTGTTCAGGGTCAGCTTGTTTTCAGTTAGCTTAATGGTTAAACCCTTGAGTGTGGAGTCAGGCTGATCTGCATTTAGTTCCTGACCCATGTCACCTGTCGCAGTGTGACTTACTGCTCTAAGACTCCATCTATAAAACAGAAATAATAGTACTTACCTCAGAGGGTTGCTGTCAGGATTAACCAGGATCATGTATGTAAAGGACTTAGCATGGTGCCTGGTGACTCAGTAATGTTAGATGATGTTGTTGTTGAAAGATAGATAGTGGTTACTAAGTGGACAGCAATGCCTTGGATTGTGGCTTCTTGAAATCTGTTCTTGATGTAACAAAGAATTATGAGAGCAATTTAAGATTATTCAATTTAATATTCTCCAACAAACCTTAGCTTTAAAAATCCTAAAAGAAAACTCTGACTGCTATGTGGGTAAATTCAATATTCTGTTTCAAGAAAGGTTCAAACAAATAATGCCTGTTGTCAGCCATTGTATATCTGTTCTCTTTCATGGATGTCTGTTTGGGAGGACACCTGTGGTTAGAAACCAACTTTCTACTTGCTCCATTCTTTCCTGAGACTCTTGAACTTTCTAGCACTTGGATACAGAATTATTTTGTAAAATATAATAAGGTTTAAAATATCTGTGACAAACTATTTTAATCATTGTTAATAGGCAGTAGTCCTGTAGATTAGCTTTGAGTGTGGAGCTTCTTAAGCATCCAAAAGCAGTTGTGAGGGGGAAGGTCTCCCAGGGCACCCAGGTCTAGATCTGACTCCATTGCTATGATGCATACATAACTAGACAGTGTACTGTGTGCCCTTGTTAAATAACAACTTTATATAAAGCATGTAACTTTGCCTTCTAAACACTTTCATGGAAGGCTTAGGGTCCGTTTTTATTTTGGTTCCTTGCATTTTCTCCGCATTGGAAAGAATGACTCATCCTTGGGTGTGGGATCATTCTCTGTTTGGGGGTGTGCCCCAGCTTCTGTGGGGGGACGAATCACAGAGTCTTGAAAGTACTTAGTCTGTATTATGTAGCTCTTTTTATTATGGTTTTTTGTTTCCACAGTTTTTTTAGTATTTGGATAGCTTCTTCTTTAAAGCTTCATTAATTTAAAAGTTACTTGCATTGAATTGCTTGGGATTACACAGGAACTATTTTAGCAGACAGGTTTTGCAGTCTGGTCTCTGTCAAGGGTTTGGTTTTAGTTATTAAGGTAGCCAGACATATTTTTCTGACTCAAGCATTTTTAAATAGAATTTTGCTAAATTTTAAAACAGAACTGTACACTAGCTTCTTTATAACAACATCGTAAGTATTTGCTATGCAATAACAAATGAATACAGTATAATACTTGTGAAGTGGTACAACTGAATTCTGTCCAGGAAAATTCTGCCATATGGTTCCTCCAGCTTATAAGTTTGGCTGAAATCCTAAAGCATTCTGATAACTAAGGCTGCTTATACACTCAAGTCCCACGGAGTCACAAAAAATTGCAGTAAAGTGAAAATTAGCTATATATCATGTTTTAATGGAGAAAACATGTGATTCATCCTGAGAGTGCTAAGACTATATAGAAAAGTGTAAATTTTTCTTACAGTTTTGTGGGACGATTTAATGCTCATAGATTGCATGTTGACAGAAGTAGAATGCTTATAGTGAATCATAAGAGAACTAAATGGTGCTTTTATTGTATTTTGGGGTCTCAAGGAAACATATCTCTGAAATCATAATGGAAGTCAAAGGGAAAAGAATATATCTTAATACGTACTTTTTAACTTTACACATAGCTGTTTTGGGACTGCCTGAGATGCGTAAAGTAAGATGAAGCTTCACTGAATTTACTAATTCTTCATCTGAAGAATTCTTCAACTAAGCCCTGTTGATTTCTCTACTGAATGCTGAAAGAGAATTAATGATATTTCCCAAGCCAAATCAAGGTTTGATGCTCAAAAGATTACTTCAGTCCTTTTCCCTTTTTCAGCACTTTCTTTCAACTCGGGCCCTTTGCAGTGCCATCAAAAATGGAACACGCTAAACTTTTCAGTCTTTAAGCACACACGATCTCTTCTTGCTTAAATGGTAATGAATAAATTACTTTCTGCCACCTGACAGAAAGATGAATTGTTTAGCACTTATTATGCAGCCATCTACTTTAAATCCTGATTACAGTTCAATTCAAATTTGATTCATAGAACTTGAAGTGTTCATCATTCTACCCTCTTCCCCACTTCGAAAGGTCCTAGGCCATCATCATGTGGTAACAAATAAGACGTGACTCATGCCTTCTCTTTCCTCTCTCCCGCTGGGGTCTTAGCAGTAATCCAGCCAGAGACATGTGCAAGAAACAAGACTTAAGTTGGTTGGATCAAATGCTTCACAATTCCCTGGCTCACTGCAGTTCACACAGCGTAAATACAATAATCATCTTCATTTGCTAAATTAGGGAACGGAAGTGGGCTACCTGCCATCTAATGCAGAAATTTGCAGCATCAACAGTGAGCGGTGTTTGGTGGGGAGAGGGAGTGGAGAGCAGGCAAGTGTACTTCCTTACAAACTGCGCTGCTTTAGAATGCATGAAATGATGTGTTGGCCTCTCTGGGTTCTGTGTAGAGGGCGGCTGGGGCCAGAGAACAGAGGAGAATTTTCTGTTATAATTGGGCTGGAGAGAAATCTTTTATGAAGCAGAGCTGTGGTGGTCTGGAAAAGGCTGCTGTTTGCCTTCCGGAGAGCATCCTGCCCAGCCGAGCCTCCTTGCGTCAGCCGGGGCCTCAGAGCCACCATGGCGCCTGGCATTAAGCATCATTAGGGGATGATGAGCCTGATTACCTGACAGTGGTATCTCTCTCTTTTAAACTGCAGCCAGGCTCCTTGGAAGCAGGTCTAATAACTGCAGTGGGTAGATTGCAGGTGGCTTGGAGGAGCTCCGGGATGCAGGGATGTTAGATAGCTGGGGAAGGAATAAGAGCAGCTTTCTTTTCACTGCAGGTCTCTCCTACTCCTTGGACCTCCACCGTCATCTCTGCAGCATGGAGGCCTGTCTTTCTAGAAGGCAGTCATGTTTGAAGCAGCAAAGTGGAGTGAAAAAAGCATACTGTCATGGTCTTCTCTGGCAGCTGTATCAAAATACCAGACAGGCTGGCTAAACGGCAGACAGTTATTTCTCACAGTTTTGGAGTCTGAAAGTCCAAGATCAGGGTGCCAGCATGGTCAGGTGCTTGGTGAGGGCCCTATTCCTGGCTTACAGGTGGTTTCCTTCTTCTGTGCTGTGTCTTCACGTGGTAGAGAAAGAGAGCTCCGTTTTCCTCCTGTCCTTGTAAGGACGTTAATCTCATCGTGGAGACCCCACCCTCATGACCTCATCAAAACCTAATTGCCTCCCAAAGGTCTCACCTCCTAATACCATCACACTTGGGGTTAGGGCTTCAATATATGATTGAGAGGGCAGAAACATTCAGCCTATTACACATACCATTAACAGTTTTCCAGAGCCCCACTGCTTTTCGCTTCTTTGCCTTTGTATGGGTTATTTCCTCTGATGGAAATATCTTCGTCTATCTTGCCTCTCTTGGTAAACTCATGTTTAAGATGCAGCTTGAAGGGGCCTTGAAGTCTTCCCAAGCCTTATCCTAGCTTCCCAGGTAGACCATAAAACCCCAAGGGTATGCCTCAAGCCAGCATAGCGCCTTGTCCCCCATGGAACATAAAGTGTAGTGGCCTCTTTCCCACCAGGTGGGGGAGAGTCAGATTCTTCTCTGTATCTCCAGGGCCTGTCCCTGTCCTGGCCTACCAGCAGCAGTCAGAGGAGGCTTGTTGGATGAGTGAGTGTAGGAAGCATGGGACTGACAGTTAGAAAAAGTGGATTCACACACTTATTTTACCACTTACTAATTTACTTATCTCTCATACTCTTTGGTTATCAGTGTTCTTGTCTGTTAAATTGAAGTCATTATAATTGCTACTTTTCTGGGCTATTGAGGTGATCAAATTAAACACCTAGAGGAGAAGATCTTTGCAACTGGTAAAATATTGTTTGATTCAAACCCTTTGGAAGGCTTTTTGGATGTCAACTAAAATAAAATAACACAATGTGAGAATTGTGGGTTGTTTTATTGGGGGCAAAATGAGGACTATAGCCCAGGAGACAGCATCTCAGATAACTCTGAGAAACTGTTTCAAAGAGCCAGGGTGGGAAATTCGGTATTATAAATGATTTCAGTGAAGGAGGGTACATGCAGTCAAGCACACATTTAGACAGAGGCTTGCTGCTAGTCACAAAGATCACATGTCACTGTTAATGATTTTAGTGCTTTTCTGGATATGAGGAGACACAAGAACTTGGGCTCATGAAATCTCCTGAAAATATCAAACTATCTGAAGGCCTGTTTAGCCAGTTCCCAGAGCGCAGAGTGCCTCATGCCTAATCTCCATCCTGAACTCCATTTAGGGAGTGTTGGAGGTCAGTGGCTGCAGCAGTTCGTGATTTAATCCAGGCAGAGTTAGATGGCAAGTGCCAACATGATCCAGTCCTTGTAGAGGCAGATGGCAAGCCAGTTTTTAGCTAGCATGGGAATACATACATGCGTATATACATACACACATGCAAGTGTGGGGATTCTTCCTTCCTTCTACCTATGGATTTTGAAGTCAGACAGTTTAATTTTGAAGTGGAACTGTAGCCCCTTTCTAGCTATGTAATCTTTAATGATTAATTTTCTCATTTGTAAAATCAAGAAAATAAAAATAGGATGTTGGTGAGGATGACACAATACAGAGAAGTGAAATTGCTCAGCACAGTGGCTGGAGACTGTCTCTAGCTGCCCGTCCTTGGGTCCCACTCACATTCCAAGTCACGTTGACCTAGTGCTGCTTATGTCCACACCACTCACGTTGGCAATTTGGAGTCCCGTACACTGTGGGACTACCAGTTACCTTTTTCCTGGGTGATAATCTTACCTCTCCAAGGAGTGTGTAGGCTTCTGGAGATGAGGAACCCCACCTCACCTACCGCTGGGCTCTGCCCACGGTGAACTCCCTACCCCTCAATATCAGCTGAATGAATGTCCTTATTTGTAGTGCCTGGGAGTGGGGGCTAGGGAGAACATGGGGACTGTGAACCTTAGGTATTGAGTGATGGTGATGGCATCCTTGGCATTCCTCCTAAGGCTGCTCCACGGGAATAGTTCCTCTAAACCCAGGTCCACCCTTCTCTCCTGCAGGTATAAACCCCAGAGTGGAAGACAGACCTTCCTTTCCTCACCCTATCTGCAGCATTTCCTCTCTCTCACAGCCATCACACCTCTTCAAATTGCTCTCACTCATCTGCAGACATTAAACCTCCCCTTATAACAGAAACATTTTTGTGCGAGAGCTCAAAGAGTTCTGCAGGGTTGGTTCTGCTTTTACAAAAGACCTCAAATCAGATGAACCCAGAAGGAACTTAGGGGGTACCCCTCCTTGTGCCCCGAAAATAGGCATAGCACGGTATCACCTCACACAACTCCACCTGAGCAGTCCCTCCGGGGACTTGGTTTGGGGTTCCTACTGCCAGCTACAGCAGGGCTGGTACTGGAGCTGAGGGAGAACCCTTTCCCCTTTACACACTCTCCCCAGCCCCAACCTCCAACACTGCAGTGAGCATATTTTGCAAACTGAAAGCAGGACACATGGTTTGACAAAGGATTTTTCCCTGACTAGTGAAATGATTTCTTTCTATGAAGAGTCTTACTAGGATATAAACATCTAATCCTATATGTTACACATTACAGTGAATACACTTTATTGAAAAAGAAAAAAAATACATGAGCAGAAATACAATTTTAGCTTTATCTGTATCTGTGTGCGGATCAGGTAGCTTAGTATTTAAACATTTTAATTCAAGATAGCTTCAGAATGTTTAACCCCAAAATTGAACAACTGTTGTAGACGTGTTACAAGTAGACATTTGAAGACTTCTACATTATGATTGAATTTTTAAGTTTTTTATTAAAAACTACTATTATAAAGATAATATAAGCAAATTATAGAAAATTTTATATAGAGGGGAAAAAAGAAATTCGTTTATATTTTCACAACCTTCACAAAGCAGTAACATTTTGCTTGTTTTCTTCCAAATTCTGGATGAAGTTTCTATCACAGTGGTGAGAAGTACGGTCTCTGGATACAGACTGGGCTCAGAGTCAGGCTCTCACTTACCAGCTGTGTGACTCAGGGCATGTTATGTGACCTCTCTGTACTCCGCCTCCACCATCTATAAAACGGAGATATTGACAGCACTGTTAAATTGTTCCTGGAATTTGTTAAAGAATGGTAAGGCAGATTTCACTCAAGGTGAGCCTACTATAATGAGTTTGTAGTAAAGCAGAGAGATTGGGCTCAACTCTGAATATGAGGAAAAGTGAGAATTTGTAGCCAAGTAGCAGGGTTGCGGGGCAGTGGATAGAAAATCACTGAAAGGAAGAAACAACAGGGGTAAGGGGGTGGGGGGATTTCTGGCTAAACTTACCTAACAAGATTCTTACTGAAGGCAGGTCAGGGTGATCAGACATCACCTGGTAGGTGGGGAGGATGAGGAGCCCAACTAAATATTGAGGGTGATCAGATGTTGAGGGGTTGTGGTTAAGCAGACTTGGTGGGATTCTTGTTAGAACTAGATTCTACAGAAAAGGACATGGGAGCCCAAGATTGGGCCTAGTTAAAAAGAGAACTCAGAAAAGCCTGCCTAGAATTTGATCAAGAAGAGGTTCTTTGTCAGTACCTGCCACATTAGGTTATTGTAAAAATTAAAAGAGTTAATACACATAAAGTATTAAAGTGAGGCACATATATGTGGTAGCTATTATTCTTATTTTACATAGTCATAATCATCTTATACATGCATTTTATATCTTTTTCATTTAGTGTTTTATCATCATCCTTTTCCACATTTAACATAGTTTTTCATAACCATGATTTTTAACATTTGCAAAACATTGCATCAGATTGCAATTTAACCACTCCTCTGTTATTGGACATTTAAGTTCATTCTAGGAATTTTCTATTTTAAATAATACTGCCCTGAATATCATCATGGAAATCACTTTTTTATAGTTTATATTAATTTCTGAAGAGGGATTCTCAGAAAAGGAGTGCCAGGGTCATCACTATAAAGTTACTATTGCTTGTGATTCATCTTGCATTTGCTTTCCAAGCACCTTGAATCAATTTATATTTCCACCACAAAGTAGGAGATGAGTGCTTCAATTCACCCTCAGCAGAGTTGAGTTCTTTTTTTAATCAGCAAATTTAACAGATGAAAAAGAAATGGCTCATTGACAATAAATATTTTTCTGCATTTCCTCTGTGCCGGGGGATGCCAAGATGGAGACCATTGGTTCTGCCTCTGCTTTAGAGGAAGAAACTGGAAACTAATAATTACAACCAGAGTGACAAGTGCTGCAGGGTGCAGGGGAGGGACCCTCACCTAGCCTGGGAATTCAGGGAAAGCTTCCTGGAAGGGGTGGACTTGAGTTTAGTCTTGAATGAAAAACAGTGGTTAGCTAGGTGGAGAGGACCTTAAAGGGTCATTTCATAGCAAGGGAACAGCATGTGCAGAGGATGGGGGAAGGGGCTGGCTCATTTGGGGAACTACAGGAAATTGGGCACAGATATGTTTGAAGGAGTGTTGAGATGTGAGGCTAGATGTAGGTCGTGCAGAGAAGCTGGGTTCTTCTAAAGTTAGTCTTTAACAGTTGTTATTTGTTTTTGATAAGAACCCTGCAGGAGAATTTCTGACTGCATAAGATTAGACTTGCCAGTTGGGTCACAGTATTAAACGTTAAATTAGCTTAGTTATATTGATGCTTAACTAGATAAAGTTAACTTGTAAACTATTAGTATTGCTGCTTCACTAAATGAGGTTAACCGATATCGTAGCCCATCTGGTCAAGTAATGAAACAGGCAGAAATGATCTTCATATTTGTCCAGCCACCCCGACCACACCTCTTCTTTCTTCATCTCCCCTATCTTAGTTCCCACCACAGGTTTGGGAACCTGCCATAACCAGTTATCTCAGTCTCTTAATACCACAGAGTAGGATTGTTGGGACAAACTTTTACACTGAGGTACTGGTGATTAGTTGAGAAGTCCAGCCTCTCACCTGTTTAGAAGTATTTGGATTTTAAAGAAAGTCACTTGGAGATAGATATTCTTGCAACCCCCCAAAATCTCCACTGTTGGAATTTCAGGCCAGAAGGCTGGCCAGTGAAGGAACTATTTAAGGTTGAGCTGGACAAGCAGTGTCTTCTCAGTCCCTCCCATCATCCAACACAGCAGAGGGTCTTTGTGCAAGTCCAAACCTAGATGTAACCTTGTGTCCCATGCCCAGGGTTGGCTTCCTTCATTCGGTTGTCTGCCTCATATTGCCTTCTAGATGCAATGTAGGATCGCTGTCCCAGGATAGAGTGTGCGGTCAGCTGTCTCTAAAAGCTGGTCAGGATAATGGCCAGTGGCTGGGAGGGGGAGGGCTTCTATGAAATGGCCATATTTCCATAGTCTCAACCTCATCTGCCTTTTTAGCCATGGCGGAAAAAAAAAAAAAAAGACATCTTTTCTCCACCTTCTAGGAAGAAAAAAAAGAAAAAAAATCATCTAGGACAGTTTTTTTTTTTCCACTCCTCAGAAAAATTGTAATTCCCTCCCAGAAGATTCCCTAGATCTTAAATATCAGCTCAAACATTTATGCATGAAAAATTAGAGGCCATGAATGATGCATGTGTTCTGGAAACTCGGCTCATAAATCTCCCCTCCCTCCTTTGGAAAGTCCCAGGATGGCAGCCAAAGCCTCGTTTTTCAACCCCTATTTCGAAGCCACCTGAGGTGAAATTTCCTATTTGTTTCCGACTTGCACGGCCTTTGAATATTCACTCCTCCCTTGTGGCAGATAAGTCTGCTATTATCTTGTCTGAGATATTGTTCTTTTACTTGACCAGATTATAGCACAATTGTCAGTTTGCTCTTTAATAATACTACTTCACAGGGGATTTGCAAGGATTAATGAAATAATGTTTGAAAACCACTTTGAATTTGTATGTACTTTTTTTACGTAGGCTCAGGGGTTATTATTTCTTAGCGTTTATACTGTATCTTCCAAGTAAGAAGTTTTATATGCTTTGCAAACGTTTGGATCCGTTTCAGTTAGATGATGCCAAGCTATTGGCTGTTAGAGCTGGAGGGGCCTTTGAGACGATCTAGTATTACACTCAGACTGAGGGAGTGAGGACAAGTCTGAGGCCTAGTGAACCCACTCATGTACCCAGTACCACACAGCTGCTTAGTGGAGAGTTGGTTCTTGAATCCAGGTGTCCTGACTCTTTATTCAGTTCCTCATATCTGTTATGGAATGAATTGTATCCCTTCAAAAATTCGTATATTGAAGTTCTCACTCCCCATTACCTCAGAATGTGATCTGATTTAGAAATATGGTTGTTACAGATATAATTAGTCAAGATGAGGTCATTCTGGAGGAGGGTAGGCCCCTAATCCAACTGACTGAAGTCCTTATAAAAGGGAGAAATTTGGCACAAGTACACATAGAGGGAGAAGGAGAACATGTGAGTGTGAAGATGGCCATCTATAAACCAAGGGCAGAGGCCTGGAAGGGATCCTTACCTCACAACCTTCAGAAGAAACCAACCCTGTCAACACCTTGATTTTGGATTTCTAGCCTCCAGAATTGTGAGACAATACATTTCTGTGGTTTAAGCCATCCAGTTTGTGGTACTTGTTTACAGCAGCCCTAGTAAACTAATTCAAAATTTTTCCTACTCTTGATACTAATTATTGCCATTTAGCACATTAAGAGATTGAGACAGGAGGAAAGAGAATCCTTTGGTCCCTCTGAACCCAGAAATACACGGGCATGTCCTCGCTCACCCCAGGCTTCTCTCAGAGCTGCTGTAGTTGGGAGACCACCCTTGCTTGATGTCCCTCGGAAGCTCTCACTGAGGGTATAGGCACCTGATTTAGCGAATAATAATAAGTCGGTGCCCCAGGAGCTGCTTTCTGGCATTCCTCTAATGTCCTGCACGTCACGAGAAGGCAGCAGCAGAGCAGAGAGAGGGCGGCAGCCCAGGGCCCCTTGCCGCATGTTGTTTGACAGTCCAGAAGGGGTCTTCAACTATGAACGAATGGAGATACGTTCTAAAAGTCTTCCGTAAATCAGATACTGGTAGCTCAGAGTCCGTTCTCCTGGAATGAAGCGCCCGTGCCTCAGGGTGGGCTCCCGGGCTGTCCACAGAGCCCATTTAAGTGGCACTGCCCCCAGAAGCTGCACACCAGCAGCACTACTTGCTGTTTGTGGAGTCAGGTAACGTTGCAGGGGCTCTTTCAGTGGGGTTGTCAGACCAGCAGGCAGAGTGTGAGGCTTTTAAGAGAGAGAAGGGGTGATGAATGCAACACCTCAGAATTCACACAGTAAACAGAGAGGGAGAGAACCAGGAGAACTAAAACTTGAGGGTTCAGCACACCCAAGAAAGATTTTAAGGAGGTTGTTTTTAACCACATGGGGAAAACCTGAGTACATTTGAAAACCAGGAAAGGAGCCACCCCCATGAAATTACAAAAAATTGCAGTGGAGGCCTAGAGCGGCCAAGGCATGTGTTTGAGGCCACATGGCAAGTAAGTGGCAGAGCGGGGACTCCTGGCTGCCAGCCCAGGGCTCTCTGCTGTGCAAAGACTGTCCAAACATCAGCCCATTGTTTCCAGAGTCACATATCACTCTGCTATCATTTACTTGGTATTATTATAAGTCAATTAGCTTTTTAAAAATTCTTAAATATATTTAACTTCACCTAAAGCAGTAATATTCCCAAAATTATGGGTTTGTTGGGCTAATTATGTAATTTTTTCTTAATACATATTCAAATTAAATGCATAACTGTTTTAAAGTGTTTTATTTTTAATCATCTTGCATATCAGCGATAGTAACCACCTGTTGCAAAAGTTGGGCAGCTTTGCACTAGGAGACAGCAGGTGATGGGGAGAGGAGAATAGGGGCAGGGCCAGTGTCTTCTATCCTGGAGGAAAAGAGTGGATAGATTGGTAGCACAGGGGGAGGGCTGTCTCTGGAAAGAAGGGAACTTCTTTCTCCAAAATGAGGGCAAATGGGTTCAGGGACAGAGAAACATTGAAATTGAGGTGAAAGAAGATGACAGGGCTTCTGACCACTGATCCTGGTTTTTCAACAAAGCAGTATGACAGACTGATGACAACTTGAAAGGAGCATGGAGCTTTAGATTTTAAATTAAAATTGTATTATAGTCCCCTGAAACTCAACCTTGTTTGTCAAAGGGCAGAGGCAAGTTGTTTCAGAAAAAAAAAAAATTGGGCTTTGGACCTCAAATGTGGTTCCTAAAGCACTAGTGTAATTGCTTCTGGATTGGATTTTGAGGTTGACCTTTGATCAGAAACATTAGTTTCCTAAGATGAGGCCTATCCCTGGAAAAAGGCTAGTTTGATTGCTGTGAACTTGACTGAATGTAGGTCAGAGACTAGGAGCATTGCTAACGGACTACCCAGCCTCTTCTCAACATTTCACCACATTGACCCTGAGGAAGGAGATTGAGGGATGTGCCGAGGGAGGCTCTGCACCCTGCCCTCTGCTTGACCCCAAAGCACCTACCTGAAGACACTATATAGTGGCAGGTTTCCCCAGCCCAACTGTGAGGCCAGGAAAGAGTTATCACATGACTATGGAAGTGCTGCCTTTTAAGCCAGGAACTAGGTAGACAAATCCCATGATCTCTTGATCCCTGGAAGAGAGGAAAGATAATGGCAATAATCATTGGCATGTACTATTAAAGAGGAATGATTCTGACACTTGTGAAAAATGGCAAGGGAGACTTTATTCAAGACTATTGCAAGAGAGAAGAAACTTAACTCTGGCTTCACTCAGCTTAACTCCGAATACAAGAAGGACGCAGGGAGATATAAGCCAAGAAGCAGGGTGAGGGCAGTCAGTGAAAATTACTAAGAGGCGACATCAAGATTAGAGGGATTCTTGCTGACTTAGCAGGATTCTTGCTAAAACTGAGAGGGGAAGGCTGTAGACAGGATGGGGTCCAAGGTTGAGGTGTAGTGGAGAAGTGGGCTCAGTGGAGCCTGACTAAAGTTTGGTCAAGGAAAGTCTTTGTCAGTACTGAGTGCTAACTAGGTGCCAGGCATGAGGCTGTTGCCTTTCAAATACAGTAATCACCTTACAAAGTAGGAAAACTTTTACAGCTTGATAAAAAGAAAACTAAGTCTTACCCATTGCCCAGGGCCTGTAGCCAATCAAATATTAGATTTAGATTTGATTTGTGTCTTCTGATTCCCCAAGCCCACAGCTTTCTCACCACACAATGCTTCCTGACACCGTGTGTGGGCTTCTTCCCCACAGATGTTTGTAGGAAGAAAAGATATTTACATGTCTAGAATGGTCAGTGCAGACAGAAAGAGGGATCACCTGATATAGTTTTCTCACAATTTCTTCAAATCCCTCCATCCCTGACTTAAAAACTGTCTTTGAGTAGAAGTCATTTAGGTGAGGCCCCAGCCCTGGCCTTCACATAGGAGATGTGGCCATATACTATGCTAGATTTGGAGGTTAGACTCAAAAGTATCTGCTTCATCCTCCTCAATATTAGATAATTTGACTTCCTGAGGTGACATGCAAAAGGTATTCCTAGTGGTTCAAGCACTGTTTGAAGGCCCCTATTAAATTGCAAATAAACATGTATTTTGAATTTTAACCCTTATCAGATATATGGTTTGCAAATATTTTTCTCCATTCCATAGATTGCCTTTTCATTTTGTTGATTGTTTTCTTTGCTATGCAGAAGCATTTTAGTTTGATGTAATCCCATTTGTCTCTGTTTGCTTTTCTTGCCTGTGATTTTGGTGTCACATCCAAAAAATTATCACCAAGACCAGTATGAGCCAACAATCGCACTCCTGAGTGTGTGTGTGTGTGTGTGTGTGTGTGTGTATCTATCTACAAAGGAGCTGAAATCTGGATCATGAAGAGATACCTTCACTCCCACGTTCATTGCAGCATTATTCATAATAACTGAGATACGAAAACAAGCTAAATATACTTTGGCATATGAATTGATAAAGAAAATATGATAAAGAAGTAGAGAAAACACACACACACACATACATACACACACAGTGGAATATTTTCAACTTTTTAAAAAAGAGGGAAATCCTGCCATTGGAAATAACATATATGGAACTAGAAGACATTAAGCTAAGTGAAAAAGTCAGACACAGAAAGACAAATACTGCATGATCTCACTTGTAAGTGCAGTCTAAGATAGTCAAACTCAAGAAGCAGAGAGTAGAATTGTGGTTGCAGGGGCTAACAGAAGAGGGAAATGGCCAAAAGATACAAAAATTTCAGTTATATAAGATGAAAAAGTTCTAGAGATCTAGTGCACAGTACTGATAATGTTAACATTACTGTATTATATACTTGAAACTTGTGAAGAGGATAGATCTTAATCTTGTCACTTCACACACACAAAATGGTAACTTTGTAGAGGTGATTGGATATGTTAATTAGCTTGATTGTGGTTATCTTTTCACAATGTATGCAGTGCATGCATATATCAAAATATCAAGTTGTACACCTTAAGTGTATACAATTTTTATATGTCAAAGATATCTCAATGAAGCTATCGAAAAAAATACAAGTAAACGGCCAGAGAGATCATATTTGGCACCCATCAACACCTACTGTGAGTCCTTTATCAGACCAGTTGTTATTAGCACAGGGATTGAATGTATACTGTGAGCCATGGTGTTGTGAAGCTGGCAGGAAAATGCAAAGATGAGTGAGACCCAAGCCTGCTATTAAGGAACTTCCAGGTCTAAGATTGGAGGGGTAGGAGCAGGGCAGATGATATTAATAATGATGATAATTATAAAATTTGAGAAGAGAGCTCTGATAATGGTAACATTTATTGAGCACTTACTATAAGCCAGACACTATATCCAAACACTTAATAGAATTAATACAACAATAATCCAACATGGTAAGTAGTATTATTATCCTCAATTATTGATGAGGGAACTGAGGCTCTGACAGGTTATGTAACTTGCCCAGGATCAAAAATGAAAGAAAGGTAGAATTGGAATTTGACTCCAGGCTGTCTGCTGCCAGAGCTCTGTACTAGACAGGAGTTGGCAGGTGGGAGTTGTCCAATGAAAATTTCACAAAGGAAGTGACATTATAAAAGTGAATCTCATTTAACCAAGTAGGAAAGACAAGAACAAGGAACAGAATTTCTAAAAGTCACAAGCAACAGCACAGATGCTTGAAGTCTTGTTAAACAAAAAAACTATTCCTGACACTTTTTAAAGAATGATAGGGCAAACTTTATTCAAGACTACTGCAATTTTACAGTACAGGAAAGAGATTGGGCTCAATCCCAAATACAATAAGAAAAAGTGGGAGTTTATAGCCAAGGATTGGAGGAGTGGGGATGGAAAATTAGGAAGAGGAAATATCAGGAATAAGGGGGGGATTCTGTCTAAATGGGCATAATAGGAGTCTTGCTAAAGGCAGATCAGGGTGCCATCAAGGATGAAGGATTCTGGCTAAACCATCTTAACAGGATTCTTGCTAAATTGGGCTCTTAGAGGATGGATCTTTGTTGGACTAAGAGGAACCTGGCTTAAGTTTGGTCAAGGAGAGGATGTTTGTTAATCTCTGAATCATTTGGAGCGGATGGAATGTGCTGTCAGTCTAGAGGGGAGAACCCTGAAGAAAAGAGACAATGTAGGGGAGTCTGCGGGGGGTAGAGGTTGAAGAATAGAGAGGGAGGATAACTGGGCCTTTACTGGTGCCCTGACATCATGCCAGTCACTTGAAATAGGTTAAATTTAAAATTTTTTTTCTAGCTTTAGTGAGATATAATTGACTCTTAGCATTGTGTTAAGTTTAAAGTGTACAACGTGGTGATTTGACACACTTATATATTTCCAAATAATTACCACTATAGTATTTGAAACATTCAAATATAGGATACAGTATTATTAGCTATAATCAATCACAATTATACATTAGATTCCCAAACTTCTTAATCTAATAACTGGAAGTCTGTACCCTTTGAGCAAAATCTCACCACTTCCCCCACTCTCTAACCCCTGGCAACCACCATTCTACTCTCTGTTTCTCTGAGTTTGCCTATTTTAGATTCCACATACAAGTGTTATCCTACAGTATTTGTCTTTCTCAGACTGATTTATTTCACTTAGCATAATGCCCTCAAGATCCATCTGTGATGTCACAAAATGGCAGGATTTCCTTCTTTCTCCTGGCTGAATAATATTTCACTGTATATATGTATTTATGTATGTATGTACACACATACATACATACATACATACTACATCTTCTTTGTCCATTCATCCATTGACAGACTCCTGAGTTTCCACATCTTGACAATTGTGAATAATGCTGCAATAAACATGGGAGTGCAGCTATCTTTTTGATACTCTGTTTTCATTTTGAAATAGGTTAAATTTAATCATAAGATGAGTGTTATCCTCCCTGTTGCCTGAATTTCTAAGAGGTCAAGTGATACAGAGCTGCAAGTGGCAGAGCTGTGGTTACAAACCAGATCCCACTGGTACCAGCATCCTCTGGAACCTGCTACAGGGTGTGCAGTCAAGGAAGGGTTTGGAGAAGCAGATAATACTGGTCGGCGGGTGTTCAAGGACCAGGGGCCCAAGAAAATTGGGGCACTGGTTCAGGGAAGGAACCACAGGAAGGGTGGAGGGAGAATAACCCTGCCCCTGGCTACCCTCACTTTTTTGAATCCTTGGTATCACTGGTGAGTCTCCTATGGCCTGAGCTGCCTGGACCAGACCAGCACTGATTGGAAGCAAGATGATGGAGTTCGGCAGCAAACACTGGCTCTGCTTTATTGCCCATTAGTCCCTGTGCTGTAGAGCTCACCTTTTCCTTTACTCGCTGGAAGTGGACCTGTCCCTGTTTAGCCAGGGAAAAGCAACCCAGCTGAATCTGCACAAAGTTAAGTAACCAGGTTACTGGAGGGCAGGAGTAAATCAGTCTTGATAATCACATTTGGCAGTTTTCAAAACCATTTTGCTTGGACAGTGCAAATTCACTTAATGATACAAAATGCTGTTTATTTGTTGTGGGAAAAAAAACTGAACTCAGGCCCACTACCTGGTGTTCAAAGTCTCCGTTCCATAGAGAAGAGGGTTTTATTTTCTTGGTGGAGGAGACACAGATGTATAAGGTGCTTATGTACCTAGAGGACACATGGTCGGCTGAAGACTGAATGTCTCCTGGTGTCCACAGCAGAGAAGAGCAGTACCTGAACTGGTGGACCATGTTTCCATTTACACATGTGTTTCCAAAGCTGATTTTTATAGGAAAAGCTTGTTCCCTGAAAGGAATGTCGACATCTGAAACTATTAGCTAACTGGACTTCCTGAGTAGAAATGCAAAAGGGATTGAGGCGATTTATTATGTTAAATCTCAAATAAACCTTGACAATTAAAAATGGAAAGGGAGCCAAAACTAATTAAAAGAAGAGGAGAATGAGAAATGCCAGGCATCTGGGATAAATTTATGATTGCAGTTGAACACTAAATTTAGCTCCAGGCTTCCTTTTGGCGCAAGCATTCAAAAAATAATTTGGGTTAATAAGGTTTTTTAGGTTCATGTACAGAAAGCTACTGATGATGACCGCAATCTTGGCAGAACACTTATGACCAAACAATTAATTTGGGGATTCATATGTAAATAGGACTAGAATTCATGAATTTGCTCTGTATGTTTTTCCTTTCTGACAAAGCTCATGTTTGATATTGTATCTTGATATATACACTCCGACCAGTCCCTGTGTCAGCACACCCAAGTGAGAGGAGGTCATACTCCCTGAGTTTTGTATTTGTTTCACTTCCTTTCCTCCCAGGTTGTTCTGAGGGAGATGTGTAGTTCAGAACTCTAAAATCCCAAAGATATTTGTGGACATTTGGAAAAGAGCCAGAGCTGGACAGTGGTTACAGCAGTACAAAGACATTTAACTCAGGAACAATTGCAGTAGGAGAAAAGAGATCTCAGCACAGAACAGGGCTCGGTTCTGTATCCATAACAAGGAGAAGTGGGCATTTATAGCCAAAGAGTGGTTGGTGAATAGAAAAGTGCTAGGAGGGTAGGTTATTTCTTGTTACACTGACCTAACAGGAATCTTTCTAAAGGCAGGCTGGGGTGATCAGTTATCAGCTGAGGGGTGTGGGGCATGAATAATTTGGTCAGATATCGGGGTAGGGATCTGGATAAACTGACTTGGCAGGATTCTTACTAAATTTGGGCTATGTAAGCCGGACAAGGAGGGACTCTGAAGGTTGAGGTGTAGAGGGCTTTGAGGAGCCTGTTGAGAGTTAGGTCAAGGAGAGTCTGTCAGAAGACAGGAGGGAAGAAACTGCCTGTTCCCAGATTCACCTCCTCCTTAACGTTAACAGCCCAACCTCCCAGCAAACAGCGTGTGGCTCTCCCACTCCCACCCCTTTTGTGAACTGAAGTACCTAGAGAAGTTGCTGCTGTGGATGCCTCCACAGGAGTCCAGCCTTCAGGGCGTGGGGCCATGGGAAAAGAAAGAAAAGGTCAGAAAAGCGGTGTCTGGGAAGAGAATGACCACAAGAGGATACTGTCCTCTGATTCCTTCTCAGCTGGCTCAGCGCTGGTTCATCTCATAATAACTTTGGAAACAAGAGAGAAATTACCCATGCCAGAAGTAGAATTCCTACTTGGTCAGCGGGAACCCTGAGATGTGGACATGACTACCAGGAATGAGTGAGACCAAGAAAGCAGACTGAAATGAAACTTATCGGGGACTTTTAATAATCACTCAGATAAAGACTTTTTAAAAAAACAGACTTATGGCTAGAAGTGAAGGAAGCAGATAGATGCAAGTTACATTTGAAATCAGAGACACTGCTAGAACACTCCTGAGATGGGACTACAGAGGTGTCTCATAAGTACAAGGCATTAAACAGATAATTAACATGGAGAATAGTTGGGTGGGCTCGCAGGAGGAGGAAGCATGGGTTCTGGTACCTGCCCTGGAGTCAAGTCCTAATTCTGCCACTTCTGGGCCAGGTGATCTTGGACAAGTCATCCTGCCTGATCTGCTCTGGCAAGGAGGTACTGACATTATTGTAGAGGAAGAACTTATGTTTGTCACTGTTTGTTCATTTAATTATCCAGCCTCCACCTTCCTCCCAGTGAGATTTAAGATGACTGACATAACTAACCATTTAATCAAATTGCTAACAGCAAACAAGCAAGCAAACAAAAACCCAGGATACTACAATTCCACCTAACTCACAGGGTTTCTAATGAAGATTAAATGAAGTCCATTTATGAGAATGTTTACTTTTTGGATAGGCACATAGTAGATACTCAATAAATGTTGAATCTGAAAATACGCTTCTGCGGCCCAAGGAGGAAATGCATTATAGGTTCTATCCACCGCACACCATGGAGAGCTGGAGGAAGCGTCCCCTGCAGGCTCCCTGCTCTGCACAGTGTCCCCCACCTCCCGTCCCTCAAGGCCTGCAGCTCTGATGGCAGTGCTTTTTGCTGCCATCCCTCAGCAGCCCGTCCATCCCTGGAGTCTGCCAGGTGAATCACATTTGCTCTGATGGGTGATGGTTCTCTGCCTGCCCCCTCCCATGCCCTGTAGTTATTACTGACCCAGATCATGTGAAAGAAACTTCTGTTCTTCCTAGGGAGCTGAAGCCTAAGAAATGGGCTCCAACAGGGATCTGGGAGAGTCGATTAATGGCCCCAGACACCTCAAATAAATTTTCCAGTGGGATCCTGAAGAAAGTCCAGTGTCAGCAACTGCAGACTGATTTCAGTATAAGTGAAATGTATTCAAGTAACAAAATTCATGAGCAGACCTGGAGCATGATTTTATCTAGTCATTTTTTTAATTATTGTTGAGAGTCAGAATCTAGTTACAGAAAAATGATTTGATGCCGATGCCCAGACTCTGGCTGTCAAATGAGATACAGGGTAACATTTGCCCAGTGACCTTTTCCTTCCACAGGACAATTAAGAGATCTTATTTTTGTAGAGCTATGATCTTGTCAGTTTAAATCCGTCCCGCTGACCAAACTGGAGAGAAACCACTGTCTCCAGCAGACCAAGGGCTCCTGTCTGCTGCTTCCTGGAGTTGAGTTTGCTGGCTGGTGTGAGTGGTATGTTAGCTTTATCAGGCCAGCAGTGGAGTGGAAATAATAGGCGTGGAATTCGAATGAAGGGAAAGCAGAAAGTAGAAGTCATCTAAGAAGAATGAAACCCTTTAAATGAAAGTGCATCTTCCTCAATAATAGGAATTCTAATGGTCTTGGAGTCGTTATAATAGCTTTCTCCAGCGTATGTAATTCATTAGGGAATCTGAGTCAGAACAAAGGACTAGTATCCCCAAATTATTTGTCCACGAAGCCAACAGTGAGTTCTCTGCCATCTATATGTCTTGATTTCTCCATCAACACAATAGTAATGACAGTCCTTTATACTCCTGTTGCTACCTAGGGGCAAATAGAAAGATTTATTAACTTATATATGTTTTAATAACCAAAAGAGTTATGTTGGTATCTAGGTCCCACATAAATGGAACACACACTTTTTTCTGTACTCACAGGCTGATTTGAAGACCTGGCAAATAAGTGAAAGGTGAGATTTACATGGGACTAAGTCTCAAGGACAAAACCAAGACCAGTGTGTGAAGGCTTTAGGGAGACTGGTTTTGACTCATGCTAAGGAAAGTTGTATGAGAGTGAAAATATTTTGAGAGAGGGACTCAAGAGGGGGTGACCTTCATGTCACATTGTTTCAGGGGTCACTGGATTGGTGCAAAATGGTGGGTGGGACAAGATGACATTTGAGATTCTAACCAAATCTTAAGATTCTGGGTTCTAAGATGTTCTTCATTTTGAATTGATGGATGAGTAAGGAAAGACCTTCAAAACAGTGGTTTTTAACGTTTTTCTTTTGTGGGCCACCAGGATAGGGTAAAGATCTCACAGAGCCCTACTTGCCACTGGTATAGCAGAACCTCCTCAAAATGGAAGGAGAGACTCACAGTGCTTGGGACTAGACACTGGTAAGGGTAACAAAAGTAAAGCCTTTCACCTAGGTGAGATTTGGGCATTAAAAACTAAAGATGCAAATATGAGAGGCCAGCCAGGAGATCAGGGACACCTCACAAGCCACATGAGATACTTACCACTTCATAATGGTCATAGTTTAGAGAGTTGAGGAATTCATCTTAAATGTGAGATGTAACTTTATTTCGTGCTGGAGAATTCTCTAAGATTTATGCCACAAGGAGAAGTAATGACCATTTAAGGACAAACACCTTCTTGGTCTCAAAGGGTCATTATGTGGTGATAATAAGAAGCCACGAAACGAACCTCGCCCAGAGGTCAAGGGATGAATTGCCATTATCGGTTCAAAGTTGGCCTCCACTGAGAAACTCCATGAAAGCAAAAATGGAAGCTGTGTCCCCTGTCCATCACATGATAAGGTTTCGAATATCAGCTTTGACACTTAAAGCCCTGTGATTCAAGGGAAAGAGACCTAAACTTAGCATGAATCATGTTGACCCTTAGAATCCCAAGGCAGACAACTCACACTTCTATTCTTCCTTCTAAAATATTTACTGAGTGCCTACTATGTGTCTTCCAGGGTTCTAGGCCCTTGGATTATATCAGAAAACAAAACAGTCCCTGCCTTCAGAAAACTCATGTTGTAATGAGTGAAAAAAAAAAAACAAGTAAGAAATAACTAAGCAGATACAGAGGATTTCAGATGGTAATAAGTGCTAAGAAGGAAAGAAAAAAAAAGCCTGCTAAGGGAGCACTGACAGGCAAGAGTTAGTGGTTAGAGTGTTATCTGTACATGTATTTATAGAGAAAGGTCAGTGAGGACCTTACTGATAATGTGATATTTTAGCAAAAACATGAAAGAAGTGAGGCAAGAAAATTTCTGGGGAAATAATATTCCAGAATAAAGCTGAATATAGAAATGCTGGAGTCATTGGTATTTAAAGCTGTGATACAGTACAAGATCACCTAGAGAATGTGTGGATAGAGAAAAGCATTCTAGTGAGGGGCCTTTGGGTGTTCCAGCAGTTGGTAGTTGGGGAGATATGGCTGAGAAGGAGGGGCCGGTGAGGCAGGGGGAGAGCCAAAGGAGAGTAGGATCCCAGAAGCTAAGAGAAGGAAGTATTTGGGGAGAAGGGTCATTATCTGTGTAGAATACAGTGGACATTATGAGTGCAGTGACTGAGCCTTGACCATTGTGTTTAGCCATACAGAGGTCATGGTGACCTTGACAAGAGCCATTTCAGGGGAGTGGTAGGGGAGAAAGTCTCACTAGAGCAGAGCCAAGAGAGACTAGGAAGAGGAGATTGGGGGAAATGTGTACAGACAATGCTTTAAAGGAGTTCTGTTGTAAATGTCAGCAAAGAAGTGAGTTCAAGTGGCATGGGGATGGTGTTCAAGAGATGGTTTGTTTTTTGTGATGAAAGATACTATGTTCTAGGCTCATAGGAATAATTCAATAAAGAGGGACAATATGATGACATTGGAAGGAGAATCCTCTGGCCCACTGAGGCGTCTCCCCAATTCCTAACGTTGCCACCTCCCTCGGGAGAGAGGCACTACTACCCTGTAACACTTTGGCCTAAGGGGAGCGCCACTCCCATTCCTCCAATCTCATCAGCGTAACTGTCACTAGACTGGAAAAATCTAAGTAAGGTGCATCCACAGGCTTAGAAAAAAAAAATTGGAAAGAAAATCAATTCAAACAACAGTAACAAGCAACAAGATTGGTGTTTTGCTGAGCGTACTCTTTATGCTCCGTAGAATATGGATAGGTAGGGTCAAGAGAGTCTGAGGAATGCTGAGTTAAACAAAGGTAAACAAACGTCTGTGCCACAGGACTTCTTGGAGCCTTTAAAAGGCTAGTAGCTCTGTGAATTTCCGAGAGGGACATCTGGTGTGAAGAATTTCCCAACAAATTTGGGAGAGTATCACATAGAACTAGTGCTGCAAGGCATACAGTACTGTTTGAAATAGTGAACTAGATCGGGGGTGGCAGACTTCTTCTGTAAAGGACTAGTAAGTATTTTAGGCTTACTGAGCCTTCGTCTGTCACAACTACTCAACTCTGCTGTTGTACCACAAAAGCAACCATACTTAATAGGTAAATGATGGGTGTGGCTTTGTTTCAATAAAACCTAATTACAAAAACAGCAGCAGGCTGGATTTGGCCAACCATTGAACCAGATAATCTGCATCAAGAGATGAACTCATTCTCTTTCAGACCAACTGCCCCCAGGGATGCCCAGTTTCTAGCTACTGCTATGTGGCAGGGCTGCTTGTTTCTTTCCCTTATCCTTAGATGCACTCTCAAATACATTTAAATTCTTTGAAGTTCAAGCACAGAGGCCCAAGACTTAAAATGGCCCATTTGGAGTCCCATTTCCTTCCTGGGGTTCTGTCCTTTCCCCCTTGTGCTTAACACTAGGAATATCCACTCTTTATGTCATTTCTTCAAGACAACTGTTTGGGTCCAAATTGAAAGCCACTCTTAATGATCCACTCTGCGACTTATCTAGTAAGCCTTTTACCTACTTGTGTCTCCTGATTTCCTCATTCCTGGGAGGGAGACAGGGAAGGGAAACCTTCCTGTAAGAATCTACCACATTGGCTGCTTATTATCTCTGCTGAAAGCTTTAGTGGAAAAATGAGACTTGGAACCATGTAATATAAAGAATGGTTAGGAAATATTAGCTTGTTGGACCTAGAAAAAGGCTGGTAAGATTATGAGGATGTGCGAAAGGGGGTGGTAATTGGAGACACCTCGAATGGTTATGGGGCTATTTCATGGAAGGGAAATGGAATCCAAAGGATGGAACCAAGAACATCAGGTCACGCAGGGAACAAATTTCCACCAGTAATCAGGAGTCATTTTGATTCTGTTAGAGGGGTGGGGAGGTGGGAACACGTAAGAATTCAAGCAGAAGCTGTGGAATAGGTGTGTGGATGGGCTGGCTTTTTAGTTAGCTTGGGCTGCTATAACAAAATACTATATATAGACCTCAGGGCTTAAACAATATGCATTTATTTCTCTCAGTCTGGAGGCCGAGAAGTCCAAGATCAAGGTACTGGCAGATGCAGTTCTGGGTGAAAGCTCTCTTTCTGAGTTGCATAGTCCTGCATAGATCCTCTCTAGCTATGTCATAGCATGTTGGAGAGATAGAGCATTCTGGCCTCTCTTCCTGTTCTCACTAGTCCACTGATTCCATTATGGGGGTCCCACCCTCATGACCTCATGACTCAGTTACCTCTCGAAGGCCCCATCTCCTAATACCATCACACTGGGGCTTAGGACTCAACACATGAATGTAAATATTCAGTCTTTAACAGCTGGACAACCTTCTAAGGCCTCTTCCAATCCTGAGAGTTTGAGATCGAAGGTATCAACTCAAATATAGTTTCCTCTAGGCTCTTGATTATTGTCTTCCCCAGAGCTTCCCCCAACAACTGTCCTAGCCCCTATTGTCATTAAACATCACTTGTATTTATTAGTTGGCATGAAATATGCCTGAATATTCCAATGACAATGATTGAAGGGAGGATCACTGACTTTCAAGAGACTTGAGTTAACACAGTATTACTACCTTAATACAGCTGGTTACAGCAAGGCACTGTAGTCCAGGAACATTTGTCTGTGCAGGCCTGTGGCTTTGTTCCCATGTCAGAAATGTGAGCAGGAACAAAAGCAAAGTCTGAAAGCAGAGCGATGTGGCATCAGAACATGAAACTCCCGGGGTTGTTGCATTTTGTAATAGAAAGGAAAGAAACCTCAACTTTGGCACAGAGTGTATCAGGCCTCTTTTCACCAGAAATACTTTTATCCCTGTGTCTTTTCTCAGGGAGGTGTTCAAAGTGACTTCTGACAAAGTATCTTTTATCCCAGGTCCTTGAGCGTATTTACCTATCATGGATATCTAGGAAACCTGCTGCGGGGGCCAGGTTAGATTCTGGGCCATGGTTTTTGCAGTCCTTGTTGTCAGTTTGGAGAAACTCAACAAGTGGGAAGGCTGCAGGAGTTTGAAAGGTCTCAGTTTAATCCCTGACACGTGTCTGTACTTCAGCATGGCCCTTCTCTGCTTTTCTTCTCTGTGTAGACTACTCAACTCTGCCATTGTAACATGAAAGCAGCCAGAGCAGTTATGTAAACAAATGAGCCTGGCCATGTTCCAATAAAACTTTATTTATGAATGCTGAAATTTGAATTTCATGTAACTTTCACATGTCACAAAATATTGTACTTCTTTTGAATTTTCCCAACTATTTACAAATGTAAAAACTTTTCTCAGTTCTTGGTTCATACAAAAGCAGGTAACAGACCAGATTTGGCCCACAAGCTATAATTTGCCAAGCTCTGTGCTTGACCTTGAGTATGCAATGACAGACATGGTCCTGGCCTCATGGCACTTCCTACTGATGGGAGAGATGAATATTAAACAAATCATTTGAATAGTCTTTATGTGGTTACTAATTGCAAAGGAAGGAAAATAAACAGTATAATTAGGAATTATAATAGCAAAATATCGTTGAAATTTGGGGATCAGCAAATGAAATGAGAACAGAGACTTAATGATGAGTGATATTTAGCCAGGAAAGAGTGGCTTAAAAAGGAAGTCTTCCAAGCAGAGGGGAATTATAAGATCAAACTGATAGACTGAGTGGTGAGTTTTATCCTTCACAGTCCTATCAGGTAAGTAAGTGCTCCAGGAAGTTTTCAGGGAGAATGCAGTGCCCCGGTGTGTAGGGGAAGTGTGAGGGAATGACTTCATCTCCAGTTGTGACACAGGAGAGGGAGATCCTTGTGCCTTCTTTACTATCATCCTGCATTTTCCCAGAGGTTCATGCCTCTTCATCTACTTTTTTTTCCTCCCCTGGGAGGCAGGTGAGGGGTAGTGACATTATGAAGCAGAATAGAGACTCTACAACTGAGAATTGGGAGGTCTAGGTTTTGGATTCAGTACTGCTATCCCGTCATGCAGTCCTGGGCACATTGCTTAACCTTCCGTAAACTGAAAATAAAGGGCTTTTATACATCAAGAGTCTCCAGGCAGGTGACCTAAGAATGACTGAGTGGAGGGACTCCAGGCCCCTTCAGAGCAGGGGTTCATTCAAAAACAGAATTCCATGGAAGGCTCACTGGACTTGGTGACTGCTGGGTCCTCCCCAGTCCTGGCCCTCTGTGAATCTGTGAGAAGAGTATTTTCTCCAAGCCTGTCCATGTTGATTTCCAAGCTAGGAGGAAACCCAGATCTGCTACTGCCTGGGCAAATGGAACATGGTAGTGCCTGTCCAAGCTCTTTGCAACAAGAATCAAGGGAAATCAAGCCATTTTCTTCAGGAAAATGATGATTTCATCCTGCTGGCAGTCTATGAGGAAAAAACAAAAATATATGACTCACATCAAGGTTGTTCAGCTTTCTGATACTTCAGTGGCACCATTGGCAATTGGTGATGTAAACTAATCACTGGCCTTTAACTTTCCAATAAATCAGCATCCTACCATGAGAAGCTTACACCACAGAGAATGCTGAGCCAGGCTGAGTTCCTATCCCCTTGCACATTCAGGTGTCATATCAGAGCCTCTGATCAGCTCCATCCAGCTTCCTTCTGTGCCACCTTGAACCTGTTTCCATCAGAGCTTCTATCCCTGCTCAGGTCCAATGATCTGATACGCTTTGCATCTGAGTCTGAATCTGAATCTGATAAGGGGCATCCAGACAGCAAATGCCACAACAAGTTCTGGACTCTTTTTGTTGAAATCTGTACAAACTGTTTTTTGATTCACCTGAACCCAGCATCGATCCCCTGGACATCTCTGTAGGCCTATTTGTATGACTTTCCTGCCTCTCTTTGTTTTCTTTTTAATTTGGGGAATCTCTTCCCACAGTTCTCTTGGCTCTATAAAACACTCAAGAGGAGCTGAGTGAGCACCGTAATTCTGTCCTATCTTCTCCATGCAGCCATCCCACAAACCCATTGGTACTCCTGACACTTCCACCGAGATAAGCAGAGTCTTTAGAATCCAGGTCTTGGTGTATTTCCCCCAGGGGGTATTCCCCCCAAGTCACTACCCTGATTTCACATCACAGTTAATAAAATCTTTTCACTCATATTTTTGAAGTGGATACTCAACTTACCCTAACAGATAGACAAAAGGAGTTATGATTATCTAGGACATGTGAGGAAACTGAGGCACCACGATCATTAAGTCAGGATGGAGCTAAAACTGGTGCACAGGGTCTTGATTAAGTATGAAATTAATATTTATAAAATGCCTAAAATCTGTCTAGAAGTCTTGTTTCAATACCAGACTCCTGTTCTGTGGTCCCCCGTGATATTTCTGCATTGCTCACAGAGGCCATTTGCCAAGCTCTGAATTGACTAGTTTGAAACTACTTTTAGAAGGGGCATCAGACAGAATAAATTTCTCTGCATATATGCAGAGCTATGTGCAAATGCAATTTTGGTTATTTTTAACTCTTTTACAGTGAATTTAAGCTCCAGAACTGAGTGATTTCTGGGGAATTATAAATAGGTTACAAACTCAATTCTGAAACCTTTAACCAAATACAGTCGGTGACCCACGCAGCCCTCTCCCTTTCCACCTAGATAAATGTCCCCTGGACTTGGCTGTTAAGGAATTTGCCATTAAGCTTCAGTAGAGACAGTTAGTCCTTTCTTAGTTCTCTAAGTTAAGCTGTCTATTTCCAAATATATGACCTGGGTTCCTTTCTACCCACCGCCCATCCACCACTATGCCTCTGTACTCTGTTAATTTCTATTTTATAGTTTATTTTCTAGCCCAGTTGTTAAAGTGCCCCAGCCCCTCCTTTTGAATCATCTTTTCCTACCATCCAGCTCCCACAAAGTTCAGCCCCGCCTGAATCCTCTGAGCTCTCAAGGCCACCCTGTTGTGCAATAACATGGCATATAAGCAGTGCCTTGCACCCAGCAGCTCCATGGTCTCAGTCTGGACATCTTTCTTTGTCTCCCAGGACATTTCCGAGTCTGCTTCCCTCATCCTCATCCTCCTGTTTGCTTCTCCTTTAATGCTAGGAGCTACACCTTCAGCCTTAACATTTTGTTTCCTATATAAACAATAATTTAATTTCTTTTTTTACAGCCTTCATTTCCAAAATAGAAATTTTGGATTTTCTTTTCTGAAACCCCCTGTTGTTATTCCATATCTTACATTTTTCATGGATGCTATCACCTCCTTTATCTCTTTGAATTTCTTTAAGACACTTACATAAAAGCCCATTAAATGGTTATTTAAAAGCCCTTAAGGATTATTTAAAAGCTTTTAAATGTTTTTCTGTTATCTCTATTTCTTCATAAAAGTTACTCTCTTTGTTGTCTGCCTTTAAAGGTATTATTCTCCCACAGAGGCTTGAGGATTTTTGGTTTGTGAGCTCATCTTCGACCAGAGATTTCACCTCTGAATATTCTAGGTGATATCTCAGGAAAACAGTCTTGCAGGGCCTTCGAATCAGGCTTGAAGGGAAGTGGCTCCCAGTCAGGCCTGTGCTGGTCTGACCCTTTCCTGGATGGGTGGTGTGGTTCCAAGTCCATCCTCACTGGTGCAGTACAACTCTAGGTCTTGGTCTCATATGACTAGAGCTTTCCTAACCTAGACACAGGCAAGTAGCTCATCACCACCCTCACCCCAACTTGGGAAGATGGCAGGGATGGGGGATGGTGTAAGTTAGTTCTGCAGTACCAGTGAGCATCATGACCCAGCTCCTAGCTTCCTAAGGGTGGTCTTGGCCTCATTAAAGGAAAAAAGCATTGGCTCTATTGCCCAGAATAGGTTCCCTTTTTCTTTTCCTCTTTTGAAGTTTAAGGAATCCCTGTTTATCTAGAGAGAAGTCTTTTTCTTTCTCTTCAATATGAGATAAATATTAATTAACTTTGTTACTCAAAAATTATTCTATTCTGTGTTTGGTGTGGAAAAGAGAGAGGTCAGGTTATGCTCAATTTCCCATCTTAAACAGAAAGTTCAAGTTCAAATTCTACCTTTCTGGTCCAGGCAGATCCCTGAGAACCTGCAGTTCCTGCAGGCCCTTCCAACAAAGCTCTGGTCACATTCTTGTACCCCAAGAGCAGACTGATTCAACAGCTTAATCTAAAAGCCCCTTTGGCACTTCATGATTCGAGCCTCCAGCTTCCTTAATGACATTTCCTCACCCCCTGCTAAGGGATTTTTTGGCTTAAAAATGTATTACAAGTGAGAGAACCACCATCCTATTCCTGATAGTCAGTCCCTCATTGACTTTGAAACATTAAAAAGTACTTAAGAGCTCACATTTTTATTTTATCACATTTGGGATTGCCCTTATACTAAGGATATTCTTGTTACACCATAGGCTTTTCAATTACATAGGACTCCTCTAGGACAAAGTATAATATTTTTTTTGCAGAGTCAGATATTCAAGTGAATTTTATTGTCAGGTTTTCTTTGTAGTCATTTTAAAGCCAGCCACTATTTCTTAAGCTACCTCTGAGGGTAACTTATCTGTTGATGACACAGCTATATCTTTTTACAGTGTTCCACACCATACAACTTAAGTGCCTGGACACTGTTATTTTCAAGTAGAGATTTTTTTTTCAGTCTGTGATTTTCTGTGTCCTATTACTTGTAGTTTTAGGTGTTCATATATTTTGTAATAGGGAACAGAAGACATGGCTTAAGGTGCTTTATAATTTGAAACATAATATTTATTTCAATAATACAAATGATATGTTTGTAATTTTTTTCTATTATAAAAGCAATTCATGTCCATTGAGAAGATTCATTAAATACACAAATGTACAAAACAAGAAAATAAAAATTATTCATAATCTAATCAACCAGAAGCTTTTAATCACTATTAATATTTTGGAGCATTTCCTTCCAGTCTTTTTGTAGTATACATATATATTATATATTCCATAATTGAAATTCAGTGTGTGTGTGTGTGTGCATATATAGATATATACACACACATATATGAATCAGTATATATATATGAATCATGTATGTGTGTATACACACACACACACACACACACACACATCATTCTCATAGCCCACTATTTTCACTTAGGGTCATGTGATTTTAAATCAAGAGCTAGCTGCCCTTTGCTCTCTGGATCTATTGCAGCCCCCTTCCTTCTTTAAAGATGGTGGTGCCATAAGCTTTCATGGTGTCCCTAATAAAAGGTATTAGGAAGAGAGCAGTTTGCTTTAGGATTATGCAATGCCTCAGTGTCACCCCTAGTTTTCTACACTGAGTCCTATTACACTAGTCCGTAAGCAAAGAAAACAAACAGAAAAAACACAAGTATTAAAAAATATTCTTTGAACTTCAGTTTTCTCCTCTATTGAAGTGAGGAGATAGAGTAGGTGGTAAAATTTTGGCTCAGCCTCCTTCAGCAAAAATTGGCATTGGCAACACCACTCTCCTCATGCAGACAGTGCTTAGCCCTTCTCCTGTCCACCCTCCTCAGCCCTGTGTCCTGCACCTGCCCTGCTGTCCTCTTCCTACCCCCAGAGGCATTCTGCATCTCTTTGTCTGATGGAGAGGAGAGAGAGCGCTCCAGGAGCTTTCGAGGTTTTCATTAAACATGATGCCAGCCGAGCAGCAGTACATATTAAAACTTTTATTAAAAATACTACTTAGGTTCCACGTTAATCAGGAAGCCACATCTTCCCTTAATGGACAGAATTACTCATTAGATTGTTAGATCCAGTGAGACCTCTCGGCTGTCAGATTTTTTTTCCCTAATGCAAAAATCTGTCTGAGTCACTTTTATGTTAGGAATTAATAAATTTATTATTTGATTGGTTATGTAATTTTAAGAAAAGGGCACCTGGCTTAGTTGAGGAATTTCTGACAGCTCCATGGCAAATGGAACGACTCAGCACCAAATTAGCAGCATCAATTCATAGTCTTACATGATTTATCATCTTTCACATGCTCTGAAGCACAACAGATATGATAGCTCTGGGAATGAGCACTAAATCTCCTCTCCCTCACCACCTTGTTGACAGTAGCTACTTAAGTAGAGTCTGATTTGTGAGGCTGGCCAGTCTCGCTGTCCACTACCTCTAACACCACCAGTCGGGGAATTGGGTTTCCAAAAGACTGTCTCTTTTCTTCCAATTTCCTTCACCTAACTTTGATTAATAGTCTCATATTTCCCAGGTACTTTTCTGTGGCCTTAAAGAATTTCATTGATTTTGTCTTACTTCCAGTGTTGGAGTGGGTGGTATCTTCATGTACATTTTGAAGTCCAGAGATGCTAAGAGATACTGACTAGCCCATAGTTACACAAACTAAAGAGCCAGTGGCCTAGGCTGGAATGTTCCCTCTAGGGAGGAAGTCAGTGCCCGGCAAGGCTCCTTTGGACCCCACCGTAAAGAGTAATGATAAAAGACCTCATGGAACACTTTATGAGATCTGACCTCATTCAAGATGTAGTACACAATATCCACTCCTGAAGTATTCCTGGGAGGCTCCCCATGTGCTTGCAATGTTCCTTATTAGGAGTCAGACCTGCCCCAGTGTGACTGGGAAATTCTCAAGTAGCCAGAGTCCTTGCCACCATGTCAACACTCTTCTAGAGTTTACTTTCTCAAACTCTTGTCTGCTGCTAGCCTGTTACTGTTAGAGTTTCCCACTCGGTTTCATGAGCGACTCATAAATCCTTAACATGGCACAAGGCTCTCAGAATCTGACTCTGATCAGCCCTCCAGGCTCCGCTTTCCGCTCCCTATCCCCCAGCCATTCTGAGTTTCTGTCATTTCTTTAAAGGTCCAAACTCCTCTTGCCTTCAGTCTTCAGATATCTTTCTCCCTTTGCCTAGAACACTTTCAGGTAAGGAAAGATGGTTTGGGGGAAGATGTAGTGAGTTGTTAGGAGATGCTGAGAGAAAGGGACAGCAAAACATTTGGAATGTCTGTAGGCTACTAAAAAGGTAGAACGTGGGGAATGAGATTGAGACGGTGGATCCAAGGGTCGTTTTCAGAGAGCGTGATTGAAGCTATCAGTGGAAATACAGGGAGAAGTGCATTGGTCCCAGAACAGTGCTTCTAGTGGAGTTTGGGGAAAGAAAAATCTAGCAAACGGGTGAGATAGAAACAGGTTCAACTGGGGAGATCAGAGGTAAGAAGAAAGTAATAGTGTGTTATTGGAAGTAAATGAGGAGAGCTAACATCTGTTGAGTTTCTAGTAGGTGCCAACACTATTTGGTGGTTTATACACATGTAGCTGAAACTCGGACCTAACGTTCACATTGTCTCCAGCTTATAAATCCCCAGAGAGATTCCAGTGCCAACTATTACAGAGATCAGTAAGGATGAAGGTTGAGAACAATCACTGAATCGAACTAAGGAAATCATTGATAATTATCAACAGATGAGACACTGTACAAATGAGGCCTAGTTTTAGTATTTATCGTCTTTAGGGTGTAATAGAAGAAACACTGGATTAGAAATACAGAGGATCTATTCTTAACTCTTCGATTAACTGGCTAAGTCATCAAGGCACTTGACTTTATTTTCTACAACTATGAAATGGGATATATTATTAAAGGATTTTGTCCTCCAGCTCTTACTGGAGTCCATTATCCTAACCTAGTGAGTTTTTCTAGAAATGTGCTTACCTGACATACTGCTGTGTGAGGCAGACTCATTGCCTATTTTGTTCACTGTTGTGTCCATAGAACCTAAAACAGTGCCTGGAACATAGTAGACAATGAATATTTATCAGTTACATATTTCTTTCATTAATCTAAAACAAAACATAGGCATTGTCATGTTTGAAACTTGGATACTTAGAACAGTATATTAAAAATTAAACTTCAAGAATAACAGGTGAAAATACTGATTATTCTGAAATACCTAAAATAAAGTGAATATTCAAATATATTTTTATTCTAGTTAGGAAATAATGGGAAATTAGAGTTTAAAAGGAGAAAAGCAAAGAAATGTGAGCATCACTGGTCTAAACTGCTCTGCCTTTGATATATTAAAATTGGAAAGATATTAAGTTAATCTGAATCTCTACCAATAGCTGAAATATTATTAGTCAGACAGTGTTCATGAAATTGGGGAAAATAAAACCAAATTGTAATAAGGACAGTTCTCGCTGGGTTTCAGGCCAACCATCTTGGATTATACTACAGCCTGGGAATACAGACCTTTTGTATATACTTTTTGGTGTTCGTCTTCTCTTTCTAGAACTGTTTCATTTTCTGGTTATAAATTAGCCACTGTTCATGATAGAACATTTTGAAAATACGTAATTGTAGAAAGAGAAAAATAGAAACTACCCATAACCCTAGCTGGTAGTGATGCCCTGTTTTACTATTTTAGAATGCTCCCTCCCCACATCTTTTTTCTAACATACTAATTTTTCATGTAGCCCCTCACACTGAGGCTGATGTAGCCATTGGCAGTAGACTGATATCTGGGAGGCCCATTGGTAAGTGGTGAGCTCTCCACATCCCCTCCACCTTCTGGAGAATGAGAATTGGGCCCAGTCACCTGGGCTCCTAGGGACTGTGTGGACACTCTCCTTTACTCAGAACTCCCTGAACACAGTCTTGGCCCCATTTTCTCATTGTCTCACCAGCACACAGCTCCTGGAGTGCAAGATATCTCATCTCAGACCACAGTTCACTTTGGTCAGTGTCCAGGGCTCTCCTATGCTCTCTTCTCAGTTCAGAATTCCCTCAGCTTCAGAGAACCTTTTCTGTGGACTTTGCTTTCACAGCCATCACTTTATCTCATCAGACATGTTTCATTCATGTATTTTGTTTTAAAATTTATAGAATTTTCCTTTACTTGAAAATGTTTCTCTTTGTCTTCCTCTCTTTCCCCTCCTGCCATGTTTTCTTATTGAGGGAGACTCTTTAAGTCTGTTACCATGCAGAGTAATCTCAAATTCTACCCAAGACAAGTAAGCAAATATGGACAAGGTAGCCACTACCTAGTGCCCTGGCTTCAGGGTGGACCACTCTGAAACCAAGTTCTATTTAGCAAAAGTTGAAATTGCTTTCAGATATCTAAACAGCAAGAAAAAAGTGGAAAATAATCATAATATTTCCTAATATTAAGATACTATGCTTCTTGTAATCTAAATGTTTTGAATATTCATCTACTTAGCATCACACAGGAAAGAAATCTGGGTGAAAGATTGATTTTTCAATTTTCATCCAGATGTTTTAATAGTGTAAAAAGATTTAGCTGCATGACTTCCTCTCCATTTAAAATTATGTCTTGTAAACACTATGATCCTTTTCATTCCTTCCCTTTGCATTATATGGGACCTCATTTTTCCAGCCTCCTTGCCACACCCTCCCCAACTCCAGTTTTTGTTTAGAAAAATAGAGATCTCCACTTCATTGTGTTCTTTTGAGACAAATGAAGAACAAAGAGAAAATTCCACCCCTCTTCAGACACCCTACACCTATATATACCTGAAGCTAGTGAATGTTTTACAACTGGATCTCCAAAGAAGAGAGGAGATCTTGTTTGTAGTGTAAACCAACCCACTATAGCCAGTTCTAAGGTACTGACGTGATTTTACTGAATGTGGAGTTGGGAAGAGATGCACAGTTCACACCATTATGTGGTATATCCACTGTGTGTGTATAAATATACAGCCTCAAAAACACAGATACTAGTGATTAATTTGATGTATTGATTATCTTTGTTCTTAATTTAATTTATTTAATCCAGGATTCTCACTCTTGGTTCTGTTGGCATTTGGGGCTGTGTAACTTTCTGTTAGAGGGTCTACCCTGTGACTGTAGGATGCTCGGCAGCATCCCTCAGCCTCCACCCACAAGAGGCCAGGAGCACTCCTCAGCTGTGACAACCAAAAACCTCCAGACATTGTGAGAAGTCTCCTGGGTGCAAAATCGCCCCAGTGAGAAGCACTGATTTAACTGTAAGTTTGTATACTTTACTTTTAATGATTAAACTGTACTTAACAACCTTCTCTCAAAACTCCTGAAATTTTAAGAGTCAGTTCTTACTCACTCACTACTGCGTCTCCCATAGAGAAGCTTGTCCTGAGACTGTACCATTTTGCCATGGTCACAGAGTGTATCAGAGGGAATAAAAAGAGGAGCGTTCAGCTGTACGTTCTGACCTTTTTGATTTCTGCATTTAACCACTGGGTTTGTCTCATCTCAATAAGCAGAGCAACATCTTTCTTTCATTTCTTTGAATTAAAGAGTGTCTTGGCTGACTGTCAATTTTCTTCCAAAGTAGACTTTACTTTGTGCACAGCCCTAGAGTTCCCTCTAAGGTGAGTGTGATTTTCTGTTCAGTCAAAATTAAGAACTGCCCCCTCCCCAGAGGTCCTTATGTGCTTTCTAAGGAAGCCAGCTTTGGAGTGAGAGATAAGGGGCAGAGAATGAAGGGAGAAGGGGTTGCTAAGGCTGTGTTAGGCAGTGATTTAGGTGAAGAGTCAACTTTCTGAGTCTTGGGAAGGACTGCGTTCTGAAACAAGAAATTCTAGTCTGTCCTGATCTCTCTACTCCAGTGGAAGGGGGTTGGAATGTGAAAATGTGAGCTGAGAGCTCTGCCTGGCCATGGGGATTAGGTCTCATCTGTGGGGATCGATGGGAAAGGAGATGAGCTTCTGTAGCTGTTTGAGGTCATCTCCAGCTATTTCCCTTTCTGGCCCTTTCCTGACCTCTAGATGCCGCCACCTGCTGCTCTAATCAAATGCCCAGTGGCCCTTCATAGACCAAAGTTATCTTTGGCTTCATCCAAAGCTTCCACTGCACATGCCAACCAGGCACAAAAGTAATGTAACCTATGGGGAAATCAGTCCCGCTTGTGAGGACCAGTTAGTAACCCACTGTCCTTTGTGTGTCAGCAGAAATTTTTCCATTATTGGTAGCGTTTGTCCAGGAGGATATATTGGTTTCTGAGGGCTGCTGTGGCAAATTACCACACTCTAGGTAGCTTAAGACAATGGAAATTTATTATCTTATGGGCTGTAGGCCAAAAGTCTGAAATCAAGGTGTCAGCAGCGCCAGGTTCCTTTTGAAGTCTCTAGGGGAGAATCCTTCCTGGCTCTCCCACCTTCTGGTGGTTCCTGGTGTTCCTCGGCCTACATTAGTACTCTAATCCCCGTCTCCGTCTTCACATATCTTTCTTCCCTGTATGTCTATGTCTCAATTTTTCCTCTCTTGTCTCTTTTAAGAGCACCAGTCATTAGATTCATGGTCCATCTAAACTTAAAATCATCTGCAAAAACCCTATTTCCAAATAAGGTCACTTTCACAGATGCTGGAAGCTAAGACTACATCTTTTTGAGGGACACTGTTCTACCCACTGTAAGAGGATTGGGACTGAGGGTTATTCCTTCTTCTCCCTAGAGGACTCACCTTGTATGGCCACCTAACACTGAAACTAGCCATGAAATGAAGAGAAAGAAGCTGTGGCCTCCAGTTATGCTCTCTCCAGGTGCAGGGAGAGATGAAACATGCTTACATGCCTTTCATCTCCTGCCAGCTTCATGTTGGGAAAGCAGCCCCTCAGCCAAGAGGGATCCTTTCCAACCCCGAGCAGTCTGCTTAAGCCAGGGCAGATTAAGGAGCAGAGGGGGCTTGCAGGATGGGCTCAGACCTGACCTGAGGGAAGCAGGGAGCTGAATCCCAAGGCTCTCAGTGCTTCACAGCTCAGTTCCCAGAGCAGCAAAGAGATGGGGTGATGTGGCCAAGGCTGGGGCTGGGGTGGGCCTGTAGCACTACAGGGGCAAAGGATGGGGATTAGATGAGATACGAGGATAAGGAGGGGCCCCAGAGGGGCAAAAGGTGCTCTGGGATCCTTCTGAGTACCTAACGAGGCATCAGCTCTTGGTGACTCAAGGGGTCCTGGGCCCTTCCCTCATTTTCATTCCACTCCCTCAGGCTTCTACCTGAGGATTTGTCATCAGAGTTTTCTTGGGGACAAGTCTCTAGTGACAGTTTCTCCAGCCCTAAATGTTGGTAGCCTTGACTTTGTACCCAAGGTAGAAAGGGATCTTAAAAAGACTGGCAGAAAGAGATCTTAAGCCAAAAAGGCTACAGACAGACCCATGAGAAAGACAGCAGAAAGAATAAAACCTAGAATGAATTCAGGCCCTGAAAGATGCTAGTGACAGCCCAAAAGGTTTGTTTTATTTCTGGTAACAGTAAAAATAAAAGGGCACAGGCCACTGCTCAGGGAAGACAATGTAATTTATATAACTAAGGTTCTGGGCATTGATTATTTTTATAAAAAGCATTCTTTTTTTTCTTTCCTTTCTTCTACAGGCCCCCTCCTTCCTCTTCTCCCATTTCTCTCTCTGTCTTTGCTGCTCTCCTTCCTTGCTTCCCTTTTCTGTCTGACCTTTAGTAAGACAAATCCAAAACTCAGTCTTCAAGGGATTGTTTTAATACTCTACGTTCATTTCCATCTCCTTAAATTCTGGCGGAGTTCAGCCTCCACCTGCGCTTCTCTGGTGTTTTATACTTTCCTGTCTTTCCAGCCATCAGCATTAATGTTTCACAGTGTAATGGAAGACACAGCCATTCCTACTCGCCTTACTCCAGCCCTCCTGCATTCCTGTCTTACTTTCTATGCTTCTCTTTGTTAACTGTACTAACTGTGGCTCACTGGGTATTTTGGTAAGCCTGGTTGGTATTCTTGGAGATCCCAAACTTAAGAGGAGCTTTAACTCTTTGAACTTCTAGTAACTGAAAGGACAAGAGAACTTAGTGTCAGAATGAGGAACTCCGAAAGACCTGATAAATAAAATTGGTTTAGGAGGCATCAGTGTTTTGTTTTAATATAGGGGATACTGAACGTGAACATGAGTTTGGATGTGAAAAACGCAATCTTTAAAAATGGCCAACTGAAAACAAACTCTGGAACCATGCATGATTTGGTTCTTTCACTGTAGACTAAGTAATGCAGTATAAATTAGCGACCAATTTTCAAGACATTAAAATATAATAAAATTACCAATAGCATCATGTTTAGAAGAACTAAATTATTTCATGGTTAAGAATACAAGCATTCTTCTTAGAGTGCCCACAGTCATAATTATGTAAATGGTCATCATTGCCCTGTAGATGTGGGCGCAGTTGGCTGACAAAGTTCTTTCGATGACAAGCCAGCTTTGACTGTGGCAGGATGGCATTCCAGGGGCAACTCTTCCCTAATGAGTTCAATAATGTCTTATTCCCTGACACATAGAGAGTTTGACTTGATGACCTCAAAGTCCTTCCAGACTGGTGAGTTGACAATCCATTCTGCCAAAGAGCCTCCACCTGGCACAGACATAACCACTCCCTGGCCACAGATGCTATCTTTATAGGACTAATTTATGCCAGTTCTCTGAATACTGATCAGTCCCTTTTGATCTAGATCATGTGCTGAAAATGTTTACTCATCTGTAAAATGGGAATAGTGCAACTTCCCATGCTAGTGCCATGGATGAGAAAGCCTTGACTGTACAATAATAGTAGAGTGACCCAATGCTTTGGGATATCATTGTCATTGTCAATGATAGTCAGTGTCTTGAAGACAGCAGACTGAGTTTTTGCAGTTTCTCTGACACCTGTGATACTGCAAGCTGTGTGGTATAGCAGAGCCCACAAAGTTCAGGACTCCAAAGACTTATGTTAGAGTTCCAACACTACTGCTTATAAGCTGTGTGACCTTGAGCAAGTTGCTCTGTCTCTGCCCCTCAGTGTGCTCAGTGTGCAAACTGAGGCCCACTACATCTTTCCTGGACCCTTCTTTGTACAGGACTATTGTGAAGATCTGTCCCCATATGAAAAAGAATGAGGTTGGACTAGGTTAAAGGTTCTTCACCTTCTCCCATCACGCAGCTCTGGGACATCCTTGACAGTTGGTCCTGCACATGAACTTCACCTGTCATTCATGTCTTGGCAGATCCCTCTCACTACCGTAAGAGAGCAGATCAAAATGAAGTGAGGGAGAACAGCACTCTGATAATGAAAATGTCAAATCTGCTCTAATTTATAAATAGACATAAATCACTTGAAAGCTTTGGTAGTATATTATAGAGAGCAAATTACTTGATACACCTCACTTGTCGCTGCTCTGTGGTTGAAAACTTCGGAGATAATAAGATTTCTTCCACCTCTCAAGATCTCAAGCCTCATGTGTGTGTTCAGGCTGTATAACTGTAATTGTTGACTATGATGATACCAAACGTATACACAGAGAATGGGTCCAACAGAAACCCTCCCAGAAGAGAACAAGGAGCTCATCTGCCAGTACCCAAGTGTGTTCACACAGGTGATAGAATAGTACAGGGGTCATCTGTAACCTGCAGGCCAAATCTGGCCCTCAAGTTAAGAATGGCTTTTACATTTCAAATGGTTTTTAAAAAAAATCAAAAGAAGAAAACTATTTTGTGACACATAAAAATGATGTGAAATTCAAATTTGTGTCCATAAATAAAGTTTTATTGGAACACAGCCAAGTGCATTTGTTTGCATATTACCTATGACCACTTTCCCCGCAACAGCCAAATTAAGTCACTTGTAATAGAAACTATCTGACCCAAATGGCTTGAAATATTTACTATCTGATCCTTTACAGAAAATATTCACCAGCTCCTGGAATAGCATGTGACTCATCTTACCTCAACCCCCAAATCTGAGAGAAAAAGAGAGTTTAATTTCTACTTCATCTCTTTCTCCACAAATAATTAGAGTATATAATTTGTTGTCCAAACTGAGACCTTTTTGAGAGTGCCTCAGTCCTTTCAGGCTGCTATAACAAAATACCACAGATTGGGTAGTTTATAAACAACAGAAATTTATTTCTCACAGTTCTGAAGGTTGAAGTCTGAGATCAAGGTACCATCATGGTCAGGTGGGGGCCCTCTTCCAGCTTGCAGACTTCTTGTGTCTACACGGGGCAGAATGAGGTTGGGAGCTCTGTGGAGTCTCATATATAGGAGCACTAATCCCAAAGGCCCACCTTCTAATTAACATCACATGGGGCATTAGAATTTCAAAACACATTCAGACCTTGGCAGAGAGTGAAAAGGCCAGTAGGCATAGACTAAGACAGAACTGGGAAAGCTAGGACACATGGTCACCCTACTTAAAATTCCTGGTGTGAGCAAACTAAAGTTTGTCAGGGTGGGGACAAAAGGTTCTGGTGGCCCAAACTCTAAGGGCTTCTCTGGCTTCTTTAGCTAGAAGAGGCAACTCTGTGCAAGACTGGAGAGGAGGGCTGGACAGAGAGCTGACCTCCCTTCACGCTATACAGCTCACTCTGCCTGCCTACCTCTTTCATCTGTCCCACACCTTCATTGTTTAGGCAGTGTTTCAGTATTACTATACATTCTTGCTTTTGGAGGAATAAGCTAATTTTTTTAGCACATAAAAGAATATTGAACACAATATAAACACAGTCTCTCATCTTTATTCATTTTTAAAATTTACTAAACTATGTCCGTCACCCAGCTCTACTTATTTGTGTGGGAAGTATGGATGAAAGAAGACAAAGACGTGCGAAGCTGCTGACAGGCATTTTCAGGAAAACCAAAAGCAAAATGCTAAGTGTTTGCCGCAGGCCAGAGAACTGACACAGTAGCATGTGGTTGAACTGAAAAAGGAAGTGGTTTTCAGATGCTGAGACCTTTGGTTCCTCCACCTAGTTCATCTCAGGGATAAAAAAAAAACCCAAAAAACCAAAAACCTGATTGACTCTGGTAGGGGCAGAAGGAAAAAGTGATCTCTCAGAAAAGTCAGGGCCATACCACCTTGGGCTTTATATTTCATTGTGAAATCACTGCTTTGAGTTGTGCTTAAATGTAAGTTCACAGCCTAAGCCATTATGAAAGACAGATAAAACGCATCAGGCAACAGCCAGGGATCATGGGTCTGCTGTATAGAAAACCAGGGACTCAGTGTCTGTGCCTGGGTCTGAAACTTGGGAACATCCTGTTCCTTTTCACATACGGGGAAATATATTAGTGGCCCTCCAGTTGCCCTGGGGTGTCTCCTAACTTGGCCCACCGTGGGAGCAGAGCTAACTCTCAAGACTAAGGGGAGGGAGAGGTAGGGTGATGCAGGTGCAAAGCTATGATTTAGGCCACACACTCATGGACAGGTAAGCCTGTGCCTCTCACAGCTTCATAGATCCCCCACCCCAATGCTCCTACATCCTGGATTTTGTCCTGTTGAGTCTGAGACTCAGCTAAAAGTCATAAAGAAAAATTATCCCTACCTCTGGGAACCATCCCGAGGATTTTACTTCCCAGCTTTTGCTTTTGTTTGCTGTAATCTACTAGAAAGAAAAAGGATATGTATATAATGGTAAAATTTGGGTTCTTGTCCCTAGATGCTAAAGGTACTGTATATTTTTTGGTATGTGGCAGTGGTGGGCAGGGGGAGGTACATCCTCCTGATTCACTTCTAATCACTGCATAAGTTGTTATCTGCATTACTTTCTCCAAAGAGGCCAGGCTAAATGAACACTAAAAGTGTTCCTATTTCCCAGGTTAGAGAGCAGAACCACTAGCCAAAAAGGTCTTGGAGAGGACTGATGTATTCCCTTGGGCTCAAGCCTTGAGCCTTCAACAGAAGCCCAAAATATACCAAAATAAATTCTGGGTTTTAGTTAAATTTAGTTAAATTTAAAAGATCAAAGCAGTTTTTGAAACTTTAAAGAATATATGTGGATAGTTATTTCACTCTCAAAGGTAGATATGAATTAAATTTATTTATTAAATTAAATAAATAAAAAATCAAATTAAATATTAAAATAAATTGAACAAATCCATTGAGATAATTACATAAGAAACAAAAACCTGTAATCAAAATATTATAAGCAAAATGGAAACAAAAACCTATTTTCTGAAAATACTTAGGAAGATAGTTGATGATTAAATATATATAAAAAGCCTCATATAAATAAAAAAAGATGTGTTAATACCCCCAAAAGAAATATGGACAACATGTATAGCAATAGTTAAAAAATATACATGAGATAGATTAATAATGAGATGAAAAATGGTTGAGATTCTAGTAATCAAAAATACAAATTAAATTTTATAGCAAGGTATGATGATGTTAAACAATTAAAACTATGAATTAAAAAATAAATTATTTTCAGCTACAAAATTAGCAAGTTTTTTTTGATGATAGTAACACAATAATGCCAGTGAAGTCATGATGAAATAGGCATACTTTCTATGCCACTGGCAGGAATGCAGACTGTTGCAATATTTTTGGAAAGCAGTTGTACAATACTTATCAAAAATACTAAAAATGTTTATATACTTGTAGAGAACAAACTGGTGGCTACCAGCTGGGACAAGGAAGGGGAAAGGGGCAAGATAGGGATAGTGGATTAAGAGATTCAAACTACTTTGCATAAGATAAATAAGTTACAAGGATTTATTTTACAGCACAGGGAATATAGCCAATATTTTATAATAACTTTAAATGGAGTATAAGCTATAAAAATTTTGAATCACTATGATATACACCTGAAACTAATATAATATTGTAAATCAAGTATACTTCAATAAAAATGTTTGTACCCTTAAAACTAATTTTCTTAGAAATTTATCCTAAAATAATTTAAAACTTGAACAAAAATACATTCTAGAAAGATCTTAACACAATATTATTTATAGCATCAAAAAAAAAAACCCTGAAATGCTCAATGCTCACAAATAAAGTGTTAAATATAGAGAATATTTAAATAGAAAAATGCTTATGATACTATAAGTGGAAAAAGCAAGATACAAACTTGTATATATTATATGATTCTAATTTTGTAAAAATGATTGACAGAAAATACATCAAAATGTTAGTAGTGCATAAGTTTCTCTAGATATTAGGATTACAGTTGATTTTCACTTTCTTCTTTGCATCATCACTTAAAATAAGCATTTAAATTTTTTTAATTGTGCATTTATATCTTGCCTTATTCCAAAAAAGGGCTTAAAAATATGAATGATTGAGCCACATAGAATACATTAAAAATAATAAAGAAATTAAGATGAAGGAGCAAATGTGGATAAGAAAGTTACTATGAATCTCAGTATGTCCTCAGTACAAAAAAACCATGCCATATACTATAACATACTGACAGAGAAAACCATAGATTTGGCTCTAGGCTTCCTCACAGCCCACATGAAGCACAAAATGCTTTTAATTAGAAGATTCACAGTGTGTCTAAAGTAAAATCAAACCAATTACGAGTCTGAAACAGTAACCAGAGAGAAATGTTTTACATGAGTTCTTAAAGAGAGATCAACACTCAGCATCATCTGAATAATAATCATAGCAGTGCATTTTATGCAGCATTGCTTACACTGACCTTTAAATATGGGCTAATGTCACCATAGCAAGGTGTAAATCAGAAAAACAATTCTGACCATTTAGCTAAATCCATGGGTAGACTCCAGGACAGCTAAACCAGCCTTTCTATAGTGAGTTTTGCAGATCTTTTTTTTTTTAATTGAGGTACATTGATTTACAATGTTATACTAGTTTTGGGTGTATATAATAGTGACTCAAAATTTTTATAGATTATACTTCATCTAAGTTATTATAAAATATTGGCTATACTCTATGCTATACAATATATCCTTGTAGCTTGTTTATTTTATACTTAATAGTTTGTACCTCTTGATCTCCTATCCCTATCTTGCCCCTCACCCACTCCCTCCCTACACTAGTATCACTAGTTTGTACTCTATATCTGGAGTCTCTTTTCTGTTGTATTCCTTAATTTGTTTTATTTTTATAAGGTTCCTTGTATAAATGATAACATACAGTATTTGTCTTTACTGTCTGACTTATTTCACTAAGCTTAATATCCTCCAGGTCCATCCATGTTGTTGCAAATGGCAAAATTTTATTTGTTTTCATGGCTCAGTTGTATTCCATTATATATACAAATAGTTTAACTATCTATCTATCTATCTATCTCTGTAACTGTATCTACATGTCTTCTTTATCTATTCATCTGTTGATGGATACTTAGGTTGCTTCTATATCTTGGCTATTGTAAATAGTGCTGCTGTGAACATTGGGATGCATGAATCTTTTAGAATTAGTGTTTTCATTTTCTTTGGGTATATACTCATGAGTGCAATTGCTGGATGAGTCATATGGTAGTTCTATTTTTAGTTTTATGAGAAACTTTTATACTGTTTTCCACAATGGCTGCACCAATTTACATTCCCACCAATAATATAGGAGGGTTCCCTTGTCTCCATATCCTCTTCAGCATTTGTTGTTTGCAGTCTTTTTGATGATAGCCTTTCTGAGACGTGTGAGGTGATATCTCAATGTAGTTGTGATTTGCATTTCTCTGATGATTAGCCATGCTGAGCACCTTTTCATATACCTATTGGCCATCTGTATGTCTTCTTTGCTAAAATGTCTGTTTAGGTCTTCTATCCATTTTTTAATCAGGTTGCTAGTATATTTTGATATTGAGTTATATGAGCTATATTTTGGATATTAACTCCTTATCAGTCATATCATTTGTAAATACTTTCTCCCATTCAGTAGGTTGTCTTTCATTTTGTTAGTGGTTTCCTTTGCTGTGCAAAACTGCTTAAATTTAATTAGATCCCATTTTTTTTATTTGTTTTTGCTTCTGTTTCTTTGCCTTAGGAGACAGATCCAAAAAATATTGCTACAGTTTATGTCAAAGAGTGTTCTGCCTATGTTCTCTTTTAGGAGTTTTATGGTTTCCAGTCTTAGACATTTAGGTCTTTAATTCATTTTGAGTTTATTTTTGTATATTGTGTGAGAATATATTCTAATTTCATTGTTCTACATGTAGTTGTCCAGTTTTCCTGGCACCACTTATTGAAGAGACAGTTTTCTCCATTGTACATATTCCCTGCTTTGTCATACAATAATTGACCATAAATGAGTGAGTTTATTTCTGGGCCCTCTATTCTGTTCCATTGACCTGTATGTTTGTTTTTATGCCAGTACCAGATTGTTTGGATGACTGTAGCTTTGTAGTATAGTCTGAAATCAGGGAACCTCCAGCACTGTTCTTTCTAAAGATTGTTTTGGCTATATGGGGTCTGTTGTGTTTCCATACAAAATTTAGAATTATTTGTTCTAGATCTCTGAAAAATGCCATTGGTATTTTAATAAGGATTGCATTGAATCTGTGTATTGCTTTGGTCAGTATGGTCATTTTAACAATATTAATTATTCCAGACTTTACACCTAAAGGGACTAGAAAAAGAACATACAAAACCCAAGATTAGTAGAAGGAAAGAAATCATAAATATTAGAGCAGAAGTAAATGAAATAGAGACTAAGAAAATAAACAATAGAAAAGATCTATGAAACTGAGAGCTGGTTCTTTTCAAAGCTAAACAGAAGTGATAAACTTTTGGCCAGACTCATTAAGAGAAAAAAGAGAGAGGGCCCAAACTAATAAAATCAGAAGTGAAAATGGAGAAGTTAAAACTGACACCACAGAAATACAAAGGATCATAAGAGATTACTAAGAACAAATATATGCCAATAAAATGGACAACCAAGAAGAAATGGAAAAATTCCTAGAAATGTAGAATCTCCCAAGACTAAACCAGGAAGAAATAGAATATGTGAACAGACAAATTACCAGTAATGAAATTGTTATCAGTTAAAAAAAAAAAATCCCCAACAAACAAAAGGCCAGGACCAGATGGTTGACTTTCACCAAACATTTAGAGAAGAGGTAACACTTATCTTCCTCAAACTATTCCAAAATATTGCAGAGGAAGGATGTTTCCAAACTCATTCTATGTGGCAAGCATCACGCTGATACCAAAACCAGACAAAGATATCACAAGGAAAAAAAATTACAGGCTAATATTACTGTTGAAAATAGATGCAAAAATCCTCAAAAAATAACTAGCAAACCAAATACAACAGATCATACACCATGATCAAGTGGGATTTATCCTAGGGACGCAAAGATGGTTCAGTATCCGCAAAGCAATCTTTGTGATACATCACATCAACAAACTGAAGGAAAAAAACCATATGATCATCTCAATAGATGCAGAAAAAGCTTTTGATAAAATTCAGCATCCAATTATTATTTAAAAAAAAAACTCTCAACAAAGTGGATATAGAGGGAACATTCCTCAACATAATGAAGGCTGTGTATAATAAGCCTATAGCTAACATTATACTCAGTGGTGAAAAGCTGAAAGAATTTCCTCTAAGATCAGGAACAAGATAGGATGCCTACTCCTGCCACCTTTGTTCAACATAGTATTGGAACTCCTAGACAGAGCAATTAAACAAGAAAAAAAAAAAGGAATCCAAATTGGGAAGGAAAAAGTAAAACTGTTACTATTTGACATGATACTAAACATAGAAAATCCTGAAGATGCTAATGAAAAAACTAACTGGAGCTGATCAGTGAATTCAATACAGTTGCAGGATACAAAATTAATATACAGAAATCTGTTGCATTTCTATACACTAATAACAGACTATCAGAATGAGAAATTAAGGAGATAATCCAGCTTATAACCACATCAAAAAAAAATCTGGGAAGAAACCTATCTGAGGAGGTAAAAGCCCAATATTTAACAAAACTATAAGACATTGATGAAAGAAACTGAAGATGACACAAACAGATGAAAAATATACCATGTTTGTGGATTTCTGCATATCCCTGATTACCGTATTTCATCATGAGAAAAGAAATCATTTCCATGGTCCCAGTGGTGTAAAAACACCTATGTATTCTGTATGCCTCTCTCAGAGTCCCAGTGAATGATCACTACGTTGAACTTTGTACATTCAGGTTTGCCCAAATTTATTTGACTAATATCTTTGCAAAATTCCTGTTAACATCCTGATGAATCAGCCATTAGCCCTTCTCAGATTTTGCTTTGGAAAAATTCCCTAGTAACATTTGTTGCTTTTAAAAGCAAAGAAGCACCATTTAACAAATAATAAAAAAAGAAGCTCCCTGTATCATGGAGTGACTGTCATGTGGTTTCTTCTGGATTTACTACTTCTTTGACCTAATATTAAATCCTACTGGATTTGACTCCAGGATGGTTCTTAGGGACTCATTCTCACAGATATCCCATTCAGATTTGGTGACTTTTTGAGGTTTTTTTGAGAGAGTGGGCTCTTTCTTTTGTGTTTCCACCCCTCTCACCCCACCCCACCTCAGCCTTGCCTTTAGCACTTTGCTTCCTGCTGCTACAGGGCCAAGATCCCAGAGACACAGAGCTCATTATCCTTGTTAACCTGCCATGGCTGGAGTGGCCAGAATGCAAAGCTGGAGAAGGTGATGAGACCTCAGTAAGCACAAAGTAAATAAATCAAACCTCTAATTAAATTTACATGATAAATAAATAGGTTATCTCATTTATTTAGTAAGCAAATTAAGAAAGATAATGAGATTTCTTTTTTAAATATATTTTTATTGAAGTATAGTCAGTTTACAATGTATCAATTTCTGGTATACAGCATAATACTTCAGTTATATAGGAACATACATATATTCATTTTCATATTCTTTTTAACCATAAGTTACTATAAGATATTGAATATAGTTCCCTGTGCTATACAGTATAAACTTGTTGTTTATCTATTTTATATAGAGTAATTGGTATCTTCACATCTAGAATTCCCAATTTATTCTGTCCCACTTCTTCCCCCCTGGTAACCATAAGTTTGTCTTCTATGTCTGTGAGTCTGTTTCTGCCTTGTAAACAAGTTTATCTTTTTTTTTTTTTTAGATTCCACATGTAAGTGATATCATATGGTATTTTTCTTTCTCTTTCTGGCTTACTTCACTTAGAATAACATTCTCCAGGTTCATCCATATTGCTGCAAATGGTATTATTTTATTATTTTTATGGCTGAGTAGTATTCCATTGTATGTATGTATGTATGTGTGTGTGTGTGTGTCTCTATGCCACAACTTCTGTATCCAGTCATCTGTCTGTGGACATTTAGGTTGTTTTCATGTCTTGGCTATTGTAAATAGTGCTGCTGTGAACACTGGGGTGCATGTATCTTTTTGAATTAAGGTTCCCTCTGGATATATGCCCAAGAGTGGGGTCGCTGGATCATATGGTAAGCCTATTTTTAGTTTTTTGAGGACTCTTCATACTGTTTTCCATAATGGCTGCACCAAACTACATTCCCACCAACAATGTAGGAGGGTTTCCTTTACCCCACACCCTTTCCAGCATTTATTGTTTGTGGACTTTTGAATGATGGCCATTCTGACTGGTGTGAGGTGATACCTCATTGTAATTTTGATTTGCATTTCTCTGATAATTAGCAATATTGAGCATTTTTTCATGTGCCTATGGGCCATTTGTATGTCTTCACTGGAGAATTGCTTGTTTAGATCTTCTGCCCATTTTTAGATTGGGTCGTTTGTTTGTTTCTTACTAAGTTGTATGAGCTATTTATATACTCAGAAATTAAGCCCTTGTCAGTCTTATCTTTTGCAAATATTTTCTCCCATTCCATAGGTTGTCTTTTTGTTTTGCTTATGGTTTCCTTTGCTGTGCAAAAGCTTATAAGTTTAATTAGGTCCCATTTGTTTATTTTTGCTTTTATTTCTGTTGCTTGGGAGATTGCCCTAGGAAAACATCGCTGAGATTTATGTCAGATAATGTTTTCCTATGTTTTCTTCTAAGAGGTTTATAGTGTCTTGTCTTATGTTTAAGTCTTTAAATCATTTTGAGTTTATTTTTGTGTATAGTGTGAGGGAGTATTCTAACGTTATTGATTTACATGGAGCTATCCAGTTTTCCCAGCACTATTTGCTGAAGAGACTGTCTTTACTCCATTGTATGTTCTTGCCTCATTTGTCAAATATTAATTGACCAAAAATTTGTGGATTTATTTCTGGACTCTCTATGCTATTCCATTGATCCATATGTCTGTTTTTGTACTAATAGCATACTGTTTTGATTAGTGTAGCTCTGTAGTATTGTCTGAAGTCTGGGATGTTTAAATCTGGGAGATTTCTACTGGGGTCCATGCAGTGCCCCAGAGATATATACCAGCTCTCACCCTGTTAACATTCCACATTTTCTGTAGAAGGTTTATCTGGCTCATTAGGTGGTTGCGTCTGCAGGAGAAGGGGAGACTAACCAACAGCAAGGAAGAGATATCTTGGTATATGCAGGGGTTTGTCCTTCCATTTATGACCACAGAAGAAATTACAGAATAGCACCCAAGAAAGGCTTTTTAGGAAAGAAGGAAGCAGGTTTGTCACAGTAAAGGAACAGAACAGATGGAGCATTTTTATCTTAGTGTTAAAAATCAAGAAATGGAAGTCAAGAGAGATTGGAATTAGAATCAGGAAGTGTTCTCTGCTCAGGGTCCTGCTGTGACTGGAGATCTAGCAGAGAGCCAGAATGTTTGGTTGCATGGGGGAAGCTTTCTTAATTAACAGAGAGGCAGGCTGTGGGATTTCCCACGGGCCAGTAGTGTGGCCTAGAGCAAATCATTCCCATGTCTGTGTGACTTAATTTCTTCATCTCTAAATAGAGGGTAATAATAGTGAAATGATCACCAAATGATTGTGAGATTTGGAATGCTTTGCAAATTGTAAAACATGATGCAAATGTTTTGTTTTATTATACCATTATGTAAATAACAGCAGGAAGCAAAGTGTAGTGGAGAGTACAATTTCTCTGGATAAAGAAGAGTGCTGGGCTTGAATTCTGACTTTTCATTCTTTTCCCTGTGTATAGGTGATGCTGGAAGAAATTCTGCCTCTCTGATTCAGGCTATCTTCCTATGTATCAACTCATGTACTCTTTCATTCTCTATTTCTGTCTATGAAACAAACATGACCACTTCTTGGAAGAGAATCTTGATGCCAGACTTTGGAGAATCCTGTTCCCTAGAATTAATGTGGAGGTGAATATTCTTTCAAGCATCAACATAGGAACTAACAAAGTGAGATGACATTGCACTGTCCCTTTCATTTGCAAGCCTGTCTATCCCTAGAAAAGCTGGCAGATATAGGACAGGTGAGAATGTCTAGGATGGAGTTTCTGAAAAATCTGACATATTCATGGCTTCTACTGAAACCCAAGGCTCCAATTTAGGTCCTAATTATCAAACTGGTCCTATGGGCTCCTGCCTCAAATTCCCTCTCCAGGCCTCGTTATTAAAATATAGAACAAAATCCACTCTGCATTTAGGAAAAACAAAATAAAACAAAAACACATAGAAGGAAAGTGAATGAGATCCCATTCTTCTAGGATTTGGGATGGAGTTTCTAAGGTCTACTTAAATCTCCCTTCTCCATGAGCCCTTCAGGATTGCCTCAGCAAGAAGGTCATTCCCCTCTGCTGCACCTACATAGTGTTATGTTTCTAACACTTTTTAGGCTCTCATCCCTTTCTCTCCTCCAGATATAATTCTGTTCATGCAGATCTTCTCCTCTCTAAACAGTGCAGACAACAGGGCCTAAAAAATACTGTTGAGTGAATGTTTGTCTTGAGTCTGCACTCAGGGACAAGGGAGAGAGAATTGCACCAAGACCATCACCCTGCAGCACACTCTGCAGTGGCATCACATGTTCACCCAGGCCTACACTACCAGACTCTTCTCACTTTTCTCTCCGCCTAAGAGATGAGGAAATGAGGCAGGATGGGTATTTAAGCCACCATTGGGCAAAAACTTAGCAGAGTCTTCTCAAAAGTTATTCCAAAATGGAAAGAAAGAAGTAAGAAGAGAAAAGAAAGAGACTCCTTACTGATTCAGGAGCCCAGGGGCTGGGATCCCTCCTTCACCCTCACTGCCCTGGTCATCTCTGATGGTCATCATTTCCTAGAGCTCAGGCTCTTGGTCCAAGTGACTCCCACTTCTAGTCTTCCCACCTGCAACCTCTAGACCTCTAGACACCCCCAGGCCACATTTCACCTTCCCAGCCTCTCCTCCTTTAGTGTTCTGACTGCAGGGAGTCATGAGCAGAGCCTGGTGGGATGCGGGCACAGTAAAGTGGTCCTAGCAAGTGTTCCCTTGACTCTGGGGCTCTGGGTGGATTCCAGAAGACCCTTCCTCTGAGCTGTTGCTATGCACAGGCTCTGCTCCAGGCAGTTCTTGATAAGGACGTAGAGCTGTGTAGAAGACCTTGACCTCGGGAAAAGAGGCACCATGTGTTCACCAATACTAATTCATTCCTGAGTCCTAGCCTTGATACTTCTTTCTTTCTGCCTGAGACATGAGGAAACTAAGATGGAAAAGGCCTTTAAGCCATCACTCAGCAGAGCCCGACAGAGCTGACCACTGCTGTTCAGCCTCTTTGACTTGCCGCCGCTGGGCAGCAGGACGGCATAAATAGCCCCAAACCACATCAGGGCCTGTCTTTGTTCAAGCTGAACTAAACTGTCATGTGGATGGCAACTTTTCCCTCCACATCTGTTTAGTGTAATTTAAAAATCACAGCCCTTGCACCTACACGATCGGCACCACATGTTGTTCATCTTCCTTATTATCCTAAATTAAAGTGTTGCCTGGTGTCTGGATTTTCTGCATTGACCATAGTAATGGAGCTCTAATCTGACTCCCAATCAAACTTTGAGAGAAGGGGTATTGAATTGGAGGAGAGTTACGTAAACCCGATTTCCACATGGCTACAGCAAAGGAAACCTCCATTGTGGCCGGGCCTGAAATCCCAGGCTTAGGTTATAATGACATTCAGATGCCAGCGCTGGCCTTGCGGTTTGGCTCCTGTGCGTGACAGAGAGGGAGAGCAAGAGAGGACACGGAAGCAAGTGCATCTGGGCTTCATTAGTTGCAATGTAATTTACAAAAGGCAGCTTTTCAGATGTTGGGATAATCAGCAGGCTGTTATGGAGGTAGCGCACGGTAATCACGGGTTGACATGAGCAATCCATGCTCAGTGAGATAAATGGGTTTGACTGGCAGGGCAGCGGTTGGACTTTAATAAAAAACAAATTGAATTTTTTTTCCTGTGGCTTAATGTAAGAATCATCTGGACATATGCATAAAACCCACACAGTAGCAAAAACCCCTTGCAGAAAGAAAAATACCACAGCACTGGGTCTCAGAACCAATTTCTGTGTTATAAATTCTGTGGATGTTTGGGCAGTGGTTGAAATGGGGGTGGGTGGGGTGAGGAGGAGAAAGCAATGCGGGGACCTCTCAGCCTGATCCCAGCATAAATCACATAATAATGGACAAGTAATTTAATACTGTTCTGAAGCCTCAGAGTGAATCAGTGCTTTTCCTACGAGTCTGGGTTCTGGTGGGTGAAGAACTTGGGGCTGTCGACTCCTAAAATTATGCCCTCTTTGGGGTGATATATCCATGCTTGGTCAATATTGGAGTCTTTGCTGAGGGGTCTGTTAACCTTTCCTCTATATATCCAGTATCCAAAGCTCATGGAACTGCCTTCAGTCTGCCATATGTACCAACTCCGCAGCCCTAAGAGCTCCACGGGGGTCTCCCATTCCTTGGAGCAGCTGTTTCTTAGTCTGACTAGCTAGCTGTATGCAGTTTTCCAAGTCTGGCTCATAGCAGGTGCTCTTGGACAAGTCTCAGGATGGCTCACGTACGCTGAGTTATTTTGCAGGGCATAGAGGAAAAGAGCAAAATTTCAGCAGAGAGCACTGAGGATGTTGATGGTGTATGCGAGAGGCTGTTGGAGTTTCTTTGCATACAGCAATACAGGTAATCATCAAAGCTGGGCTGAACATTGTCTGATGTGTCACCCCCATGAGGACCAGAATGTCACCTTTTTGAAGGTCAGATTAAATAAGCCTTGGACATCTTTAAGGCACCTGAATTTTGTGAGTATAGAAAGGAGGAGCAGAGGCCTATTTTTAATGGCAAGTGGATTTAAAATAAAGACATTGGTGTAAGGATGAGGTCATTTTTAGAGATCAGAGAGAGCCTAGAATTCTAAAGCTGGAATGATCTTAGAAGTAATCTATCTGTAGATGAGGAGGCACAAAGACAAAATTACTTGCCCGAGGCAGGTTGGCTGCAGAGGCAGGGCTAAAACCTACGGCTCTGGGCTCTTTGGTGCTGTTCCATGTCCTGTAGAGTCCCAAGCCCATTCAGCAGGGCTACCTAAAGATGCTGAAGAAAGGGCCTGGCAAATCAAGAACTCCCCAAAATATCTCACAGCAGACAGCTGTTGCTGCTTCCAGACTGTGCAGTCAGTCCCCTCTCAACATTGTTTAGATGACCCTCCACTTCCCACATTCAGCTGTCTAAGACTGCATTTCCTGACATCACCAGCCAAGACAGCATGGGGATAGCACTCAGATTGCTTGGAGGGTAGGTCATGGGGAAAGAGTTTGACTAACCAGCCAGGATCTGTACTAACCAGAGAGGGGACCTTGGAGAAGTCTCCCCAAGTCTCTGGACTTCAGGCTCCTTTGACTCTAAAATGTGGGCATGGAATAAAACATCTTGAGGCTTTCATGGCATTTTTTGTTGTGCTGCAGTAGAACCCTTCATTGGCCACACACCCCAGCCTTAAGAAAGAGATGGAGTGCAGGGTTCTGGTCAAAGGTGAGGAGGAACATGTGCCTTCTTTCTTCCCTCTGCACCCCCTCTACCCTCAACAGACCCTGAAGCCCTTTATCAAGCTCAGACCTTTGCAGAACGTGGTTAGAAAAACACTGGAATAAGCTGTCTCAAAGGCCCTTTTACCTTCAGCATTTTATGATTCTATTAATAGCCTGGTCTCAAGTGTCTGAATAGAGACCATATTAATGCAGGGCATGGTACCCTGTGACTCCTCCCAGAGCTACTGCAGATCAAGATCCCCTTCCACTCTTCTTTGACCAGGGTAAAGAGCACAATGTGGCCAGGGGTGCCACCCTGGGCCTGCCCACCTCTATGGTACCCAGTGTGTGTCTCTCTCAGCTCTCTTCTGATCCAAGAAACAGCATAGCTTCAAGGATTGAAGACTGTAACCTGCAAGAAGAAAGCCCTTGGGTATCTTGAGAATTGGATTAGGCTGTCCATTTAGGTTGCTGGGAAAGACTCATCACCTGCCAATTCATTCAAGAACTGGGGCATAGATTGCCCAAGCACATGATTTGCTCTCAGATCAGTGTTTTAAGCGACCTGGGAAACAAGGAAGTTGTGAGGCATGCTCCTGTATTTCCAGAGCTAGGAGTAGGGTGGGGGGTTGTACCTGCTAGAACAATTGTCCCGTGCTGGGCAGTGACACCTGGAGCTACAGCAGCACCCCCTACCCCAGGCAGGACCCTCATCTCCTCTCTGCCATTACTAATCCTTCACCATCTCAGCCCAGATCCCTCCTCACCATATAGCATTGTCTATGTTATGTTAGACAGTTAGACACACTCATAACACTGGACTGCTCACCAAATCCCTTCTTGCCTTTTTTTCACACCTCAGGAAAGGAAGTTCAGTTTATTCAGGGACGGCTCAGTGCCAGCACAGGGTATGTGGGGACTGCTACAGAAGTCATCTGCTTTAAGCTCATCTGAAGGAGATATCTTTATTTCCCAGTGAGGAAACTGAGGCTCAGAGGGGTAAAATGACTTTAAAAGAATAAAGAGCAGGCTGAGTATCTGAACCCAGACACACCAGAGTATAATTTATGAACTTCAATGCCACTTCATGCAAAAGCATCAAGTCTTGGGCTTGTAAGGAGTGTGAGGGGGCTGACAGGTAGCTGGGGAATCCTTCCAAGGTCCCATGAAGGGACTGTCAGGGGCATCTACAATCAGTGGGTAGCTTCACAGAGAGGGCATAGGTGGACAGAAAAAGGGATTTGAACCAGGAGGGAGCAAGGGCTGGATCTATTTCCAGGCAAACGGTGACAGAGTACCTGCTGAGGCCACGTGCCCCTCCCTCACCACATTGACCTTGGCAGTTGAGAGGGGGGCTGCCAAGCTAGCCTACAGTCTGAGGGGAGCATGCAGGGGGTTAAGGAGGGAAGCCGAGGAAGGAAAATGAAGAGCACTACCCAGACTGGGACCTGCAGCCCTGGCCCAAGGGAGGCAGAAAAGGGGAATTGGAGGTTTGCTCCTTGTGTCTGAGAGCTTAAAGATCGGGTGAGTTTGGGGCAAAGCACACTTGTAAATGGGGCCATTTCTGAATACACCGTGATTATTTGGGACTAGATAAGCAACCCCTGCTTTTTATCAGTGCAGCATAATTCTCTCTCATTCATTTCACCGTCTCTAAAATGAACTTCTGTTCTGAGCAGCGAATCAGCTACACCCCTGTGCACCTACCATCTAACAGAAACTGGGTCGCTGCAGAATCTCGCCTGGAGCTCCTCCTCATTCAGCAGTGAGACCAGCAGGAACATATAGGCGGTCTTGAGTGGGGAGGCTGAAAAGGGGCACAGTGTGTTCTCGACTAAAAACACTTCCCCTGTAACCCTCTAGCTTTCTGAAGCTTTCTGGCTCTGCCTTTCAGGAGCACAGCAACTCACCCTTGAGGCAAAGCCCTCTGCACTCCATTCTGGTTGCGTGTTTGGCGGGCCTGATGCTAGGCAGTCTTGCCCAACAGAAACATCACTCCAGGGCCACAGCACTGTAGAAGAGCAATCTCCTACCCAGAAGCTCCAGAGCGCTGGGAACTCACTTATCTGCTGGCAAAATTGCCAGCTTGGGGATTCAGCGCTGCTTCTCTGCAAAACAGGCACGGAATTACCCCACGCTTAACAAATGGTTGCCCTGCTCTCCTAAAGCTGCCAACACAAATTGAATTGTATTTTTTTCATTGGTGTATACAGTGGGTGTGCTTTAGCACCAGCACTAATTTCCCCCAAGCAAGATAAATGCACAGACCTGATCCTTCCTGCTTACACTCTGTCTCATTCCAGCAAATTAAAATGTCACAGAGCTTCAGGGTTCTTTAGGAGACCGGGTCAGATGGGGGTGGTGCAGGGTGGGTGGGGAGGCTATTGTTTGATTTCACACCTCAGCCATCACTTAAATAAGAACTAAGGAGAATGAAAACCTGGTTAAAACACTGCGAGCTATAAAATAAGTCTGTAGAAGGTGTGTCAGTGAAATCTTATAAGAAGCAAAAAGCTATCATTTTGGCAGTTTTCTTAAGAGTTATTTTTACATTACTGGTATCCTGTTGTGGATCCCCTCCCCCCATTCACTCTTATAACCAACCAAAGTCAATTTGGTTTAATTCAGTCCTATAAAATTTTTCACCTAGAGTGGCCACTTTGTGAATCAAAGTTCATCAGCAAAGTTCACATGATCAGAAATGGAGTTTGGTTTCAAGAGGCTCTCAGAGGAGAATTGCAGTAAGAAATGGAATTGCGTTTGCTGCTGGAGTGCTGCTTTTTGTGCCCCCCTGAATTCCTGAAATCGCCGAAGAATGAGTATTAAAAATGTAATACCTGGTTTACGCATGCTCCTTTTCTCTCGGGCATCTCCCAGGCATCACAACAGCTCACTTTTGTCCTTAGGATGTCCTTTTATGAAAGCAGGTGTGTAGGTCTGTGCCTTAGCCCATTTTCCAGAACTGAAAACACAGGCTCATAAGAAGGCTACCTGAGCAGTAGCTGAGAGAGGACTCCAGGGTGCACCCTTCTTGCCAGCAAAACGGTGGAAGCACTAACCTCAAAGCAATTCTAGGGAACTTTTCCCTATTCCCACCCAGAGGTCAGGCTTTTCGCACCAAATCTTCGTTAACAAGGGACTGGAAAGGGGCATTTTCATATGAGAAGCAGTCAGGAGATGTAGTTTGGAGTCTGAAATATGTGACTTTCTGGGACATTTCAACGGTTTATAGAGCCAGGGGAACCAAACATGTGAAATCAAAGCTGTTTCAGAGAATTGAAGATAAATGGTAGCCAACCCACAGAGGCTTACAATCAAAACCAGGAAACACCACCGAAGGCAGGCGGATAGAAGCCCATTATGATAATACTTAACCCCCTCTTGTGCGTTTCAGTGTAGAAAGAGCCTTTGTATTCATCTCACTCAGCATTCTGAGTGTGGACCTGGAAGAAGTATCTTGGTCGTTCTTTACAGGTAAGGAGGGGGCAGGGCTCAGGGAGATGGAATGGCAAAAGCAAACCTCTGAGCACAGCTGGGAGCCAAACCCAGCTCTCCTGATGCTGCAGCCATGTTCTGACCACTGTACCACACTCCCTCTCCGTACGAGATAAGAAACAGTGGAGCTTGTAGCTCTGCTCCAGCATCAGTGACGGCTGCAAAGAATGTTTTCAAATGGAAGGTTCTGGCCAAGGACTCTCCTCCCTTGAGGCCTTTACACTTGGGGTTCCCACTGCCTGAAATTCTCTCCCTCGTACATCCAGGTCTCTATCCTATAGGTCCCTCAGGTCTCTGCTCAAAGGCCAGCTCACTAGTGAGGTCTTTTCTTACCACCCACCCATGCCCATCAAATTTATCCTCCTTAGTCTCTTAAAGTTTGCTCCATAGCATTTCCCACTTTTCATTTGTCAGTGGCCTGTCTCCTTCCTCTGAGTCCAGCCAAGAGATCTGAGACTTTGTCGTGCTTGTTGGTCTACCCCTGTGTCTAGATTAGCAGTTGGCTGTTTCTGTAAAGGGCCAGATAGTAAATAGTTTAGAGTTTGGGGGCTGTATATTCTCTGTTGCAACCAGGCAACTCTGTCATTATAGAATGAAAGTGATGCAGGAAAACGGATGTGGGGCGTGAGGAGGGCCGTGTCCCAGGCTTCAGTTGAGCCCCTGGGTCGTGCCCTGCCAAGTGTGGGTCCTTGGCTTCACACAGGAAAGAATTCAGGAATGAGCCACAGTTGAGTAAAGGTAGATTTATTCAGAGAGATACATTGAAAGGCAAGAGAAAGGCCATGAGGTGTGGGGGTTGGGTGCTCAGATTAAAAGTAGGTACGCATTCCATAGACAAGTGTGCGGGCCACCTCCGAACAGAGAGAGAAAGAGAGGTGGCTGCGAGGTGCCGTGTTGCCAGTTTTTATGGGCTTGGTGGCTTCATATGCTAATAAGTGGAAGGACCAGTCTAAGTAGCTTGGGGAAGGGGCTGGGATCCCCAGGAAGTTGGCCATTTCCCACTCTTTGACCTTTTGTGGCTAGCCTTGGGACTGCGATGGTGCCTGTGGGCATGTTATTCACCATGTTAATATATTACAATGGGTGTATAATGAAGCTCAAGTTCTGCTAGAAGATAAATCTCCCATCATCTTGAGCCTTAAGGCCTACTGGGGGTTGAATCTTTCACAATTTTGATGTTAATTTCTGTAGCATTCCTTGAATGGCTGTACCCTGCCCACTTCCTGTCTCAAAAACAGCCACAAACAGAGCATATACCAGTGGGTATCACTGTGTTCCAGTAAAGCTTTATTTATGGACACTGGAATTTGAATAGTATGTAATTTTTATATGTCATGAAAAATTACCCACCCCCAACCATCTGAAAATATAAAAAACGTTCTTACCTGTGCACCATACAAAGTGGATAATGGGCTAGATTTAGCCTTCAGGCCATAGATTGCTGGTCTAGATCAGTGCCTGGCATGAAGTAGGCATGCAGCAAATAATTGTTGAGTGAGTGAAAACTAAACAAATAAATAACTTAACCATATCATGCAGCTGCATCGAGCAACAGGTAATTGGCCATCCAGTGTTTATGAGGCAATTAGGCGCTGAGAAGGGGGCTCTGGAAGTCAGACTTGACCTTTAGTACAGGGAGCCCGTAGTCCTGTTGTACATATAAGGAGAGGGACGGAAGGACGGGACAAGGGCAGGATGGGAACTGTTTATCAGAACAAGAGGAAGCCAGGGAATTATTCCATCTTCTGTGAAGCTTACTCAGAGGTTGGTCCCCTTAGTAAAAACCTCTTCGGACCTACAGAGAGACAGAATGATGAAACAGACTCACTACATAGAGAACAAACTAGTGGTTACCTAAGGGGAGAGAGAAGGGGGAAGGGAAAATTAAGGGAGGGGACTAAGTTACAAACTACTATGTGTAAAATTGGTAAGCAACAATGATATATTGTATAGCACGGGCAACTGTAGCCATTATCTTGTAATAACTCTTAATGGACTATAATCTGTAAGAATATTGAATTCCTATGCTGTACTCCTGAAACTAATGTAATATTAAAATCTACTATAATTCAATTAAAAAAAAAAAGAAAAAGAAAAAGTAAAAAACTTATTTAAAAAAGAGAGAGAGCTCAGAAGCCAGGGCCTGAGGGAGCAGTGTTGTCTTGGAGGCCTGGTTGTCTGAAGAGACACTGCAGGACCTTTGCCCCTAGAGATGCACAGACAGCTATAGTGCTGCAAGTCTGGGGCTGGGGAAGGGCTGCCCTGGGCATAGTGGGAAGGCAGGGGGAGAGGCCCCTCCCAAAGGCCGAGGAATCCCAGTGGATCAGAGATATTTCTCAGCAGGAAATAGCTGAGAGACATCTTCATTTATACATTCAGCCCAGTGGATCAGAGATATTTCTCAGTAGGAAATAGCTGAGAGGCTCTGGATAGGATCTGAAGATAAAGACAGGAGTGGGCTTTACCTTGGAAGAACTCAACAATTGCAAGGGGTTCGTTTTCATTAACTATTATTTTATTAAATTGGTGGTAGATACTTTGGAGAAGAAATAGAAGATACTATGAGAATATAACAGGTACTCAGGCTAGGTAAGAAGGAGGGTATGGCTTTGTTTGGCAGACAAAGTAGGGAAGGACATGGCTGACATATACGGCTTGTGCAAAGGTCCAGTGGTATGAAGAAGCCATCAGTAGGGCTGCACTGTGAGATATATACTGAGGAGTTTGGGTTCAATCCTGAAATCTGAAAGTTTTCATTTGAGTGGTGACCAGCTACCTCTCTGGATGGCCTACAATCTTGAGTTCTCCATCAAGGGCTCAAGACTTCTCATCAAATCTGCCTCGCAGGAGAATTTCCAAGAAAAAAAAAATGCCATCTCTACTTAGGGCTGCACAAATCCCAGACAGCTCTAAGTGACATCAGCTGAGATGGTCTAAACAAAATAGCACAATTTGGAAATGATACTCTGAACAAAGACCTGTTTTTCCTTAAAACTGGATGTGATTCTATGCATTTTTCAGGATGAAAAATCCAGTTGTCTCCAGTGAAAGTGAGGATGAGATGTTTTCCCTCACATTGGTTCTTAGCCTTTTATCTCTCATTCTGGCATGTTCTGCACCTGAGTTTTCTTTGTGTTTGCAGGTGTTCTTGTTTATAAACCACCCCTGTGCATGACTGAGCCCCTGTGGGTCTCTGGGTGCCTCTGAGTGTGTAGCTCTGTGTGGCTCAGCACAGTGCTCCTTGGGTCCCTCTGCAGAGTATTCATTTTAATCTTTCACCCTGAGGGGGAAAGGAAGCAGGTGGTGCTTTGCCTCCCCCTCTCCCTCCTCGCCTGGGAGCCCCTTTTATGCGCCTCTGTTTCCATTTTTCTTTCCTCCAACTGTTTCTTTCTCCTCCTTTGTCCCTCTTCCCCTCTGCCTGCATCTCTGCTCCATAATTATCTATAATATAAATAGAAGATTTTATTAGTTACAATCACTTGAAAAGATTTTATGTTTCCTGCTTCTAGTTTAAAAGGCTGATGAGACAACAGTATTGTATTTTTCTCTCAGAAACAGGTAAATTAAAGTTTTTCTTTGTTGATGAGCCCTCACTGGCCAAAATGTTCGCCAACTGCTCTCTACACAAGGATGCCCTATGCCAGGAAACTCTGTTCTTGTAAAATCACTCCTGAGCAGCCGGCTTTACTGTGGAGAGAGTGAAAACTCTAAAAGAGATAAGCTCTGAGGATCCTTACCCTGGCGCTGGAGTCACCACGTTCTGAGAAGGAGTTTCTTCAAGGGCTCAGTCTTAGATCCTGCTTCCCCGAGACTGTTTCCATGTGTGAGACCTTGTGGTCAAGGCTGGATGACGTGGCCTCATGGGCCTTCCAGCCCAGAGCACTTTCATGAACACAGACATTTCTGTCCAAATACTTCCCTCTTCTTCCACAGCACTCCCCAAATTGTTCACGTTCTTAAGTACTGTCAGTCCCACCTGGGCAAACTCGCCAAACTCCCTTAGAGAAGAGATCCTAAAAAATAAGCCAGTTTCACATGCAGAGACAACTACGTGTGCATATATCAACTCTTTTCCTTAAACATCATCTTCTGCGTCTAGTGTCTCTGTAATATCTTGAAAATCAACCTTAGTTGCTTATCTTCTCTTTCTTTTTGGAAATCCATTAGAATCCTAGGTTTTAATAGTTGCTTCCTTGATATAAGGAGTTTAATTGTGCAGCTCTTAGCATGCCCTAGAGAGTCTAATGAGAAATAAATAATCCTAAGTAGCCTCCCTTAGGAATGAGGAATAAACTCTTTATCCAGAGGTTCTCGTTAAGGAGATTTTCTAACTGTTTCGGCAGTGGTAGGCTACTCCCCAGTTAGGTAGGAGGTTCCTTTGGGCTGGGGTATTCCTTATCCTCTGAGGTTTTCTCCTTAGTCCTTAGCATATGGCCCAGGCAGAGAAAGGATTCCATGCTATCCCCAGGAGTGCTTTTGTGCCTCTGACTGAGCAATGGCTAAGGAACCCTATCAGGTTTCTTGTTGCCTCCATGTCCTCATCTCTCTCTAGACCTCATTTAGGGGAAGAAAAGGGAGAGAAAGTCATATTTACTGAGCATGAGTGACATCCTGTGCTAGGTACTTTCCCATCTGTTATTACCCCTAAATTTTATGAGGCACATTTTAGTATTCATCCAATCGGATGGATGAGAAACTCTGGCTTGGTAAGGCTAAGTGATTTACTAAGTAACGCAGTTATTAAGTGATAGAGATGGGCTTAATTGACTTACTCTTGGTGAGGACCTAGAACCTCAGTGGTAAGGGATCGGTGGATGGTGATCACTGTTGCTGCCACTGCTGTGTTACACAGAGCCAAGCTGTTGGATTTCCAAGCCCATGCCATAAGGGTGAATGAGAGGAAACATGCAGAATTTGAGGAGGTAGGATGAGAAGCCTCACACACTGGATGAAATTCAAGTGGTCTAAGCCACATATAGGTGCAACTTAATAGCCAATGGTCCAAAAGGCTTGCCAGTGGGGCTGTGTGGTTAGAACCCTCCCTCCATCCCTCCTTGGGTGTCTGGTCTCCTTCCTCCAGTCTAGCCTCCTTCCTTGGGTGGAAAGAGGGGTGCAACAGAGGGCCCAGACTACAGTCTCAAAAGAAGGACTCATTTTCCCCCTAGGGTAAGAAGTGGAGAGACCTAGCATAATTTTGGAGCGTCGTGCTCTGTCAGTCTCTCCTGCAGACTGCACGTGAGTCAGGCTGATGAGATGGCCATCACTTATGACCAGTCCAGTGCCAAGCACTTGCTTTTCCCACCCAGCCCTGCTGAGAACACACTGGAAGTACACACCAATTTTACAAACAAGAAAATAGGACCTGAAAGGAAAGAAGGGTTTTCTTCCAAATTCTAGTTTTTTCTTTCTCCGCTTCTTACCATCTCTGCCAACCAGGGGCCCAGGCCACATTTCTTCTTCCTTCCTTCACTTCAGAGGCTGTGGGATCAGTGAGCAGGTAGAGCGGAGGAGGGAAGGGGACCAGTGGGCACTCAGGTTCCCATGGCTTTGCTGTGCCCAGAGCCCACTAGGAGTCTCAACTTGAAAGGCCTGCCCTCCCCTTTGAGTCACTTGCCTGAAAAGCACACGCACATTCAGAATTACTGACTGAAACCAGTTCTCAATTTGATTTGCTCTGCCCCTTCTCATTTCCCTGGCTAGACTTAAGCATTGACACTTGACGCTGCTACAAAATGTGGCCGTAGGGGGGAAAATGTCTCTATGCTGTTGACAAAAGAGGAAAGGTACTCTGTTCAGTCAACTGTGGGAGAAACAGAATAATTTATACTGCCTTTGTCAGTCACTGGGAAAGGTAATTTCAATGCTGAATTTTAAGTTTTTCATTAATTAACCACTTTTTCAGTTCAGTGCTTCTCAGCTAGGTAAAAACCCATGGCAGAGCTATTTTGGAGGAGGGCTGGGGGAGACTTGGCTTTGGCCCTGATGCTCCCAGTGACATACGGGTATTTTTGTGTTTTCATTTTTCTGCAGTTTCTCTGGCTGGGTGCTGGTACAAATATTGGATGTTTCATTTAAGACTCAGAGTCTCGCCCAAACTGTCTGCAATTCAATATGTCATAATATATACGTGGGTAAATCATCTCTGTGTCATCTTTCTCAGCATTCAGTTATTAAAGCCCATTTTTCATGGTAAAATACTCCTCCAGGAGACGGCACGAGGTGCACACGTCCCTGAGTCTAGTATTTAACACTAATAGGCTGAGCCTTCTCTCTGAAACTAAGCTAGGAATTGAGAAAATGTAGCAGAATGAATCAGGAAAATGCTTTCTTGGAAATGGAATGAGATTTAGACTAGAGAGGGTATTCGGAAGAAAGCTGACATTTTACCAGAACTCCCCAGATAATTGCTTCATCTTTCCACTTCGCTTGGAAAGCAGAAGCCTGGTGAGCCTTGCCTAGAGAACAGCGAGTAACTTGTTTCAGGGAGTCTGTGCAGTGGCTGGCTCTCCGTGAGGAAGAGGCATGCAAAGTTTTCAGAACTTTTTTAAGTGTAGCAATAAATTAATGATATTGTGTGATTGTGAAATTTCTGTCTGAAGACATCTTTTCAGATAAGAGTCTTTCAAATGTCACTGTTACCAAAAACAGAGAGCAGATAAAAGCTTTGTCAATTCCATGGAGACATCTGAGTGCTTACTGTGTGCCAGGCTCAAGACAGGTGCTGGGAATGTGGAGAAGAATGTGAGCTTGGTCCCTGCCCATTTATGAGCGAGCAGACTGAGATGGAAAATGTCAGCAGGGCCTGCCTATTGGCTCTTGGCAAGGTCCCTGGTCACATGATGTACCAATAGGAAATCAATTATCTAAGCCATAAGTAATCAATTTGTCAGCAGTGATGTAGTGAGTACCTAGTGAATCCTAAATGTGTGAGAAGACAGAAAGCAGAGACAACCAAATGGCGTTGTCTAGTTTCTGTCACCTTTGGTCACAGAGCATCTTTGTGACCTTGCTTAAAGTCCTCTCTTCACTAGGACTTCTTCATTTACAGAAAGCACCACTCAGAGTTCTATGCATCTTAAAAAAAAAGTTTATAATTTATTTTGATTAGAATAACATATTCATTGTGAAAATTTAAACAAAAGCCTAAAAATGTAGAAAAATAACTCATAGCTTTATAGCTTAAAGCTGACCACATTTAACATTTGGTTGCATACCAAGTCTCTTTTTCTTTCCACGCATACATTTACATTACGTAGTTCACAGATCATACTGCATACAATTCTGTTTTGTGACTTTTTTATTGCATAGATACATATCATGATCAACTTTCAGGTCGTTAATTGTTCTCCTCCAACCTTATATCTTATTCCCACTGTGCGTGAACTACTTCACCATTCTCCTTTTTAGGGTCTTTCTTTCCTTTTTTCTTTCTTTCTCTCTCTCTCTCTTTTTTTTTTTTTTTTGCTATTATGAATGTCATATAATATTACAGAACCTAATTTTACTCATTTCTATTAAACAAATTTTAAGTTTTGAATTGCTAGGGCTAAAATTTTTGCCAGATTTTCTGGTTCTTGCCAAATTTTCCACCACAAATCAACCAGTTTAAATTCCTGTTAGCAGTGTATGTGACAACTTGTTTCTCCACATTCTCACCTTGATTTCTTGCAAGGGTTAACTTCTTAACAACAAGTGAGTGTTTTGGGGATACCCTGCCCCCAAATATTATCAAAGTTCCATATAGACCCAAATCGGTACACGCAGAACAGTTTATTTCTTGTACTGGAAGACAGCAAGTCAATTCTGCTACTATTGCTTCCTTGATGCACTAGTGACTCCTGTGTAAATCTAAGATGTCCTGACCCCCCAAGCATGACGTGGCCACTCAAATCACTTGAACCCTAATGACTGATTAGGTTTCAACTGTGATAAGTACCACCAACAGGCCAGGATAAGGGATGGCTCATAGAGTGATCCAGGCAGGGTGGCTCAGGCTGGGCCTTTGCCTGTTTTCCTGACCCAGCTTTCCTCCCTGCAAGCTTGTAGCTCAAACAAGGGAAACCAGGTTCAACTTGCCATCATCGGGCAGCTCCAGCAGACCCTCTGTAATTAGCCACACTGGAAAAGTCTCTCAGGGTAGTGAAAGGTGCTTTGGTGCTGATACACAATTTTCGAATGTGTGAGGTCCCCACACCTGCCCGTAGATTTTTCTCTTTCTTTTCTCTTCTTTTTCCTTCCTTCCTTCTTCCTCTTCTTCTTCTCCTCTTCCCTTCCTTCCTCTTCCTCCTCCTCTTCTTTTTCTTTTTTTAACTGCTCTAATTTAATCCCACCAAGTATTGAACATATATGCAAAATGTAAAAAAACCCTTCCAAGAATAAAACAGAGTTTATGTTCAGAATAACAATCTCTCTATTTTGTAAGATGCTATGAAGTTGCCGCTGTGCAATGAGGACTTGGCCAGGTGAGGCTGGCTGCCTCTGTCTTGCTGTCCATCCTGCTCTTCCGTGGGATAAACAAGCCCAGGGAAAGGTGGCTTCTGGAGATTAAGAGAGCTGGGCCACTGCCTTGGGGACTCTCCACTGAATAATATGACTGAGGAGATCCCTGGGGCTCCCCTCATTTGTTAAGCTCTGTTGGTGTTGATTCAGTAGCTAACAAATACTTTTTTCCCATAATCCACTTGCTTAATGCCTAGTCTCTAACACTTGATTGCTTTTCTTTGCCTCCCTTTGCTCTAGTTACCCTTCCTTCACTAACTGTAAGCTTCCCTTAGGATTGCCAAACAAGTCCCGGGGTATCTATATCTATATCCATCTCTCTCTCTCTCTTTCTCTCTCGCTCCCTCCCTCTCATCTTCCTGCAGTGCCCTTCAGGCTCACCATTAGGAAGCTACATGCTAGTAAACTTAGGTTTAAGATTCCATTTCACCATTTAGGGTCTTCTTGTTCTTCGACTTGAACCTTCTTTGCCTCAGTTTTGTATCTGCAAAAATAGAAGATTTATGTAAGGATCGAATGAGGGCACATTAAAGCCTGCCACGCAGAGCCACAGTGCACTGGGCCCCAGAGTTCACAATGTCAGCCAGAGTTGTGTCGTGCAATCATCTTCTCCAGCTCCGTGCCTGCCACAGAGTAGGTGACCAGTAAATGGAAGCTGCGAATATTGTTGTTGTTGTTGTTGTTGTTGTTGTTGTTATTTTCTACTTCTTTCTGAAAACAGTCTCACATCATTGGGCTATACTGTTATCCTGAAAGGGTATTCTGATAAATGCCCTTGGTTATACATGGCCTGTTAAGTCTGAGGTCCCAGTGACAGGTGAGCTGTCCTGCCTCTCTAGAAAGGTTCATGAATGGTGAACCTGAAGGCAGGCAAAGTCTTCTCCTTCCTAAGGAAGAAAGCAGAGTGTCTTTGAGGGCCCATCATATGTCCATTGTCGTGGCAGAGCAGCCTTGTAGAAATGAAACTGGTCGCCTTTCCTGAGCTACCCTAGAATCACTGGTCAGAGTTTAAAAATAATCTATTATACTATACAATTCCTGGATCTCTTCTAAAAACAGTGCTTTTCAACAATTCATCCTGGTGGTTCCCAAATTTACCTGCACATTAAAATTTCCTGGAAATTTTTAAAAAATTGTCAAAGCCAATGTCCCACCCAGACCAATTAATCACAATCTTGGGAGTGAAACACAGAGACTAGTATTTTTTCAAGCCAGACCAGTTTGGAAAGCACTGGTTTAGCTGAAGGTGGAAGAAAGTAAAGGTTGTGCAGTGACTCAGAGCCCAGCATGGGCCATGCCTGCAGTTATCTGGTCCACCATAGCACTCCCTCCCCCAAGTAGGGTTGCTGGGAACTTTGCTTTGGGGCTGGTTTTGTTCTATTGGTTGTGATGCTGTTGTGTCTTTTTCTAAGGCTGCCTTGCCACATGCATCACAGGCATAGCATCTAATTTCTTGTTTTCCTGGGAAGAACTCAGAGAAGCTTGGCAAATGCCATAGTGAGAGCCTTAAGAGAAAGTATATCAGAACAGAAGTTTTCAATCACTTTGCCCTCAGCAGGCAGGACCCCCTTCCCTGTACCTCTATAATAAAACAAGAGGCACAGGGGTCCTGTCAGATCAAACCCTGGAAGAACCATGGGAAAATCAAGTTATAGCAGCACAAACACACCAAAAAGTAAAGCAACAACTGAAAATGACAAGAATAGCTCAACCTGTCTTTTGACTCAGACCAGAGCTCTAGATGTCATCTCCCTTCTTGGGGCCTCTGGTTCATCACTGATGATGATCTCGGTGGATAAACTGAGCTCTTCCATTCTAGGACTCTGCAAATATGGGTGCTTTTTATTATTTTCATTTATTTCTTAGGAGAGATATAGAGAAAGAAAAAAAGTGAATGGATTGAACAACCTACTGTGAGGCATCCCCCAGATGACCTTGGTAGCAACAGGATATCTTGGAGGAGGGGGGCATTTTGCCACATGGTCTCAAAAGAGCTAGAAAGCAGTGGTCTTTCCCTTGTCTAGGGATGAGAAGTGGTGGTGGAGAGCCTCCATGCCAGGCACAGGGCTAGGTGTTCTGTGCTCACTCATTTTTGTTGAAACACTCATTTGACAGTGTCTGCTCCTCTGTTGATTTGATTTTGTTTTGATTTTGATAGTTAAAAAGATAACATAGGTAAGAGAAAGTGCCTGTCACCTACTCGAGATTGGCCTTTGAGAGTCCAAGTCCAGAATTCAGAAGGATTATTCCCTGGGAAAAGGTGTATTATCCCCAGGGATGGGGAGGGCAGCTCTTCACATCAGAAAGAGACTATTGATTTGTATATTACAAAATCATCAATTGTCCTACCTCTTCCTGATGTGTCATTCAGCCTCTGCCATGTCTGTCTGTAGAATTTTGCTAATTTCACAGGGGAAGGAGCCATGATCCATGAGCAGTGTCACTGTGGAAGGGGAAATACTCGGTTTTGAAAATTGTCCTAGTTGCAAAATTAGTTAGAAGGACCAGATATTCCTGAGTTTTTCTGGTACTTCCGTGGAGCTTCTCTTAACTGCAATATCAATTTTCCATCCTCCTTGAGTCAGAAAAGAGTGATATTTTCTGAATAGTAATCAGTGTCTCCCTTCCATCTTGTAATCCAAGTTACCTCATTGCAAAAAACTGAAAAAGTTTATATGATAAACCATATGTAAATGCACCCTACCTAGGCATCTAGCACAGAATGAGTATTTGATATACGTAAATTGAATCTGATATGAATTGTCTTTGAAGAGAGATGTAGGTAATTAATTGCGGGGAAGCAAATACTTTCTACCATGTTCTAGGCCCTCTGCCAGTACAGAGGAGTCAAACATGGCTACTGCCCTTTGAGAGGCCATGTTTTTTTGAGCAAAGCAATGTAAGGATCAGCTTCAGTTCACACATGGAGTTTAAACAGCCTGTCCAGGCAGGGGATGTGATTTGCATTTGATCTTATCTTTGGGAACCAAGTCATTTCCCCAAATCGAAGGTACCTTACCCAGTATGGACTAGCCCTTTCAGATCTGCTAAGCCTTTGAGTATAGACATTTTGCCCCAAACTTTGGTCACTACTCCAACTTGATAGAAGGGGCTAATACTTAAGAAATAAGTTAGAACAAAAAGAAATCCTTTTCTCTGCCCACAATCCCTCCATTCTTGTAAATTTGGTCTACATTCACTCTGATGAGCATTTTGTGAAGCTCTATACTCAAATATTAAAATTTTACAGATGAAAAATTTCAGAAATCTAGTTCTCACCCCCCTCCTTTCCTCTTCCCTCTCCTCTTTCCAATTGTTCTGCTATTGAGCTAATGCACTGTGATGGTTGCGTTACTAGGAGTGTAATAACCTTATCAAGGAATGAAACTGTCCTACTGTACTCAGCTCTGGGCAGACACCATCTGGAGGATGAGCATTTGGAGTTTCCACATTTTAAAGAGGAAACTGACAAACTCATACTGAGAGAAGGTTACAGGCCTGGAGAGGAGGCTGCACCTAATCAAAGAACTGGAGGTGTATAGTGTGAAACAGGGAACACCTAGAGATCCTGATAATTGTTTTCAAATCGTGGAAAGACCGTTGTGTGGGGAGAGGGTGGACTTACTCAGTCCTGTCCAGATGGCAGGATAGGACCCATAAGTGGACGTTAGAGAGCAGCAGGTTTGAGCTTGGACTAAGACACATCTCACAATTAAAGCTTGTCCAACACAGAAGGATCTGTCTCACAAGCTGCAGGCAGCATCCTCCTCGAGGTTCTCCAGCAGAAGTCGGATGGCTGCCAGGGAGAGCAGAGGGGGATCCCTGCCCTGTCTGGGAGGAGGATTGCAAAGTTCATGTGCCCTGTGGGAGTCTGTTGTTCCTCCTTGTCCATGTCTTCCTCCTCCTCTTTCTGTTAATCCTAAATCGATTATTAAGTGCTTGCTGAGCAAGGTGACTCTCGTGTTAGCCTATGTTAGAGTCACTTTGAAAACCTTTCCAATAGCATTACCATGACCCAACCTCAGACTGGTTAAATCAAAATATCTGGGGATGCAGTCCAGGCATCCACATGTGTTTATAGTCCTCCAGGTAATTTTAATGGGAAGCCTGAGTTGGGAACCACTGGCCCAGATAAAAAGAGAATGGTAATAACCCTGCTTCACTCCCAGCCCCACGCCAGGCCACTAACATTTACCCATTTAACATACTGTTTCATACTATTTTTTAAAATAAAGTTTAGTTTTGTCTCAATGTGTTAGTAGCATTTAAGCTTAGATCCTCCTAAGTGGTTTTAGTAGCTTATATTCTTATTTTAGCAGATAACACTGGCATTGAGAGAGATAGTGTATGTGGCTGTGTGGATGTAAATGAACATGATCCATTTTCAGACATGATGGATGCCCTGCTGACACTGAACTTGGTTTCCCCTTAAGCTCCTGTGCCTCAACTGGCCAAGGGCCACACCTTCTTCCATGCCCAGCCCAACACTCCTCTTCCAATCACCAGGGTGCTGCTGTGTAGTCAGTCACCTAATAGCTGTAATCCAGGCAACTCCCCCTTATTTTAAGGTCTTTTGAAGGATGCAAGCACTCTGTTCCCATGTGGGGCTTGTGAGTCAGAAAGAAAGGAAGCACATTCTCTGAAATTGAATAGAGCTGTGGAGCAGTGGAGCTGTGCTTAGTTCTAAAGTTGTGCTGTCCAATAGAAATATAATGCAAGAAACATGTGCAATTTGAAATCTTTTAGTAGCCACATTAAACAAGTAAAAATAGGTGAAATTAATTTTACTACATTTTATTTACCTAATATATCTAAAACATGATTTCAACATGTCAATGATGTAAAAATTATTACATCAAAAATTACTTTGGAAACCATTACATATTAATGAGATATTGGGTATAATTTACATATTACAGAATATTCTCATTTTAGGTGTAAGATTCAGTGATTTTTCCATAATTTACAGTTGTGCAACCATCACCACTGTCTAGCTTTAAAACAATTCCATCGCCCTCCAAAAAGCATTCAGCCTATTTGTAGTCATTCTTAGTTCCCCAAGCAACCACTAATCTAGTTCCTGTCTCTACAGCTTTAAAGGTGGTCATAAAATATGTCTTCTGTGTTTAGCTTCTTTTATTTAACATACTGTTTTCAACATCCATTCATGTTGTAGCAGTATCAGTACTTTGTTCCTTTTTAGTTGCTGAATAGTATTCCACTATAAAGATATGCCACATTTTGTTTATCCATTCACCAGTTAATAGACATCTGATCTGCTTCTAGCCTTTGACTATTACATATGAATAAAACTACTATGAATATTCACATACAAATATTTGTGTAGACAAATGTTTTCATTTTTCTTGCGTAGGTACCTACGCAAGAAATGGAATTGCTAGGTATACATTAACTCTGTGTTTAACATTTTAAGAAACTTCAAGACTGCTTACCAAATAACGAGATATTTTACATTTTTTAAAATAAGGTCTTCAAAATCTGCTGTGTATATTGTACTTATAACACATTTCAGTTTGGACTAACTGCATTTCAAAAACTCAATAGCCATGTAGGGCATGGGGCTACTGTATTGGACAGTACAGATCAAAAGTGTCTCTTCCCAGACAGACATCCTATTTGAATCCCAGGCCAGGCCAGAACACACACAAACACACACGCATGTATGTGCATGTCTAAACACACACATATATGCTTACCATAAACTTATACACAGCAGTTCTACTCTCATTGCTCTTTGTTTATGATTTATTCATTTGCCTTTGCCAAATGTTGCAATAATTAGTTGTACTAAATAAATATGCTTTACAATAATTTATCCATGGCTTGCTGAGATACATTTCTCATGGGACCGAAGGTGATAAATTAACAAAAGTATATCTCCCCAAATGAAGATTTAGAACCTCATTAAGGGTTGATGGCACATATGCAGAATATGAAGAGACAATGAAAATTAGGAAGCTGAACATATTACAAGTTCTGTCATAATTCTGGAAATCTCTAGTATTTGTCAGTGGTGACAAGTGTTTAGCCAGTGAGCCTCTTTTGGCAGGAGTTTGGGACTACTTCTCTTACTTACTCTGTCATTCCTACCTGGTTATCCAAGGTCCTGAGATGTTTGGTCTCTTGGCTCTTTGAATTCCTAACAAATAGCCTTGGATGTAGTTCTGAATCTTTAAAAAACCACCTACCAAGTAAGGGTCCCAAGGCCATCAGATGGGTCCCCTTTCAAAACACTGATTTCTGGAAAGGCTGTTGAAGTTCAGTTTGGGGTTATCTATACCACTTAAGGTGGCTAAGCTAACATCCTTTGAACTTTTCAGGAACTGTCTTTGTTTCAGGTCTGGGTAGACCTGTCAGAATCTTTCAAAGTGTATCAGGTACTGGATGCATATTGACCAGAAAGATAGGTTTTGCACCTGTGTGTGTATATGTTAGTGTTTATGGACAGAAAATTCTAGGCTACACTCTTAAATTTTTCAAATTTGATTATAGCAATTAATGGATTATTTCACATTTCTAAACCTAAATTCCCTGTCAGTTTAATTCAGGAGTCACTTATGGGTATCTTCTATTGCCAAGACTAGGATAAATGCTGGGGAGAATGAGTGAATAAATGAATAGATGAATGCTGAATGAATAAATTGTCATGTATACCCTTGGGGAGAATATAGACTAGCTGGAAACATAGGCACACAGGGAACTAAATTTTGGAAAATATACACAAAGTTATGGGTGTAGGAAAGGGAGATAAGACTAACTTTGCCTGAGGAAGTTGGAAAAGGCATACCAAAAGGGCAACCTTTGAATGGGCATTGAAGGGTGAGTAGGAGGTTTCTAGGTTGAGAAGGGGAGGAAAGGCAGAGAAGATGGTCTGTGCAAAGGTTTGGTGGCATGGAGGAGAATGGCCAAGGATAGCAGTGCCCAACTCTGTGGATTAGGGATCAGGTCACAGAATGAACTGCAGGACCTGAGGGCAGGGAGGTGTAAGGGGACCATGTTGGGTCAGGCTGAAGAGTTTGGGCTTTATTCTATAGGCAAAATTAAGAGTAAAAAGGACTCCTGTGAAAGGCAGGATGAATGCATTTAGCCAAGAATTAACCCTAAGATAAGTAAAAATGTGTCATTGTGAAATTAAAAATGTTCAAGTCTAGGAGTCCTTCCAAGTCTAAAGTTCTCTGGTTCTGTGAATGATCTGAAGCATTATAACACATACATAAACAGAATAACATGTTTGAAAATGAAGAAGAGATAGGCCTGTGATTAAGGATGATCATGTAATGTTTATAGAAGCCAGAAAGAAGGAAGAACTTTTCAGGTCAGATTTGTTTGGCATCAGTTGTTTCTAGCAACCAGAAGTTTTTGAAACCCAAGAACTCAAACAGGGGATGCAGTGCAGACATCATTATCCAGGGGTGGGAGGAGGAAAAAGATAGGATTTCATCTCTTAAAAGCACTATGGACTCTTGGCCCAGAGGACCCCTTTGCCAGAGCTTCAGACGAGCACATGTATGCAAGTCCAAGCTCCCTGAGTCAACTTGGAGGAGAGGGCACAGAAGACTGGACATATGCCTACATCCATCTTAACTCACAACCCAAGTCCCAGTGTCCATTGTTTTATAGCTCTTTGGCACCTATGGCCTATCTCTGCCTTTTGTTTTATTCTTGCATTTCCTTCCACTATACTGTGTGTTCCTTGAGGATGAGAATGGTATATATATATATACCCCTTAAGAGACATCCCCCACCCCACTCAATACAATGCTATATATAGTAGATCTTTTTTTAAAATTGAAGTATAGTTAGTTTTCAGTGTGTTAATTTCTGGTGTACAGTGTAGTGATTGAGTTATTTTGTGTATATATATATATATATATTCCCTTTTACTTTTTTATTATAGGTTATTATAAGATATTGAAAATAGTTCCCTGTGCTATACAGTAGGACCGTATTGTTTATTGATTTTATATATACTAATATATATCTGCAAATCCCGAACTCCCACTTTATCCCTCCACTTTTCCTTGCCCTTCTGGTAATTATAAGTAAACTAGTGTTTTCTATGTCTGTGAGTCTGTTTTTGTTTTGTACATGAGTTCATGTGTGTCATTAGATTCCACATATAAGTGATATCATATGGTATTTTTCTTTCTCCTTCTGGCCTACTTCATTAAATATGACAATCTCCAGGTCACTCCATGTTGCTGCATATGGCCTTACTTTATCCTTTTTTATGGCTGAGTAGCATTCCATTGTATGTATATACCAGAACTTCTTTATGCAGTCATCTGTTGATAGACATTTAGGTTACTTCCATGTCTTGGCTGTTGTAAACAGTGCTCTTATGAACACTGCAGTGCATGTATCTTTTTGAATTAGAGTTTTCTCACAATATATGCCCAGGAGTGGGATTACTGAATCACAAAAGAGGCAAGAATATACAATGAAGAAAAGACAGCCTCTTTGGCAAGTGGTGTTGGCAAAGCTGGACAGTCGCATGTAAATCAGTGAAGTTAGAACACTCCTTCACACTATACACAAAAATAAACTCAAAATGGCTTGAAGACTTAAACAGAAGACAAGACACTATAAACCTCCTAGAAGAAAGCATAGGCAAAACATTCTCTGACATAAATCTTAGCAATGTTCTCCTAGGGCATTCTACCAAGGCAATAGAAATAAAAGCAAAAATAAACAAATAAACTAAACTTATAAGCTTTTGCACAGCAAAGAAACCATAAGCAAAATGAAAAGACATTCACTACAGAGTGGGAGAAAATATTTGCAAATGATGCAACTGACAAGGGCTTGATATCCAGAAGATGCAAACAGCTCACACAACTCAATACCCAAAAAAAAAAAAAACCCACAAATAACCCAATCCAAAAAGGGCAAAAGACCTAAACAAACATTTCTCCAGTGAAGACATATAGATGGCCAATAGGCACATGAAAAAATGCTCAGTATCGCTAATAATTAGAGAAATGCAAGTCAAAACTACAATGAGGTATCACCTCACACCAGTCAGAATGGCCTCTGTTAAAAAGTCCACAAACAATAAATGCTGGAGAGGGTGTGGAGAAAAGGGAACCCCCCTACAGTGCTGGTGGGAATGTCATTTGGTGCAACCATTATGGAAAACAGTATGGAGATTCCTTAAAAAACTAAAAATAGACTTACCATAAGATCTTAAAATCTGTTTTGTACCTATCAATGGGTGTTTGAGATGAAGGAGAATGCTTTCATTTGAGAACCCTTGGTCAGTTTTGTCTAGCACCCATCTGTTAAAGGGCCAAAGTAAAGGATGCTGACCTACCTCTACTACCCATCCCCAATCTACCAACCCGCTGAAACATCCCTCTTGCTGAATGCCCAGGATCTGAAATCAGTAAGCTCTGAGCCACAAGCCCTGAGGATCTGCTTGGAATTATTTCAAAAGTAGTTCCCCAAGAGAGTGTCAGTATCCTTGGCTGGATAGGAAATACCTACATTTCTCATGATTTGGTTCCTGAAAACCAAGCACTTTCAATGTCTTAATGTTTTCAAATGAGCTATTTGATGATCTGCTTTAGGCTACTTACAAGCAGAATTTAGAGGTTATTTTTCAATTTCAGGGTGCTGCTTAGTTCCCTTATTCTTTTCTTTTTTTCCATTAAAAATGGTCGAGTTTGCTTTTTTTCAGCCATCAATCAGACAGTGAACATCTAGCTATCTAGGACTTACATAGAACCTTGAAACCAAAGTTTACGTGATTTTGTTATACATTTGTATGATAAATGTTCCTATCCATGGAATAGACCACATGCTGTATGAAATACTGTCAAGTAATAAAACTGAAACATTTGTAAAGATATTTCTGATTTAACCAGTTAGTATTAAAAGAAGGAAGAAATCAAAATGTGGAAATGTAATTTAATACAAGTTGTCTGGAAGAGAGATACTTATAACAGGCTAAACTGTGTAAATGTATATATTCCAAATGAAGGCTCACTCACGTCCCTTGAGGCCTAGTAACAAGCTTCCAGAAACCTAGGAAATATCATCAGTATAAACCTGTGCAGGTAGAATATTGATCAGAAAACTCTGAGTTGAATGTAACTTCATTCAACTTCAAGGTTTAAATGAAACCTAGATAGTTCTCATAGACCCCATTAAAATTACTAACAAAACCTAAAACTTCTTGATAATAACTTCCATTTAAAGTAGAGTGAACCCATGAAATCACAGTGGCTGCCTTTCTAATGCCTTTCTCTGGCCCAGCTCCATTTAGGTCCCTGTATAATGACTATGACCTTGAGAATGTGTCCCTACTGCATTTCTTATATCCCTCATAATTGAAAGTTGTCAACAACAACTTCAGTGCTCAGGATAGTCTTGTTAGTGATAGCAGTGATTGTGATGACAGTGATGAGAGTCAACAGTCACTGAGCTGCTGATGAACACCAGAGAGGATGCTAAGTGTTTTTACATGGTTTTCCTCTATGAATCTTCACTGCAGGACTTTAAGAGGGTCCTGTCACTGTCCCTATTTTATAGATGCCTTAGGCTATTTACTTCATCCTACAGTAAGATTATACCACACATAATGCAGAGCCAGGATTTGGCCCAGGTGGTCCGTGTGGGGCCATGACCACTCCAGGCTGCAGCATCTCCCAGGTTAGCTCCCATGTAACCAGTTGGGCCATTGCAGGTGCAGAACTCTGATGCTAAGTTCTCCTTTAGGCCAGTTTTGACCATCTCCTCCCTCAGTGGAGATGCAGCCACTAAGTATTCCAGTCCCTTTCTCTTTCCTCTTACATTATGATCCTTTAGCCTGGCTCTTAAGGCACTTTCTTTCTGCACAAACTTATACTTCTAACAGCCTGAAAAGACATTATTTCTTCCATAACCGAATGTTTTTTTTTCTGTACCATTTTTGTTAATGTTTCACAATTACCCTTTTTCTTTAGCCCTAAACAACTGATTGATCTTCGTGTTTTTTTCTTCTGATTTTTGAAACTCAAAGCATTCTTGTTTTCCAAAGAAATTGAAAGTCTGCCCCTATTTATTTACTGTCATTACCTATGGCCATTAGAATGCAAGACACAAGATACCAACTGCATTTTCAGACTCTCACAATCGGTGTCATTTCACCATCTGCTTCTTTAGCTGGTCTTTAGTTATAGAATTTCTGAATTGAAGTTAATATAAATCATATTCATTCGGTCCAAACCATGGGAGCAGGGAGGATTATTGGCCAATTATTGCTGCCAAAAAACCAAACCCGTTCTTGCCAGACCTTTTTTTTTTCTCCCAGAGCACCTGAATCTACAGATATTTATGTGGTTGATGTTTCCTGACTTTTAAACATTGCCTACCATTCTAAATTTAAAAGCCAGTGTTGACCAAGACTGGAGCCAAGGGAAAGCCCACCCACAGACAATGGCCTCTAAGGACAGATGATTTGCAAACACTTTTCTAAACCTTCTTTTCCAGGCCTTGACTATTTAGATCTTGCAATTTAGATCTTACTTAAAATTTATGGCTTTTCTCTCTTGCTAGTTGCAATAGCTAAGGAAGTCTTAAAAAAGCTTAATTTACAATATAAATTTAGTGACTTCACTTAGATTTTCTTTTTTTTTTCACTTAATGATTTCTATGAATATAATTATGCTTAAAAGTTCCATCCAAAGATCCATAAAGCAATTAGTATACCTTTAAATATAGTAATTATTTTTATCAAGTATTACTGAAATTAATACTAAGGAAAGCCATTATAGAACATTCAAGTTCATCAATATAGAAAAATAAATTGGTAAACTTTACATATAAGATTTGAAAACATAAAAATTGTTCAAATTGTTAACATTAAAAACAAAATTAAATGGCAGACAACAAACAGGAGTAATTTCTTTTAGCAAATATAACAGACAAAGGGTTAATAGCCTTGTTTGAAAGAGTTCTTACACAATCAACGAGGAAAACACCAAACTTCCTATAGATAACTAAACAAAAGAAATGAACAGACAATTTACAAAAGAGGACAAATAACTAATTAAAGAACATGGGGAAATGATTCAACCTCACTAGTAATTAAAGAAATGAAAATTGAAACAACATTGTAATTCCCATTGCAGGCAAGAGTACAAAAAAAACAAAACAAAACAGTAACCTCCATGCATTGCTGATGGGCAAAATGGAAAATCTTGCTGGCAACCAATTAGTTAACATAAATTAAGAGTTCAGTTCTGTTTAAGTAGCTATTGAGCTCCTTCTGTGTGCTAGGCATTGATGTATGCCAATGACAAAGGCCTACCTTTACTCTTAATGAATGAGTGTGTCCTGTGTGGGAGACAGGCACAGGTAACTCCATCATTAGGAAGTAAGTGGCAGAGACGTCCACAGTGCTTGGCAAATGCAGGACTAAGACCATCGCTCAACCTGGAGAGTTCGGAAGGATTATTTGAAGAAATGACCCTGAGCTGAGTCTTAAAGGGTGATTAGAATGTAACTGAATGAAGAAGAGCAATGAGAAGGAAGAAAAGAAGGGAAGATAATCTCTGCAAAAGATAGAGCATGAACAAAGAGACATGGTATCTGCAGGAAGTTTGGAACTGCTGCAGCATCCAGTGTGGAGCAGGAGGCTGCAGAGGGAGCCTGGCCGGCCATAATTTGGTAGCTTAAACTTCAACCCAGAGGCAGCACAAGATATAGAAGCAGAGAAGAGACACAATTAGACATGTATTTTTTAAATCCTGCATAAAAGTCACTGTGGTTTATTTTTCTAACTCAAAAAGTAACGGATGAGGGGAGGAGGGTATAGCTCAAATGGTGGAGCACATGCTTAGAATGCACGAGGTCCTGGGTTCTATCCCCAGTACCTCCTCAAAAACTGAATAAACCTAATTACCTCCCCCACCAAAAAAAGTAACAGATGAAAACAAACAACCCAATTAGAAACTGCGCAAAGGACTTGAATAGACACTTCTCCAAAGAAGATGTACAGATGGCCAATAAACACATGAAATGATGCTCAATATCACTAGTCATTAAGGAAATGCAAATCATAACACAACGAATACCACTTTATACCCATTAATATGGCTATTATTTTTTTAAAAGGAAAATAAAAAATGTTGCTAAGAATGTAGAGAAATTGAAATTGTTGCACATTGCCGAAGGGAATATAAAATGGTGTAATCACCATGGAAAACAGTTTGGCAATTCCTCAAAAGGTTAAACATAGAATTACCCTATGACCCAGCAGTTTCACTCCTAGGTATATACCCAAAAGAACTGAAAGGAGGGACCCAAACAGATACTCGTATACCAGGGTCCATAACAACATTGCTTATAGTAGCCATCATTATTTATAACAGCCCAAATGTCCACCAACAGATGAACAGATAGACAAAATGTGGTATATACACACAATGGAATATTATTCAGCCTTAAGAAGAAATGAAATTCTGACACATGGTACAACATGGATAAGCTTTGAAGAAATGCTAAATTAAATAAGCCAGTCATAAAAAGGCAAATACTGTATGATTCTACTTATATGAAGTACCTAGAGCAGTCAAATTCATACAGACAGAAAGTGGAATAGAGGTTACCAGGGGCTGCAGAAAGTGGGTAACGGGGAGATTGTTTGGGATGATGAAAAAGTTCTGGAATTGGATAGTTGTGATAGTTGAACAGCATTATGAGTGTACTTAATGCCAATGATTTGTACACTTACGGTTAAAATAGTAAGTTTCATGTTGGGTATATCTTACTGTAATAAAAAATATTGAAAAAGTAACATGTTTTGGAAAATTCAAAAAAGTATAAAGAAAAATATTCTGCCATCCAGAGTTACCCATTTATCCTGGGTTTAATAATCTTAAATGTTTTCTCTTTCCAAATATATACTCATGTATTTCTTATACGTATTTTACCATATTGGGTCATCCTATCCATGCTTTTTTGTAACTGCCTTCTCCGTATAATGATAGTGAACATCATAGGTGTTTATACAGCCTGATGGTTAAGGATGTAGTAAGCCCTGGAGAGTTTGTGTCTTGGTTTCACTGCTTACTTGGTGTCAGTTGTGTGTGGCACTGAGAGGTCACCTAATCCTAACCCTCTAAGCTTGTTTCTGCATCTGTACAAAGAAAATGATAATAATAGTACCAAACACATGGGTTCTTGAGGGTTAAATTAGATCCTAAGTAGGCAGAAGCGCAGTGCCTGGTAGTCAGTAAAGGAAAGCTGTTGTCATCATTAGTAGGAGTATTTAAAAGAATCCTCACTTATTTTTAAGACAGAATTCTATTAGCTTCATAACGTACTTCGTCATGTGGATACACCATACATTACTTAACTAATCTATGTCCGGCATTTACCGGTAAATTTCTAAATATTTGCTCACATAAATAGTGCTAAGTGACTTTGCAAAGAAGTCTTTTTGGATAACTCTATTTTTTCAAAGCAAATTCCTTGAAAGGAAACAGTTGGGTCAAAGAATAAGCACAGTTTAAGGTTTGATACTTGTTGGTGGACTGCCACTTCAGAAAGACTACTATTTGGGGGAGCAAGAGAACAACTTTTTCTATAATAGGAAAGAATTGGAAACAACCTAATTGTCTAAACTAAAGAAATAGCTTAAATGTGATGTCCACTTATTGAAATATTATAGAAGTATTTATAAATATGTTTGTAAAGCCTACACAAGAGCATAGAAAATGCTTATGACATAATGTTAAGTGAGAGAGCAAGGGAGAAAAGTATACTTAGTGGAATTATAAATTTTAAAAACTTTATGCATGTGTAGGAACAAAAAACACAAACAAAATACAAAGTTTGAGTAGTAAAATTATAAACAAATTGCTTTCTCTTACTATTTTTTTCCCAAATTGTGTTTAATGAGAATACACAATGTTTATAACAAAAAAAAATAATTTCACTGGGAAAATATGATTTGTCCCTGTATTTGAAGGCTGTTATTGAAATTTAGTTTCAAATTGCAAGTAGATCTTTAAATAAGCACCCATAGTAATGAAGCCCATATTTCAATTTTCTGGTTGAAAATTTTTCAGATACAAGGTCACCTTGAGTCTTATCTATATATTCAAAGACTGTGGTGCTTGGAGATTTCTGCTGTATGGTATTGGAATCAGCAGCAAGATCAGGCAGATATTATTTCCCAAAGGAAATTAATCTAACAGGATTCTGGGAGATACAGCTACATGTTACCCAAAGGAGCCGAGATGCTTTTGTGAGGGCTGTTATCCAGGGAAAGGCTCTAAGTCTTCATTCATTTGTGTGGACCTCCTAGTGGGCCCCTCAGTCTACACCACCCTGAGCTGATAGGCAGGTTAATTGATATCTCTGAACCTTAGTTTCCTCATCTGAAAATTGGGTATAATAATCACAAAGCTACCTTATCGAGTTGTTGTAAAATCAAATGCAGTAAACATTGTAAAATGTTAACCTAGTGCACAGGACATATTAGGCACTCATTAAATGTTAGTTAGCCATCATTATTGTTACTATCATCTTGTAGTTCACTGTCTGATTTTACAGATAATAGTGAAGCCTGGGGAGATGTGACTTGTACTTTAACAGAAAGAGCCATGAATTTGGAGTAAAATAACCTGGATTGTAGCAGTGATTGAAGCGATTTCTCATCCAGTGGCCTAGGGCAAGACACTTGATCCTCAGAGCAGTGCTGCCCAATAGAAATATGAGCCAAAAAATGTAATTTTAGATCTTCTAGAAATCATACTACAAAAAGTAAAAAGAAACAGGTGAACTTAGTTTCAATAATATATTTTATTTAACTCAATATATCTAATATTATCATTTCAACATGTTATCAATATAAAAATTATTCATGAAATATTGGATATTCTTTTTTCTGTAATAAACCTTTGAAATCCAGTGTACATTTTATACTTACAGTACATGTCACTTTGGAGCCTAAATTTTCATCTGAAATATTTGATCTATATTTCATAAAATTTATGGTTGAAAAATTAGATTCACATACCCAAGTTGTTCCAAATGTACTTTTCTAATAATCAAATCAAGTGTCCATTTTTGAATTAATTTGTGTTAAAGTTTTTAAAATCAAAAAAATTGAATTCAGTTCCTCAGTTTCTTGATCCACATCAGTAGCCACATACCATATTAGACACAGCTACAACTAAGGAAAGCATCTATTTAACCAAGTTGTTATACAACTGTTTGTATGAGAGAGTTTTATAAATCATGAAATGCTGTCCAAATAGATTTCTTCTCCTCCCAAAATCACCCAGCTAGTGAGAGGTGGCACAGGCAACAAAACTTGGGCAGTGTAATTTCCACATATGAACATTTGAAATCTGAACAATATTCATCTTGAGCCTTTTGATTTTTTTAACTGTGATCCACAGTTAAGAAATACATTTTACAAAACAACATGGTAGACAGAAATGTGTCTGTATGTATGTGTGTGTACATGTATAGATCAGAAGCCATTATTTCCCAAAGAAAAATTATAATATGGATACTTTATTGTTTTCCTCTTCCTGATCTCCTCCTCCTCTTTCTTCTTCTCCTTTTTATGTAATGCTGGTTGCGGCCCACTAAACTGATTTCATGGCCTACTAATGGGTTACAAACCGCTATTTGAAAAATACTGATCTTAAGAGTCCAAACTTCCAGGCATTTAAAAAAATTGATTTGTTTTGTGTTGCAAATAATACTCCTGTATAGTCACCAGTCAGTTCAAAAGGGAAAAATGTTCTCCCCAAAATAAATAAGAAGAATGACACTATTTTAGATAAGATACAAGGAAACAAGTGAATTACCCACCTTTTTTGTTACCTGTAATTTCTTTATCCATTCAAGAAATGTTTCTTGAGGGAGCACTGTCCCTGTCATTATGTTAGGCACTGGATAGCTGGCCCAAAATAGACAAGGTTACAGAGCATCAACTATAAAACAGCAGAAACTCTCGCTACAGTGGCTTAGCCAAATAAAGATCTTGGGTGTTGGGTTGTATTTTTCCTATTAGAAGACCAGAGACAGGCAATGGTACAGATATCCAAAAACAGCATTAGTGACTCAACTCTCATTACCTTTCTATTCCATATGCTCATGCTTGCCGCTTCATGGTCACGAGACAGCTGCCACACCTCCAGGCATTATGTCCACATTCTAGGCAATAAGAAGAAGAAAGAAGCAGAGAGAAGTTATCCACAAATTGTCCAGAACATAGAGTTGCCAGATAAAAACAGGATGTCCAGTTAAATGTGAGTTTCAAATAAACAGTAAATAATGCTTTTAATATAAGTATGCCCTATGCAATATTTGGGACATATTTATACTGAAAAAAGTATTCATTATTTACCTGAAACTCACATTTAACTGGGTGTCCTGTGTTTTTATGTGCTAATTCCACAACCCTACGAGCACAATGCTGCTTACATTTCACTGGCCAGAACTGCGTCCTCTCTGGAAGGAAGGCCTATTAAAACCAGTCATTTTTTTTTAACTTCCAGTATCTAAAAAAAGAGAAAGGCAAGAGAGAAGGAAGTTGGTTGGGGTGTTGAGTGAGCCAACCTGTGGTGTCTGCTACAGGTCAGTTATCCTCTGACCTTCCTTGTAGGACCATAGTAAGGAATTTGGATTTTAATCTATTGTCAGTGAGAAGCCACTGAAGAATTTAAAACAAGGGAGTGACTAAATTACATTTAAGAAGATGGCTCTGGCTACTGTGTAGAATGTTGGGGGGAGGAGAAGTGGGAAGTGGAAAGTGGGAAGACCAATTAGAAGAAGCTGGCTCATTCTACAACCTTTGAGAACTCGGCTTCACCATTTTCCTTTGCCTGGTCTGCCTCAGCTTTCTGCATGTGAGCTTCCTCTTCTGAAAAGCAAAGAGTTGGGCAAGATGGTATCGTGTTGCTCCATGCAGCATTCTCAGAGTGGCATGTGGTGATACAGTGGCCTTCCCTTGTTTTGCACTTTGTGGCTTGGCTGTTCCAATGTTTGCTTCTCCTTCAACAATAGGGTGTCTAAGACCCTCAGCACATGAATGTCAGATCTTACTATCATGAGGCTGAGATTCTGAGACCCCCACAAGGAAATGGGTCAAAAATTGCTTTTTAAATTTTTAATAAAAAAAACAATGAACTGCACAAATAGAGTAATAATATCTGCTACCTCTTAGCAAAATTTAAAAAGTAACATGGAAGATTTTTATACTCTGACATCTGGGAATTAAGCAAAAATTGAACAATCTGATTCCAGAGCTAAGAATCTACGAGCAAAAGGGAAAACCTAATTTTGTGCTTCTCTCCCTCCAAAGTGGATTTTGTTGCGGCAAAGGCACTTTGGTCCCCTGACTCCTTTTTGCCCTACCCCACTGCAGCAGACACTTTCCTCTCCTTCCTCCTGCTTCTCATTGAATTAAATCAATTGTTTAGTTTTCATTTGGCTGCTTCTTTCTCCTGCTCATCAGATCAAGTGCTGTCCTATTTTCCTTGAGGATTACCACAGTGAGCTCTTAGGGAAAAGAGGTTTCTCAGCACTTTAGGTTGATTCCTTCTATTTATATGCTTTGCCTTTTATTATCTTTTTTTGCTGACTCCCCAGGACACACATACAGTATGTAGAGATTTTTAGCCTTTTCCTTTTTTCCTAAATGAAACCCATTGGTTAAAAACAAAAACAAAAACAAAAACAATAACAAAATGTGTCTCCCCAAAAAGGATTTGTTTTTTTTTAACAGGGTCAGAGATCTAAAAGGGGATCTATATAAACATACACACACAGATATACATATGTAAATATATGGATGTATAGGCACATAAAATATATACATATATAGCTATGCATAAACATGCACATGCAAATATATATATGTATATATTTACTGTATGTACACACAAGCATAAATATATTTTACCATTTCTAGGGAAATTTTGCCTCAGTTAACTTGGACCGGAGAGATAATTTACAGATTTTCACTAAACGTGCAAATGTGCTACTACTTTAAGATACAGCTGAACTCATAGTGTTAAGATTAATAATACTGTTAAGAAAAATCAACTCTCTCTACCTCGCTTGCCTTCCTTAATGAACACACTTGGTGTTTCTAATCATTTGATCTCAAAAACTGATACCATTTCTCTTCAAAGTGCTTTCCAGTGAAGGTGCAGTACAGCCATACATTAAGCCCTAGTGGTGGAGGATAGCAGAGCAAATTCCAAATATTTGACATCACAGCAGAGAGAGGCGGTAAAAGTATTAAGCCCTAGTGGTGGAGGATAGCAGAGCAAATTCCAAATATTTGACATCACAGCAGAGAGAGGCGGTAAAAGTACACAGGGCTGGGACTGAAGGAGCTGGGTCCTAACACAGTTCAACTGGCCTCTGTGGAATCTAGGCACAGCCCTTCAACCCCCTGGTCTGAATGTCTTCAACTGCAAGGTAAAAAGGTTGGACTAAATGATTCCCAAGAGCTCCAGGTCTTTGAAGTTCTGGATTCCTAAATTATCCCATTTTTAGGCAAAGCATGCCAATGAAGACAATCCCACATATTCCTTCCTCTAAATTTTAAAACTCTGTACTGAAACCTAAAACCTGAGTTGAGGTTACATTTGGTAGCAGAATTAGAATTTTAAAAATAAACAATAAGGGAGCTCTTTCCATGGTCCTGATTTGTTTTGGGGGCTTCATAAGACCACATAAACAGAGGAGACCCTAAAATACTGCCCAGGTGTTGGGGACCACCCTAAGCCCCCAAGAGTGATTTCCAAAAGATTACTTGTCTGTCTGGATCCCACTTGCCCAAGCCTTAGTCTGTGATTTTAGATCTGAGACAGCCAGATAGGTAGGCTTGAGATCATTTGCGGGGCTTGATCCTCAGAGTTTTAGGAGTGCAAAGAGAGAAAGTGATGTCTGGGGAAACTGGCCATAGAATATTTGAGCAAAAATATCATTGTAGATCTCTATCATGGGCAGGCAGACACTGGATGTTCCACTATTTTAGACAGGGAGTCTGAAAACCTTACTCCTAATCCCACATCTACTACTATTTTGTGATGTGACCTTGGATAAGTCCTTAGCTTTGCTTCTTGGTTTTTTCCCCAGTACAGCAAGGGGGCCACCATGTTTGTTTCTAGCTCTGACATTCTGAAAGTCAGAGTTTTTAAGTATCCTCAGGTAGAGAGAAAAATGCACTAATTCAGAGGAGCCTTTCCAAAAGTATGATTCTGCTATAAGAAGCTTAGTTCTTGAAGAGAGGACAGTTTGAAAGTCATACAAACAGAGAAGATTTATGATTTAAGAGATGATATAGATGTGGACACAGCTATAGATGTATTTCTCACTTCCACACTACATTCATTCTTATCATGATGTTTTTTCCTTTCTTACTTTCTGAAAGTGGTCTCGAGCAGAAATAGAATAGAAGAGGGTTTCAAAGCATATTTCATGGTACATTATACACAATAGCAAGAGTTCTGTGCCCAAAGGAGTTTGGGAAATCTTCATTTTAAATTCCACTCTTGAAGAGTCAAAACTCTTAATGGCATATTAAGATTCTAAGAAGTCCTGCAAGGCAAGAGCCTGTTTACTTTTGTCTAACCCAGTAATCTTCAAAATTACTTGATTATGAGGCTTTCTCATAATGCCTATTAACACCCTGTGGGGCTCGTGTTCTACGGAACATACTCTGGGTGATGTCATAGCATTGCTCTCTGATGCTGCACCTAGCGGCTTGTGTCTGCACATTGCACTTTTGTGCATATTCCAGCCCATTAAACTTCTGCTGTTCCTTAGGTCCCACCTAATATGAATGGCATCATGATCAAGTCATAGCTTATACTAATGATTTAATAGTTTAATTGCAATGTAGATAGTTAACCAGTGGTGCCAGAATCATGTGTGATTTTTTGAGATGGAACTCTGTACATGCATTTGTTTATTCATATTCTCACACAAAGAATATGATTAAGAGACTTCTAGTTCAGGATGGTGGACGGAGCACACATTTGTCTTCTCTCCTTCAGTCCCACTAAAGTGATAACAAAGAATTCAACAGAGGAAGAAATCCTGAATAACAAACAGAACAGGAGGGGAACCATGAGTGAATTCTAGAACCCGAAGAGGAGATGGAAGATGTAGATGAAGGAAATAAAGTGGCCATAGCTGAGAAGATGCAAAAGGGGATTTAGAGCAGAAGAGGGGGCCCATCTGCTGGAGGCACCACGATAAGTACTGATAAGGGATCCTCTGGAAGGAAGGATGAGAGTCAGGAGGAAGAATGGGATTCCTCTGTGGTGTGATTAACTATTGATCTCCACCCACTTTCAACCCCATTTTTCCAGACGAAAAGGTAACAGGATGCTTAACCACAGGGGGGAAGAAACAGGGGGTGCTCCTCTAAAGATTCAAGTGGACTGACAGAACTAGGGCCACTGGTGGAAGCATTAAGGGTTCATGCAGAGGGTGATGTGTCCATGATGCTGGAGTTGGCCACTGCAGGAAGGCCTGCCCCTCACCAGCCTCACCAGGCCAACTCTTACAAGGAGAACAAGTAATAACTAGGTACAGAGAAGTTCCTGTCAGCGCTCCTAGTCTCTCCTGTCTCTGTGTAAGGGGCTGACCCAGGACCACCCTACGTATGATAGCCCAGCAGCATGAAAAGGAAATATCTACGTAAATTGACCCCAGAGAAAACAAAAATAAATAGGTAACAGAAGTTAACTTGAGAGATAAAGCTCTTCAGAAAGAATCAAGACTGAGAAGAGAGAGAATGAAAGTATCAGAGAAATAATAAGACACATTTACCAGAAGTGAAAGAAACACGTGTTTTCTAAAAGAGCCAACCAAATGCCACCAAGGAACTTTTATAGAGATCCATTCCTAGATCCGTTGTATTGAAATTTCAGCACCACAGTGTTAAAGATACTGATGCCTTCCAAAGAGGGAAAAAAACAGACTGACTACAAAGAAATGAATAGTAAAACCAGCCTCAGACGCCGCCTGAGTCACACAGATTCTAGACAACACTAAAGCTGTGCCTTCAAATTTCTGAAGCAAATTTTCCAACTTAGAAACTATAGCCAGAAAATCTATCAACCAAGTGTGAAAGTAAAATAAAAATATTGCAGATACTCAAAGTTTTGCAAAGTTTCCCCCTGAGGATGGTGAGACTAATGAAAGAGCTCTAGTCAAAAGAAATTCTAGAATGATAGCATTACTGGAGGCCCAGAAAGCAACTGGTACAAATTAAAAACAGGAAATCAACATCTTCAAGATGACTGGAGAGATTTTTCAGGGAGTATGTTGAAGTGTTAGTGATATGGTGCGAAAGGCAGACAGAAAATAAATAAAATAGAAAAACAATTAGACATTTCTGGAAAAACAAACTGCCCAGGAGAGTCCTGATTCAAATATAAGGCAAATTATAATGTGCCATAATTTTGACAAGTGAAAATGTGAGAGAGAGAGAATGAATACGAATATTCATTTGATCCTGATTCTGGCAACATTCTCCGTGGAGTGGGATGCATTACTGGACCTATAAAGAAGCTTATAAATATAACCCTTGCTCACTACAGGGGAAAAAAAGAACATATAGTTATCAGTATAAAAGCTCTGTTTGTTGATTTTCAATGTTTAGCATCAACCTGTAGACAAAACACTAGACTTAATCATTCTTACACAGTTTTGACAATGTACAGGAAAAGCTCAGCTGCCTTGGGAGATGGACTTGGATGAGGAAAAGTGCAGAAGAGCAGGAAGACTCACAGCGTCATCTTCCAGGGAGGAGAGTCGTGATGCTGGCTAAAGCTGGTGGAACATGTAATAAATTTACCATGCAAAGTTAAAAGGGAAAGTAATAGGAAAGTAAAAAGGGATTTAAAAAATAAAGAATTAGAAGGGGAAGAGTATCATTTTTCTTAATGTACCATCAATGTTAAGGGGCCTAAAATTGTTACACCAACAAATAACACTGTGATCATAGTACTTAGAATCATGAAATCAGTTGCCAAAAGATTAGAAATCTTTAAAAATATTTTTGGGACTTGGTGAGAGGAGCATGATTTAAGGATAGTTTTTTAAAAAAATTATTATTACGTGCTATTCTGAACTATTTGATTCCTTGTCGTATGTATAAATTACTTTGATTTTTAAAGTCATTGAGTACCTGCCGTGTGGCAAGCATTGTGTTCAATATGAGAAATTTAGAAGCGGTACCAGCCTGATAGCAGAAACATCTATAGAAACAAGTGATGCTAAGACTGGAGCCCTTCCTGGGGATGTATTTGTGTAAATCAGAAGAGCGGAAGCAGGTCAGGGAATCACACTTTACAGAATATTTGGCCCATTGACTGAAACTGTTGGTGTACAAGCCTCAGAGAAGTGAATTAGGAGAAGAAGCCTTTAGGATTTAGGAGCTTGGAGACTTGACATGTTTCCTTTAGATTGATCGTATTCTAGGCAGGCAGATAGAATTACTGACAGTTTGGAGCTGTAAGGGTCCTCAGAGAGACTCTATCCAACCTTTTCATTTTACAAACAAAGGAACCTTGGTAGTGACAGAATCAGCACTCAAATTCAGTCCATTTTATTCCAAGTTTAGTGACAGATAAAAGGAGCTCCTGACTAAGACACCCCTCAAAGCAGGAAATCAACATTCATCACATTCCTACTAAGAGCCGGGCACTGTACTGGCCACTCCATGCATGTAATTTAATTTAATCTCCATAACAGCCATGTGAGGTAGGCAGCACTCATTATTAAATCTGAGCAAATGAAGGTTTAAAGAGTTTAAATAATTTGTCTAAAGCCTAGAACTGGATAGAGAGAGATCCTGAATATGGAAGAGTCTGTCTGATTTCAAGATTCATGCCATTTGGTTTTTGGCTCATAATTTGAGCCCTGCTATCTGGGATGAGAGGGACACATCCCTATGCTGGTGACCAAAGGTAAAAATAACAACCATTTCATATTTAATCATTGAATAAATCAACACAATCCAATAATAAGGAAACCATGATCGTGGCACTGTGTAAGCAGGGCTCTTTGATCTGCTTCTCCACCCTCCGTGGCTCACACTGGGGGAAGGTCTGTGAGCTGCCAGGTCATCCTTCTTAATTAGAAGGGACCCCAGGAGCCTTCCCTTAGCCCCAAGCTATTCTGAGCAAAATAAACAGGAAACAGGAATGAGGGAGAGGAGAGATAAATTCTCACTAACTTTAAAAGATTTATACTGACGACGAATCCCGAGGAATTTATGAAATGCATTTTTTCCTTTTATTTTATTTTTGGGGGGTTGAGGAAAGCTGCTGATGAAGAGATAGCTCTCAACTATAGAGTTTCATTGAGAATGAAAATACTTTAAGCTCAGTCTCTTATTGACAGTCCAGTTGCACAAAATAAAATTCATATAAACATCATTTCACATATTAGAACTGGAAAAGTAATCTATCGTCCAGTCAGCCTTGAAAGAGTCTCATTGAAGTACTGAATCACAAGGACAGAATTTACATGTGTTTCCACACCCAGGAGGAGGGTAGAGGGGTACAGGAAGCATTCCAAGGCACATCAACTTCAGCTTGCTTCACTCCTGCTGGGAACTTGAGTTTCTCAAGGGTATGTGTGCGTGCGTGTGTGTGTGCTTGTGCACATGCGCACACACATGCATATAATCTTTCTGAGAAGAAGGGAGCCACCTCCTTTATTTTGCCCAACTTTCCACTAACAAAGAACATCAGAGTAGGGTCCCAGACACTAACCTAGTACTGGGAACCCCAGTGGATCCCAGAGTCTGCCTCTAACATGGCACCTTTGCTTACAACGGTAACACACTAAACACATCACATTTGCATTTATCACACCCTTGCCTGTGTGGACTGGTTGTGGAGGATGAGGTTGGGTCATTATTGATCCCCTTCTCCCAGCCATACCAGATTAATCTTCCTGAAACACCACTCTGATGATATCCCTATCCTACTCAAACCTTTTCTGGCTCTCTGTTGTCCACAAAATAAAGTTGAACATCTTCAGCCAGGAATTAAATGTTCTCTGGCTTGGTCCACACCCACCACCCTTCCTTAATTCCCAGCCTTCTCTTCATGTACCCCATTCTGCAGCCAAAGGCCACTACACATTTTCTACATTTCTGCCTTGACTCCTCTTCCTCTCAACTCCTGCACAGCTGTCTCTGCCAGTATCTCTGTTTTCCTCTCCCTTTAAGATCGAACTTAAAGGTCATCTTCTTTTTGACTCTTCCCAACTGAACCTAATGTCTCTTTCATAGTGCCTCTCAAAGTTCTTTATCCGTATGTGTCTTATGACTCTATAACCTCTACTTTTGATTAAAGTTAGTGCAAATATCTCATCACTCCTATGGGAGTGTTCCTTGAAGCCTGGCTCTGGCTCACGTCTGTGTCCCCAGTGCTTGGGTGTTTGCAGAAAGTCAGCATCCAATAAGTGAAATTTGAGGGCAGAAAGGAGTGAGTAAGAAAATCAGTGAACAAATGGATTTTGTCCAGTACCCATCTCCCTATCTTTCTCCTTTCCCATCCCTCTGAGTTCTGAGATACACAACTTGGCCGCAAGGCACCCTGGTTGTATTTTAGGGTAAAGAATACAGTGGGACAATGAGAAAGATACAAGGGGAAAAGTACTGGTTAGGAGTCCAGAGACCTGGAGTCTGGTCTGAACTTTCAAATTAAGACTTTGGACGAGTCATTTCCTCATTCTAATCTCCAGCCTGATTCTCTAGAAAAGCAAGGGCATTATATTAGATGATCTTTAAGTTCTTTCTAATTCTGAGTCTTTGATTCTAATTCCTTTTACCTCTGTGCCCTTGACAAGAATATCTCCCCCACTGTAAAACAGGGTAATAATGGAGATTATTTACTGAGAGTTGTAGAGCATTTTCCAAAGGCCCATATGCCATGCTGAAACTTCTCAACAATTACAGAGGATTTGGTTTCCAGTGCTGACCTATGCCCCCAATTCAGCTCCGAAGCAGTCTTGTACTGACCTCATCCTGATTTTAACTGAAAGTCACATTTATCTACTCCCAGAATATTGTAACTCTCCAAATTTCCGATGCAGTATGTGTCCTCGGAAATGCTTTGTTTCTGGTAGGAATCCCCTTCTTGTTCATCTGCATCATTCTCTACTGTAGGCCACTAGTGCATTTGCCTACTCAATAAAGTGCATTATCTGTAGAAGGAGACTGTTTTGAAGTACATGGGCAGGGAGTAGTTTGAGAAGACTGAGCACTCATTAGCTGGTTCCCAGAGGAGGAGTTGGGGATCTTGTTGGAATAGGCCTTCACCGCAAAAGGAGCAGCATCTAATGGTCCAAAACTTCAATGTGTAAGTGTGGCAAGTAAAATTAATGCATCAGAAGGGATCCCGGGAACAATAAATGGTGCCCTGCTTTTACGCTGACAGTAAACCCATGGATGCAGGCTTCTTGCAGGTCACTTGGCCTGTGCCACTTGAATTAGGGTTGGCTTGCCCTAGAGGGAAACGCTGCTACAGGCATGGAACCAGGAGGGATTTGTAGGGCTTTCTTTGTGGAGACCAGCTACAATTCACATGATTAATAGACTCAGGAGCTGAAATGGATCATAAGAGATCATTGAATTTAGTCAACCCCCCCCCCACCACCTTTTGTAAACAAGGAAACTGAAACCAGAGAAAATTAATGCTTTGCCCAAGATCACTTAGCTGGTAAGCAGCGGAGCAGGAGCAATGATCTTAATTACCATGAAGGTGACCCAAATAAACCACCCACCTCTCAAGGAAAACCTTGAACTAGTCGTAACTATTTAAGAGCCTAGACCCAACCCATACACTCCTGGAAAATTCTGAATTGTCCAACGGATGTCAGTTGACTCCCAAGTTGGCTTGAATGTGATACGGATAACTCAGGTCAGCTCTGATTTAAACTGTGACCTGTGGGATGGCCTGAGATTTCCCGGAGTGTCCTGGTTTGTGTGATGTGGAGATACCCTATATGGATGTATATATGATGGAACTGATGTCCTGATTCCACTCTGGGCACATTAATAGGGGGAGGGACTCTCTTTAGGCTGTCCTCCTAGACCAAGAATGTCTTAGCACCTGGGGTGGGTTTCTGACTCTCGTCACTCTGGGGATTAGGTAATCCTTCCTATTCTTCTCCTGTTTCTTATGGGGCTTTGTTATTTGTGCCTGTTGGCTGACAAAGAATCTGTGAGCTGTCATGTCTACTTTAACGTAGAAGACAGTTGAAATCAACAAATTGATTATTTTATAAGGGTGCTTCCTCTCTACCTAAAACTGGGTAAAATGCTCTCCATGCTTACTTCACATAACCCTCACAACCACCCTTTGAAGTAGATGTTTTCATTCTCACTTTATAGATGAATAACCCTAGACTCAAAGACATAGAGCTAGTAAGTAGGGGTGCTAGGGTGAGAACCTTGGTGTGCCTGATTATAAAGCCTAAGTCTCAAGTCACTGTCCTCTTGCCTCAGGCTTTACTTTTTCAAAGACTACCTCAAAAAGAGGCAAGAGGGCTATTTAGGTGTGTGAGAAGAAAGTAGGGGAGGCCTCCAGCATTGCTGACTTTGATGCCATTGGCCTTAAAATCGCACCTCAGAGCTGATGCTGGTCCTTCCATCTGGACACAATACAGAGGCCCTTTCCCTGTCTCTTGACAGGCTCCTTCCTCCTCCTCAACACCTCGGCAAACTCCAAGCACACCATCCTGAGCCCGTGGATGAGGAGCAGCAGCGAGCACTGCAGACTGGCCGTCTCCGTGCACAGGCACCTGCAGCCCTCCGGGAGGTACGTCGCCCAGCTGCTGCCCCACAACGAGGCTGGAAGGGAAATCCTCCTGGTACCCACTCCGGGGAAGCACGGGTAAGTCCTTCCCCATGTCCAACATCCATTATATAAAACAGAGATTTGGGTTTTGGCTACAAAGTTTCAGAGTCTGTGACATCTACTTAAAACTCACAATCGTCCTTTAATAGGTAGGGTCCAGATTGAGTCATTACTGCTAATATTCCCTGGGTGCTGTCTCGGGCAGTGATCTGTGGGGCCCTCTGGCTGCCCAGGCTGGCAGTCCTTCCAGAGGCCAGAGGACCAGCTGGAAGAGTGGGCATTTAATGAGTAGGTATTAAAGATATTTCTTTTCCAAAGTCCAGATGGAGCCTAGAAGAAAACAGCCAAGGGGAGTGTTAAAAGGCCAAAATGAAAATAATTTAATATGCAGGAAACTGGATTTTACCAGAAGAACTTTGGCAGGAAGGGAAAGAGCAAACTGTTGTGGCTGCCCGAGCAGGCCCTACGGGAATGTGGGACCCCAGAGCAGAGTAGATCGGGGATGCGTCAACAGTACCAGTTCAGTAGGGAAACAAGCTTTGTTCTAGAACCTCCAAGGCTTACATAACACAGAAGTCATGCCCAGTACCCATGTCAGTGAGCTCATTTAAGCTTCTAGGACATACTCACTTGCTTACTCAGTGATCCACCAGGCTTCTAGAAGTAGTGACACTGGAAAGCAAACTTGAACAAAGGCATCTCTGTGTCTGCCTCTTTTCTCATTCTGTAAGACCCCAGTTTTGAATGGCCCCTGTCTGATAATCAACAAGGGTGAGAGATCCTTCTTTGTGGCATGTTTGCTGGAGAAAGACCTCAAATTTCTAGCTAAGCTTAAACTTAACTTCCCTCTAAGAAAATACCCTTCAGAGGGGCTTCATCTGAACAATGATGTTATCCATATCCACCTCCATGGTGTGCCGAGTCTGGGATGAGATCTTGCCTACTTCCATTCCAGTAAAGTTGTATGGATTCCTTACTAATTTCTTGAAAGTCTTCACCCCACCCCTCTGCCACTGGCCCGTCTGTAAGTAGTTGCACTTCAAGGAACTATAAGCTGCTACAATCCCAGCAGGAATGAAATCTTGGCTTCAAGAAGGATGCTCTCCTCATACCTAAATTCGTATCCATCTTCTCACCTCTGAAATGTCTTGTTGTACTGTCTGGGAGGGGCCCAATGTGTCTTGCTCTGTTCACCAGAAGTCAGAAATGTCAGGTGTCTGAGCTGCCTGCTGTAAGGGATGAGCTGTCTCCTGATAGCCAAGCCTTCTTCCAGCAGGATCTCCCTTTTCTGTGAGAAGCCCACATGTCAAGGCCTTCCATTCATGGGTGGGGCTGGTGGTGGCCTCTGCTGCAGTGCCATTCTGTAGGTGCTTGCCTGATCTCATGAAAAGTTTATTCTGACTTCTACTTGACATTCGTGTCCCACCAAGCTTGGCAGAGACCAGAGAGTGCTGCCTAGGGCTGTTGGGACTTCAGGCAATCCATCTGTTGAGGTGCTGCCTGGGGTAGGGAGACTCATTGATGTCACAGGGGAAGTGGAGTTCGGGGTCTCCCTGAAATGCAGGCTGAGGATGTGCAGGTGTGTGAGGGGCAGAGTGCTGCAGGGTTTCAGCACTTCCAAAATAGCAGGGCTTGGTTCCTCCATAGTATGATCAGGAAGAGGATCGCTCCTCCCTGTGGCTAGCCATGGGGGCTTGCAAAGAATTTTCCCCTCTTTGTCTTCCTATGCTCATAACTACCAAGTGAGTTTCCATTTAACAGTCAGGAAAACTGAGGCAGAGAGAGGAAATAGGAAGCCTGTTTATAGTAGCCGAAGTTGGACTCCAGGTCTCCCCTTTACTCATTTGTGTTCTTTCCTGGAAATCCATAGTGTCTCAGCAGGAATTCAGGGGGAGAGGACAGGGTTGGGAAAGAGGAAGCGGAATGTGAAGGAACCCTGCAAAAACAGATGATCGAGATTCTTTGAATGAATCTAGCCAAGGACCATGTGATGGTAGTCTTCCCTCCATATGTGGTGAGAACAAGGACACCAAGACTGCATGGTGTGGGAGGCCATGAGCTTCCCCTGAGGTGGTCATGGTCACCAGTTTCAGTGTCCATCCAGCTGGCCAATGCATTTTCTTCCCAAGGTGACTCTTCCATCGCCAGAGTCGATCTGCCCCCTGGAGGGTGGGAGCTTAGGCAGGAGAAAGGGAGCAGGGGTGCTGGGCAAGCCCACTGACCTGGTGGTTTTGGTAGGGCTGCCCCTGTGTCTTCAGGTGCTTGGCCTCAGGCCAGGTTCCTAGCATCTTGTGTCACGCTGTTCTCCCCTAGCCTTGGCAGAGCTGTCTTGGAGTTTGGTGATGAGCAAGAGTGATTCCAATCTAAATTAAAGATGCCTGAGCCAGCCTTCCTCCCTCTAACAAGATCAACATGGTGAGAGTGGAAGGTAGCAGCTGAAAGGGCACTCCTTAGACTGCTCTGCTGCGTGGAGGAACTCCACTGTCTCGGGCATGCTGGCGAGCTGCAGGGCACAGGCGCTTTTCCAACAGTGCAGAGAGCTCATGTGTAGAGTTGGATCCAAGTTGCTCAGCCTCGGTACTGTTGACATCTGGGGCCAAACAGTTCTTTTTGTGGACATTGTCCTGAGCATGGTCCCCGGCTTCCCAGGCCTCTACCTACTAGATGCCAGTAGCATCACCTAATTGACAACAGAAATGTCTCCAGATGTTGCCAAATGTCTCCTGGAGAGCAAAGTTCCCTCACTGAGAAACACTGAAATAAATAGAACATTTTAGAGCTGAGAAGAACCCTGGGATTTACCTGGTTCAACTGTGTCAGTTCCTAGGTGTGGGAACTGAGACCAGGAGAGGTGAGGGACGTGCTCCATGTCACATGATGTGTCAGTGTGGGTAGGCAGGTGTCTTGAGCCCTACATGTACGTGTATATGCCAACCACCATACTAGGTCCCGGGTGTCACAGATATATAAGGCCTGGTCCCTTGTATGAGTAATAACTATTGTTAACACTAATTACACACTTCCTAGATGTGCTAGCCAATCACTGCTGTGCACTTTACATACATTTTGTTATTAATACTCCACAGCACAGTGAAGCAGGCACAGTTATTATCTTCCATTTCACAGATGAGGAAATTCAGTGAAGCCAAATAATTTGCTCAGGGTCACTGGCTAGACAGGGGAGAGGGCGTCTGAAGCTAACCAGCTTGACTTTAGACTATTTTACCCATTGCTGGAAGAATTCAATTGGACCACAGTAGTGCAGCAGAAAAATTATTATGCTGTGAATCAAAGCCCTGAATTTAAGTCCTGTTTCCCTATTCAATCATCAGTTCAATGACAATCATTTATTGGGTGCTTTGTATTAGGACCATACAGGTGCTAGGGATACAGAAGGCCAGCCTTTAATGGTCCAGGAAAGGATGTTCCATGAATGAGCTCTATGACTTCATGCAAATTTCATCCCCTTCCAAGCCTCAGTTTCCCCATCTGTAAAGTGGGAACGATTATGCCAGCCCTGCTCATGTGGTCATGAGGGGTCATGTGGAGTCAATGCAATTAAGGATGTGAAGAGTTTCGCACACTCTGAGCAGGATGCAAATGTAAGAGGCCATTGCTTAATACCCAAATCTGCTCCATTCTGCTTAGAATTTGGGATCACAAAGGATTGAGACTCCCTGCTCTCTGATTATACGGTCAGTGCCAGTCTCAAGAATCTTTAGGTTTTGAGAACCTTGGCAGTTTGCCTTGCTGGAAACTCATTCCCTTTAGTGTCAGAGATGACCCCAGCAGCCCAGTGATCACCGTGATGAGGGCGGACACTGTGAGATCTTGGTGGTGATGACAGTGATGATTACAGATAGGGCTGGCTTCCTCTCAGAACAGAACATGGTGGTTTGGGAACTGCTCCTGGGAAAACAACATTTGGCATTTGTAGTAACAAGGGAGGAAGTTGTCATAACAAAGTCGACTGGGGAGAAGCCTGACTCAGAGGAACAACAAGTCAGAGGCCACCAAGTCCCCCGGAAACCACTGAGTGGTGAGCACACGGTGCAGCATCATGGGAAGTAACAGCCTGCATGGAGGCGCTGGAGGCAAGGAAGACAGTCGGGGAATCCCAGCAGCTGCTCCCTTCCTCATTGCCTGGAAGCAGCAGCCTGTGTGAGATCTAAATGACTCACAGAGCGTGAGCGTCTGCGTCTGCCAAGGCAGCCTGGCTTTGCCCGGGGTCTCCCAGAGGACAGCTGCCAATGAGTGCCTGGCCTTCTCATCTGCTCATCTGCCTGGCAGGAGTGGCTACCGGAGCAGGGAAGCAGAGAAATGGGCTGTCACATAGCCCAGCCCCGCTGGCTGCAGAATCCAGCAAGCAGAGGTCATCTTAACTAGAATTAGAGGCCATGAAGTTCCATGAACTGAATGAATATAATAATGCATATTTAATATGAAGAGTTGTGAATTGGCGTAGGAAGATGGCTCACATTGTACTTAGTACACACTAGATCCTCCTCAATTCATAATTCATTTAACAGCTAGCGACTGAGCCCCTCTCGTGTAATAGATGCTGGGAATACACAGCCGAAGATGACACAGTCACTGCTTTCAAGGAACACCCAGTCCAGTAAGGAAGAAGTGAAAGAGCAACAGCACATGCTTATGCAGATGTTTTTAAATTAGGGCCCAGAAATTATAAGAGGCCAAGCTGAGATCACCAGTTAGCAGTGCCAGCACAGGCAGCCCAGCTCCTGCATCTGCCTCCTGCGCGACCCTGCCTTTTGGCTGAAGGCTGTTTTAGAGAAAGCAGTCCAGTCTCACAGCAATTGGTGGGGTGAAATTGTCACCATCCTGGACTCGAACACAGGCTCAAGGGCTGGTGATGTCTCAGGCTGTAGGAGTGACTCTTCAAGGCTCCTTCCCAGATCCATCACAAGTCTTCCTCCCTTCCCATGCACACAGCTTTCTCCTTCAGCCTCGGGTGTCTAGGGACTTTATTATGTGTGACCAGAACTACACAGTGTGTGGAGGGAGGAATTGGGTCCTGAGGGGATAGACGTTGCCAATCATTTGAATTACTAATACTCAAAAAGATGTTTTAAACCTAGAGGATTTGGTGATACCTGGGCTTGAGCCATGTAAGCTGTCAGGTCTTTTTCACAGCACAAACAAGGCTCATTCCAGAGGGTGGCAGAGAAATAAGATTCTCCTTGGCTCAAAGCTTCACCTTTCTAGGGGAGCTTAACCCCTACACTCAGAGGAGACTTGAGTTCCATCAGCCCCATTAATTTCCTCATGGAGGAAGCCAAGGCCTCGGGGCCTGATGAGATGTGATGAAGGTCAAAGTGCAGGCTCCTGGCAAAGCCAGGCTTACGTCCCTGTTGGGCCCCAGAGCCAGCCCTCCTGTGCTCTCGCCTGTCTGTCTCTCAGCTGAACAGCTGCATCAAGAAATTCTCAAATTCATTGCCCTTAGATGAAAATCTGCAGGCCCCTCCCCAAGTGAAGAAAAACCCATGCCATGTTTATTTAAACCAGTCAATTCTGACCAAAGATCCCAGCTTTAAAACCAGTAACAATTCCAATGGGAGACCTGCCAAAGTAATTTAACCCAAAGCGATATTGGTTTGTGGGTGTCGGAGGGTGTGGTGTCAGCCCTGGCTCCAGCGCTAATTTGCGGTGTGGTTAAGGAACAACCACAGCCGTTCCCAGCCTCTTACCCCCTGAAGTGGAGATTCCATGGCCCTCCGCCCCTCCCTCCCTCCTGCAACGCCCGGGCCCCTATCTCAGGTTGCCATTCAGGACTAAGGGAGCAGGAAATGATCCCCAGTCTACTCTGTGGGCACCCCCAAGTCTGGCAAACAGGGCAGTCACCCACTACAGACCTACAGAGACCTTCCGCCACTAATGTACAGAACCCTGGACTTTCCTGTAAACAGACCCGATGGTCTCAGCAGGCTGAATGAGGGATAGGCTCAGGGTTGGGCAACATGGAAAGACGACACAGGGCATTTGCTTCTGAAAAGATGCCTGACTGCCTTTGCCAGGCCGTGCTGGGTTTACCTTCACTCAGCCCAGCGCACTGTGGCAGGTCTGGCTGGCATGGGGAAATCAGAGGCCTGTGGCATTCAGCATCCCTGGCCAAAGTGTTCCTGCCTGCATGATAAACGGGATCAGGAATAAAAAAGGGTGATAATTCATTGAAATTGATGCCCTCGAGTGGCAGTGTCACAATGATTTAATTTCAGGCCCAGTTTCTTCTCATTTTCAAAGTCATTCGTAGTGTCAGCTTCTCCCGTTTTCCCCTTGGTCTGCATAGCACACTAATAAATATACAATAAGGGCTTTAATGTCCTGGTGATTTACACTAAAAAGAGAGAGCCTTTCAAAGGCTTTAAAGATAATTTTTAAAAGCCTTAAAACTCACACCCAGGCTTGTCAGGGGCATATTTCCTCAACACCTGTCACAGGAACAGTCATGCAGCTGGAAGTTGTCTGAACAGAGGGTAGTCATGAGACGCCTGTCCTAAGTGTGCAGGGAGGAAGCTCCCACACACAGTGTAAGTCTGGGCAAATCTCTGAGTCTCTACAAGCCTCAGCTTTCCTATCTGTATAGTGATAATAATTGGCTCACCTCACATGGTGGCTGTGAAGTTAAACTCGATACCATGCAAAGGGGGTGCTCCCCGAGCCCCCTCCCAGCTGCCCCTCTAAGGGGTCCTGGGCTGGCCTTCCTCCAGGCTGCTCCGGGTTGTAGGAGAGTGGTTGTGAGATGGGCCAAGGTTAGCAATTTCATGTCCTGCAAAGTGACCTAAGTTGGACCCCAAAACTACCAATCCCACTGACTATACCTGGATGTGTCATATTTCTCACCCCTTTGAGTAGCAATATTGAAACAATTACTAAAATGCTAGTCTTCTCTGGAGCACCTAGACTTTAAACCATTGAGATGGTAGGTCTTACGATTTGGGGGTACAAATCATAACCACACATTTTACAAAACTGATATGCCTGAGTCCCAACCCAACCAATTCTAATTTTATTAGTCTCGGGAAGAGGCTTGAGCATAAGTATTTTTAGAAAGTGCTACCAGGATTCTGATATGCATCAAAATTTAAGAATTACAGCTAACATCTCAGCTTGAATTGGTTGATCACATAAATGAGTAGCTTTCTGTAACTGTTTACTAAACGCTAAGGAGAAAAGTCAAAAAGAAAGGTTGGAGAGGTGAGATGGACTTGTGTACAGGGTAGAGAGTTCATTTTCTCCCCCTTATGGGTAGACATGCTGGTAACAAGGCTTCCAGCCCTGGCCTGATCCTGCCTGTGCAGCCCCCAAGCCCCATGTATGGGACTGGTCTCTACTGGTGAGTCTACTCAGAACACACCTGTTACTATTTCTCCAAAAGGACTGTGGCCTTTAAGGCCACAGGGCACTGAGAAGAATACACAGTGCACTAGAGAGAGCCAGAGGGAATCTCCATTCCATCCATCCATCCATCCATGCATTTATCCATCCATCCATTCATTCACTATCCACGCAGCATCCAACATGCACCTTGTTCTTCAGAATGTCATATGTTGGCTTTGATCTAGTTCCCAGGTTAACAGTAGAGCCACATCATTCCTTTTTGTTCTCAGGAGGTAGACACTGTGTTGTCAGTATTAACGGTAAATATCTGTGCAGTGCTTGTTCAGGTTACAAGTATATCAACATCTGTCAACTCATTTCATCTTCACTGCAATCTGTGTCATATATATTAATTATCCTCATTTTACAGATGAATAAACTGAATCTCATAGAGGTTCAGTGATTTGCCCACAGTTGTGAGTTACACACAAGGGAACACAGATCTTCTGTGTCTTTTTTTTCCTCATGTTATTTCCCTGAGGAGGCCTTGCAGTTGAACCCCGGTATCACCCTGATATGGCTTTGAGGAAACTGAGACCCATTCTCAACCAGTCAGGAAAAACCCTTCTCAAGAAGACTTATCTGATATTTGGTCATCTGGTTCTGGGCCACATACTTTCTAGCTAGAGTCCTCGGTTTATACATCTTACTCCTCGCAGTGCAGAGTACAGCACCCAGCACACAGGAGGTGTTCTGTGTTAGGTGCATGGACACCAGATCGGTTTGCAGTAGTTCTGCAATGTGAGTCTTCTTAAACCTAAGTTCTAAAAAGTAGAAGTCCAGTCCAAGATCACAGAAGATCTCCAATCAGTGAAAAGATAAAAAGTATTTCTCCCTACCCTCTGCCCTCGCCCAGGAATAGATGTGTGATCCTCCCTGGGGCTCAGGAAGCAGCTGTCAGCGTGCACCTCAACTGCGAAGGTTGCCACTAAGTACAAAGGACAATTCCTTTCCTGGCAGGTACAACTTTTACTCACAATTGCTTTCATTGATGGGCGTCAAGAAAAATAAATGAAAAAACCATTGGCTTCTGCCAGTTTTGACCTTTGATATTTGACAGCCCAAGACTTGTAGTGGGGCTCTTTTGAGCTGGTTGCTTTCGTTTTCCCACTCTGCCCTGGATATTTGATGGACTGAACACTAGTAAGATGAGAGAATTGTGAACACCTGTAAACCCCTTGGCTTGTCAAAATAGCATCTTGGCAAATCCCATAATAATAAATATATGTTATATACAAAGAAGTAAAAATGCATATACACAATCATGTCTCATCTCAGGAATGTTTACTGAGTCTCACCATTTCCCAGTGAGGAGGGAAATACTAAAAACAGGTGAAAGAATTTTGGCGATAGACTACCAGTGTCAAGGAATTCACTCGTTCGTTCCATCATACATTCTGTCAACAAATGCTATGAGTCTTTTCTATCCCAGGCACTGGTTGGACTCTGATGGCTCATCCTGTCTTTGTGGGGCTCAGAATAAGGTTTGGTGTTGGATAACAAGGGACAGTTGCGATGCTATGGGAAAGGACTGTAATGGGTGTGTGTACAGGTGCCACGAGGGCATGGAGGAGTGTGTACCTGAGCAGGTTGGGGGCAAGCTGGCCCAGAGAAGACAGCTGAGCTGGCTCTGATGGGAGAAAGGAAGTGGTCAGGTGGACAGTGAGAGGAAGGCATCCCCACAAAGGGCACATGTTTGCCAAGGCCTGGCAGCTTGAGAAGGTAGGTGGTGTGCTGGGGCTGCACGGTCACTCAGCCCCCCGCCCCATCTGGTCTCTCAGAGTGCCCACACTTTTATGTGTATATGCCACTGCCTTGTGTGGCAATAGAACCCCTCCCCTCCCCACCAAGACAGTCTCCAAACAGAGAAGTCGCTAGACCCCACCCCCACCTCTTCTTGAAGCAAACATCCTGCTACAAGTGCTCAAAAGATTTCACCCTGAGTCCAGACAGTTTTCACTCTTTCTCTGTCTCTCTGGTAGGATCGTCCTCCCTGGTGAGGCCTTCAGGTTCCTTTAGACCATTCATGTATGCATTTTCTGCCCCAGCGCAAGTGGACTTGAGAGTGCAAGATCTTTATGCCTTTGGTTACTGTTGGCTGAGACTCCAGGCCTTTCCTGTCATCCCACCTCCTCCCTCTTTGCAGGAAGAGTAGCTAAGTTGGGTTATTCCTCATGGATTGCCCTCCACCCCCTTCTCCACCAGTGAAGCCCTTCCTCATTCTTCAGCACCCAGTGCAATGTCTCCTCCTCTGCGAAGCCCTTTTAGGGTTCCCAGGATGGCATTGGCCCTGCAGTCTTGTGATGATCCAGCCACAGCCCTGTCTCTCCACTCGTGGTCAAGGATCCAGTTTCAAGGCTGGTTCCTTCCCAAGTGCCAACACATAAAGGACAGAGAAGAGTGAGGCAGCTGGCGGGGGACAAGCGTGAATAGGGGCTCACCTCCCTTCCTGCATTCCCCTTAATTTTTATAATAACCACGAGGAGGAGGAAGAAAGTTTAGTCCTTATTTGGGTTGCTGTAACAAAATACCACTGATTGGGTGACTATAAACAGTAGAAGTTTATTACTCACAGTTTTGGAGGCTGGAAGTTCAAGACCAGGGTGCTGGCATGGTCATGTCTGGTGAGGGCTCTCTTCCTGGTTCATAGTCGGTCCCTCCTCGCTGTGTCCTCACATGGTGGAAGGTGCAGGGGAGCTCCCTGGAGCTTCGTTTGTAACAGCGCTAGTCCCACTCATGAGCGCTTTACCCCCAGGACTGAATTGCCTCCTACCTCTGTATACCATCACATTTGCAGGGTTAGGTTTCAACATATGAATTTGTGGGGAGAGGACATGGAGGACTGTCAGACCACAGCAAGGAGAGAGAGGAATAGTTATTTGGTGCTTACTCTGTGGTGCTGAGCATTGTTCCAAGTCCCTTCCATATGTCATCACACTTAACATTATGCTTACACCACTCAGTGAGGGAGGCACTTTAATTACCTGCATTTTACAGTGAGGAAGCTGAAGCTCAGGAGGGTTAAGTAACTCACCTAGAGTCACACAGCGGTACAGCAGACTAGATTTGAACCCAAATAGTCCAGCTTCATGGTCCACACTCCCAGTCACTCTACATGGGCTTCCCTAACCCCAATAATTAAGAATACATTATGATTTATGTGTGATGATTAAGGCCTCAGCCCACAGAAGAAGCACATTTTGGAGAGCAGGCAGCCCTGAGAACAGGAACTGGAAAGCCATATGCCTGGCCCTGCCAAAGTTCATAGAAAGTGCATCCAGGGGACGTGATCTCAGCTTCCTGTTTCCTGAAGCTCTGTTCCATCCAGTCCCCCACACCTGCAGGTATCAGGTCTCTCTCTGCTGTGAGGAGGCAGAATCAGGCGATAGAATCATCGGCTCTTCTAGTTGTAATGGAAAAAGTTTAGGTAATCAGTGCTGACAACACATGAGTAGAGAAACACCATGACCTGCATCATCGCCTAGGTCAGCCTTGCATTCACTCCAGGCCTCAGAGTAAACCTCCTGGTTTTTCAGTACCTGTTCTGCTTCTAAGTTTTCTTTTTTCCTTTTCGTTTTGTTTATAGCGCCACACTCACATGTCTAGCTGAACTACTTCCTTTTAGAACAGACATGCATTCATTTATGGTTCAAAGCCTTAGTTTAGAGCTGATCAGATGTGGGATTTCACATTTAAAAGGCTTTATAAAATCCGTACACAAATTTGGTGCAGTGCCTATTCCTGAGAGGATCTTACATCACTGAGCTCTGAGGGGAGAGTTCCCGCTGCTTTCACATTACTGATAGCTCTCCCTCTGCCGATGGGGGCGTCTGGGACAAGAAGGGGAGGGGCCACAAGGAAAGCCACAGCTTTCTGAGCAGGCTGAGCCCAGGCATGAGAACTACCACTGCCAGTAGCCTGGATATTTCTTGAGACTGTTCACCCAAAAGCACCAGGTCACCTGAGGTCTGGGGCCTTTCTCAGTCCCACAGGGCAGCTTTACTCAAATGACCGGCTAGCAGTGGGCCTCTGAGGAGAGAGCCCTGTGCTGTGCGGTGCTGTTTCCTCCTTGGCGCCGCTGCGCCACTCGGGCTCTCAGTTCATCTGAGGAGGTGTGAGGGAGAAGCCAGGGCTAAGTGTTTATTCAGTGTTGCGCTGTTAGTTCTGTGGAATGTTCCTTGAAGTCTTTGAGGATGATAATCTCAGTGACTCTCCCTGGGTGTTAATTAAGTCCCAAAGTGGAGCAAATAAAGACACTGAGGAGAGAACTGACAGGTGAATACTACAGGCTGTTAATCCCTGGCTTCAAACCCTTCCATGAACCCCTGTCCAGCCCTGGGCTCCTTGTGAGGGTAGCACTGACCCTGACCTGGCCCCGCCCTCTTGAGCCTGGCTCACCCCCATCTTTTGGACCCATACTTCATTTATATCGAACTACTCACAGTTCCCCCAAGGGAAGCAAGTGTTTCAAGCCCTCGTTCCCATCCCCTGCAAACACACACTCCTCCCTGACCACCAAGTACAATCTTTTCCCTCTTTTAAGAATGAATCTCTTAGCTCCTCTTCCGTCAAGCCTTTCTGAGACCCCAGACCCTCTCCAAGCAGTGTTGATTGCACCATCCTTTGCACCGACTTCCGTTGCCTGCTCTGCATCCCCACCAGAGCTCTCCACGCTGCACCACATCTGTTCTCACCAAATAGGCTCCCTGAGAATAGGGATGGGCATTATTTATCATTGTGTCTCCAGTGCCCGGGACAGTGCCCGACTCACAGTATACATACAAGAAATGCTTGTTAAATGAACAGACTCTCAAAGTAATTGAACCATGAACTCTTCAGGAACTTGAGATTTAAGGGGGGGAAGTGCATTTAGAAAGCTTGTGACCAAAATTCTACCTCTATCCTCTATAACAACTTATTCCTCTTACCCGACCCCAGATTTATTGACTGTCCTCCGCCTGTGTTATCTCCATCTGTAGCCCTAACCACCCCACACTGCTAAGCAAGTGCTGCCATACATTAGCCTTGGAAATAAGTGGTTCCAGTATTTTTTGATTATCCTCTCTGTGATTCTTTTAGCCACTCAGGTTTTTTGGGTAACTTCCTATATATTTTTCTGAATGTTTCCTAATCTTCCAAAGAGACTTCTACTTGGTATTTTCCCCCCAGTTTCTCCCTTTTCTTAGTTTACTACTAATCTTTACTTCTCACTTAAGCACACTGGCTCCTGGTTTTTATTTTTAATCTTTTCTCACAAACTAGGAAGGATCCTGACTGCATTCTTTTCAACTGTTTCTTAAATATTCCCTGCATTATTCTGTTTTTCTCTCAGGACTACCTTTCCTCCCCGATTACATGAAAGTCTATTCGTTATTCTATTGGACGTTGACCTGAACGCCTCAGAAGACTCCTTTTTCTTGGGCTTTCCAAACTGGTCACTTTCCCTAGGGAGACCCTTGGTGCCCACTGGGTCAGCCTCTCAATAGACCTAGATGATTTCCATTTCTAAAACCCCCCACTTGTCTATCAGCTTTCTTGATTAACCTTCTGCCACCTTGTCTAACTTGTCCAACTGGCCTCTGGGATTTGGGGAACCAGTGCAGCAGGGTCATTGTGTATGGAATGTGACCAGGAAATGTGATTGGCAAAGCTAGAGTCCAGATGGAAAGAAAAACTCTCACATTTCACTGGATGTTCATGGACCACGGGGTCCTTGGCCTTTCTTCTGTGGCTACCTCTCCAAGTTCACATTCCCACTTAACTGTTTTTGCTAAGATGGGTTAAAGGTATGTCTAGCTAGCAGAAATTGGAAAACATTTCCGTCATAGAATTATCAAGCATCAAAGAACCTTAAGAGTAATTGAATTCAACCCCTTTACCACCAGTGCAAGGGGCCTTTTCCAAAGCCCATCTGACTTCAGTTCTCATGGCTCCAGCCGGCAGGATGCTCAGCATCCTGCACGGCAGATCACCCCACCGTGGGGCAGCGTGAGCTGCTAGAGAGCTAGCTAATGTCCCACTGGCTTTGTAACCTTGGAAAGTTATTGACTGTCTCTTAAAAGTTACTTAATTTCTTCAAGCCTCTGGTGTCTCATCCATAAAAATGGGAATAGTAATACGTACCTTGTAGAATCTTCATGAAGTTTATTGCTTTTATGTATTGAGTGTTTACCACGTTCTAGGCACTAAGGCTAAGATTGCATTTAATACCACAATTTGCCTATGAAGTAGTTTTATGATAATGTATACAAGACACCTGGGATCATTTGGGCAGACAATACACGTTAGGCCCTTCTCCTGTTTCACCATTATCTGGTTGATCCTCTCTTTCTCCTCTGGAATCGCATAGAATGAACCTACTTTTTCCTAACAAGGCAGTTTTTCATTTGAGGATAGTTTTCATGTCTCTTCTTAACTTTTTGCCCCAGGCTAAACAATTTTAGTTTCTTGTATAGCATATTTTCCAGAGCGACGTTCCTCCAATGTAATCTTACTAGTGAAGGGGTGAGGGGCTTTTGCTTCAGTCATCTGGAAACCCCCACCCAACCATGTAGGGTAAACTTGGCTCACTCTTCCACCAGCTGCATCTGCTGTTTCAAACCCAGACACCCTAAAGTTGACACCATTAGGAATCAGGGATGCTGCCAGAGCATTCCATCAAAATCACATCTTAGACTATTCATATCATTTTTTTTCCAACGGAGAATCCTCAGTGTTTCTCTTCCAAGCAAAGAGGCGTTTCTTATTTACTGTTGACATTCCCCAAAATGTCTGATTCAAAAAAGAAATTAAATTCTGGCCCCTGCTTTCACGTCATCTCGCTTTGTTTGTCATCCTTGTGGTCTGCCAGCTTTGCCCCTTTGTTCCCCTAATTGCCAGAGACATTTTTATACTGAGTAAATTGCATCAGGCTCACTGCAAAATGAATCAATTTGGAAAGAGTATGAGCTGCACTGTTGTCTTAAGTGTGCATTAACATTTAGATGCGTTATTTAAAACAGGTCTGGGGTTAGTGCCAGGGAGACAGCCTCATGACTATTCTGACTCATTCCTTGCTGCCGGACTTCACAGAAGGGAACTAGGGAACCCTGTAACCCGTCACCAGCCCTGCTTTATTTTCCATCCCTCTAGGGAAGGCTTGAACTAGGTGAAATCTTTTAAGAGCTCAGATTTGGGAACTTGATTGACAAACTCAGTTTGACTTGGTGATCTCAGAGCGAAACCCAGCCGGGAGTAGGAGACGACGGGAGGAGAGTGTCTCTTGCTCTCATCATCCATCAGACACACACACAACATCTAGGTTTAAGCACAAATCAGGCAGCCAGAAGTCCTTGGCGATAAAATAGAGCACACACAAAGAAACAAAGGACATCAGCTAAGCCTCTCTAGTGTAAAAATTAAACAGTGCTCTGGAACCAGTGTAGAAGAAAAGCTGCATCCAGATGATCATGTGGTGATTTGATGAGCTAATTCTTTTATCATCGAGGAGTCAGGTAATATCTCCATTAGTAGCAGAAAGTTTAAAAATTGGAGAGAGTGGCAATACCAGGACAATTGCCTGATTTATGCTTTTTCAATCACCTGGGCTCATGGCCTAAACTGGTAATGGACTCCATCCATCAAAAAATTATCCCATCTGGCATCCTGGTTTCTGAAGAAATTTGGACGTCCTCATAGAGAATTGGCTAAATGATATAATGTTTGTGAAAGCCTTTAGCACAGTTCCTCAGTGAAAGGTGGTTGAATCTATTCAGTCTATTTTCATTTTATGTTCAGAGATACGATGGTGCATTAGATAAATAAAATATCCATTGTATAATGCCATAATTAAGATCTTAAAGCCTTAGGTGCTCAACTATGAGGATTGTAAAGAAAGCATCTTCTCAGGGAGATCTGCCCGGACATCTCTGTCCTTGTGTGTCCCTTCTCTCTTAGCCTCAAAGTCCTTTGTAAGTAACAGCTCCAATCTCATGGAAAACCACAACTATGCATTTCTGCCGTTTCTCTCAGTAGAGCCCCAACTTCATGCAGATGTAACTGGGCTTTAATTTTGGTGTCTACAAAGTTCAAGACACTGTCTAACACAGAGTAGGTAGTTGATAAATATTTGTTGACTGAGAAATATTTCCAAATAGAACTCAGTAATATTGTCATGCTGATTTCTGAGCATGAGTAGATGATAAGGAAGAGTATCTCATTCCTTTGTGCTAAGCAGGCCAAAAACAGTAGACTCTCTGACCAGACATAGAAAACAGTGCGTGAAGACCACTGCTACCACTTGTATAGCATTTACTACATGGCAAGCATTGTTCCAAGAGCCTTTACCTATATTTACCTATTTAATCTTCACCATAGTTCTGTGGGGTAACACATCATTATTAGCCCATTTTATGGATGAAGATGCTGGACTTGCCCACAGTCCCACTAATAATGATCAGAGCTGGGATTTGAACCCACAGGGTCTCACTCCAGAGCCCATGACCACCATATTGTATGAGATGACCGCTCCAAAAGAAACGTGAAGAAGGGTCTCCACCCCCCCTCACAGGAGAGTTCACAGGTGGCCCTGTCCGTTGACATGTCAGGTGGATAGGGACAAACAACCATGAGAAGAGACTGCTCCGCATGAAATAGCCCCTCCACCACCTACCCAGGGACACACCACTCCCTGCAGGGTGGAGAAGTGGGCGCCTTAATTCAGCTACCCTTAGGGCCTGGGAGGAGGATGCTATGCAAAGCCTAACCTGTGGTGCTGCCCTTTGGGAAAGATGAGAACCAAACAAACACATGCTTTTGGTGGGAGCAGGAAAGAAGTCTCCTGCAAAGCCCAGTGTCCTGAGGATGTGAGTGGGGAAGGAGAGGGGAAGATGGGTCAGATCTGCACTCTAATCAAGTCTCCAGCAGTGCACTTAGTCATTTCCTTCTATTTATAGGCAAAATTTAATAACAAACCACTAAGGGGGAAGGATGCATACAAAATGTCTTATCGGATAAACTGAGGCAGGATGGAAATAAGGAAGTCAGCATGCGTTCTGCCATGTGGGAAGTCATGCTGAGCTGGGACCTACTCCAGCTCTCTTACTGCCTGCACTCCCACTGAAATCACCAGACCCTGCTCTCCTCAGCTCTGCTCAGTCAGGCTTGAACTGGCTGTTCCCATGTGTGAATAGGATTTCCAAAAGCTCTAGAGGAAAAGTGACAAAAATCTCTCTCTTTTCCAGTTGACTTATGAAAATGTCTTCCTCTAATTGAACTTTCCCCTCTTGCTAATGCCTTTGATATCAGCACTTAATTGCTTTTAAACAGGAAGCCGCTGTGATCAGAGAATTCAGAGTTACATCTGCATCTTTTGTACTGAAACTCTTTTACCATACTCTTCTAAAGCTGGTTACAGGTTGATTTTGATGAGAGCAGTGTCAGTCTCAGCTATAATTAATTGCCTGCTTTCATGACTAGGGAAAGAAAATTATTTATTGATTCCTGATTCAAAAAGAAAATCAACAAACGTGTTTCCCACAACCACATGATTCCATTCTGATCCTGGTCTTGGTGAGATCTTGCCCCCTGGCCCACCCCCACCCCTCTTTCTCTTTGTCTTCATTCATTCATTCATCTATTCACTAAATACTTATCTCAATAAGTATTCCTCTGCTGCATGCAGGGAAATGTACTAGATGGTGGGGAAAAAGCTGAGAACAAGCAGGAACAATTGCTGTCCTTATGAATCTTGCATTCTAGAAGTGAAAATAAACATTACGTTACTAATTACATGTATAATCGTGCAGTTACCATAGTGATACATGATGGAGTGTAGACTTTAATGAGCTCTTAGAAGAGGGGACCTGACCCTGGCCAAGGGATCAGAGGAGCCTTCTGGAGGAAGTGGCATTTCAACAGAAGTCTGAAGAAAGAGCAGTAATATGACAAGTGACAAGACTCTTTCTGGGAGTGGGAACAGCATATGAAAACCTTGAAGGTGAGATATTTTTAAAGAATTCAAGGAAAACTGATGCATCTGGGCCTGAAAGTAAAGAGAGACCTTACTGGGGGAAAGTATGAGGAGAAAAATGGGCAGAGAAGGGGTCAGGCACATTTAGGATCACAACCTTTATCTTAAGAGCCGAGGAAAGCTGATACAGAGTTTAAAGGATAGGACTGTGAGTGAACTAGAGGTAAGGCAGGAGTGTATGCAGATCTCAGACCTTTGCAGCTGTCCAGAGGACAAGAAAGGTAGTCCTGTAATCAGAAAGCGAGGTACAGAGAGACGTGAACAGGCTTGTTCATATCTGTGTACAAGGTACAATGGACAAGATTAGTGACAGACTGGGTACAGGTAGGAGAGAAAGGAAGGTATTTTGCCTTGACCAATCATTTGGATGGATGGAGGCATTCACTAAAACAAGCAAAAATGAAGGAGGCACATGTAAAGAGAGGCAAGTAGAAATTTTAGTTTGGAGATGGAGTTTTTAGAATTTTATAAACATCCAAATGGATATGCAGGTGGACATGGGGCTCTGGAGCTCAGAGAAAAAATCTGGGAGTTGTTGGCATGTTGGCATGACTTTGGAGCCAATGAGAATGCATTAAAATGCTTAGGAAATTAACTGGTAATGAATCATAGACCTAAACGTAAAATCTAAAACTATAAAATTTCTGGAAGAAAAGATAGAGAAAATTTCAGCAAACTTGGATAAGCAAAGATTTCCTAGCACATGAAAAGAAGGCATAAACTATAAAACAAAATATTGATTAGTTGGAATTTATCGAAATTAAAAACTTTTGCTCTTCAAAGGATTCTATTTAAAAGAAATTAAAAAACCAAATCACAGAATAGGAGAAAATATTTGAGATTATATATATATAATAAGTCAAAGGACTTTAATAGACACTACACAAAAGAAGATATACAGATGGCCATTAAGAGATGTGGAAGTGGGTGTGCACGTGTAGGCAGTTAGCTTGGAGCTGGTGAGAAGTGGCTGCTGGAGGGACAGAGGAATCAAGGCCACTTATTTGTGTCCCACTGGCCCTTGGTCTGACTGGCAAGTCAGGATGGAGCCCCTGATTCATGAATTGCCTCCCTCATGACAGCTTCCCAGGAGACTTCAGCCCCCTCTGTTCTCTTTTTTTTTCCAACTCCATACAACTAACTAAACTAAATGATACTCCAGTGTCCCGTCCCACCAGATAATGCCTGTAGGTTGCGATACTCAATTCTTTGTTTCCTTAGTCTGTCAGCTGCCAGTGCTATCTTTGTTCGTAAATTGTTTTGTGTAAGTGTTTCTGATTTCCCCAAACAGGACTGTTCTTACTGTCCTTTTGCTACTAGTTACTGAGTTTTTTCTATAAGTTAAGTACTTTATAAATATTGTACATATTGAATACTTGTAAAATTCTATAAAGTAAATACTACTAACTTCAGTTTACAGGGAAGACACTGAGGCTAAGGGAAATTAAGTAACTTCTAAAGCAGTAGAACTGGGATTTGAACTTGGGTCTTTGTGAGTTCTGAGTTCTCAGTTCTTTTGGAGTTCTAAAGCCTGTTCTTAAGCACTGTAGACATAGCCTCCTTCCAGCTGGGGCCATTTTATACTTATTTTGCACACCTTTGTAACTGATAAGGTACTAAGCACATGACAGGTGCTAAACAAATAGTGATTTATTCATTTATTGATTCCCTCAACTAATATTTTTATGCTTTGAAATAGCAACCACTTGCTACCAGGGACTCTTAAAGGGGTCTTAAGAATGTCAGTTATTAGGTGTACTTCATCCTTGCCAGAGCAGATGAAGAAATTAATTAAAGGAGCCCCAGGCTTTTTGTCACTGCCCAAGTAGGAGAAGAAAAAGGCACATCGGCTTCCCTCTCTCTGCTCACCCCAGCTGCCTTTCCACCTCTCCTTCAAGAGAAGCCACAGGAATGTCAGGGAATTGACTGGTCACGTTGGCCCAGACCCAGTGTAGGAACTTCCGTTACACCCATGACCCTATAGGGAAACTTGGAGCGGGGAGTGGTGACTGAAGCCACTGCTTGGTCTTTCTTCTTCTGATTGCAAAGGGACAAATACTAAACGTGAAAACAAACAGATAACAATTACCTTGCAAGTAAAGCCCCCTCGAGTATCCATTTCCCGCCCCTACCACTACCTTCTTTCTTCCTGGCTCTCTGAAGCCCAAAAAAGTCTTACCTAAAACGTTTTCTTAGTTATTGTAAAATGCGTTCTATTAGAGATATATTGGAACTAGATTCCAATTATATGACCTTGATTTTTGCACAATTTAGGGTGAGCCACTTTTCTTTGATGAATCAGTGCAGGGATAAGAATTCATTTATGAATTTTTCCAAGGATCATGAGGACCCAGAGTGAGATACTTACCTCAACGGTAGAAAGGCTTTTTCTTCCACATTTCAGACTTTATATTCAGTGAAAAGCATGCGAATAGGTGAGACTGAAAGGGATTGTACAAGTAAGTACAGAAAGCTTTTGCTGATCTAATTTACTCTTAAAACAGCCTTCTCCATGGTTGAAGGAATCCCTGTTCTCTTTAAAGTCTTTCTATCTTGGCTGCGTTTTTTAAAAATGAGTTTCCTTTAATGTATCAGGGGAAACCAGGGATGTGGTGAAGATGCTTCAGTGAGAGAGGAAACTGCAGTCAGTAATGCTGGGAAAGGTCACAGCGAGAATTGTTATGTAAATATTGAATACCCCAAATTTGCTACAAGTTGCTTATAAACATTCACAAAATTCAGTGCCCTTTTCCTCTAGAAGTTTTCATTGTAAGGAAGCCTCCCACACATCGCCATTGACACATTGGTGTGTGTGTGTGTGTGTGTGTGTGTGTGTGTGTGTGTGTGTGTGTCCCAGGAACAAGTGTCTTTTTATAGCATGACTTAAGTATCCCTCTTTCCTGACCGTTCACACGTGGTGGTACCTGCACACACTACTCACATCCCACTTCCACTACTGGATCTGAATCACCAAGAGAGGAGGAGCCTGGGAATCTCTTTAATAATACACCCCCGATGACTCCCATGGCTGGGCAAGCGTGGGAGACAGGAATGAGATAGTTTGTTGTGTGTAAGAACCACCCAGAAATCTAGTTAAATCCAGATTCTGTTTCAATAGGTCAGGGATGGAGCTGAAAATCTACATTTGTAACAAGTTCCCAGGCGATGCTAATTCTGCTACAAGCACTTTGCTTATTAGCAAGGGTCTAAAGGAAAGGCATCCGAACGTCCACACATATGCATTAATTGGGACTGGAGGTGAGAATAATTAGAGGGACCGAGTGCACCTTCTGCTCTCCTTGCTCACCTGGTGAGTGATGGTAGGAATGATTCTCAGTTCTTGAGAAAGTCAGCAAGGCCCTGCAGGGTGGCTGTTTCTCAGTACACTTACCAAGTTGTAGATCAGACCTTCAGTTTTTCCAGGCCAGCTCTGCTCAGGGTTGGGGCAAACCACACTCCTAAAAGACACGTTTAAGTCATATATGCTAATTTTTAAATGTCCAATAAAACATATAATGATTGGTGAGAAACCTCTCTGGCCAACAAATATGTTCTCTGCCTACGGGCAGATCCACATGGACAGCTAAAACCTCCAATTATAATTAGCAGGTGGCTTGGCAGGCAGGCCTGCAGAAGCATTAGCTGAGTGATTTCAGTGGCCTTTACTCTACCATGGGACACACCTCAAGTCATGACTCAGTCTTTCCTTCCTGCTTGCCTTTCCTTCTTCTATTCTGAGAAATTCTTGCTTCTCTTGAAGTGTTTGGGTTCCATGCATTCCTTCATCCCTCAAACAGGAAGCCCGTCTAAGCCCCAGGTACTGTGCCTGGCGCTCAAGTCACAGAAAGTGAAAATTGAACCTTACCCCTCCTGACTTGCATTTGGAAGCCATTCTGTCTCTTACTTTAAGAAAAATAATTTTTAATTAAAAATTTAATAGTGGTAAAATACACATAAAATTTACCATCTAAAGTATTTTTAAATGCAGTTTAGTTGTGTTAAGTACAATTACATTATTGTGCAACCACCACTACTATACATCTCCAGAATTTTTCAAATTCTGTATCCATTAAACAACAACTCCCCATTCCCCCTACCCCTAGTCTCTGGCAACCACTATTCTACTTTTGGTGTCTATGAATTTCACTGCTCTAGTTACTTCATATAGGTAGAATCATATAGTATTTGTTCTTTTGTGACTGACTGACTTCACTTAGCTTAATGTCCTCAAGGTTCATCCATGATGTAGCATGTGTCAGAATTTTCTTCCTTTTAAGGCTAAATAATATTCCATAGCATCTGTAAACCACATTTTGTTAATCCATTTATCTGTCAATGGATGTTGTTTCTATATTTTGGCTGTAGTGAATAATACTGCTATGGACATGTGTGTACATATATATCTTTGAGACCTGCTTTCAGTTCTTTTGAGTATATACCCAGAAGTGGAATTGCTGGATTACGTGGTAATTCTATTTCTAATTTTCTGAGGAACCACCCATTCTATTGCCATAGTGGTTGCACCATTTTACATCAACAGTTCACAGGGTTCCAATATCCTAGCCAATACTTCTGCCTCTTACTTCAGGTAACTTCCTTAGCTACAAGTTGGGCCATTGCCCCAATGTCCCATCCAAATAACTCTCTCAGTCTTTCCTGCCCCCTCCAAATCCTGCTCAATCTTTAAAGCCAAGTCCCATGTTTTCTGAAAAGTCTGACATTAGCCTCTGATGAACTCACCTTGTCTATATCTGAGACCACTGCTGGTTTCCCTTGGTGAGTATCTTGTTCTCTGATCACCTCCTGTTACTCCAAGTCATGTTCTATGTCCCTTGGTTTTCACCTAGCAGTGAAAGCAATTAGTATTTGTTGTAACTTATTTGATAGAATAATATAAGAAAAGCAAGAAGTGTGCAGACTGGAAAAGAGATCAAATGCCCAAAGCTTGATTCCTGATCTGAGAAATCTATCCGTGGAGAAAAGAGACCAGTCTTGTTACCCCAGAACAGTCTCTGGTGGAGATTTACAAGAGCCTCTGCACAGACACTTCCCCTGACCACCCTCACCTGGAGAGCACTGACCCTAAACATCATCAGTTGAGGAGAGATGCTTCTCAGAGAGGACAGGCTCTGGGAGGGCTAACCACGAATTGTAGCAAACCAGAATTCATTATTTCAGGGGGATCACATAGGATTCCATGTGAGCCTTATTACAATGTCTGCAGCCGTTTACGTTACACAAAGGCCAGGTTTTCTTCCATATCCATTCACCTCGTGGTGGATGCCAGCAAACAGTCCCAGTGGGGCCGCTGCCGGGCACCAAACCAAACCAATGTTCCTTTTTTTCTGCAATTACTCTACTCCCTTTTGAGTCTGAAATCCTCTTGACCTTTCATTGTGTTCCCTTTAGGGATGCTATAGAAACCCTGCCTTATGTTATAGAAAGAGCTGAGGAGTGCTGGAGTTGGCCTCTTGGAATGATGATTTCTCTGCCATCACATGAATGCTCTGATGTGTGGCATGGCCTCTGCTGCCCATGGCTTGCCCTGCACCCATTTATCGGCATGAAGTAACTCCCTGAAGCCCAGCCACCACAGATGGCATAGGTAGCAGAGGGCCCAATGTCCTTTCAAGATTTTTGGCCCAGAACAGAATTCCAGTCATGTCAGGAGTGCCTGACCCAACACAGAGCTCCTCCCAAGCTCCCCAGAACCAGAGGGAACTCTAGCAGGAAGGAGACTTTTAGGACATTTAATACAACTTCCAGCTGGTATTTGAAGCTTCTGCCAAGCGGTTGGCAGTTTATTTGAGCTTTTGTGACAGGGAACTCACTGCCCTCAAAACAGTTCAAGTATCTCTAGACAGCATTTTTGTTCTGGAGCTGATGATGCCCCAAGAGTCTGCTGAGAAGGATCTGACTTATACCCAGGGAGCAGCCCCTCCCCGGCTCTGGTAACAGCAGGTCCTTGAACACCCTTTCCCCTCCTGATAGCCCTGGGGAGTTCTGCTGAGGATTGTGTGAGGCCTGGGTCCCCAGATGGTTAGAAAACTGCCATCAGGGTGTACCACCCAATAGGGAATTAATCAGCCTTCCTGCCCTGAGAGCCACAGAGCAGCCCAGCTGCTCCCAAGTTATGCCCCATTGAGAGGCCCCAGAGGTTTTGGAGTTACTCTCAGCCCACCTGGCTTCTGTTACTGTGGTCCAATTACTAGCCACTCCCAGATGGGAACACATTTTCCTTCATAATCCTAGCAGCTGGACACCTGGGATGTCAGCAGACTATAAGCAGCCTGGGGTCTCTGCTCTACTTCAGGCCCTCACCACCTCTTGTCTTAACCATTACAGTCACCCTGGACTCACCCCTCTGCCTTTAAACTCTTTCCCTCTTCTCTCTGCCCAGCTGTCAAAATGACCTTCTAAAATGCCAATCTGACCATGTTATTCTGCTCAGCATCATTCAGTGTATCCATCTCCTATGAAATTAAGCCCAGTCTTACTGCCAGGCCTCATGGTCTCCCTGGTTTCTCCATGTCAGTCCACCTCTCACTGCTTCCCCGCTCCATCCGAGCATTACCCAAGGCTGCGATTATTCCTCATCTCCTCCTTCATTCCTCACCTCCTCCTTCATTCCTCACCCATATCTACTCTGGCAGCAAGTCCCATCTATTCTACCTACAAAATACATATTTAGCCATATACCCCCTCTCTCCCACCACCCTGGTCCCAACCACCAACATCTCTCACCTGGATCACAGTAATAGCTTCCTAACTGACCTTCCTACTTCCACTTTTGCTTCCTTCTAATTTATTCTCTACATAGCAGCCAAAGTAAACTTTAAAAATATAATTCAAATTATGTCCTTTCACTGTAAAACATTTGAATGGCTTCTCATTGGTCTTAGAGTAAAATCTTGATCAAAAGCCCTATATGACCTGGCTCCACCCACATATCTGACCATCTCTCATACCATTCTCACGTCACTGTCCATCTGTCTCTACCAACCACAGGCCCTTTGCACTTCCTGCTCCTCCATCATGGATCACCCTTTTCTTGGCTCTGAACTCTCATTTGCTGCTCATCCTTTAGACCTCAGCTAAAACATCAGCACCTCAGAAGACCTGTTTTTCTCTATCACACCACCTTGTTTAGTTCCTTTTAGCGCTATTCACAGTCTGTAACTAATTAGCATATTTGGTCCCTTGTTTATTGTCTAATTCCCCCACTAGAAAGAAAGCTACATGAGAGGAAGGACCTCTCTCTTTCATTATACCCACTGGATCAACAGCATCCAACACAGTTCATAGTGCTTGGTAGATTCTCCATAAATGTTGTCATTGAATGCTAAATGAATCCAGCCCCTATTGCTTCTTCAGTCTTTCTTCTCTGCCAGTCCTCACCCCTATACCCAACCATGCTGATTGGAATTCCCTGAAGATGCACACTGCTTTACATCTCTGTGTCTTTGCACATGACCCTGAGCTAGGATTCTTTAACCACTATGTCTATCTAGAAAATTCCTCTGGTTGAAAAATCATCTCTTTGCCAAAGGCTTTCCAGCCTCACCAAGCAAAGTTAGTCTTTCAGGCCTCCATGTGCCGTAGAATGGTGCTCATGCTTCTATTCTTGCTCTTGGCAACTTGGCTGTAATGATTCATTTTCATATCTATACCCTCTGTAAACTCTGATATCCCTGAGGAAAGAGATCATGTCTTCTCCATCTCACCAACTTTCATCCACAATCAAGTACAGAATCTGGAATGTATTAGTTGCTCAATAAACATTTGTTGAAAAGATGACAGAGTGAAGTGAAAGAGCAGTCCCTGCATATAAATTCAGTAGGCCAGATTACTAACCCCAGCTCCTTGGTAATCCAGAGGACTCACAATGCCATTTTATGTCTCAGTTTCTTCACTTGTAAATTGGGAATAATAAATCATTACCTATCCATCTCATAAGATCAGTTTAATAATAAAATAGTAAATACAAAGCAGTTTGAAAAATATAAATTCATTCATTTCAAAAATATTATTAAGTCCTTCCTCAGTGCCAAGACACTGAGTTACAAGTATGAAGATGCGATCACTTAAAGGGTTCTACTTCTTCAAGATGGTTATAGCCGCCCACCATAAAGCCATGTCTACCTCTCACTGACTTGGTTCTTGGTCTGCAGCATCTTTGCATTAACCCTTTGGTTTTGGATTCACTGCTCACCTGTATTGTCTAGTTTTACTGAAGGTCTCTGCATGCTTTCCATCTGTTATCACAGCTGAATGATTCCCTCACCAATCCCGGTTCCATTTCAGGAAAACTGTCAGCAGTACACACAGCACCAGGCCCATCCATCTGTGGAAGAGATAATGTAATTCTAAGACAATATTTAACATTGTGGGACAAGGCATAAACTCAATATGTTTTCAGGCAGAATAGAAAAAGATATGTGTCTTATCTCATTAATCACAATAAGAATGAGGGGTGGGGCAGATACCCAGGCCAGTGCTGTTCCCTTCAAGTTAATCTGTCTTAATACTAGGCCCTAGATAAAAAGAATGCCCATGCTGTTGTTCTGCTTGTTCAGTGGCAATTTACATTGGGGGAGCTCAAAATTTATGAAGTAACAAGAACCTCTCAGTAATAAAAACTTGAGTGATCTGTGCTGTGTTTGGAGGTAACTTCTACTGCAAACACTCTCTGGGGATGAAACTTCAAAAGAAGGATTTCAAGGTAGATATTTATAAAACTGATCTGTTCACAAGTACTTATTGGGTTCATTCATCCACTCATTCAAATTTTTACTGGGCGCTGACTGTTGCAGGAGGCTCTGTTGGGGTTTGGAGCTGCCAAGGAAACCAGATATGTTCTGTACCCTGGAGGGAATCCCATTAGTGGAGATGTGACTCATAGCCAGTAATGAGAGTGCCCCATGGACTGTAAGCTCTGGTGTATACCAGTGCCTATCCCAGAGCCTGGTACAGAAAAGCTCATTAAAAATCAGTTAAGTGACAAGTGTTTGTCAGCAGATGAATGGAATAAATGTGGTACATACATGTGACGGAATATTATTCTGCCTTAAAAAGGAAGGAAATTCTGACACATGCTACAACTTAGACAAACCTTGAAGGTAGTATGCTAAGTGAAATAAGCCAATCACAAAGTACCAATACTGTATGAGTCCGCTCTATGAGAAACCTAGAGGGGTCAAGTTCACAAAGAAAGTAGAACGGTGGTTGTCAGAGGCTAGAGGTAGAAGAGAATGGGGAGTTATTGTTTAACAGGTATAGAGTTACAGTTTTTCACGATGAAAAACGTTCTGGAGACAGATGGTAGTGATGGTTGTAGATCAAAGTGAATGTGCTTAATGCCAGTGAACTATACACCAAAAAAAAATGGTTATGATGCTAAATTTTATGTTATGTATATTTTACCACAGAAAAAAACAACAAAAATTTTTAAAGAGCTATTAGGAAGTCCAGAGAGAGCTTGAGGCTGGAGATGCAATGAATGGAGTAGAGAAGATGCAATGAATGGAGTGGTCCCACAGAGAAGGGACCACTGGGAGGACATGTGCTCTCCCAGGGAAACGGGAAGATGAGGGCATAGACTTGTGCTGAGGACACTCCAAGGGGACAAGGAAAGTGTGGTCAGAACTTGCAGGAGCAGCAGACCAGTTAGGGACATGGAAGTAAAGGGTCAGAAGGTTCCAAGGAGATCCTTCTAGAGCATGAAAGCAGTTGATCAAAGCCTTTGCATTTGACAAGTAGGAAGTAACAGGTAACCCCTAGCAGAGAATTGTGAGTGTGGCAGTGAGGCTGCAGAAGGTTATATACCAACTGAATAGAGAGTAAGACATTGAAGTTTGATAGTAAAGGAAGGATAATGATGACAGAAACTTGAAGGAATCAGTGAACGGAAGAGAAGAAAGACTTATCAAGGGACAAAGGGATTGGAAGAAAAGGAGAGATGTTCTGGAAGAATATGGAATGGTTGGGAAGGATGCATTGGGAGATTCCTTCTCCCTTTGAAATAAAGGGCAGGAGATTGAGGCAGTATCAGGAAGAAATACAGTGGAGAAGAGGGAGCTGAAGGGCTCCTGTCTTCTCAGGGAGGCAGGAAGCAAGACGGAGTGCTGATAGAGGGAGCATGGGAGTCTGGGGAAGGGATTACAGGGAATGTGGACAGGCGTGAAATGGACAAGAGTAAAGCATTGGATCCAGCTGAGATCAGAGCCCCTGTGCGTGAGGGTGCGGGGACCCGTGGGCCCTGAGATGCAGCAATGCTTGGCTCCTGGCAGCCTGAAGGAAGAGATCACATGGAACATTTCCCAGCTGGTTAGAGAGTCAGCAGCAAGCCAGAGAGACATGCCTCCCAGGATGGGCAAGACCACGGATAAAACCAATATCCAGGAAGCCCAGGCTAGATAGTAAGGAACGTGGGGTCCAGAGGCGCTAGGAGGGTGTGAAATTGGGGACTAGAGTTCATGATGAGGGTGAGGAGACGATTCTGGAAGAAAGAAAAGGAACTTTGGCATCTGAAATTGTGGTCCAGGAGCAGCTGTGTGAGGACAGGGTCCAGGTGAGTGGTGCTGACAAGGAGCAGTCACCATCCAAGTTAAGTCCAGGAACTGTGAGGTCCAAATATTTGCGGAATGTTGAAATGTCCCCAGGGATAGTGATAGGATGACAATGTTAGATGAATAAGAAAACCAACTGCTGAAGAGGGAAGATGGTGTGAAGAAGACGGTGTACTTGGCTGCTAGGACAAAAGGAGGAAGACCTTGCTGAAATACAGTGATGCCACTCTGGGGGATGGGACCTGAGGGCACCAGAAGACCCAGTCAGTAGTCAGGCGGAATGGGCTGGGGGCAGGAATCGACTTCCACTGAAGAGGGTTCACTGTGGGAAAAGCTGAGACCACCCAAGGAGGGAGGGCTGGAAGGTAAAAGCACTGGAGTTAGGAATTTTACAGCTCAAGCAATAATTGTTAATAAGCTGGATGAAGAGTCAGGCTAGAGGGGTGGGAGGGGATCCCAGAGCGAGGAGTCAGGGAGATGTGTGGTGAGGAAAGCATTCAACTCCAAGTGTCTGTGAAACTAGTGAGCACTCAACCGGACAAAGACCCCCGGGAAGGAGGTCCAGAGCGGGACTCGAGTGTTGGACTCTTACATCCCACAAAACCGGGATGACAAGCATGTCTTGGGACTGGAGGATTCCTGCTTCTAATGTGCAGACCTGCCAGTCAGGACATCAGGGTTCTTATTCCTGCTGCCACTGGCCACCTTTTTAAGTAATAAGCCTTCTTTTTTTTTTTTTTTGGAAGGTGGGGGAGTTACTCTGAGTCTTGGACTCCTTTTCTGCAAAACAGTGTTTGGAATAGGTGATCTTCCAGCTTTGAAACGCAGTGATGCTGTGAATCTGTGTCCTTGGTTTCTTCATGCCACCATTTCTGACTGTTCACTTATAATGATGATCCAACTCCACACTTTCTCCACTGGTGGGAGGGATAGACAATCATTAGGAAAAAGTGGAAACCCTTGGCTGAATAATAATGTCATTACACACCTAATCTGGGCAGCTGCTAGCACAAACAGCTCCTTGCAAATTAGAAACAGCCCCCCAGCCCTTGGCAGACAAATGAGCGAAAGGCTAAGGCTTGGCAAGTGAAGTCGGGCTGCTTTGGGGTCCCCTCCTCCCTCAGCAGGGCACTTGAGCGCAGTCCCCAGCCTGCACAACTGCGACCCTGATTTCCATCCTCATGACAACCGAGGTGTCATTGAGGGCAAGTCAGCACTCCCATTTTACAGATGAAGAAATCAGAAACCAGGAAGCTTCAGTAATTTCCCCTACATCTTGTCACCCTCCACACACATACTCCGACTCTACATGTTTTAGATTCCTGAAAAGGGCCATTTTTCAAAACTCTTCTGTTTTTAGCATATTTTATATCAATGAGTATTTCCTTGCCTAAATAACTTAAAACTTAGTGGAGGATATCTCCTGCTTCCCCCCCAACCGAGTCACCAGGCCTCCCATTCCATTTTCCAAACCATATTTGGACATTAATCACATCACCCACAGTCAAAATGCCATCTAATCTGGAAGGAATATGGCTGCAATATTAGGAGAGCCAAGAATAAATACTGAAACCAATAACTCTTTTATCATCCTCTCACCTCCCATATGCGCTTACTAAAATACATTTGGCCAAATGAGAAGACGGGAAAGAGAAATGAATCCTAAAGAAGTTAATAGTAATGGCATAAAGAAATTGTATTTGACTTATACTATTATTATTACTTATTATAAGTGATAGAATTGTAAAGATATCAGGCGCTCTCAATTAGTTTTGTGTATTTTGGACTTAAGAAGAGAGAAAAAAATTTAATTTACTTTCTGGACCAGGAGAGTAATAATCATTTTATGACAACATATATTCATTTTTTTATCCTCAGATGAAAAAAGTGACCAGGGACTAGTTATAACAAATGATCATGCTTTATTTGTCAAGGCACCCTACTTGTCAAGGCGACTGAAACAATATGGTTTATGGAGCTCCCATGAGAGCAGAGTATTGAACCTAAATGGAAGAAAAAGATTCTGTCTTCAAGGGATTTGCCTTCTTGCTGGGAATACAGGGCCTAGACACATAAAAGAATTATAATTAGTTTTACAAAGACATACAAATCACTGCCAAGTGCTGATTAGTTGTGAGCAACAGAGCGTGGGTCTGTGCAAAGCTTATAGAGAAGAGGGCCCTGAATGAGCCGAGGTCAGTGAGGACATGCATAGAGCCCAGGTCACCCTGGGTAACAAGCACAAAGTCTAATACAGACCTAGGCTTTGTTCATATCTGATCAATTTTCAGAGCATAGGGTGGTGGCAATGTGGGTGCCAGGTATTGCTAATGGAGGGAAGGTATGCTGAGCTGTGGACAACATTCCCAGAGCTCTGGTGGAAATTTTCTGTTCCCCTGTAACAACAATCATTATCATTCCAGACACCACAGATTCATCATTCTGAAATCCTTACAATCACTATCCTATGCAGGATGGTAGGTGGGTGTCAGCCAATACGCCAGCCCCAAATGCTTGGTAGTAGTTGCCTGGGACAGTGTGTGAGTGGCATTCGGGCTCGGTGAGAAAGGGAGAACTGATGGGTTACTGGAGTCTGCCGTGGGCAGAGAATGATGTGGTACCCATGGCAAATATTTGCCATCTCCATTCTAAGAGATGCCCATTGATTAGATTAGGAAACCAGGGTTAAGTTAAATAACTTTCATAAACTCATATACTTGCTTTTTGTGAAGCTAGGAAAGGGTCATATTAGAAAAATGCATCCCTTTCTCAAGACATTTTACTTTCATCTGTTGTAAAATTGTCATAGTGTAACAATTTTAACAGAGCAAACCACTCTACTACCATCTTCTGGAAAATTATCATAAAAAAACATAAAGGTCTATAGCATCTATGATGTGAATGCCTTAGATGTGGCATCCTTGTACAGGACACAGACTGCACAGCTGTATACGGTGACTCTGAACCAGCATTTGACTCGAGGTGGTCCGTATTGGTTCCATTACCCCATGCTGCCTTAACAAAAAAGTGAAGCAGTTGTAGCGGAAAGGCAGTAAGTTTTTAGAGGGCCTTAAAATTTTACCTAAAGAGCTTGGATCTGATGTAATAGGTAATGTGCAAAAGGGCTGTTTATATGCATATGCTCTCCTTAAATCAGACATTTACAGGTTAAGTACCTATAATGTTTTGCATTTTGTGAAGCATGTTACTCTTTAAATAAGTTGTTTCATTTGATCTCTACCTTCGGAACTACAGTAGATTCCTGAGCAAGGAATCATCATCAGTTGGGGGTGGGGGGAGGCAGGCAGGGGTGGGGATCTCAAAACAGGAGTTATATAAAGCTTCCCTCTTTTAAAAAAGTTGTGAGGTTGTGCTCCTTTCCTCAGTTAGGTTTGGAATCTCTTAACTGAAACTAAAATGTGCATTTCATAACTGAATTTATCAGCATCTCGAGTAGACTTGCTAAATCATAGCTCCATTCATTGCATGTGCCAGCATAATTAATTACACTGTGAATCCTCCTGACAGCATTTTCCAGGGACTGAGGATTCGAAAAAAAAGACTAAACATGAGAAAACAGGAAAATCTGGGTCAACTTTCTATATATTCACCATTGGCTTTTTCCATTTGAGTCCTGGCTTTCTGTAGTTGAGTGACCTTGAGTGAGTCACCTCCTAAATTTCCTCCTCTATGAAAATGAGAAGGTGGGAATAGATGATCTTTATCATTCAAGGTGGCAGAAGGACAGAGATGGTATATTCAATTAGGTAATTTAAGGTGAGTTTAAGAAAGATTATGAAGGTGTGGGCAGGGTAAGGAAACCAGCAGGGATAGAGCAGCCCATGCCAGTAACCACGGGCTATTGCTGCCCCAGTCCTGATGGGAAAGGAGAGCAGAGTTACTAGAATCCAGAGGGGAGGAGTTGTGGAGAGAAGGCTGCCTGAGAAGGGCAGTGACATTTGCTGAGGGACAGACTGTGACATGCCACAGCAAAGGCAGTAGAGAAATGAATTCTCCAGTGCCACTCTCCTTCCTCCCTCCTTTTCATCTCCTGTGATGCTCCCTGTTGGCCAAACCCAACTGGAAGACAGATGGCAAGGGGGCTGGGGATATACTCTATGCAGCTCACCCTCCTGCAGCACAGAGCAGGGATGAAAAGGGCAGAGAGGGGATCTGGGTAGGCAGGAGTTGCCCAGCACATGCCCTAAGTCCATCCAGTATGAACATACTTAGTGTACACTAAACACCCAGTCCTCTTAAGCATGCCAACTGGAAATGTGTTAGAAGAATTTTTTTTTTTTTGAGTAGGGAATGTGCTAGCAACTTAGGGGAACATGGTATGAAGCATGGAGTCTGCCATAGTAAGTGAGCAGAATCCATTTACAGAATGAACTAAATACAGGAAAGAAAGGAAATAGCTCCAACTGAGGTCTAACAGCAAACAACTGTGACTCTCTATAATACACAAACACACACACACACACACACACACAAGTACATGCATAGACAGTCTTCAAAAAGCTTTAAGCTTCTCACAATAGCATGGAATTTACTAGCCAGTGAGTCAATCCTGAGATTCTAATATTGAGACAAATTTCTTGAGGCACCTGAAAGGTCTGTTGTAATGCTGTGTCACAAGGCTGAGCAGACCTGGGATTTTAGGTCAGGGAAAGACTTGAGGGAGCAGCTAATCCAGCCTCTCCCTTTCTGTTCCAGGGTGGGTCCAGTGAGCTGCAGAAGGGCCTGACTATCAGATACCCACCTGGATGGGCAGAGCTTGTGTTGGAGCCATGCCTCGCCCCCATTTCCCCACTAGCCCCCTTTAGGACTCAGTGCCTCACTCCAGTGTGGCAGCCCTGTGAGTGTGGATAAGGCTGCTGGTTGAAAAACCTTAAGATGTTAAAAGATTTAAAAGCCCCAAACTTTGTCAGCCTTTGAAACACCCTCTGTTTTGGCAGGCTCTCTGCAGTGTTAGCTTTCCCCTCTCATCAAGATTTTCCCATAGCTTCTGCCCAGGTTGTTTTAACTGCAGTCTCTCCACTGTTAAAGGAGCCCCTGCAGTGATCTAATACGAGATCTGAAGACCTTAAAGTCTTGGGCTGGTCTTGATACTAATATTACTGCAAATAATAATAATAACCTGACATTTATTCAGCACTTCCTGAGTGCCAGGCTCTAATCCAGACAATTTCACTTTCCTTACCTCAGCTAACCCTCCCCGAACCACTCGAGTTGGGGATTCTGCTTCTTACTGCTCACATGAAGACACTGGGACAGTCTCTCCAGACACAGAGCACCCTGCTGGTGGGTCCGTGACAAGTTAGCAGGAGACTCAGTGTCTCTCTGTACTCATCCCACTGTCTCCCCTCTGCTCTGCCAGAATCAAAGACCTTCAAGGGAAGAAAGAACCTGCTACTTCACTGTGTTTGGGGACATTTTATCCTGGCAATGATGGCCTTGTAAAGAGGGGTTCTGTGGGCTACCTCCCTGACCAATCCCCAAGGGCTCCTGCAGGGAACCTCTGAGGGAGCCTTGCTCAGCCTCTTCACCACGGGCACACGCCAGACCTGGGTGCAGGAAGATGGGGAGCTAACATTTACTGAGGGCCTACTCTGTGCTTTGTGCTTCAAATAGGCCACATGACTTAATCCCCCCAACCTTGTGTAGTAGAAGTTATCATTCCCTTTGTACAGATGAGGAATGGTACTGATTTACCGAAGGAGTAAAAAGTGAAGTCAGTTCTGTTTTGAAAGCTAATATTCTTTTCACTACACACTGCTCCTTCAGACGATAAAAGAAAGAAGGGAAGACAGGAAAGCTTCAGAGATCATCTTGACCAACCTCTTACTGATGCAGGGACTTCCTAGAAAACATCCTGTCTGGGACCATACTGCCCCTTCAAGGCAGTTCATTCTGTTATGGGACAACTGGGGAAAACATTCTCTGATAAAATATGCCTTTGGCCTGGGCTGACTTGAAGGACAGAATTTTAGAATGAGGGGAGACCAGGACCTGGACCAGAGGACTCCTCAAGGCAACTGGAAATGCCACAATCTCAGGAGAGAGCTACGCAGGTGGAGCCATTTGGAAATCTGCTCAGCCAGTTTTCCAGGCTTCATCCCAGTGTTGGATAAAAACCTCCAATAGGACAGGGCAGAGGACAGAGAGACAGTAATCCACGCTCCTTTTGCTGCTGAAGCTCAAGTAACCGTAAATCCACGTAATACTGTTATCAACTAATCCACATCTATCTTATTACTTGAAAGGATAGCAGAAGAGATTTCATCAAAAGCTGAAATGAGATGCATGTTCTCTACTGCATTATTCCCCAACCTGTGCCAAGCCTATCAGAAGTGAAAGAGCTTGGTTTGCATGCCTGATTCTGAACTTATCCTTGGTAGCTTTTTAGTGATCCCTGCGTTCACTGCATCCACTGCGTTCACCAGATGCTCCCAAATGATCTGGTTAGAAATCTGTTTTAAAATTTGGCCAAGGATTTATGCCAATATTACCACTATGAAGTTGATTTTTTAAATTCAGAACACTTCCCTACATCTAATCTGCAATAGGCATCTGTGTAACCAAGATAGCCTTGAGTTACTTCCATGGCTTAGACAACCACACCCTAGATGTTACATGCAACCTCAAAAATACCTCTGAGAAACTTTATGAACAGAAGGCAGTTCCCCATCTGTACTCTTGGTTTCATTCTTATCAGGAAGAACCACTGGACCAAAGTGAAGTCATCAAAGCTATTGCTAAGTGCCAGGCAGTGGAGAAGCCAGAACTGAATAGGGCCCAGTCCAGTTCAATACAGAGCCTCACCCTGAAACCCTGATTCTTTCTTACCATTCCTAATGCCTTTTGCCCACTCTATTTTAAGCAACTCTGACCTGACTCACCAAGGGCTTGCATAGTTGTCTCTTCTCTCCTCAAGGGCAGGGACTGTGTTTTATTTCTTCACGCATCCCTGTTGGTGAGCTTCAAGTCTTCCAGGGAAAAAACACCCAATAGACACTTGTAACAATGATAACAGTGTGGCCGATGGGTTGCAGAAAGAAGACACAGCCTAAATTTAAATTAATTTCTGATTCAGAAGGAAGGGGTTACAAAACATTAAGTAGCGTGTTGCCGATTAATATGATTGAGTATTAAAACAGACCCTGTGATACTGTAATTTGGAATGGTAACAATGCTGTATACTTCCAGTCAGGCCAAGGGTGATATTTTCATGATTAGCTTTTGATTAATCCTACTAGATTGATATTACATTTATAATCTATATATTTGCTCTTAAGGGTTTAATTGTTTGTGCAATTTATAAGCGTTAGAATTGCTGTTATGTAAATGAATTTTCAGCATCCAGTTCACCTTTAAGGTAATTAAATTAAGTGCGCTTAGTTAAGAACATTAGGCAACTATGAAAAGCCCCTGAGAAAAAATTGGTTTGCTAAGATGAGAAGGCAGCCTATTCTGTTTCTTTTCCCTCATTTTGTATCTCTTCCAGATCCTGGGTCCTTCATATCCCCTCTCTGTCTCCTCTCCTGCTGGTTCCAACTAATTTGTCAGTTAAAGAAGGACACATGTTGAGTGAAAGTAACAACCTGTTTCATAAACAAGCTCAGCTGCTTTCAAGAGAAACCAGAGGGACTCATGTTCCTTGCTGAGATGCTCTTCTCCTCAGTTTGCTGAATTGTTTTCCAATTTTGATGGAATAATGTTGCTCACGATCTGTGTATTCAACATGAATTTTAGAATCAAGGCTCAGCTGTCAGGTCTAGCTGATTAGGGAAATGAACTTACCTTTTCTTGCCTCCTGGGTAAATAAGGAGAAATGGCCCATTTTAATAGTAGCATAGGGTGGATGGGGAGTAGAAACAGCATGGAATTTTGAGGCCGGCTTGGCTTTCATTCAGTCCAGTTCAGTTCATTCATTCATTCAGCAAATACTTATTGAGCACATATGATAGGCCCAGCCCTATTCTGGGCACTGGGGAGAAATGAGTGGATGAAACAGGAAAACCTCATTTCACAGGGGCTTCAAACCTGCACTCCATATCTTACTAGTTGTGTAAGATATTGGATATATTTCTTTGATCCTCTGAACCTCAATTTCCTCATCCATAAAATGGGAATATTAAGAATAAGATTGTTCAAAAGATAAAATAAGGTGGTGTTTATTAAATACTTTTATCAGAGTTTGGTAATCCCACGTCCGTGGATCCATAGAGAACTGTGGATAGAATTATTGAAAGGCCTATGAACTTGGAGGGGAAAAAAATTACATCTTTATTTTTAGTACTTGTGACAGAAATTTAGCATTTTTGCAATTGTGAATGTAGGAAGTAAATCTGCGACGACTGTAGTAGTCATATGTGTGATTTTGTCACAAATACAAATCTCATTGCAGCTGTTGCAGACATCATGAAATACTGTTTAAGCTCATCACTACTCAAATTGACAGATGTTATTAGATCTGCCATGAAATAGTTATTAAATGTGTTAATAAAGAAGCAAACAGATTACTACATCAGAAGTTTTTTATATATTGGTAATGATATTTCAGTATAATTGGTTTCCTTTGTAGTTGTATGTATTTCACTTTGTGTATTTGAAAACATTATTCTAAGAAGGGGTTCATAGGCTTCACCAGACTGTCGAAGGGGTCCATGACACACACACAAAAGGAAGAACATCTGACTTAGGTGTTGTCTACTACAGTGGTTCTCAAACTTGAACTGTTTCGAAATTACCTAAAGGCTTTGTTAAAACACAAACTACTGTCTCTTACCCCCCAGGTTTCTAACCCAATAGGCCTGAGGCAAGTCCTGATAATTTGCATTTCTCTCAAGTTCTCAGGTGAGGCTGATGGTCCAGATCCAGGGACCACACTTTGAGAACCCTCGTCTAGTATATAATAAGTATTAAATGTTTCTTCCCCACATTGACCTGGCACATGGACACTTTCAGGGCACTGGAGTTCTAGCAAATGATCCAGACTAACACATGAATACACCATCTGACTCTGCTAGCCAGGCCATGCTGAGATGTTTTTGTTTTTTCCTCCTTTTTCAGTTTTATTATGTAGAATTATTACAGTTCAACTGCACATACACATTATATTGCATGTAAATACACATACAGTGTGCTGCACATTTTTTTAGTTTATATGTATGTACTAATGATTGTTTCCAAGAACAGATTAGATCCTCAGCTTTTTAAACTTACATAGTTATCAAAGGAATAAAGCCAACTACAAAATAAGAATCAGCAGAATGTGGTAATCCAATCATAAAGGAAAATCAAATGTGCTTACACATATTCAAGAAGTCAAAATAATAGCTAGTTCATTTGTGTCATTATTGTTATTTTTTTTAGATTCCTCATATAAATGGTGTCATATGGCACTTTTCTTCCTCTTTCTGGCCAACTTCACTTAGAATGACAATCTTCAGGTCCATCCATGTTGCTGCAAATGGCATTATTTTATTCTTTTTTATGCAGGCCATGCTGAGTTTTAGCCCCTCCTCTGCCCATGGCCAAGGTCTTGTGACACTACTGATTATAAGCTCAGCCCCTCCCTTACCTCTGGCCCCAATTCTGTTTTAGGAAGGGGCAATTTAAGAAGTACTGAACATTCTAGGATTCAGCTCTGTTCCCTTATCCTTAGGGATGATACCTGGCTTCTGCTTTATTCTGTGGTACATGAGTCCTTGAGTCATGCCCTTGTCCCTTTAGACAAGTACCTGCCCTCATGCTAAGGTGTGGAGTCCTAGCGTGGATGTAGTGCAATGACCAAGTCCCTGTTACCTGTAGAATCCCCACCTTCCAGATTTTATGAGCTTTGCCTGCTGTTGGTCTTCTTTATGACATGTTTCTCTCTTCTGTGATGTCACTTGCCTGACCAGCTGTATCTGTTGCCATGTCCTTCTGATACCAGATCCTGGGCCTTTCCCTGGCTCAGCACCTGAGACAGCTCCCCATTTTGGAATGAGTTTCTGAGGTCCAGATTCTGCCTGCTTCAGTTAATCCATCATTCTGGAGTCCATAGTGACATACCCCATCATGCGCCAGATAACACATTTGTCATGGTTTGTGATTTGGGGTAGGATCATGCCCCAAATATTAATCTAACATCTTTAGAACTGCTTATACTTGTAGAATATTTAGCTCAATTAATCATTTATTGAGCATCTATTAAGTACTAGGCATCATGCCAAACCTTAGGGATAGAAAAGTGAAAAACTAAGATCCAGACCTTGTTTTAAGAAATGCTCAGACTAATAGGAGATGTAAACATATAAATAAATAATTGTGGTCTTTTTTTGTATCCCTTGCATATTCATTTGCATGGTTATGCTCTAGTTAATAGTTCTTCTCAAATTCTTCTTTAACTGGAGTTTCATTTTGTTTCTTAATCCTGAAGATGATCAGTTGTGAGTTCTCCTTTGGCAAGCTTTTAGTCCTTTGTTTTCTTCTCAGAGCTTGTAGCTCCATTCACTACCCCAGTGATCCCAGTGATCGTTGGTGTTGGGTTGGCTGATAAAGTGACATCCCTCTTCTTTGCTTCATGAAACCAAAGTCATGGTCTTGGACAAAGACAACAGCTTTCCCAGGTGGAGGAGGACAAGGTTGTGATCAAAAGTGTGCAAGTAAGCACTTTTGTGCTAAATCTATCTGATATTCCCACTTCCAATGCCCTCATCTCCCTTTGAAGAAACACTATGGTTATGGGGCTCCACTAGGTCTTAACAATTTGATGTTCTCCCATAGACCATCATTACAAAGTGAGAGGTGGAGATCATGAGTAAATTATGAAGAAAATAATATTAGATGTCATTTATTTCCCATTCTTTGCTTTTTCAACCAACCTCAGTATAATGTGTGAATTATGGCCATGAAGGCTGTCTGGATTCTTACCAATATTGTCTGGCCTAAACCAACTCTACAGCTCCAATGGGATCAGTCATGCTGGGGGAACTACTTGTCTTACCCTGAACTACTGCTGCTCTACTCCAGTGCTGCTGTGATTAATTAGACCTTTAGGAGAGCTAGTGAGTCACCAGTGTTTGAGTATCAGTTTGAGGGGTTAGAGAGTGACCTCAGTATTCTGCTGAATACAACAGTGTGATGAAACACAACTTATGTAATAGGAAGTAGGCACTGGGTAGATCATGGTACATATTATTAAGGAATAAATAACAGAAACTTGTCAGTTGCCTGGAAAGCAGCTTGCAAAAGTAAGAGAATGCAAATAGTTTAATCATTTACATAGGCATATATTAATAGCATCTGTTTTTGTCCAGAGAACTGTCCTAGAACTGCATGTGAGATGATCCCTGCTGCTATGAAGTCAAGTCTAAGTAGGGCAGACAGAATGTTGGAGGCTGTTGGGTGTATGTGTGCTTGCATGTGTGTATAACTATTATGGAGGAATCCAACAGAAACAGAAATGACAATCCAAGAAAATATGCTGAGCGGAGAAGACCAAAATAACTCCAACCACACTGGGCCTCTCTTGCTGTTAAATATAGGCTGAGATCCAAACAAGCAGAGGGTAGTGTGCAGGCTGCAGGGAGAAGGGCAGACACATAAGCTGAGAGTGCTGGCTCTGACCCTGTCTATGACCCTGATTCTGTCTCAGTAAAATAACAATTAGAACAGTAAATGGGCAGGACTTCTAATGAAATAATCTTGTTTGTTTGTTTTTCTTTAATTGAAGTATAGTTGATTCTGGTATATAGCCAAGTGATTCAGTTATACGTATATATTCTTTTTCATGATAGACTATTACAAGCTATTGATTATAGTTCCCTGTACTACACGGTGGGACCATGTTGTTTATCTATTTTATATATAGTAGTTTGTATCTACTCACTTAACCTCTTTGAGGCTGTTTCCTAATCTGTAAAATGGCATTAATGGTAAATGATTCAGGAGATGAAAAGAAATTTACTCAATGCCTACAATGTACTGGTCACCTTACTAGGTATCAAATATTATTTCATTAGCAGATACAAACCAATGAAAGGACATAGAGTTCTTTCTTCAACTGATGTTAGTGTTCAGAAATAGCACAGTCCTAATCAGGTACAACCACCTGTCCTCAAAATCCAAGCTGGGACTTGGAAATACAGTGCCACCCTATTATCTACCCTAAATCCTATTCCTCCAGCTTCAGATTCAGTCAGAGCCACAGACAACTGTCTAGGGGTTCAGCAGTTCCCTCCCACACAGCTCTCCCACCTCATGCTCAGTTACTGCCTGAGACACAGCGGAGAGCTGGTAGGAAGCGTCCTTTCAAGCTCTCCTACATGCTACTCTGTTTATTTCAGTCCCTTTTGGGCCATAATCTCAAACTGGCAATCTTTAGAAATTCAATTTTTGTCTACTTTTTTGATGGCTCCAAAGTTCAGAAGGTTAGAGTATTGCTTTTTAATTAATTCTACTTTCCAGAAGCTCGAAATGCATAGTCCTGCTAACAGTGGTCCCCTCTAACTCTACTGGAAAATGAATATGGACCTGGTAGTTGGCACTGTTTCTGGTCATTATTATTCTCTTAAGACTTCACTCTAGAAAAACTTGCATTTTTGAAATTGCTGTCATTTAATTCCATAGGCAGTGATTTAAGCTTTCATTTTTTTCCATTAAATGAAAATTAAATTAAGCTCATTATTGTATTAGACAGGCATTGATTGTACTCACTTTGGTTTTAATTAAATGCTACTATTCATTATTTCCTCCTGTGTAGTGCTTTTAATTTTCTTTGGTATATAATTTGAGGTAACAACAATATCAGTAAATTACCCCTTACAAATAATATTCAAAGAGAAAGACATACAAAACACACTGTGAAAGCAATTTGAAGGTATTTGATTATTGTTTTTAATTTACGGGTAGGATGTTTATCAGGGGATATTTTCCCATGTTGCTCCTTTGTGATAAAGTAGGGTATGCCCATATCTCTCTTAAGCAGCTCTGACTTTTGCAGTTAATGGCTGACTTCAAGACATCATTGATCTTAAAAATGTGCTGACTTTATGTGCAACACTGAAGTTATGGTCCAGGGGGTAGATGTTTGAATTTAAGTCTAAGAACATTATCAGAAAGGTTCAGAAAAATGTCCAGAGAAGCTTATTTAGTTTTTTCTATAACATTTGTGAAGCACTCATTTCATGCTAGACAGTCTCTTGGGTCCTGGAAATGCATGGAATGATAGAGGACCACAGACCTTGTCCTTATGGTACTTGTATCCTAAAGGGTAGGAGATAACATAATATATACTGACTGCAACCCGCCAAGAAAACAGGATTCCCATTAACCTGCTGACAAGATCACGTATTTTGCACTCGTCTCCTCTAAATATATCAGAATGATAGGTATGGAGTGGCGTAACTGAGCTCAGAAGTGTAGACACCTTCTCTCAAATCCAGAACAGAAGTGGAAAATAGCGAATAGATCAAGCTGCAGGACTGAAGGACTCTGAGAGAAACAGTCCATTCAGCTAGGAATTGGCCCCTATCTGTAGGGGTCACAGTAGTTCTAAGGGTGACCACCAAGATGAGAGCTCAGTGGCCAGTGCTGGCAGCCAGGGTTGACATGGGATAAACTCCCCAGTTACATAAGAAGCCTACAGAGTGCCACCAAGGCTAGTATTTGAAGCAAGCCACAGTCCTATGGACAATATCTTGTGACCTGAAACTGAACCAAACTGCCAATGATTGTACCTGGTTCTGGCCTTGAGGAGCTGTAAACAAGTGCAACATAGGCAACTACACAGGGAGGAGTCAGCCTGGCTGGGAAGAGGAGGACATGTAAACAAATAAATAATTCACAATGAGCCTAGCCTTCAAGAACAAAAATTCTAAAATGTAAAAACATGCCAAGAAGAAAGCCTAAAATCAATGGTCAGGATATGAATGCTCTTCAGATTAAAAGAAGTTAACGTTACCAGTCTGAATAGCTAAAATGGATACATTTAGTAGTCAAGTAGATACATGAGGGAAAACTTCTGTTTAAAAAGTTAGGAAACAAAAGTAGGCTGACATGAAATGAGGCCAGGGAGATATGAAAAAGAACCAGTTATAAATATTAGAAATAAAAAAGAGAGTCATTAAAAATAAAATAAATTTTAAGTAAAATTTAGCAGCTCAGTAGATGAGATGAACTCTGGAATGGTCTTGTTCAAATGGAAAATTAGTGGAGTTTATGATTATAATCAAGGATTCACCCAGAACACAGCAGAGAGGGACAAAGAGATTTTCTCAGTTTTTGAAAAGCAGTTCAATACATGGAAGAAAGAGGATCTTACATAGTCAAACAAGGTGTCAAAAGAGAGTAGAAGGGATAAAGGAGAATCAGTACTTGGGAAAATAATGTGAGAATTTTCCAGAAATGAAGACAGGCAGAATTATTTAGATAAAAAGTTCATTCTGAGTATGCAGCAGAACTAGGCTATATATATATATAAAATATAATTTGTATATACATGTTATATATATATATTCCTAAACAAATTATAGTCGAACTTCAGATTATTAAGGATAATAATGAAAAAAAACTTAAAAACTAGTAGAATATTTTTAATTGAGGTATAATTGACATATTACATTAGTTTCAGGTATATAACATAATGATTCAATATTTTATGCATTACTCAAGTAGAATATTTTTTAAGGGGACTACCTATAATCAGAACATCAAGCTTCTCATTAGCAACAAAAGATATAAGAAAACAGTAGACTAATAGTATCTTTGAATTGCTGAATGAAAGTTATCAACCTAGAATTTTAAAGGCATGTAAAGTATCATTAAGGAATAATGTCAAAATTAAGACATTTTCAGAATTAGAAAGACTAAGAGAGATTACAATCCATAAATTCTCATGAAAAGAATATTAAAGGATGTATTTCATCAAAAAGGAAAATAAATCTGGAAGGAAAGTATGGGATAGATGGAACTATAGCACAGAAATGATTAATATATGTTGGTAGATTATAAAGCATTATAATTAATCATTGATTATAAGAAATAATTTAGTATATTTTAGTATATTTTCTAGAGAAAGTAAAACAAAATCGGAAGTGGTGTTCAGTGGGTACTTTAAGGATGCTAAATTCCATGTTCTTTTGCAGAGAAGGATAGAGACACTGAAAAAAATTAAATTTAGGTTTTCTTAAAAATAAATTACAGTTAAGTATGTATGTAAAAGTTTGACTGTTTCAAAGAAAAAAAAGATAATCTATAGCTTCTAATTCAGGTGAGGATAAAGTGAATATAATATGCATAGCATATACTATACATGCTATGATATCATGTTGATCTAATAGAAGGTAAGGGGAAAAATAAAAGAAAATAATAAAATATCAAAAAGATAATGATGGTAGTTGGTAGAAATAGGTTAAATATATCAGTAATCATGTTCTCTGACCACAGTACAATTAAATTAAAAGTAATAATCATTATAAAATAGTTAAAAATAATACTAACATATGTTTGCAGTGTAACAATGTCCTCCTAAATAACTCATGGATTAAAGAGACAATCACAATGGAAATTACTAAATACTTTGAACTGAGAGACAAAAGAAGTACTAATGAAAACTTGTGAAATGCAGCAACAGTGAAGTTCGAGTACATTTTCCAAAAAAAAATTTGTAAAATTCAACTCAGCAAGCTACAAATATAAAAGCTAATAAAACTTAAAGAAAATATAAGAAAAAAGGTAGTAAAGACTGGTTAACAAAGCTGGTTCTCTGGGAAAAAACACCTAATAAACGAGACAAAAGAGAAAAAAGAAATCAAGCAATAGCTATAGATACAGTAGAACTTTTTAAAAAATGAATTCCATAAACAGTTTTATGTTAATTTGAAAACTTAGATGAAATGCATAATTTTCTGAAAACAGATAAATTGCCAACATCGACTCAAAAAGAAATAGAAACTTCAAATAAACTGATAACCATTAATGAGAAGGAATCAATAATCAAGCCCTTCTATACCCCACAAAAGACACATGATCCAGATGGTTTTAGGCAAGCTTTTCTAACCCCCCAGAAACAGATAATAAACCTTATCTTTTATAAACTATTTCAAAGAATAGGAAAAAAAAAGTAAAGCTACCTAACTCACTTAACATGGTCGGCAAACTCTTGATAACAAAACTGACAATAAAGGAACACTTTAGACCAATTTCATATAATATCATAGTCCTAACTAAAATATAAGCAATCAAATCCATCAGTGTATTCTAAAAGTATATATGACATAACCCATTATGATTGGTCCCAGGAATGCAAGGATAGATCAATAACAGAAAAGCTGTTACACAGACAAAGCCATTTTATCTGTCTATCTATCTACCTGTCTATAATTTAATTACCTACCTATGTAATAATAATATAAAAACATTAATGAAATAGAAAAACACCTAAGTCAAGATAGTGACTACATCTATGAAGAGAGGAAATAATAGGAGGACAGATAGAGGCACTTTAACTTAAAATAGATATTATTACATTAAACAAAATCTAAATCAAAATGGTGAAAAACTAATGATTTGATAAAGTAGAGTTGGGCATATGGGTGTTAAATTATTCTCTAAGGGTTTCTATATGTTAAAAATATTTCACATTTTAAAATAAAATATTACTTAGAAATCATCTGCCTTGAGGCTTCCTAAGCTTGGATGTGCATGTAAATCATCTGAGAATCGTAATAAAATGCAGATTCCCATTGGGTAGGTCTCTGGACTGGAGCCTGAGATTCTGCATTTCTGAGAAGTTCCCAGGCGATACTAATGGTAACAGTGCATGGACCACACTTTGAGTAGTGAGAGTTCATATGTTAAACATACATTAAATTGGTTGGGGAGCTTTAAAGAGAACCTGCTGCCTGTGCCTCAGCCCTAGAGATTCTGATTCACCTGCTCTGAGGTGGTGCCTAGACACTGGTACTTTTGGAAAGTTCCTCATATAATGCTAGTATGCAGACATCATTTAAAACCATTGGGCACAGCTCATTTTATAGCTAAGGAAACTAAGATTCAGGAGAGGCGGATACAAATTCGGGTTGTACAGCTTGCTGGCCACTAGGACCTACTCTTGCAATTCCTATTCCAATTCTCTTTCTAGGTGCAAAATTTTTACTTCAGTCTCTTCCAATATCCTGCCCTTCAGGTTTCCAGGGAGCCCGTTGCTCATTCACTCTTAGCCCAACAACTGTGTAGCCATAGCCTAGTGAAGTAGAATTGGGCAGATCCAAAGCATGGTTGTAAATCAAGTCAGGCTGCCATTGGCACTCTCCAGCCACCTCCCTCCCATCCTTTGCCCTTCCATGCACAAATGGAAACATTCTTGTGGAGGTTATTGCCATGGGTTTGAATAAATGACATTATGAAAGAAGAAAAAACTTTCTTCTCCAAAGATTTTCACTTTTTGGCTTTTTGTTGTTGTTGTAGTTACATGTTGGGCTTTGTTTTCTCTTGTCAGCACTCTCCTGCTTTCTCATCAGCTGAAGTATAAAACACTGCAGTCATTCTACTGCACCAGCACTCATTTACGTGCAAGGACCCATGAGATCCATGCATGGATCTCATGCTGAAGAAAGCCTTAGTACATGACCTCATGTCACGCCACTCACTTGGCACAGGTTTAAAATGTTAGGTAAATTTTCCCCAGCAGTTCCCAGTGTTCATTCTTCTCTTCTAGCCTTGACCTCGGTTCTTCTTTACTGATCCACTGTGATTTGATACATCCTCCCTCAGATGCAGGCATAGACATCTTTCTCCCTTAGTTCTCCTTGACCTTGAACAAGTGAGATTTATGCCTGTACCCTAAGTTCACCTTCAGATACAGAATCCTTGAACTGTATACTGTTAGAGTTTACAGAATAGAAAATCTTTCAGACCAATACTTTCCTTTTATAAAACCAAGGTGGTGGAATAACTTACTCCTCACTCATGGCATGCTGTCCAGTGGTATATCTCATTACTGACCAGCTGGATTCTACCCCTAGCAATCCTTTCCAGACCCAGAGAGAGCCTTTATGGTTCCAACACTAGTGGGGTTTTCATTTCTAATACTGGTTTCATACCAGGACTATCTCAGGGGAAAGAGGCAATGGCTGGTTAGAATTTGCCCAAGGGTTACACTAAAGGTTTATACTTTGTCCGTTTGAGATCTGTAGTCACAGGCAGAAAGGGAACAGCACAATTGACTTAATTAGGCTTTCTAACAAGCCCACTGCACTGACCATATTCTTTCATCTAAGGCAATAGGATGTGGGGCTATTAATTGCTTCCTTTGTGGGAAGAACCAAGGTTTAAGAGCCTTTGAAAATCAATCCACAAGTCATTCTGTTGCTGGATTTTAAATAGTACCTTGACCCTCTTTCCTGAATATAAAGTAACTACTGTATCAATTGTCCTTCCTTTTACTTATCACTTTTCTGGGCAGGAAAGCTGTGAACCATGTAAAAAGAAAAATGACAGCTGCAGAGAGGAGTCCCAGAAAACCATATTTAAGGTATACAAGGAAGAAAACTTTAGACTCAAAAACTATTAAAACTGAAAAGACCTTAGAGACACCATTGAATAAACTGGAGCCTAAAAAAGTAGCTTTGCCAAAGTCAGAGACTCTAGAAAGCTAAAGAAAGACAGGGACCTAGGATCTGGCAGACACAGAATAATCAGTCAAGGTGGGCCTTTTATTATGCAATGTGTGCTGATAAAATAGTACATGTAAGTTGATTTTTCATAAAATCAAATTATATGTGAAGTCTATTACTGGAGCTTGCAGTTAAGAGGAATCCAGTGATAAAGACTGGAAAACAATTTTTTTTCTTTTCCCCACTGCTCTTTTATTTTTAATCAGGGTTTGTCCACAGGGGAGTTGCTTAAAGCCCAATATATTGGCAGTTTAATGAGTTCTTATTGTTGAGTTTGTTTTCTTACTAAGATGAAAATGATGAAATGGTAGAATAGTTAAAGCAATGAACTACAGGTAAGGAACCAAAGTTCTAGTCCAGATCTACCACTAAGCAGTTACGTGGGCTTGGATGAGTCATTGAACCTTCATAGGCAGCTAGTTCCTCGTCAGCTGTTCTAGAATAATCTCTAAGGCCTGCCCTTCCCTAAATCTGGATCTGCTCCTCAGACACAGAAACATGGGCACCCGTTAGAGGAACACACCCAGATGCTATGTGCAGTGACTCAAAGGACCACATTTGGTCTCTTTCTCCTTGTTTAGGATCTCACACAAATGTGACCCTTGCTCCAGCAACAGCATCACCTGGGAGCTCATTAGAAATGCAGAATTTCAGGCATCACCCAGACTCGCCAAACCACAACCTGCATTTTAACAAGGTCTCTAGGAGATTCATAAGCACATTGAAAGCACTGGCTTAGGACACCTAGTCCAGCTTCCTAGATGATAGATGGCTTTTCTTGGAGCTTCCTCAGTGCCCCCTTTTGTATCCACCTGTGTGTTGATAGTGCCTATCAGGCTGTAGCCTGACCCAGCCAGCCCCGGTTCTGCTTCCCTTCCTGTGTCTGACTGGCCTCTCTTTTTGGCTGATGTGTAAAGTAAGTGGGTAGGTTGACTGACAACAGAAAGAAAAGTCAGCATGTCCCTGGGGCAGGGGGACAGTAAAAACAGAGACAAGATATATAAACAGGCATCCTGGGACCACTTAGTACAGAGATAAACAGTCCCACATGACGCAGCAAACTCTGAAAATACTTACAATATAAGTTCTGTCGATTTAAAGAGTTGTTAGACAGGTTTTTCCAGGTCAAAAATAAAAAGCACGGAAGACAAATAAATAAAAGGAAAATAAAGATATGAACAGGCAGTTCACAAAAGAGAAATAGAATGGTCAATAAAACTATGAAAAGATGCTCAACCTCAGGGAATTCAAATTAAAGCAATGAGATGCCATTTCACATCTCTCCAAAAGGCAAAAAATATATAACTTTTATTCTTTTTTAAAATAGTATTTTACTTTTAATTATGAAATGTTGAAGACATACAGAAAATAATATAACAAGTGTAATAAACATCCATGTAACCACTGCTTAGAATCAATAGGTATTAACATTTTGCCCTATTTACTTTTTTTTTTCTTTCCCCATTTTTTAATGACTAAAACTAAAGCTTCACTCCTTTCCCCCGTTATCTCCCCCCATCGCTCTCCTGAAGTCACTGGGTGTTCTTCCATGTGAGACTTGATACTCTTCCTATGTATGAATGTGGCCATGGTCAATGCGTGTTCTTGTTTCAGTCACACTACATATGTCTTTCGGAACTGGTGTTTCTTCACTCCACATTGTTTTGTGGATGTTTCTGTGTTGAAATATGTAGTTTATTCATTCTTTTAGAACTGCTTTTCCGCATTTAATTGAATGAATACAACATTGAGTCACAGGTTTAAGGAAATGAAAAAGAGAAAAAATAACAAATTTTGGTTCTGTGTCTAGTATATTTTAGGTCAAAGATTTCCATACCAGATTCTAAGAATCCTGTGCCCCTTTACTGGTCTAAACCTGTGACTTCCACCCTGAGATGAATGCTCTCCCCTGCATTTTCCTAACTTCTCGGAAGGTCACTGTCAGAGCAGAAGCACTCCTGCTTCTGGGTGGTGGCAGAAGGGCAGAGGACCAGCGACTTCAGGCCCGTGGGCAAGCTGCCTCGTGGCCCCATGTCTTACCCCGTGTTTTGGGTCTGCAGCCATGCCCATGACTGGAAAGGGCTCAGCTCCCTGCACCAAACAATACATGGAGAAAACGCAAATACTTTATCGCTACAATTTATCCTAAAGGAGATTTGCAAAGCCACATGCCTGAGATTTATGGTGTGACATCCAGAGATTTCATGCACTGTATTTCTCATTTATGGGCCTCAATTTAGTTAAGAGAAAAGAAGCTATCTAGAGCAAAAACACCCTAAAGCTTTGGTAAAATTGGATATTTAATTAATTCCAAAATCACCACATGGATAAAAAGTGAGCTTCAGACCTGCATGTTTAAGCATCCCCATCCTCTGGCCTGCTTGTTAGCTCCCTACTAGGTCTTGGTGACAGCTTTGCTCCAAGAAAGCTGTGCTCAGGAGCTCAAATCCTAGGGCTCTCTCAGGCAGGCCTGCAGCCTACAAAGCTCAGGGTGGAACCTTTCCACTAAATAACCTGGTGGGGTGAATTGATTTGCATACGCAAATAACTCATTCCTAGATGGTCTATAGGATCATTGAGAGCACAGAATAAGCCTCTATTTCAAAGCCCTCCTGGAAAAGCACAGAGTAAGAGAGTAGTAGAAAGAAAGCAATGGCCACCAGGGAGGCAAGTCCTCCACCTGTCCACAGCTGTTTCTGCGTACACACACGGGTGACAGCACCTGCCCTACCTTTCTCAGAAGAAGCTTGTGTGACTCACAGCAGACAATGAATGTGAGCACTGTTCTGAGGCTGCAATGTCCTTTATACAAAATAGGGATCATTATAGTCATGTGCACAATACAATGATTTGTTGATTGACTAAAAGATGAGAAGGAGACACATACCACATTCATACATATGTTTATCTTTATGTTTTATATATATGAACACATTTATGTTCACATGTGTGTTTGTATTCATATTCGTGATTATATTACTGTTCATGTTTCTATTTATTTGATTTGAAGCCAAAAGCAGGGAACTTGGGAGACTCTGAGAAGCTGAAAGTGCAACAGGCTTCTCATTTCTTATGGATGGAGAAACAGACACCAAGTGGGGCAGTGCTTTGCACAGCTTATCAATATTGAACTCAGACTTGGGAAAATAGTCTATTTTACTTTTTTGTTTAAAATCAATGTGTTATCTGCTGGCAAAAGATCTTGACTTACCTTGAGTATATGCTCCTGCACAGCACCTCCAGTTAGAACCTGAGCTGTCAGATTCTAAATCCCATTCAGATTCAGCTCACATTTCCTGACTGCTGACCTTGTACTAGTCGGGTAAGCAATTTGCCCTAAGTCATCCAGGCTCATCTGAACTCTCCGCCTTTCTCATTGCCTCTTATCACGCTGAGCCCTGCTGTCCTTTACATCTCTCCACACCCCCATGCTTGCCCTCCCTCCACCTCTAAAACTGGCAGCCAGTTAGGATCTGTCACCCTTAGAACTGTCTCCTAGAGTAGGAAGAGCTGGAAACCTTGAGAGGTTACCCCTTTAGCCTGTGACCTTCAAAATCTGGGAAGCACTCCGAGTTGTTAAGAATCATATAGTCTCTGATGAAACAGCCTGACCCTGAGGGTGGGGACTTACTGACTTTGCTTAGCTGGGAAGGAAAGAAAATCAAACATCAGCTGAACACACACTACGTGCCAGGCACTCTCCTAGGCAATTTCATGGTTTCCATTTTCCTAAATCCTTACTACAACTAGAGAAGTAAGTATTGTAGTTCATTTTATGATATGAAATCCCAGAAAAGTAAGTATTGTGCTGCCAACCACAGAGCTGGTAAGTGACAGAACAGCTTTCTCTGGTACATGCTTCTGTCTCTGGCCTATGGGTTAGGGTGGTACTCAGCATGTTAATGATGGTTATGTAATTTCTAGGCCTCCTGGCTCATTCCAGTCTCCAGTGACCCACTCAGACCTTCTATGCCAGGCATTATCTCCCTGCTCCTCTTCATGTACCCAAACCTAACCCAGCCCACACTGCTTAGCTTAACTCTCACTGATAGATCACCTCCTCCTATATAGATCCATAGCCTTTCTAATCTGGTGTCCTCGGTCTGTACTGCAGCCTAGACCACCCTGCATTCTCTGCCCACCAAGTGGCAAATGGGAATCCCACCTCCCCATCACCCAGTCAAGTCCCTGAAGGCAGAGTGTAGGGCCCAGGACAGCCATCCGTGGCCCTCTATTTGGCCGGACTTCCATTATTGCATTCCATTATTTGCCTCAAGAATTTATCATCGCTAATAGGGGAAGTAATAAAGCACTAAGCTTTATCAGGCATTTACATCATTCTTTGATTTCACTTTATGAAAACAGTTTAGATAAGGAGAGGAAGAATAGAGTGAGGCCCACTGGAGTTGTTTGAAGACAATTAAAAGAAGAATAGCAGTTGAGAAGAAGACTGAATGGGGGAGGGGTGACAGAGGACAAAGCTGACCTAGCCTGCATGCCAAGTTTGCCTGTGGGCCAGATATCTGTTAACTGACTGGTCAAGGATTCTGGAAAGGGAGAGGTAGAAGAAATCATGCAGGCCTCTTCCCAGAAATTACAGAAAAAGAAGCTAAGATCCAACAGACGCAGCTGTCATCTTTTTAAAACACTTCTCTCTGTCATTCCCGTACTACAAGTTCTTCAACTGTTGGCCACAGCAGCCAGGCTTAGATGGAGACAAGCTTCATGCATGACACACATCCATTAGCATATGCAGATTTTGACTTTTCTTCCATTCAATACATTTTATTTAGTGCCTAGTATGTTCCAGCCCCTTTAGGAACCAGCAGAAATGTAATTTTCTCAGTGATTTCTTCATTGCTTCCAGTCTAATTAGTACTCCCATGCAGAACCCCTGTGCTATTCTTTCACAGTATTTGTCACTGTTTATAATGAAACATTTATTGGTGTGTTTATTCGCCTAAAGTCTGCCCCTGTCCGCCTGTAAACTCCATGAAGTGAGGAAGTTTGTTCAATATATTGAAGTGAGTCAGTTGTTCAATGCATAGTAGGCATTCAATACATATTAAATTAATAAATGAATGAATGAATGAAATGTGCTAGGGACTGGGGATATAGCAAATTATAAGACATATGACTCTGCCCTCACAGAACTTAATCAGAACAGGAAGGGGAGGCAAAGCAGACAGTTTTCAGCGGGGCAGGAGTGATGGTGCTCATGCTCATTTCCAGGGGAATGGGTTGGGGGCACCATCCTTGCTCTGCTGTACCCCTTTCCCATCCCCTCTTGAAACTGACTAGAAGGCAAAGGAGTGAGAGTGAGGTGCATAGTGACCTCCTTGAATCTGCTCTAATGAAAAATAATAATAAAATGGCAAGTCAGTCAGTACCTGAAGAATCATTATTAACAAATTACTAGCAATGCATTTCACAACTAATTTCTGCATGCAACACTACAGCAAGAATGGCTTACAGGATGGGATCCAAGTTCTTTCTGCAGGAGGGGCTGCTTTGCAACTTGCCTGACCTGTCTTTTCTCTCCTCTCCCCTCTTTTTCCTGGGTGCCCTCACACACCCTGAGTCCCAGCCTACACACCATGCTTTCTTGCCCCTTCCTGCACTCCCTCCCAGGGAAGCCCTCCTCCACCTGGAAAGCCCTCCTGACTGCCTGGGCCACCAACTCCCTCTCTCTTCTGTGCTCCTGCCCGCTTTCTGCTTCCTTCACCATGGTCATGAGCTATATCCTTATCCCTAAATACATACAGTGCTTGTTTCTGCATAGTGGGATTATGTGTGGTTTTTATATCCTTCTGGATACTTTCAGATATTTTCCATTTTTTCTACAGTTATCATTCCTACAATTATTTTATAAATGGGGGAGAAAACTACTGGTATTTTAAAAAGATTGTGGTTATTTTATGTCTGTCATTTCCACAATACTATTGTTGGACTGTCAAGGCCAGAAATCGATTCTTTCTTGTTTATCTTCAAAGCTTAGAACCTATTATGTGCTCATTATATGTCAGGTGGCTGGATGGATGCATAGATGGAAGACTGGATGGATGCATGGGGAGAAGAGGGCAGCAACTGAGCTGGCAACTAAAGATGTGAGTCTGAGCCTCAGTTTATCATCAGGAAAGTAACAAATCCTATTGGCCTCAGCATCATAAATTAATAGATTGTTCCCAGGGAGTCTTGTGACCATTCCCTCCCATAGCAAGTGCTGGTGGGGCACGCAACGCCCTGGCTGGGGCCTCTGCTCCACAGTCCCCACCCATCTGTCTGAAGTTAGTCCTACATGGCACCACTGAGACTTCCCTTTCATTGCACTTGTGGAACTTGGTGCCACCAGTCGCACTGCTGCCTGTCTGGGATATTATAGACATGCTTTCTCTGTTTATTGTGATGTCAGTTTGCACAATTTCTCTTCAGGCGCTTGGAGCCTTTCAAGCATGAAGCTCCTGGAGATGAATGAGCCTTTATCGGGGTCTCAGTGCTCTTTACTCAGTAGGAGCCAGCTATGCTCTTGGCTGTCTTAAATTTCCAGCCAGATTTTTCAAACCTTTGACTGAGAGACCAGGGCCAAACAGAGACTGGCCCCACAGGTTCACCAAGCAGGGATGTGGCCAGTCACTAAGTGGAGGGGTGAGGATGGCGACATCTGCTTCCTTCTGGTGTCGACTTGGAAGGCCTGGAGATGTAGATTCATGCAGCTAAGCCGGGGTGGCCCAGAGTATTCACCCGGGTAAGAGCCTGGAGAAAGGAGGCACCCCTGCAGAGTAGGGAGCGTCTCTGGGATAAGACAGAGGAGAGGAAGATTCTGCCAGATACAAAGTTTGTGGTCTCGGACGGGGGCCTTCAGCTCTCTGAGCCTGTATCCTCGTCAGTCAAATGGAGATGGTGTGACCTGAGATAAGGTGGAATACTAGAGACATTCGGAAGGAGAAGCCCTCCTCCTGCAATGCTGCCTTTGGGCTCCCTGAGGCCTGACTGTCCTGACAAGTGCCTCTGGTTCAGCAAGGAGGGAATTTCTCCAGGACTGGCTGCCGACCTCGCCTGCCGCCTTCCTCACTGCTTCTCCACTCCCCTCCCGACTGCTGCTCCAGGAGGCCAGCTGAAGAATCAGAGAGAGAGCTGGTGGCTAAGTAGGGGGGAGAAGAGGGGGTGCAGATTAGACAGAAGCTTCTTCTGCAGTAACTTCAAGGGTTCCCTAAGGTCTCCCTTCAAAGTGATGCCAAAGCCTGGGCCCTGACAAGTGGCAGGAGTGGCAGACGGGCGCGACTGGCAAAGCACTTTGAGTAGATAATTAGTTCAGGCTTTTGTGCTCCTCTGTCTTTGCCCTTCAATTTGATCTGATGAATCACCCCTCCCGACACCCATCTTTGTCCCCCCTACCCTGCCTGACTTTCATTCCTCTAGAAAATCTACTTGAACTAAACTTCCCCAAATCCAACAGAATAAAAAATGAATGCAAGAGTAAGTTTCTATGCTGCAAAGCTGTCTTGTGAAAGAGAGCGTTTTCTTGAATTCACAATATTTTCCCAGAGGCAAAATAGTCAGGTGTTGCTGCTGTAGAGCTAGTTACACAATGGTAACTGGAAGTCTATACATGACACTTGTGTGGAGCCCATGCTTTGGGCATTTGGGAAAAGAAGTACAGGTCTGCCTAGAACAGAAAGTCGGCACTGTTGCCATCAGCACCCCAGCCACCACTCACTTTTTTTCTTTTTATTCTTTACACTTTTTAAAAGAAATATAATATACATACACTAAAAACCATACCTCAGTACATGAATTTTTACAAAACGAAATTGTTCGTATAACTTCCACACAGACATGGTATGGAATATTTCCCAGCACATGAGAAGCCACCCTAGGCCCCCTCTGGTCATTACAGATTCCTTAAAAATAATCGTTATCTGGACTTCTTTCCCTATGAATTAGGGTTTCCTACTTTTAAAATGTATGTAACTTTATATGAATGAGCATATAAATAGTATTAGATGTTTTGTGTCTGTGAGTTATTTCCATCTAGTTGTATATCATGGTAATTCAATTTTCTTTGTACAATAGTCCATTTTATAAATGTACCCCAGTTTATCCAGCGAATTAGGTTATTCATGCACATGTCTTTCGGTGCACATATGTATGCATTTCTTTTCAGTATTTCCTTAGGAAGGTCAAAAATATGTGTCTGTTTATTTAGCCTTGGAAGGTATTGCTAAGCAGTTTGCCAAAGTGGCTGTACCAATTTGCACTCCCTCCAGCAGTATATGAGACTTCCAACTGCTCCATAGTCTCACCTTGGTAGAGTCAGGGTTTTGTTTATTTTGTTCTGTTCTACTTGTCTTTAGCCATTCTGCTGGGTAGTTCATTGCTGTTTAAATTTGCATTTCTTTGATGAATAATGATGTTGAACATCTTTTCATATGCTTATTGGACCGGTGCAAATCTTTTGCTCTTTTTGTTGTTATTGTACTGTATATTTTTTTCTTATTGATTTTAGGAGTTTCTTATACATTCTGAACAAAAGTACTTTATCAGATGTATCCATTGAGAATATTGCAAATATTGCAAATATTTTTTTCCAGCTCATGGTTTGTCTTTCCATTTACTCAATAGTATCTTCTAATGAGAAGAAGTTTTTAATTTTTATGAATTCCTATTTACCAATTTTGGTTTATGATTAGTGTTTTTTATGTCCTGTTTAAGAAATATTTACCTATGTCAGTGTCAGAAACATATTCTTCTGTGTTATCTTCTAGAAGCTGTATTGTTTTGCTTTCATATTTAGGATTGTAATTTATTTAAAGTGGATTTCAATGTATGGCATGAAGTAGAGAAACAGACTCATTTTTTCATATAGTTAGCCCACTAAAGCAGCACTGTTTGTTGAAAAGATTACCTTTTCCCCATTGCATTCAATGGCCTCTTTGTTATAAATCAGGAATTATAAATGTAGGTTTGTTTCTGGACTCTGTTCTATTCATTGGTCTCAAAGTGTCTGTCTTTGTGTCAATACCACTCTATTTTAGCTAACGTAGCTTTATAATGTATCTTGATATCAGGTACTCTAAATTCTCCAACTTTGTTCTTTTTCAGGATTGTCTTTGCCATGCTTAGCTCTTTACTTTTCTGTATACATTTTAGAGCCGTCTCACACACAAACACACACACACACACACACACACACACAGAAATCTGCTGAGATTTTGATTGGGATTGCATTTAACCTACAGATTAACTTGAGGAGAACTGATATTTTTATAATTTTGAATCTTCCAATCCATTGGCATAATAGGATTTTCCATTTATTTAGGACTTCCTTAATTTCTCTCAGTAATATTTTGTAGTTTTCTTTGTGTTCTTGCTAATATTTCTTTAGGTTTATTCCTGTGTGATTTTTAAGTTCTTTTGTATAAGTTGTTTTAAAAAGTTTGTTTTTCTTTTGTGACAATTTCTTTTAATGGAGGCACTGGGGATTGAGCCCAGGACCTTGTGCATGCTAAGCATGCACTCTACCATTGAGCTATATACCCCTACCTGCCCCCTTCAATAAAGTGGTGATCCAGTGGTTTATAATTTTACGTGACTATTGTTCATTTCTTGAAGAAACTTGGACTTTTCTAATGTATGACTCATTTTTTATAATATAATTTTTGTTGTATATTGATGCTGTATCCAAAGACCATGCTAAATTTACTTACTGATTCTAAAAGTTTATAGATTATTTTGGAATTTTTATATCCTGTTATCTGCCAAAGTTGACAGTTTTATTTTTCCTTTTCTAAACATTATGCCTTTTATTTCTTCTTCATGCCTTATCATATTGGCTGAGAGAACCAGTAAAATGCATATTAGAAGTGGTGATAATTGATACCATTGTTTCATTCCTTAACTCAGAGGAAAGCTCTTAATATCTCATCATTTGGTGTGACATTAGGTGTAGGGTTTTCAAAGATGTCTTCTATCAGATTGAGGAAGTTTCCTTTCTGCTCCAGTTCCTGTGGTTGCATCCTAAAACTTAGTGGCAAAAATGACTATTTATTATGCTTAAAGATTCTGAGAGTCAAGAATTTAGACAGAGAACAGTAAAGATGGCTCATCTCTGTTTCACGATATCTGAGGCCTCAGTTGGAAGACTTGAAGTTGAGGGAATGGAATCACTTGAAAGCTTGGTCACTCACATCTGGTCGTTGATGCTAGCTAGCTATTGGCCAGGGGTCTCACTACTTGGGCTTCTCCATACACTTTTTCTGTACAGGATAATTTGAGCTTTCTTGTAGTGTGGTGTATAGGTTCCAATAGCGAGTATCCCGCAGAAAGTCAGGGTAGAAGCTTCACTGCCTTTTATGGTCTAGCTTCAAACGTCACACAGCATCATTTCTACTGTGTTCTGTTCAACAAGATAGTCACAGAGTGCTGCAAGTTCTGGAAGAGCACAAGGGAGTAAGGGGAACAGAAATTGCTGTGACCATTTTTGAAAAATACAATCTACCACAACTTCTATACTTAATATGTTAAGGGTTTTAATCATGAATGGGTGATGAATTATATCAAATGCTTTTTCTGTATCTATCAAGTTGTTCATATAATGTTTACTTTTTTTTTTCTATTAAAGTAGTGCATTACACTGATTTAATTTTGAGAATTAAACCAACCTTATATTCTGGAATAAGCCCAATTTGTTATGGATTATCCACTTTGTCTGTAACTCATATTGATTTGCTAATACTTGGTTTAAAACTTTTGCATCTGTTTATGAGAGAGTTTGGCCTAAAATTTTTCCTTCTTGTAAGCCTTCTTGGCTTTTGTTATCAAAGTTATGCTAACCTTATAAAACAAAATGGGAAGTCTTCCTTAGTTTTTAATTTTCTGCTAGAAGTTTGTATGAAATTGGTTTTACCTCATCTTTAAATATTTGGAAGAATTCACTGGTAAAGCTATATTGGCCTATAATAACCTTTGTGGAAAAGTACTTAGTTATGTATCATATTACTATGATTGTTATCTGTTACCTTAGAGATCACTAGAGTATATATCTTAAATTAGTATGCTTACCATTCCCAAATGAGGCGAGAACCTTGGATTACTTAAATTTCAATTACTCCCACTGCATCTTTTGTCCTTTTGTTGTCATATATTTTATTGCTACACATATTTCAAATCTCTCAAGAGAGAATTACTGTGTTAAATAGTCAAAATTTATTTAAATATTCCCCCATATTTTCCCTTTTCAATGCTCTTGAGTTCCTTACATTACTGTGCTTCTGTTTGGGCCAATTTTCCTTTTACCTTAAGAACTCTTCTTAATATTTCTCTTAGTGAAGATGTACTGGGGGAAAAAAACTTCTCAGCTGTTTTGACTGAAAATGTCTTTATTTTGCCTTCATTTTTGAAGACTGTTTTCACTGGGTAAATAATTCTTGGCTGACAGTCATTTTCTTTCTGTGCTTTGTGTGTATCACTCTGTTCCCTTCTGCCCTTCATTGCTTCTGTTGAAAAGGTGGTTTTCATCTTTACTGATGCTTCTTTGAAGGTAATGTGTTTTTTCCCTCTAGCATTTTAAAGATTTTCTTTTTGTCTTTGATTTTAAGCAGCTTTATTTTGCTATGACTGAATGTGTTTTTATGTATATTCTGGTTGGGGCTTATAAAGAAACAATGTTTTATTAATTTCACATTTTTTCAGCCATTATTTCTTCAGATATTGCCTCTGTCCTTTCCTCTTTATCCTCTCTTTCTGGGACTTCAAATTACATCTATTTTACACTTTTCATTATATTTCGTATGTCTCTGACTCTTTTCTGTATTTTCTGTCTTTTTTTTCTCCCTATAATTCAATCTGATTATTTTCTACGGAGCTCTCTTCTAGTTTACTAATGCTCTCTTCTGCTGTGTCCAATCTACTATTAAACCCTTCTACTGAATTCATTCTTTCAGTATTATGTTTTTCACTTCCAGAATTCCATTTAATTCTTATTTCATAGATTCATGTTCTCTGATGAAAATTCTTCATATTTCATCAACTTTTTAACATATTCTTCAGATAATTTTTTAAAGTATGTATTTGATAATTCCAGTACTCTGGTATTTCAAGTCTGTGTTTCTCTTTGTTTTTTTACCTTGGCTTTTGATCATTTGGCTCTGTTACCTAACATTCCTGATAATATTTTATTGAATTCCAGAAGTTCTGGATGATGTTCTTCTTCACAGAAGTTTCATTTTCTTTGGCAGGCAGATCATGTTGATCCAGTCAGGGAGTAGATCACTCAGGGCCGTGGAGACTCAATGAAAGACTGAGTAGAATTGTCAGGAATCAGCAACGTATTGAAAACTGGGCAGGGGATGCTGGAAGAAAGGGGGTGGCTAAGATTGGCATGAGAGAAAATGGTGTCAGAAGTTGGGAACCTCAGTGACAAGGAGAGTGATGCCATTGAGAGAGATAAAAGGAGCATCAAAATGAGGAAAGAATAGGGAGAGATTTGATTGCCATGGAGTTGGAGCATGCCTGTGAACAGAAACTGAGGCTGGATAGACACCATGATTTCAGTTTTTTGGAGAGAATCTCTTGAAATAGAAGTCAAAATTTAAAGCGTGAAGGACATTATCAAAATATTTAGGCTAATAAAAGCTGCTCTATCCAAAGACCACCTGCTGCTTCCTTATTTGATGTTCTTTTGTTGACATAATTGGCTCTTCTCAGTCTCTGTCAAATCAGAGGTTCTGGTATTGAGAAGTCAGTTTGACTCATGATCACTGATTTGGATAATTCTTTATGTGGGTCCAACATATATACATATGTGAATAGATTGAACATTTATCTTTTCATTATCTTGTTGACAGGATGCCTGATCCCTCACTCAGGTAGGTAGTGAGAAAAGCTTTCTTAGGAAAGCTTCTTAGCACCATCTGTACCTTCTCAGGTTTGTTACGGCTGGCTACTTCTAAGACACACTGGTCTGTGCCATTAATGGTGAGGCAATTACTGCAGTTTGTCAGTGCCAATTCATTTTGAGCCAGAACTTTTCATCTATAAGGATAGAAGGGAGAAATGTATGCTCATGGACCTATATTGCACTTACACCTCTAGTAAACTGGCGTTCTTTTAATCTGTATCTCCATAACTCCTCAGTTTCACCACAAAATATATCTGTTGACCCACCAACTCCTCAGCACTGGTCTAGATCAGCAGATCTCAAACTTTTTTGTCCCAGGATCACTTGAGTGTCTTAAAAATTATTAAGATTCCCCAAAGATCACCCTGATACCAAAACCAGGCAAAGACACTACAAAAAAAGAGAATTATAGGCCAATATCACTGATGAACATAGACGCCAAAATCCTCACCAAAATTTTAGCAAATAGAATCCAACAACACATAAAAAAGATTGTACATCATGACCAAGTGAGGTTCATCCCAGGGACACAAGGCTGGTTCAACATACGCAAATCAATCAATGTAATACATCACATCAACAAGAGAAAGGACAAAAACCACATGATCATCTCAATCGATGCAGAAAAAAAGCATTTGATAAAATTCAACATCCATTTATGATAAAAACTCTCCCCAAAGTGAGTATAGAGGGAACATATCTCAACATAATAAAAGCTATATATGACAAACCTACAGCCAGCATAGTACTCAATGGTGAAAAACTCAAAAGCTTCCCACTAAAATCTGGGACAAGACAAAGATGCCCACTGTCACCACTCCTATTCAACATAGTTCTGGAAGTCCTAGCCACAGCAATCAGGCAAGAGAAAGAAATAAAAGGGATCCAAATTGGAAAAGAAGAGGTAAAAGTGTCATTACATGCTGATGACATGTTACTATATATAGAAAACCCTAAAAGGTCCACAGAAAAGCTGCTAGAGCTGATTGAAGAATTCAGCAAGGTAGCAGGTTACAAAATTAACGTTCAAAAACCAGTTGCATTTCTTTACACTAACGATAAATCAACAGAAAAAGAAAGTAAAGAAACAATCCCCTTTAAAATAGCACCCAAAGTAAAAAAATATCTGGGAATAAATCTAACCAAGGAGGTGAAAGAATTATACACAGAAAACTATAAACCATTGATGAAGGAAATCAAAGAAGACTTTAAAAAATGGAAAGATATTCCATGGTCCTGGATTGGAAGAATCAATATTGTTAAAATGGTCACACTGCCCAAGGCAATCTACAGATTTAATGCAATCCCTATCCAATTACCCAGGAAATATTTCACAGAACTAGAATAAATCATAATAAAATTTATATGGAACCATCAAAGACCTAGAATTGCCAAAGCATTACTGAAGAGAAAGAAAGAGGCTGGAGGAATAACTCTCCCAGACTTCAGACAATACTATAGAGCTATAGTCATCAAGACAGCATGGTATTGATACCAAAACTGACATATAGACCAATGGAACAGAATAGAGAGCCCAGAAATGAACCCACAAACTTTTGGTCAACTCATCTTCGACAAAGGAGGCAAGAATATACAATGGAATAAAGACAGCCTCTTCAGCAAATGGTGTTGGGAAAACTGGACAGCAGCATGTAAAACAATGAAGCTAGAACACTCCCTTACACCATATACAAAAATCAACTCAAAATGGATCAAAGACTTAAACATAAGACAAGATACAATAAACCTCCTAGAGGAAAACATAGGCAAAACATTATCTGACATACAGTTCAAAAATTTTCTCCTAGAAGAAATAAAAGCAAGAATAAACAAGTGGGACCTAACGAAACTTACAAGCTTCTGCACAGCAAAGGAAACCAGAAGTAAAACAAGAAGAAAACCTACGGAATGGGAGAAAATTTTTGCAAGTGAAACCGACAAAGGCTTGATCTCCAGAATATATAAGCAGCTCATACGACTCAATAAGAAAAAAATAAACAACCCAATCCAAAAATGGGCAGAAGACCTAAACAAGCAATTCTCCAAGGAAGACATACAAATGATCAAAAAGCACATGAAAAAATGCTCAATATCACTAATTATCAGAGAAATGCAAATCAAAACTACAATGAGGTATCACCTCACACCAGTCAGAATGGCCGTCATTCAAAAATCCAAAAATGACAAATGCTGGAGAGGCTGTGGAGAAAGGGGAACCCTCCTACACTGCTGGTGGGAATGCAGTTTGGTGCAGCCACTATGGAAAACAGTGTGGAGATTCCTCAAAAGACTAGGAATAGACTTACCATATGACCCAGGAATCCCACTCCTGGGCTTGTATCCAGAAGGAAATCTACTTCAGGATGACACCTGCACCCCAATGTTCATAGCAGCACTATTTACAATAGCCAAAACATGGAAACAGCCTAAATGTCTATCAACAGGTGACTGGATAAAGAAGATGTGGTATATTTATACAATGGAATACTACTCAGCCATAAAAACCGACAACATAATGCCATTTGCAGCAACATGGATGCTCCTAGAGAATGTCATTCTAAGTGAAGTAAGCCAGAAAGAGAAAGAAAAATACCATATGAGATCGCTCATATGTGGAATCTAAAAAAACAAAAACAAAAACAAACAAACAAACAAAAACAAAGCATAAATACAGGACAGAAATAGATTCATGGACAGAGAATACAGACTTGTGGTTACCAGGGGGGTGGAGGGTGGGAAGGGATAGACTGGGATTTCAAAATTGTAGAATAGATAAACAAGATTATACTGTACAGCACAGGGAAATATACACAAAATGTTATGATAATTCACAGAGAAAAAAATGTGACAATGAGTGTGTATATGTCCATGAATGACTGAAAAATTGTGCTGAACACTGGAATTTGACACAACATTGTAAAATGATTATAAATCAATAAAAAATGTTAAAAAAAAAAGATTCCCCAAAGATTTTTGTTTGTGTGGGTTAAATCTACTGAGTTTATCATACTATTATTAAACTGAGAAATTAAAAAATATTTATCTATTAATTCATTTTTCCATAATAATGAATCCATTACATGTAAACGTAAATAATATAGTCTAAGGAAAAGTAACCATTATTACCAAAAGTAAAACAAATTTAGTAAGAAAAGTGTCATTGTCATACATTTTTTTGTAAATCTTTTTACTGTCTGGCTTAGTAGAAGTCATATAATTTCTGGAAAAATCTAAAATATACTCATGAAAGAATGACAGTTGAAAAGGCAAGTAATATCAAAATATAATTATGAAAATAGTTATGCCCTTGCAGATCCCCTGGAATACACTCAGGAACCCCCAGGATCTCTGATCCACACTTGGAGAAACACTGGTGTAGCTGATCGGCTTTCACTCTACAAAAGAGTGAGAGGATTCCAAGTTCTGGTCTTCAACCAGGCTCTTCTCTTTAAATGATCCTCTTAGCTTTTAAAATCAGAATTGAGAGTGTGTTTGAACTCTTCCAAGTGTCAGAAATTTAAGGTAAGCTAATTCAGGTGAAAAAGGAAGATTAATTGTCTCATGTACCTGGAAAGTCTTAAAATACTAGGACTAGGCTATAGATTCCACCCTGTCGAGGGTCTCCAAAATTCCCTAGAAAAGCGATTAGAGGGCTAGTTAGTTCACTGCCATACCCTTAAGGCCAAGAATAGTTCTAACCACATGATACATACTTAATATATGCTTGCTAATTAATTAAACAATAGATTAAATACTGCTAGCAGGACTCTTATTTTCATCCCTCAACTCTGCCTCTTATTTTTTTCTGTTATCACTCAGACTCTCTGGCAGCTCTGGTCAAATATGCTTCTCAGTGCTCAGAATACTAGAGAAGTCATCTTTTCCTTAACACAGCATCCATATTATTCCCCAGAAAGGAAAATTACTTGGCCCTTCTTGGGCCATGTGTCCAAGTCGACTCAATTATTGTATGTGGGGGGAATGGGTATTACCAGCTTAGAAAGGGAAGGGGTGGGGGTGATTATTAACAGCTCCAGCAGAATCAAATCAAGTGAAACTATGCCATTTCCCAAAAAGAAGAAACACCAAGCATACATCACACAAAATTACAGATGTCCACTAAAGATATCATAATAACCTATCAACACAGCTTATTTAATCAAGTATAAACTCAAATTATCAGATGTATAATGTGTGTGGTCTGGTCACTCAGTGATCCAAACAGAGAACTGTATGCTAGCCAAGTTAACAACTGGGTGATTGATTTGTGATTATTCGATTCAGATTTAGTCAGTGACCTTCAGAACAAACTATTTGAAGTTTTTCTACCTCACTTTCATCAAATCTAAAATGTGTGAGAGCATTGCTCTCATGTGTCACACCATTCAGAAGCTATCAGTGACCACTTTTTGCCCATAAGAAACAATCTCAAACTCTCAAGCCCAAACCTTTCAGTCTAACACAGCGGTTCCATGGTTTTTGGCATTTTCAAAATTGAAAGACCCTTTTAATGACTCCCATGAAGTAGAAGTTAATTGTTTAGTCATAAATATTAATTGATTTAAAAACTATAAACATAATGACAGCAAGTCTTATCAATTTAATAACACTTAAAATAAATTTGCAACATGAAAGCATCTACATGTATTTGAATATTGTTATACATATATTTGTGTGGCATATTTGACAGTTAGTCTCCAAATAAAGTTTGGGATGTGTGGTTTCCATGATTCTCTGGACATAGAATGACAACAGATATGAGAACTAAGATATCGACACTGTTAGATAGGTTTGGAGATTCTTTTCTATGATCTGTGCTAATGTCTTCATGGTTTTCTAAAGAATAAGGAAGAAACTATTCATTTGGTGCCTTAGGACTATGAAAAGTTTCAAATTAGCTGAATTCTTTAAAATTCAGTTTAGTTCCACTATTAGCTATACTTGTTTTTACATCTTAGTGAGTTTTCTAGGGTTTTTAGTATTCATCTTAAAGTTATCAAAACCTACCTTCAAATAGTATTACTTTGTGTAAGATATATTATTGTATGACCAGTCTCCAACCCCCAACTTTTTTTGCTATTGTTGGTATACATTTTAATTCTACATATGTTATAAGCCTCACAATACCTTGTTACTATTTTTGCTTTAAACAGTCAAATCTTTCAAAGGGATTGAAAAAGGAGGCAAATGTCTCTCATATTTGCCTACATATTTACCATTCCTGGCATTCTTAATTCCTTTGTGTAGATCCAAATTTCCATCTAGTATTTTCCTTCTGCTTGGAGCACTTCCTTTAACATGTCTCACAGTGAAAGTCTCTATCAGCTTTTGTTTGCCTGCAGAACTTTTTGTTTTGTCGTCACGTTTTAAAAAGTGTTTTTGCTTAATACAGAATTCAGAGGCGACAGTTTTTTCTTTCAACACCGTAAAGATGTTGCTCTGTTGTCTTCTAACATGGTTTTGAACAAAGAGCTGGCTGCCACTCTTATGTTTGCTTCCCTATATATAATGCATCCTTCTCTGGATGCTTTAAACATTTTTTTTTAATCATTGGCTTTAAGCGATTTGATTATGATAGGTCTTGATGTGACTTTATGTTTCTTCAGATTGGGGTTCATTGAGCATCTTGGGTCTGTAGATTTATAGTTTTCAACATATTTGGAAATCTTTCTGCTATTATTTCTTCAAATAGTTATTCACTTTTCTAGGACTCCAATTACACACATGTTGGATTAGACTGTTTGGTAACAGTCCATAGATCACTGACACACTGTTAATTTTTTTCAGTCATTTTCTCTTTGAGCTTCATTTTGGATAGTTTTACCCTGCTTTACATCACTGAACATATTTATAAGATTTATAATAGCTGTTTTAAAATCATTGTCTACTAATTCTATTATCTCTATCACTTCTGGGTCTGTTTCACTGATTAATTTTCCTCTTGATTATAGGTCATAATTTCTGCTTTGAATGCCTAGTAATTTTTGGTGGGATGTTGGACATTGTGAATTTACGTTGTTGGGGGATGGATATTTGATATAGTCCTTTAAAGAGTGTTGGATTTTGTTCTGTTGTGCAGTTTAGTAACTTGCAGATCAGTTTGATCCTTTCAAGGATTTAAGTTTTGCTGTGACAGGTTCAGAGTGATCTTTATTCTGAGACTATTTTAAACGTATTACTACTAAAGTGTGATTCTTCTGAGTACACTAATGAATGGTAGGTATTACTGAATTTCTCCACTCTGGTTGGTTGGGACACAGACTACACATAGCCTTGACTCCAGGAATTGTTTAGCATATTGCTTCCTGGTGCTTCTTTTCTTGTCCTCTGATGGTTTTCTCACATGCAGGCATAAATTAGTACTCAACCAAAGGGGACTCCTCTGCAGATTTCCAGGGTGTTCATTGTTCATTTATTATCTCTCTGTCTGTCCCTCTTTCCCCAGTTTTCTCCCTGGTATCTTGCCTGAAAACCATAGCTACTTTGGCCTCCCCAAACTTCCATCTCTGCCTCCACTCAGCAAAGTCAACATGTTCTGTTTGGGTTTGCTGTCTCTGAACTGTAACCTGAAAGCAGCTTCCAGGCAATAAGCTGGGGAAATTGTAAGGCCTATCTCATTTCTTTCCTTTCTGTCATGTACCACAGTCTTGGGCTGTCTGTTGTCTAGTATCTGAAACCTACCACTTTATATGGTTTCAGGTTTCCTAGTTGTTTATGACAGGAGGCCAACCCCTGTAGCAGTTAATCCTCATGGGAAGAAGTGGAACTCTCCATAAGGAGCTTTGAATAAACTAAAGCAACAACAGACTTTTACATTAAAAACTTTTTTTCAGTATTAAAAATACTACAACCTGCCATTGTGGATCTCTGAACAACAGTCATCACTCTCCCTGGTATTTCAAATGAGTATTTGGAATACTTCTGCTTGCTGCACAAGTCAATCCAAAACAAGGGAATGCATAAGTACTAATTTTCTTGAATATTTCGCACTTACAAAAGAAATGAGCATCTCAGTTATCCTGTAAAACTCCATCTGAAGTCTCAAAGAAGCAAATAAAATTATCATTCATTACATGTTTTTGGTTTATTGTTGATAGCATGTTAGTTTTAGGTCAGATTTATAGTGTAGATGTTTATGTTTATGTTATATGACTACTTTGATTATACAGTAAACCCAAATATGCTATAATATGTTCAGTATATTTATTCCCATTTTATAGGAGTTGGAATATCATTTTATTATTTGAAATGATGTTACATTTTGCTCTTGAGCCTTGTTATTAGCCATATTTATAATTAATTGGATCCTACATCTTTGGTTAGGAGCACAACCCTTTTATGCCATAATTCCTATGGGGGAAATAGGAATCATTTTATAATGATTTGCTTTATAACACAGTTTTCAGGAACATATTGTAGCAAAAAGTAGCCTTTGCTTTAAACAGCATTAGTTTAACTCTTGCATTGCTCCTCAGCATGGTACGTGTATATGTCTTATCTCCACAACTAGGTAATAATGTGCTGAAAACAAAAATCAAGTATTGTAGCTTTTGCATATACAATGCCTTACATGATAGGAAAACAGCATGGTGTAATGTTATTTTATTTTAAACTATTTTTAATCACAGACCCTTTCTTTAAATTTTGTTTTGAATAAAGTTCAATTTATAAAATAGATTAATAAGAATTCTTCTGGCTGAAGTGGGATAAGGAGCTCAGACCCCTTACTCCTGGATTCCTTTCACTTCTATTGCAGGATAGTCACTGGAGCCCCTTCATAGTAGACTGAAGGCTACAGAGTGGATGGTTCAGGATTTAGAATCAGTCTGTCTGAATTTAAGTCTTGGGCCCATTACTTACTCAGCAGAGAGATTTTTAAGCAAGTAAATTAACCCTCTCTGTGGCTATTTTCTATAAAACAAGGATTTGAATCATTATAACACCTCTGGATCAGTTAGGGATGCTTTTAGCCAAAGTGACAGACAAAATCTAATTTAAAGTGGCAAAAAAAACCAACAAAAAACCCCAGAGATTTCTTTTTCTCACTTAAGAACAAGTTCAGATGTATGCAGTTGTGAGGAGCTTTTTCACAACTTCAGTAATACTGTGGGACACCCTAGCTCTTTTCATCTTTCTCTTCCACCATATTTAGCGTTTTGATTTTATCCTTACTTTTGTTGCTTTAAGGTCACAAGATAGCTATTCATATAGGAGTTTCAGAAAAAAAGAAGGGACAGGCATTCACCTCAGTAAGTTGTTTTTTAGCTCAGGAAGGGAAATACTCCCCTGCATAGTTCTTTTTATGTCTCATTAGCTGGAACATGCCCATCCTTTGCCAGTCAGTTGCCTAAAATAATGAGTTTGGGCCAATCAAAACATTTTCCCTGGATAAGATGGGGAACCCATCTTCCCAGGTTTCATAGGACATCCAGCCCAACACATGAATGCATCAGGATTCTGTTGGCAAGGAGAGACTCACTGGTGTCTGTATGTCTGCCCCTATACCTACCTGATGGAGTTAGATGGCTGCTGTGGTCTTCAAATGAAGGTGTGTGTGGAAGTGACTTCCAAACTGTAAAAGCACTATCCAAATGAGATTCTTCATTATGTTAACGTCCTGGTGAATGTTTGAGAAGTGAATGGGAAAATTTCAGTAGAGAATAAGAATGGCATTGAAAGTCCTGAGTCAGTGATCATCAAAATATACCCCTCTAATGCCTATATTAGAAGGCATCAGATGGATTGATAATTAAAAATATAATTTAAAACTTATTAAAGCTGAACCTTTAGGTGGGTCGCAAAAACCTATATTTTAAAACATTTCCCAATAACCTTAAGCCTCTTAAAATGGAGAACCATGGCCCTGCATGATGGAGACAACAAGGTAAGGTAGGACCAGGTATTCTTGAGTACATGTGCACATACAGTGGGTACTTTAAGGCACAAGAGAAGGGAAAACCAACAAAGGAGCAAACTGCTGAATAACAACCATACCTTCTCTGAAGCAAACGCCAAACACAATGTAAGCACTCAGTAACGCTGGCAACTTTTATTATTATTGACAATTTTCTCCAGCACCAGGAGACTTAGATCTAAATGGATGCCTCAGTTATGGTTCAATTGTTCAGTCACCGTCTGTGAAATGAAGCCACTATCGCCCAAGCCTGCTAGTGGTAGACACCATTGAAGTCTCCTAATTCAATCTGCAGGGAACAATAGGAAGTTTCCAGTGCATTCTGAGGTCAATAAGAAATTTCAAGCCTCAAGATTGTTTTGAAGGTATTTGCAAGACTGATGTAGTATCTTTAAAGTGTATATGGTCCCTCAAAAAAGGACGGCCTAAAACAAATTCAAGCTGTAATGATTAGTGGCATCTCCTTAGCCCAGAGTGTTGGGAAGGGCAGATGATAAATTACTACAAAACCCTTGACAGAAATGCTGAAAAGGTCTATATAACATAACCACGTAGCATGTCTGAAGCTAAGTATTTGGATGTGTTTGAGTAGATGCTTTCCTGATTGATTGTGATACAGACTAATATATGATCATTGTAGGCTGTGTGTCCCAGGTTGCATAACTGGACCTGAAATGATTGTCAAATACAAAAAACATAAATATAAATATGTTTATATATGTGTGTGCATGTATGTCCATATATGTATACACACAGACACACTATATATGTGTTGAGACACATATACATACATATATGTATATATTTAAATTTATTTGTATACATACACACATTGTAAAAATACTGTAGGAGCCACATGATCAACATGGTTATTGTTTTAAGAAAGCAGATTGCAAATCTCCATTTGTCATTCTTTGAACCTTTTTCCTACAAGCCAAGCACACCTCTAGGGCTTGCAGAAAGGCTATTTCTAAGCATAGCATCTGAGACCTTCCTAAAGTTTCTAACAGGTTGATAGTACCTTTAAGATGCTGAACAGTTAGGAGGGGGCGGGAGAGATATGTGTGGAAATGGGTTTTTTTCACATTGAACAAGGCATCTAACCTTGCTCAAGGAGGAATAATGTATATAAAGCACCTAGTGCAATCTAAACCACTGTTATTTTTACTTTTACTCTCCTCTGTACTTAGATGTGATAGGTTTGAAGAAGTGATTTGAGCCTAAGCTTCCTGATTTATAGTGTTCAAAGGCACCACCTGAGAAAAAGAGGGACAGTCCCTGCCTGACCTAGCCAGGTATGCCGTAGGGCTCAGGGCCTGGCCTGGGCTCCTTTTGGAAGAGTTCTCCCTGATACATGCAAGCTGAAACCTGTTCTCCAACACGGAGGCCACAGATGCACCGAAAGTTGGATTTGGAAGAAGCCTTAGAGAAGCACTCTTTGTCACCATCCTTTAGAAGTCCCTTTCTAGCCAGCAGAAAACCCCTTCCCATTCCTGCCTCACACAAAGGCTGCCCTCTAGTTTACCTCCTCATCCTGTTTCCAAAGGTCACCTGAGCATAAGTAGGCAGGTGTGGTGACTCCCCACCCAGAAACACCATTCAGGGAGGTGGGTGAGATTCTGATTCCTACACCTAAGCTGGTGCTAAAATGTTTGTTGGCCCAGTGAACTCGGTAGGTAAGGATGCTTTCCTTCATTTTTGAGACCTAAAAAGGTATTTCTCCCTTCCTGCTTTAAACTCAAGGGATAATAATATATATAGAAGCTTCTGAATTCCCATTTCTCTTCTCTTGGTCAGTCAAGTGGTTTTTGACCTTGTTGAGACTAAGGTTTCCTCTGAGGACATCATGCATGTTTCTTTCTGCAGCCAATAGATCGTTTTGATTGTAGAGCTAACAAACAGTTCTTATGTGAAAATTCAGAGTGAAAGAGAGAGAGACAGACAGAAAGACAATGAAATAGAAGCCGTGAGGGAGAGAAATAAATAGTAGATTCTGAGGTTTAAGTAATTAGCATGGCATATACAACTTTTGTATCTCCCTGGCACACAGGACAACCGGAGTCTCTGGCGGGAGAGCAGACACCTTACCACTCTCCTGGGTAAAATAGGGCTTCCATATCTTTGTCATCTGACAGATGGCACAGCTAAAGCTCACACAGGGCAAATGCCTTGACTGAGGTCCCACAGCTAATAATATGAGAGGCAAGAAAGGACCCCAGTCTGCTGACAGGCCCCCTGGGCTTCTGCACTGTTGCTCCAACACTTTGTGAAAGACAGTGGCCAATGCCCCTTTCTCTTAAAGTCTAGTCTACCACACCTGCTAACACCTTTTATTAGCAGCATTAAAGATGGAGCAAAGCCATGTCAAGTTTAGAATAGATGATATCTAAGACCCTTTTCAAGAGCTTTGGATGAGAGGGGGCTGGGCTTGAGTTTCTGGCTTTACAACTTGAGTCTGTGTAAATGAGGACCTGTCATTTCACTCTCTGAGCTTTATCTTCCTCATCTCTGAAGCAGATATATTAACTTAATTTCAAAGGGTTTTTATTGTGAACAGCCAAGGAAGTATATAACTAGATGCCAGGCTCACAATTAGTCATTGATGTATAGAATTAAAATAATATTCACTAATGGAAATTCATGTCTTCTACTGGAAAGACACCCCAAATTTTGAGCCCTTCTTGTGTCCTTAAAATTGGAGGCCAGCACAGCACATAATTTTATATGTCCTGCACTTGAAAATAAATTCAGTCCTGTAGGTCATCCCAGGATAGGCCATTTCACTGAATTAATTTTGCTCCAATTTCCAACAGTCTATAGAGACTTGCTTACCTAAGCCCTCAGGACCAGACCTTAGACTCTGCCAGTTTCATTCAGCATCCAAAGTTATTAACCTGCCCACCAAAAGCTGGAGAAGTCTCGTGGGAGAGCATTGCATGTGTTAATCCAACCATTGCATTTAATTCAAGTCATTAACTACTTTAATTAAATCGAATTCAATAAATGTGTATTGAACACCTAGAATGCAGCATGTGCACTAGGTTCTGGGAACACGAAGATAAATAGCCACAGCCCCTGCTTGAGGGAGATCCCCAAGCCTTTATTTAATCTATGACATGGAACAGGTGCTGTGAATGAGCCTTTTCCTTGAGAACCTTAACAGGGCTGTTATGCTTCATGATTTCTTCAAGGGACACCTCAAGTCTTCCCAAAGCCACACACTCCCTTCTTCCCGCACTTCCTCCATCTCTTCTTCCTCCTTTCTCTCCCTCTTCCCCTTAAGCATTTCCTCCCTTCCTCTATTCCATCCTTTTATCTTCCTTATAATTAGCTAATATCTGCTTTGTATAAGATACTGTTTTAGAACAGGACAGATAAGCCCCTGCTCTCAAAAAACTTATATTTTTTTAGAAAAATATTTTATTCTAAAATAATTTTAGACTTACATAAAAGTTGTAAAAATAGTACAGAATTCCTATATACCCTTCATCTAACTTCCCCTTTTGCCAATATCTTATATAACTATAGTATAAATATTAAAACCAGGAAATTAACATTGATGCATTTCTATTAGCAATCCTGCAGATATTATTAAGATTTTTTTCCAGTTTTCCTACTGGATTTTCTGTCCAGGACTAACATAGCTTCCTGTATCATGTTTAGTTAGCATGTTTCCTTATTTTTCTCCAGCCTGTGACAATCTTTCAGTCTTTGTCTGTCACGACCTTGATACTTTTGAATAGAACTGGTCAGGTATTCTGTGGAGTGTCACTCAGTTTGAGGTTTTCTAATGTCTCATGCTTAGATTGAGGTTCTACATTATTGGGAGGATATTACAGAAGTGATGTATCCTCAGTACATCCTATTAAAGAGGTACATGGTGTCAAAATGTTTTGTTATTGATGTTATAAATCCCAAGTTACACTTGGAGAAGTCAACACTTGGTGAGGGTGCTGTCTGATAGTTTTCTCCTCTGTGATTAATTAGTATCTTGTTGGGAGATATTTTGAGACTATGCAATATCCTCTTTCTCATCATGCTTTCACCCACTGGTTTTATTGCAAATTGTTTTTTTTTTTTTTGAGTGCTTCCTTACTCAAGAAGTTCATCTTTTATTAGGAGGAGTTAGATAATGAAATAAACTAATGAAATAAATTAGATCATTTTAGATAGTGAAAGGCTTGTAAAGAAAATGTAAGAAGGTAGAGTGACAGGAAGAGAAGTCTATTTTAGATGGCACATCAGAGACGTCCTTTCTAAGGAGGTGACATTTGAGTTTAGACCTGAATGACAAAAACCTTAGCTGAATGAGATCTGAGAGAAAAGCACTCTAGGCAGAGCACACAGTGAGAGCAAGAGCCTGGAAACCAGAACAAGCAAGGCCTGGTTGAGAGAAGGAAACAAGCCAGATGTGGCTAGAGTGAAGTGAGTAAGGGGTGAAGCAGTGGGGGCTGAGGATGCAGAGTTAGGGAGAACCAGGTCAGGTGAACCCTGAAGGCAGGGGAGCAAGTCTGAAATTTTCTAAGTGCAAGCACATCCTCCTTCATTCAATATGTTCTCTGCCAGTGTTGTCCCATAGCATATTCACTAGCCACACCTGCTACTTAAATTTACATTTTCATTGGTTGAAATAAAATAAAATTGAAAATTTTAGTTCCTTGGTCACATTAGCCACATTTTAAGTGTTCAGCAGTCACAGTCGTGGCTAGTGACTACCCCATTGGATGACGCAGATACAGAACACTTCCATCATGGCAGAAAGTTCTGTTGGACAGCGCTCTCACGTATGCCTTCTGGAGGCTATTCATTATTTTCATTTCTGTGGGCAGTAGATTTGAGTGAGTTACAGGCCCTGCTCTCCAGTAACTTTAAAGTTAGTAGACAAATATGCAAATAAACACAATACCAGGTAGCATGCATTAAGACAACAGGCAGAACATAGTAAAAAATGCTGTTGGAGTTGGAAGAAGCACTTACACCTTAAAGACCAGAAAAGGCTTCCAGAGAAGCAGTGCTTAGATGTCTAGAAAGATCTAGAAGGATGGGAAGATTTTGATGAGTTTGAGTTGAGAAAGTTTGGTGTGAGCTGAAATTTTGTAGACATAAAGTACCAGATAAGGATAATGGATAGTCTAGAATGGCTGGTATTTGGGTGTGTACATAGGAAAACGTGAGGGGAAGATTAGCAGGCAAGTGGACAGTATCGTGTGAACGGCCTTGATCCCAGGCTAAGGAGTTTTGTCTTTATCCCACAGGCAGTGATGGTTTTCTTTGCCAAAGGAGTAACCTTACCAGCACTGTGCTTCAGGAAGGCTGGTCGGTCTGGGGTGTATGAGGTGGACTGTGGTTGGGGAGAGAAAGACTGCAGGAGGAGGGTTGGAAATCCACTTGCAGTAGAGCACATGTGAGATCATTCCTATTCCAGCATGTATTTTTCTAAAACTTAAAAATTCTCTAGCACATAAAGTTAGGCTACTTGAAATATAACATTCGGAAATAAACTTTGAGACTTGAAAATATACCATTTACTCCTTATAGCAAGCAAATATGTTACATAACTACAGTATAAATACTGAAACCATGAAATTAGTAATAATATATAAAGCCCACGGGATTTGACTTGGATATTTGATAAACAGGTGTTCTTTGTGCATCTTTATTCACCCAAATCAGTGTTTTTTAAACAGAATTCATAAAAATCACCTGGGCAGCTTGCTACAGTGCAGAGTGCGGGGCCCCACCCCAGAAGTTCTGATTTATTAGGTAAGGGATGGGGCCTAGTGACCTGGATTTTAACAAAAGGAACAGTAATCTGAGGAAAGTCACCTAAGAAACACTGCCAGTCCCATTTCCTTGTAAGCATTCTGTCTTCAAGTTAACAGACTCCCCTTCTCATTATTTATAGGCTATAGCCCTAAAGATGTAAAAAAAAAAAAAAAGTTCTCCTAGTATGCCTTTTTCTTCCACCTCCATGAAGTAGTAGATTTAAGAGAACGGTAACATATTTTTTCACTTACAATTCCTTTTTATTTTATCCACTTTAAATAGGCTTAAAGAAATATCCCTTCATTTGCCTCTTTTTCCCCCAAGTGCCGATTTCCAGAGCTTTATCTGTTTACCCTTCTCCCATGTATCCCCTATAGTGACATTAGTTTGTGTTGCCCTGTCTGCCCTGCACAACTAAAAATCCTGTGAGGACAAGGACCTTGTTGGAGCCACTTCCATGAACCCTCCAGGGCTGCCCTGGGATCACCACAGTTAGCATTTTTAGCATTTGTAGGACTCTCAGAACTCTGGCCACAAGTGCTCTGATAACCCTGCCCAACTAGAGTCACTACCAAAGCCAGTTCACAGATCTGGAGGGTTTAAGTGGCATCCTTAAAGACATACAGTAATTATCAAGGGATTTTGAACATAGGTCTCTGAACCCAGCATCCTATACAGGTTTTTCTCTTTACCGCACGGCCCCAGAGAAGATAGGTGTTTGCTGATGCTGACTTTTTTCCCCGGGAGTCATAGGACCCCTGTTGTCAAGAGGGGAGCAAGAGGGTGACAGCATTTTCCCTGTGTCCTCAAAGTTTTTCTTGCTGTCATTTGCTTCCAACTCTAGCACTTCCTTTTCCTGTTTCTCTGATGCCATGTGCCAGGCACCATCTGCACTAACAGGTAGCTATTCCATTAGCCCATCTTCAAGAGGACCTTTCCCAATTCACAGGTAGCTGGGGAGTTCAGAGGGTGTTAATTACAGAACTTTCCTCCAAATCCACACAAGTAAGGAGCTTTCACATTTCACATGGCCCCTTTCTTCCAAATATGTCACATTACAGACAAAATGCTTGCAAGAGGAGCTTCAAGATTTCCCTTAGCAATCCATGCCTCTGTGAAACAGATGGGGGTTTTGACACAAGAGCCTCATCTGCACAGACAGTTGCTGTAGGGAAGTGACTGGGGAGGGAACTAACGTCTTTGAGCCCTGGGGTCCTGCAGCCAGACCCTCGGGGACCTTGTCCTTCCCCAAGGGCTTCCCTGCTCCAGATGAGGTGCCTTCAGGTTGCATACACAAGGGAAGCAAGTTGGGTCTGGACTATGAGCAGAAAAGTACCTAAGAGTCAAGACTTTTGGAGCCTGCATTAATGGAGACCCCAACACAGTGGCTGGGCAGATCCCAAAGTGCAAACCTCCTGATGAGGAATTTGCAAGTAGCTTGAAGAGAAGGTAAGAAACAAGCAGCCCTCAGAGTCCAGGACCAAAACCACCACCTTGGGAGGTCTTCTCTGTTTCCACTCACTCATCCTCCCACTTGCTTTCTTGTAGGCCCCCGGAGGACATTGTTTAAACCTTCATTTAACCACAGCAAATTGAACCTAGTTGATAAGATAGCTGGTTCCTTGTTATATTGTGAGAGTAAGTCCCATGTCCTCTGCCTCATAACCCTGGATCCGGATTTCTGGCACATAGTAGATGCTCAATACATGTTCAGATAATGAATGAACAAATAGATAAATTACATGGAATGACAGCTGTCTGCAAGTATTGAAAGATTTTCCTACAAAGAGGGGATGTTTTTGTCCTTTGTGCAGTAATGGGTAGGATCCTAATCAAGCAGTAGATGCTGTGATTTTAATAACATAAAGTAGAGGGATTTGTTTCATTTTGTTTTTTAGCTGTCTGGACACTGGGATGTTGAGATGGGTTAACCACCATGGAGGAGGCAGTGAGATCCCCGTCATGGAAGGGGTTCAAAGCAGAAACTGGAGGAAAATATGCAAAAACGTTAAGGGGACACAAGCATGGGTGTCTGGTTGGGCAGCTGGTCTAGACATCTTTAAAGTTTCTTCCAACCTTGAGACTCTGATTTCAGGATTTGTTTTTATTTACCTGCATGGCTGCTTTATTGGCCTGAATATATATAGGGATATTTTTCATCTTCCAAAGTAATCTGAAGGCAACCTCTCCACTTACCTAAGGAGCTTTTGGTGGGCAGCATGGATTGACTTATAGCGGGGCTGGCTTGCATGTTGCATGATTCACTGTGCTCCATAGATGTCCCCAAACACGTATATCATTGTGTCTGCTGCTCCAAGATGACACTGTTATTTCCCACCTGTGCAAATACAGCTGTAAAAAATGATGCATGGCCAGCCATCCCTTCCCCAGAGTGTAGGCAGAGAGCACACACCCTCTGGCTTAACACGCCCAAGAGGCACACACACCCTCTTCTGAATTTCAATACTCATTTTCAAGCCTGGTAAGAAGAGAAGAGAATTGCAAATGAACTCACATTACCAGCAATGCCAAACCAGCCTCCCTTCTAAATTACTTTGTATATTTAGTCTGTGGACTACAGAAGCCCTTGCATCTTCTGTGGCTTCTTGGAAAATCATAAAGGTTTCCAGCAGTTTCAGCAAACAAGCAGGCTCTGAGCCTTCTGTCTTTGTTAGAGACTTGATTCAAACTGTGTCCTCTAGCAGTGAAACACAAAGGGAAAGAAAGTCAGTATGCTATAACTTTGAAATTTTTAGCAAGCGCCACAGGAAAGAATAATAAACCATAAATTGCTGCATCTGGCCTTAAATTTATAAAGAAAACAATAATACAAGAAACTAAAAATGTTACTCTCCTTTGTCATTAAAAAAAGATAGTTTCCGACTCTTCATCACTTTTTGTTTATCCTTTTACTTCACCAGTTGTTGAAATTGTATCAAAAGCAACATCACTTTCTCCCCACCCCTCCTATAGGCAATACACTTGTGCTGAAAAATCCACACAAATTCAAGCAGCAAAACGATTGGGGAAAAGTTGAGAGTGGGAAGATAAAAGGTGTGGGTGGGTTTCAGATTAGGAAGCAAAGCCAGGGGCTTATCTGGAGGGCCTGTGTCATTGACCCTGAGATGTAAAGTGGCATCTGTGTTCAAGGTGGAATCCCTGCACTTCTCCCCTAGCCACCCTCGTTTTCACCAAAGAGGCCATTGAATTGTGTCATCTCCTAACAGAAACAGACTGTGGTGAGAAGGATGGGGCCTGACTCCATCTTCTCTTCTTTTATGTGTGCTCAGCAAACCAGGACCGATTCTATTATATTTCGTTCTTTCAGGGCAATCATCTTGGACTGCATTATAATAAACACATAGGATTTTTTTCCCCTTCTGAAGCCACTGCTTGCTGTGCTGCTCAAAATAATTTCCCAGTCAGACAAAAGCACCGCATGTCAGCAGACTTGTTCTCAGTGCACTCTCTGTCCCCATCCTACCCAGATATTGTGATGGCTTAACCTGAATGTTCCCTGCACAGGTGCTGGTATACCTACCGGTAAGAAATCAGAATGGGCTGCTCTAAAAAAACAACAGCAAATGGCCTCTGGACAAGTAATAGGGCTTGGTCCTAGAGGATCGGGGTTGAGGGATCTGTGCCCTGCTTGCTCCTTCAGCCCACAGTGGGCAGAAGGAGGTGGTCAGATGATGCATCAGTATTAGTGCAGCTGTGCTGTCACCATGGGGAATGAACCAAGTGGGAGGGCGTTGAAGCAGAATCAGAGGACATAGACAGTGTCTCTGGACACAGGGAGGGATCCGCCTCATTTTGCTTCTCTGCAGGCTGGCTCCTCCAGGTGCATTAAAAGTATTGATGCCTGGCCCTCACTGCTGAGATTCCGTTTAGTTGGTCAGGAAGGAGGCTGAGCACTGGTATGTTTTAAATCTCCCCAGGTGATGTTAGTGTGCAGCCAGGGTTGAAAACCTCTTGTCCAGGCTCTGGAGGAGTGGAAGAAGGTTGCACAGCACCCAATCCAGAATTAATGGACAGTACGTGTGAACTATTATCATTACCATTATTATTGTTAATCCAAAGGCTGGTTGCACATCCTGGGAGCATCTACTGGAATCCCCAGAGGGGATGACCTTGTCCCACAACTAATTTCCCCTCACTTGTTTCCACCCAGGGTAGGTGTTCAATAAACATAGCCGGATTTGTTAAGGTAACCCCTAGGAAGTGGGTCAACTTGATTTTTTTTTTTCCTGCTTATGGCTGTGAGCCATGACCATGATACGTTTTTTATAAAGAGTCCTGGAGTTGGGTCAGGATACTTGGGTTCTTGTTCTAGCTCTACCACCTTGATCAAGTCCCTTCTTCTCTCTTGGCCTCAGTATACCCATTTGTAGAACAAGAGTGTTGGATTATGTGATTAATCACCAAAAGCTCACCTGCTCTGTCTTTGGCTTTAGAAATAGAAGTTAACAAAACACTGCTGTTTTGTTTGTTTGTCTACTGACAGGAGACCCAGGCCAGGAACAGTGATATAATAATACTCTTTGGTATTTGGGAAATAAGCAACATCAGAGGCACAGCGCAAGGGAAGGGTAAACATGTTTGGAAGAATACTAAATATTTCATACTAAACACGTGGGGAAAGCAGAGATCAAGCAAAGTGGGGTTGGTGGAGAGAGTCTGGTGGAAAGGTCAATTGGGTCTAGGTTGTGAGGAGTCTCGAGTGCCTTGATCAGGTTCTTGGATTTTATTTAGAATGAAATCAGGCATCAACCACAAATGTCAGGAAACTGATGCCCCAGATGTGCTTTAACAGCCAATTCTGGCATCCACATTGCTAGGGAGTCCTTAAGGGAGAACTCATACCTTACTCTTCTTCCAATCATTAAGTGCCTGGCACCATCATTGTTGAATGATTAATGAATGGAAGACTTTTAAACTGATGTCAGATACCCTGATGAAGATGAAAACAGATCGTATCCAGCTGATAGGCCACACACTAAACTCTAGGTTCTCTAATATCTATATTTTTTAAACACCTGGAAGGATAACTGAAGTTTAAAATACTCTTCCTGATTCTTACAAGAATATAAACAGGCTTTGGCCACCAGAGTTTTCTAAGCCAACACAGGGACACTATTTGCACATTATTTTGCATGAAATGTAGTCATTTACATATATTTGCATAGTGCTTTCAAAGAGCCTTAATTCCAAGTATGTCAAATAAAATAAAACAAATTAGTGTAATCTGCTGCCATTGTATGGCAGCCCAGCTTGGAGATCCTGGTGGTAATGGGGCCCGCTTTGAAGAAACTCAGGGTGTCCAGGGGTACCAAGACACAGTGAAGTCTGAGAACAGGGGACCCTAGGGCAGGGTCAAGTCTCTAGCATCTGGACAGTGCTCTGTAGTTCACAAACCCAGCTAACATCCCTTATTTCATACAAGCCTCACGGAAACCTGTGTGCTTGGTAGGCCCGAGGTTGTTAGGAACTATTCATTAGCAATGGGATTTCAGAGACGAGGTGACTTGCTTGTGACATGGTAGTAAGTGGTCGTGCCTAGACATAAGCCTAAGACTTTATTACAGATCTAGGCCTCTTGGTCCTGAGGCCTGATGCTCTGAGAATTGATCCAGAATTCTATCAAGGAGGCAGAATATTCCCATTTACTGCTCATCCAGCGTCTCCTCTTCAGCCACCATACTGCCTTTGAGAAGCTGTACAAGGGGACCCCCTGATGGCCCAGGGACAGTGATGCCTAGCCTGTGATGCATCTAGCCCTAAGTAATTGCCTTTTTATTGTTTGAGACAGTTATTTGAAAGTTATGGTAATGGGATGAAAATATAAGCAGCTTACAGTATACTAGAACATTAATTCTCTGGGGATGATTTCTTTTTCCCTCTGAGCATCTCTGTGGAACCTTTTCCATTGCATTATGTAGAATTTATTTTTAGTCTTTTTCCCTATGATCTACTATCACCTGTCCAGCCTTGCTTCATTACTGATTTCCATATTTGCTAAGATACAGCTATATAAAAACACTTACGTATATGTGCTCTATATAAGATATATAAGAAACACTTATACATATATGTTTCTGATGTAGGTCCCAGACAGGAAGACCTCTGGTCTGGGGAGTGGTATTCAGTAGCAGGTCAGACACACACAATGGGAAGGAGGAGCCAATCATGGGCTTAAGGGCCAGACGGAGTTAAGTTCAAATCCTCACCCCTCCATCTTTGATAACTTAACCTTGGCCTCTTTGAGCTTCAGTATCTCCATCTGTAAAAGCAGTGGTGCATCTGCATCTCCTAGAAGCTCAAACCAGTGCTTTGAGGCAGACCCTGTGAAATTTGGGTGGGCCTGGCCTGGGTTTGAGCAGACCTGAGGGGTCAGCTCCTGCAGCCGGCAGTCCTGGGAGGCAAAGAATGCTCCCACATAGGCTGACTTATCCCTGAGATACAGCAGGCATGGCGCCTGCAGCCCACAGAACTCTTAGGGCCCCATGAAAATATTTATAAATTTCTTTTAAAACCAGAAGGAAGGAAAATGAGTTTTACAGTAAAATAAAGTGTTTTAATATATAATAATATATTTGTATACCCATGCAATTGTAAAACACAATCTTTAATCTTTGTTTTGTAGAGGAAGTGTCCCATGAAGGCAAAAGTACCCCAGCCCTTGGAAGTCATAATGCAGGCCTAGATGCTATAGCCCAGCCCTCAGTTGTCCCCTGGCCACCCAGTCTTTATCTATTCAATCTCCATCTTTTCATTTACAAAAGAGCATCCAAACTGAGGGCTTGTGTGACCCAGCTCCCAGCATTTCACCATGCCCAGTGAGAATCCACCTTTTGAAATTTTTTATATCAAAATGACCCTTGGTTTGTCCCGACTCCACTACTTGCTTACCCTCTATCTTGCTTTGGCCAGTACTTTTCCACATTCCTCAGTTTTCCTCGTGTTCCTGCCCACTACTCCCCAAGTGCCTCAAGCCGAAGCAAGAGAAAGACAGAGAAAGGACAGAGTGGGTAACAGGGAGCTCCTGACTCCCTGTTCCACAGCACACCTTTTGTCCTCTGCCCTCTTCATTCAGGGATTGTTCCAACAGGTAAATAAATATTTTAATAGTAATCACATTGCTCTTTATTGTAGTGTGATATAAACTACTAAGAAAATAGGAGAATTAATGCCAGTCATGATGTGGCTTTCTCCTTTCTGTGCCTCAACTTTTTCTTCTGCAAATTGGGACTGTAATAAGAGCAGCTTTACAAGAGCAGTGGGAAAGGAAATGAAATTACAGCTGGGAAGGTGTGAAACCTTCAGAAGAAACATTCTAGCTGAACCAGGAGTTATTATTAGCCTGATTATCAGTGAGCTCAAGCCTCTCAGAGTACCCGGACACAAGGGTTTCCTGCGTTTATGGGACTAAATTCCTTTGCTTCTGTCCTGAATTACCATCCATTAATTTCATCACCAGTGAAGGGCCCTGATTTTCTATTACTCTCAGTCCACACCCATGGCCTGCAAAAGGCTGAATGAGCCAGCGGTTGGTTTAGCTTGGAGACTTAGCAGTACCCCTTCCCAACCACTTCTGAAATTCTTGGTCACCCTTCTGGCAGGACTGAGGTCTGAGGGTGAGGAAACAGGAGCAGGAAGGGAAGAGTGAGAAGAGAAAAGGAAGGTGAGGATGTCACAGGAAGGGACACCCTCAACTGCCTGCCTATCATTCCAGGCCTGAGCCCTCATTCTCCATCCACCATCATCCTTCATCCTTTGAATGGGACACTCGGGATGTGTTCCCTGATCCCTGCATCCTTGTCACATTGTAACTACCATGGGACACTCTTAACCTTGGCTGGTGGTAGAGTTGTGACTTTGCCTCTTTCATGTTCTGAGTTAGAATCAGGGGCCTTTGATCTGGGAAGGACACTGGAAATCATTTGTCCAAAATTGTCTTTTTATAGATGAGGAAGTTGAAGCCTGGTAGCCTAAGGGACTTGTCCAAGTTCACAGAGCAGAGAAGCCAGGACTAAAACCCAGGTATTCTGATGCCTAGTCCAGTGTCCATTTCACTGTAGTGAATAGGGTTTTTGGTATGTGTGTGGGCACACACATTTCCACATGCTTGGGAGTCTAGGCGTGCTTTCATTATTTTACTCATGATTACAGCAACCAGGCCTGGAAAATGTGTAATATCTCCCCAGTTTTACTAATGAAGAATCTGAAGCTCAAAGAGGCTAAAGGAGAATATCCAAGATCACCCAGATTGTAGCAAAGCTGGTATAAAACCCAGCCTCCTGACTCCCAGCAGCACCCTTCCCACTGCCCCACACTGCCTCCAAGCCAACTGTCCAGAGTTCTGAGCTACGGCTGTTATATAGGAGCCAGGATTCCCATCCATATTTATAGGAAACCTTTTGTCTCAACTGCATTCATGCTTAGAAGTCTCAATATTTTTTTAAAATCTATCAGAGAAAAGAGAGTAACAATGGAGTTGATGGGCAATCTGTGTAATTAGCGCCCCAGAGCTCCCTGTACTATAAGGTTTTCTGAGTCAGTGCATTTTGCCGACAGATGCTCTTTTCACTGGTCAAGTAGCATTATCACAAGGATTATAATGGAGGGGAATGATGCCTGGCAGGGGAGAATAGAGGGTAGGCATGATCTGGGTTTGTCATTAGTAATCTTAGGTATACTTGGGGTACCCATGAGCCTGCTTCCTGCAAAAACTTGAATGATGAAACCAGTGAGATCCAGACAAGAAGTTGGATATTTACTTCTAAATTAGTGCTAGTTTAGCTTGTTTGGAAATGATTTGTGCCTCTACAGGACAGCATTAACTAAAAGTTGTTTTGTTTCCTATGACCATAACTTTTACTCTTCTCACAATGGGCCAGATGGACGCATCAGAGGGGCCTTGCTGGGCTTCAGAGGAACGATGGATGTTCCTTTTCCTGCCAGTGTTTGGGAAGATATTTGTTACTCCTTAATCTCAGTGTAATCATAATACCCAAATCAAGGTCTTGAGAAACATCCAGCCCCTTCCAAAGCACTTCATGGAAGCACATAATTGGTTCTTCTGTGGTTCTTCAACCAGGACTGATGTTCAGGTCATACAGACTAATACAATTGTGCTGGCTATTAATAGACTGACGAATTTCCAGATCAGCTGCAAAATAGCCGGTTCTCTGAGCCCTACAAGTTCCCCACCACTTCTCCAGCTGCTCCAGAGTCAGGGAGCCCAGATGAGCACCAATAAGGAGCTGCTCTGACACCTACTAATTTGCCAGTCAGACCCCATGGCTCCTGCAGGCCTGCCCCGTTCCTGCATCTCCCCTAGCCAAACAGGCTCTGCCCTGCTGAAGGAGACAGCATCTCTGATGGTTATACTAGACCCCGGCAGGCAAATGCCTACCCTGAGCTTCCCCTGAGGAACCTGGAGTGACTGGTTGCTAAGTGGTTTTAATATCACACTGTGGATGGGGAAAGATAGAGCTCAGTGGTAGAGTTCATGCTTAGCATGCACAAGGTCATGGGTTCAATCCCTAGTACCTCCATTAAAATCAATCAATCAATCAATCAATCAATCGAATCCCTCCGCCCAAAAATTGCACTGTATGTTCAAATTCCTTAGTGAGATGCAAGGGAGGCCAATGCTTTCCATGGGGTGTGGGCCCGCTTGTTGGCCATGAGGTTGACATGGGCAAGGCCTGGAGCAGGGTGTGCCAAGCCCTGCCTCTCACAGTGGTCATGTGGGCAGTGCTGAGAGCTGCCTGCCCAGACCCTGACTGCAAGGCCAAGTTGAGGTCAAGTGTGGGGGAATGTAGAAGTCCAAAGTGACTATTAAAACCAGAGGCCCTTGATCCAAGAGTGACAAGTAAGGGCCCAGAGCCAAACAGGAAACAAAGAACCAGGGGAGACAAGAGGGAATGAAATATTTCTGCCCCTCAATCAGAGTCCACAGATACACGAGAGTCTGTGAGTTCTCTGTGATAATTTAAATGATCTGTTTTCATTTTGATAATAATCTAAAAGAATGACATTTTCACCTCTATGTTGGGCTTGTGTTTTTAATCACTATGGTACCAGAAGGGTGCTTTAATTGTCATGACACATGAAAAAAGAAGTGAGGCAGACCTACTGAGGGTTCAGGTCCTTGACGGCCAAAAGACCACAGAGGACCCTGATAAGAAAAGGGTATGCCACAGTTGGCATAGCCAAACTCTTGTGGAAGCTGATTCATTGCACAATCTGTGTAGTAAGGGCACATCAGCCTGCAAAGACCTAGATTCATTTTCTGGGGCTGCTATAACCAAGGACCACAGATTGGATGGCTTATTCTCTCACAGTACTGATGACCAGAAGACTGAGATCAAGGTGTCCGTTGGGACATGCTCCCTCTACGACTGAGTAGAATGCTTCCTTGCCTCTTCCTGGCTTTTGGTGGTGGCCACTGATCCTTGGCTTTCTTTGGCTTGGAGCTGCATCGCTCCAGTCTCTGCCTTTGTCATCACATGGTCTTCTCTCTGTATGGCTTTCCCTTTTTCTGCCTATTAGGACACAGTCATATTGGATTAGGACCCACCCTAATGGCCCCATCTTAACTTGATTACATATACAGAGACCCTATATAAGGTCATATTCACAGGTACCTGGCTTTAGGACTTCAGCATATCTTTTTGGAGAATAAAATTCAACCCAAAACAGAACCTGAGTAGAAGCAGTCTGTGCCCTATTTGTCCTGTGAGCAGTGACGTTGTTACAGTAAACAGCATCTCCATCACATTGAGTTGTCTGTTAATTTGAATTTGCATGGTTTTATTGTATTTACTTTGAAAATAATTACTGAATTATTTTATTTGGTTTTAATAGTCATACAAGAGCTATAAGCATAAGGATTTTATACCCACTTTTATGTTATACATTTTAAAATAACATAATACAAACAATTTGTCGGCTCAGGTAGTCCTTGACAATTTTCATTTGTTCTATTTTGTATCTGCATGTTATTTCAGTACTAGAGCCCCTGGGGTCTAGATGAATTCCAGATGTGAGAGGAGATGGTGGCTTTCTAAAGCTTGTATGTGTGAGTAAATCTGTTAAAAGGAGCTTGCCTGGGCACGTGGTCAGATTGCAAATTCCCTGCAGGCTTGTGTACCTCTTATGACCAGCACATGCCCCAGGGTGAATGTTGCGCTTTGAGTTGGCCTTGGAACCAAGATCATTTCCCTTAGGGTCCTCTCCCGCCCCTATCCTAGGCCCTTAGCAGTAATTCCTGGACTAGAGAGGGCCCGATTCTGGCTTGAGTCCCACAGCGAGGTCTGGTCTGGAGCTTACTAAGCTCCAGCAAGCTGAATGATCCCTAGAAACTTGAGGAAGAACTGGCTTCCAGGACAAGACTACAGCTCCCTTCCCCCAGAATTAATAGGGGCCCCAGAGGACACTGAACCCTACTCCTTTGACACTCATGGCCCTGAGGACAAGTTCGCCTTCAGTACTACAAGAAAGCCTGAATATCAATCCAAAGTGTTTGCTTCATGCTCTTTGGTCCAGAAATGGATTGATGGACATTAGATAGAATTCTCCACTTCTTCTAAGTACCCCTAAATGTAGCTATCTGGAGGGTGGGAATGGGATCTGGAGAGTAGCCTTAAGCCACTTGCTGCAAATAACAAATTTCTTTGCTCTCTTTTTATCTTTAACTTTTTCTTGAGTTTTAATTCCAAAATGTTTAAACCTCATTCTTTTAAAAAATGTTAAACTAACTTGTTTCCTCAAAAATTTTGTATCAAAATCAATGCTCCAGAAAGATGTTTCAGGTTTCTCCATAATGTTAGGCACACCACCAACCTCATTCCCTTCTCACCTGCCATCTCCAGTTGGTGAAGCACTAAATAACAAATAGTTGAGGGACTTCTTTCTTCTAGGACCAGCATAGGGGAGAAAACATTGAGTATGGAGCAAGTAGACTTGGATCAATGCCTGATTCTAATACTTAAAAGATGTTTGAACTTACACAACTCATTTAAGTATACAGGGCCTCTATTTTCTAATCTGGAAAATGGGCATAACAGCACCTTCCCATCTTCCTCATGGTCATGAAGATTGAATGAAATAATTATTGTGAAGCCTCTTGAAAATGTAAATTGCTATTTATATGTGAGTTGTTTGTGCCACTTGTCAGTATCCTTCAGGCAAAGGCTACTGGGAACACACCTGTAGCTAAATAAGCTGGGATTATTACTAATTGCAGAACAGGAGAACAGACACTGGGAAACATGGAGTGACTCAGTAAGAGGGTGTTAGAAAGAACCTATTATTGGATTTGGGCTTCAGTTGGATGATTTGAAGGAGGGTTTAGGGAAGAAGGGGGTTGCTCTAAATTGGATGCTATCCAAAATTGGGGGAAATTTTATGATTAAATATCTCAATGAATCTTCTCTATTGGGAGGAAAGACTAGATTGAAGATAAAGCTGTAATTGTAATTGTAAAGAAGCAGGAGTAACTCATCTTGGTTGAGAGGAAGGTGTTCAGTATTTTATATGCAGCACAGTGATCTTATTTTCATCTGTGCTTAGAAGTGGCCTTGCCTTGTCGCATTTTATCATGATCTCAGAGTAACATTGTCTGAGCTCCGCATTCTGTGTTCTTGTCTGATAGGAGAATAACATGGCCAGCTGTGAGTGCCAGGCCAGCTTCTGAATGTCAGGGACTGCTATTCTTTCTCACAGCACACACATTCAAACCAGTAGTTTCTCTGTAGAACCATGGTCCTGCATGGGGTTTCAAAAGTAGATACCCTCAGAGTAGGTAAGAGAGAGAAGGAAGAAGGGAGGGAGAAGAATAAAGACACTTAGAGGGGAAAAGAAGTTGTGAGGCCGTAGTGTGTTGCACGTTCACCCCAGGACTCTCCAAGAACAGAGGAAGATCTCAAATAAATTGAGTTGATTCTACTTTATATCTGGCCACCAATGGAGGCTGCATCAAAAGGTCAGCCTAGAAAACACCAGTACTATCGGATTCCCTTAAGGGGCCCCAGTTTAATCAAATCCTGGGATTGGCTATGGATTTGGCCCTACCTTTCCCACTCCCCCTGAATTCTATGTCACGTCACTCTTGGAATCTGTGCTTCCTAATGGTTTCAGGATTCCAGAGCCCATTTTCTCCTCTGACTGGTCTATGATCAAAGGGCACAGATGTTTCATAAAACTTAAAATGATTAAGCCATTTACCTCAGGTGGCTAATCAAGCAAGTTTAAAGAATTCCAAGATATCAAGGAACCACAAGTGTGGAGTAGAAATTGAATTGCAGTCACAGATACGGTTTGGCCATTAAAAGCTGAACTTGATGGGCTAATAGAGAGTTATCAGCTGATGAGGGAACATCAATATGATAGCTACAAAATTGGCCTCTGTTGATAGGGGCTCTTCTCAAAGACCTCATGATACCCAGTAGAAGATACCTGCTATGTCTCAGTTAATAGCTTCAGTTGAATCAGATTAATTTAAAGGGGCTAATGGAAATGATGTAGGAGAAGAGTTTGGAGGTGATAATTTGATGTGGAGATATCAGCTGAAAGATGGTGACATTATGAAACCAATCCCCTGTGGAATCTGCAGCAAGTGATGGAAGTTAGAAGGAAAAGAGTTCCTGCCTCATTTCTGTCAGTTCACCATGTCTCACTCAGAGAGGAAGATGTGGCAAAATTGATTGCATTTATAACTAAAAATTTTTAAATGACTATCAGATTTCAAACGAGTTCAGGTCTTACAGATGGTTTTGCAATAAATGGATTCTCATTTTTCTTGCATTGCTAAAAAAGTTCTCTGGCTGTACTTGCTGTGCCTTCTTGGCCCCTAGCTATCTGTTTCTTTAGACCAAAATTATACTCAAAGTCAGATCTTAGCATTATTAAGGCCATGTCTTTACAGGAAAATAAGAATACCCAAGACAAAGGTGGAAAATTAAATGGTTAACAAGTAGGAGGAAAGAATCTTAATGGCCAAATGGATCCCATCTTTGCTTCTTGTGGGATCCTCAGTGGGATCGCTCAGGCTGCTATACCATCTGGTGAAAATCCATTTCCTGGAGGCATAAAGCCACTTTCTTGCTGTAGCCTCACATGGTGAAGAGAGGATGCTCTGGTTTCTTCATCTGCTTATAAGCCTACTAATGTCATTAGAATGGCTCCGCCCTCAAGACCTAATCATCTCCCAAAGTCCCCCCTTCCAAATATCATCACATTGAGGATTTAGGCTTCAAAATATTAATTTAGGGGGAGGGGTGGACACATTCAGTCTGTAGCGTTACTTTAAGGGTTAAATTTGCCAAGATCTGTCTAGCAGACTGCTCTTGGCACAGTTCCTCAATAAAATTAGCAAATAGGGCAAAGCTTATATTGCCTTTGGAGTTGACTTTACCTGTATTCAAATCTTACCTCCAGCTTTTATTACCTCTGTGACCTTGTACTGGCTTCATAAAACTTTTACAAAGCTCTGTATTCTTATGTTTAAAAAAAGACACATTGGAGAGGGTACAGTGCTTCACTGTGTAATTGCCGGAACTAGGTGAGATCATGGACGTGAAAGCACCTAGCATTGCACTTGGAGTTTTGAAAACTTTGTGATAATACGTTGTTCTCAGTTATCCTCCTGCAGGGCCACCCCTGATTGACGCATGAAAGCATTACTCTTGAAGTAGATTCAGCAGAGCGGTTTCAGTGGTGCTGAACCCTCCTGTAAGTCTTCGTGTTGAGAAATGAGCGTTGACCTTCCAAGTGAGAGCTGGATGGCTACTCGGGATCTGATCATCTGATCATCTGAGCACCAGGCACGTAGCAGGCTCAGTACCTAACTTGTGTAAGGGAGGACTGTCACGTGGTAGAGGCTGTGTTTGTTTCCTTTAATTGGTTAGTTCATTGCCACTGTGTTTTGGGTCAAAGCTACAAAAATCTATTGGTAGAAATGATAATGCCCCCTAAATTGGGAGCTTCCGAAGGCATTGCTTAATATAAGGCAGATGCTTTCTTGAACTGTACTGGCCTAACAATGAGGAGATCTGGGTGCTTTAAATAGTTGTGCGACCTGGGGCAAATCAGTTCAGTTCTCTAGCTTTAGTTTCCTTATGTAGGAGACGACAGCTTTGGTCTGGAAGATTTCTGTTATTCCTTTCAGTTCTAATGATCTGTTATCCAAAATGGACTGTTCCCTTGCGAATGGATTCCCCACTGACCTAATGGGAAAAATACAATTGCTTCATCTCTCGACCATGAGTCCAGCAACGTCCACCAGAATTGGGAGGCAAATCTCCATGGTTAAGTGGACATTATACGTGTTGGGAAACTGATCAGTGACTTTCCATTGGTGGATGAAGTGTTACTTTGATAAATGCCTATCTTATGAATTTTAATCATGTGGGTTATCAGCATGCCTCAAACTCTAAAGACCAAACTATTGTTATTATTCATTGACTGATTTAGAGCCAGGTCAAAGAAACAAGTCCCAAACACTGACAGCTGAAATACTTATGATGCAACCAGCGTTGCTTCTAAAAATGTGCACTATATTCAGGAAAAAACACATTATGGGAATCCAGGCCTTAAATTGATGAACATGTTTCCATTTTAGCCATGCAAATCATTCATCAGAGAGCAATCAATATGAATTTGATATTTCTAGGAGACAAAGCAAGGGTGAGAATGAGCCTTGAAACTGATTCTCCTTTATCAACTTTCAGAATAGGAATAAGCTATCCCTGATATCCAATTGTAGCCCCAATCCTGGTTTCATTAGTCCACTATGCCCTCCATCCTCTTTTGTAAAGGATAATGTACCTACTTGAAGTGTGTCATATAGATAGATATACAAGATTGATATTAGGAGTTTTAAAATTTTTTCTGTTAAAAACTTTATGCTTTCCCTTTGGAAATGTAACCAAGGATAACACATTAAGGATTCTTGTAAAAGTGCAAGTAGTGAAGTGATATGGAAAAAAACTTTATAAAACTGCAGGCAAAAGCATGCATCCCTATGCCCTCCACTTCCCCATGATTTTACTTTGCAAATGCACATTGACTGGTTCCAACTATTGGAAGGTTGGGGGTCAAACAAGCTCTGAGTTTTAAAACATCCTGTTGTAGATATTCCATTAAACTTGGCCTAAGAGATTTAGAAAGTCTTAATAGGAATTGCCAGCAGAAGAGCAGAATGGGGTGATATTCCAGTAGGAGAAGTAAGTTGGGCTAAATTGCCCAAGGTAGTGAAGAAGGAAGGGGATAAATTTTCTTCTAACCTTTAACAAAAGAGTAAAATCCATCAGTCAGTGAGCAAGTGCTTGGTAGGCACCTGCTTTGAGCAAGGACTTGGGATAAGCACTTGGGGGAAACACAAGTTAGCTAAAATTTGATATTCTGTCAGGTATAGTATCAAGCCTCCTAATACTGGTCTCATGTCCCCTCATTAAAGCCCTCTAGAGCCTTGCTACACAAAGTATGGTCCACATCAGCAGTACCTGGGAGCTTGTTAGAATTACAGAACTTTCAGCCCCACCCTAGACCTACTGCCTTTTAACAAAATCCTCCTGTGACTTACATGCACATTAAGGTTTAAGAAGCACTGCTGTAGACCAGAGGAGTCTGAGAAACAGTCACTTAGCTAAACAAAGAGTGCTTACAGGGGGCATCCTGAAGTCCCTACCAGGCATCCAGTATTGTCGTAACAGACTCTTCTAGTTGTTAAACATTGCCTGGTCACCTGGAAAACAGAGATTCTCTTATGAGTCTGATAAAGAAGACATTTCTGTTGATTATGTAAAGTCATAGATGGTCCAATACTGACTACGTATTCCCTCCTGATAGAGGTGAGGAAACCAAGAGCAGGGAAAGGATCAATGGTCCATGGCTAGTGGGAGAGCTAGGGCTAGAACGGAGGTTTCTTAACTTATTATCTAGTGCGTATGCACCTCCCCTTGCCTGAGAAATGAAGACAGAGGCTGAAGGGCACATCTGGATGAATCACTTACAAATCAATTGCTGTGCAAAGAATCAGATCAGTAGAAAATGACTACATCTAATTACCATTGGGTGATCCATTGCTTATAGTCAATTTCTCAAGGGGAGAAAATGGAATCATAAGAACACAGTCATTTGTACCATAGTTAAGAGCCATGGCATGAGTCAGAGACTGAATGAGGACTGACCAACTTTAATCATCAAATAAATGACCTAGCTATAATACAATCTAAAGTTATTTGTCCCCTGACAACCCCAGGAAATAAGTGTGTCAAAAAGAGGCCTACCTATTAACTAGGCCTCAGGGATTGAGAGGGTCTCCTCAAAGTTCTTTTTATGCTAGAATGTCTGCCCCCAAGCCCCATCCTTCAAAGGCCAGCTAAAATGCTGCCTCCTCCACTCAATGAATGGAAATGGGAATGGAATGGAGTGGGGCAGAACACTCTCCTATACCGGCCTGGCTCCTAAAGACAGAATGCACGTCAGATTCATATCTGGGTCCGCAAAATCTCTAGTACCTAATAGGCTCTCAATCCCTATTTGCTTGATGGCACCTTTAGCGGAGAGCTCTTTTATAAATCACAGATTGATTCAGCTTCTATCGCAAGAATGACCGCAGGAGCTTCAGGGAGCTCTGAATCTGCTGGCAGCCATCACCAGAGGCACAGACCAATCTGAGCACCCCCAAAGTCCCTGTTGCTGCTCTTACGTGCAGTTGGTGTAGTACACACACCTGTCAGTCAGCTGAGTCAAGGGATGAGTAGACAGCTTGCACAGAGTCCTGAGCAACAAGGAAAGTTTGACCAAATTGATTTGTCAGTCCTCATGTTTCTAGAATAGATCATTATGAATGGAGACAATAAATCACTTCAGTAGTTTTTATTTGTGATCTAGTTTTGGCTAAAATTCAGAGCCAGTTGCTTACAGGAGTCAAGAGGATTAACGTCCATCTCCTAGTTAATCCACTAGCCTGGACATTCTGCTTTTCATTGTTGTTTTCTGTCTTGTAGACATAGCCTTATATACACATTAATGACTCTTGGGGAATACAGCCTGAGAGCATATTATCTTCTCATATTTATCATTTGGGTTTGATTTTCCAAACTCCTAGGTCCCTTTGTGTCTTAAATTTGAAATCATTTCATTGAATCACGTAAATCAGTTTTCCTTCACTTTCAGCTAGCCTAATATTATCTTTTCTGGCTTGTAGCTTATACTAATTCTCATATATCTGGCATCTCCAAATTTGTCTTTTGTAGAAGTGATTTATGTTTCTAAAAACTCTTATTACTTTTACCCCCGTTATAGAAAAAAGTCATCCCTTTGCAGTATAGGCTCCTTGTCCAAACCTTGCATTGCAGCCCAGCTGCATTCCATCTGATACCCCCCAAACACAGGGTGTCAGGAGATTTATGTGGAATCTAGCCTCAGAATACATGGGAAATCACATACAGTATGTGGCCTATGCCTTGCTGCAGTCATTTCTTTGTTCATTCATTTAACAGTATTCATTAATTCTCTTTACATCAGGTAATGAACACCTGTTACAGCTTGGGTACTCCCAAAGAGTCCATTTTATCTCCACAATTGACTTCCAAGCTTTACCTTTTTGTTTTATTTTTTAGGAGTTGCTGTTGTGCAGGGATTGGCGAACTATGACCCTCAAAGCAGCCACCTGGCTTTTTCTCTTTTTTTTTAATAAATAAAACTATTGGAACACAGCCATGCTTATCTGTTACATACTTTCTATGGCTATTTTTGTGCTACAATAGCAAAGTTGAGTAATTGCAACAGAGACTGTGTGACACTCAAACCAAAACTTCCTATATAGCCTTTTACAGAAAAAGTTTCCCTACCATTGGTTTATAGTATCTTTTACACATTTTTAACTGGTTTACATGTCTTTTTATTATTGAGTTATAAGAGTTTTTATATATATTCTAGATACATGTTGCTTATCAGATATATGATTTGTAAATATTTTCTCTCATTCTGTGAGTTTTTTCACTTTCCTGATGGTACCCTTTGAAGTGCAAATTTTTTTAATTTGGATAAATTCCAATTTCTTTTTTTTCTTTTGTTGCTTGTATTTTTTGTGTTATATCTAAGATTTCATTGCTAAATCTCGGGTCATAAAGATTTACCTCTATGTTTTCTTCTAAGAATTCTATAGTTTTAGCTCTTACATTTAAGTCTGTGACTATCTTGAGTTAACTTTTGTATGGTGTGAGACAGAACTCTAACTTCATTCTTTTGCATTCAATATCTAGTTGTCTCAGCAACATTTTTTGAAAAGACTACTTTTCACCCATAAGTTTTCTAGGTACCCTTTCAAAGATCAATTAACCATAAATGTGAGGATCTATTTCAGTTCTCTTCAACTCATCTATCTCTTAATCCTTAAGCTAGTATCACTGTTATATTATATAGTAAATTGGAAATCAGAAGTGTGAATCATCCTACTTTGCTCTTATTAAAAACTGTTTTGGCTATCTGGATTGCTTACGATTTCATATAAATTTTAGGATCAGCTTATAAATTTCTACCAAAAAGTCACTTGGGACTCTGATAGGGATTACATTTAATAAATAAATAGATCAGTTTGGGGACTATCGCCATCATAACAATAGTTAAGTCTTCTAATTGATGAACATGGGATTTTTAAAATTTATTTAGATCTTCTTTGATTTCTTTCAACAATGTTTTGTGGTTTTTCTAAGTTTTGCACTTCTTTTGTTAAATTTATTTCTAAATGTATTTTTGATACTATTACAAATGGGGTTGTTTTCTTAATTTCCTTTTTTGGATTATGCATTGCAAGTGTGTTGAAATACAGTTGATTTTTGTATCCTGCAACTTTTCTGAACTTGTTTATTAGTTCTAATATTTGTTAGTAAATTCCCTAGGATTTTCTGTATACAAGATCATGTCATTTGCAAATAGAGATAGTTTTACCTCTTCCTTTCCAATCTTCATGTTTTTCATGTACTTTTCTTGCCTAATTGCCTTGGCTAGAACCTCTAGTACAATGTTGAATGGAAGTGGCGTGACCTGATATCCTTCTCTTCCTCCTGATCTTAGAGGAAACCATTCAGTCTTTCATAATTAAGTATAACATTAGCTATGGATTTTTTTGTAGATGTCCTTTATTAGCTTGGGGAAGTTGCCTTATATTCCTAGTCATTGAATATTTTATTGTGAAATGGTATTGGATTTTGTCAGAAGCTTTTTCTGTGTCTATTGAGATGATCTGTGGTTTTGATTTTTTATTCTGTTGATATGGTCTGTAACATTAATTGATTTTGAAATATTAAACCAATCTTACATAAATCCCACTTAGTCATGGTATAAAATCCCTTTTATATGTTGCTGGATTCAGTTTGCTAGTATTTTGTTGGGGGTATTTGTCTGTATCCATGAGAGCTATTGCTCTGTGGTTTTCTTTTCTCATGATATCTTTGTTTTTGGTACCAAGATAATACTGACCTCAACTGACACATTTTAACTGAATGTACTTCAATTAAAAAAAGAAAAGAAAGATAATATTGGCCTTGTGGAATGAACTGAGAAGTGTTCCTTCCTCTTATATTTTTTGGAAGAGTTTATGAAGAATTTATATTATTTCTTTAAGTGTCTGATAGAATTCAGCAGTGAAGCCATCTGGGTCTGAGATTTTTTTGTTGTTGTTGGCAGTTTATTTTTTTCTTGAATACTAATTTAATCTCTTACTTGTTATATCTCCATTTAGATTCTCTGTTTCTTTTTGAGTCAGTTTCAGTAGTTTGTGTCTGTCTAGAAATTTGTCTATTTCATCTAAATTATCTAATTTTGGGGCACATTTTAGAAAGAGTAATCCATTACAATCCTTTGTGTTATGTAAGGCTGGTAGTAATGTGCCTTTTTTATTTTCATTCCTGTTTTTCGTGATTTCAGTCTTCTCTCTTTTATTGTTGGTCAACCTAGCTATAAGTTTATCAATTTTATTGACCTTTGCAAGGAACCAACTTTGATTTTCCCTATATTTTTCTGTTCTCTATTTCATTAGTTTCTGCTCTCATCTTCATTATTTCCTTCTTCTGCTTGATTAGGTTTAGTTTGCCCTTCTTTTTCTAGGGTCTAAACGTGAGTGGTTAGGTTGATTTGAGATCTTTCTTCTTTTTTATTATAGGTATTCATAGCCATACACTTCTAAGCACTACATTAGCTGCATCCCATAAGTTTTGGTATATTGTTTCTTCATTTTAATTCATCTCAATTTTCCTTGTGATTTCTTCAACTCTGCTGCTTAGAAGTATGTTGTTTAATTTCCATGAATTCACCAAATATCTTTCTACTTTTATTTTCTAATTTTATTCTGTTACGGTCAGAGAAAATCATTTATATGATTTTGAGCCTTTTAAATTTATTGAGGCTTGTTTTATGGCCTAGTATATGGTCTATCCCAGAGAATGTTTCATGTGCACTTGAGAAGAATTTGTATTATGCTATTGTTGGATAAAACGTTCTGTATTCTTCTGTTAGGTCTAGTTGGTTTATAATGTTGTTCTATTCTTCTGTTTCCTTGTTGGTCTCCTGCCTAGTTGCTATCCATTATTGAAAGTGGGAAATTGAAGTTTCTATCTATTATTGTGAATTGCCTCTTTCTCCCTCCAGTTCTACCAGTTTTTGTTTCATGCATTTTAGGACTCTGTTGTTGTATGTGTTTATATTATAACTTTCATATCTTCCTAATATATCGAATCTCATCATTATAAAGTATCCTCTTTACATATAATAACATTCTTCGTTTTATTATCACTTTTGTCTGAAATTAGTATACCCACTCCAGCTTTCTTATGGTTGCTGTTTGCATGACATATATTTTTCCAGCTTTTTACTTTAAGCCTGTTTGTATTTTTAAAACTTAAGTGTGTCTCCTATATACAGCATATAGGTGGATTTAGGTTTTCCCCCCTTGTGTGACAATCATTCCACTTTACTGGATTGTGTAACCCATTCACATTTAATGTTATAGTTGATATACATGAATTTACAACTACCATTTTATCTTTTTCCCCTTGTGTCTCATGTCTTTTATGTTACTCTTTTAATCTCATACTATTTTCTATTAAATGAATATTTTCTAGACTAACATATTAATGTATCTAATTTTTAAGTATTCTTCTGAGTTATTTTCTTTGTAATTGCTCTAGGGCTTACCATATACATTTTAACTTATCAGAATGTACTTCAGATTTATAGTAACTTAATTCTAGTGATGTATAGAAATATTACTCACATTAACTCTGTTTCCCCTTCTATTTATGCTTATTGTTATCATACATATTATATCTATGTATGTTAAAAACTCAACAATACATACATACAACACATAAAATTACAACTTTATATAATTTTATATCCTTTAAGGAAGCTGAAAGGAAAAAAGAAAAGCAAGGATATATTTATAATGTGAGTTATATTAATCTTACTTACCATTTATCTTAATTTGTTTCTATGGAGAAAAATTACTGTCTGTGTTATTTCCTTACTCCATTACAGCTTTGCTGCACTCCTCCATCCTTTATGCTATTGTTATAAAAAATATTATATGTCTCTATATTATAGGCCCCAAACTGCAATCATATGCATATTGTTTTATAGAACTGCTTTTTAAATCAGTTAATAGCAGGAAGGGGGAAAATATGTATTTATATGGTCTTTTATAATTACATAATTACCTTTACCAGTATTCTTTCTTTTTGTGTGTGTATGGAACACTGTCTGGTTTTACTTGCTGTTGGCCCAAGGAATTTCCTTTAGTATTTCTCGTAAGGCAGATCAACTAGCAACAGTTTCTTTCAGTTTTTGTTTATCTAGAAATATTTTTACTTAACCTTCAGTTTTAAAGATAGTTTTCCTGGATATAAGATTCTTGGTTCACTAGTTTTTTCTTTCAGTACTTTGAATATATCATCCCACTGCCTCTGGCCTCTGTTGTTTCTGATGAGAAGATAGCTGTCTTATTGGGGCTCCTTTGTAAGTAATAAGTCATTTTTGTCCTGCTGCTTTTAAAATTTTCTCCTTATCTTTGACTTTCAGCATTTTTACCACAGTGAGTCTGTGCGTGGATGTTATGGGTTGAATCATGTTCCCCAAAAAAGATATGTTAAAGCCCTAACCCCTAGTACCTGTGGTATAACTTTATTTGGCTTTAGTGAGGTCTATTTCCTTTGCAGTGTGAAGCATCTGATATCACTCTTCAGAGGATGTAGTCTTTGTCATGCTAGGATGACATTCTGCAATGACAGTGGTATTAACAGGGCTCTCTTGAACTGTCTCTTTCCCTGATCTCTGGTGAACTGTCTGCCTCTGTTGGCATCACATGCAGCTGTTGGCATCCACTAATTGTTATCTGATTGTTCTACTATTTTTGACAAAGTTCTGGGTACATATATTGCTCCACAGTCTGTTCCAATTTAATGTGGGTACCTTTGCAATCTTAAAGTTTCTTTGAACTCAGGTGGGCTCTTCTTACTGTCTCTTTTTCCTCATTCTCTCTGGCAAAATAGCTGTCCTCCTGTTTACCTTCTGCTCTCATGAACCTACTAGTCTCCTCTCAGTTATTTACCACCAAAACCATGATTGTTTTTAAAAGCATCTTTAGGCTTGAATTTTTCCATACTGTTTGAAATAAAGTCAGTTCCTTTCAGGAGAACTTTGGATATCTTTTCTTATGGCCTGCCTCTCCCTGGAGCTGGGGTCTAGGAAGTGACCTGCTTCTCTTGGAGTGATACCCTGCTGGGCAGGGTTAATAGTGTGTCTTATTCTCAACTTGCCTATTCCACCTTGGAACCTCCATCCTATATGTGAGCTGTGGTCAGGGCAATCAAGACCCCAATGTTCTCAGTGTGCCATACCTAGAGTAGAGAGAGCCTGCACTCTATGAGTAGGTCTGGATAGAGTAAGAGAGCCTTGACCTCTTGGCCACACTTGCCTGGAAGTGAGCCTCCACCACATGTAGCTGGGGAAGATGAGAAATGCTGGTGCCCTGCCCCTCCTGGAGAGGTTCCAGAAACCTAGATCTGGAGCTGGGGGAAGAGGGCACCCTGTGTTCTTGGCTGAAAGTGTCTGGAATGGAGTTTCCATCATGCTGAGCGGGGAGAGGAAAGGAGGGTTCAAATGTCACAGATTCTCAGTGTTCTTACTAAGTTTCAGTAGATTTTCTTGAATAAATATTTTTTTTCCTTTGCCATATGTACTTAAGGCAGTTTCCAGAGGCTTTGAATGATTGGTTTTTTAGAAATAATTTTCACCAGTTACGCTTCTTTTACTGAGCAACAGGCCTTCAGAGCGCCTCTTGTCACCATTCCCGAAGTGGAACCCCTCCGAGAGCAATTCTTTATCTTGCTCTCTCTCATACCAGATGTTGAGCTCCCTTAGAATAGGGGTTGTTGCCAAATAGTAAGTGCTGCCTACACTCACTCTGTGTCAGGGACTTTGCTAGGGGCTCTGTGAACATTATTTCTAGTCCCCTCAGTAGCAAGTTGGTTATCGCCCCACAGGTGAGGAAAGTGAAGCTAAAGAGGGTAAGTGACTTGCCTAAAATCTCGCCATTGGTAAGTACTGCAGCCAGGAACCCAAAGCAAGTCTCTCTGGCAAAAGTCTGTGATCTCCCACCTCACCATGCTGCCACTGTGCTCTAGTGCCTGGCATAGTGCTTGGCATACAGATGCTGGCTGAATGAATGGACAGAATTACTAATGAATAGATAAATAATTAAACTCTTAGGCACAAAAAGCCTAAGAATATCTACCAGCACACGGCTGTTCTTAATCCTTTTGCATTTTGCTCTCAGGCTGATTAATGCATCTTCACAGCAACCTCTCTGACTTTGCTAATTAGTTCCTTTCCTTCAATGACAATCTTAATACATAAGAATAACTTTAATCCTAAATTTGTTAAATTAAATCGGTGAGTATTATATAGTCACAGTGTTCAGGAAGCATAGTACCAAGCTGTCTGGAATTTGCAAAAGGTCTTCCCTTTGAGTTTATTTCAGTGACAGATCATAGTAGTATTCTTCTGTGCTTTTTGATTTTTGCATAATTCATCAGTTTCACACCTTTAAGGTTGGTCATCTTTAATGCTTTATTGTTAAGAAACTCAGATCGGATATGTCGTTCACAGTATGATTGTACTTGAGTCTATTTCTTACAAATACATTGATCTGTTAGACACTCTAAAAGTTGAATCAGTAGTTTCATTCCAAACGTGAGCCTTATTTTTGAAGTTCCACTTTTTCTTTCTCTCCTATTCTTTCTTTATTAGAATTATATTTTTATTACCCAAGTAACACATAAATTTATTCTTCTTGTGGAAATTTCTATGGATACGTATTTGTGTGTGTGTGTTCGTGAGACACATGAAAAAAAGACCTGAAGAGATATATCCAAACTTAATACAGTGATTACCTGTAGGGATGGAAATGGGGAGGGAAGGAGGGATCCTGCTGGTCAAAGAGAACACTAGGCTTATCTGTAATGTTTTAACATTTTACAAGGAGAACATTTCCTCCTCCTCTTCCTTCCCTTTGCTCTCCATCATTGCAAATGTGTGAGAATGTGTATGAGGTAAATTCAGCCCAAACCTCCTAGTGGGTCCCCTCTGTCCTGAGGAATCACTCACCCCTTCTTAATTGTTCTCTCTTGGGCAGGAGAAATGGCATATCATTATTCTTCCCCCTGCCTTTTTCATCTACAGTGTACATTTTCTTTTAGCTTGGTCTGCTGCAGTTTATGGTAGTTTTATTGCTTAGATTATTTGCCTGTAAACACCAGCTTGATCATGAAGAAGCAGAGAGAATCAAAGAGGTACTTCTAAAGGCATATTCTGTTACCAGTAGCAAGCCGCCTCCTTGCTTGTAGATTTGAGCTGAGGCAGCCTGGGGAAGACCAGTTGAGGTGTGGCATAATCCAGGTGTTCACTTTGACCATCTTCCCAAGTGATGCTAATTGCTCCCATGTAGTTGGTTACCAAAGGATGCAGATTGTTGGTTGGGTCAGTGCAATGTGGTGGAGGAGCAAGGACTTTAGGTTTTCCTTCCTGAGACAGATCCTAGCTTCATCTCTAGCTGAAGGGTTCATAGGCAAGTCACAGTCTCTGAAAGTCAGTTTTAGTTTCTGTTTATCTCCTCCTCTTCTTCGTCCTCTTTCTTCTACTTGTCCATTCCTCCTTCTCCTTCTCCTCCTCCTTCTAGAATTAAATGATATGACATCAAAGAACATAGTTTCATGAATGCTGGGACATAGACATATTCTGTGATTGACTGCCAGATTTATTTCCCTGGGCTAAGACAGGGGGGAAAAAAAACTCTTTCTCCTTTTTCTGGCACTAATGTGCCCTTCATTTCTTCTAAAAATATGGGGAGCAGTCCTCACCAATGCCCATCTCCCCTAGCATTGTTGGTGACACTGACAGGTAAGAGCCCTTAGACTAAACGGGATTTGCAGAAAAACTAAACAAATAAAGTACCAAGTGCTGTTCTGATTGAGGTTTGAAGTTGTCGTAGACCCAGGCACAACTTCTGAAGCAGTTCCTGAAAAGGCTTTTAAGATGAAAGACTTCCAGTATCTGCAGGAGGAGTAAGGCTTGGGACCCTTGAGGAACAATAACCCCAGGCCATGCCAAATGTTTCCATCCTTTAGATGGGGGCGCTGAGGAAGAAACCGCAGCTGGCAGGAGATGTCACTGGCGTTTCTTATTTCCATTTGATAAGCTTGGGGTGAAAGATATCTAACAAGTCTCAAAAAGAAAAAAACCTAAATAAAAACTTCTTAAGCAGCACATTGCTTTCATCAAACATTTTCTCAGAAAGTAAGTGTTAGGGAAGCTGGAAAAGGGAGAGGTGAGTGTCACATTCAACTGGCACCTCGGAAAACACCCAAACCTACTAATGCTGAGGTACTTCTCATCATCTGTGGTGAGAGGCCTGGGACCAGAGAGGCCTCCCATAGAAGCAGGGATGAGGTTTTCTCTGAGTGAGCAGATCCCACCGGTTTGGGGCCTGCAAGGGCCTTCTAAAGGCTGTCCCTATGCAAATAAGGACTGTGTTTTCTATTAGTAAGAAAGTAACCTTCCTAGATTTCACCTGATTCTGCTGGATACCTTTCGGTTCTTCTGAAGAAGACTTGGCTGTCATTAAAGTCAGCCTTTTACTTCTGCAATCCTGGCCTAGAGGGACTGAGTCACACCTACCCTACCTCCAGGCTCTTAAGAGACTCCCACGTTTCAGTCTCAAGACTCTCATTCCTTGACCTCTCCTCATAGACAAAGCCCAAGGAGCCTCAGTGTGGAGGCCTTATTGTAATGAAGTTGTCTGGGAAAATTCCAGAATGAAGTTCACCTCAAAGCTAATCCTAAGCATTCTTAAAAATTAAGGAAAAAAGAAGTTGACTATACAATGAGTTGCTTTTCTAGAATTTCTAGCAGACAAAGGCTCTTCCTCAAGATATGACAGAGAGGTATTTATTCAGTAGAGCTTATGATTTGAAGGCTGGGGCTTTACTGGGAGATCCGAAAATAAGGGCTCTTCTTTTCTCCCACTGTGGCTGTGATCTGGGCAGAGGTTACTCAAGAGATACCTGACCAAGGCCTGGCGCTTAGGATTCTCCTGCCTAATCAGATGCTCTGGCTTTCTGAGACATAGGAAGCAGCCAGGCTGAGCATGAAACAGTAAACTAGGGGTCAAGACCCACACCTCTAGTCCGGTGTTCATCTGGTGGGGTCAGAGAGCCCCATCACCCTCTCACAGATTGTTAGAGGGAGAAGGGACCTTAGAAATATTGTCCACCACCTTTGCTTTTAAAGGAAACAGGCCCAGGGAGATCAGATGACCTTCCAAATGCCTCCTCTCCCAGGATGTCCCTCAGGGGTCTTGTTTATCTCAATATTCTCAGCTAACAGCGAGATTCCAGACATACGACAGGTGCTCAACTAATGCTGAATGAACAAATGTACACTGTGCTGGTGACTCAGTGGTAGAGCTGAAATTAGCACACAAGACTCTCTTTCCTCCCCCATCACTCATCAAGTCAGCACTGAGCACTACTTAATCAGCATGTTCAAGCTCAGTTATTTGGAGCCAAAAGCAGAGTCACAAAAGGTGGCCTCCCACCTGCACTCAGTCTAGATAGCTTTTCCTCTCATGGCTCTGTTGACCCCTGGATTGAGGGGCTGCAGCGTGCGGTACCAGCAGAGGATTTCCACTGACTTAGGGAATAAGTGGAGCCAGTTTCCCCTTTGGATACCAGGGTGGATGGAAACAACAGTGCTGTTCTGCCACAGCCATCCTGGGCTGAACGTGGACTAACAGTGTGGAGACAAAAGGGGTCCAGAGCCATTGGCAACCCCCTTGGCCATTGTTTTCTGTGACAAGTTCTATGATGGAGGAGGGCATGCAGCCTCAGGATGGCTTCTGCTGCTGTTCTGGGCTTGTAATTGCAAAGCAGAGGGCGCAAGTTTGTCCATGTAAAAGTAAGATCTGGCCAGCATTTCATTTCTGCAGACTTCTTAAATAACAGGCTGCGGGGCTGGCATTTCTCCTCTCTGGTTATTATGTTTCTTTTTGCAAAGCAAGACATTCCCGTGAAGGGCGCTGAGACCATAAGGCAGGTCATAAAGGGTGACAAAGCAGAAAGAGAGTCGCCTGCAGTCCCCTCTGCTGGCGATTCACTCTGCCTGGTTATTCATCCGCACAGAGGAGTCGCGGGCCTCACTCTTAAATGGCTTCATTCATGATGATTGACTTCAGAGATTTGCATGTGCCTTTTGCAGAATGTTAAGCAGGAAAGGATTTTTCCTTCCTTTGAACCAGCTATGTCAGGGAGCTCTGGTTTCACAGGCCTGGAATGGGAGGGTGGAAGGAAAAAAATCCGTCCTTGATAGGAATGTGCTCCTCACGTGACAATAAGCAACTGAATTAATATGGTAATGAGCCTGGCAGCTGCTCCATTGGGGGAAATGGATGCCTCTGGGCACTTGAGTATTTTTCTAATCAATCCTAAGCAGCATCTAAAATCTTCAAATACCAGTAAAAGTTTGTTTTATTAACATACCTTCACTTCTGTCTACTGACTACCATTGGCTCTATATGACAGAGACTGGGGAAGATCTGAACTTAAACATTGTTCTTTAGAAATACACTGTCAGCTTGCTTGCAGTATTACTTACAGTATTGCTATGATGCTTTGGAGACCTTTCCAGTGTGGCCCCATCTTTCTAGTCAAACTGTCACCACCCCTGGTTCAAGCCTTATCCTCTGATGCTACCCTTGCATTAGTTTCCCAGCATGGATCCGTCTCCACTTTTCCCAGTCCCCTTATCCCAAATATCTTCATTGTTGCTAATTCCAAGACATTTTTCTCACAGACCACTTTACTTATACAACTTCCCTGATGATACTAAACCTTCATAAGCTCCCCCAGTGACTCCCAAACAAAACCCACTCCTTTGTAGAGCACGTAAGTTCTTTTGCTTTGTATCTTATTAATCCTCTACACTTTCCACTCCAAGCAAGCAAATTCACTCCTCATTTTTAACCAATTCTCACACCTTTCACCCTGCAATGTCTGCTTATGATTGATCTTCCACCTGGAAGGCCCTCACCTCCCATCTCTACCTGTCACTTTCCAGCTCATGCCCTAGAATCAGGAAATCTTCATTGGTAACTCCTGTTACTGAACTCCTTGCATTATAAATGTATGAGTAAATATCTTGTCCTTCCCACTAGACTATAGGGTTATGGAGAGCAGGGACCACATATTTTTTTATATTTCATTTCTACCCTGTCCCCTCACCTATACTAGCCCACTGCTTTGCATGTCGCATACACTTAAATAATTTTTAAATGATGAATGAATATAAAATGAACGGGTAATCAACAAATTAATTAGTTAGTTAGTTAATACTAGACAGACCTTCCCTTAACCTCTAATCTCTATTTTGCTTTGTCACCCAAAGCAAAGAAACTCACCTCTTAGTAATATGATTTGAAAAGCAAGGTAATAAAATATCTGTTACTAATTATGCTTTTTTTCCTCTGAAATCTTTGGTTGAAAAAATGCTTTAAGAGGAGCTAAAGGCTAGGTTTTCTGGTCCTAGAAATCCCCAAGGCGTGCTAAACTGCAGAGATTGGGAAACATCAGGAACTAGAGCAACCAGAGCACACAGAGGCTGCTGCTTTCTGGTCTAGGTGAATATTTTTTAACTGCAGAGTTAATTCAGGCCTCAAAGGTCATGAACTGGGAAATCTAGCTGTATCTGGTTTTACTCAAATTAAGGATTAACTGAATCCAGCCAGTAAAAGCAAACCACTTTTTGTGGGTTGTTGAGTATAGGGTAAGAGAAGGAAACCAGGAAGCATGAACTTACAGGGGTGCCCTGCCTCAGGGTTGTGAGCTTAGAGGTCTCTTCTGTTGATTTTCACAAACAGAATTACAGCCATACTTGTGGCAAATAAATACATAAAATAAACATGTCCTGAAGCATACAGTTAAAAGCCCAGCTACTAGGGTAAGTGCACTCTCAATATGAAGCGTGGTGTTAGGCTGGATTCCAATGCATGAGACCATCATACTTAGCAGCTGCAAGCACAGAACACAGAAGTTCCATTCCTTATGCAAGTGGGACAGCACTGGGGAGGAATCTCCCTTCCCGGTGTCATATCTGGGCTTACCTGGGTTGGAAATTGTCTAGTTGGTGATCACAGGTGTAGGCTAGAGGCTGTTAAATAAGGAAAAAAGCAGCTTACCTTGGAATGAATAAACTCTCACTAGCTATGTAGTCTTGGACAGATCACTTCCTTCCCCGTCAGTCTCTTTGATGAGAGAAGGGATTAAAACAAAGGATCTTTCCTTTCAACCCTAGGGTCTCTCTTTTGGATGAAATTCTATGAGTCTGTGAATATTTGTTCTTTGTACAATCTATAGGACTATCACTTTGAAGTATAAGTTTGCCTCTTGAGATATCCCAAGAACAGATTCAGAAATTTTGAGGGAAAGAAAGTGTTTCAAAAGTTGATTCACAAAGCATAGGAAAGATGCGAACATTGATTGACCTGATAGAACATATTAAATGCCCCAAACATCTGTAAGACAGGAGTAATTCTTGTCTTACGAACAAATATTTATTGACTGCATACTACAAGGCAGGTACTGAGTCAGATACTGGAGGTGCATTGTGGAGATTATAATCTAATTCCATTTTACATTTGACTTTTAGAGAGGTTAAGTCATTGACACAAGGGGGATGAAATCAGAATTTGAACCCTCATCCCTCTGCTGCAGTATAGCATATTGTATCCTGGGAATTGAGACAAAAGGGCCAAAAGGAGCTGTGCCTGGAGCCTGAGACTGAATCTGATGTCTTGATAGCTTTCCTCGTGGAGCCACCAAAGTGAGGTTTGTGCTTCCTGACAAATTGGTATGTAGCATTGGTATGTAGATATTCAGGCACCTGGCAGGGACTGCGAAGACCCATAGAGCTGGTTTTGTACCCTCCCACCTTGCCACTTCTGACCTGCAGCCTTCGGGCCACAACACAGTGGTTCTGAGTGGGGAGCCTGCTCATTCCAAACCCAATGGATTGAAGCAGTGCTGCACCATCCTAAGGTCACTCCTTGCTCATTGTCTCTTGTAGAGATGCAGGGTGGAGATCTGAAGGATCCAAGGGACCAGGGAGGGGGCTGGGAGAGGCTAATGACTGAGTTTAGATTCCATCTTATGCTGAAAAGATGAAAAGAGTTTTTGATAAAAGTGTGCCAGGTTAGGTAACCAAATAGAGCTTCAGCAGAAGAAACTAGATTAGGGATAAAGAATGTGCTTTGGGGGCAGAGTGGAAAGATAATGGATTTGAATGCCAGCTCAGGGTACTAACCATGTGCTTTGAGTTGCTAGGCATCAGTGTCTTCATCAACTGAATGGGGATAATAACACTTCCTTTGGAAGGTTGTAAAGATAATTGCCAACAAGAGTCTAGCTTACAGTAAAAGGTACCTGATATTATTTTGCAGTATTTATATTGTATTATCCCTCATGACTCAGGCAAGATTTCAGACCCAGCATGTTAGCACCATAGCATTCTGGATAGTCACTTGTTAATGAGGGAACAAGAAGCTTTGTGAACAGAAACACAATTGTGTTTTATGTGTACGTATATGTGTGCAAGGTGTGTGTCTGCATATATGTGCACATGTGAATGTGCACATAAATCTTGTGGATGTGTAGGTGTGTGCATGTCCGTGAGCCTAGAGCCACACCTCTATGTGACATTCCTTGAAGTGACTGGGAGTTTCGGTAACCTCCCTTTTCATGCAGCCTGCCTTGAATGTGGCAGTTTGAGAATCCCAATTATAGATTCTTGTCTCAAAACATCCTGGAAAATATAAAGACAAGCCTCACAAACATTGTCTCATTAGTTCAGTAAAACCTTACTAATTTACCCTAATTGTGCGGAAGGATCGTTTGCATGCGGGAAATGTCTGAAAAGGGCCTGCTTTAATAAATAGACAGGACTTGTTTGTAATTAGTGGTGCCACTCACACACAAACAATCAATGTGCTCAGTCCTTAAAAACACTTTGTTCTCGTAAGTGGGTTGCACATTCCCACTGTCATCTTGAAGCTGCTAATGCAAGAGGTGACCTGGAAGCAAAGGTCTTTTATTTTCCTTCTCATTTCCAAGTAAACAGTGGTCTAACAGGTGGCCGAAGGAACTGAACTAGGGCCTACTTGCAGGGAGAGCCGAAGACAAAATGGCAAAGCTTGAGAGTTCCAGCAAGAGTCAGGTCTCAAAAGACCTAAATTCTAATTCCAGCTCAGTCCTCAGACTGTCTAGTTACTTTATATCTCTGGGTCTGTTTCTCATCTCTCATTAATAAGTTTCCCTTAGTACTTTCCAGTGCTGTTAAATCATAGCATTTCAGGGCTGTAAGTGATCCTAGAGGTCATCTGATTCAAACCCTTGACTTGCTTGTGAAAACAGAAAGGGATTCTTCTTATACTATGCTTTTATGAAGGTTCCTGAACTACAAATGATGAAGGTTGAATATATGTTTAATGATATATGTGATGAGGTAAAGTCTTAGGCAGGAGGGTGGGATGGAAAGAACTTGACTCAGGTCAAAGTCCAAGCAGAGAGCAGATGAGCAGCCAACAGGGCACACAGAGAATGGGCAACCAGAGAGGCCAGAAATGGGCAATGGAGTAGAGAAATGGGCAGGAGAATCCAGAGTTCAGTGAGCAAAATAGGTCACCAATAAAGCAGGCAGGTAGGTGGGACACCCCCTAGGAATCAAGGACCCAGAGAGATGTCTTGGCAGAGAAAAGCAAAAGGCAGCAAAAATCTTAGGCCAAACCCCAAAACACCAAAAAAGAGAATGAGGATTGATGGGGAGCCGTTGGCCCTGCCAGTGGTGGTAGTTTCAAGGCTGAAGATCCAAAGGCATCTTCTCTGATTGAAGGAGATCAGGAAGCCCTGGGCTTGTGAGTTGTTTCCCATCCTCTGGAGACATGTAGAATAATGGATGGAAGGACTGGCTGATTGACTGAAGGGAGCTCCATGTGGTAGAGGACCACCAGGTAGAAATGATTCAAAGCAGCAGGAAATGCAGTGCTGATGGCGCAGGTGAGCCATCAGATCCGAGCTGGAACTGAAGATCGGAAAGTCATCTGCACAGAAAGCAGCACTGAACCTATGAGAATGGGTAACTCTCTGCAGACAGCAGAGAGAGAAAGAAAAAGTCAAAGATGATCCTAGAGAACACCCTTATTCTGGCCAGACAAACAAATTGAAAGGTGACCTGTCCTCTTACCTTACTAGAGGCTAGTAGTGAAGTATATACTTAAGACAGGTGGGGAAAAGGACAAGTGGCATTTTAGAGGACCAAGAGTAAATATGGGCTTTCCTCCTTGTGTTACATGTTACCAGGTCCACCTATCTGCACCTCTTCTTCACTTACATTACTGTTCACTGATGAGATGGCATCTCCTTTGTCTTCAGAATGCAAACAACAACTAAATGAGTCCCTGGTTTTCTTTTCCTTTAGAGAGATGTGGAAGCCACAAAAATAAATCAGCCTCTCAATATAGATGTTTGTATGTTTCCTTCTCCCTGGGCAATTCCATTCCAGAGAAAATGTCAGGAAGTCCTGCCTTTTTTTTTTTTTTTTTTTTTTTTTTTCAGTTTTCTAACTGAGCATTCTCAGGCTCAAAACTGATGACCTTGAGGCAGTCGGCTGGGGCAGTAATCTCAGAAAAATCTGCCTGCCTCCCAAATGCTTGTCTTCCCAGCCTGAAATTCATAGAACTAAAAATTATCTCATCTACCCATCTTCCTTTTTTTTTTAAACATGAAGAACCAGTGCAGGAGAGATGAATGGCTCACTCAAGGTCATTAATGCATATAATGGATTAGATAATATTTCTCAAAGCAGCATATTGTATGAGCCCCTTTTAAAGTAAGAAAGGATATTTTGAGTCCCTGTAAAACATGCTTATTCCTCCAGAGAACCCCAGACTCCAGGTTGAGAGTCTAAAGATTAGTTCAAGGTGACTGGTGGCCAGGACTTGTCCCCCAAAGAACCCAGCTGAGACGTATTATACGCTCCTCTCCCACTGGCATCCTGAGCTCCTTTTGGCTCATTGCCCTTCATGGCTCACTCCCATCCTGAGCTTCTGGCAGGTTCTATTTTTAAAAGAAAAAAGGTCTTTTCCTGAATATTTTTGCCTCCAGAAATCTTCCCAGACCCCATCCTGTAGCCTGCTCACTCTTTCTCCTTTGACTTTGGTGGTACATCTTTCTCTGCCTTTAGTCATAAGGGTCTCTGTCACTTTTTGGTTTCCAAGGCACCCCACAAGATATTGGCCTTTATTTGGTTCACTTTCTATCTCATATTTACACTCATCCAAGGTGAGGCAGAAGACGATGGAGGAGTTTGCTAGGTTATTTGACAGCTGGGCCACCGTGACATGGCACATGAGGGAGAGAAAAGTCCATGGCTCCAGGAAGCTCTGAATGGAAAGTGGGTAGAAAAGGCTTCTGGGCCAAAGAGAGTGTTGTGGGGACTTGATCCATAGCATGTGGGAACTGGAGGGCCCTTGAGGGATCCTAGACCTAATCCCCTATGTTGCAAGTAAAGAAGAAACCAAGTCCCAGAGACTGAAAGAGACTTGCCTGGATCCATGTGGATCAGGAGGCAGTACAGGTAGTGGTTAAGAGCAGTGGTTTTGAAATTGGACAGACCTGGGCCCCGCTTCAAACTCCACATCTGTTACTAGCTGTGTGAACTTGAGCCAGTCACCTAACTTTCTTTAGTTTCTATGTCCTCATCATGATAGACCTACTTCATACGGTGAAGGTTGAATGAAAAAAAAATGGATAGAAGTCTGAACACACTATCCAGCACCTAATAAGAACTGAGTAAATGTTGACTATGAATAGCAACAAAGATGGAATTAGAAACTCGGGCCTCCTGAATCCTTTATCTGGGATGTTGTACATCTCACCCACAGGGGACAAATTCAAATCACAGGTTTATTTATGGTTGAGCCTGAGTGGAAAATATGTTCTGCTAAGAAGACAAAGAACTGCCTTAGATCTGAAAGTTATGAATTCTAGGCAGTTATAAGTATTGGCCGGAGACTTGAGGGACAGTTCTGCCTGCCCAGGACTGAGCATGGAGCACAGGTGATGTGCGTGGACTCTACACACAGAACCAGATGTGCTGCTAATGTGGACAGCTGACACACGGACAAAATCAGAGTGTGCCATGGGATGGGGGAGAGGGAAGTTCTGCCTGTCTGTCATTATTCAGGCCAGTTCTTTCCTGAAAATTCTGTTTAAATTTCTTCATACAGAAGGCCCATGAACTGAGCAGCCCTCTCAGCTCTGTGCAGGCTCTGCAGATGAGTAACAGGGCAATCAGTCATGGGTGGGCTTGACTTCAGAGGTGTTGGTCATCTGTCAGGCTGAGGCCCCTGAGCCTAACAGGGACCTCATGTTTACTAAAGGCAATCTTGAGAATGGGCTGGGAGCAGTTCAGCTCATAGCCTCAGAGATTCTCATTCCACCTCAAATCCTAAGGAGTCAGTGCAAAGCGGTTCTGGGCAGAAGGAATGGAGCGTGGAGAGGTGTGGGAGAGGGGCTTCAGGAGGTCAGAATTCCCGGGGAAAACTGGGGACGACACAGGGTGGTGGATTTGGTAGAATGAAGCGTTCGTTCCTTCAGCCTTTTCTTTTTAAGGTGCCATGGCCTTCCCTGAATTGCATCCCCAGGGAATAGAAGGGGGTGACTTGTCCCAAGGTCATGCTCATCAGTGATAGGGATGGAGAAATGTCACTCTGGGCCTTGTTGGCTCTGCAATTATTCAAATGCTTTGCTTATAATACAATCACAGCTCTCAGCTCTGATTATTGGCATCATCAACAACATCTATTAATGGATTTCAAGCTCCTCTGGGTACGGGGCGTTGTACCAGATGCTGAACAGTGCCAAATAGAGATTCAGAAAATGAAAGGCAGAAAAGAGCAGAAAGTGGACCAAACCAGGCATCATTCTGGGTATCAAGATCTAAATCAGCCTGAATCCATTCCTGTGAGCTAATCTTAAAGGGCCAGAGCCTCCCAAATTTCAGAAGGGTATTTAATTATTCCAGAGTCTTCTTATCATTCCTGTCTCCATTATTTTCAGCTGCCTACTTTTAACTAGACATATTTAAACTTCTATTAGTTTTCCTTTATCCCTTTTGTTAAATAAACTGTCTCTTTATCACCTCTCAGCCTCTCCCAGTGTGGCTGTCTGCAGGGAGAGAACTAGCAGAAATCTAACAGTTGAAACAAAATAAATAGGTGAAGGAGAGCTTGCCTCCAAATTGGCCAGAGCTTGCTGTGTTCGCACAGTGGCACCTTGCTACCTGGCATTTCTACTTGATGGCACCTTAGGAACTCAGCACAAAGTAAAGAGACACGCTTTGCTGAAAATGCCTGTCACCCCGGCATGAAGCGTGCTCAACCCACTGCAGAGCTCTGAACATCTGCTCTGCCTCCTTTCGTGCATGTGCTTTTAAGCTGATGGTGGGAGACAGCCTGCCAGAAGCGTCTGAGTTTCCACTGAAGACATATTGTAGGTTAGAAGGCAGACGGCATTGTTGTATTGAAAACCTGTTCATCAGAGTTTCGAAAAGGAATAGATATGAAAGGTTCAAATTAACCCTTCAGGGTTTCTCCATCTAACCAGGCCTTAAGCTCTGTGTCTCATTAATCTTTAATGAACAACGAAGAAAATGTGTCGCTGGCTAATTATTGTGTAGGGTGGCAGATGCTGTGCAAGGAGAAGTCCCCAGAGTCACATCATTTAAAGGGACACTGTCAAAAAGAAAGTCTTATTTTGAAGCAGACTCCCTGACCTGTAACATTATCCATTCCTTGTTAAACGTGAATTACGCTTCTCTCTCGACATTTTTGCCATTGTCTAGGTCTCAAGGATTTGAACTTTAAAAGTCTGGAGCAATCAGGTGATGGAAACTGGAAGGACTTACGTGCTGCTTCTCGTGTCATGATGCCTGCTTGGAATGTCTTTCCCTGCCTCTACTTCCTTCAAATTCTTCTTAGTTAATCTTGTCCTTATGCTGAGCTAGGCTCTCCCTTACTTTGAATTTTGTTAGTACTTAAGCAGTCTCAACATATGAATTCTGGAATATAAGTTCCTTTAGGGCAGGAACTATGTATCATCATCCAAATCCAGTACCTACCACGTGCCTGGTACATAATATGCTCAGTAAGTGTTTGTTGAATTCAGTGAAATTGCTTGTTTGTGCCTTGGGGTTATCTGTTTCTTACTCCATACTACCTCCTTAGTCTTCACAACTGAAAAATTTCTTAAGGGTAGGACTGCTGTCTTATTCTTCCTTTGCCGTAGTGCTAAAACATTTGCTACAGATTTGTGTCACAGGGTCTCCATGTGTTGGATGGTCATGTTAATTGTTGTTCAAAGTCAGTTTTTTATACCAACCCAGCATGAGCTATAAAGTGTCCTTTTGGAGTAAATAGCTATATGCTGTTTATATAAGATGAAACTAGGCTAATCTGAGTAGATTTCTTTTTATAGATAATTTTATTTTTAGATTTAAATGCAAGGATCTCAATGGTATATTTTTAGGATTCTGTTTACATCAAGAGTCAATCAGAAAATTCTTTGAGTTTAAAAATATTAACCCCAGTTAAATTCTAAACAAGTTGCTGAAGAAATGGTTTTGGAACTTTCAGAAAAGAAGGTGGTGATTCCAAGAGTCACCACAGGCTCACCTAAAACAAGTCCTGGAAAACAGCTTCTTCAGCAAGGATGTGAGATTAGTAAGATAAGAGTCTTGACTTAAGCAACCTATATGACAGTGTTTCCCTTAGTATTCTGCTAGATGGGTCAGCAGCAAATTGAACCCTTGTACCAAAAGAGGCATAGTGAATGAGCCCTGTCCATCTGGAAGGTGTCTCTAAGAGAAATGAGAAAGGGCTCTGCCTTGACCTTTGACTCTGCCATGTTTTTAACGAGTTGGTGGCAGAGAAGGAATCAATATTTTTTCAGACCTATGACATTGTGGCCACAGTGTTAGAAGCTATATGTTCATTATCTCATTTCATAGGAGGACTGGTCTACTGATGACACCAAGCTTGGAGACTTATTAGTAGAGTTAATACTACAGATGACAGATTCTCAATCCTGGAAACCATGCCAGTTAAAATTTGCTGCAGGGAATGTGATGGCCCTGCACTCAGGTTCAAAACAATATGCTGCTTTGATCCACAACCTATAGGATGTGGAAAATCTGGTTTGGAAACAGTTTGTGGGAAGAGGATTAGGGGTCACCTAGAGAGGGGTGAGGTGGGGCAGGGATTCTAATTAATCATAAGGTAACATAAAGCCGCAGGGTCCAGCAGCTGCCTGAGAAGACAATGCCCTAAGGGGCTGCAGCTGCAGAACCAAATCCCCGGGAGGGAATTTGGACCAGCATCCCCTGCATGGACCAAACCAGTGCACGGCACTGCCATCTTCCTTGTACCCGGGAGCTGAAAGGAGCTTCAGGAGTCATCTAGCTGTATTTTTGCTGACAAATTTTGAGGCAACAACCTTAAAATATGTCCAGAGAATGACCACATCGAGCCAAGTAGCAAATACCAAAACAATAGAAATCTATTGTAAGATACATTTTCAAAGCACTCTCCTATTCATTCACCATCTAATAATTGTCCACTCCCATAATCCTGTGAGGGAGTCAATAAAATAGAGGAACCATGAGCAGAGAGGTGGAGTGACTTGCCCAAAGCCCCCTAGCCAGTGAAAAAGCTAGGTCTCGAGCAAGGATCTCCAGACTCTCAACACAGTGCTCCTCCTCAGCGCCTTGCTGCCTCTCCAGGTTAGCTCCTGGCCCAGTTGGCCCTCCCCTGGCACCTGCTCCTTGCATGGTCTGGCGCAGAGCAGCTGCATAACAGGCAAGGGTCAGTTGCACCCCTGACTTTCAGTGGAGCTTGAGCCGGAGTTCACTGGTGAATAGGTCTGCCAGGTTTTTACTCAACACTTCTCTGCCAAGCCCGCCCTCCCTTCCTTCTAGGATCTCTTGTGAAGCGAGGGATGTAAAACACAACCAAATGTGAACCTGTGGTTCCCTGCCAGCCCGGCCCTCGGAGCTGCCCCTACTCCCAGAAACAATATCCTGATTATCATTCATTATTTCTACTTCTTAGTATTAAAGCCCTTTTACTATGGCATTGGAGACCATTGGGGAGTTTTAAATTTCATGTCAAATCAGGATTTATGGGCCAGTTCTGAAATTTTACCTCTGGGCTCGATAATTGCAATTCCCTTTTAATCGCTTTCTTAGACACCTCTGTTAAAAGACTTCAGTTATTTCCACACAGTGGCCCCTGGGATGGGGCCGATCTGAATACTCAACTTGTGTCACCTCCCTTTGGAAGGAGGCTGCATGGGAGGCTTCAGCCATGGGTCCAGTTTGAAGATACTGGCTCTAACAAGCAGCCCCACCAAGGAACCTGGTGATTCTTGGGAATCTCCCCTTGCAAGGAGTTGTGAGTTTGGGGATCATGTCCCCATCCACCCCTGCCCTCCCATTCCCCAATAGGAAGCAAGAAATTAATGGGATAGGATGGGCATGTTCCACCATGCTTGTTGTGAAAGCTGTACAATTCTGGAAACATGCAAATGATATTGGGATCCTTCCATGGGAAATAGAATAAAGGAATATGATTCAAAGATTCAAGTGGAAGGGTCAGGGAGGGGAGAGATCCTTGTGGTCTTTGGAGGAAAGTAAAAGCAGGTGCTATCTGAGGGGGTGTGCTGTGTATTGGAAAAGGACCCCCACCACCAAGGGCATGAGGATCCTGGGGCAGCAGCAGCCTGCAGAGGGCAGCCATGTCACAGAGAGGAGAGAAGAGCTGGAGTGATAGCCAGCCCTTACCCTCTTCTCAAAGACCCAGCTGGACCAACGTGTAGTGAAGGGGCTAAGACAGAATGCTGGGGGCAGGAGTCACTAAAGGAGCCACCTCCGACGTGTAATTAGTGCTTTATAACTGGTGACAGCAATTTGTATGGGAGAAATGCGTAAGTCTATATCCAGAGGCACCAGTTACTGAAAGAAGGTTTTAAGTGTGGGTCACAACTACTTCTTCTGCTTAACAGTGGGCTGGGTGAGGGACAGAGATCAGACTGGGAAAAGGGGAATTCACCAAAGAGGCTTGGGAGAAAGAGAGAAAAACCAGGACTCGGAGCCTCATAAGCTGATGCTCCAAGTCCTGACCTTGGGTAAAGGCAGCCAAGAGAGAAAGAGACTCTCCAGTCTTGGTGAGGAGGTACCCCAGGCCCTCTGGTTAGCCGCCATTCATGGGCTACGTAGGGCTTGCCTGCACTGGTGGGCACAGCCTGTTAGAAAGCGATTAGCGGACTGGACCAAAGCAACAGGAGTCTTCATCACTTGAGTGTTGATCTTCTAACATGACAGTGGACTGAGGTGCATCTCCAAACAGTGCAGTCACCCCACGGGCAAAATGATTCATTGGGGGTACTATTAACATAGTAATACATAACATGACAGATCTATTGCTTATTTTAAAATAAGATACTAAATTTTACTAATACTGATATCAGATCAGCAGGAATATGTATGCATGCTCAGAAGACTTTTAAAATAAAAGAAAATAAGTAATAAAAATTTTTAAATTAGATGATGTACTTGATACTAAAGGATTCAGTGACATATGATTTTATTCAACATGGGACTTTAGCCCCTGGCCCATCCCAGGCACATACCCACAAACCAGAAACATACACAGAGCCGAGTCGTAGGTGAGGACCAAAGGGCCCAGTTACCTTTACTCAGTTCAGTAAGAGGCCACGAGGATTAGGTGCCAGACACTGGCCCTAGGATCCTAGCGTTTGTGCTTTTTTTTTAATCCAAAAAACTTGATTCCATTTCCTTCTGCTTTTCTTGCCTCAATTTTCTCGTCTGTAAAACAGGAAGAGTTGTGTATTATCCCTGTCCTCTAAGAATTGATGTTTATTTTCATCCATGTAAAAATGCCAGGGAAGGAGGAGGCTCCCAACTCAGATTTGCCCCAGCCACCCCCACCCCAACACACACACCCCTCTCATGCCCCTGCCAAGGGATGGCTCTAGAAACAGGAGAACATCATTTGCGTGGCTCCGCACATACCAGTGACAGGCAGACAACATGGTAGCCAGTCCCCACCACCGAGGCCCTTCCTGTTTCTGGAGTCTCTGGGGGACGGATAGGACAGCACCAGCTGGTAATCACAAGACCAAGCTCTGGCACTTCCTAGCTAGTCCTCTGAGCAAGCCCTGTAACCCTTTACTCCACACTGTGTGACAAAATGGATAAGAGCATCCTGTCCCAGGGTAGGGGGTGTAAGAATCAGATGAGAAGGGATATGAGGAGGCATGGAGCCCCTTACAGGGAGCCAGTGTGCTGGGGCAGAGGTCCCACCGCTGTCCCAAGGAGCACTCACCCTGTGAACTTGAGTATTCTGGGCTGGGGGTCCATCTTCACCCTAAGTCCATCTCAGGTTTAAATCTCCTGATACACATAGTAAGTAAGTTCTGTGCTCTGCCCATAGTGGGTCCTCAGGAAAGTACTCTACCCTGGTTGTCTCTGGGATACCTCTCAGCCCAGAAGTTGTGGGATTTCTGAGTGTCTGAGGCCAGCCGCCCCCATCTCCTGCAGCAGCCCAGGCTGCACCCTGCGTCTGTGGGAAGCCAGGGCCTAGAGAGACAGCCGTGGACTTGACGTTTGACAGGCCTGAGTTTGAATCTCACCTTACTAAATATTGCTTACTAAATCGAGAGCAAGATAATTCACCTTCTGGATCTCAGTTTCCTCATCTGTACAATGGGGCAGCAACTTCTACCTCTCACAGCCCCTAAGAGGATTCAATGAAATAACTGTGAAGAGTTCTTTCACAGCGTCTGGCATAGCATTTTTGTCCAAGGAGTCATAGCATTATGACAATTATGATAATCTAATAGCAGTATAACAATTATTACCATCATTGCTTGGATGACATCACTGGCAAGTTTCCAAAGCCAGAGATGCTAGCACCACAGATCCCGTCCACATCTTTCAGGATCCACCCACAGCAGTGCCTGCCTCTCAGTCCCTACTCTGGGAGTGTAAAGAGCCAGAGATGAGTGTCTACCACCTGCTTGGTGCAGAGGCCACCTGCAGGGCTCAGGGCTTGAATCAAAGGCTCAGAGCTGTTTTGAATGATGTCTCTGAACCTGCTACAAGCTGTCGACAGAGCTTTGGAACCACTCACAGAGCTCACAATAGCCAGGAGCCCTGAGCTGGACTTCATCTTCCCAGGCTTTGTCACTGTCCACTCCTGCCGTCCTTTGTCCTTTGAGGATTCCTTAGACTGGGGAGAAGAGGGCTCTGCTTGCCCTCTGGGCTCCACGAGAAACATGCCAAACAACTGGATAGGCTCCAGCTTTCACAATCTGTCAGCACAAGGCTCAGCAAAGGGACGAGTGTTACAACCTCATCCCCAGGAGTCAGTTTTTATTGACTCTTTGGAAGTCTCTGCTTGGTTTGGTTTTAACAAAACTGCATTGCAGGCTTCCCAGTGGCTATGCTGACACTTATAGGACAGTGGATATCCGGACAGCCCTTTCTAAGACACTTTGCATACATCTCTTGGGAGGCAGGTAAAGAAGGATGGGCTTTTCCTGTCTTACAGGTGATTGTTCCCCAAGCCCTTATTGATTAAATATACCACTGAAGGACTGGACCAGCCAAAAACGGGGAGCCTGCTCTTTCCAGAAAGTTGCAGCTTCCAGTATATAGGGCCAGGGCCAGTGTCAAGAGATTCTGTGTTCAAGGCTTTCTTATTGTAAATATCCAAAGCCCAGGATGAATTAGGTAGGAGACAGGAGGAAAGCCTGGCCTCACGCCTGGGGGCTCCTGCCCACCCCAACTCCAGCCCCAGTCTTTCTGGCGCCCCATGTGCTCTGCTTCTAGTGCAGGCCCAGCATCCCTTAAAAGTTCCAGGTCACTGTTTTGAGCTGACCCTTTAATGTCAGGTGAAAATTGGTGGTGGAAATTTTAGGCCAGAAATTGGCTCCCAGGCGAACATACCATTAGCACAATCTCAGGGCCTCTTGAGCAGTTCTGTCTGCTGTGTTCTGGAAAGCTCCCATGTGGCTGACACACAAGAATCCTGAAGTTCAAATTCCATTAGTTTCCTCAAGCATGGCTTAAAGGTATGAGCATCACCCAGGCGAATCTAATGGGCCCATGATTCCTGGGTTATTAGCAAGCACTTTCTAGTATCGTTCTACAGTGGGGCCTCCCCGAAGGTGAAGGTGATATTATCCATCTGGGAGGCAGAGGTAAATGTGTAGGAAAATGTCCAGTGCTCTTTCTGACCCCAAGGAAAATGGGGCTCCTCTGAGAGAAACAAGTTGTTTTCTCAGTAGCCTGTGAGCTGCCGGTCCACGATGGGGGTTGTCACACAGAAAGGTGATGCCATTCATCATCCATAGTTGGTAAAAAATATTTTAAAGTTTGTTTCTCCACTTAGTGGGGATGGTTTTGAATTATCCACCTCTGTTTGTTTGCCAGGGCTACCATAACAAAGTACAGACTGTAACACACTGGGTGACTTAAACAACAAACCTTTGTTGTCTCACAGTTGTGGAAGTCCAAGCTCGGGGTGCCTGCAGGGTTGGTTCCCTCTGAGGGCTGAGAGGGAGAAGCTGCTCCACCTCTCCCTCTCTCCTGGCTCCCGGGGGTTTGTTGGTGGTCTCTGGTGTTCCTTGGCTTGTAGATGCATCACCCCAAACCTCTGCCTGCATCCTCAGGTTGTGGTTTCCCTGTGCACCTGTCCCTGTGTCCACACTTCCGCTTATTACAGCAGCTTAGCCATGTTGGATTCGGGCCCACCCCATGATCTCGTGTTAACTTGATTACCTTTTTAAAGACTGCTTCCAAATGAGGTCCCATTCTGAGGCACTGGGGGCTAGGGCTTCAGCATATCTTTTTGTGGGGACACAATTCAACACAAAACACCACCCTTTCTGCACATCCCTTCTAGGACCAGAGTAGACCAGCCTAATAGTAACAAATACCACTTCCTCCAAGAAGCTTTTCTAAAAACTCCTCAGGGGGAGTCAGGCACGCCTTGCCCTGATCCCCTAGCCCAGTCACCCAGTCCAACCTTGGAGTTGGATTCTTGAAGGACACCAAGTTGAATCTTGATCAACAAAGAACAGCCCAGCAGAGAAAAAGTAGAAAAGTAGATTCGGGGCACAGGGAATCCCCTAAGCACGTGCATAGTGGGTAGAGAAGAGCCCTGGCGTATGTGGGGAACCAGAGGCGGGTCTTGAGGGGCATTGAAGAGCGTGGTCATGTTGGAGTTTTAAAGGAATTAGTCCAGACATAAGGGAGCCCTCCTCTGCAGAACAGAGGTGATAGTTCAGGCCTCAGTCCTTCTCTGCCACGTGTGAGGATTAGACGTGGTGTTTCCCAAGATTCATGCCAGATTTACATCTTTCAACCCACAGTAACTTCATCACCCACTGTCCTTGCCACAGTAAGTATGGGTGCTGAAGCAGGGCCACTGAGCCTCTCTGGGCCAAGGGGCTTGGGATATGATCCATCAGTGCCTCTGGCAGTTGCCTCCACATCCCTGGCTGGCCACCCAGCAGAAGGGCAGTACAGGAGCAGAGTGTGAAATGGGGGATCATCTGGCTGTCCTGACCCCACCCAGCCAGGCCCCTCCATTAGTAGATAGCTGACCACTGTCCCAGCCCCAAAATTTGCTTATAAATTTGCTTACAGGTCTGCAGTTTATGGCCAGGTCTTCTCAACTGTATAAAGTTTCAGCACAGTGGCTTGACTTGGCCAGAGATTTATGCCTGAAATGGAGCCCCTGGGTTTAGGTGTCAGCGTTTTGCTTGGCACAGAGGCTTGAGTCCGTACTGAACCAATCGATACATTAACGCATTAAATGGCATTTAGGCTGGCTCTTCAGGGAACAGACGGGCAACTGGCTGTCATTTGAGCACCAGCAAGAAGGATGGCTTCCAGGCCTGGGAACTCCTGGATGCTGAGGCGGGGGTACGAGGTGAAAGCCCCGACCCCAGCCCCACACGGGGCTCAGGGCTCAAGCAGGAGGCAGATGCGGCTGGAGGAGGCACCTCCAGAAAACGGACACATTTCAGTTTCCACGTTGTCTTTATCTTTCTTGATCTGGCCCTGGGGAGGATGTAGTTTTAAAACATACATACACATACACATACATACACACACACACACAAACAAGAGAACTAACTGCATTGTATTGGCTTCAAAGAAAGGATTGTGTTTGAAAAGAACAGATGGTGCTAAAAAGTTGTTGGAAAGAGGACAGAATTAGGAAACCAAGTTCCAGATTCCCACTGGCTGCTGGTGGGTGATGTGCCCAAATCTCCTTACAGAAGACGTTCCAAAGGCAAAATGATCACCTGGGACTCTAATCAGAGAAAATCCACCACCTCCCTGCCAGAGAAACTGACAGATCTGTGCAATGGGGAACCTGCTGGGATCCCCTCTTGTGCACCTTTCTGTAATTTTAAGTGATTTCTGGAATGACAGTGCCACCCAAACTCTCTCTCTTCTCACTTCCCCTGCCCAGAATCCAGCTGGGTCCCTCCACATAGCCCCCTGATGAGGGGTGTTCATCAAATGCCGTAGGAGGTAGTGTCTTCCGTGGGACCTGACCCAAAATCCAGACAAATGGAAGGCAGAAATTCAGGATTCTCAGGCTTGCTACTCTTGATAAGAAGTTTTCTCTTACTTGATATTTTGCCTAAATAATCTGTGCTCCTGCCTTTAAAAAGAAGAAAAACACCAGTGAATCCTCTGTGTGTTTTTTTAATACAAACTAGCACAAAGAAAAAGTGCTTTTAGACAATCAGCCTTGCTGGAGAATCAACCTACATCCTGAAACATTTTAACTTGAAATTTCTAAACATGCTAATTCACTAGTCTGTTGCCGTAGGGCCAAGACCTTTGCTTCTAGGGTGAGTCTGTTGATTGGGAGTTCTGTGTTGCCTTTCTGTATAAATCACATTCATGACACTGTGATACCACATCCACGATTTTCCATTTCAGTTTCTCTAAAATGGGAATACTTAAAGAACCCTTGTGAACTTATCTGAAGGTTTGGGGAATTTTCAAGATTTTTTTCCCCTGATCTTTTCTATTGCCCCATTCACATCTAATCAAAGAGCAGTTTTTTTTTCTTGTCTTTACAAAGTAATTCCAATTTTTCTTGCTCATGTTGCATCAACGTAATGAGTACAATAGCCATAAACAGACTTGGGGATGAGCTAAACTGACTCTCAGGAGGTGTCTAACTCATCTGATAGGACTGGAAGGTATAGGAGCACTAGGGAGTAACCTTGAACTTTCAGTAACCCTAAACATTCATAGGGCATAGGGTGTTCCATTGAATATAAAATGTAGGGGTGATGCTAAGGCAGCAAGCAAATTGGGCACATGGAAGTCATTTAAGACCACTTCTTCTACTAGTATTTTTTCCTACAACTGTGGCTATAAGCAATCTACTACTCTCCACCCCACCCACAGTGATTGAGGGGTGAGGTCTGCAGAGGTTGACTCTCAATCTCCTCTTCCTGGCCTGCTATATAAAAGGGGGGAAGAAATCTCAGCCAGGGCCAGGGTGGTTGTCTGCCTCCCACAATCCCATGTGTTCCAACCTGGTTTTGATGATGTGGAACTTGAGTAGAGAAGGAATAAGATAGCCTGAGGCAACACTAGGGAGAAGCCAAAATATTTCTTGGATACAGCCTTTTCTGAGTGCTGGTATTCTTCAAATACTAGCTACCCCTGACCCACTAAAAAGCTCTTCTAAAAAAAAACCTAGTTATTTAGGTTTATTAATATAAATGTGAACCAATGTGCAACATAGTAGAAAGTGCAGTGGTTTTGAAGATAAATAGTCTTGGGTTCATATCGCCTCTTACCATTTCCTACATGGGCAAGTTTATAAGCTCTCTGAGCCTCAATTTTCTCTCTTGTAAAATGGGGATGATAATATTTGTCTCATGCATTTATTGTGAAAATTAAATAAGATGAAGTAATATAGCTGCCTTAAATCCTCTCTGGAATGAGGCAGAACACAAATAAATACACACACACACACACACACACACACACACACACTCACAAATAAATGAAATGTGTATCCAGTGCCTGGGACAACATTCCCTGGGATATCTGCATTTGTGCACTCGTCTCTTCAGCTCCATGTGGGAGATTGGAAGGAATCTCAAAAGTCTTGCTATTCTGGGGTGGAAGGCTCTCCCCAAATCCCTGAAATGCCATCACACACAGTCATTCCTATTTCACCTTCTTGTGAGATCATTCCATGTCAGGTCATCTGCCATTGTGGGTGTAGGAGAGAAAAGAAACACCAACGTAACAGTAACACTACTAGCTAATGCTTACTGTCAGCTAAGTACTTCATGTCTTAACCCTCATGGTCTTCACCACACCCCTGTAAGGCTCTGTTTTTATCCCCACTTCTTAATGATGGAACTTGAGCACAGAGAGTTTAGGTAGGTTGCTGGCCAGGGATCACAGCCAGTAAGAGGCAGAATTGAGATTATAAAACACGAAGTCTACCTCCAAAATTTGCACTCTTAATCAATACATTTCTCCCAAAGGAAGGAAAAAAGGGAAGGGAGAGAATAAAGGAGAAAAGAAGGAAGGAAACAAGAGGGAAGGAGGAAGTAAAATTAGAAGAAGCTAAAGAGAGGCCAGGGAAAGGAGCCCAAAACCATTCTATTTTTTTCTCTTTGCTCAAAAGCATGACAGAAGAATTAGGGGAAACACAGTTTGGGGAACATTTTCTTAGCCCCCACTTCCAGAAATCTGGGCCACCTTCCAGATCCCATCATCCATATAGCATCTCTGATAAAAAACCAAAACTTCTTTCCAGCCGCCAATGCTAAGCTCCCAACCAAGTCCACTGTGGCCCCAGGGAGCCCATCCCTGTCTCAGCACCCTCTGCTCCCTCAGCTCCCCTCCAGCAGAGCCAGAGGGCACCCTCAGCCTCAGGGTAGCTCCCTTCCATTGTGGGCTGGTGGGAACCACATCCTGAATCAACCTACGACTTCGTTTCCATACAAATCTGATCAAGGGCACAGACATCTAACTTCTGGGAGATTTTGAAGGGCAAGGAATAACAAAGCCAAGGCTACTTGGATAAAATACCCCACACCACATACCAAGTGTTATTATTATTACAGAAAATTAACTAGCAACAAAGGACTCTACGGTAAAATTTACATTGATCTGACATTTTTTTCCCTGCTATCTCCCATAAAAATGCTTTAAATGCAGGCTGATTTAATGGAAACAATAAAAAATAGTGCTGAATGGTTTATATTTGCTGCAGAATTACTACATTACTAATTTTTTTAAAATTAATTACTAATTTTTTTAAAAAAAACTTGAAAGTTATGTGTATTTTTTTCCTTTAGGATAAGATTAGGGAGAGAAGTGCAATTGGCTTTTTTTTTTTTTTCTCCTTATTGACCTAGACAAGCTCCCCCACAGGCTCAATCAGCTCCTTATTTCTAACGGATCTTCACACCTTCACACCTAAGTCCGGACAGTTGTCAAGAGAGAGTCTTAGCAAAGGGACATGTGGAGGAATGTCAGCTGTGTGGACTGAGCCTTGACAGTGTTATTGCTCGGTAATAATAATAATGACTGAGCTCCATGTGTAAAGGACATGGCTGATTGTCCAATTTATAGTGTTTCCATCATCCTTGATTCAACCCCTGAGTTTGGCTATCTCGGCGACAGCGTTAGTCGCTACCTGACTTGACCCTGTGACCACTACAGAACATGAGGATGACAACATCATTTAGCTTCAGGTCCCCAGCCATGTTCACCAGGGCCAGAAGTTGAAACAAAGATTCAGAAAGATATGGTTTCTGACCTCAAAAAGCTTAAAAGGGGAATTTAGGATGGTGTTCATGAAGACTATGGAGTCACACAAACCTGGGTTTAAAACTCAGCTAGGAAGCAGAACATGCAGTGGGCTTCCAGTGAATGCTAACTGTGGTTGTTGATCATATTATTAGTGCTGTTGTTGTTGTTATTGGCATTGCTGCTGCTGTTAGTACTCATATTGTTGGTTATTAGTGGGCCCGTGTTGTAGAGAATATCCATGCCTCAGGTGGGACCTCTCCTAGTTGAGCACTGAGGTCCCCTCCATGTCTCAGTTACTATAATTCTTTGATTCCTTCTTTGGGTTCTAGGTTCATGGACAAAAGCTAATTTGATAGCTATTTCTGTGGGCCTGCCCCTTTAAAGATAGGGCTTGTGGGCAAATGGAGAGTGAAGAGGTATATGATGAACCAACCCTGAACTTCTCTTAACCCCCCAAAGTCCCTAGTCCTTAGGTTCCTCCTAACAGGGAAGGCATCATTATCACTTGAATGAATGACAGCTAACAATAATGAATTGACATGAACTTTCAAATTAACTTAGCTCCACTACAATATAAATTTTGACCGAGAATGTCAGATTCTTGTCTTGTTTTACAGAAATCTGTTCATGCATTTATTCCCTCATTCAACAAATATTTGTTGAGTGTCTGCAATGTATCAGGCACTGGAGACACACTGATGAATGATCCATCACCCTAGCTTTGAGGAAGTGGAGGTTGTGGGGAGGGTAGTAAGACATAGGGGACCTCCTTCCTGTCTCCCACCAGATGGAACGACCTGTTCTCCAAGTACATAGTCTGCATGCCCTCTGCTGATGTGCTCATGCCAGCCTCTCTTTCTGCATTGCCCATTCCCCAGTTTCCCCTTCTGCCCCTTCTCCATGACCCATCCTCAGGTTACACCTCTGCTGATCACTGGATCTGGGACATCACTTTGCCCTCTGTGTTTCAATAGCACCTAGTGCCTGTGCCACTCACTCAGCTCCTCTATGACTGCCATTCTCTCTCAAATTCAGTATACTTTTTCTCACTAGTATGTAAGCTTCTAGAGTACAGAGCTAAATTCTAAATTCTTAGGATAATATGTTATCTAGTGTGCAACAGTGCACCAATAAATACCTGAGAAGTGGAATTCAGTTCAACAAGTTCTAATCAAAATCTTTTCACATCTTTTCACATGCTACGGGAAGATGCAAAGGTAAACAAGAGGATTTCCCTCCAAAGTGAGATGGGGGCCTTTTAGAGGGTTCTAAGAAGAATGTTGATCTGCTATTATAGTCCAATCCTAATATATTTTGTTGTAGGGGGTGTTTCAACCTAATTTCTTTTAACTGAAAATTTTTTCTGGTTTAAGCAAAAGGTGGCTGCTATTCATATGTTGTTAATGCCTTTCTCAATTTCTTCTACCGGCATTCCTCTCCCACTTGAATCTTGTAAGTGAGTTGAGATGCAGAGAGTTTCATGGACCAGTGCCATTCCATGAAAAAAGCTCTGGTCTTCTGGAAGAATAGCTCCCACTTATTGAGCCCCCAATAAGCATATCCCTTTGTGTACATCCTCAGACAAATCCTCATAGCAATCCAGCAAGCTAGACATTATGACCTCCACCTTAAAAATAAGGAAACAGGAGATGAGAGAAGTTAAATCATTTGACTTAGTCGACACTGGGGCCGAGAATTGAATCTAGTCCTCCTGATACTGCAGCAGGTAAAACCATCTCAGAAGGGCATGCCATTGACTAGCATGTAGATTTGAGGGCTCACTTTTGTGAGCCAGCCCTACATCAACATCATGCCTATTGGAATATCCCACAGCAGTGGAGTACTACACATTCCTCTGTCTTGTCAACTGCCATTCATGGCCCTCAAGTGCTGTCAAAAAGTGCCCCTTCATTCTGGACTGAAAATAACTTGGTGCTTTCATTCTTTTGAGACACGGCTGCCAACCCTTCAGTCTCATCAGCAGCCTGCCTCACATCAGAAGTGCCAGGCAGTTTCCTATAAACATGTGGAGACTAACCTGGGATGGAGCAGTGTGAACCTTAGAGATTCTTTTTGGTTCCATGTCAGACTTTCTTATAATTTTTTAGTTTTCTGTGTGCATTTTCTGACAAGGTATTTCACTATCTGGCTGGCCTGTCTATCCTCAAAACTCAGACTGGTGATTCCCTGTGGCAATGCTAAGTAGATATACCCTTCTTTATCTCTGTGATTCTAGTGATATGAAATGTGACCGAATGTACCAGCTGATCCAGAGGTCACATTGTCTCCTGTTCTTGCAGTCTAGGAGCAATCATATATTTGATTTTAATCTTAGGTCTGCAGGTAGCCAAATGTGTGACCTTGAATAAATCTCTCCAATTCTCTAAGGGGATGGAACTGAGTCTCTTTGGAGAAATAAGTCTGTAATTCTTTGACTAATCATTCTTATTCCACCTTCTGTAGAATGTTATCAGTCCATTGCAGTTTCAGGGGTTATGGTAAAGTATTTTGTTGCTAGGACGCAGGTGATCTGCTAGAGAAATACAGGCATCAGATCAGTCTGAGACCTTGAAGAACTTTTAATTCAGTGGCCGCATTTTGCTAATGAAGCAACTGAAGCCCAGGGAGGTACAGGGACTAACCCTACCTCATGCAAATCTAGGACCAGAATCTGGGACTCAGCTCCCAACTTAGTGGCCTTTGTACATACTACTTCCAGCCTCCAAGTATTATTCACAAACCAATTTATTCATTAATCATTCATTCACAAATCTAATTTATTAATTATGATGTAGCCTCTCAGCAAAAATATGTAGTCAATTTTTTTCTTAGCAAATTCACACAAAGTTGGAGACACTTTCTCTGGTTGAGAATACAATTAATCAAAAAACATCGAAAAAATTTAGGCATTCAGAGTAAAGTGACTTATTCAAAGTCATCAGGCAAATAAATGGTGGGCAGAGCCAGAACTGGAAGTGGAGAGCTCCAGAGAGACAACTGGAAGATAATGGATGGTGACAGGCCGTCCATACAGTGTTTCTGGCTTCCCGAAGCCCAGATGGACTCCCCACACTGTCCTATTGATTGATTGAAGCACCAGTGCTAAGAGGGCCACAAATCCCAGCACGTGGTAACAAACAGCTGCATGTTTGTTTCTAGGAGACTCTGGGTTAGAACAAAACCTTCCCCCTTGCAAGCCCAAGTAGAGTTGCCAGCAGCCAAAGAGGAAAACAGGACCCTAATGAGGGAGTTTCATGACTACTGGAATGTAAGCAAAGAAAATGGAGGCAGACAGGAAAGAGAGCTTGGATTTGTTTTTCACAGGGTTTTTGCCATCTCTTAAACAAATCTGACCCTAGGTATAAGCTTGCCCTTTTTCAGTCCCAACATCCCTGGTTACAAAATCACGTTTGGCAACTGCTCTGAAAGTTATTAAAGTTGCGGCAGTAAACTATGGGAAGCCAGAGAATTTCAGACAAAAGTTATTGCATCAGTAACTCAGAAACTAATTCCTAAAACTCTTGACACATTTATCCAGAGGGCTAGTGCCAATATAGAAATGGAAATCATTGTCAAGGGCCACTGTGTACCTGGAATTAAAATCCATCATTCCTCAGAGCAGAGAGCTATGATTTTGGAAGAATATGAATAGTCATGCTTTTCACCACCATCTTTCCTCAAAAATAGGGTCCTTTATTTTTCAGAAGAAGAAGAAAAATTCTGCTCTCTTTGTTTTTTTTTTCTTAAAAAACCCCTCATTTACATTTTCTTTTCAAATATTTTTTTTCTTTGACAGTCCCACATTTAAACAAAAAGTCCTCTTTTTCCTTACTCAATTGCACTGGTTTTATTTTGGATAGAAATCCTGCTGGGTACAGTAACAGAACAAACTTTACAACAGCAATAATCCCTTCTACAGCATCTATTGGGAAATTTCATACACTTTTATTAAATGGCTGAGGCATTGGCCCCAGTGATCTGAATTAACTACAGAAGAGCATGGATAAGGAACAAAACTGCCTTCTTCATTCAGCAGACTCCCAGCAAGGAGTTGAGCTCCATGGGCTGCACGCCCAGCAACATGGCAGGGCCAGAGACACAAAACTGCCACCCAGGAACACCCCACTGAAGACCATTGATTGCTTTAGGCAGTGCCTTCATCACAAAAAGTTAGCAGATGGAAAAGATTTGATGGGATCCAGTGTTAGCAAGCAAATAGAAAAATAGGCCCTCTGATTCACTGTTGAAGAATCGGCAATATCCTCAGAGTTTTAGATGTACATACACTTTCACCCAGGTTCTAAGAATTTGTCTAAGGCAATATTTACATAAGTACACAGGGCTAGCTTCAGCATGATCATAGAGAGCAAAAACCAAGAGCAATGCACAAGTCATTAAAAATGCAATCATTGACCTGATCATGTAATTTATATTTATTGTCACATGACATACCATTGAGTGGCAGAAGTGTAGTCACAGAGAACATTGTATGCGTGACCTTATTTGCATAAAACTGTAGCTAAAAAGCTGGTCATGGAGGTTTTCACCATGGTTGTCTCTGGATGAGCTTCTGGGTGATTTTTGCTTTCCTTTACCAACTTTTCTGAATGGTTGAATTTTTCATATTTTTTTATAATGAACAGCATCACTTTATACTTGGGGTCGGACAATGCTTTAAAAAATCTTTTCAACAGAAAGCTAGTCTTTCCCTAAGTTCCTTAGCACTAGTGTCATACCTAAGCCCAATCTAGTGGTAAGATACTGTGAAACATTGTTATGAGTTCATGGGTGTAGCCATATGTCAAAACTCATCAATTTATACACTTTAATTCATCAAATTGTACACTTTTAGTACATGTGATTTACTGTATGTCAGTTATACCTCAATAAAATTGTTTTTTAAAGGAAAGAAAATATGAAATAGTCTAGGTAATTTCCATTCTCCACGCAAAATTGTTAAAATCACTATATATATATATATACACACACACATACCCGAATCAATGTTGGAAAGTAAATTTGATGTTCCAATCAGTGACAGGAGGCTATTCCAAGAGGTTAATAGCCTGAGTGAGGTGTAAAAATGTTCATTTAGCTTATTCTCTGTTCTCCAATGGTGTCAGTGTCCTTGATTATAGATACATGCAGAACTCACCATTTGACCTGCTTCCTTCTTCTCCCCTTTGCACCTTTTTGCAGAGTCCACATCAATCTTAGGTAACTTTTACCCCAAAATACATGCTTCAGTGCACTTTAATTTTCCTGCAGTAAATAAATGGCACTTGCTAGCTTCCCTTAAGTAACTCTATAGCAAACCTGAGGGTTCTGAGACTTGGGTATCAGATAAAATTCTAAAATGAAGCATTCATTCCAGAGATAATTATGAATATACTGATAAATGTTTTGAAGATGATTTCTTCACTCTTCTGGCAGCTCTGCTCAGGTATATATATATATTCGTTTCCTGTAAGACTAGCTACTGAAATAGTCTAAAGGTCTGCAGTTGCCTAAAAAGTATGACAAAAGAAACACCAATAGCTATAGGAGGGTTAAGAATTGGGTCTCTGAGTTACCTGGACAAGAAGGAAACAAATGTGTGTGTTGCTGTCAGAGTCACCATCTTCAGAACTACTTACGGTTCCACCTCTTGGTACCCATGAAGAATGTGGGCCCTAAAGTCAGTGCAGGGGCAGGACGACCTCTCTGCAGGTTAGGCCCGCTTCTTACCACTATTTCTGTATGCTTTTCCCCTCTGCTTTCCAATGCAACCAGTTGGACTGTGCTGCAAGGAAGAATTGGGCGCCCAGAAAACCCGTTCCGAGTGGCCCTGGAATACATCTCGAGTGGAAACCGAAGCTTGTCTGCAGTGGATTTCTTTGCCCTGAAGAACTGCAGTGAAGGTATCTGAATCTTGACTTTCCCCTCCACTCCTTGGTATCTTGTTGTCTTAAGTGGGTCAATAACTTGCCAACATGATTAGCTGAGAACGTACACACTTACATAGAAGTCTACAGTGCTCTGGGGCTGATCCTGAATATTACCAAGTGTTCCATAGCCCAGAAGATCAATTTTCAAAGATCGAGTATAACATTGTATCTGCTTAACCTAAAACTTTATCAAACAGAATACAGCCTTTGTTAGATAACACATTAGCTTAACTTCCCTGGATGCCACATGCTTTCAGCTATGTTTTTGTTTTGTTTTGTGGAAATTTTCAAATGTATACAGGTGAACAGAATAGTGCAATGAACCCCATATATCCTCAACCCAGTTTCAACAATTATCAACATTCTGCCGTTTTTGTTTCACCTATATCTCTACCTACTTCTCTCTCCACCAACTTGATAGTGATTATTATTTTACTTCTTTTTCCTGAGGTGAAACTTACAACTAAGTATTTTTAATGATTTGATTTAAGCTGTTATTAAGGGACAATATGGGAAATGGTTATATGTGAAATGTTTTGCTTATTTGGTAAAAATCATTAGGGCATGGTTGACTGTGTCATTGAATTCCTTTTGTATAAGCCCAACATTGTGAATTTATTTCAAGATTTATTACCAAGAGAAGGCATCTCTCTCCTGAAGAGTAATTTGATGTTTTTTTTTCTTTTTGCCTTTGTTGCCAGGAAACTCTGAACTAAATGCAATACTTAATCACAATAAGTATACCTGTGTAGTTTCAGGATAAGCTTATTTTCCCCTCCCTCTACAGAGTCTTTGATCTTCTATTCCTATTTTGAAGATCGTATATAATATGTCTTTAACTAGGCATTGCTTGAAGTCTGATTAGTGAGCAGGATGAGATAGATCATTATTACATATATCTTCCCTTGATTCTTCAGAAAATCGAGGGTCATAATTATAAACATCCTTTATTGTTTCCCACATATGGAGTGTATGGGAGATGGGCTTGAATTATGCAAAGCTTCAGGAAAAAAGCTGCTTTCATGACCACTATTCTGCTGTGCCCACCTCTTAGCTCCCACCTGTGCCATGGAACCTGTGGTCTGGGAGGCCCAAGAAAAGAGTATGGCAGGAGGGAAGCCTGTGGTGCTCCCAGACTTAACTTCTCAATGTAGACTGTTTATGAACAACCATAAAGGCCCATAACACACAGCCATCTGTTTCATGTAGAGGTTTGGTTTTGTTTCTGGAGCTGGTGTACAAAAGGGACTCCCTAAGGTGGGGAGCCCACTGACCACCAAGCTTCTTACATTGCTGCAGCTCTTCATTCATTGCTGGTCTTGCAAGAACTTTCACAAAGTGGTTTTTTTCCCTTTAATCAAAACTGGTTGATGTGTGGGAAAAAGAAAAATCACCATAACATGATAGATTGAACTTTAGTTCAAGTTGAAAAGGTGGTTACCCTGTGCTGTGAGGCACTGTACAAGAAACATGTGGTTTGGGAGAAAGCCAGGAGCTTGTACAAATGTTTCTGCACTCACGAACTTGGCAATTTGTGAGCGTCTCTGGACATCATCAATCCTCACAAATGTCAAGGGTCCGTGTACCGTCCAAAAAGAGGCCATGTGTTGAAATGGAGCCAGTTAACAGAAATGTGTCAGGGAGAAGATATCAGTTCCCAGAACTGACCTAATCTCATTTGAGCAATGTCAGGAGAAGGGACTAAGAGACTGCAAAACTCCAGGTATCAGGCCCAGCCACAAATACTCCTGCAAAGTTTCTTTGCACGTTTGAAGGATCTCACCCAGTGCATGTTTTTCCTCCCTGACTCCTACAACTTCCTTTCACCTACAAAGTTCTTCCTCTGTAGTTTGTTACATTTGCAATGATCTGTTGCACAGTTTAAAAGACCTGTTTCTTTCCTGCTTCTCTATCCTTATGAAACCAAGAGAGTTGACCTCTCTAAATTTCTCTAATGATCCAGAAAGTGTTTCTTCTGGCAAGACACTCTCTTAAGGAGGGAGAAAAGAATTCCACCTCTGATTCCCTAGGGAAAGTGGATTGTCCAAGAGACTTGGGAAGGTTCTCCTGTCCTAGCTCCTTCAGAGGCTCCAAGTCCAAGAACAGAGGGTCTCCATGAGGAAGCAGGTGTTCTGCACTCCTTCTCTGACTTGGAACCCTGTGGCCACCAAGGGGTGTGAAGGGGCCACTGTGGATGTGTAAGTCAGAGAGCACAGAGGTATAAAGTGGTCCCAGTGTTTCTTGAGACCTTCTAACTCTTCTTCCCATAATGGAACAAAATCAGGTGCACGTCAGTTGGTGTGGACAAATTGCAAACATAGGAAGCATCCTAAAACTACCCTCATATATTTAAAGGGAAGGAGTTGTTTTGGCGACATACCCATATCTATTTGATGTAGACAGACATCTGTGTCTTCTGAGGTCATTGCTTTAGTTAGGTCATGAAGGGGAGGAGCTAGAAGGAGAGAAGTAGTATCTTTGAGGGAGGTGAGGACTGGTGACATGTTACCAGGATTGTACATAGGTTTACAGGATGTCTGGTCTACTTTCTATAGAACTCCACAGTCCTTCCTTGTCCCGCATGAAAAGAGGTGCCATTTTAATTCAACTGGAGAAGGCTTACAGGGGACGTTGTGACAATTCTTGCATAGGAAAAGATACCTATTTGTGGGTGCTGTCAAGGCGGAGGTCACATCTCTTTCCTTTCTGAATTCCGACACCTGTCACAGCGTGTAACAGTTGATAGGTGCTCAGTTAATAATCAGTCACGGCTAACATCTGTGGAGCACTTGCCGTGTGCTGATCCCTTTCCTGTGTTAGTTATCTCCTGCGAGGTTTACAATAATACTGTAAAGTAGGTGCTGTTGTCCTCATTTTACACATGGGGAAACTGAATCTCACAGAAGTTTCTAAAGTTGCCATAGCCATTCATCTAGGGAAAGGTAGAGTCAAACTCAACCCCAAATCAGTTTGATCACCAAGCCAGTATTTCTGTCCATTACCTTCTGCTGCCTTAGTGGAAGGTGTAAAGGCTGGGGTTTTACTTATTACTGGAAACCTTAGAATTATCTTTGCCTCCTCCTCTTATCCTTACATCCCGAGGGCCAAGCCCTGGGCTCTAGGCTAGTGGCTTTCTTGCTGTCTGTCTGCTGCTATCTAGATGCTACTGTTACTGCTTCTCAAATTTATCCTTCTGACTTCATTTCATTTTCTCTGCCATGTGCTTTATCCAGGCCTTCATATATGCATACTGGGACTTGGGCAACAGCCAACTGGTCTCCCTGATACCATTATTTTTCACACATTACCAGATGAATCTCCCCCCAAATTCCCTTTCCTGTGGCACTTCCATGAGCCTTTAGTAACTTCTTATTGTCTATCATATCAGAAATATGTGAACTAGAGTGGACCACCTCACTCATTTCCTGGGGCCAGGAAAATGATGGGCTGGGGATCAACCATCTTGTTGATGGTAGAACTGGGATTAACATCAGGACCATCTTGACTCTGACCTTGATATTTTCACCACTGCTCAATCCTGCCTGGAAAGCCCCAGTGTCTCTGCCTCATTTCCAAGGTCCTTTACAATCTTGCCTCTCCACACCTGTCCAATGTCATGCCCTCCATTCTCCCACACCTCCTGTTCTCTTGTCAGGCTGCGTTTCTATAAACTATGCCAGAAGTAGCCTACTTGGTCCCAGGCCTTTCATTTTGAACACTGACTCATCATTTAAGATCCAACTTGCGGCCCAAACCCTCCAGAATATCATTTGCAGCTAAAGAATTCTTGGAGGACTTTACTCTTTGCATCTAAGTTTAGTAGCTGTTTTATACTTATTTCTCAATTATTCATTTTGGCACCCTAACTTGAGTTTCAGAACCTTGTCTTATATTTCTTCTATTTCTCCAGGGGACAGTTAACACCGTGCTAAACACATAAGAAACACGATGTAAATACTTGCTGATTGACTGGTTAATCAATCAATTGATAAATGCTGCTCCTGCTTTTATAACTTTGGGCCATTCCCCTACTACTCCCAAAAGAATGTAGCAGTGAGCAGAAATTACTTGGAAGAGGCTTCCCCCTCATCTTAAAAGAGCAGTATGTATACTCAGCACTGGTGGGAGTGCTGTCAGCCCCTAGAGACACGCATGTCCAGGCTCCCAGGGAACCCTTAACCCTTGCACAAAGACCTTTCTTCAGCAGAAAACCCAGAGCAATAAGATTGTGCAGGACACTCATCAGGGTCCTCATTTTCAGAGGAGCTGACGGGAAAACACATGTCAAAGTGGGTAGCACTAGCATCTTGGAAAGGATTTGAAAAGGATCATTGTGCCTCTGAGCAGCTCATAAAGATGCATATTGCAGACATCCACCTAGCACCTTCTATGTGCCAGGTCCTTTTCTAAGCACATTGTATTCATTAACTCATTTAATCCTTACAGCAATGCTGTGAGATACGCATTATTATTATCATCATTCCCATTTATGGATGGGGAAATTGAGGCACAGAGACCTAAGAAATTTACCCAAAGCCTCACAGCTGATATTGGAATGGAGGCCCACTGGATCCAGCATCCGTGCTCTTAGCTACCACACATTGATGCTACCTATGTAAGGTCACTGCTGGAAAGGACCCCAGAAAGCATCTAATCTGGCTCCTTCATATGGAAATTGAATGCGCTGAATGCACAAATACCCAAAGATTTACCTTGAACTTTGACACACTAAATTAATGATTAGCCCAGTGTGCTTTCTACCTCCGTCTCATGGTTGTCAAGTTCTCAGTTTTTCCAGGAAGCCAATTAGGAATTTCCCTCTCCCTGCTCAGATTTGTCAAAAGCAGTGTAAGTGGACCACCACCCCTGATCAACAGCGGGCCCTCATCCGTGAACATCAGGGAGCTTCAAATGGCTCCTGGGTAAGCCTGAATGCATTTTATTGCAGGTCACCAAGGTTCCCCTTCTCTTTCATGAAGATCCTGCTGGGGTGCTGCTTGTTTTTGTTCTCAAACCACAGCCCTTGACACACCCTCCAAATCAGTTTTTATGAAATACAGTTTGAGAACCACTGGACAGTCTGATTTTTAACTCTCCTATTGACTCCAGCTTTTTGATCCCATTATTCTGTACTGGTTTAAAATGTGATAGCCAAAAATTGTTACATTAACCATACCTTCTTTAAGTGATTGACTAAGCACAAGGCTGTTGTACTTGGAATATGGGACATTTTTACAAGTTAGGTTCTTATCACTGTGCCTGGCTTTGAGATGCTAAGTATGGAATTAGTATGAATGCTTCCAGTAAAAAATGTGTGGCATCTCCCAACCTTGTCTCCTCTCTCTCTTCTTACTTTACCAAAAACAGTTATGGGCAGTGGAGGATGTCTTCCTTAGACCAAGAGGGGACAGGAGTAAATGAGAGACACTAAATGGACAGATTTTAATCTTCGGATAGCCATGTGGAACCAATTAGCCTCTAGAGTAGGCTCCAGAATCCAGCTGGGTAAAATGAGGGATAACCTCATGGGTTCCTGGCAGCCTGGCCCAAACTGGGCATTTTCTGTTCCAAAAGCAAGCAGTGCCACAGCAGGATCCTCAGTCTGTGCTTGTAAAACCAAGATTGCTATGGCACTCTGTCTTGGGGCTGCCAGCAGAAAGCTCTGCGTGTAGCAGACTCGTCCATCCAGCGATCCATGCATTCACTCATTCATTTGACAGACATTTACCGAGTGATGCTAAACTGAACATGTAGTGACACTGATATAAATTTGTTTCTCTTCTGGAACTGGGTTTTGGTGTGGTGGCTTTAAGATCTCCATTCTACTTGGCACAAACACTGCTCTCCAAAGGGCATTCCTGATTTACATTTAATTTGCACTGGAGGTATTGAATAAGTGTTTTATTTGTAGGATGTCTTCTGCCAAACTAGTTGCAATAGGCCTTTCTCAGAAAGACCACACAATGAGCACTGAACCAGCAATCAAGGGATTTAAGTCCCCTTTCCACCTCTTATTTCCATAGACTAGCCAACATTGTAGATCAGAGGGACATTAAAAGTCTCCTCCAGAATTGGCACACTGATTGTTTTTTAATTTGAAATAGGAATAACAGTATATCAGTGGCTGTCCTGAAATTGACCTTGTGAGGGTAAACAGAGAAGAGGGCTGTGGAGATATGTTGTAATGATGCCCTGAGCTACCTGCTTCTCTGCCCTCACCTGGCCTGAAACCTTTAAAAATGAAGTTGCTCCCTCTCTGCCTCTTGGTTTCTCATGGAGAAACTACTATTCACAGAAATACATGGGCTCTTCTGACACCTTCTGCAAAATGTTTCGTGTCAGTGATAGCCAAATGTCAAGCGAGTGATGAGAGCCACAGCACTGCCAACCTGACACCAGCACCAGGGGGCCCACCACCTGGGTTAGTCACTTCAAGGGACTGAATCAACTCTGTGGTAGTGGGAGCTATAGCTTGGAAGGAAAAGCCAAGGAGAAATTGGAGCCACAGCGTAGTGTCCTCGCTGAGTTCTGATTGTGTCCTCCAGGTAGAGGGTGAACCCCGTTTACCAAACATGCTCCTTAACACCCTGTTTCTAAAACATCTTGCCCATAATTATCTGTGGACTGTACTGTTTAAAAGATAAGCATTAAAATGAGGATTTCATCTAGCCAAGATACACTCACATTTCCCCAGACGCCTCCCCACCTCAAGCTTTTTCTCCAGCTATGCCCCCTCTCCCTCATTCCTGATAGCTGCCTCTCCCAGTCCTGTACTTCTTTCAGATCTCAGCTCAAATACTATTTTCTCTAAGAAGGCTCAGCTCAGAATTAGGGCTCCATATATTTCTGTTTTAGAATGGTCTACTTCTTTCCAGAGTTATTTATGTGTCTTGCTCAATAGATGCTAGGTTCTGTTTTTAAAAAGATCGTGTCTTTTTGAAAAATCTCTGTGTCCCAATTAACAACTAACAGTGGTTTTCCCACGGTAAGGACTGAATAAAGGTTTTCTTGTTATGATGCAAAAGAGAGATTACAAGCTTTGGAATCAAACAGAATGAGCGTGGAATTCCAGCTCCATCCCTTACCAGAAGAGTGGTTTTTTATCCATGAGTTTGGGTTTTCTCAAATGGGGCTAGTAATATGTCATTATAGGTTTGTTTGGAAATTAAGACTGATATTGTGTGTAGAGCCCCAGCACAGTGCTTGGCACAGTAAATACCATTGCCTTCTCTCTCCCATGTCCCCTGGTTGAGCCAAGTTACCTTATTCTGGAACCAGGACTGAATAATTCTGCACAACAAGCCCAGGGAATATGTTTGCAAGTTCACACCCACTTTTCACTTATTTTTTGTTTTAATGTATTACCTTTTTAATAACATATTTTATTTAATTGTAAATTTATAGAATTTAATTTTCAATAATAACTGTTTACCAGCTAGCTCACAAAATTCCTGAAAATTTAACAATCAGCTCTTGCCAGTGAGTACAAGTTGGCTGTAGTCCACCACGGCACTGTTTCCTTCCCAGATTGCTTTCTCTAGATCCCAGACATTATATCATCTTATTCATAAATATTTCTGCATACCTCTCTAAAAGATAAAGACTCAAAAAAAAGAACCACAATATCATTATCACACATAGCAGTTTTAATAATAATTCCTTAATATATCCTAAGAGTTCTCTCTAACTGGCATCTAAACCGAGTCTACCTTTCACTTTCACTCTGGGCCTTGTCTGAACCACTGGGGCCAAGGAGGAGGTTTCCCCATTTCCGACAGAGACCCTGACAGCCCAGATCTACATTCTGATTTTGAAGGCAGCTGCTTCTCTATGCTTTTATCTCTGATAAAGTCATTTTTTCCTTTGTGACCAGGTGCACAGAATCCATTGTGCCCCACAAAGGAGAGGGACTGTTTAATCCTATGGGGATGGTTAGAGGCCAGCGAAGAGCCTAAAAGTCCTTTGACCTGCCTATCCCACTGTTTCCTCAGGCAGACAAAGCATGGGGTCTAAAACAGCCAAGCCCCCAGTGGGTGGGACAGAAACGCACTTAGTCTGCCCCTCCTTCCCCTGCTGATGTATAGCTGCTATTGGCAGACTACCGTGCTTTGGAATGGCTTACTCATAATCACTAATAAAGCCAGTTAGAAATGCCCCGAAAGGTGCTTAGGAAAAAAATGATTGCTTAGACAACTGTTTTAAATATTTGACCATAGAAAATCACCCAGAAATGGGAGCAGACACAAAAGGATTTTAAATATAAATAAATAAGGAACCAGTGTGCTGAGGTCATTGAACTCCCAAAAGAAAATTACTTTCAAATTACAACTACATAAAAGAAATAATTGAAAAGATTAATCACACTAAAATAATTGGTCTATTTTACAAGTAATTTGGAGCAATATTCAGTCATTGACATCAATGTCTAGTAGTAAAATAGTAATGAATTTCATTCTCTGACTAATGTATTTATTTTATTAATGGTACTAAATGGTGTTGTTACTGCTTATAAATATTTCATAACTTTTAATTCATTAAAATGTTCAAGGAATTTCCAAAAGTATTTATTAGTTTTAAATCATCCTTAGTATTCAATATGCGATTGCCACTCTGTCTGGGTAATTTAAAAAATTATTGTTTTGGGTAACAGGAGTCTCTTTGAATGTGGAGGATTAAGCCCCAGTTATTAATGAGACTCTCGCTCCAGCTGGTGATGAATGAGGGGCTTGGTGAAGCTGTGTTCCCTCTTCGGGTCTCTAAGGCCTCTCTGTAGCCATTCCTTAAAACCTGTGGCTGCTGGGCAAACAGGGTGCACCCAGATAAATTAATTCTGGAGATGATAAGAGAAATGTCACCTTAGACTTCAGTTTCAATCCACACCTCACCCATATCTTCTCCATCTTCCTGAAACAGCTGACAGCAAAATTGGTATATTCCAACCTCACCTCCTCTGTTTCTTTCATTCTTTGATAGGGGCCATAACAAGTGAAATGGGGAAAAAATGCAACAGAAAGAAAAGCAAAGGACACCACATCATGAGTAGTGGGAGGAGGATAGACTATGCATAAAGGAAACGTGGATTTGAGTCCTAACTGAGTTGTTTAGGTTCTGTGTGTCCATTAAATCCTGCAGTACTAGATCATTCACCTGTGAAATGAAGACAGTGGTACCTGCCCCAAGGTCTGTGTGGGGTTTGAATATGTTAGTGTCTGTGCCTACGTGACACCATGCCTGGAACCTAGTGAGGAATCAAACAGGGTTAGTTCTACTCTTCCCTAAGTCCAAAGAGTGTCCTGGTGGTGTTGGGGTCCTGTGGTCTTGGCAATGGTTAATTAACCATGATACATACAATTAGTATGAGTCATCAGGAAAAACCAGACAACAGTGAATTGTACAACTCAGGGGACTGGTGACGTCTAAGGAAGTTCCCTGGAGAAGGGACAGGATCTCTCTGCTCTCAGCACTCTGTCCCACAGATCTGGGATCAGGCTCGCTGCACAGCGTCCAGAGCCTTTTCCACACAGGTAATGGCTAAAAGCATTTGTCTGTGGGCAAATTGGGTGGGGCCAGGATCCAACCAGTGGCTTGAGGTGAAGTGGGGCCACTTGGACACTTGTACCTCGAGGATATATAGTGATTTTCTAGGAGTGTCCAAACCCACAGAATCAGCATGATACATCTTTCCTGATGAGAGTGAAGGGACATTTTATATTAAAACTACCAGGGCACTATATTATATATTGGGCTGCAATGCAAGCAAGCTGCACACAAATTTAAGATAAGACATAGGCTTAAATACCTTCCCAGATTCACCCCTCTCTGCCATTGGGAGAGCATAAAAGGGCACATTGGTGAAGTACCATTCCAGAGAGACAGAGGACACTAGTAAGATAAGGAGGTGCAGCCACTCCAGGATCACCCACTGGAAAGCTGGTGCCAAAGGGAATGCGTCCTCTCAGTGCAAGCTACGGATGGGCAGAATGACAGGCAGAACCCAAGTCACACTGGAGACCAGCAGTTGGACCCTAAGCTACCAAATGAGGCAGAGAAGGGCTCAGTTACTAAAATTTAGGTACCAGGCCAGGGCCAGACTAACCAAATATTGGATTGCAAAGTCCCCTGTGCATTGGCCTCAAGCTTCTTAAATTTCCCCAAGGACAGAATTGATCTGAGTTGGTTTTGTTTTGTTTTTGTTTGAAGGAGGGTACAGGGAGGGGTACTAAACCTTTATCTGAAGATCTAGGGGACGTTTTACTTCCTCTCTTCCCAGACCCCTGGACAGAGCCCCTCCCCCAAGGCACTTGAGAACCATATGGCAAAGCCCTCTGGAGTGGAGGACTGTGAGCATGGGCTCAGGAACCATTGGCTCACTGTTGGGCGTAGACTGGAAGGATAAGACCCTGCACTGCCGGGATGTGATGCTTTTATCTTTTCACTCATGGTTGTTTCGCGGTTTGGATCATTCTCTCTCAAGCGATGCCATGAACATGGTTTTTATGGAAGTTTGGCTAGCCTTCTTTGTTTTGATTTGTTTGGGGAGAAAACACAGGTACCGGTTGCTCAGCAGCTGCCCGGAAAGCCTCACAATGCAGTTTGCAAACCACAGGGCGGGGGTCTCTGAAATCCCTCCTCACTCAGCTCCAATGTTCTCAGATTCTATGAGCAATATGGGGGTGGATGTAAATAAAGTCTTTTGGCTTTTGCTTCTTTTGCTTCTTCATTTAGCTCTTAGCCAGCATTTTGTGTCTATAAAACGCTTAACAAACATTGACTAATTACCCCTCATTAATCATTCATGCAACTGGTAGACCAGGGTCTTATCATTTCCTTCAAGAACACCAATGTAATATCCTGTCTGAATCCCAAGTCACACGCAGTGGGGTGATGGGGCCGTCACGGCAGCACTGGGATCCTCCTGAGCTCACTGGGGGAGTGGGCCGGAAGGTGGCACAGGCTCTGTGAGGCTACAACCCCACTAGGACACCCTTCTGCTCTAATGAACAGGAAGGACAAGTCACATTGCCAGCCAGCAGCTGCTGAGAGGCAATAAGCTTTAATTAGAGGCTTCTTCCTGGAAATTCACATGGACATAATAAGGCCGTTGTCTTAAAAGGCCCAGAGAGGTTGAATGCCTCAACTTTCTTTTGCTTTTATAAGCTGATCTTTTCAATCATTTGTGAAACATAAATATAATGAAAACATTGGCTCTGATGCGCTCCCCAGTGCTACAGGGACAGGCAGCCCAAGTCTAGGTCAGGAGGCAGCCCGTCTGTGTGGGTTTATGGCTTAGGAATGCAGAGCAGGACAGATGAATGAGCTGTCACAGCTGGGAACAGCAGTAGAAGGGACCCCTGGAGAGAGTCATTTGGTCACAGGGAAGGCTGGGAATGGAGCAAGCTCCATGCACCCAGTCCCCAGAGGTCGAGGAGAGCCTGTGAGTAGCCCTCAGCCTCTGTCCCATGGACTTGGGCCTGTGAGTGTATAAAGCTGGTTTGAGAAATGCCTGGAATTACATTATGTGGATTAGAACAAAAGCAGAAAACTACAAGGAGAAATGGTGTCCGTTTTCCTTCTTTTCTTACCATCTGAGGACAAGTATCTTTTTTCTTATTAGTGCACAGACACAAACTCTTGCTCCCTGGCTGTCACATGCTCTTTCTCTCCTGTATCCACTAATGTCAGAGGCCTGTTCTCTTGCCATTCTTCCCCTGCTGTGGCCCTTTCCCATTCCTTTCTCTCCATCCCTTACCTGTGGCTATGTGTAACCCCAGAGCATCTCCTCGATTCAGATTCCTGTCATTTCTTTACTCTGTGTTAATAATAAGTAAAGACAGACAGATCGTTTCCCTTCTCAGATGTTTGTTTTGGCATCCGGTGGACAGCCTCTCCCTACATCCCCCCGCCCTCAGTCTCTCTTCCCTCTGTCTCTCCCAGACTCTGGATGTCTTTGTCTTTGTTTTTCTATTAACCTCTTCTCTTCTCAACTTTCTTCCTCTCCTTGAGAGGGGAAGAAAACTGAGCCATGCAATGGCCATATGATCACTGTGGCCACCTCCATTTTCAGCGTAGCCTGCTCTGCACTCACTCCAGGCACAGGCCTGAAGCCCCGCACTCGTGGACAGCAGCTGAAACAGTCAGTCTGGCCACACGGGGGGCACACATGGAGTCTTCTCATTCCTTCCTTATTCCAAACGTAGATTTTTCTCCTCTCCTCCTTTTTTCCCTTCTCCTGTTTTTCCTCCATTTCTTCATATACTTGTCATTCTCTCATTAGAAGACCTCACCTCCCCACACACACGTGTGCATATACACACACACACACACACACACACACACAGAGGCGCATACATGCTCATGAACAGTGGAGGCTTTTGTGGGACATTTGGACATGATGATCCTAAAGAGAGCCTCAGGGGCAAAAGCACCATCTTTAGTTAAGAGTGAGGTCTTACCTCAGACTGAAGTCTTTCCTGGTGTCAATGACTTGGCAAAGGCAAGGATCTAGGTAGATGAGAGGGTCTGGCATTTTCCTCTGGGGGTCAAGGAATGGAATTGGAGTGATCTCTTGGGTTGTGGAGCTGAAGTTGCACTCAGCACATGAGAAGACACTAGAAGCTGGGAAGGAGAGGCTTGGGAAAACTCTCCTCTCTCCTGAGGTCAGCAAAGCACAGAATCCAAGTTCGTGTTTCACACCTGAGGTTTTCTCCCTCGCCTTTCCCAGTCTTTAGGAAAGTCGTGTTGAACGTTCCAGCTTACCTTGGTTGTGCTCCAAGAGTTTTGTTTGGGGGTTAGCCAGGGTTTTAAACGGTTTAAACATCACTCTGGAGACCAGATGGAAGATGGCAGTAGTGATCCACAAGATTCTCCAAGGAAATGACAAGTCTCAGAAAATGAGGGAGGAAGGGAGGGAAGAAAAGAGGACGGGAGGGAACAAAGGCTGTGTGGTGTAGCCACTGCCCCCACCATGAAATTCTTCTGTGCCAAACTTGGAGATTCTGAGCTTGCATCGATTAAGGAAGGTGCAATCTCTCTACCTGGTATCTGTCCAGATGTATAAACTGGGCTCCCCATTTCCCCACCACCTAGTAACTGGACTCCACAACAGAAATCCAGGCTTCCGGAAGACTTTATTAAAGAGCTTTATAAAAGACTTTATTAAAGAACCCAAACTCTTTGGGCTTTTTTTAGTTGTAAAAAATCTTTATTTGCATTTCTATGTTATTGTATTATCAGGAGCAACTTCATGAGAAGCTCTACTGACATGTGAGCTTCCCCCATCTCTACTGGTTGGTTGTTGCTTTTCAGAGACAAAAAATAGAAAAAGGGTCACACAGTTACCACTTGATGGGCTCTTTTGTCAGGTGTAGAACTCCTTCCACCACACCCCCAACCCCAGCCCTGGGGTCCCATGCAGATGACCCCATTAAGTGGTGTGAGTGGTAGCCCAAGGCTCCGGCCACAGAGCTCTGGCAAGGCTTCATAGGACTTGGGTGGATCACCGAAGTCCCACAGCCTATTTGACTTCTGCTTTTTTGCAAGCCTTCCACCTCATCTCTGCATCCCCAGCTCTTGGCTCAAAGCCTAGCACACTATGGGGGTTCCGTGAATTTTTGTTGAGTGTTGAATGAGTGAGCAAACAAATGAATCAAGAGAGAGAGGTGAGGAAAGTGTCTATGAATGCAAAGCAGAGTGGAAAATTGAGATCAGCAGATAGAAATTGTAAACAAGGCAAATGTATCAATATCTCAGGTGGTTTCAGATGCCATTTTAGGGGGATGCTCTACTTTGTAAGCATAGGCAAAGACAAACACACCCGACAGTATAAGCTTAAGTTCCAGATTCTCCCCTGCCAAAATACTAATAATGACTATTATTGTTGGTATTGCAAGAGTAGTCCCTCCAGTACACACCATCTAGAAACTTCTTCCCTGTGTCCCCAACACTGCCAGAACTACCCAGGCTGGTGATCAGCAATGTACTCACCTCCATGTGATTTGCTTGAGGTAGGACTTGGCCACCGCTCTGCAGATGTTACAGGAAATCAAACAGCAAATGTACTTGTAGTCACTGTATTCTACCAGCTCTCTTGCCTTCTGGGGCTTCAGCTAACCCTACAATTCTTCACTCTTGAAAATCATAAGTTTCATATAATTGAGCATCTGTACAGGGTCTAAAGAAATTTTTTTTGTCTTTCTTCCCACCATCCCCCTAATTTTACAGATTAGCACACTGAGGCCCAAAGAAGTTAGGGCTCTAAAATTACCAAATGGCCAAGTTGTGACTTTTTACATCCTATTCTATTTTTCCTTCCATCTCTCCCTGCTACTACTCAGCATTGGAAAGATTAGAAGATGGCTCTAACATCTATGTATTTCTCTTCCCCACTCCCCAGGAAGCCCCATCCCAGATCCTCACCATTCAGCATGCAGCCTGGCAAAGACCAGATGCTCAATCAGTGGTTTTAATTGAAAGAAACGAATGCATGGCATCCTGATAAAGCATTGAATGGGTGATAAGCATACTGGAACCTTATATCTCAGCTTGTATTTTCAAAGAGAGGGCCAGGCACACTTAGCCCAGGAAGAGGGCACACCTAAGAAGAGAGCTATGGCTGGGAAAGAAAATCCAGGCCAGTTATGATGTAAGAGAATCAGTCCATTGGAAAGGGTTTTAAACATCACAGAGAGGATGTAAATTTTGCAATCCATGTGCAAAAATTAAAAATTAAACTTAACTTGGCTCGTAGAAGAACGCCCCCCCCCCATTTCCATGTTTGACAGACAGCTTAATCTAAAGTCAGCTCTGAACAGGAATTTTCTTTACCCCTTTTGGATAGTTCAGAAATCTCCCCTTTGCCCTTCCCATTCCTCTGGAAAGCAAGTAAAAATAGGAAGACTTCTGTGCCATCTGGTAATGAAAGAGCCATCCACTCTGGCCTCCTCCAAGAGATTTGTTTACTCCCTCTTGGTCTTTGGTCATTGGGCCAGGCCCGTGAGTGTGACTGAAAGAGTCCTTGGTTGCAGGTCTTCTGGTCCACATGGGTCACTCCAGCTCCATCCACAAGCCTCCACAGCTCTGCCCATACCCTCTCAGCTACCTCCAGGCCCCTCAGGGAGACACTGAGACTCCTGATGCCCTCCCATGCTGCTCTGGGTTCAGGGCCCCCTTCTGCCCTCGCCCTCCCAGCTGCCCCATGCCACTCTCCTCGCCCTGCTGAAGCAGCCCAGCACTAATCCAGGTTGCAAATCCCCTCAACATTTCTGGTCTTTGTCTCTTTCCCACGCCCCGACCAGGCCAAGTCCCAGGTAGGAAATGCACAGAGCTTGTTGCCCCAGCGGAGCTACTCACTTGCTCTCCTTTTCTAACTGTCTCTTTGTTCCCAGTCTCTGGGATCTATTCCCCACCGCTGAACGTTCTGCCTCACTCTGCGGTTTTCACCAGTGTGGTTTAAGGCCTGTGTTTGGGGGCCTTATCAGTTCTTGGTTCCACATACTCAAGACTCAATTTTTTGACTCCAAGCTCTGGTTCACCTTCAAAAAGTCCATATCTTACTGTGGAAAAGCTGTATGTTCAAGTGTATCTGCACTCCCTCCTCCAAGGTAGTGCCTGGAGAAGGCAGTGGAAGCTCTCTGAATGGAGGAGGGTGAGGGAGTGGGGCTACAAAACTCAGGAAAAAGAAACCTCAGATGGTGTTCCAAAATATTCTCGTATTTTGAATCATAATTATCATAATCATGATAATATGGTCATATTATCACACCCCCTGACTCCAGTTGTCTGGCTGTGCCTCCAGCTGAAACCATCCCCAGGGAGAACTATCAGTGCTCCTTTATAAGGGCCCTCATGGGAAGAGTTCCAGCAATGACTTTCATAGGAGAAAAAGAACTCTAAATATTTTTAAAGTTCTAAGGTGTTCCAACTAACACTCACTCCTTCTGGGTGTGGGTTGTGGTCCTGAGTCTGGCTCGGAGCCTCACAGAACCGTGTGTGTGTCTCTGTGGTTCACACCGTAGTCTCCCCTGGCAAAAGATCATGACCTAAGGCAAACCCAGCTTGGGTTCTGTGATGGTCAGATTTGTTTCTTGAAAGCACCTCTTCATCTTTTTCCTGCTGAAGATTCCTATCACCTGTAGAGTCAAGTTCAAAGAACTTAAAGCCTTCCTTCTCTGCCCCGATCTGCCTGCCCATCTTGGCTTCTGACTAAATCTCACACTCCTGCCCACCAGATCAACAAGCTGTCCCCTGAAGAGGTCAGGGATGGTTATTCCACCGGTCCTAGCCCCACCTGTTCATCAGGGACCCTCACAACTCTAATCTCATCCCGCAGCAGCATCTGGGAGCACTTCCCACAGCATCATCATTTAAGCCGCTCATTTGGCACTAACTGGCCTTAGAGCATCCGCTCCTCATGGCTTCTCATAGAAAATTACTTCATTTTTAGTACTAGTCTATGTTTTGGGTAGAGTCTGCCCACTCTTGATTCATCCAGCAGCCATGAAAATGAGTTCCTGCACATCTAGATGGTACGCTCTCTGAGGACAGTGCACCACAGTGAAAGAGTTTAGAGCCGCAGATAACATTCACCTAACTCAGCCTCTCTAAGCACTGGTTATTTCTTGTGGTAAAACAAGAATCATTACAATGCCAACCTTACAGGGATGGACTTGGACTCAGTGAGACAACCTGTGATACAAATTGGCACAGGAAATTTTCCAAAACTTCCCATCCTTCTTTCTCTTTAGAGTTCTGTATTTCCTCCCCCTTCCCACTCCCACTCACCAAAATGTGTCCCACCAGCTCACACGATGGTCCAATGCCTAAAGCATAAGTTGTCCTCAATAAAGATTTACTCAGTGGATGAGAGATAAAGGGATGAATGAATTAACAAGAACAAATGACATGTTAGGACGGCTCCATTACCCGCACTTGCTCTCTATTCTACCTTCCATCTCCACCAGAGCAGCCTCACCCAGCCTCTGGGAGGCCTCCAGACCACTCTCCTGAGCCCCAGCTCTTCCTCATTCGTTTTGCTAAGGAAGAAGTTGGCAAGGATCCCTGATCGGGCTGTGGTTTCCTTGACAGTGAAAACCAGGGCACATGTGAGGAATGATCATTGGCTTTTCCCTCAAGGACAGTGTGTCCTTCAGAAAGAACTGGCAGGATTTCTGTCAGAGCTAATGCCCTCTCTGTGCAAGTGTGCTAGGGGCTTCCAGCTTTCCTAAGCCGTGATAGGAAGCCCGCGGCAAGCCAACCTTGTTAGCTGGAACCTTCCCCAGCATAGCACCTGCCCTGGTTCTCAGAAATCACCACAGCTTCTCACACTGCTCCGTTTCCCTTTCCAGGAGGGAAAAGGGAGACAGTCCTAAAACCGAAGCTGTCTCAGCCATGAGACAATGTGATCATTACCCAAACTGGGCATTTCTGTTCCAGGTCTGAGAACACCAGGTGTCTGCCATGGAGGTGGAGTAACTGTCTTAGACATATGAATCTGATGGAAGGTCTCCCTTTAATTAATCTCTAATCATGAAAGACTGCAATTCAGTGTAGAACATTAACTCAGTAATATTTATTTTTCCCATTTTGAATCTCTGTTTATGGCCCATAATGAGGGACTGGGAGGTTGGGTGACATTTTTAAGGGCTCAGATTTATTTTGGCAAGACCACTGGAGAGTTTCGTAATCTTGCTCCCAAGATAGAAGGAAGAAGGTCTCGTAGGGGAAGGGGTGTCAGTTTGCAGCAGCATTCCAGCTAAAGTATTATATTCTCCTGATGCTTTTCACAAACAGAAGGAGGTATTGCAATCTGGTTTCTTCTGTACTTTTCTTAATAACTTTTCTGAAGAGATGACTGAGTCTGAATGGTTGACTCAAATTATACCAGCTTTCCAAGCATCCTGCTTTCAGAGGTGGGAATGATGAATTGAAGAGTTAATTATTTCTGTTTTTAAAATGTGTCCATCACAGAGGTCCCTGGGCTTGTGTGCAAAGATCAAAAGACACAATTCCCTCAGAAAAATAGACTAGGTAACCTGTATGTAGGCCAAGCCAACTATAGTGTAGACAACCATCAAACCTGGCCCTTAGATTCTTGCTGGTAGTGGTCCAGCAGGTTCATTGACCTAGAGGACATGTCCCAGTGGAAGTGAGGGTTTCATGAGGGTGTGAGAGAGAAGGACTCACACTTCCACTTGTACTTTCCAGTCAGGAGACCAGCCTCTTTGGGGCTGAGCTCAGAGAGGTACCACTCCATGGAAGAGGCTCTGCCTCCAGTTCCCTGGATATACTGTTTTCCAAAAAATAGCCTAGCAGCGATGAATGAAGACCCCCTAGGAATAAAGAAGCCGAAGTGGGGTCTGTGCTGCCAGAAAAAAGACATTCCCAGAGCCATTGATTTACGATGTTGTACACACCCCAGGCTCCTCCTGAGAAGAGATCCCTGAAACCCCACACTCTTAGAAAAAGGCTCAAGACATCCAGGAAGAAAGGGAAACAGACTAACCCACTTCTACTCGGGACCCTTGGAGAGTGGAAGAGGCAGGTGCAAAACAAAGGAAAGAGGAGGGAAAGGAAAGGGAGAGGAGGGTAGGCAAGGCATGGCTGTTGATAAAAGCGTTCAGAGAAACATCTTTGCCTTTTCCACACAAAATGGTGGTGATGTGTTGAAAATACTGGCTAGAGAGTTCACTGTTGTGGTCACCCATGTAAATGGGAACCAGTAGAAGAGAAATTACACGTGCCTAATGCTCTCATTCAGTGTGGTTTTTTATTATTTTAGGGGAGGTTGGGTTTTTTGGTTGTTTTGTGGTTTCTTTTGGCATCCACTGTTTACTGGCACCATATTATGTCCTGGGAAATATAAATATAAATAAAAATGAAACCAAGTTTCCTGGCCTTAAAGAGTTCAGCCTAGTGAATAAGAAGACAGGGAAGGAAGTAGTTACAGTTCAGGGAGGTGAATGCAGATAAAGTTGCGCCACAGCGCCATGGAAATACGGAGGATGGAGTGACTGACTAGGGCTTGTGTGAAGACAGTTGTACAGAGCTGTAGAGGGGAAACGTAGCAGAAAAGCACAGAAATTCCCCCCATCTCCTGAGACCCAGCCAGCTGCAGGCTGCCTCCTAGACCCTCCTTCCCTCCCCGAGTAGAATTGATCCACTCCACTTGCTGCAAACACACCCCTCCTGTGACAGTTTTCTCCACACCTTGTCACACATTAAACACTCTGCTTCCTCCTAATATACTGCAAACTCCTTGCACACAAGGGCTTTGTTTTGTTCATGTTTGCATCTTTAGCACCTAGACTAGATGATGTAGAATATTGTGGGTCAGATTGTGGGTTGCTAGTAAGTGTTTGTTGGAAGGAAAGAAACAAGGAAGAAAGTGAGGAAGGAAAGAGGGAGAGGTGAGGGAGGAAGGAAGGAAATTAATTTCTTAAGATTCCAGCACTTATTTCCATAAGTGCTCCATCATTCTCCTGTATTTGGCCTCCTTCCAGTGCCGCCTCCTCCACGCCTGTCCCTCGTTTGCCCACTCTCTTCTAATTCTCACCCCCCATCCTTGCCTGTGCCCTCCCTCTCCCTTGCCAGCCACAGTCGCCCTTTGTCCTTTTTTCCTCCTTTCCCACCTCTTCACTCCCTGTCTGACCCCTGGGCCTTTGTGTCCTTTCTCCATCCTTCTCTCCCTAATTTCCCATTACTTTAGTGGGTCAGGAGTCTGATACAAATCATGAAAAACAATGAAGTGAGGGAAAGGATGAGCCCAGTGTAATTTGTTTTCAATCTTCTTAGACCTTAGGTCAGTGAGAAACAAAGAAGAACCTGGGCTTGGTGCCTCCACAGCCTTCACTGTCTGGGGTCACTGGCCGTGGACAGACCACAAGATCCGACGATCACAGGGCCAATCCATTCTGAGTTTCCAGCCCAAAGCAAGAGTCAGGCAGAGCCCTTGCTCTGCTGAAAAAGAGCCCACCCAGTGATCCCAGACCACAAGTCTCATGGGAATCACCTATCCCGACCTCCTCACTTCACAGCATAGAAACCCCAGGCACCAGAGAAATTAAGTGACTGACGCAAGGTTGCACAGCAAGTCACAACTGAGCCAAAACCAGAATCTGGTCTCCCAACAGCTAGTCCAGTGCTTCCCCACTACAATGCATTGCCTCTGCCTCCTGCAGGACGCTGCCTGCGAGGCGGGATTGATGCCGCTGGCACGCGCACACGCCGGGAGTCATTCTTCCTGCAGAGAAATGCAGCCAGCTACAGGGAGGAAGGTGACAGCTGTTTAACAGCAGCTCTGCGGGATGGTTCTGGACTTACAATGTGGAATATTATCTCTCACTAATGCGTTAGAGGAGATGCAGGGAAACTGAATGTAATTTCCCAAACGGCTGTTTCTCCCGGATACCAAAACCAATTCTCCCACCCTGGTGGATAATGCTGAGGGGTGTTTAACAATTGGCTTGTGCCCTGTCTGAAAGCTGTCACCGCTGCTAATGGCAGGGGGACCTGTTCTGCCGATCAGGGGTATCAATTTTGGGCTCATCCATTTCCTTAGGGCTCCTGAGAGAGTGTCTCCAGCCAGGAGGATCCCGAGGCTTTGCTGCTCAGCTTCTCACGTCCTCCCTCAGTTGTGGCCCTTCTTCCCCACTTCCCTCTGCCACTCACTGTGCCCCTGGCAGCCTCTTTGGTTCCAGGCCCCTGTGACTGGGTGTGTGGAGAGCAGGGATTCAGAGAAACACTCTAGTCTTGGAAGAACCTAGGACAAAAGGGCTTCCTGTCACCTCTTTTTAAGCAAACCTCATACACAAGCGTCTCAACTATAGAGCACATAAATTAAGCATAATTAATTCATCTCGTCAACCTAGAAATAACTTCTCCTCCTGTAAATGTCTGAAGGCTTTTATTTTTACCACCATTATGGTACTTATGTTTTACCACAATTCCTTGTTATTTGTGCTCCTGTCACATCTGCCCTAAGATTGCTACTCTTTGAGGATAAGAGTCCATGAATCATCTCTGTATTTCCACAGCACCTGACACCTACCATAGAGCCAGACACAGGGAAGATGCCCAGTGAATAGAAACGTAACATGAAGTCACTGACAAAAACAGGTTTAATACATGGCTTTAGAGAAAAGTGCCCACTGCATGCAGGGGCAAGCCTCGTGTAATGGTAATGTGCGGCCTTTGTACCTCCTGCTCTGCAAAGGCCAGTAGGCTGCCCAGAGGCTAGACCTGTGATGGGGGAGGATTGCCGGCCAGGTTCAGGACAGCGAGCAGACTCTGCAGCAGCTCATTATCCAGAAAGAAAGGGAATGGAACCCACTCAGGCTCATATGGAGACCAGGACCTAGAAGACTCACTCATGGTTATGTGGATTCTGCCCAGGAAGGGAGGGTCAGTGGACTTCAGAAAGCCAGGGACGTTTGAGCTAAGCCAGAAAAGCCACAGGAGGATCAGGCTTCCAGGCTGTAGACACCCACTGCCCTGGATGCGAGAAGGGAGTTCTAATGCACATATTCTTCCCCTTAGAATGAGGAAGCACCTGGACAAAGTCTGCAAAGACGTAGGCACCACCCACGAGCTGCGCTCCATAAGCTCTGTGTCAGGTAGAATTGTCTCCAAGATGGAGAGAGGAGGGGAGAAGGCGGTGAGACCAGACCACATGCTCAGGAGACTCAGTCTGGGGATGAGCTGGGTGGTGCTGGCCTCCTTCTGGGAGGTGAGCTGGCTGGTGCAGCCCACTAATGATACTGAGAGCCTGTGCAAATCCAGTCTCCGGAAGCTCGAGAGAATGTATTGATCCCAAAGTCACCCTCAGGTGGAACCGCCATAAGTTGCCAGTCAGCTTTTATTATGTGAGAGACTTCCACAGTCTGAGAGTTTGACTTTCTCCCTTTTATTAGCTTAATGAAATACCATGACTTGGCCCAACCACAAGAAAGCACCCAATGAAGAGGGAACAGGATTCTGGGCTGATTGTCTAGGCTCCTCACTGAGAAGGCTGGGACGCCAACCCTGCCAGGAACCCTGGTGTGTGTGTGTGCATGTGTGTGTGTGTGTGTAGCGGGGTGTGATTCTGAAAGCTACCTCACACAGCTTTAGTGGAGCTTGAAGAGGATGGAAGTGAGGAACCAGGGTGCAGAGGAGCACTGGGCCAGCCTAAATAACTCACTCGTCAAGGCGTGGGAACTGTCTGCAGTGCAAACCCTTATTTGCTGATTCCCGGACGACATCAGTCCCCATTGGTGTGAGTGCTGATACTACAGTGCACGTTGAAATGCTCCTTTTAAGCTCTGCTTTGGGTCATCCTTCTAGATATACTTAGAATATTTCTCGTTGTTCATCCCTTAGTTGAAAAAGTCCAATGCTGGAACCATTTATTTATTAATCCCCCAAATACGTGTCAATCATCTAGGAATGTACACAGCAGGAACTCGCTGGCCCTCGCAGGGCCTGTGTGGTAGTCGAGGAGAGGGATACATGACAACCAATTATAACAGAACGAAGCACCACCGTGGGGAAGCTGTGGAAACAGAGAAGTGAGCAGGCGATTCCAGTCGGGAGAGATGGCGTCGGAGCCTGCCTCTCTCTGAGACCACACACTGTTTACTTTATGGAGATGCAGATGAGAAGCTGTACAGAAAGGTGGGCACCTGCAGGCAGAGTGAATCCACCTTCCAGCAGAACTGGTGAACAATCGACTTTCCTGATGCTTGAGCAAACTTAGATTGAAATGGTTCCTCTGGAGCCCTTAGAAGAATTTGCTGTCAGCCAGAATGCTTCCTGGAGACCTTATGCCAGGAGACTTCTGTTCTTATTTGGAGACAAACAACACAGAGAGCCCTACACAGAAGTAGGCTGAATCACTAAACGTTCCTCATGAGGCTCAAATATTCATTTGAGTAACATATCTTCTCCATCTTTTCTTTTCACCTTAGACTAAAGCATTTATTGAAAATTACAGAATTTGATTAGTCCTATTGGTCATCATTTAGAGAATTAAATTTCCAAATAAATAATATAGAAAAGCTTATGAATACATCATTGCTTATTTCAAAGAACAAAGCCTATCATTTTTTTTCCCTACAGTTGAATAAGTTCACCACACACATACAGACGGACACACACAAAGACGGACACACACAAAGACATACACACTCAAAAATTCAGAGGTACCCTGACAAACTCAGTACCATGTTGGTTAAGAACTCCGGCTCTGGAGTCTGATGTTCTGCGCTCAAGTCTCCATCTTGCTGTTTACCAGCAGTCTGAACTTGGTCAGTTCCTTTTCTTCTCTTAGTCTCAACTTACCCATCTGTAAAATACTGATTTATAAAAGTGCTTATCTCATAGATATGCTGAGTGGAATAAATAAGATATCACATGTTTTGCATTTAGCACAGTGATTAGTACATAAGGAGATTCGATAACTAGTAATTATTAGATTTTAAAGACCCAGGAAAGGACCAAGCCAATGAAAAATCAAGGGGATAGTTTATGAGATACACCCTCAACCACCACATGCAAGAAGAAATCTCATTCCACCCACCCCTCCAGGAGACCCTGCTAAGTCAGCCTGCAGATTCTGTAAAGGGGAATTGTTGACATAAAAGAACAAGACAGAACATCAGAGTTTGGCACTTCACATGGGCTACCTTGACTATTCCAAAGGACAGGGATGGCAGGGGATTGCCACAGCACTCACCAGTGATCAGGAGAACAGGATGAGATTTGGATCTGGCTGTGGTATGACCCTAATAGCAAAGGCATCTGCCATGAAAGTTTGTCAAGACTGCTGAGACTTCAGAAGTAATACAGCTGATCTTCCTGAAGCTAGAAGCAGTGTTGTGACATACGGTGTTACTCTGTTAAGGGGAACAGAGATCACGTCTCCCTGGAAGAGCTACCCAAGTCTTCAAAGAAGAACTGTCTGAGCTTGGCCTTGCCGGAGGTAGGACGTGGACAGGGAGATATGGAGGGTGATCAGGTGCAGGGTCAGTGAGAACGGTGTGGGGACGGAATGAGGGCAAAGCGCTAACATCAGCATCGTCACCATTCACAGTGCTGACCCGTATTTAGTCCTGGCCGGGTACCAACCCTGTGCTAAGCACTTTAGATTGGTTATCTCACACTCCTCACCATAATGCACGTGGCAGCTCATTATGCCAACTTTAGATACAGAGAACCTAAGAGGCTGAGGCTTTAATTAGAGCTAATATGTAAGAACAAAGTGACAGCCACCAGCCTGACTCAATCTTTTCATTCAATTTGATAGAGAAAAAGCCTAGGGCTTGCTGAGGAAGCTGTGACTAGTTGGGGAGGCTGAAGTTCCTGAGGGTGGGATGAGGGGATCGAGGACAGGTAGACTTGGGGCAGTCCAGGGGGTTACAAATGGTGAGGAAGACTTCAGACACTAATAGGTTTTAGTTTATATCTAAGGACCTGGAAGATTCTTTGCCCTCAGCTGAACCCAGGTCTCTCCTTCCCTGTCCAGGACAGCCCAGAATAAACAGCACCCAGCAGCTGCGCAAGAGCCCATGCTGTGTGACAGCCCAGATGGTGTGCCTGATTTTCTTTATTTATTTAGATGTCATTTTCAGCGTGATTGAGTGATTCTACCACCCCAGTGGGTCTGCTCAGTCTCCCGTCCCAAAGTCAGACAGGAGGAGTGGAGCAAGTTTGGTTTCTGAAGTATACTTATCATTTATTGATTGATCCAACTCTGTGCAAACAGCTTCTACTAAATTTAGAACCGAGGCAGCAAAGTGCAGGAGGGTGGAAGGGAATATTCAGGTCCCTCAATTAGCACTTTAGTGAAAATATTAATTTTCTAACTTTTTTTTAGCCTGGGAGTTTTTTTCCCCAAATTAAATCTAGTGTCGAGAAGCAGTAGAGGCATAGAGATTAAGAAACTGCCTGAATTCAAATCTTGATGCCACTTTTACCAGCTGTGTGATCTGAGGTGAATTACTTGATCTCTCTGAGCCTCATTTTCTTCATCTGCAAAAAGGAAGTTAATTATATTACCTATTCTTAAGGTCATAGGAGGTAAAGTGGGTCAATGCTTGTAAAGCCTCAGCACAGAACCTAGTGTGTATTTAGTGCTTAGTAAAGGTCAGCTACTGTTGTTCTGTGAAACAGACAAAAGCAGGACTTCCCAGGTTACATCGGGCCTGAGGGGCCTGCAGTTCAGCCCTGTGGCCTCCGCCCACACTCCCCAGGCAGGCTCTCGTGGTACCTCTGGGAGCCCTGGGCAGTGAGCGATGAGCTAGCACCTGTTTAACAACTGGCTCTTCAGAGTGTGGGGAGAGAGGGGCCCCAATTTTAGCATTTGCCAATTTCCGCAGTGTAAACATTCTCAGTCATGGCCAATTTTACAATGCCACCCTGAGGTCACTAAACATGGACTTGGGAAGAGATGCAGGCTCCAGTGCACCACTGGTCCTAGGACTCTGAGGAGCCTGGTGTGGAACCCAGAGAACCTTGGTCCCTCCTACCTCTGACTTTGTATATCGCACCTCAGGGTAACCCAAACTTAAGAGCTAAGCTTCTCCTTCTCCCAATGTTGGTCAAACATTAGGGAATGGGCAGAGTATGGGACAAAAAGAAAAGAGTTTGGAGAGTTCAGGGTCTTAGTTTTATGCCTAATCCAAAAGGCAATGTGTCTGACAGTTGAGTGACTCTTAATTAGATGAGGTTGAATCAGCAGAACTGCTTCCTGCAGCTAAAAGGCTTTCCCTTCGAGTTCAGCTGTTCAGTTACTGCTAGGGCCTGGTGGGCAACGGGCCTCAGCTGAGAGATGAGAGCATGGCATGTGCATTGCAGAGACCTTCAAGGACAGTGTGCAGGGTGGGGGCTGCAGGGGGGGGTGGCGCGTGGAGCACAGGCCAGGATGGGCTGAGTCTTGGACTTACAAACTCAGGATTTGCCCGAGTAGATGGTGATGTGAAAACCAGAGAAATCATAAAGAAAAGCACTAGACTGGGAGCCCAGGGGCCTAAGTGTTAGGTCCAGTACTGTGTGACTTTGTTTCCCCTTCTGCAAATACAAAACTCAGGATGCCCACTGTGCCTTCTTGATGGGAGTGTCGTAGGACCTATGAAATGATATCTGTGAAGGCTCCATACAGATGGAAAGGATTAAGCCTTACTCATTAGAGAAGTGGTAAAATATTCACGGATTGGGGAAAGGCCTCCAAAGCCAGTCAGCTGCTGGGGAAGGTATCAGACACCCACTCATGGAACCACTAGGAAAAGTGGGAACATTGTAAGGATGTTTACAGCCTGGGACTGGAACCAGAACACTACAGGCACGGAGAAATCAACTCTTCTTCTTACTCCTGGCAGGAAATGTGACAGCATCTCACCTCTGTCCCATGAGGCAGGGATAATTAAAGCCTCTGCTTTTCCGTTCTTCCATGTCTAAAACTGGGATAACGAGGAGGAAGGACAGGAGTAAGACAAAGAGTTAGCCTGGTGTCCCATGCACATCTGATGGGGTGCTGCTCTGTCTCCTTGCTCTGCTAAAGAGTTGTTTCTTAAACCAGCGGGAACACAGCCCAGAAGGGCTGCCTTGGCTCCTGGTCCACCCCAGGACCCTTCAGCTGAGCCCTCACAGACAACCAGCACTGCCTCAAATGCAGATTCTGAAGAAAGGCATCTGACTGGCCCAGACAGGCCTTTTAAGCAAGGCCACATAAATCATGGGTGGTCAGCTAGCCTGTGGAGGGGCTGCCCTTCAGTTATGGCTGGAAGGGGTCACATAGCACAGAGAGAACTGGACCACTCATTAAGACAGGGCAGACTCATTTAGAAGCTGGTGAAGGGAGCAGACCACAGTCAGCCTCTCTGCAACCTCCTGCCTTCCTTAGACACGTTTCCAGTCCTTCTGTGGCCCCTACACACTCAGAAATAAAATTCTGCAAGACTTTGTAGCCAGCACGAGACCACCCTGCAGGTCACACAAAAGGTGCAGGTGTTAGTGGGAGGATGGTTTGGGATGTAAGTGAAGGAAATGCCTCCGTCTCAGAGTTAAGGCTCTCCAGTAAATAGGGACCAAATGGCTGTCCTTTGTTGGAAGTTTCAGCATTAGTCCATTTCTCTCTCACTAACCTAATCAGGCAAAGAACAGTGAAGATGTTTTCCTTGTGGAGTGTTTATGAAGAATTCAGCAGTGTCTTATGCATTAGGTTGAATCATATGAAATTGTGATGCTCATAGGTCCAAAGTGGTCCATTGTCAGCAATTTCAACTTCATAGGAATCTTTCAATAAAAGCTTTCCCCTGAGCCCCTCACTTCACCGTGATCTCCTCCATGAGAAAATATTGAAACCTCGGCACACTGCCTTTGGGTCATTTACAGCTCAACACAAGTGTGTCATGGGCAGAACACCTCTCCCCAGTGTGCAGACAGGCAGCTTTAGTTCAGACAGCACCTTGCAGATCCCCTGTCCTCTGCCCTCTAGAGATGGGGACTCACTGTGAATCATGCCAGACCCAGACTTGGCAGCACAGTGAAAGCTCTGTGCTCTCAGGTTGGCAAAGTCCAGAGATGAGTCTTCTCGTCAGTCTCGCAATCACGTTTTCTTTTTTCTTGCCTGGAAATTGGAGTAATTGCAAATGTAAATACAAAAAAAGTAAAAACTTGACAGTTGATTGATAGGGAAAAACAATGCAGCCATTACTGTCCTTTGGAGCCGCACTTGCCGGCCCAGCAGCTCTTCTCAGCCACTGTCGCCCTGCAGCTCCTGCCCAGCTGGGCCTGGTGGGGGCGGTGGAGCACGGAGGGATGGGAGGTCGCTGAGGCAGAACCTGGAAGACGCTGGCCTAGGGGCCAAGTCCACCTCTAACACCAGAGACTCTAGACTAGCCCCTTTCCCTCTCTGGGCTTCAGATTCCTCATCTGCTAGATGTTAGGTGTCCTCCTACTGCAGGTCAGCATCAGTGATCTCTGAGACAGGGTGCCCATAGTCAGATACCGTGGACCGCTAAGGGGCAGCCAGAGTGAGCCCTGTGCCAGCTGTGACAGTGAATGAGTGGGCCCTGCCCTTTCACCCCCACGCCCTTGACCCCTTCTCATTCTGCTCCCTCCTCAGACACCCCGCCCCCCAGGCACTATTGGGCCCTGCCCCCTCCCCACATCCCTCTAGTCCTCACTGCCCACGCCCCCCTCACCCTCTGGCTTCTCTTCTCTTTCCTCTCACCCATCTCAGTCTCAGTTCTTTGGGGTCACTACTCTACGGGTGGATCAGAAGTGCCTGGCTTGCTAATTGCTGATTAATTAGTCAGCATCACAACCTCAGCTAACCCCTCTGGGCCTCAGTTCTCCCCCCTGCCATGCTGTCCTCTGTGCCTTCACTTTAGCATATTCAAGACCGTGACCAGACAGGCATGTGACGTGTAGGGAGCGGCATGGGGGAGCAAATCTGGGCTGGCCTTGAGCAGCAGCCCCCGCACCATACTTCCTTGGACTTCGTGGTCCACCTCAGCTGGAGACTAGCTCATGTGGCTCCCCTAAGCATCGTTGGCCCCTGCGTGGCTTTTAGAAGCATCTCTCTTTCTTCCTTATCTAAATTCCATAACTGAAAACAGCAATAAATCTATGTTCCTTGTGAGGCTGACCGAGGGCTTTCATACACGACATCTCCTTTGCTCTTCCTCACACTCCTCATTGTCTCCAGGCTGTTGGCAGAGGTGAGAGTGCAGATGGACACAAAGTGGAGTGGCTAATGGCTAACACCAGAACCAGGACCCAGATCGCTGACTCCTAGCCCCCACCTTCTCCATAATATTGCACTGCCTTGCTCTGAGGAAGGTTGTCATTTCCAACTCCTTCTGCTGAGGGAAGCTGGAAGGAGAGATCAGGGCTGCCAAGGTTAGGGGTGATGAGAGAGCTGGCTTCACCATGGCGAGGCCTTGACAAGGTTCTGACTACCCAGGGCTGCAGGCACCCCAGTAGGAGCGTGCTTGGCTTTGAGAGCCAACATCTGCTCTTCACATGGCTCAGCCCCAGTTGGGTGGCAGTCCTCTCTTCTTCCTCCAACTGGAGCCCTTTACTTAAGGAATGTGTCTTCCTGCCCCACCCTGTCCCCAGGCTCCCACTGAGGTAACTGAAGAGCACCTGGCCTGTCTTGTCCTGACTCCACTTCAGAAATGTTCACCTGCAGTTGTTGCCATAAATCATGGAGTCTTTCCACGTATTTGATCAGATTCCCCGAGTGGAGAATCAGATTGCTCTGGCTTGTTTCTTTGAGCCAGACCATGAAAGTCACAGGTCATAGCCAGCCTAGGAATTGGTTACCCCTGGCTCAGTCAGGTGTGGCTGGAGCCAGCAGCCTCCCGCGATACAGGACTGAGGGGCAGTGAAGGCAGCAGGACTGACACGTCCAGGGCAGGCATATCATTTGTGCCCTGGCCTTTGCCTGGGACGTGCTCCCTCCTGTCCTTATCAGGTGGTCCCTACTGATCTTCTGTGGCCCAACCCAGGTCATCTCCTTCGTGAAGTCTTCAGTGAGTGTGAGTCCGTCCTCCCTCTAAGCTTTGATACATCTCTCCTTAGTTTTCATATGGTCTTAATTAACCCTGACAAGAATATAAAATCTCAAAAGAATGAAAGGACATTTCATCTGTCTTTAATAATTCTACACATATACTAATTTTTTTAAAGCCATGATGTAACTCAGTATTTCCCAACATGCTAGGGAGAAAAAGTGCCCCGTGTTCAAATATATGTAATGAATGTTGAGTTTTAAAATGTTGCCCAAATTTCTCTGGTGTAGGACTTCTTCGAGCCCTTAATTTGCTAACATGCAGTGTAAATCTCCAAGAGGAAAATAGAATATGTAGCCTTCCTGTACTTATTGCCGTGAAATTGACTTCATGAAACACCAAAAATAGCTCCCAGAATCAGTGTTTTCTGCAGAAAACAGTTTGGGAGACACCAGTGTAGCAGTTGTTTAGGCTCAGGTGTGGACAAATCATAGTTCAAATTTGGCTTTTGGATAGGTCACTGAATTTCTCTGGGCCTGAGTTTCTTTATCTGCTCAGCAAAGATAATAATACCTACTCATAGGAGGCTGAAATGACATAGAGAGTATGCAGAGTGACTGGCCCTGGGCAGGTGCCCAATGCGTGGTCACTGCTGGTTTCTCGGTACCCTGTGTGCTGAGTTCACCACAGAGCAGGTACTCAGGAAGTGCCCACTCAGAAGCATGGAGCCATGGAGAAGTCTGGAAGGTTCCTCATAGCCGACAGAAACCCAGCAAGGCCAAAGCCGGTGGCAGCCATCCCTTGGGACAAGCTGACTCAAACACATAATTCAGTGCAGAGGTCTTCCCAGGATCCGCTCCCTGCCTGTGCCCTTATCAGAACCAGTGATCACCGATGGACCACTAACTTCTTTTTGGCCACAACAAATGCCCACTGGCCCTTAGCCACTCTCACCCAGTGTGGTGGAACCCTGCTTCGTGGATGTGGAGTTGTTTTGTGCAAATTGTATTTGCGCAATTCCTTCAAGTTCACGATGAGCTTTCCTTTATGGTTTTGTCTCATAATCTCAATCAGTACTTCACCTAGACCTCACAAAGACCAGCCTGGAGTTGTGTAACAGGGCAATTCTGATCCCAGCAACACTGAAGGATATGCAGGACAGGATTATTTTACAGAAAAAGTAAGCCAGTTAGCCAAGCCTTTGTCCTAAGATCAGTAGTCCATCAGCCTTAGCCCTGCCTGCCCGACATGCTCTTACTGATTCTTACTCATCCTCCAGAGCCCGAGGGCCTGCCTGCCTCCACATGGAGTGTGGGATGCCCCTGTCTCAGTGACTCCTCCCATGCCTGGACAGGACTGCGCAGCCAGGTCCCTCCTGGCCAGCCCTCTCAGATAGCCATGGTGACAAGGACCCTGCAGGCACTGGTTCTTCGTCCAGCTTAGAGCCTCGCTCACAGGCTTCACCATATCCCCAGATGTCCACTGGATAAACCATCCCTCTGTCCCTCTCCCTGATCACCTGGTCCCTCTCTGTGAGCTCTCACCTGGCCAACATCTACACATCCTTCATGCCACCTGCAAGGTGCTCCTTGAGAGCTGGAAACAATGAGAGGAGAGGCCACCAGCCAGGTAACAGACTGCCATCAATTTTTGCATTGGAGGATTGAAAACAGACCCAGTGTGGTGGAACCCTGCTTCGTGGATGTGGAGTTGTTTTGTGTATAAATGAACCTCCCTCTTCAGCCGCTTCCCCCTACCCTGGTAGATGCCATGTCAACTGCCTCCACATAATGCACTCTGATTTCCCCACTGTGATTTGTAATGGACTATTAAGCCAATGTGGCCCCACGAATCTCAGCCTACGAGGCAGCAATCACAAGCAAGCAGTTTGAAGTGACTTTCCCTGGCTGAGGCTGCAAACAAAGAGAGGCCAAAGCTTGGGCTGAGGCCTATTGTCAAAACACCAGTCAGAGTGGGGTCAAGAATGAAGGGGCAGGCTGTGCCGTGGGCCGGGGAAACCGCTGCTTCCTGGTAATTAGGACCCGGCAAGCCCCACAGGAGAAGGCAGACTGCATTGTCTTTTCCAGGCGTATGGAGATGACATCCCTGCAACCCATTTCATCAGAGATTGTGGGTGGAGGGGAGGCAGCCAACATTCATCAGACTTTACTCCGAGTCAAGCATTGCTGAGGACTCTATGGCCACTGGTTCACTTTCTCTTCTCAAAGACCTGACAAAGGTTCTCTTACTGGCCCCGTTACACACAAGAGGGCAAGCCACTTTGCCCAAGCTTATGGAGCTAGTATGTGGTGGAGCCAAGAGTCAAACTCAGGCAGCCTGAATTCAGAGCCTGTTCAGGATTCATGCTGCCTCATTCCTTCTATGTGATCTGGGTAAGAACCAAACCTCTTAGTGGCTTTATAACTACTTCACAGAATTACTAGAAAGATTAAATCTCATAATATCTGTCAGAGTGCTTCAGAAAGCTTGACGTTGACCATATGAACTATTAGTACTTGCTGTTGTGTGAAGAACTCTGGTCCTGCTGTAAACTAGCTAATTGAGATGTCCCAACTGGCTTTGCGAATTGGTACCTGTGAGCTTCAGCTTTCTGACCATAGAATGATACTGTTGATACATGGCCACCTCCACCTTGTTTCCTACCAACCTGACTGTCCAAGTTGTTGTAAAACCCCAGTGAGCTGAGGCCTGTAGGTGCCCTGAGGGCCCACAGTGCACCATACAAATGGAAAGCATTTATTATGATGGTAATTGTGCTGAGATGCCCTCATCAGAGAGCTGCCGGCTCTTTACAGACACAGTTCATTCATTCTCCTAAGCAGACCCAGATGGACCACCCTGGGGGACCATCTGGCTGGCAGATATGCCAAGTCAGCCTCAGAGAGATGGGGAGACTGGCTCCGCGACGGGGGCTGGAATCCTGTAACTCGCACTTTCAACCCATGCCCAACATGGGGCAGGCTGTGTTGTCTCTGAAAGAAGGGTGTAGACTCCCTTATTCCCAAATTCTCCCTGTCCTTAGGAGCCAGTTCATCAGCCCACGTCAAGTTAACGGTAAGACTATCAAGGTGACACAGAAAGCCCCATAGTCGTTTCTTGCAGCCAAACCCTTACAGCGAGGTTCTCAAGATGTGGTTACAGGACCATACTGTCATAATTTGCATAACTAGAAATGCAGGTTATCAGGCTCTATCCTAGACCTACTGAATGAAAGTTTCTGGGGGTTTCAAGAACTATTTTGATGCATGCTAAAGTCTGAGAACCACTTTCTTGGGTTAACTTGCAGTTTCAGGTGCAAAGCTCATCTGTGACTCATGGAAGGCACTCTGCAGGTGTAGGGGGGTTGCTTTATGGTAGCCCAGTTCCTGAGCAGCCTGAAGGGCAATGGAAGTTAAAAGTCTTCCCTCATGACCCCATTATTGCCCCTTCTGCCTTGGTGCCCGAATAGTCCCTGAATCTTAGGAGTGGATGAGACTATAATCCAGTTTTTTAAATCATCTTATTTGATGTAAGATAAGACAGCCTTCTCAAATTCTTTTGCTTAGGAGCCCAGAATCTGGACCTAAATCTCCTCTCTGCCCTCTAAGAAATGCAACAGTCTTAGCTGCAGACAGACCCCAGCAACTTAGTAGAGCATCAGCCCTGTCAATCCTTCCCCACCACTACCCCACCCCACCCAAACTAAATGATGATCTTTAGTGGTCCTGTTTGGTATTTCTTCCCAGTGGTAATGGAACTGCTCCCACCTGTCATTGCTAAGTGGGAAAATCAGCTCTGACAGGGAGCTCCAGGTTAATTAATAAGCAGGATGTGATCAGAAGCAAGTAGGCACACTTTCTGTTTAGTCTAGCATCCCTCAGCAATATTGATTTATCTGACTTGGGAACCTCAGGGCCAAAGACCATGCTGTGTCTCATTTATCTCTGCAGGCCCACATGGCATGTGTAGGATGCCCTGTAGCTATTTAGACTGGGGGGAATCTGCCCTGGGTTCACCAGTATTATCAGCAGAGCCCAGGTTGAAGGAACACAGAGTTCAGTGCTGTGTTGCAACTGTAGCTGGCAGGCAGCATCCCTGAAAGTGCTGGGGTTTGCCGAGGTCACTGCCTGCAAGGATGTGGATCTGACTAATGATTCAGGTCAGGGAGAGCTTGAGACTGGCCTAGGACAAGCAGGACTTGCTACCAAGGAATGTTGGCATGGACTATGGTGGAGAACCCATTGCCATCCCCCGTCTTCATCATCAGGGACCTCTTCACCCATGAGGAGGCAAGGGGCAAGGGGAGGACCCTGAAAGACAACCCTAAAACTAAACAATTGAGTGGTCTTTGGCAAGTTCTTAGATCCTTGAAAATCGTTTCTCATTTGGCTTAGAGAGAGAGCCAAACATATGTTGCAGGGTTGCTGTGAGAATCATAAATGATCTGTATATATGAAACTCCGTATCACATAAGGTCATTTTCTCTTCTCTCCAGCCCCTCTAAGGACTCGATACTTTGAGGTAAGGATATAGGATTTTGGAGTCCTAAAATATGAGGAGAACAGATTCCAAGTTAGGTGTATAATGGCTTGCAGAGTAGGTAAAAAATGAAATGGTCTGGCCACACCAATCCTTGGAGTTAGGCTTGAGCCCAGAAGTTTGGCATGAGTCCCTCCACACTTAGACACTAACCCTGAACAGAGGCCTCGCCATCGCAGGGTCTGAGCTCTGAGCTCCAAGGGTGGCCCATTGAACAGGGGAGAAGGAGACAGAGTCCAAACCACATGATTCCATTTGTCTAAAATGAAAGCTAATCTAAAGGGACAAAGTGCATGCCGGTACCTGGGCCCTGGGGTAGAGGGCAAGGATGGACTGCAAAGGGGCCTGAGGAGTTTCTTGGGGGTGATGGAGATGTTCTGTATTTTGATTATGGTGATGGCTTTGTGAGTCGAGTATGCATCACTGTCATACTTCATCAATTTGTACACTTTAAATGAGTGTGGCTTATTATACATAAAATATTCTTCAATAAAGTCGATAGCAAAAAGGAAGAGGGAGAGGCCTCAAGTCCTGCAAATTGTACTGAGGATGATTCAGCAAATGTAGGCTACCTGCTTATTCTTCCATTTTGAAAAAGAAAGGTAAGGACTTGAATAGATATTTGTACACCAGTGTTCATAGCAGCATTATAATAGCCAAAAGGTAGAAGCCACCCAAATGTCCCTCGTAGATAAACAAATTGTGGTATATACATACAATGCATTATTTGAATGCTGAATGCCTTAAAGAGGAATGAAACTCTGACACACGCTACAATATGGATGAGAACATTATGCTGAGTGAAATAGGTCAGTCACAACAGGACAAATATGGTGATTCCATTTACATGAGATACCTAGAATAGTCAAATTCATAGAGACAGAAAGTAGATGAGAAGTTTCCAGAGGCTTGGGAAGGGGCAATGAGGGGTTTACAGAATTTCAGTTTTGCAAGACAAAGAGTTCTGAAGCTGGTTGGTGGTGATGGTAATACAACAATGTGATTGTACAGAATGCCATTGTGCTATACATTTAAAATGATTAAGATGGTAAATTTTATGTTATGTGTACTTTACCACTTTTTGAAAATTTTTAAATGTAAAAAGGGAGGGGCTACCAGCTGGCTGGCTAGTAGTCATGCTGCCTGGTCAGTGTGTCCTCTACCAGACAGAAGCCAGCCAGAAAACCAGATTCTAGCAGAGAGGAGATACCAGGGCTTCAGAGGAATGATCAGGGTCCTTCTCTTCAGGCAGGATGAGAAGCCTCACTCTTAGAATGTTCCAGAAGGTTCTAGAAGGTGTACTGGACTGGCAACTGGGAAATTATGATTCTAGTCCTTCTCTATCCCTTACAACATATCTGACCTTGAATCAGCTTCCTCATCTGTTAAGTGAAGGTGGACAGTAACATGTCATAAGGTTGTTGTCAAGATCAAATGAAATAATTTATGTTCTTGAGCTTCAGAAAATGAAGAGTGCCGTGTAAATGAAGGTCTTTATTATTCTGACTCACTGTTCTTCAAGGGAGGCAAGTGAGGTCAGGGAAGCAGGTATAGACCAAGTCTGACCATCAGGGCAGAAATTAGGAGTGAAATTATCCCACTGATTGTGACAGAAGCCCAGAAAATGTGTTGCAAAATGAATGACCAGCTCTTGGGGACTGCCTGGCCAGGTCAGCTTCCTCTGATCTTTCATCTCCTCCTAGTTCAGAGACTGACAGATGGATGCAGGAATTGCTTCCTTGTTCAGTGAGTGAAATGGATGCGGTGAATAGTTTAGAGTTTGCCCCTGAGCCAGTAAAGCCAAGCTCCTCTGCACTGTGTTGTGCCTGGAACACATTCAGTCTGGCATAAGACAGGACATAAAATGTATTGGAGTTTAGTTGATTTGTTAATTTAGCTGTCAAAGGAAATCAGATGTCAAGATTCACTGCAGTGCAAAGTAGCAATTTGTGCCTCTGTCAGAAGTGCAGGTCTAAACCATGATTTAGAAGCTTTGCCAGAGCACCATGGATGTCTCAGAGATGCAGTAGCCCTGAGACGTGCCAGCAGCTTGGTGGTGCAGCCGTGGGTAAGGTCTGTCTTCCCACCCCTACCTCCTGCAGAGCTCACTGTGCCAGCAGGAGGTTCTCTGGCACCAGTCAGGGTGTAGATGAGATGTGGATTCCTGAAAATAAAGCTGGGACTCCATTCAAATAGTACCTTCCCATACATCATTTTCCCTCTAAAAATGCATGGAATCCCTGCCCTGCCTGCCTCCTGGAGTGATTGTGAGAAACTAATGAGATAATGAATGTGAAAGTGTTTGAAGAGTTTCATGAATAGAAACGCAGGGGGAATTGATCTCCTTAGTATGTAAGCAGTGGTCTAGGAAGAGAGGAAGAACTGACTCTCTCTTCTCTTAGAGTAACTTTACTTCCTTTTTTCTGATTGTAGAAGTTATATATGCCCATTATAGATCACATAAATTCAGAAGAAAACTCAAAGCATTCAAAATCCTCCAGCTCAGAAGTAATTTTGATGAACAATTTGATATATCCCTTCTAGTTTTTCTTTTTGTGTGTATAAATGGATTTTGCCATGCTGTTCCAACAATCTTAGATACAGGTGGATTTTATCTTTTTTTTTTAGTTAATTTGAAACATGAAAGTGTTCTCATGTTAGTAAGAGTTCTTTAGAAACATCTTTTTGTGTGACACAGGTGTGCCATTATTACCATTTCCCTATCGTTGAATTTCTTGTCTTCTTTCTTTTCTTTTCCTATCTTTTCTTTTCTTTCTTTCTTATTTTACTTTTATGGTATTATAATCTGCCATGAATGTCTTTGGGTCTAAATGTCTGTATAACTCTCTGTTTCCCCAAGGCCCTTTCCTAGAAAGGGAACTTTGGGGTCTAAGAGTCTGAACAAAGTTTTTAAGGTTCTTGCAACCTATTCCCAAATATTTCTGGAAAAGATCTATCAATTCTCATTTTCACCAGCAGTGTGTAAGTCCCTCACTCACTATATTCTTGCTAATAATGAATATTATTTTAAAATCTTTGCTAATTTGATGCAGCTCAACTTTTTAAAATCTAACCCTCAGTTGACTTTTGTGCTTCAAAGATAGCACTGGGAGAAATGATTAAATGAACATGCTATTGTATTGACTCTACAGATGCAGATGAAGACATTGTTAACTGTAGCATTTAACTGTAACCTACAAAACAATTTCTCTTAGAGCTCAATGGCAGAAGAAAGCATTCACCTAATAACACTTTGAACCTGATAATTGATCCTGTTTCCCTTTTTGCTTTGGCTCCTAGGAAGCACAGAAAGGTACTTTAGCCAAATTTTAGTTATCATGTAGAAATCTTATGGCACATTTATACTAAAATATTACCCTTAGATCACCCTAACTTATTTATTTATATACTTTTATTATATGTAATTGCAGATCACCTCAAATCCTTTTTTGAACAAAACAGAAATAGTAAGTTTTTTATCTGTTATCTTTAAAGACTTGAGCTCGTTTATTCTCACTGAAGAGAGTAACATTGCTTTCAGTAAAGTGTACTTTATAAGAAGCTCTTCTGGCTTCTTTTTCCAACTTGTCCCAACCCCCTCAGCTCATACCTGGGGTCACCCAGGCAACCTGCTCTTCACTGAGCATGCTGTTTTCTTCCTGGGACTCCCTTGTCCCCTCTCCTTGTTTGGTAAACTCCTGCCCATTCTTGGAGCACAACTCATGTGTCACCTCTTCTCTAGACCCTTCCCTTTCCCCTAGTCAAACACCTCTCCTGTGTGTGCCTATCATTTATACATTCCAGTTATCAATTTCTGAGTAGCAAATACTCCAGAGTACAGCTGTTTAAAACAGCAATTATATCTCACGATTTTGTGGGACAAGAATTCAAGCAGGACTCAACTAGGTGATTGATAGAGGTCACGCAGTAGTATTTCAGCTGGCAGATCAGCTGGTATGCAGGGTCCGGGATAGTTTTGCTGCATGTCTGCTGCATTGGCAAAGATAGCCAGGAGGCTGGACTCAGCTGGGATTGTCCCCCAAGTGCCTACAGATGACCTCTCCAGCATGGTAGCCTTGGAGGTGTCAGTCTTCTTACATAGAAGCTCCAGGCTCCAAGGCCAGATGTATCTATGCACAAAGTGGGAGTTGCATGGCTTTTTATGATCTAATCTCAAAGGTTACATGGTCAGGGAGTGTATAGCTCAAGTGGTAGAGTGCATGTGCACGAAGCCCTGGGTTCAATCCCCAGTACCTCCATTAAAAAAAATTAAGTAAGTAAAAGCTAATTACACTCCCCGCCGAAAGAGTCCCCCAAAAAGTTACATGGTGGCTTCTGCCATATGCTATTAGTCCAAACAGTTACAAGCCTGCCCGGATTCAAGAGGAAGACACAGAAATCCTCACCTCCCAAAAGTCCTCTCTCAAGAGGATTGTTAAAGAATCTACAGATTAGTTTTAAAACTATCACAATACACGCTTATTTTAGCACTTATCAGATGATGATGGTGATAATGATTGTGACGATGATTTGTCCACATATTTGCCCCAACATACAGGATGGCTTCAAGAGTGTGGACTATGTTTTCTTCATCATCTACCATTTATTGAACACCTACTATGTACCAGGCACTGACATTTACCTGTAGCTTTTCTAAACCTTGAAAGAACCCTGAAAGATAGATGCTGAAGCTCAAGGCAGTCAAGTACTTTGTACAAGACCAAGTGGTGAAGTCAGAATTCAGATTTGGTCCGTCTGTCTCCAAAACCGATTATCCTTGCTTAGCCTCTGTGCATGCTTGGCAATTAGACAGACCAGTGGAGATTCAGGACAACCACACAATTAAAAAACTTTCCATGGGTCATCCTCATACTCCCAGGAGTTCCCTAGCAGAATCACTTTCCCCTTTGGACCCTTCTGAACTGAGAGAGGACATGTGTCTGTGCCCCTGCAGCTTGGCAGGTCTGCCCAAGCCCTGTAGGCATGAACCGTCCTGTAGGTGTCCTCACAGATCTGCTCCATCAAATCTTGTCTCTCTTCTCAAATATTTTCTCTAAAAGAAATTGTAAACTCTGCTCAGTAGCACTTCACTCTCAAGCATATAGTGCCTGTCAGAAACTCCCCTGGGTGTTCGAGAAATGCTCATAAAAGTGGAAGTGGAGCCCCGTGTGCCTGGGGACCTGCTGGGCTGGAAGCAGCCCTCTGCATGACGTGCCCCACATCTAACAGCAAGAGTGGAGGCTGAGAGGACTCTAGCTGAGCTGAGAGTCTCCCCATAGGCTTTCCAAATTGTCACTCACATTTATCACCATTACCAGGCCGGCTGCTCCCTTCAACCTACCCTGCATCTTCCTACTACACGTGGGAGTCTTCTCCACTCTTCCCTGTTTTGGGCTGAGACCTTGCCCCATGGCAGTGGGGAGGGAGCCTCTTACAGCTCACTTGGTCCAACCCCATCACTTCCTAGATAAGCAGACTGAGGCCGAAAGGGCCTGGTCCCACATCACTCGGCTAGTACATGGCTGCATCCACTGCCTCAAACGCCAGTATATTTCAGTGGAAGCCAAACAGAAGAGGGATTTAAAAGAAGAGGAAAGAAGAACCTGAACTCCTCGGAGAGCCACTGCAACGGCTTTTCTCATTAGGCTGTATTGATGTCTTCTTGCCCTGCCATCTTAATTAGGACTTATTTTCAAGGCCAGCATAATCAATAGGCTGATAATCATAATTAGGAAGTCTGGCAAAATCATCTTCTTGGAGTTTTTTTTAATTGTGGTGAAATACATATAACATAAAACCATTTTAATGTACACAGTTCAGTCATGTTAGAAAACATTCATGTTGTGCAACCAATGACCAGAACCTTTTCACCTTGCAAAACTGAAACTCTGTTGAAACAGCAATTCCTCATCCTCCCCTCCCCCATTCCCTGGAAACCAGCATTCCACTATTAATGCGATTTGAATTTCTATGAATTCGGCTACTCTAGGTACTTCATATAAGTGGAATCATACAGTATATCTTTTTTGTGACTGGCTTGTTTCACTTAGCATAATGTCCACATGTTGCAGCATGTGTCATAACTTCTTTCCTTTTTAAGGTTGAATAATATTTTATTGTATGTATAGACCACACTTTGTTTATCCCTTCATCTGTTGATGGAAACGTGGGTTGCTTCCACCTTTTGGCTATTGTGAATAATGCTGGAGTGAACATGGGTATACAAATATCTTTTCCAAACCTTGCTTTCAGTTATTTTGGACATATACCCATAAGTGAATATCTGAATCTTGTGGTAATTATATCTTTAATTTTTTGAGGAACCACCATACTGTTTTCCATAATGAATGCATCATTTTACATTCCCATCAACAGTGTACAGGGTTCCAGTTTCTTCTCCACATCTTATCAACACTTGCTATTTTCCATTTTTCTAATAGTAACCATTCTAAATCACTCATCATCTTACATATTTCAGTCATGTTCATTCAGACTCAAGTGAAAGCTAATACACACAAAAATGGCTGGAACATAGTAGGTACCCATTGAATAGTATTTCTTCTTGTTATTTTTTATCCTTCTTCTCTGCCTATCTTCCAGCTTTCCTTATTCCCTGGATTCCTCCCAGTTTTGTGGTTCTGAGAAGGTCGGACGCCAGCATGAGGGTCTTAGAAAAGAACTAACGACTGAAAATGTAAAGAGATTCTTGACTCGTAGCCAAAGCAAGTGACCTTGATCTTTTCACAGGAGACTCTACCCCCTCTCCAGATTTCTTTGCCTATCAAACTGAATAACATGGAAGCTCTCACTTTTTCTCCAAGGAAACCCTAATTCATCTCGACTCTGACTGGAAGTGGCCCTTCCACTGAACACTGATAGCTTGGGGCCTGGTACCAGCTTCCCTCATAGTTTTGAGCCTGGAATGGAAAGTACTTTCTGACAGCCTCTCAGCCTCTCACCAGTGGTTTACAGAGTACTTTTCCATAACTGCCTGCTTTGACCCCAGCAGCCTCTGACAGAGATGGGATTTGTCCCACCCAGGAGATAAACTCTGAATTCTGATATTCAAGCCCCATCTTGTTCCCCTGTGCCTGGACCCTGTCTTAGCACCTACCTGATACATCACTCCCCTAAAAATATTTTACCAGCATTGGAGGGACTAGAATCCAGTCCGGAACCCCAGGCAGCCTCGCTCTTCTCCCCTCAAGGGTTCCTGAGACTGCTGGGGCCTCTATCTCCAGCCTGCTGCTTGCATTCTCCCTCTGGTGCTCCCCTGGCCTGCAGTCCTCCATCCTCCCTCTGGTTACTCCTGGGGCTTCTAACATGGCCTTTTCCACCTGGTGGATCTAGCATGTTGATTAAGAGCATGGGCTTCAGAATCAGGTAGATGTAAAATCCTGCCTTTATAACCTTGGGAATGTATTTATAAATCCTTGGGTCCCAGTTTCCTTCTCAGTAAAATGGGGATAATAACTACTTCACAGAGTTGCAGTAAGGTCTAAATAAAATAATGAATATAAAGCCTTTAATATGGTCCCTAGAAGACGATAAGCGGGGAGGGCGGTAGTTATTCTTATCGTGGTTGATGTGTGCATCAGCTCCCAATGGCTGTCTTAACACTTCCTCAAGCAGCCATCCCTTCCACCATGGCTTCCATGGAGGGAATGCAGGCAAGATGACCTCCCATCTGTCTTCAGGAAGCTGAATCTACCTAACTCCCTTCGGTGGAGGTGCCTTGTGAGGCCACTCCCCATAATGAGCTCTTCTGTCTCTACTCCTGCGGTCTGAGTGATTCCTACTCGCGTTTGCTCTCCTTTCCAAGCAGCCTTCTCCACTGCACAATCTGCATATTCCTCCAGTGGTCTCAGTTGTAGCTGTAATTTGTTTGTGATTAGCATTAATTCTCCAAGGTGTGATTGAGATTGTTCATTGTTTACTGAACAAACAAGAGGAGAAAATGACATAGTATATGGGAAGCTGTGGTGCATTATGGTTAAATGTCACTGCTTTTCAGGAAGATTAATGGTAAATGTGCACAGAGGTCATTTATAACATTAAAAATAAAATTATTGCTGTGTCTTTTCAGCAAAGCAATGAAGATAAATGTCGCATAGAGAAACCTTGGGGAAAAGACGATGCAACAAAATCAAGGGGTATTGAGTCTACAAAAGAGATAAGAAATTTTTTAATTTCTTCTGAGAGCTCAACCGCGAAAATGCAAAACTCACTGCTATCCTGCTGATGGCCTACGAGAGTCCTTGTGGTTCTTCTTGAGTTTATATGGAGATTAACTTTGTCTGAGGAGCTGGGATTTTGAAACAAGCCCTCAGTGGCTCTGCCATGTCAGCTGGCAGCCATAGTTTCATCCTAGCACCATCCTGGATGTCCCCTCTCTCTCAGCTTCACTTTAGGCCATCAGCTTGTCCTGTCAAGGTCACTTCCAACATGAAACTCATATCACTCACCTCCCTCCGACTCCACTGTCACTAGGCTCAGGCAGGTTGCCTTCATCACTTGCTGGGCCGCTTGCAATGACCTACAAACTGGGTTTCCCAGTTCTATCGCCCCTCTAGTCCATTTTTCCTAAATCACTTAGAATGATCTTTTTAAAAGTGAATCAAGTTATCTTCAGTCTCTTGTCTAAACTCCTTAAACAAAATCTACATCCCTTCCCACAGCCTACAAGATCCTGCCTGATTGGGCCTCTGCCTCTCTCCCTCCCCAGCCACTCTTCATGCCCCTCCTGACCCTCTGTGACCCTCCTGAGCCACACTGGTCTTTGCTCTGTTTCTAGATCATTAGCATCCTTTCCCACCCCGGCAATGCAGTTCCTGCTCCTCCGCAGCCTTTTCACATGGCTGACTTCTCTTATTCTTCAGTATCAGCTCAAATATCGCCTCTCTGGAGAGGCTCATGTGGCCACCTATCAAATTAGGTCACCTGTGTTACCCTCTGTTCACCACTCTAACCCCAGGCTCTTAGTAGAAGCTTTAAACATAGTTGTTCAATAGTCCAAAGATTGAATGGGATTTGTCAGGGTGGTGGTGATGTGTTGTGTGTGGAATTTCTACAGTGTAACCTAAAGTAATTAGCAGTTTCCAGAATCCATAGACATTCTTCCTCACCCCATTCTTTTACTTAAACTTGGTGATCTATTTTCGCACTCCTTCAACATCCATTCATTAGCACTTGCTATGTACCAGGCACTCTCCAGGAAATAAAATAAGTAAAGCAGACCCCCTGCCTCAAAGAATTTAAAATTTAGTGGGAGAAGCCAGCAGTGCAGACATAATTGCCCGATGAGGGAGATGAGTACACAGTTAAAGGTGTACAGTGATCTCCAGAGCACCCCAGAGGGAGGCACACATCTTTCGTCAAGAAAGAAGAACAAGCACTCGGGGAAAGAGACATCTGAGTTGGGAGGAATTGCTCAGATGAAGAAGATGATTCTAGACAACGCAGTCGAGTTACACAAAGGCGTAGCTGTGACTGCAGTCAAGAAACTGCAAGTCATGGTCTTTAGCTAAAGATGCACAGGAACACAGGGATGCTGGGAAAGTGGGCAGTGCCAGGCGTGCAAATTTGGACATGCTATGGAAACTAGCAAAGGTTTAGGATTAGGACCCAAAGGGAGCTGAGGTCAGAAGGCTAATTCTGGTGGTGGGGTGACTTCACAGACAAATAATCTTGATAATTCATCATTGCAATTACCCTCACAGCTATTATTTGTGTTGTAAATTACTATTGGGTTTGTTCCTGCGACTGTTTTGCTGAAAGGTCTGGCCCTGTCGATTTTCACCTCTACTACGAGATGTGAGGGCTCCCCTAAATTTGGCCTGTCCAACCCCGCCATTGACCGCTTCCCACCCACCCTCCACAGCCAATTCTCCCAAACTCCTTGGAATATTCTCTGAAGTTAGCTCAGAAGAACCCCACATATAGTTTTATGTAGAAAATGTCATTTGATCCTCACAAAAATCCTGTAAATTAGATAGCATCCCTGATTTACAGAAGAGAAAAGCCTGTGAACTGTGTCAGAGTTCACATCGCCAGCAAGTAGAAGAGCAGACTGGAACCTAGGATTATTTACCCTGCACCTTAGTGAGGGTCTCTCAACACAAACCGAACAGAGTGGTGCCTTGGGCCTGCTGGAGTAGTAAGAGGAATGGAATCGAGGCAGGAGGGGAACTCTGAGAATCCTGGACTAAGGAAGGGATAGTCACCAGGAGGGCAGTGGGTGGTGCTGGAAGGCTTGGGATTCTTCCAAGGGGAGAAGGAATTGAAGACCCATGAATTTCCCTCACACTAGAGATTCCCAGATTTCGGTGCAGCCAGTTGTCACCAAGGGAGCTTGTGGAGCATACTGGACCCAGAGTCCCACCCCCAGAGATTCTGATTCTGTAGGTCTTCAGGGGGCCCCGGAAGCAGCCTGACTCCCAAGCTCCCGTGTGGCTTCGATGTAGAGGGTCTGTGGACACACCATCAAGGCGACAGCCTAACCCTGTGGTTAATGTGAGTGGCTGGCTGTGGAGAGTCTGCAAACCAGGAAACTTAGGCCCAGAGGAGTGACTTGCTCATGGCCCCACAGGCCTAGTGGCAAGGCCAGGCCTCAACCAGTTCTCCTGACTCCCAACACACAGCGCTTTCTCACCCAGTCCGCTGGGCCCTCCGTAGCTAGGCTCTCTCCTCACTGAATTACATTTTGAGTAGGAATCCAAGATGCCAGTTGTTTAATGAGGTTGTCCACACTACAATTTATGAGGCCCAAAGCCCTCAGCAGGACTGGTCTCTGCCAGGCTTAATTTACACAGTTCTCAGGCCTTCCAACACCCCCATTAACGTCAGCACAGCAGCGGCGGCGGCTGTTAGCCTGTGCGTGCTGTTTGACTGCGTCCTCATCGTGTCACCATTCATCTTCATGTCTCTAGGCTTGTTTACCCTTGAGCACCTGATTCTCCTCGTCCCAGGAAACAGTAAGTTTCCACTGGCAAGTGGGAGCCTGGCCCAGCCTCTGGGCTCCAGCCCCACTCCTGACCTCCCCACGCTCTAGAAGCCAGCCCGCCCCACCTGTCATCTCCTCTTCTCTTTAATTTAAGAACAAGACCCCCTTCTCACTGATGCAGCACTCCATTTTTCCACCTTTACGAGTGTCATCAGTTAGGCAAGAGCAAGCATGTGGGAGGTGGCCTGAAAGCTGATACAAATGTGCCTTTTTTTAATGCCACATGAATCACCTTAATTAAAAATTAATTAAGTGCCCTAAAATTTGACATTCGTTTAAAAAAGAAATTTGAGTTAGGAGAGCTGTGTAGATTTTGTAGCATCAAATCTCTAAGACACGATTGAAGGAGAGGGTGTGGGTTTCTGTTTGGAATACACAATTAGGGAGACGGAATCATTCCCAGTGAGTGAACCCAGTAAGTCACCCATGGTGTCCAACAGCGGTTCATATAACCTGACTCAGGCCATACATGTCTTGGGTGCCAATCTGAACTGATTTCTACCACATCCAGAGAGGAGATAAATGGACAAACAAATGTGGTATGCTGTTTCCAGAGAGATGTTCCAGGATGCAAATGACAGATGACTGAGGTGGGAAAAGCCAACATTGAGGCAACCAAGGGAAGCTTGCCGGGTGAGTGACTTGGCAGCAGGTTCCAGGGGAGTCATTAAATGATCAGCATTAATAAAGATGGTACGAACTGTAGCAAATCAACCCTGCAAACAGATACCCAGCAACAACCACTGCTCAGAACTCCAGAATCAGGATGTCAAAGATGGAAGGGGTTTGGAGATTGGACTTGAGGCTACCCCCTCATTGTACCAGGGGGAAGTGGGAAACTATGGAGGTAAGAGGCTCACCAAAGACACATAGGTGCTCAGAAGCAGATCCTCCAGGCCTCCAAGGAAGTGGTTCTCAACCACATGCTTGTGAGAATCACCCGGGGAGCTTTTAAAACTACCAGTGCCGAGGGCCTGTCCTCCATACAGGTTTCATTGGTCCAGTTGGGGACTGAACATCAGCAATATTTCTAACTTCCCAGATGACTCCAGGGGCAGTCAGGGTGTGCTCCGGCGGGCTAGCTAATCTAAGTCATGGGAGAGGAACTCCACCTGGGAGTTTTCCTGTGGTTTACTAGCCGTGAGACCTCAGGCCAAGCACCTAGCAAGTAACTGGTTGCATTTTGTAGTGCCTTACTGTTTTTGAAAGCATTTCTCTCTACATTATTTAATCTCTTTAATTCTCAGCCTTAATGATTAATCAAATAAGAATAATAATAACTTCTGCCAATTTTTTATAAGGTTCAAACAGGGAAGGATTAAGAAAGCACATTGTGAACTGTTAAAATGCTATACAAAGATGAGGAATGATGACACTTTACTACCCCCAGTGACTTACATTATTACTCTGGGAAGAACTGCCTTTTCAAAGGTAATAAATAAAGTTCTATAGAGAAGACACTTAAAAACAAAAGATCCCCAAGCACCAGCTCTCCCCAGAGTGGCTTGATTTTAGCTCTCCCTAATCCTTCTGTGGTTAGGGCATTTGGTGTGCCAGCGGTTTCCAGGAGTCATGGGCACTCATGACCAGAAGACATCAGGAAGTGCCAGCAGGAAGTGGCTCTTCATGTCCGAGCTCCTCCCCTTCCTCGCTGCAGTGGAGCAGGCTATGACCATCCAGGGCTCAGGCTACCCTACTCCACAAGCCAGAACAATCATTTCACAACCACAGAAAGGATGCTCTTTAGGAAACTCAGGCCCTTGATTAAAACCATGCACCAAGGGTGTTTTCCTCCCTGGAATTTATGGGCCCCATAAAAAAAAAAGAACTTGAGAAGACAGAGCGGTTGTTTTTTGTTGCGCCTCATTAGTTTTGAGTTTGGGCTGGCAGTAGAGATCAGAGTACCAGGCATCTATCTAGCTGAATCTCTCGCAAGCATAAAGTTTCCCGTGGTGTGGAGGAGGCTGTGCCAGGAGCCTGGACGTCTCCAGCCGGGGAAAGGAGATCGGGAGGAGTTGGTAGAAGGAGATGGTTTCTCTGGGCTGTGGCTGTGCAGCAGAGAGGTCTTGGGGATCAAGCTGGGGCATCCAGAGGGTGAAAGCAGCACTCCCCTCCCACGACTGGACCCCTCCTTTGTCCAGATTTGTGAGTGAAGAGCAGGGGTACTGACCCCCTGCCCCTTCGTACCCTTTATCACTATTCCTGAGGACACCCATCACTGGCAGGGGGGAGGGGGTTTACCCCACAGACAGACACAGTACAAAGGATAGAGAACAAGATGTGAACATGTGGAATTTCCACCAGTCTCTCAGCAGCCCAGGTAACCACTCTGAACCTTTGTATTCTCAGCTATAACGATAGCTTCCACAGATACCCTCAGTGCAGTGCAGGTCCCAAACGCTGAGGTGGGGGATCGTAGACTCATGAAGATGAGGAGCCTTGACCCCTCCCTTCAAGTCCCTTATGGTTTGAGAAGGAAGGCAAGCATACAAACAGCTAGTTACAACGTAACAGCTGAATGCCCACCATGTTAAATGCAAAAGGAAGAAGTAATGAGCTGTAGAAGCCCAAGTGAAAGGACAGTTTGTGGAGGGGGAAGGAATGGGAGAATCCATGAAAACGCCGCAGATGAGGGGGTGAGACCTGCATCCCCATGCTGAAAGGAGTTGGTGGTGGAAGGTGTTCCCTAACGAGCCGGCAACCTCAGCAGTGAGATAGCAGCCCGGAGGCTACGAAGGGCGACCCACACAGTACCTACCGACCCACGTGGAACAGGCTCTCCAAAGCACAGGAGAAAAAGGAAATCACCAAGGGAAATATGGATAGGTTTGGATTACGTGCAAATTTTAAACTCCGAGATATCAAGAAGCGTTGTAAACAGAATGGAAATACACATAAAATACTGGGGAAAATGTCAAGCATGTAGTAAATAGTTTCACATTCTTATTAGTAACCTCATACAATTCAGTGGGAGGACATGAAGAACCTAATGGACGCACTGGCAAAAGGAAGTAGGCAGTTCCCTAAAAGTCAGAGTGAAATCAAGCTAGAAGCACACGGGAAAAATATACACCCTTGCAACTATCAAAGAAACACAAATAAAACAGCAGGGAGACACTGCTAGTTAAAAATCATAAGAATATTCAGGGTTGGCCAGGACGTAGTGAGAGGAGTGTGCACGTATGACCACAGCTAGTGAGAGTGTAAATTGGATTAACTTCTGGAAGGCAATTTGGCAATATGTATCGAGGGCCTTCAAAGTGTTTATGCCCTTTGATTCAGTAATCCCACTTTTGGGAATCGATCCTATGAAAATAGTCTGAAAGGCGGGCAAAGGTTTATGCTCAAAGATAGTCTTCAAAGTGTTATTATAAACAGTCTAACAATCCGATCATTGAATGATGTTGAAATAAATGATGGTACCTATCACGCAGTGTTGTAGACATTGAAAGGTATTCTTATGGGGAATTTCTAAACCCTTGGAAAAGCTTGTGATATAACCTTAATTGATTTAAGCTATAATATACACATGTAACACAACTATACACACGTTTGAAGCATAGACCAAAATAACTAAAGAGAAATCTACTGAGATGTTAAAAACAATGGCCTCTGGGTGGTAGGATTCTGGGCATTGTTTTGTTTATTTTTATCCTGGTTTTGAACTCTAGACAATAGGCATATGTTTTTCAAATGAATGAAAGTAAAAGAAGCTATGAAAGTAAAAGCTGTTTGGGGAATGACAAGTAATTGGCGTGTGAAACATGCACGTGTTCATGAAAACCCACGATGAGAAACAAGGCCAAATCATAAGGTGTGAGTAAAACAGAACACAGCTTGCATTTGTTCCATAGGCGGAGCGGACTTTACAGGTGTTTTATTTTGTGCGTGTTTTCTTCAGTAGGGCTGGGAACGAGGGCAATAAGATCCTAACTGTATTTCATGATCATATATAAGGCAGAAGAAAAAATGCTTTGGAAACCGGAAATCAAGCAAATGTGAAAGAGAATTTTTCTTACTATCCTAAACACCTCTAACCTCTTCCTCACATTACAAAGGAAGTAGGCAGTTCCCTAAAAGTCAGAGTCAGCATGACTCTCGCTGCTGTCATCACATCTGCGTCTCACTCTGACTTTCTTGCTGTCCTTTTGGGGGAACCCTTCTGATTACATTGGGCCCACCAAGATAATCAGGATAACCTCCCATCTAAAGATCCTTAACTTAATCACCCCAGCAAAGTCTCTTACACCACAGGTTTGGGGGATTAGGATATGGGTCTTGGAGGGGTCCATTATTCAACCAGCCATAGACAGGTCACCTACTGCACAGGCTTTTCGTGAACCCTCCTGGGGACCAGGTACTAAGTAGTGCTGGGAACACCAGGAGGCTCAAGCAACTTGGTGAAGAAGATGGGAACATACACACATGTTCTAGCACCAGGTTGCATAGAACCAATGCCAGATGGGTCTGGAGCACAGAGTTCATGGGGAGAAACAGAGAGTGGTGAGACCGGAAAGGAAATTTGGGCCCAGATCACGAGGACCTTTCAGAGCAGGTGAAAGAGTTTCGACATGATTGTCTGAAGGAAGCAGGCCCTGTGATTCCCATGCCCAGGAGTCACCGAGAACGCCCAGCCAGGCGGGAGGCCGATCCTGCAACGCTGGGTGGCCATCTGCCGTCAGCTGACAAGTTGAGCCTTGTCTGGACAATCCTGGGACGAGGGCCCAAGGCCACCTCTAGCACTCCCCTTTAATGAGATGGAGAGGGAAGCTTTACAGTCTGACAGTCTTGGTCTGAATCCCATTTATCAGCTATGTGACCTTAGGCAAGACACTTAGCCTCTCTGACTCCATTTCCCCACTTAGGAAATGGGCATCGTTAAGACTTGCCTAGCTTCTTTACAGAGCCGGATGTGCTGAGGTGCACAGAAGGATTCTAGAAGTAAACAGGCTGGACTTGATGTTAGTTTCAGTGCTGTTTGGAACCAGAAAATAATGAAATTTTAGATGTTAAAGATCATCTAACCTGGAGAGACTCACATCACAATCAGCTGGGAGGTTTTATTAAAATAAAACTTAATAAAGGGGAATCTAATTTTACAGCCAGAGTTGGAGAATCCCACCCCCTATGTGAGGCCCAGAGAAGCTGTGGGACTCGGCCAAGTAAGGGTCCTGGTTAATCCTCTCTACCACCCAGCTGAGCTTTGAGGTGGGTAGGATGGGGGTGGAGAGACTGTTGAGGCACCAGCTACAATGAGGACAGAGCTAGGAAAGAGGACAAAGTACAAGGCAAGTAGACTTGGGTGTCAACCCAAGTGGGCCCTGCCTGCTCATCTCCACAGGGACCAGAGGCCCCCCACCATCCCACACCAAGGTTGGGTGGCAGCAGGCACAGTCAGAAATAGCAACCAGGCCCTTGCTAGGTAGACCCCAGGCAAGTCACCCATTCACTGGCAGGCTAGGCCAGGCCAGCTGAAGCCTGGCTCTCTGAGGTCACAGGTTGATTAATTATCATAACTCATTGCTCTTGATACGAAAAGAAATATCTGCTAGCATGTTTGTTTTAAACTGTCACCTCTCCCTTTCTCCACTGGATTATTTCAGAACTGGACAAGACCTTGGAAATACCATCAAAACCCCTCCTTTTATATATGGGGAGACAGGAGCCAGAAGGAGAAGGGACAGGGTCAGCGTCACACAGACAGTCGTGGAGGAACCGGTCCAGGGCCCAGGGCCTGGCTCTCATGGTGTTCTTTCAGCCCACAACAGAAAGTGTTGTGTGTTTTAGTTACTCCATTGGTGAGATCTGGGGTCAAGAACGTGGGGACAACATGCTGGGCCAGATATGCCTGTTGGTACCCCAAATTTGACATTAAGGGGAGAGCTGTCTGTGTGCAGATGAGACCCCACCTGTATGCTGCTCACCTGGCACACTAAAGCTACGGTTGGGACCCCAAAGTGGCTCAAACCTCAGACCACTCTACTACCCCCATCGTGGCCAGTGGGCTGGAGGGTTAGGGCTTTGACTTCCTCTCAGCCTCCTGGTGTTGACCCTGTTTGGGGCCAGATTAAAATCACTGGTGATGTCTCAAACCTTGGAATGTGAATGGCGGGGGATGGGGAGATCCTTTCCTTGCAGCCTTCCCACTGGGACACCCAAGCTGACCAGGGGTGTGTGTCTCTATGTGCTCTCCAGGAACGTCCCCTGGCTCCAAGATGGCCTTGCAGAGCTCCTTCACATGCTGGAACGGGACAGTCCTCCAGCTCGGGCAGGCCTGTGACTTCCACCAGGACTGTGCCCAGGGAGAAGACGAGGGCCAGCTGTGCAGTGAGTAGATGGGGCTGCCCCGCCCCTGCATGCTCATATGCCCCTCCTGTCCCCCACAGCCCACCCAAGGCACATGAGCTTGAATAACCCCCATAAGTCCAGTGCCACTTGTGTCCTCTCAGTGGCAACTTTTAAAAGCTACATAGTCTTCAAAAGACAGAGCTAAGACCTGCAGTCTAGAAACAACGTATAAATTAAGAACCAAGCAAGATCATGTAAGTCATGCTCTCAGTGTCCTCATGCATAGAGAGAACATGCAGGCTAAAGCCCAACTCTCACATGACATGAGAACGCCCCAACTCTACGCCCGGACCACTCTCACTTTTTAGGCCTTTCTTTCATCCGCGACCTGCCTCTTTCTCTTTCATCCGCCCCTCCTTCTATGTGCCCTAGCTCCAGCCATCTCAAACCACTTCTCAGCTCCCTCCCACCTCTCTGGCTTTGATCAGCTTATCCTTTGCCCAGAATACCCTTTTCCTCCTTGAGTCATACCTGCTCCTTTAAAACTCAGCTCAAGAGTCAATTCTTCTGGGAAGCCTCTTCTGACCATTTCCCACAAGTACACTTGGTTCTTCTTCCTCTGGACCCCTTCAAATGGTGCATCTATTCCATCTGCCATGACATTCATTATTTTTAACAGCTTTTTAGAGATATAATGTATACACCATGCAATTCACTCATTTAAAGTGTATGATTTAGTGTATTTAGTAGAGTCACAGGGTTGTGCAACTGTCACCATGATCTAATTTTAGAACATTTTTATCACTCCAGATAGAAACACCTAGCAGTCTCCAACCGCTCCTCTCCACCTCCCCCTCACCACTACTAGCCCCAAGTAACCACTAGTCTACTTCCTGTTTCTATAGATGTGCTTATTCTGGGCACTTCATATAAATGGAATCATATACTATGTGGTCTTTTGTGATTAGCTTCTTTCACTTAGCATAATGTTTTCAGGGTCCATCCATGTTGTAGCATATATCAGTACTGCATTCCTTTTTATTGCCAAATAATATTTTACTGCATGGAGATACCACATTTTGCTTATCCATTCATTAATTGCTGGGCATTTGAGTTGATTCCACTTTTTGTCTATTATGAAGAATGCTGCTGTAGCCATTCATGTACAAGTTTTTGTGTGGACAGATATTTTCATTTCTCTTGGAAATGAAATTTGCTACCTAGGAGTAGAATTGCTGGTTCGTATGGTAACTTTATATTTAACATTGTGAGGGACATTCAATCTGTTTTCCAAAATGGCTACACCATCTTCTATTCCCACCAGTAATGTGTAAGGGTTCCAGTTCTCCACATCCTCCTCAGCACTTACTATTACCTGTCTTTTTATGTTAGCAGTCCTAGTGGGCATGCATCCATTGCCTCTCATGGAGGTGGCCTCCCTGTCTCTCTCCCTCACTGCGGGCAGGTTGGGTCTGGTATTCTTCCCCACACCAAGATCTTGGATGATTCCTGGTGCAGCATAGGTGCTCACCGACTTTTTGTTGATTAATATGGATAAATGATTCGGGAGACCTGGGCTCCCTAGAGGAAAGCATTGCTGAGGTCTCTCTAGTAGCTAGGGGCAGAGTTAGGCTCCCAGCTCAGTGCTCACACCACTTGAAGACAGTGTCCTCAGCAACTGCCTAGCTAGGAGTAAACACTCCAGAGGTTTTTACATCTTTCCCAAACACTTACAGAACACATGTCATGTGAGCTAGAAAGTGCACTAGATCCTGGAGCAGAGATGAGTAACACAGCACCTGTCCTCGAAGTGCTGAAAATCCAACACAGGAGTGGGAGGGAAACAATGCAGTCGCAGCTGCGAAAGGATGCAGCAGCCTGGGATGCTGTGCGGCCCAGACACTGGAGCAAATGCCCCTCCCCTCACATACGCTGGCCCCAAGACGCTGTGACCTGCCAAATTGCTTTAAAAAGTTAACAGTGTCCTCCAGGCCATTTGGAGGACAGATTTTTCCCTTGAGGGGAGAAAGGTTTTACATATTTCCTTTTAAATGAAGCAATAAAGAAATCCATTTTTCAATTAGAAAAACTTCCTTTTTGTACAAAACTTTGCAGTGAAGTGTTCCAAATGATGGAATTGTGGTGGTTTAGATAAAACTCAGTAAAGATTTGCAGGTAAGCCCTTTGCTTATTGAATGCTCCTGGCTTTCTCACGGAGCTCTCACTGTACACATGGGCCATGAAGAAGCCAGGCCTGCCCATGTGCCCCAGGCAGAAGCCTGTGTGTGTCTCTGTAGTTATTTGTCTCTGCAGTATTTCCAGCTGTGCCTCTGAGCTGTGTAATTTTGCTTCACCCTTTTTAAAGTTTTTGATACCCACTTCCTAGCTGGGACACAGGTCAGGCAGTCTATGCCCTGATTTACAATTGGGAAAATGAAAGCACAGAGAAGGTAATTGATTTGTTCAGGGTCACACAGCATGTCAGGAAGACAGCCATGATTAGACTTTGAGCCATGTGGGATCCAGCCCATCACTGTGGGCTCAGGGCACTTTCCCACCATTTTGGGGCTTGTCATTAATGGATTTTCAAGGCCAACTCCAAGCTTGAAGGCAGCCTGATTCCCATAAGGAGGGCAGGCACCTGGGGCCCAGAAGCCTTTTCAGCCATTCTTTAAAGCTGATCTGACCAGTTCTCATAATGACAGCTCCACCCTGGAGAACGCCTGCACTGAACTCTTTGCTACAGAAATCAGTTGATAGAAATTCAATTAAAAGGAGGGTTATTCCGATCTTTTTGCCACTCTGATCTTGACAGTACTTTCAGCAAATAATCATTTTCCTTTTTTGTGTGCCCCTTTCTCTCTGGCATTTTTGCTGTTTTCACTACCACACTGGCTGCTGTTGATTTTGGAAACCATCCCCATGAAGATAACAGCAGTAGTAGTAGTAACAGCTAACATTTATTGGGCATTTTCTAGATGCCAGGAGCTGCTCTAAATGCTCTTCATGTATTAGCTTGTTGTACCCTGACAGCAATCCTGTGTGATGCTTTTCTACCCGTCGTGCAGACGAGGAACCTGGAGTCCATGATCAGACTGTGAGCCGTGGCCTGAGCAGTGATTCACACCCAGTATGACTCCAGAGCCCACACTCTGAACCACTGCAAGCCAAACTCATTTGTTTTATGAGTTTCCAGAAGTTTCCAGCACAGCTTAGCTAATGTACCACCCCCAGGATGAAGGGTCCAGGAAAAGGCAGAGAAGGTCCAAGGCTCTGCCACCGTCTTTCTAGGGGAACTCAGATCATTCATGCCCACCATCTAGGCCTCACTCTCTTCACCTGTAGTATGAGTTGGAATGTGATGCCTGCTGCTGTGTTGATGTCTGTGATGCATTAAGGACAATGCTCTTGACCTCATCTGGTCCTTCCCAGGTGGTCTGGAACCTCTTAGAACATTTTCTCTGAGCAGTGGTCACTTTAAGCCTGTGGGGATGTCCTGGTCTTCCAAGGAATCCCCATGAGGGTCACTAACCTTGAGCCAGGGTATTCAACCAAGTCCTGCGATGGTTGAAATTTAGATGGAAAAGTAGGTTATATCCTGCCAACTCCCAGGCTCAACTCTCCACACTTTCCCCAGAAGGAATTCCACATATACACACTAGAGCTTCATTCAGATGATCACACTCAATCTTGAGGAGCATTTCTGGATGAGGAGGGAACTTGGGACAGAGGTGGCGCTGCCCTTGTCCCTCTGCATCCAGTCATGCATGTGTCCGTTCACACCCTGTCCTCCAAACCCGCACACCACCAACAACCCACCTTCCCTCTTTCTAATTAAATGTGCCGATCCACGTTTACATCCCAGGATGCTGAAACCCATTGAAAGGTGTCTTCAGGGTTCCCTGAGTATCCTGAGCAATGGCCTTGATGACATGCAGTGCCCTGGGAAAGGGTCAGGTGGCCCCACTTCATCCCTTGGATGGGTCACTGACTCGCCAGGTACTGCAGGCAGCTCGCTTCCCCTCCACGTACTCAAAAATCTTGTCTATTGGGTGGGGATACTCTCCCTGTCAGGCAAAAACATTTTTTTTAAGTTTATTTCTTTATTGTAAAATAAAACATGTTGGTTGTAAAATATTTGGAAAATCAAAAAAAGTACACGGGAGAAAATAACTATTGCCCATAATCCTTCCTCTCAGACATTCAGAGATAACCGTAATATTTTGATGTATTTCTTCTAGCATTTTTCCCATGACTCTATATTTTCAAGGAAATGTATAACACATATTTATCAAAAATGCTAACAGAGTTGTCACACAGGAAGGAAAAGAAGCAGTGTCATTTGGCCTGGAGTTTATACTTGGCAGTTTCTGCAGCTGCTGCTGAGGTCACATCTCCATGACTCGACCAATTTGTCTCTCTTAGAGTGGAATCAGGTGTCATAATTGCCAAAATGTTGTGGGATTGATTGACCCACACACAGCCGATTTGGCCATCCAGCCAATGAAATAACTGGCTGCAGCCCAAGAAGAGGGTGGGTTAGAGCAGTGCTTCTCAGACGGGAAGGTGCACAGGACTCACCCGGAGGGCATTAAAAATGCAGATTCTGATTCAGTAGAGCGTGGAGTGGGGTGCCTAGGGAGAAGAGATTCTATACTTCTAACAGTTTCACATTGTGATGCAAATATGGCTGGTCCCTGGACCACACTTTAACTGGCAAAAGGTTAGGGGACTGAACCCACTCCCATTCCATTCAGCAAATAAGTATTGAGGTCCGACAATGTGCCAAGCACTGAGTAGGCGCTTGGGCTGGATGAACCGAGAAAGCGATGATCAAAGAATGTCGCCAGGGCCAGCACTGTGCTCAGCAGTGGTCCCAGCAGCAATTTCCCCAACCCGGCGTGATCCGCCAATGGGTCTGTTCTGGCGCCCACCCCACAGACTTCCTCAGGACTGGCTTCTTGCTGAGCACATGCCCTCATGCACTTAAAGTAGTGGAAGTCCTCTCAGCACCCCGCCCACCCTTCAAGGCTTTAATTGTCACATAAATTGCTGGTTGACCTAACTATTTTGCCTACCTCATCTCCTTTATTCAATCAACCAAAAACAAAGGGGCTTCCAATCCCAGCTCACCCTGGATCCTCTGCCAAGTTAGGATAAGGATTAGCTTCCAGAAGGAGAGAATGCCAAGGGTTCTTCTTATTCCTGTCCCAGTGGAAGGTATAGGCATTTCCAGAGAGACAGCTAGGGACCTGTCTCTGCCCCATAGGGCAGTGTTGGCTGTTTCAGCCCATCCCTGATGATTTCCCCTGTCCCAGGTATGAATGACAATTAATAATGCCACCACCACTCTATATTTGCTCAATTCTGTTTACAAAATGTTTCCACACTCTCTCCCTTACCTTGTCCTGGAACAGCCCTGTGAAATATATGCTAGTATTACCCCACTTTACAGATGAGGGAGCTGAGGCTCTGGGGAAGGGAATGACTTGCCTGAGGTCACACTATAGCAAGCGGTGAGGCGGTGAGTAGGGTCCAGGTGTCCAGATTTCAGTGCTGATGAGGCACCAACGCCCATAAGTCAGGCTGAGTCAGTCCTCTGCATCCAGCTCCTAAAAGGGTAAGGACGGAGGGATACGGTGTGCAGGACCCTGCCCAGTGCTGCCTCCTTCTTCTACTGGGAGCCCATCGCCTACTGGAATCTTCCACCATAGTCGGGGGTTTAAAACAGATGTGTGAAGGACACTTCATGGAAGGTCACTTCCAGCTACCAGTTAGTTTTTGCAAAAGAATTGAATGTAAGGTCCCTTGAGGGGGGCATGAAAAATAAAACAAAAAGATCTCCTTAGCTTTTGGATTTTTAATCAGAGGAACATACGGGGCTTGGGTGGGGGATGATTTTTTCAGGGGGGTATAAATGGGAAGAGATGCTCAAAGTCAGTGACAGCCTGTTTTAATTTATAATTCTGCCTCTGTGTGAAATGCACAGAGAATCAGGGGGAAATGAGTAATAATTCACTAAGGTGCTGTCACAGCCAGGAAGCGTTAGGGCCCTCTTTGTCAGCCTGCTGTTGCCAAGAAGGCTGAGACAGGAAGGACACGGAGAGCAGTGGTCCAGCTGGAGAGTGCCTTTCCCCCTGAAGGGAGACAGCCCCCCTAGCCGGGGCTGTTGGGTCTATCAGGATAGCCTGGAATGTCCCACTAATGCCTCCGAGCTGAGAGCCTTCCCTGCAACCATTCTCCACATAAGCTGGAGAGAGTGAGCTGTCTCTCACTCTCTTCCCCTGCCTGCCTCCCTCTGTGGGCCGGGGGAAATATATGGTCTATGGAGCTGACTGTGGCCTCTTTAATGGGACCTGAGGTCAGGCTGATGTAGAGAAAAGCATAACGGGGCCCTTTATGCTGAGCCAACAGATGATGATATAAAGAGGCCCTAGGGCCTGCATTTGCTTGGTCAGGATAGGCTAGGTTATGCTGCAGTAATAAACTACCCCCAGATTTCAGTGGTTTAATGTAACGTTTAAAGTACCTATTCCCTGAAGGTTGCGCTGAGAGGGGCCTCTGCCGCACAGGATCTCTCAGGGTCCCTGCTGGCAGACGTGCCACCATCGCACAGCAGTGCCCCCGGGGAGAGCTCTCCTTGGCAGCTTCAACAGGGGAAGAGAGAGACTGAAAATTACACCAGGGCTTTTCCCAGTCTCAATCCAGAGGAGATGCACATCACTTCCAGTCACATTTTATTGGCCAGAGCCAGCTTCACTTAACCGCAAGGGGCTTGGGAAATAAAGGAGAGCAGATGGACAGCTTTGAACAATATGTGTACCTGCAGACAAGGGTGGTTTGAGGGATCTAAACCAACTCCCAGCCAACACTACCACTGCCACCACCACATTCTTACTGTGCCAACCATTAGAAATGTATTTCAATGAGTTACACATTAGCTTTTCTAGAGTCATGTTCATGGTGAGTCTGTATAAAGAGCACAGAATTTAGAAACAGAAGAGCTGAGTTCAAATCCCAGCTGAGTTACATGTTGGCTGTGTGACCTTGGTCAGGCTGCTTAACATCTCTGAGCCTCTGCCTTGTCATGTATAAAACTGGGTTAACAGTAGCCATGCTATGGAGCTGTTGTTATTGTTATTTTCTGAAGAGCAGGAGAGTAAACCAGCACATGTACAAGTTAAGGATTGGGCTTCTCTTCACCAGGAGCATCATTAGGAGGGCTGGCTGGGGAGCTGTTATTAATGAGGATAACTGGTCATGCCTAGCCAGTTTTACTTGATGTTGGCATATTCTGCCTTTAGCAGTCCTGGAAATGACCGTGCCTTTCTGCTCTCCCTGCAGGTAAGCTCCCTGCTGGTTTTTTCTGCAATTTTGAGGATGGCTTCTGCGGCTGGACACAAAACTCATTGTTACCCCACACGCCTCAGTGGCAAGTCAAGACCCTAAAGGATGCCCAGTTCTGGGACCACCAAGGTACTGCCCTCTCTTCCCTTCCCCTGGTGCCCACCTGGCCAGACGAGAGACTGGGGACCTCACCCCAGAGTCGCTGGACCTCCCCCCACCTGCCTTGGGGTGCTCCCACACGACTGGCTCTTCAGACCCTCCCGGGCATTCGAATGATTAAATAAAGCCAAGGCTGATGTCCCCTTTTGATCCTTAAAATGAGAACTTTGATGAAGGATCTTTCTTAGCTAAAAGACAAGAATAACGGCAGCAATAGTAACAATCAGTCCATTCAGTGGACGTTTACTGAAGCTTACTCGGTGTCAGGCACAGGACTCATTGCCAGATAAGGAAAACCATAGCCCTCTTTATGACTGGGGAGGCTGAGGCTCAGGGAAGCCTTGTGTCATCTGCCCTGGGTTGTGCCCTGGGAACCTTGCAGCATATCTGGTTCGTTCCCTGCCGCCCAGCCTCCCCAGCTATACCCCCCACCCTTCTGTATTTACCTGCTGCTTTTTATGGAGCCAGAGACCCTCATACCAAAATTCCTGTCTTTCCAAGCAAAGATCATACATCCTACAGATTCCTTTAATTGCAGGGCCCTGCAGTTCTGTCCTCAGTCCCCAGAGCTAGCTGCATCTAGTGATTTGGCTTTTGGCCCCTTTAGAAAGGAGGCTGAGTTGTTGCAGCCGCGGGGGAGTTCTGCCGGGCCTCCCCCAGAGACAGAGGCCCCTGCTTCTCCTCCTGGTGTCCTCACCGCACGGCATCCTCAGCGCCGCGTCTGTGGGAGCAGAGAAGAGAACCGGAGCTCCAAGCTAGACGTGATCTTCCCACCTCTGCTCTCAGTCTGATAGTCCCCGACAGCACCCAGAGCTAACAGATGACCAGCCTTGCTGAATACCTCCAGTGACAGGGCTCTCAGTGCCCCATTTGACAGCTCAGAGTCACTCACCAGTTCTCCTTAGCTGGAGATAAGCCACACCCACTCTGTAAGTTCTATTCATTGATCGTGATTTCTGGCTCCTGGAGCCCCACAGAACTAAACTTCATCCTCTCCCCAAGAGGCAGCCCTTATTCGAGTACAACCGTTGCAGACTACCCACCACAAAAGGCCCTTTCTCTCCTTGGTCACATTACCCAGCTCTTTGAATTTTCCTCAAGGTTGGGAAGTGTGCTTTCTAAGATTTCTGGCCTGTCCTAGTTACTCTGCTCTGGGCCCATCTGAATTTGTTACTTGGAAGTAACTCAATAAAGACTTAGCTAAGAGATAGAAAGAAGATGTGAATGACTGAAGTCCTGTTTGGCATTCTTTGAGGCCCCTAAAAGTTGTGGGCTCACTCTGGCCCCATCTCCATAGCACCTACTGTCTGCAGGATACCCCACAGCTCCTGGAGATTTACAGGTGCATCTTGCCACCACCGCAGGGGCTGGGGGCTCATGTTCCACCAGGTTTTCAGGCAGCTCAGTGCCTGAAACAATAAATGAGTCTTCCTGGTCAGGGCATGGAGCACAGGATAACCTAGCTCCAGAGCAGGGAGAAGAGAGTGAAAGTTCAGAGACCATTGGAGGGCAAAGCGCTGGCATGACTGGAAATGGGGAGAGATGGGCCCCGGGGAGCCCAGCATGCTTCAGGCTGCTCCGAGACCATGGGCTGAAGCTGGTGACCTTGGGAGATCAGGGCTTGCAGTAATCCAGATGTATGGCGTTGGGACATCACAGGATATGGAATGAAGACCTTGGCGTGAGCCGGGTTTTGTAGGCAATGATAAGTAGTGTGTCTTATCCATTGAAGGCAGCAGAAACCAGTGTCCTCAGAGATTTTCCAAGGCTAGAGAGGAATGGTTCAGGGCCCATTAACTCTGCACCCCAAGGCCCTTCAGGGCACAAGGATGGTACATTTTTGACTCTCTTCCTCTCCCCCAGGCCACGCCCTGTTGCTCAGCACCACTGACACCCCCACTTCTGAAAGTGCTGCAGTGACCAGTGCTACGTTCCCTGCACCTCTGAAGAACTCTCCGTGCGAGGCAAGTCTGTGTCCCTCTAGTTCTCTGCCCTCTCCTCACACCTCAGACCTTGGGTACTTCCAGGTGGACCCACACAGATGAGCAAAGTAGCCTGATGGCCAGACAGCTTGTTCTCCTGCGGGAGGACAAGAGGGCCATTTGTGCCATCTTCTAGACAGAGAGTAGCCATCAACGTGGTGAAGTCCCGTCTGCAGGGAATCTTCCCTTAAACACCATACTCAGCTGCACTGAACTATTTGCAGTAGGACCTTGATTTAAGCAAACCCTTCAAACTTTTTCAAGGCATAACAAGGGGAGCATAACAGCGACTTTCTACAGAGTCCTTTGTAAAAATACCAGTCTCTTGTAATACATTTCAAATTTTGTAAAGCAGCAAAACTTTGACTTACATAAATTCCACTAAGGCATCAGTGGCATTCAGTGAGGAACCTCCAGAGCCACCTTACCCAAACAGTTCATGTAACTGTTACCGCTTTAGTGTGAGGACTGGTGAACTGGTGCCATGTTTCTCAGCACAAGCATATTCTCTAGAGACCAGGAGATGTGCGTAGACCCCCACATAGCCCAGTGATTAAGCTTGTGAACCCTGGAATCAACTACCTGAGTCCAAGCCAGCTCCCACCACTGACTGGCTATACAGTTTCTTTGGTCAGTTAATAACCTCTCAGAGCCTCAGATTGCTCACCTGGAAAGTAGGGACAATAAAAGTGCCTACCCCAAGGAGGAGAGGCTTAAATAGGTTAATATATGTCAAGGGCTTATCACAGGGTCTGGCACAAAGTAAGTACTACAACAGTTAGCCAACAATGCCTGGTACCCTGTATAAACAGACAAAGGAGAATGGGGGAGGAGGAAGAAGACTTTAGCCAAAAACCAGGCTCCACACTCTGGGAGAGCCGGCCATGCCTGTGCTTTTTCGCACTCCCCGCCAGGCACCTTGTCAACATCTTGCACGTAGTAGAAAGCCAACACATAGCTTAGATCTGGCCAGTCCTCTCTTTCTGGAAACTCACAGGAGAAATTTCTTTCTGGCTTCATTTCAGGAATAGCTATGTGCTCCCTGAACAATTTATTTCCTTTCAAGTTGCAGACATTGTGAAACTGACCAGATTCTCCCCCTCCACGGGCTGGTAGAAATCCCGGGCAGGTGGGGCTTGGACCAGCAGTGGTGCAGGAAACATGCTTCCCCTGCCTAGAGGTACAGGCAAAATCAAGCCCTCAAGGCTTTTTGTGAAATTAAAGCTAACTGACATAAAACAAAGAAGAATGGAAAAGATGTATCAAAGAATTTGTTTAAATCAGAAGAATGGTTGAATTAAATCTGAGGTGTTACCCAGTAGGCAAATAGGGATTTGTGATGGGCGTTTGTAGCAGCCTCACTTCTGGTTAGGTTTTCTAACTCGGCATTTGCCCCATCGTTCTCTCCCTCTACCAGGTTATGCTCTCCGACTAGATTTTATGTGACTCTGTGAGCCACCTTAAATCCTTTCTGGAAGAAGTCAGGGCACAAATAAATAGATTCATTACGTTAAATTGTATATGAGAAACCATGCTCTCCGATGCAGATGGTGGAATTACTCAGTCATCATTGATATTTCTTGGGTGCCTCAGAGCAGCACCTAGAAAAGAAGGCTTCATAATAGGAAATCTAAATGAGGAAGGTTGGTTGGCCCATCTGCGAGGACAGGGGGGATCCTTAAAAGCATTTCATCTTTAAATGTCTTTTTCACTAGATTTCGTATGAGCCTGATTTCGGAAAAAGAAATGTCAAGGTAAAAATGATATTTTTTAATACTTCATCATTTTTCTAATAACCTTTGGGTTGATCAATAGCTTAAACAGGCGTTTTGTTTCACTGGGCTGTTTTATTATTCCTCTGGTCAGATTTGCTCTGGGCTCTTTCTGCTATTTCCTGCCGGGAACGGAACTTGGCTCAGCACAAGGAGTGAGGGGAAGGCAGTGAGTCCATTCTGCTCAGTTATTCCAAATTCAGGTTTCCATACCATTCCTCTCAGGCTGATAGGTCTTTGAATTCTCGATATTCGGGGAAATGTTTTCATCAGAAAAATAAATGGCCAAAATAGAAATATGCATTTTCAGGTTTGTAAGCCCTGCCATTTATTTCACTCAGTCCTAAGTGCAAAAGGCGGGAAGTTGGTTTCCTTCTCCCAGGTTGGCTGAACATTGGTGATGGGGAAACGGATGTTGCATTGCTGTGTGAGACTGTGAGGTTAACTTGGGGCCTTCAAACCCCCCAACTCCAAAGAGGCCTCCGCTGGCTATGGGGCCCCAGTGCAGGAAGGTGGACACTAGGTAGAGCCATGGGTTAAGATGTCTGATGAGGGTCAGGCCCAGAGGGTCAGGAGGCTGGCTGAGCTGAGCTCTGGGGCTGACACCCCCCACTGAGCACCTTCTCTAAACCCTGACAGTCCTGATCCCTGGGACCGCCAGGGACTTGAAGTAATTGCACAATAGTTCAAAATGCTCCCTCAAGAAACCCACAATCATCAGTGGATTTCCGTAGAGAAACTGGTGTTGCCTTCAGTGCATTTTCTTGAAAATCTAGCTATGAGCTAACCAGTAGGTCTGTGTTTCTCCAGTTACAGTCACTTGGAAAATGTAATAAATGCAGACTCTTGGGTCCCACCCCAGACCTCCTGAATGACATCACCATTTGGGGCCTGGGGATCTGTATTTTCAAACCCCGCCCTCGGTAATTTGGATGCACACTGAAACTTAAGAGGGGCTGGCCATAGGTGTCCTTTCTGGTTGTGATCGAAATTCGTTCTGAGCCCATGCTGAAAGTTAGCCTCCATTACCTGTGCTGCCAAAGAGCATGATGTGATTTGCCTTTTAGAAAGATGAGTTAGAGAAGGGGTTAGACATGATGGGGTGGGGGACAGAGGTGGTGGAGACAAAAGGGGCTGGGAGAGCACCTTAGAGCCTATGTGGAGCCAGGTCAGATGCCCACCAACAATGGAGACATAGTCAGGGTGTGCTTTTGTGCCAGTCAGCTTCTAGGATATTCCAAAAGCATGCCAGCTCCAGCCTCCTCCCTCCAGACCCCTGCAGCCACCTCAGCCAGCTGCCTCTCTCTGCTGTCTGGCCATGGTGCAGACAATGCCTCCTCCATGGCTCTGCAGGGTTGCATATGGGGCATGAATATTTAAAGACCTCTGCCTAGCCCAGCCGTAAACAAGGGAGCCCTGGGGGATTTCTTGTCCCCCACCCACCCCACCCACAATCTATATTTTCTGCTGGAAACTGGGAAACTGCTTGCAACATACTCAGATTTTATTTTATTTTTATTTTCATTTTGCTGAGCTCCAGTTCAAATAATTCAAGTTGCCACTGGGGAGGGGAGCCTCGTGGTGACTTTCATGTGTTCACTCGCTGTCAGAACTGCTCGTGTAGGGCTGTGGCTGGGAGACACACTCGGATGTGTCTAGCATTGCAGCTGCTGGTAATAAAAAGGATGGGAGAGTGGCAGGGGCTGTCTCTGCCCCTCCCCCTGCCTTTCACACATCCTAGAAGCCTGAATGCCTCAGCAAGCCCCATGTGGTTTGAAATTCTATTTTATTTGAATAGCCTGCCTGTGACTAGAATATTTTAAACCATGTTCTCAGGACAGAACAAGGCCTGGGAGGGTGGAATGTGGGGTTCCCTCAATCTCGTTCCCCTCCAAAACAGGGAAGTAGTTTTCCTTCTATGAGCTGGACCTGACCTACTTAATTTGCAGCGACACCGTAGGGCAGGGCAGTTCCCAGCTGCTGCTGGTTTTCTGACCTTGAGGAAGCTACAGCCACCTCTGTCCTCTCCCTACACACAAGTGTGGACACACAGACACACAGGCACTGGGACCTGGAACATACCTGGGCCTTTCTGCCCCTGACCTCAGTCCTGTGGTGATAAAAACTTTAATTAGCCACTGGAGGCTGCTGATAGCAGGACAGAGGAGCATGGAAGAGGAGCCTGGCATCTGGAACTGCCCTCTGCCATCTGTTTAGTTCTGCTCAAAGCCCTGCTGAGGAGGAGCCCCCTATGGGGCAGGGCCTCCAGGACTGGAGGCTAGGGAATTTTTCAGCAAATTGCTCTCTGGTTTGACTTTGTGAGGCTTTTCAGGTTGCTGGTGATCGTTCCTGGACACAGGGCCCATTCTTTCCCTGGGGATTTGGCTGGTGGGGCATTCTCCAGCATCTTGGTTTAACTAGGCAGCAAAATACAGTGAGTGTCATGGCTGCGTTGATAGGGCTTATTCAAGCTGGCCTCACTCCATCCCCATGGGCAAATAGGACTTCCGGATAGGAAGTAGAGAAACTTTGTGACTGCTGTGTTTTTTGTTTTTTAACGTTTTTTATTGATTTATAATCATTTTACAATGTGTCAAATTCCAGTGTAAAGCACAATTTTTCAGTTATACATGAACATATATATATATTCATTGTCACATTTTTTTCTCAGTGAGCTACCATACGATCTTGTGTATATTTCCCTGTGCTATACAGTATAATCTTGTTTATCTATTCTACAATTTTGAAATCCCGTCTATCCCTTCCCACTCTCCACCCCCTTGGCAACTACAAGTTTGTATTCTATGTCTATGAGTCTATTTCTGTTTTGTATTTATGCTTTGTTTGGTTGTTTTTTTTTAGATTCCACATATGAGCAATCTCATATGGTATTTTTCTTCCTTTTTCTGGCTTACTTCACTTAGAATGACATTCTCCAGGAACATACATGTTGCTGCAAATGGCGTTATGTTGTCAGGTTTTATGGCGGAGTAGTATTCCATTGTATAAATGTACCACTTCTTCTTTATCCAGTCATCTGTTGATGGACATTTAGGCTGTTTCCATGTCTTGGCTATTGTAAATAGTGCTGCTATGAACATTGGGGTGCAGGTGTCATTTTGAAGTAGGGTTCCTTCTGGATATATGCCAGGAGTGGGATTCCTGGGTCATACAGTAAGTCTATTCCTAGTCTTTTGAGGAATCTCCATACTGTTTTCCACAGTGGCTGCACCAAATTGCATTCCCACCAGCAGTGTAGGAGGGTTCCCCTTTCTCCACAGCCTCTCCAGCATTTGTCATTTGTGGATTTCTGAATGATGGCCATTCTGACTGGTGTGAGGTGATACCTCATTGTAGTTTTGATTTGCGTTTCTCTGATAATTAGTGATATTGAGCATTTTTTCATGTGCCTGTTGATTTGTATGTCTTCCTTGGAGAATTGCTTGTTTAGGTCTTTTGCTCATTTTTAGATTGGGTGGTTTGTTTGTTTCTTACTAAGTCGTATGAGCTGCTTATATATTCTGGAGATCAAGCCTTTGTCGATTTCATTTGCAAAAATTTTCTCCCGTTCCGTAGGTTGTCTTTTTGTTTTACTTCTGGTTTCCTTTGCTGTGCAGAAGCTTGTAAGTTTCGTTAGGTCCCACTTGTTTATTCTTGCTTTTATTTCTATTGCTTGAGTAGACTGTTCTAGGAGAACATTTTTGAGATGTATGTGAGATACTGTTTTGCCTATATTTTCTTCTAGGAGGTTTATTGTATTTTGTCTTATGTTTAAGTCTTTGATCCATTTTGGGTTTATTTTTGTGTATGGTGTAAGGGAGTGTTCTAGCTTCATTGCTTTACGTGCTGCTGTCCAGGTTTCCCAACACCATTTGCTGAAGACACTGTCTTTATTCCATTGTATATTCTTGCCTCCTTTGTCAAAGATTAGTTGACCAAAAGTTTGTGGGTTCATTTCTGGGCTCTCTATTCTGTTCCATTGGTCTATATGTCTGTTTTTGTACCAATACCATGCTGTGTGACTGCTGTGTTTTAACGGTTTATTAAACTCAATGGCAGTATGCCCCTTGGAAAGGCAAGGAAAGGAGAAAAAGAGTAATAATAATTACTAAAGGGTGGCTTGAGGTAGAGGCAAAAACCAAAGCTGAAGGGCTGTCTCTTCCTTTGTCAGGCCCACTAAATCCTCGAGGGTGCGTGCAGGGCTGCCCAGGGGATGGGAGCAGCCCACCTCCACGGGACAGGAAAGAAATGTACCCAGAGGTGAACAGCCAGTACCTGCAAGATCAAGATCAAAGTCAGAGCTTATGACTCCGAGCCTCATGCTCTTTCTGTCACATTGTCCTGCCCCTGCCGGGGGCAGGTGGTACCTTCTCAGCTTCCAGCAATTGATGTGGGCCTTAAAAGCATCCCTGAGGACTGGCATGGCACTCATGTAACTCAGAGCCCTCACTCTACCTCACCATAGATGATTCCTCATCTCTGGAGGCAGGAAGGAAATTAATACCAATCATGTTGTAACAGACTAGTTACCTACCTCATCTCTTCAGGTCGCTGAGTCTGATTCCTGAGCAACCATGGGGATGTTGCCACTCATCCGCAGGACTCCAGTGTCATTTGTGCCTTGTTCACAGCCCCACGTGCTGTCACTTAGCAAATCAGGAAGAAGAAGCTATTCCAAGAGGCCTTGGGAGCTTGATCCTGGATGTAGTTGTCATTTCCTGGATCCATCCCATCTTCTATGTAGAACATGTGCCCACCTGGGGAAAAGGAAGTGGCACCCTTCCCCTCTTCCTACTCACCCATCCTCCCCTGTGTCTTGGCTGACCAGTAGGAGAACAGGCAGCTTCTTCTGAGTCCACCTAGGGCAGCCTCCACCCTTATGTGTGTGAGCAGTGCTGCACAAGCACTTCGTGGTGGCTGTAGAAACCCTCTTTTTAAGTAGTTGGGGCCCAGTGCCGAGCTGGGGGGATTCTGGAGTAACACTATCCCCAATCCCTCTCCCACGAGCCTGAGCACCTTTGTCAGGTATTTGAGGACTGGATAGCCAGCTCCCATCTCAGTGAACGCTGTGACATTCACTGCAGTGACAGAAGACTCACTGACTCATGAATAAGTCCTGCTCACCTTTGGACAGCTCCGGGCTTCAGTGTTTGCCTGAATTAAGAGCACATTCAGCTAGACTTGGCAGGGCTTGTTTTCACATTCTCTGCACCACTCCTCTTCCAGCTTTGGGGATCTTTGAAGAACCAGCTAGCTAGCTAAGTGACATCCAGCTGGGCTGTCCATCTCTGCCTGGGACATCATGGTCGGCCTGGCAGGAAGCACGGTGCCCCTCTGGCTCCCGTGGGGTGATGCTGACGTCTGAAGCAAGTCAGAGCAGTGTGGCAGCCCCAGGCAGCTGCCTCCCTCCTGCCCCAAGGCCCAACAGCCATGACATCTCCCGTGTCCAGAGGACTCCAGCTGGTCCTGCGGGGCCAGGACAAAAGGAGCATCACTGAGGCAGTGTGGTGTGGTGGAAAGAGCAGTGCCTTGAGGTCACATAGACCTTGGTGGAATCCTGTCACTTTCTAGCGGGGTGACCTTGTGCAAATCACCTCACTCTTCTTAGCTTCAGTATCCCCTGCAGGGCTGTTGAGAGAAACAAGTAGATGAGATAGAAAAAGTGCTTGGCCCATATCTGGACACAGAGTAGATGCTTAATAAACGTGGCTTCTGCTCATCCACTGCTGCTATTACTGTTATTGTCTGACTTCGGTGATGCTGCCAAGGATCCTGACTCTCGAGGATCTGGTCAGGGGCGGCGCCCTCTGGACAACAAGGGAGGCAGCCGGGACGGGACCAGAAAGGCAGCACGGAGCTTGGCTGGGTTGGCTGAGGAACCTGGCGGCAGGGCTGAGGAAGGGAAGGGCACAGTGGGGCCTCACTCAGGCAGTGGGCCCAAAGGTACTCATTTCAAACCCACCACATGGCCAGCTGTGCAGGAGACAGACCGCAGGAATCTGGGATCTCTTCAGGGTGTTTATTCAGCAGAAAAGTTAAGAACACTTACTTTCAGTATGACAGATCCTGGTCTCCAAGTTATGAACCACTTGGCTATGTTACATTAAAAAGCAAGCCAAAATTCTTAACTAGAGCCCTCTAACACCCTAAATCTTTGTACTTCGGGGCTCAGGAGGGACCCTTAATAACTGCAAAGTAATTAAAGGAGTATAGTAGCCTCCCTTATTGATGGGAAGATGCATTGCAAGACCCCCAGCGGATACCTGAAACCACAGATAGTACCTAACTCTTATGTACTTTGTTTTTCCGATACTAATGGGTGGGTAGTATGTACTGTGTGAATACAATGGGCAAAAGGATGATTCATGTCCCATGTGGGATGGAAGGGGTCAGCACGAGATCTCATCATTTTGTTCTGCTACTCAGAATGGTGCAAATTTAAAAATTATGGATTGTTTATTTCTGGAATTTTCCATTGAATATTTTCGGACTGCAGTTGGCTGTGGGTAACTGAAACTACAGAAAGTGACGAGGAGGAGGAGGAGGAGGACTGCTGTATTTTTAAGATAGAGATCCCCTCCTGTGTGGCTGGCGCTGTGCTAAATTTCACGTGCGTTATCTCATTACCAAAATAGATTTGTGAGGAACTGTGACCCCCATTTACTGATGTGGAACCTGAGGCTTAGAAAGCTTAAGTGACTTGCTAGTCACCCTTGCTAATAAGAGATTAGCAGCCAGGATTCACAACAGGTCTGTCCAACTCCAAAGTCAAACCTGCAAACACTCTAAGGTCACCAGACTTAGGTCACCTGAGTTTGAATCCCAGCACTGCCACCTATTGAGCCATAAGACCGCAGGCAAGTCAGTCCCCCTAATTAGGGATAAAAGTGTTTGTATTACTTGCTGTAAGGATCAGATGAAAATAAGAAAACTTGTAATCTCTACAATATTACATTTTATGAATGGCAGCAGTTATTATTATCCCTCTTACTCTGCACAGGCGTGAAAAAGTCACTGCCGACATAATTCAGACATGGTGTATGTTCTTTTTTCTCCTCTGGGTCAATTAGCAACAGGCAGGCAGCTTGGGAGCATTATTTTGCACAATGCCGGCATGAGCAGCAGGGGGACATGCCCAATGAACCTGCTTCATCACAATTAATTAATTAACTGTGTAGCTTCTCAATTGTGAGCATAACTGTGGTCCAGGATAACAGCGAACAAGGAGACTCCTCATTGATTCTCAAGGATCCAACAAATACAGCCCTACTGAGATTTCAGAGCCCAGATAATTCATACCTCAGTCCCTAGAGCTGGGAAGCCACTGGAACCTAGCATTCTGTCACCACTTACTGTGATGTGGTTGATGCTGCCAGAACACATGCTAATGGGCTAAAGTAATCAACAGCCATTGTAATTACAGTCCGACGTAATTAATTTAATACCTTGGAGCCTTTCAGAATTAATACCTCAGCCATTACATGATGAAACTGAGTCATAGAAGAATTACTGTCAAGGCTCACGGGTGTGAATAAAATCCTCCTGGGCACTTGGCAGAGATCTGGGTCCCATTCCAAGTCCACCTGTTCCTCAGGCACCCTTGTGGCGCCCACTAGTGGTGATCGTTGTGACACTTTCATGTGGCCCATATGCACGGGGACAACCTGTTGAAAGCAGACTCTCTCTAGCTGTCAGAATGAATACCCACCGGGTGACTATGGGTCCTGCTGACACTTGTGTGCCTGGAGTCCATTCTCTTTTCAATGGCTGTTCATGAAGGTAGCAGGAATTTCATTTCATAGAGTCGAGCCTGTTCCTGAGCCAGAGGATTACAGAGCTATTTCTCAGCATTGTCTCCATCACTCTCAGAGAAACTGAGGCACAGAGAAGGTTGTTTGCCCAAGATCCACCCCATTACAATGAAACTCAAAAGAAAATGTTTTGTTCCTACAAGACTGAGAAAGTAATTCTCTAGGGAACATGGAAGATAAAATACTGGACTGAAATTTTTAACACAGCACCCTTCCTGCTGTCCTATTCTGTTTTTCATGAGCTATTTCTCTCTAACGTGTTTTTCCCTGCCTGCTTTGTTCAGTGCAGGAGGAAGGAGCTAACATTGCTAAATGTATTTGGTAGGCTGGGTACTGGGGTCATATAATCTTATTAAAGTCTCCCAGGAACTCTCTGAGGAGTGTATGATTGGCCCCATTTCACAGATGAAGACCGAGACCCTGAGACATTATGTCATAAGTAGAGACGGAAATACTCTTCCTGATTCCAGAGCCACAGCACAACCCCACCTGATTCCCCAGAAGCTCCCACCTGCCCTCGGTCTTCCTCGCAAAGCTGACAGTGTAGGCAGGAGAACCTGCGCCTCCCCAGAGCGGGTGGAACGCTAGCACTCTCGTCTCCCACTTCCTGGTGATGATGGGATCCTCCCTCGATGCCTCTTTCAATATAACATTTATTGTTTTTTCTGATTACGAAAGTGCTCTGCATTCATTGTAGAACATTAGGAAAATATAAAGAAGAAAATTGAAATTGCTCGTAGTCTTACCCTCCAAAGATAACCCCTGTTACCATGTTTGTACATTTCTGTCCAGACAGATATAGATTTGAGCAGAGGGAAAGATAAAGAGAGGATTTATACTAACTTGGTATCATACCATGTAAGCATTTTGTGTCTTCTTTCTTTACTTGATATATTTCCTATATCAATATTATTCTTCATAAATATGCTTTTAATGGTTGCATACACTAAATTTATTGTTTTTATTGTAAAGTAATAGATGTTCATTGTAAAAATTTTAGAAAAGAAAGAAAAGCCACAGAAGGAAAAAATACCTGTAAATCCATAACTTCACCAGCCAGGGATCCCACAGTTATTACTTTTGTAAATAACCTTCATTGTTTTTCTTGCTGTGTTTTTACAAAGAGAGCATGTGGGTATCCCTGGTTGGGTGTTCTGGCTTCAATATGATTCCTCAGAAAGGAGAAGACATGGGGCGCTGTTTCCAGAAAGGATCTCAGTCTTTTAAGTCTCCTACATGGCCAGGAATTCAGCATTTCTTAAGCCTCCATAATTGCAAGTATTTCCCAGCATCTTTTATTTGCTTGTTATCAGAAATCTGCATCTGGCCTGCTTCTTGCTGAGTTGCACTGATTTTTCATTAGGCTATTTATAGCTAGAGAGTTGGTGTTTGTATTTTCCAGGTGAATTAGAAGATGGTGTACAAAAACACTGGGTTTTGCAGTGAGTCAGTGCTCTCACTTAAAATGAATAAGGCCCAATTGAAACCAAGAAACTCTTAAAATGATGAGTGCACACCCAGAAGTACAGCCCTGTGGCATCTTAGATTGGGAAGAAACTTTAACCTCCATTCAAAGCCTGGATGTCCCTGGCAACATCCGCAGTCCGGGCCGTCCAGTCACTGCTGGATGGACCTCGGTATGGGGAATAGCCAGGGAGTACACACCCCACCCCCCACAAACAAGCTCATCTCTGAGCATCTGTCTGCTGAAGTGAAATACACACTAGAGCATCCATCCTGGGTTTTGTCTCTATGCTGGAATACACACAGCCCTTCAGAAATTCAAACAAAGGTAGAGCATCCCCCCATAGCATTCCCTACGTTTGGGGGTGCTGCATTCGAACAGACATTATTTGATACCACTGAGTCTTTTTTGTCCAACTTTAGCCTGAATTCCATGCTGATTTTTTTTTTTTATGGATTCAAGAGATTGTTGTGAAGTTGCCACGAGGTATGCATTGCAAACACAGGGCATATTCTAGACACAAAATTGCAGTTATTACCCCTGGAGAAGGAAAGGGCCCTGAGAGAAATAATAGCATTAAGCCTAGCCACAAGGCTGCTCCTGCTTTACATACAGAACTTTAATTAATAAAATGACAAACACTGGTAGCACATAATTGGAAAGTCTATCGGGCCCCCCCTCCGAGAGGGAGGGAAAAAAGCCCTTGTGAAAGGCCGGCTGGAGCCAGAAATTATAATTGCTGGTGGTGTGCTCCTGGCATTGTCTCTTTTCACTTGTCTCATCTGCTGTCTGCATGTAAAAGAGCTTATTAGTCAAAAGCTGTCACTTACAACCTATGTCTATTAGGGCACTTCTAGAAAGGATCAAAAATTTTATCATTACAGCTTCCAACAAGTGTTAACTTCCTGTAAATATTATGTAGGGTTTGTATGAGATTTCCTATACTTATGTGAATACCTTTGAGATGCACGTACACACACACACACACACACACACACTCATTTGTGACTATTAATTGTCTGGCAAAGGCAGAAATAAAGGTTATAAATGGTTTAAAATTCACTATCTCCATAGTTCTCCCAATAAGAAGATATTTCTGTGGTAAGATCTTGTTAAAATATAAATTCTGATTCAGCAGGCCTAGGGTAGGGCCTGAAACCCTGTATTTCTAACAAACTTCCAGTCATGCCAACACTGCTGGTTCACAGACCACGATTTGATCAACAAGTGTCTAGAAAATCTTCACAATACAAGCCCCAAAGATTTAAGTGTTACCATAACATGTTACATGTACACAGCACTCTAGATGCGGTAGAAAGAGCATAGAACGTACTGTGGAATCCAGCTCTGTGGCATGTGGACTTAGTCATCATGCCTGACTGACAACCTCTCTAAGCCTTAGATTCTGTATCTGAAAAATGGGTGTGATATTACCTACAGGAAGAGATGTTGTGAGTGTAAAAATGAGAGCATATGTACAAGTGCCTTGTGCAGCTCTCTAGTATGCAATAAAAAGTCAATTAATAAATTACTTTATCCTATAGACCACCCAGATAGAAGCTGATCTTATTAAGATCAAATTCCAGGAGTGTTTTTTGGCTCCTCTGAGTACCTGACTGTCAAGATCAAACCAGGTCTACCTGGCATGAGTACGTATAATGTCAAAAGGGTTATTTAATCTAGGACTGTAGAAGGAAAGTGGAAGACTTTGAAAAGGATATGAGTCTTCAGTCTGTTCTAGGAACCACATACAGTTGCTTTATACACTTAGATACAAGTAATTAATAAGGGATATTCTGTAAGAATAGACATCAGCCCTCCGGTTCTTCTAATTAAGAAATTGTTGAGGACCTTACCTTGTAGGCAAAGAGGATAGTTCTGGTCCCATTTGCATCCTCAGATCGTCCCTGCTCACATGACCTCAGCCCATGGCTCTCTCACTCTCAAGGTCATCCTGTCTTTGCCCAGGGTTGATGTGACAGGCCCATGAAGACCCTCTGCTGAGGACGGGGTCCTCTCCCCTGCAGGAAAAAACACTCCTTCTAAGCTTTGGTGATGGTGGGCCCATTATAAGCCATTTTTCAGCTATTTAAGTATTGCCTCTTATTCAGAGTCCAAGATGAAAATGGACCCCTCACCGAGAAGGCCAGGCAGCTTCCTGCACTAAATAGCCCCATCTCCCCAGTGGTCTCAGCCTAGGCTGCACTTTAGAGTTACCTGGAGAGATCTGAAAAACTGTCGATGTCCAGGATCTACCCAAGGCCAATTAAATCAGAATCTTGGGTGGAGACTAGACATGGGTAGTCCTGAAAAAGCTCCCCAGGTGATTCTGATCTGCAACCGAGGTTGAAAAACCACAGGTTTAACCATTTCATTCACAACCTGTGAGCTCTACTTTCATATTCTTTATCTCACTCAATCTTTATAACCACCTTTCAAGGCCAGCAGGGAGGGTACAGTTATTATCACAAGTTTGTCTACAAGAAAACAGGCTCAGAAGGAATAAGAGGTTGGCTTAAAGTCATACAGTTAATTCTCTTTGGCCTTGGAGCACAAACTCCAATTTATCCCATTGTCAACAAGCAAGGAGACAACGACAGTCTGACAAGCTGCTGGAGAACGAATGTTGATTCAAAGGGGAGTTGCTTCTGGTCTGTTGTGGAAAGGAAGTGGGATGGGTCACAGGTGCCTGGGGCAGAGGGGCAAGGCCCCGGAGGCCTCTCTCTAGCTCTGTGCTTCTCTGCAGATTCTGATGCAGTAGGTCTAGGGTCAGGCCAGAGAGTCTGCATCTCTAATGAGTTTCCAGGTAACACCAATGACACCAGCCTTAAGATCCCTCCCCACCTCCCAGTAGCAAAGCACTGACCAACCCTTAGAGGCAGAATCTGGAATCACTGGGGATAAGTACAGGTGAAAAGTCAGCCAGGTGAAAAACTATAGATTCTGCATGGCTTGAATCTTGAAGGACAGCGTCTGCTCACCTTATCAAACACTCCGTGGATGAAAAAATAAATGGCCAAAAAAAAAAAACCCTTTGCTAGCTGCTCACTGGCTGCCAGCAGGCAATCTTATTCTAAACCTTTGCATCTGTTTCTAGAACTAGACTTTGCCGAAACTCAGATAGTATATACCTTGGCTTGAGTTTGGCTGTAGATACATGTTTTCTAAACATAGGTGGTAATATTGTAAGATGAAAGGAAAGTTAAGTTTTAATTCTTCTATTTATCCATAGCTCCCAACAGTTGGGTCAAGTGACCATCTTGACCCAAGTCCTATCTTATGGCAAGACAGTTTTGACTTGACTGTTCTATGTCTTCACTGTCAAGTGACTCTGATTACCTTCCCTTTTGCTATACTCAGCACATTTGCAGTTACTCATTTAAATTCAGACTTGCTGACTAGACAGTAAGCTCCATGAAGGCAGGAAAGATAGTTATACGCAGCACAGAGTAGGTATGCAATAAATATTTGTTGAATGAATGGGTGGTCATCTCCCCCAAGGATTGATACCAAGAGGGATCCTGGTGGACCTCCTCAGGAGTTAAGAATACTATCCTTAGCACCACCCCTTGGAGCCAGCCCAGTTCTCTCCTGACCAGGCTTATTGTCCAAAAGTATAGTGCAGGGAAATGGAGAAAGCTCAGCAGTCATTGGCCAATGGCCCCATATGATAGGGCTGCATCTCACTGACATGCTCATGCCTCTAGCAGACTCTACTTCAAATCTAGTTTCCTAAGAACAGCTGAGAGGTATGAATTTTTGAGTATAGCCAGTTGGCTATGAAGTGGATAGATCCTCTCCTCTTTCCTGGAACCTGACTCCTGGAAGGGAGGAAAGTGCTAAGGAACTTCGCAGGATGCAAAGTTGGTTTCTGTTCCCTAGAAAGAGACCTAGTAGAGACAGGAAGGTCGTCCTGTATATGGATACATTTTTATTCCTTCTGACACTGATCAGCTCCTACCATATGCCTTACACTTGACAACTACTGAATTCAAGATGAATAAGACAGTCCCTGCACTGAAGGAACTTGTAGTCCAAGGGGCCTGGGGGGAGGAAAGAAGACAAGGTAGCAGGGCTACACCATGTGATGATCCCAGTGGCCTCGGTTTTAAGATTTCAGACAAGAGGGTAGTCGTTCCTGAGACAAATGATAAAAAATGACTCCCTGAAAAAAAAAACATTTAATTTACGTGGCAAGAAAGAAAGAGCAGGTAGAGAAAGTAGAAGGATCAAAAGCACAGAAGCAGAAAAAGGCATGGCAGGTGCAAATCTGTCAAGTTGACTGCTGCAGGGGAGTCTAGGAACCCACATTCATTGAGCCTCCATGTGTGGACTACTGAGTGAGAACTCTGGCAGACCCCACTGCTTGTCTGGTCACTCTAAGGGTAATATAGACAATTCTCCAGCCACTTCAAAACCCAAAACACAGACTTATTTAGAAATCAAAATGCCCGTCCCTTCAAAACTTCCATCTTGCTTTAAAGTCAGGGCTGCTTCCCTTCCCCTCCCCCCACCACTCTTGGTCCTACTCCAGGTGAAAAGCCTGAAATCAGGGAAAGGGTAATCATTGACCTCTCTTTTCATCGCCCAGCTCTGCTCCTCTTCTTGCTGCCTTCTGGCCCTTTAAGGTCTTGAGCACAGGGGAGAAGAGATACGAGGAATAGGGAAGCTCTTGCTTGACCTGGACTGCTATGCTGATTACATTGGTATTCTCTAAATATGGCAAATACCTAAGGCTTACTATTTTTCACTGAGGGCACTTCTGTGGTTTCTTTGGAGATGTACCTTTCTCCCCAGACCCTCTGCTATGGCTGGAAATCCTTTGCCTTGACCAGGGCATATATCTCTCCATCCAGGTGGCCAGTTACTCCCTCTGCCCTTGGGCATCTCAAGATACCTGCTGTTTCTTTCTGCTGAATTCTAGTTACCCCTCCAAGCAGCCCTCTTGGGCCAGATCTAAAATGACCGACATGGGCTCCCATGTACATGGCTCGCTCTAGTCTGTGTGCGCCCCTGATGTATTTTTTGCCCCAGCAAACTCTGGGCTTGCAGGCCACGCAAAACTTCCACTTTACCTTTGTTCTACCATCAGAGCAGCTAACCATTCTAATTTATATTTTAGATTTTCTTTCTCAGGTGGGAGATAAACTCTAATCCATGATGCTCCCATCAAGTATTTGATGGGGTATCATTAAAACCATTCTCTCTTGAGTTGGGGTAAGGAGGGAACTTTCTTCACTGGAGGGTGAAGTGAGGTAGAACACTTCACCATGAAAAGCACCTACCAAAAACCCTCTCCTAATAGTCACAAACTTTTTTTATATCCAAAGTATATTGAGGGAGTAATGATTGTGTGCCCTATTTTTACCCACCCTCTCTTGAAAACCCTGCCTCATTGTGCTCTCAAACTTCCCTTTGAAATGCAGTACCTGTTGCCTCAATGCTTTGGCCCAAATTCCTTTTTAATGTTTTATTGCACAATATATTATCTCATTTAATTATCCATATAACCCTGTAAGATAGATAAAACTATCCCCATCTTAGAGAATAGAGAACTGAGCTTCAGATTTACCAAAATAGCAGGAACAAATTTTGAATCCAGATCTTTCAGACTCTAGAGCTTTCAGACCATCCCAGGGTGGAGGATCCATGTGGTGCAGCATAAATACTTGATAAATATCCATTGAATGGTGGGAAAGTTGATTTGCCTGGTTTATAAGGGAATGTGAACATGTTGATATTAATTGATAGGGAGCGAGAAACCACTGAAGAGTCACAGATGGCTGTGATAAACTGGCAACTGTGACAGGAATATACAAAAGAATTTAGAAGGGAGAAGGAATGGAGAGGAGAGGCACTTTTGGAGGCTATGGAGGGAGTACAAAGAGTAAGTTATAAAGGACATGGTGAATGTTACTCTAGAGGAATGAAGATAGAAGCCAGGTTGAAAGAATTTACAGAGAGAATGGGCGACAAAGAAATAGAAGCAGCAGCTACGGGCCAGTCATCCAAGGTATTAACACCTGAGTGGAGGCACGGAAATAGGCTGCAAGCCAGAGGAGCCAGCAGGATCAAATAAAGGATGTTTTTCCAGGATGAGCAGACAGAGGAGCCAGAAGGTAGAGAGAGTCTGAAGAGAAAGAAAAAGCTGTTATTGAGAGAGCAAGGACTAGGAGGAGGTGAAAAGAGGAAGGGTTAACATAGGAGAAGGTGAAAGGTACATCTTCCTCTAGGACAGGAAAGGAATAGAGAAGATGGATAAATAGATACATATGCTGTGGGGAAAAAAGAGGTTGGAGGAGATTGCATCTGATATATCAAAACTTTATCAGTAAAGAAGGATCCAAAATAATGGCTTGAGCACTGGGAAGTGACAGCATAAGTGTTTGAGGAAGAGTTTGAGACACCTTTGTGCTATGTGTGTTAAGAAATCAACTGTGGAAGTCAACAGTGGATGAATAAGTACCAACCATCCAGGGCATTGAGGTTCAACAGTCTGATTTCAGGAAGGTCCGAATCAGCAATATTTGACCAGGGAGCAAAAGAAGAAAAAGCATATGGCAAGCGTCATCCCAAGCTGAGTGCTGCAGGGCAATGAGCTGAGGGCTGGGAGGGCTTAGTTAGCAGAAGTAGGATTAAAATTTCCATTCTTGGCATCCAGACCAAATGAGAAAGCCAAGTGGGGCCAATAAAAAATTTAACAGATTTGTGAAGTTATCCTGGAACGTGCAGCAGAGACAAGTATTTGCTATACTGGATCTGGGGAAATGGGAAGAGTATAAGTGAACAGGTTATGGTTATAGAGACCAGGCTTGCCAGGCTCAGGCTCTCAGAAGTGGAACAGCACATGGGCACCCCAGTGCCAGGGCAGCCTTGTTAGTGAAGGGTTGGTATGCAACAGCGTGGGAAGTCTTCTGCTTCAGTGCCTCATGGCATATAACCTCTTTGGTCAAATTGTGAGGTAACCATGAGCTCAGAGACTGGAAGAAAAGCAGTGGTGATCTACAGAGAAGCATGTCTTCCAGCAATGAGAATCAGAGTAAAAGAGTCATCATAGCTGATGAAAACTCCAGCTTGCCATAGGACATATTCTCCTTCTTTTCTGTAATAGACATTTTTATTACAGGATCTGAACAGGATTATTGAGGGCAATGATAAGCTGTAGTTGTCCTAAATTTTAAATGTTGTTTATAGATTGTTTCTACCAAACATACAAACTCTATTATTTTAAACACAAAGACCAGACACCTTGTTTATAGTACATACTGCTTCTGGGCATAACTCTACTTAAACTTTCTGAGATATATTAGTTACAGTTACCTTTCAAATGTCAGGGTACAATGCCAAGGAAACCTTTAATAGAGACACAATGAAACCATATAATTGTACCTTGCTTTTGGCAAAGTGTGCCCCTCATTCTGAAAGAAAACCATGTTAAAAAATCTTGATATGTATACTTTTGTCTCATCTTTGTCCACGAATGGCCACAGGTATCAAGTCATAAGTTAGCTAACATATGACATGGTACCAGTCAAATAAGATTATTACAATGTTTGAGGAAGAAATAAAAACCTATGATAGCTAAATCACTAAAAGAAACTGAATCACAAAATCACTTGCCCAAGGTCACGAAGTGAATTGGGACCACAGACAAGAATCTCTGGGTCCTCTTTAGGAAGTTCATGTAATACCTCACTGGTGTTGATACCCCCTCAGAGGCAGAATCTTGTGAAATTTAGGATGATGACATCGACCTGAACAAAGTTCCACAATTGCTCGTTAGTTTCCCCTCCCAGCTCCTCGAACCTTAATGAAAACCACTTTGGGAGTCAGTGAGTGAGATCAGGCTGTGGGTGACTAGCTCCTCACAGGGGAGACTTCGACTGAGTTCCAGAAAAATCCTTGAGAATTCCAGGAGGGTGATCTATTGATTGCTCTCAACGTTAACGCCTTGTCCTTCTCACTCTTCTCTCCCTTGCAGCTCCGAATGTCCTGGCTCATCCGTGGAGTCTTGCAGGGAAACGTCTCCTTGGTGCTGGTGGAGAACAAAACCGGGAAGGAACAGAGCAGAATCATCTGGCATGTGGCTACCATCGAAGGCTTGAGCCTGTGGCAGTGGACGGTGCTGCCGCTCCTGGATGTGGCCGACAGGTGGGCCTCTCCCCGTCCTGGTCAGTCCCTTTTCCCCTATCAGCCAAAATGCAAAGGGAGGCTGTGTCTTCCTTCCCCCATCCCTTCTACCCAGGACGCACATCCAGATGTGCACACACACATGCACAAACACAAATGTGGACACATACCCACACTTTCTGCAGACTTACAGGAAGCACTGAGTTTCTCTGAGGGATTTCCATCCTTATGGGCACTCATCTCTCACCCCTCTGGCCTGGCCTGGCCTGGCTGCCTCCAGTATCCATAGGAAAAAGTAAAATTGAGCAATTCATTTGACTCCTAAATATAATCAGGCTTTATATGTATGTGGCATTTTCTCTTAGTTAATGCATTTTTGTCTTACTTTCCCGTTTGACATTCTATTTATTCCTTATTAACAGCAACAAAACCTGTGACCTAGGTAGGCTAGGCCTTATGTTTCCCATTCCTGCTCTTTTACAAGGTTCTCATTCACTGAGAACCAAAGAGGTGAAGCATCAGCAAGTTGACATTGGAGCGAGGCTGGTGCTCAGGCCAGTCCAAGCCCAGTGCTCTGTGGAGTCTGGTGCCTGAAACAGGTGGATGGGAAATTCTTCAGTAAACAGAAGAGTGCTTCTACCAGAGGCTGTGGTTGCTGTTTAGATTCCAAGACTAATGACCTTCGTGACCTTGAATATCTCTGGGCCTCAGTTTCCTAGTCTTTAAACTGAAAAGGTTGGACTAGAAGATGGTTAACTCTGTGTGGCTCTGAAATGGAGCAGGAACTGCTCTGGTCAGCTGCCACTTGTCTCCCCAGGACGGCACCAGTCTGCCACTACAGTCAGCCTGGAGCAGGCAGTGCCTGACCAGCAGCAGCTCCCGTGATGCTCTGCCATGTCTTGGGTATGACTGAAACCTCGAAGGTTGGTGCTGGTCTGTTCCAGACCAAAGAAGGGGGCAGGGATCATTTCTTTAAATGGGACAGATTAATGAATCTGGAAGGGAAAAGCCATCTTTAATAGGCTAAATATCAAACCCTACAATCCAGAGCAGCCTCTGTATTTGACTCTCAAAACACATTCAAATTGCCACCCTAGTGGATCCTTTGAAAAATAAGAGCAAAGCAGAGAGTGATGCCAGTTGGCACGAAGCTTTGTAAATGTAAAGCTGGGTCTCAGATTCTTCACCTAGACTTCAGAGTGTGCTATTTCCAAGAGCTCATAACTTGAGCTGTGCTGTCGTAGGAAGAAGCCATTGTCCTCTGAGCACCAGCTTCCCACTCCTTCAGATGTGTGTGGGTTAAAGATCAAAGCACTTGGACATCCCAAGGCGCACTGCTGTCCCCAGAATAAATGGATTTAATTAAAGTGGAGGAAGGAGCATTGTGGACACTCTCACCATAGACTGGTCTTTTGTCCTTCGGGATTGTGAGGGCTTTGTGCAGGGATGGAGAACAGGAGGGGATGCCAGAACCCTCCCTCCCTCCCCAGAGAAGCTAAATTAATTCAGATGAATCAAAAGGATTTTTTTCTCCTCAATCCAGCAAGTCCTCTCTCTTTCATAGCCACTCCAGGGGATTTAAAGCAAGTAAGATGTTGATTCTGCTCACTCTCATCTGCTAGAGTTTTGTTTGAAGGAGACTTTGTTCTCAGCCTCCCTTCTTCTTGCTAAAGACTGTTTACCAGACTGACGTTTCCAGTATTGATACTGAGAACAAACTGTCCAGTGGGGATTCAGACAAAGGCCAGCTTGGCTGGATGATGCCTCGTAACCTATTAAGTGTGCAACTACATGAGTGGCCCCATTCACTGGGAGCCTGCACACCATTGCTGTGCTCTGATATAGGATGCTCCCCCCTCCCAGAGCTAGAGATGATATAGGAGGCACCAAGATCCAGAGGCAAATGGAACTGCAGGTGAATGAGGCACAGCAGTTCTCACTTGGTAAGACCCATCCAGACTGTCGATGTGACTGGCCTGTAAAACTAGAGAACTGTGGATAACAGAGCATTGGCTTAGAGTCAAAGAGTCCCAAGTTTAAAAGCCTGCTCAGCCACTTACTAGTTATGTGACCTCAGCCAATTACTGAGCCTCTCGGGGCCTCAGCACCCACATCTGCAAAATGAGTATAATATCAGTACAACTCCACAGGAGTGCTATGAGACCAAATAAAATGACTGTCAGAAGCATCTATATATAATACATATCAAGGAGTTTTATTTCCCATGTCCTTCTCCATCATCATCCCTTAGTTGTATAGCCTCAGATAATTTATTGAATAAATAGCACAAATCACATCCACTGAGCTTCCAAGTCAAGCCACATTCTATTAAACAGAAATAATAAAGTCTACCTCTTCAGCTTGGGGAACTAAAGTGTTTGATGAACTACCTGGCTCATAGTAAATGCTTTGTCAGTAATAACTACTACTAATAATTGTAATATACTAATAATGATATATCCCAGACTAATGCCTCAGAAGAGGCTGAGATGGCCAATTTAGCAATAATAACCATTCATACACCCTAAGATAGGGGTGAGAGTTTTTATGAATTTGCGATCATCAATGCTCTGTCCACTCCTTATAAAGGGAAGCACACGCTTCCCTCTACCTTTCAGAGAGAGTGAGCTATAGCTGCCTAGATTGCCAGAAAATGAAAATGGGTGGATGGAGAAGGTAGAGGAAACAAATAAATAAGGAAAGGAGAAAAAATGGATAAAAAAAAGACCAGCTCCCTTCCTCCTGACCCTCAGATAGGCATTAGCACGTTGTACAAACTGCCCACATCCCATGAAGTGTCCTTATTAGGCACGTCCTGTTTTCGGCTATTCAGCACCTGCCTCTTGGACAGCTCCCAGCCAGGGTCCTTGAAAGGGCAGGAACGTCATTCCCTGTGCATCCCAAATCACCTCTGCTCCCAGGTTCCCCGGCCTCCACACTACAGAGTTTTTAAAAGCAACTTTATTAGGGCTTATAGATTAACCCTAAAGAACTCCACTGCTTTGACACCGGTCATAACCCCGGGGCATTACATGAAACTAGCCTCTGCCTAGAAATGGCGGTGACCTCCTGTCTTGTCTTCTTGTCTCCATTTTTTATCCCCACCCAATCCAGTCTACACAGGGAGGCTGGAACAAATTTTTTGAAATGTATATCTAATCATATCCCATTTAAAAAATCCATCCATGGTTTCCATGGTTTTTAGAGTGCCTTTTAATCTCCTTTAAAAAGACCTTCATTTAGACCCACATGTGATCTTCCGATTATAACCTCACCAGCCCCTTTTTATACATTCTTCTGTTACTCTACCTGGTAACCTCACTGAACTTTCAACTCAATTTCACTGTGCTAAGTTCTTAAATCCAGGCTTTTGCACCTGACATTCTCTCTACCTGCATGTTCTTCCTCTAACTTCCATCTCCCTGACCACTCTTCCTTAATTTTTTAAAGAAGCCTCCTCAGACCCCCAGACTGTATAGTATACCTACAATATATCATATGACTCTTGAAACACCCCTATAATAACTTATCACTCTTTGCTATCTGTTTTTTAAAAATCTGAATATACACATCAACAAGGCATGGATCAGGTCTGTCTTATGTATCAGTTTCCTGATTACCTAGTAACATTCCTAACACATCATATGCCCAATAAATGCATGTTGACAGAATGAGGCATTAAGGGAAACTGCATATATTTTCAAATTCCAGCTGAATTAACTGAGAATTTCACTTGTTGGAATTCATCTAACATTCCTTCTCTTCAGCCTGCATCTAAAAAACAGATAAAAACATTATAAGAAATACTACTACAAAGTGTTCTGTATATCAAAGCAATACCTGTGTCCCATCAGATAAACCCAAACAGCATTTGTTACTCTTATGACAAGGAATTCTCTTTAGAGATTTCACTGGTACCTGTGCTTTCTTTGTCTCTGGGCACTGTCCTGTCAGAATCACTTTGTAAGAAAGACTTTGATCTTAATTGTGTGCCCTGGTCCATGTGAGTAGGAAGAGCCAGAACTGGGCACTTGAGAGTAAAGAGCTATATTCAGATTGCTCCCACCACACAGTAGTCCTTCTGCAAAGACTCAGAGACTATACCATAGGTGTGCAAAAGCTGCTGACAGGGAGGCATTGATCCATGGAAGGATATTTCTTCTGTCCATTTACAGCTGGCAAAGTGATAGAAATAATGCCATAGTCTGTCATCATTATGAAATGATATTAAATTTACAACCATACTAGAAATAGCAAGAAAACTCTCCAAGAGCAGTGCCCAAGACGTTTTGAGCAGTGACAACATCCTTGGAATACAAATATGTGCCCTCAAGGTAATTTTGAAGGACAACACCAGTTCAAATAATGGTTTGATGTGTGCTTAAAAGTTATGTCATTCCTTTACATCTACCTCATATAACTAGTTTTCTCTGTTCTCTCCCCATATCATCAGCTCCCCCACCCCCCACCACTCAATTGCCACTCTTTCTGCGGGAATTAATTCTACCTTTTCTCAAAATGGAAGAAAGGCAAGTTCTTTCCTCTTACTCTCTCAGTCTCTTGCAGGGGCATACCCCTAGTTTTCCTCTTTATAATTGTATATCCTAATAAATTAAACATAATGCTCCCACACCATCCTAAGCTTTAACATGCTTACAGAGCAGAAGTGGGTGGTAAGTTCAACTCATTACAAGGTAGATTTGGAAACACCCTGGATCAGATCATGCCTCACAAATCACTGCAGTCATATAGCCAAGTAGGAAGTACGTAACTTGTCACGTGTGTAGGATCCATCCCTGAGCCTAACTAATCATTATATATACATATACACAGTCTAACAAGAAACAGTGTTCCCTCTGGAGATATTTACATTTCTGTTCCCTTTGCATCCTTGGTCCTAATGACAAGTAGTGTGTTTCGCAAATGCATCTTTCAAATGGGATCAGTTAGACTGAGAGTTATGGTTTCATGTGCTTCGACCAGAAACTCCACAGAGCCAAGATTTCTCCCTCTTCCATTCTTGTTTCTCATCCACAGAATCCTTGTTTTATATACACAATACTCTCTCTTTGTGTGGCATCTTCTGTGGTGAGAAGGGCATTAAAAGGACATTTTCATTATTTATTCTTACCTGAATAGAGAAGTACTCAGTGAATGAAAATCCAGAGTGGAAATCCAGAGATTTCCAATGAACCTTCGTCTGCAGGTCTGTACACACCCCTGAAAAAGTTGTGTTCAGATTTGTGTAAGTTGAATCACAGCTTCCTTGCAGAGCCATGGTAGTTATAAATGGTGATGATTAGAGCTAGCGTTTGTTGAGTATTCACTGTGTGGTAGTCACTGTAATAAGTACTTACAGTGCATTAACTCGTTTCATCCTTAAAACAGTTCCATGGGGTAGATACTATAATTAATCCCCCTTTTTATAAGAGGAATCTAAGGTCTAAAGAGGTACAATAATTTCCTCTTCATCCTGAGGCTACTCTGCTTCCTATGTACATGTGTGAAGAAATGCTTGCATTGTGCTTGGCATGTAGTAGAAAACTTGGTAAATGGTAGCCATAATAATTAACAAAATATCTTGCTTTGGGAGTTTTTTTTAGGTCACATCTCATTCATTTCAAGTTGGTTTCCTTTGCTTCATCCACCCACTGAAATCCATCATCCTAATTCCCCACTACCAAGTCCTGCTAAAGACCTCTCCCCACCCAGCCCCACCTGGCCTGCCTTCCTTCTCACACCTCCAGCCGGGCAGCATCACCCACACAGGGAAATTCTCCCCTTTTCCATTTCAAGTCAGCACTCGAGTGACTTGAAATGCCTTTGACTATCTCTACTCCAAAACTAGAGCGTACACTCTGATTGGCATCTTTTATTTGCAAATGTATTAATGTATCGCGTCTAACAAAAGCATAAAAATAAATACATTTAGTTATACATTTAATGAATCACCTTTAATAGAGAATAAAGTTCCCTTCCATAAGAATTGACAGAAAATTCAGGCCAACCAGTCCCCAGGAGAAGTCGGCAGAGGGTCAGGCCCTGCATGTGTTCTTCACCTCTGCCTGCCCCTCCTTGTCCAGAAATTCCATTTGTAACTGCTTTGCCTCCCACTCCTTCCCCAGTGAGGAGGATGCCTATGAGAGTAGTGAATGTCACACCCCACAAACCCTGCCTGCTGCCCCTCTGCTGGGCAGGCTGCTCTGACTGCCACAGCAGCTGCTAAATCTCCCTGTGATGCCCTACCCCGTGGTTCCTGCACCCACAGCAGCTATGACCTCCTTTCCCAGTACTTTACTCTTTCACAGCGTGAGGTGCCCACCATGTCCCACACCCCTGAGTAGCTTGGTCAGATGTCACCCCCCATTTTCAGCTCATAAGGCAAAGGCATAGAGGGGTTAAATCAAGGACCTACAGGCAGTTAAACAGCGAGGCTTCTCCTTGGAGCCCTTGCTCCCTCTCCTTCCACTTCACCAGAGAGCACTCTGCTCCAATGTGAAACAGTACTAACCTCCAAAGTCATCCAGGTATTATGTATTTATTTATCCAGCCAACACTTACTGCCTACCCAGTAAGAATGCCAGGTGATGGGCACAGCTAGACAACAGTACAGCCCAGCCCTTTGGAATGTTGTCTATTAGGGGAGGCTGACAGGAAAGCAAGCCTGTTGCATCAGAGGGCAGAAAGCACCAGGGATGGGGAGGCTCAGAAAGCAAGAACTGTGTGACCCCCAGTAAAGCCACAACTTTTGGGCTCCTCGCTTCCAAACCAGCACCCCTCTAGTAGCCAGTCTGGGGTTCTCCCTCTGCCAGATAAACCCATGCCAGCAGAAGCAGAGAGTGATGAGTGTTGCCTGGGGCAGACTTGCATTTGTTCATTCATTCCTAACAGGGACTCACTCAGTAGCAGCTCCACAGGCTCCAAAACCAGAAGTGAGGGCAGAGGGGAGGGGAAGATCTCAAGGCTCTGCTCTTCTGGGGTGGTGCCTACACCCCTGATGTGAGTCTGGCTGCCCCCAGTCCATATCTGCAGGCAAAACCCAGCCCTTACAGTGCCCCCTCACAGGGAGTAAAGAAAACAACAGGTGCTCCCTGCCCCTAACCAGCTATGGCAGCACCTGTGTCCCCTCCTGAAGGCCCAGGGGCTGAGGGCCTCACCATGCTTGTCAACAGCAGGCTGAGTCAGTTCTCTGAACTGAGAGAAGGTAATGGGCTCCCGGCAGTGTTAGACCAAGCAGTGTGAATTGCACTGACCAAACCCATCGAGCTCAAGGCATTTCACAAGCGTCTTGGCCTTACTGTCCTTACCTTCCCAGAGGGAGGCAGGAACTAGTATCCCAACCACTAGACCACACCCTTAAAATCCATTTCGCCTCCCCCAGGAATGTCCCTAGTCCTGGAGTGGTGTGCGGGGGTGAGCCTCTACCTGTGAGGGGAGCTGTGCTTAGAGGCCTGCAGCCAGCCAAGAGCTAACTTTACCCGTCACCCCACCCCCAGGAGTAGGTTAGTTGTCAACCTGACTATGTCAGGTGAATTTAACACACCTGAGTAACTAGGCTTATGCTACATGGGGTAATACTACCCAGAGTAACATTAAACCTCCAACCCTCAGGGCTATACAAGAAAGAAATGTATTTCTTGCTCATGTGAAATCCGGAATTAATGTGCCAGTTGGTTACTCATGTGAAGTCCAGAAAGAATGTGCCATCCCATCATTTGAGATCCAGGCTCCTTCTCTTTGTGGAGCCACCCTTTTCTCCAGTTTTGAAATCCTTTGCATTCAGACATCCAATGGGGAAAGAGCGTGAGGGACTCACATAGGGAGGTTTTTATGAATCATCCCTTCTGCTCACTTTCCACTGGCTACCACACAGTCACCTAGCGATAACAAACTGCAGTGGATGCTGGGGAATGCAGTCAGCTGTGTGTCCAGGAAAAAGGGAAGTAGGTTTGATGAAAAAAATATGTATGTGTATGTTGTATCATGGAATAGGCCAAGGAATACAGCCCCCATCTCTGGGCATCTATCAGAGAATTACTTGAGAATACTGAGTCCTTATTTAGCTCCTCTGAGCATTGATCAGTCTTCTCCAAGAACTTCATAATTCAAGGCTGAAATCGATTTCAGGATCTATTCTAAGGCATGACTGCTTCATTCCCAGAATTTAATGATGTAGCAAGACCTCGCTTTCTGGCATAAAACACTTCAGAATTTCTCTAAATTTTTCTTTTCTAAAAACTAAACAAAACAATTCAACAAATAAACTGGAGTAAGTATTTTGAAAACGCTTCAAACTAGCAGGATAGGATAGGACAGTAGTTCACAAACTTGACTGAACATTATGATCACCTGGGAAACTTGTTTTAAAGCAGAGTCCTAGGCCCCATACACAGAGATTCTGATTCAGTAGATCGCATTCTAGGCCCAAGAATAAAAAAAATTCCCTTTAAGTTTCCTAAATGATTTGATGGTCAACCACATGTGTAAGTCACTGGCATAAAATGTCAGATCCAGGTGTCTTGTGGGCAAGACAGGGGATCAAGTGACTAGAGAAGTGTCGTTGGCTATCACATTGTCAGCAACACATATTAAGCCCCCATCGAGTGCAGAGGATGGAACAGAGTGTATGACTCAGCCTCTTGCTGCATCACAGGACTGCATGCTGTGGGGGACACAGAGCATACACGTTGAGAGGCGAACAGCAACACCCGGAGTGTTGTGCTGGGTCTGACAGAGTGTGGCCAGTGTTCAGATGGCGCAATGATCTTCATGTGTCACGGGAACTGTCATGGAGAAAATGGGCTTATTATAAGCTGAACCTCGAGAAAAATTTAGATCTTAGGGAAATGGGAAAGGGACAAGGGCATTCCAGAGAAGACCATCAGAGTGAGCAGAGGTTTAGAGACGGGAATGTTTTATGTGGGTTCAAGAAAAACCAAGTAGGCTAGTCAGAGAATCCGGAGCAGGGTCCTTGGAGAGGGTGAGTGTGAATATTAGGTCAAGTATTTTGGACACTGGGATATGGGGAGTAGACAGCCTTTGAGCACAGACATGGGCTGGAGGATGGAAACCAGAGCATGGCGACTATTGGAGGCTCTCGTCAGAGACCAAATGTGAAATGGTCTGAGCCCCAGAGTGGAGCTCAGAGAGGAGGAAGAGGAGCTGGAGGAGAAGAGGCCCGTTCTGCTGCTGCCTACCAAATGGCGCCACTGGCCCAGGACAGGCTTGGGTCAGTCCTCCTAGAAGAGGGGGAGAGAGCAGCTGGAGGCTCAGCAATGCAGTGTGCAACCAGGCATTGATATGTACAAATCAAACATTCATGACTCTGGAAGGATCTGGCCTTGTTTCTTGCTCAGAAAACATCCCAGCTCATTGGAGCAAGGAGTAGATTAGCAATTCTGAGCTTTAAATCCTATTTCTAACACTGATTTACTGTGATGTTGGTAACAAGTTGTTGCTTTTGATTGCTAAGTTTCCACAATCAGGAGTGCAAAGCAGTGAGACAGATCCGGCCTGTGAGCCTGGTTTAAGAAGTAGTCGCTCAAAACGACAATAAGGTACCCCTTTAGGATAACCGGATGTTCAGATCTGCTCAAGATTGTCTTGGTAATATCCACAGCTCAGTTTACAAATCAAGAGATGCATATATTTTTCACAACTCTCATTGCCTCTGAAAATGTGTTCTCAGCCTCTTCTCTCCCCAGGCACAAAGTCTGGAATTTAGGAGGTACCTGGGCTGCTGGTATTAGAAGCAAAGCAGCTGGGTCCCTAGTTACCCGAATGGCTTCCCACCCACCCTTCAACATGGTCTCCAACCCCACGCCCCTCTCCTGAGTGATTCTTCTGTCTGTAGCTCTACCATTCTCTGAGGCATTCAGTTCTTCAAAGTCTTTCTTGAATTCTTTTCTCACTACCCAGATTCAATGTTTTCTCAGGTTGTGTACAGTCTAGCCCTATGGGGGCAGAACCAATAGGGACTTTTGAAATCTCCTGGTCAGTGAATAGTATGAATTACAAGTCTGTACGTATTCCTCAAGTTCAAGGTCCGTGTCTTACGCATCGCTACACTCCCAGCGACAGACACAGTGCCTGACTCATAGTAGGTGCTCAAATAATCTTTGCTTAAAGGCAGAGGAGGAGATATGTAATTTATAACACTGCCTGAGGAAGTATAGATTTCTAATTAAAAAAAATATATGAAACAGGAACAATGAACTAGAATCTCCCATACCAAAAAAAGGCTCCCACTATGAAAATATTCACATTACATAGGTTTTTAAAAACCAGGATAGCACATAACAAGTTTCATTGACTTGCCCAGGGTCCCACCAAGTACACAGCCCATTCTTCATTCCACTCTACCTTTCAAAACTCTGCCTCCACCAAACAGAGAAAGCTACTATTTCATCTTATTATAGATATTTGTGTCAGAGAGAAGGGAACCCACCACATCCTTTTCCTGGGTCTTCTCTCCTTGGGGAGCAGTGCCATCCCTGGCACCATCTGAGCCCTCCAAACCTCAGGTCAGCACAGCAGCAGATGGTAGCAGATGAGGCTGGTGCTGGAAATGTCAGTGTATCCTGAGGAAAGTGGGGCGAGTGTCCCATTCTGTCTGAGACGTGTAGGCATAGGTGCTTTCTAGCTCTGGACAGCCCTCCAACCCCCCACTTGCTCCAAGGGGCTGGTTGTACTCCACCAATAGTATGGAGGATGTAAGGGACTAAACGAGATTGAAGAATTTGTATGGTTCTGCAAGGGCTGGCCAAAAAAGTGATCTGAGGAGCAAGAGGCCCAAGTTCCCATCTTCCTTCTGGTCTCCCTATGTGATCCGCAGAGTCAGATGATGCTCCCCAGGGGTCCTTGCCCTTCTTTCTTTGTGTGCTGGCTCCTGGAGATGACCCGATCTCACTAGCTTGGGAGGGGACACACAGCCCAAGAAACCATCTATCTCTCTCTCTATCTGCCTCTCTCTCTCTGTCTCTCTCCCTCTCTCCCTTTCTCTCTCCCCCTCTCCCTGGGGAAACTGCATTACTTCAGCTCCCCTGGGGCACTTGATACACTCAAGCCTGTGGGCCAGGGCTTCAGGAAGCAGGCTCCACCTTTCACCTTCCCCCACGAGAGCCTGGGGCTCAGGGAGAGCTCAGTATTCCGAACACAGAATGAGAGGATGCAAGAGCAAAATGGGAACTTGCTAGAGAAGGGCTTCTTCCTGCTCTGCAGTCTGCCGGAACATCATGTGGCAGCAAGACTGTCCAACGGCTGGCTTGCTGGAGCAAGTGTGGGAGTCAGATCTTTAAGTGTCAGTTTCCACAGTGAGCAGAGACAGCCTGTGTCTGGAAGCCTGGCACTGAGAATGTTGAAGAGTCTGAGTGAGTCTGCTTGCCTGCTCGGCTGGACTGAAAATCCATTTTCTCCCCTATTCCATACCAAAGGGCTCCCTCATGGAAGCCAGGTTCACTGGGAAAGATCTCTATGGCCTTTGGCAGCCCTGGAATCACTGTTTTGACTTCCCCTTATTGTTCCTGGTCACTATGCCCAGAGACACTAAGTCAGGAGATGGTCAATTGTTTCTGCAAGTGGGACTGATGGGGAGATGCGAGTGCTCCCAACTGATGAGTCTGGCCTTGACCGTCCAGCCCACCCCCACTTTACTGTGCCAGAGCCAAAGACTCTTAGCATCAGGGCGCACATGCCCAGCCCTGCCACACTGATCCTGGTGAGGGCCGGTCCTGGTCACCCAGAGCCGGCCATCAGCCCCCCTCTTCCACCGGAAACGGCAGTCAGTTACACGGAGGGAAGGATGGGTGCAGCAGGGCTTTGTCATCACGTACGTTGTTCTAATAGAAATGCACACGGCAGCCCGAGCTTTGTGACAGGCCCTTTTAGAAGACTTCTGCACAGTGAGAAATTGGAGAAAGCTTTCTTTCCTCAGCGGTGTCTGCCAGCCCTATCCTAAGCAGCCAGAGCCCAGACAGGCCCCAGCTGCAAAAAGGGAAGTGGAACACTCCCTCCTTCCGAGCCCACTAAATGGTCAGAGGAATCCAAGACGTGGTGCCCATCCACTGAATGCCTTTTACCCGTTTCTTCTTTCTCTCCAGAGCATTCCTATTCCCTCAGTCCACATTCAGACGCACACCCTTCTGTCAGCTACTTAAAGTCATTAAGTGAACTTAATTAGGTTCGTCAGTCCCTGAGGCTGGCAGGGCGGCAAATAAGGCATTATATTCACTGGCCATTACCAGTCTGTTGCCTGAATGAGATTGTGTATTTTCTGAGCTGTGCGTGACCTGCATCAGCATCTCCCAGGCAGAGATTTGCCCCATGAGACTAGGAGGCCCCCAATTCCAAGGCTGCCCCTCTAAACCTGGCCCACTGCCCCAGTGGCCACCTCCCAGAATCCCCCTGGGCAGGCTTTCAACAGACCTCTCTGTAAAGCTGAGCAAGACGGAGTCAGGGGTGCATTCTTTATGCAAAACCAGGCTCCAACCAAGATCTCCAGCCAAGTCTGTTCTAACAAGCTCCAAACCCCACTGGCTAGAAAAAAGGGAAGAAGTAACAACCACCCCTGCAATCAAAGGTGTCTTTTTTAGAGAAACAGAAAGAGCTGAGCAGGTGTGAACTGGGGAGGGGCAGGGAGTGAAACCCCCGCTGCTGGGGGCTGGACAGAGGGGCGCTCAGCTGTTGTGCTCTGAAATGGCACAGCTCAGCAAGGGAGCTGGACGAGCCCCGGCGAGCGGGCTCTTCCCTCCTCCTCCTGACCAGGCTGCCGCGGAGCAGGAGAACAAGGCTTCCTTCCTTCCCCACACAGAGCTAAGGCTTTGAGCAGGGGCCATGGAGTAATCTGTGTGCTCGCTCAAACCACCAGGCCCCCGCGATCCTGGTAGTAATGCTTTCTCTCAGACACAGAGCAGTCCATCTGGTATGCGTGTTAGAACTTGCCCTCAGATCCAGAGCGTTCTGCCTGGTATGTGCTAAAACCCGAGACCTGAGGCCGTGGCTGACTCTGGACAGTGGCTTGGTATCTGTACTTTTAGAGGACTCAACAGCAAAGAGTAGTTGGATCCGGACTCAGAGCCATGATGAAGTCTCACCCACCTCCAGTGAGGAGAGGGCGAGCAGAGCCAAGAGCAAACTCTTCACCTGAGGTTCAGGCAAAGACACACAACCAGGTACCGTCCAAAGTAAAGAAGCCTGAATCTGGGTGGCCCTGTGGCCACCTGGTCTCTTAGCTGGTACCCGCACAGAAAAGCAGCTCCTAGATTGATTGTGTTGTCCCCTCCCTGCCCCATCATCCACCATCCCCAGACTGCATTCCCAGACTGTCTCTGCTTCACCCTGCCCTCCCCACTTCCCTGCATGGCCCACCTTTGTCCCACCTGTCCCTTCCCTGCAGCCTCCAGAGTCTGGAGCATTTGGGGAAGGATTGGCAGTGTGGCCTCCTGGATGGACAGAGGCAGCGTCGCATGTTTACATCTGATTTGACATCTGATTGAGTCTTCCCTGATTCTTATGAGTGTTCCTGACTCAAAATATGTGCAATTCCCAGTGTCAGTCAAACTCTCTTCAATAGCAGCTGCCACTGCCGTTGCCTCGCAGAGCACTTAAAAAACTTCTATTTAGAAACCATTCCAGCTCCAGCTTGCATCATGCCATCCATACTAAGGGGCCCAGTGGCTGGCTGAGAACTTTGCAGCTCTAATCTCTAAGTAGTAAAAGAGGAAGGTGGCGGGGGAGGCGGGGCCAGGGAGAGCAGAGAGGGGAGGGGAGACGTGCATTTAGGGGAAGGGCTTGTTCAGGGGAAAACAGAGATTTCAGCTCCCTCCCCATGCTCAACAGGCACACACATGTAGTGTGCTCGCTCAGGCATGCCAGGCCTCCCCAGGGGGTACTCCCAGGATGCAGCTCAGCTTTGAGGTCAGTGCCTGGCCTGGGCCCTTGGCCTGTAGAGGACGGACTAGGAGATGATGACCCGGAGTGGAGAACTGGAAAGATAGGCACAGGGCCCCCTACCCACTGCTGTGCACTCTGCCTCCCTGATGCTCCACCAGGGTACATGATTCTTTCTCGGCACCCTCTCCAAGTAGCGCCAAGTGCCTGTTTTCTTGCTGCAAATCTCCCTAACCCTGGCAACTGCTGTAAAGAGAACAAGCAATATTAGGGCACTGGTTTGCCACCTGGAAACCCTAGCCCTGGCTTGTCTGAGGTTACACAGGCTCCAGTTGGGAGTCATCTGTGGACCATGTCCTCCGTGGAGATTCAGGGAAACCATAGCTGTGACCTTGCCAAGACTCGTGGAGGAAACCCAGTGCAGGTGTGCAAGACATATGGGTCTCTCACCATCTTTACCTCCTCATACTCACACTCAAACACACACACTCTCACACGCACACGCACACACACACATACACACTCACACACACACATACACACTCACACACTCACGATAGGTGCCAAGATCTGGCCGGACAAGTCTGGTGGGTTCTTGTGCTACGCTTCCCCCATGCACCGTCACCCAGCGTGCTCAGGTGTCCTAGAACAGGATTTGGGGATTCTCCTCTGGGCACTCTTCCTTCCATACCCAGCCAACCACCAGCCCTCCTTGCTGGTCTAGCCTGAGGCAGGGCAGGTAGACCCCATCATGGGAATGTGGCCTGAGGGCACCAGTGGGGTTGGCCATGAGTACAGCAGATCCAGGTGTTTCCTCTTTAAAATTGAGCCATATGTGGGCCCTCTAATTGTGACTTTCAAACAAGAAGGATTATTTGTGGTTGACCAGATTTCACGAGACAAGTGAAGGCATAGATGGATTTACCAAGTAATTCAGTTAAGAATAACCAATCACTAACCTCCTATTTAGATAAAAGTTGACGTTTAATTTCAAGTCTTTCCACCGCAGGAGGCAGGGATTCTTCGCAGGCCAGGAGTAACCACACCGGTATCTAGCCCTTCTGCGTGTTGATCTGAGGTCACCTGCTCGCAGGCTTCCAGCCCCTGTGGCAGTTCACTCGCTGACCGTAAAGCTTTGCTGTCTTCGCTGCACAGTGTTAGCGAACATTTTCTCCTTGTTTCTCTCCCATGTGCCTTTCCTCCCTCTGCTAACGTTCCATTTCCTGTGTTTCCATGGACCTCTCTGCCCTGCCTTCTCCACCCTGTCAGTCTCGCACACCTGCCAACCCTCCTGTTTTCTGCTCTTGCTCCCCCATGCTGCCAACTCTGTTGTCTTAGTTCCCTCTCTCCTTTTTCTGCCAGCTTTTTCAAGCTATGATTTACAAAGTATAAATTCACCTGTTTTAAGAGTACACATCAGTGACTTTTAGCAAACATACAGAGTTGTGCCAAGAGCACCATGATCCAATTTCAGAATATCTTCATCACCCTAGATCTTTCTTGTGCTGGTTTACTGTCAATGCTGTTCCCATTTCCAGTCCTAGGCAACCTCTAATCCGCTTTCAGTCTCTATCAATTTGCCTATTCTATACATTTCATATAAATGGGATAATGTATGTGAATGGACTCATGAGGTTTTAATTATTGCCTGGCTTCTTTAACTTAGCATGATGTTTTTGAGATCCATCCATTTTATAGCCTGCAAAGGAGCCCGTTCTTTTTCATCAGAGAGCAGCATTCTATTGTTGGCCGTCTCACGCGTGGTTTATCTGTAACATGCGTGGACGGGCAGGCGTTTCCTCTCTTGATATTTTAATATCCACCCAGAGACTGCACAGTCTTTGGCAGGTCATTCTGGATTGACTTTCTGAAAGGTGAGAGAGATTTTTTCAGTTCTCAGGAAACTCACTTCACAGCAGGACAGGGCTGGTTGACTGACAGCTTTCCAGGAGGATGACTTCCTAGGAAACAAATGAACCAAAGGTATTTTCTGTTTATCCCACTCTAAAGCCTTCCCTGGCCACAGTCCCAGGACCTGACCCTCCAAGGCTATGAAAGAGATGGAAAGAAACAATATCTCATGGATTCACTGTTAACATTTATGGCCCACTCTGTGTTGCTTACAGACACCCCCAAGGATCATAGTCAAATCATTTGCTAGTTAACAATCAGTCGGGCACTGCACAGACCAACCCCAGTCACAACAGATATTGAACAAAACTCGGGATCCTTCAGACCCACACTTTGAGGGTTTAACCTCTCGGTTGCTAGATAATGAAAAAATTCGGGGGACTCCAGGGACAGAGCCAGGCTGCCTGAGGCAGCCAACAAGCAGAGGACACGCCAGGCAGAGGCTCTTTATCAGCTGGCACAGAAGCATCTCAGTATTTTAATAAGACCTCAGCACCCTCAACTGTGAAGCCTTGCCCGTCTGCACACCATGCACACCCAGACTCCAGGGAGCACAGGAGTCTCCTCAGAGTATCAAGGGGGCTGCTCTCAGGTCCCAGGCTCCCTATTCTACTAACCTACGGAGAAGTCCCTCAGAAAGGGAGGTGCTCTGTGCAGCAGTGGGGGAGATGTTCACTTCACCACTCTTGCCAGTTCTCTGTGACGAGGTGAGGCTGATAAAAATGACAGTCACAGGCCAGGTCGTCAGCACACATCTGGATCGTGCTGGATGCTGAATCCTAAGACCTGACCCACCCACACTGTTCCTCACACACACTCCTCTTGACACACGTACAGGTTCTGGCTGCAGATTGTCGCGTGGTGGGGACCAGGATCCAGAGCCACCGTGGCTTTCGACAATGTCTCCATCAGCCTGGACTGCTACCTCACCAGTGAGTGCCCCTGTCCCTGGCACCTGCCCCCGCCCCAGACTACCCCGGGCCTCACTGCCCCTCCTTGACCCAAGCCCAGCGGTCTCATCCACCCTCCCTGGGGGAAGCTCATCTCTCTGCTGTAAACTGAGCCTCACTTAACTCAGCCTGTGGGGTCTTCTCGTTCTAGTCAGTGGGGAGGACAAGTTGCCACAGAATACAGCACCCAAATCAAGAAATCTGTTTGAGAGAAACCCAAACAAGGAGCCAAAGCCCTGGGAAAATACACCGAGAGAGACCCCCATCTTTGACCCCACAGGTAAGGGTTCAACTTCTAAATTTGAGCAAAGTAATTTTTGGTTACACAGGTAAAAGGAAGATATGTGCTGTGATTGGGGTGAGGAGCTGTGCTTAAAGAATAAAATAGCTGACCTTTAGAAAGAATGTCACCTACACCCTGGCTGTTGGACGTCAAGAGGAAGCTGTTTGGTTGTCTTACTGCTGGGCAAATGGAGCTTCTGGAAGCTGTGCAAAGGAGCAGCTGTCTCTCGTGCCTGGGGAATACCCAGGCCCCAACACAAACACGAGGACAAAGCCGGTCCCCTCCTTTCTTTGACTGCTCCCCAGTTACTGCACAAAGCAAACCTTCCATCGATTTCTTCTCCTCATTAAGAGGGTTGGGCCCAAGGCCAAGTTATCTGTTGCACACAGGCAGGCTAGCTCATCATGGATAAAACCCTAAAGACTTCAGGTTCGATGCATTTCCTCAAAGCTTGGCTCCCCTCCAAAGCTGTTCGGTTCCGCATCTCCCGGGCTGAGAGGCTTCTCATGGGAGCCCTTGCTGCTCCAAACACAGGCCTCTTCAGCTTCTAACCCTAAACCATGGGTGTGACTTCTCAGCTACTCTATGTGCCAGAAGAAAATCTCTTGGAATCAGTCTCCAAACCCAGTATGAGGTCCGTCAGCGATTATTAGATCTGTGAGCCCCAGAGAAGCTGATGAAGGCCACCAGGCCCAACAGCAGCAGGCCCAGGGGTTCCCCCAAGTGATACTGGTGCCTGAGGATGCAAGGCTTCTTCCTGTGTGAGTCACCGCAGAAGCAGGTGTACAGCACACGGTCCACTCACACTCTTTTTCCTCTAAAAGATAGTTCTGTATTAAAACAACAATAGCTAAGTGGTAAATCTCTCATTTCTCCTTATAATATGAAATCTTTGTTTAGTGCAAAGTACCAAAACAAAGTAGAGGCTATACCATTGCACTGAACTCACTGACCCTCAACTTACTAAGTAAATATTAGCTTTGCTTTGTCTTTGAAGAAATCCTTTTTCCCTCCCCTAAAAAGCTGTCCCAGGACTAACTCTCATCCCTTCCAAGTCCTACCTGATCTCATCCAGCTCCCAAACCAGAGGAAAGAATTTGGTTGCTTTTCTAATCATCTCTCCCCTTTCCTCCCTTCACCTTGAACTAGAACCTCATTTTTCCACCCAAAGGGGAACCTGGCCTCCTAAACCGTCATCTCTGTTTCGCACTCTGCCTCATGGTTCACAAAAATGTCTAATATGTGGGAGGCAGCCTTCTGCCAGCACCCCTCTCCACCCCCTGCCCGGTGACTTGCCTCCATCACTGCCCAGCCGTTGGTCCACCACTGCCTCCCTGTGATTAATGCAGGTCTTGCCAAGCAAACATGTGGCAAGCCCCGCCCCGTCTCACCACCAGCACTGATTACATAGCAGGGACTCCAGAAACACGTATTGATCGACCGGTGAGCGATTGATGCTTGAGCTCAATCCTAAGATGTCAGCAGCGGCTCCCCTGCAGCCAACATTTAGGAGGCAGTCATCTGCCTTGCCTGACTCTGGTTTATTGCCAGATAACTCCCACTGCCCCTAAAAGACTGATCAGTAAGGATCTGCCCAGTGGCCACCCGGACTAATGAAATCTCACAGTGGCTCAAAAGCGGCGATGCTCCCCCACCACCTCCGAATAAAATCAGAAGCAAGTGGTTGCCTGAGAGGCTGGAGATGACAGTGGCTGAAACCCACGCTTCCTTTGCTGCCCGACCCCAGCCTTGAAACAGGGATGACAGCAAGTGGCTGTGGGTCAGTGTTTTGTCTGCAGACCCCCTTCCAGAGTGACCCCAACTCAAAAGGTAGAGGACACTGAGGCAAATACATCCCCAAGCAGCCTTACTAGGCTCTTTGGGAAGGCTTGGGAGACCCGAATAGAGCCAGTGCTTTCCCAGGAGCCCAGTGCCGCATCGGGGAGCTGCTGAGGTGAGGGATAAGCGGAGGCGGGCTCCCAACACCCCTCCCCTGCTGTGTTCCTGCAGCAGGAGGCATCCCGCCTTCTGATGGACCTGTTAGCCCCACCTTGCTGCAGACTCCTCGCAGAGCAGATTCGGGAGGATTAATGGGGAGAGAGGGAGCAGGGCCTCCTTTCCCCACCACCCACAGGATGAAGTCGACCAAGCCCCCAGAAGTGTCACTTGGCCAGGACTCAGCCTCCTGGTCAGGGAGAACAGGCCTCACCCTGGGTCCAGCCTGAGGCTCACCCTCTCGGCTTTAATCCAGACCCCCACGGTTCTTGCACAAGTTCCTCTGTGGGCGGTCCTGGCTCAGGTCAGGAGCTCAGAGAACTCAGTCTAGAAGAGGGGAGCATAAGGAGACAAAAGATTAGCCAATTAAGGGAGAGCCAGGTGCCTGCAGGGAGAGAAGTGCCCTGCGGAGGAGGGTCCTGGAGGAGGAGGGGTCCAGGCAGGCTCATGGAGAGGTCAAGGTCAGGGCTACACCCATTCAGAAAAAATCACCTGGCTTACCCTTGCCTGGCGCCTCCCACATGCCTGGGACTGCGCAGCTACAGCAGCGACTAGGGGAACCGGTACCCACTGTTCTGGAGCTTCCGGCCCATGGGAAGAGGGCAGCCTGTGAACCTCATGGCCTGTATCATGAAGCTTAACCCAACTCAGAGCTGCTACGTGGGAGGGCCCCCTGGAGAGGAAGGGTGCACTGGGGCCGGAGGGAAAGGAATAGAAGGAACAATAGGTAAGCAGGTCTGACCAGGGCTGGGCTGTCTCACATCCTCACGTGTCCTCCTCTAGTCCTCACTCTGGAACTCTGGCCCAGAGCTGGCGGCTGTTACTGGCACTACAGGGATCAGGGAGATGATGTGGAAGAACATAAGTGTCCCACAGCTGGTGGGGGAATGGGGCCAGGATGGGCCTCGAAGTACATTCCTCAGCCAATTGAGCTTCTTCGAGTATCCAGTTCTATCAGAGATCCGTGCTATCAACGGGGAAGAGCTGGGAGAGCATCCCAGACCAGAGCCCCTGCGTGATCAGTAAGCAGACCAGCTCCCAGCCATCCTGACAAAGGATGGGGGAGGCTGGATAATAAGATTTTCTCCCCAAAGTTCAGTGCTGTCAGTTTCTACTGGGCTGGAACAAAGGTGGCTTGTGGCATTTCATCTCTCCTGGCAGACATTAGAGCAGCTCCTAGCAATGCGCCACGTGAGGTCTTCTGAAAACCATCACTCACCAAGCTTCCACATTTCTAAACACTCCTCACATCCCCCAAGCCAGCCCTCCCCTCTGACGAGGGCCTGACACTCTGGGTCTGGGGGTTTCCCCACCCCCAGCCCACGAGGCAGAGCTGAGCCGCGGGAGCATCCAGGCAGGGAATAGCAGTCCAGGTGCTTCACGGAGCATTCTTGGAAGCCTCAGTCACTTCAGCTAATCAGATGAAGAAACGGAGAGAGAAAATGGGGCAAGTATTAAGGCTGGGGAAATTACATTTGTCAGTTTTGCACATACAATTACACTAACCAAATGGTTGGGATAATGCAATCACCGGGCTGCAGAGTTTCTCCCTCTCTCTCTCTCTAATGGGCAGTAATATTAGCAAGGAAGAGCTGCATGTGGCCTCTGCCACCTCTCTCTCTCTAAAAGCCCAGGTGAGGGCAGGTAGGACCCACAGAGCCAAATGACTCTGCCCTCAGCGTTCTTACCCCTCTCCCTTTCTCCTGTAAGCTCACACGTTGTGTAGGAGGGCAGGAGGGAATTAGCTCAACCCACAGGTATCTGTAACTTACAGAGCCCTGGCATCAAGCCACAGTCTTGCCTCGGGGTTGGTTGGTGACAATTGGTTTACTGTTTTCTAAATATATGTCTCTTGCCAAAGGTTGGGGTCGGGGAGTGGACAATTACAAATGGGTGGAGAAGAGCATTGGACCAGGAGTCAGAACCCCTGTGCACAGCCCTGGCTGGCCTGCAAACTTTGTTCCTGGGGAGGCTCCCGCCTCTGCCCAGCCTTCTGTGACCTCCTCTGATGTCTGGGGCATGTCAGCAAACCCGCAGTAACAGAGCTCATATGAGAGGGGCTAACTCAAACACCGACAAAGGCCAAAAAACTGCTACTTTTAAAGGTCAAGGTTTGAAGTAGACAGCCTCCAGGTCTCTCCCCGTCCACCCCCAGCGCCATGGTTCTAAGGGCTAAAGGGAGCCAGCGCTCTCCTGGGCCCATCTCTCTAACTAACCCATGGCACTGCTAATGCGCCCAGAAGTGAGGGGGACAGACTGCCCATTTCCACACATGCTCCTATGATTCAAGAGCAGATGCCAATTCCAATGAGAAAGTTTTATGTGTTTCACATAAATTGATTGGGTCTATTTCTGCTAAATGCATTATCCATTCACCACAGAACAACTATTAGAGTTAATAGAATTTGTAGCTGGAGCCATTATGTTCCAAGTACACCCTTCTGGGGATGACAGCATTATTGGAAGGCAGGATTCGCAGGGCCCAACTCCCCTCACTCAGAACCTGTCATCTCACTCGCTGGCGGTCTTTGCTTCCATCAGAAGCAGGCCCTGCAGGCCCAGTCAAGCTCCCTGCAGCAGCACACCCCGATAGTGAAGGGTCACCCAGATCCTAAAGACTTAAGTGTATCCTAGTCCCGTTCCAGAAACTCCTGTCTCCTTACCACCTGTCAGCACTGCAGACAGCCCCATGCCAGGCTGAGGGCAGAGAGGAAGCTGGGGTTCCCCTTTAGCCATGCCTCTTTACTGTGTGACAGTTTTGAAGGCAGAAGGCCCCAAAGTCATTGGGAGGACAGGGAACAAGTAAGGAGAGGAGGCCCACTCGCTCCATGGGGAACTCAGAGTAGACTCCTGGGTTCATGGCACCGTTAACAGCTTTCCCCAGAAATAACCGGTGACAGAATCTGGGGCTGCATGAATGCAGCAGTGAGCAGATCAGCTGGCGGGGACCTAGATGCCACCAAGATTTTCTCCAAGTGTGTCCTCAGGTCATCTGCTTCTTGTCACTCGGCTGGGGGAGGGAGGACCCACAGGTGCTGCTGGTTAAAATGCAGATTCCTGGGCCCCGCAGACCTGTGGAATCTTAATATCTAGGAGTGAGAGGTCAAAACCTGCCTTTTTAACAAACTCACAAGGAAAGCCTGGTTTGAAACAGAGTTTAAGAACCCCAGACTGCAGCCCGACCTCCTCCATCCAGAGGGGTGTGGTCCTTGGGACAGAGTGGAGGCGGTTCCGACCATGTAGCATATTTCGAGCTTTCAGGTCTCAGACAGCAAAGGCCTCGTATCATGCATCTCCTCCTTACACAACAGTAATAACCACTAGTCACCGAGCATCGCCATGCGCTGGGAACCATGCTGGCTGTTTCGTATGCGTTCCCTCACTTGTACTAGAGTATTATCCCCCTGTTACAGATGAGGAACTTGAGGCCCACAGAGGCAGAGTAACTTGCCCTAAGTTATACACCCTGTGTAAAAGGCTAAAGAGTAAGTTTCTCTAAAATCACATGAAGAATCAAGTTTTCTAAGCCAGATCATATTCCAAAGGGCAAAGCTGTGATAAAGAAACCTTAAAAGAATCCCACTGTTGATGGGTCATCTAGAGGAATTTCTCTTCTCTGAAAAACCCTGTTTATAATGTCAGTTTTTGCTTAAACAGAGCACATCTCCATCTTCAGTAATATTCAAAATAGTGCACCAGGCACACAGCGTACCCCTGCACGTGTAAGAAAGCTGGTAGCTGTGGCTAACCCGCATCCCTCCAGCGCCCCAGCCATCGTGGGTGCACGTGAAAGGCACTTCTGGCACTTCCCACTTATGTAGCCTTTCCCAGAACCCCCCGTCCATCTGGGGGAGCACCTCTTTAAGAGCTGGGCAGGCATGGGGCCTGGATGTCATCCTAACCCGTTCCAGCTCTGGCCACTTCGCTGCTCAGCTGGCCTGCTGTTTAACCATGTGCTGTATGTTCTCTTTTCCTCACTAATTTTAGATTATCACCTATTTATAGCCAGCGTATAGTGATGACGCACGAGGCACCAGCCTTAACAAGGCTCGTGGGCCGCCAGTCACTGTGCCAGGCTTGGCACCCTCCCAGTTAGGATGTCACTCTTCATTTGGGCGCGGCTCCCTTCCCCAGGAGCTAGCGCAGCTGTGCTCCAGGAAGAGAGGTGGCGTGGAACTAATTCGTGATTCATGATCCGCATTACTCACGTTAACAAGTCCCTCTGGTGCAACAGGCTTTGCACGCTGGAGAGCCAGTCGGCATCCCCAGGAGATGGCCGACACCGAGGCCCAGGGCCTGCTCGGTGGCTGAGGAAGAGAAAGCACTTCCGCAGGGACCTGGTGATGGTGACAGGTGGAACTGAAAGCTGGATAGGAAGCCCTGCACCCTGGCATAGTGCTCACAAGCAGCAGAGCTTCGTGGGTGAATGTTCACCATTTGTAGACTGCCTGCTTTCCTCTGTACACCGTCTACAGCTACTACGCACGCTCAGTGCCTCTTACGTGATCCTTACAGACTCTCCCCCCAGGTGCCCCAGGATAGACATCACCGGTCAGCTCTGCCACTTACATTAAGCCACTCCTCCTTGGCATGGCTTTGTTTCCCCACATCCAAAAAATGGCGCTTATAGTCTTAGGGTTTCCATCTCATAGGTTTGATGAACAGATCACACGAGTGAATGCATGTCAGAGGCTTAGAGCGGTGCTTGACACAAAGTGAGCTACGTGAGCTATCATTATTTTCCCCATTTTAGATCTGAGGAGACAGAATCAGAAAGGTTGTGTGACCTGCCCCACCAGTCAGCTGCAGAGCCAGGGTTCCCACTCAAGCCAGCTCACCCCAAAGTCTTCCCACTCTAACCCCATGCCCATTAGGAACAACCCCAAACACCAGCCAGCTGCTGACCACAGTTAGGGGGAAGCTCTTGCCACATCCAGATTGGCTACATCCACCTTCTCTTTCCACAGAAGGCCGACAGGACGCCACCACTAGCCCAGCACAAGGGAGGTTTGGGTTCCTTTCCAGTGTCCAGTTCTGATCACATTTGGAATTAGGACAGATCCCCCTACTCTCCAGCTCTGACTTTATTCTGCCTTGGATGGTGAGGTCTCCATCCAAGACTGCTGCATTGTAAATTATGCTGAACTGATCCTCCTTTCTAAAAGGAATCCAGTGTCCTTTGAGAAAGCCAGGAATCAACAGTGTTACTTCAGAGCTTCCCGACCCTGGGCCCCTCTGGAGAATGAGTGCAGCAGCACCCAACTCTGATGGACTCAGACACGCCTCACAAACCTCCAGTCTAACACCATGTGGTGGTTGACATTAAGGCAAAGCTGCAGACAAAATGCCTTCACACCATGCCTAGCAGCAGAGAGGACCCACTTCCTTTCTCTCTCCTGGCTGGCTTAAGGAAACATGTTGTTTTGTCCTGTTTGTTTCAGTGAAAGTTTACGTAAGTGGGAGACAGTAAATGGTCCCAGAACTCTGGTCTCAGCACACCTTGATTAGGATCGTTTAACTCCAGGACCAGCAGAACACAAAGGCCCCTCCATCAGTGCAGGTGCATTAAGCACTTGCTATTTGGGAAGTCCGCCTTTAATTATCGTCCTTCTCCCAGGCTTGCTAGTTCTGCTGGCAGAGCAACTGCATCCCCTTGGAGCCTACTCAGCTCTTTGCCTTTTGTAGCAAAGCTTCAGTGATCCTGGAAAGAGGGATATTTTTCCAGTTTTTCTGGGCCCAGAGCTGGACAAAAGAGCTCAGAGGAGAAGGGCTGAAATGCTAACTCTAGATCCCAAGAGGGGTTCCTCCCTGGCTTCCCCCTCCATTGCCAAGAGGAAAAGGAACCAGAGGTGGAATTGCCTTAGCCATCACTGAGTCAAACAGGAGAGAGAGGGCCCAGGGAAGAGCTCAGCCCAGCCAGTGCCCTCCACGCAGGATGTTTACATAAAAGATGAGGTCAGAGAAAGCACTGGCTTCTGGGGTGGGCTTTTGGGGGTATGGATAGATATCTTTTGCTCAGTAACAAATTACCATAAACATAGTGGCTTAAAACAACACACATTTTTTATAGTAGTTTCTGTGGGTCAGGAAACTCAGGCACGGCTCAGCTGGGTCCTCTGCTTCATAGTTTCTCATTTTCTCATATGGTTGCACAAGATGTTAGCCAGGGCTGGGTCTCATCTGAAAGCTCAGCTGAGGAGGGAGTTACTCCCAAGCTCACTGGTTGTTGACAGTTCCTGGAGAAGCCAATGATGAGAGAGAGAAAGGGAAAGAGAGACAGAGACAGAGAAATAGGGCATGTGCTAGCAGGATGGAAGTTACAGTCTTATGTAACATAATCATGAAAATAACACTCCATCACCTTTGCCACATTCCATGGTTAGAAGTGACTCACAGGTCTCGCCCACATTCAAAAGGAGGGGATTATGCAAGGGTGTGGCTACCAGGAAGTAGAGATGATTGGCGCCCCTTGACAGCCTACCTGCAGTGGCTTTCATGTGTTGGAGATCGACCAATCTCCAGGGAGCTCTGAGAGCTCATTGTGGATTCTGAAGGACAGAATTCCTAGCAGCAACCTCAAGCCTCTCTGTTTAACGTTCCACAGACACTTAAATGTTCACAAAGTACCCACTGAGTACCAGTCCGTAACAGGACGGAAAATGGAATACAGAGAGTCCTAGAGACTGTGGTTCTAGCCGTGCGACTTCAGGACAGTCGGACGTTCTGAGCCCCCACTTTTCCTTTGTCCATGAGGTAGAGATAATGATTACCTGCCCCAGCTCTTTCTCAGAGCAGGCCACTGTGGTGAGCAAGCGAGATCGTTTCTAACAGGCTTTGAAAGTTCTAAAAGAATATACTAATATAAAATGTTGTGTGATATTGCTATTAACATTATTAAACTGTAGAACAGAAAAGATTGGGCCAATTCACGTGCCCCTGGTACGTTGCCTTCTATACGTTTTCAGCATATCTATCTCCTCCTTCACCTCCACCTGTGAGCTGTGTACTCTTTCATTTATACATAAGGGTGTACTCTGGGCCTATTTTTCTTAATTTTTTAAAATTTTAACCAAATTCTAGTTTTGACCTCTTAAAACTAACCGTGTTAAAAAGGGCAGAGGCAATATTTTGCCTGCTAGGTCATCTTGTTCAGTCAGTTCCCCCAGCCCAGGTGATCACCAGCTTGCAGGTGAAGCCCTCAGACTCCACTTGGGGGAAATATGTGACTTGGGTGAGGGCGTAGAGGATTACCCCCGATGACCCGCTCATCAGTATAAAGTGAAAGAGGGTTTTTAGTCTTTTAAAGTTGGTCAGGATCTCAGAAATAGCAGGGACTCCGGAACTTTCTCCAAGGACGGATTTTCAAACAAATCCCAGGTGGCTGTGTCTGGGCGGCCTGATTTGATTTTTACAGAGAATCTTGACAGTGACTTCATAATGTGAGAGCACATTTTATTCACTTAATTATTATTTTTTATTAAGTGACTGACAGACTGAATGATCCAGTTCTGGAATTAACATTATCAAGTCAGGAAAATAAGGCACAGCTTGGGCTTGTCCAGCAACCCAACTGAAAATCAGAAAAAGTCCCCAGGCCTCAGATGAGCTCCCTGAGAGAGGACTGTCTTCCTTCTGCCAGATTTATGGCTCTGATCCCGCTAACTAGTCCGTTCAGTCTGTTGGCTGATCAGCTCCATCAGCCATGGGGCCCGAGGTGTGCCCACACTGCTAAGGAGTAGGATGGAGTGTTTCCTTACAGACTGCAGGGCTCCCTGCATTTCAGTTACGTACATGTGGGTGTGCACACTTGAGTGTGTGCTGGTGTGTGTGCGAGTGAGCACATGAAGGTGTGTGCTGGCTCCCCAGGAGCCTACCGCTCTCTGCTGCGCAGTCATGGGTAAGAGACAGAATGCCTTTCAGCAAGCATCCACTTCCACCACAAGAGCGCCTCTGGTCCGCTCCACCCCATAATGCTCTCGCTGTAACACAGGAGCCCCAGAGAGGCTCCCGTCCAGCCACACGCAGAGCCCCCAGAGTGCGTGAGCTCCATCTCTGACCGCGCAAGTGGGTTTGGGGGCTGATGTTTGGCCTACTCTTTTCTTTCTACTTTTTTTGGTTTTGGCTTTGTTTTCATATAACAAAGGTTTATCCTATGTGACTGGTACTGTTTTAGGTCGTGAAAACAAGGCAGTGAACAAAATTAACTAAGCCTTACTCTTGTAGAGTTTACCCACTGGAGGGAAAGACAGACAGCAGGCAGTGTACAGATGATACAGATTCAGGTAGTGATGTGTTATGAGGAAAATAAAGCAAGTTAAGGGGCAGAGATGACAGTGGCAGAGCACGCGTGCTCTTCCCAAGGGTGTTAGGAGAGAAGACCTGAGGTTTTGGCAGGTGTGCTTCAAAGCGGAGCCAGGGTGATGCTGTTTGTTACCAATGTTAAGATCCCACTTTTCACTCTTAGGCTGGTGTGGCCTGGGGAGACCTCCAAGGCCCTCCACAACATAGCTACAACTCTCATAAGCTCTAAACGCCTTGGCCATGAAGTGTGTGGAGACACAGCAGCGGGTGGTGGAGAAAGGGGAGCACACCTGCGCTGAGCAGACTGGGCCAGGGGAGTGACCCAGACACCTGAAGGCCACATACAGTGACTGAGGAAGCACTGGAAACCTGGTCCCACTCCAGGCGGGCATCGCTGTTTAAGTGAGAGCAGCAGGAGTCTCTGATCAGTGGTGTTTTCATTGCAACTAGGTGGACATCTGGATTCTAGGAGGCTTCCTCCACAGTGAGTGTGAGCCAGCCGATGGCTGGCAGCCCAAGGAAGAGTCCAGTCCCGTAACAAAAACTTACAGATGACCGCTGATGTTAGCTCAGGGGTCGCGATGCCAAGACTCACATCTCTGTGATCTTTTTGGCCTTTTCCTCATGCTTGTTGCCTCAGGACCACTGCATGTCTGGCCACCGTGACTGCATTACAAGTGGCAACAACGGAGAAGTGTCTCTTCCCTTTTTTCTAGTCTTACATAATTTGTCTTCTATTGTTGATCAACAATTTGGTCCTACTTGCTCCCTGACCCCTTCCCTTTCTGCCCTTGACATTTGGGCTTCCCACCTTCTCATGTTTCCCTGTTCTCCAGTCCATCCTGGAAGGTCCGGGACCTTGACCCAGGAGTCAGGATATTTGTTCTCTCCAGCTCCTACTCACTCGGCCACTTGGGCTACCCGCACCTCCATCTGCCCATCTGCCAGAGGTGTTATAGTCTCAAGGGCCTTGTAAGGATTGCACCCTTCACGACTTAGAACCAGACAACAACTACTAAGAATAAAGCAGTGAGGGTTCTGGCCGCCCACCCTGTGGCCTCTCTCCCAGGAGCCAAGGGACCTGACAACAGGAGGCAGCAAATCCTACTACCACAAACCCTGTGGCCAGGCACCAGACCAAGGTTTCCTCTCCCCGGTCTGCGGACAAGAGCAGATGAGGGCAGAAATCAATGGCTCTTCAGGCCTGAGTGTGGCAGGGCTGGTACTTGAACCACCACCACTTCCCACTTAAGCCTCCGAACCACACCCATGATGTGTAGCCCCCAGGTGGGTGAGTCCACAGTCACAATATCAAATACTTTATTGACACAACCCTGGCCTGAAGCCAACTTGGAAGTAACCAAATTAGCCCCAAGGCCTCTCTTAACTTAATTTTTACAGCTCTGCTTTCATGATAGTGTTTTTCCTGTGACCTTTCTTCTCTCCTGTATTACTGACTTTCCCTCGAGGAGCAGGGGGTGGCTGAGAACACCACACAGCAGCCATCACAGAAGCCATTAAAAACCCCCTCAGATTGCCAGGTGTCAGAGCAGTTTAGGGTAATTCAGTCCTGAAAGCAGCTTTTATCTCAACAGCCCAGACTTGCTGCCCTGTTGATGGGGAGCCGGTTCGCTCCTAGATTTCTCCTCATGAAGGGATATCTACCACCCAGCACAGAGGGATGGGCCTCTGGTCTTTGTTCCCCAGGAGACCACAGCGTGTATAGGCATCCTGCCCGTCCGGAGGAACTGTGAGAGGGCCAAGGGAGACAAAGATGTACAAGTGAGGGGAGACGTGTGCATGAGCACACCTAGTACAGAAGACAGAGCTGTAAGATCGTTGTTACCCCCTCCAAACTTCTCATCACCAAACAGGAACAAGAGAGAAGTGACAAAAAGCTACACGTGAATAAACAAAGGGTGTGTGGGTGGGTGGGTATGTGTGTGTGTGCGCGCATGTGCAAATGCAGTCTGAGCAACCAACTAGAACGACATGGAAAATTCATCAACTGAAAACTGTACTGTAAAAAGAGTGAATGTCACGGCCCCTCCTCACTTTGCCTCTGTAATCACAGGCCAATTGTATAACTTTTCTACGTGATTGCCTATCTTATGAGATAAAAGTAGCAATTCTTTCCCTTTCCCTATTTACTGACCTAACATGGTTTTAAGGAGCTAAATTAACGGAAGATGAAAGTGCAACATAAATGTACTGTAATTAAATATATTGACATTGAAGGCCTACAGATTCCCAGCCTATTCATTCAGAATCATAGTAACATCCTTTTATCTGAGGTTAGACTTCCAGTACGTTCCACGAGCCACCAAACATAAGTACCAAAATATAAATACATTCCAAACTGTGAAATAAGTTTTCTGCAGTTGGCTGCCCCTCAGTCTGATGCACAGAGAGGTGTAGGGCTTCTCTCATGCCCTCACCCAATACTGGGTACAAAATAAGACTAAGCACAGAATGTACGAAGCACTAAGAAAGCATAGCTGGTAGTAGAGAAGAAGAAAAGCAAAAAAGGAGACAAAACAAGTGCTTTAAACTGTAATCCTAGGGGAGTGTTCCTGTTGAAACTACTCATTAAAAGAGCATATCTGTGTATCTGAGAGTCCTTAACCAGGATGAGCAGTACCAACGTACCTTACAGTAAAATTGTTGTACCTCAAGGAAAAAGAAAAAAAGAAAAAACTGTGGGCATATAAGCAAAAACAGCAAGTGATTTATTAGAGGATGAAATTTAGGTTATCATCAGGGTTTTTGACAGTAATACTTTATACCAGAAGAAAATGGAGTAGTGTATTTAATATACTCAAAGGGAAAAATATTATCAATAGTCAGGAACTCAAGGGGATGGACAGACAGATGAGATAGGCAGAGATCTGTAAACGACAAAAAAACAAAGACCTCAAAGAATACTGCTCTCCTGGGCATCTACTTGGAAACAAACTTCAGACAACAAAAATGACTAGAGATATATCAACGTGATTCATATGAGCATTAAACATGTAATACTTACAGATTAATTAAAGGCTAAAGAGGAAAGAGTAACATACGTAACGGCAGTATGCCCAGTCAGCATAGACAGAGTACAACTTCAAGAAAATTTAGGAAAAGAGGGGAGGGTATGACTCAAGTGACAGAGTGCATGTTTGGCATGCACCAGGTCCTGGGCTCAATCCCCAGTATCTCCTCCAAAAAATAAATAATAAACCTAATTACCTCCCTACCCCACCCCCAAAAAAAGAAAAAAAAATTTTAGGAGAATGAAGAGCATATGTGCCAAAAAAAGTTTTTGCTAATCTCAGTTTTCATTTTGATTATGGCACAGTGCTAGTGTTGTTATCCAATACTATTGTGTGTATAATGAAAAATATAGTGGACAAGTGATTATAGAATATTCTAATTCCATTATCACCTGTGCACTTGGGAACCAAGATTCTCAGTGTGGAAAAAGAAATACAGATGTGACATAGAAGAGGTTAAATTAAAAACCCTGTAGTCCTGAACTTGAATTGGAACTATCGATGTGAGCTCATGGGGTATTTTTGTCATATACATATGTGTCTATTTCATATTTATGTGTGTTTATACTGACATACATATGTTTAAAACATGTATTTCCTAGCTCTGTCTACTAAAGAAGCCTAGAAATAATCACCAACCCTGTAGCAATAAGTGTCTATAGCACTCAGATTGTATACTTAAAATACTTTTTTTCACTAAAAGAAACCAAAGCTTTTAAAAATGGCCAAGTCCAGGTCTGGGGAAGGAACATTTCATTATGCCAGGTAGCTAGGAAGAAAAAGAACTTGGGAAGCTACCATGGACCAAAAATATGACAATTTGAGTTTCTAAAGGATAATAATTATGATTAATTAAAACTCAAAATATGTTTAAATTCATGTATTCATAATGATATGCAAACAACTAATTAGTCAGTTTTGGAGGATGGTGGAGAACCAGTTCATTACCTTGAAAACTGCAAATAAAGGAGTAAGAATTGAGCATTTACCCTGCCTTTTCTATATGAACTATACCACTGGGTAACCAAATAGTAGATAAGAGGAAACATCTCTTTATAAATATATTCCAACTAATAAATAAGAAAAAAAAGGATATAATTTGAATATCATTATTTTACAACTCCCCAAAAATAAATGAACCTAGGCATTAAGCTTCCACAACTGCTAACATCAGACAATTGAAAGCAGTGATTAGACACTGATCTTATATCAGAAGAGGATGCTGCTCCATTGATTAAAGAGTTGAAATGCTTTAACGTCACAATAGCAACAGTATGTATATTATTTTCATTTTGCCCTAATATGGAGAACAGTTTGTTAATTTCACCATGTAGACAAAAAGGATTACTTTTTCCAATTTATAATGAAGAATGGTGTCGTATACAGTTATGGATGGTGAATGATTATATTTACTTGGATTTTGGTCATTATTTTGTTTAATGGGATCTACAATGGCCATCAAAATGGTTCAATGTGCCACAGCTCCCACGAAGTTCAGCTCAGTCAACCGATATGGATAAAATTCAGTTCCATGGATCAAAATCAAAATAGTGTAAAAGACCCACATGAGCCATTGAGTGCTCTGCTGTGGTACCACCACAGGCCTTCAACACGAGGCAGACCCTTATTACTGTGATTAACTGTGATAGTTGAGAGCTCCTTTTCCTTTGTATCACGCTTTATTTCTTTGCATTCAATTGAGCAGATGCGGTGGCTTAGCAACAGTAATAAAACCAGCACAATCACCATCTAGCCTATTTTTTTTAACATTGTGCTGTATATTACTAATTGATTTGTTTGGGGATGCTGCGATATACTTAAAATGAAACCCAGTGCTTAATGGATTTTTCTTTACTCAGCTGTCTATAACCAATCAGTATTTTGATGTTTGTGGGTTCTTTATACGATTTAGATCTGAGTGAGTATTAAACTAGGTTTCCAGTGTGTGGTATAAGTAAGAACAAGATAAAACAGTTCCTTTTTTTCTCTCTCATAAATGAGTTTTCATACAATAGTTTTGTTGTTGTTGTTGTTTTTAAGTAAAAAAAAAAAAGAGGAAAGAGCTGGGCTTTCTCCTTCCCCTTCTCCCAATCCAGGCCCTACTTGGGGGCCATCTCATCCTCCTATAGCTCCACAAAGCCTCAGGGATCAACGCAGGCTCTCCGCTGGGAAATATGAGGACCCTGGAACTCTCAGACTGCAGCTCAGCATCAAGCCCACCTTATTGCTCGTCTTGCTGTGACCTCATCTTCTCTTCAATAACCAAGATTTTACCTTGTTGCTTATTACGCAGTCCCTCTCCATCTCTGCTGGCTGACCTTGTAAACACTCCAGTTACTGGATTTCCCTTTTGACACTTCCTGGCTCCCCATGGTCTCTCTGGGGACCAGAGTCCTGACGATGAGCACCTGCTTTCCCTGGTTTGTGCCCATGACCCCCTAAAACCCGCACTCTGCTAGGCTAAGCTACTCTGGGATTCCTGAGACGGAGAGTCTACCCTCAAGGTTGCTCAGGACAAGACTCTCACCTGTCCCCTCATAGTGACCTGCCTACTCTTTGTTCCTAAACAACCTTGGTCAGGTCTGTTCTGGTGTTAACTGAGCCCTAGGCTCATAGATTTAAAGGAAAAAAAAAAAACAGACAACATGAGGATTTTATAGTGATTGTGGTACCTTTTCAAGTCTTGAACTTGAACTCAGAAGATCTCTGTTTAACTCCTAACTTGACTGATTATCCACTCTGTGTACAGGAGGCTGGTTCTCCTGGGAATGTTTTCACATAATGCAAATATTGTCCTCCTTCCCCCAATCTAGTATCTATTAATCTGAATCTCTAGGGCCCTGAAATCTGTATTTTTAAAGGTCTTCGGGTAGTTTGGGGACCACTGAATTCAGTGATCTTCAACACTCCATCTTGCTGTGGCATTCTGTGGTATCTGTGAGATTCCAGACAGAATGAACAAAGAGAATGAATAGGATAAAGCTTCAGCAAGACAAGCCCACACATATAAGAAGCTGGACAGCTCTTGCATAACGGGCAATAAACTCAGAAACCCCATACCCCCAAGAAGTGGTGCTGGTGGGACACAGAAATTAATTACAAACACCTTTGGACAGCTTTATGAGGGTCAGAGCCATCCAAGGGAGCAGGGAAGACTACCATGCCTCGAAGGCTGCTGGGAACAATAGAATTCTGGCTGGATGAATCATGGGTCTGACCTGGGATGGCAAATCCTCTAATCCCATGGAATCCACTTTAGAAAGAATTCCTGCTCTGGACATGTCCATCAGCAGTCTCTGAAAAATGAGAACAGAATTTTGTGTATGGAGATCACCTGAGACTAATATATGTCCACTGAGTTGGGAAAATACTGGTCCCTTTATTCAGAGAGAGCCCTACAGTTCCTTCTTTATGGACTGGGGAACAGAAATCTTGAAACTAGGTGTCTCTGCTTCCCTACGGTCAGGAATTGAACAAGAAATTACACATTCATTATGCATACATTCATTACGCATCTCTAATGCCAAAGTTGTTCAAAGCACTTGCTTAGGTCATCATTTAATACAGCAAGTCTAAGTACTAAGTGTTATTATCTCCATTTGCTCAGATTAAGAAACTGAGGCTCAGAGACGCTATATAATTTACCCCAGTTCTCACAGCTTGTCAGGGGCAAAACCCAGAATGAGAAAAGTTGGCCCATCTGGATGCAAAGCCCATGTCCCTCTTCCTACCTCATCAGATGCCCAACTTGGCCAACAAGTAGAGAAGCCCAGCATCTCTAGGAATGTCTCAGAACCTTCAGAACAATGTAAAGCTAGGCTGAAGTTAGAAGAGGGTCCTACTGAAGGATCAGTGCTCAGGTAGGGTGTCGAGCCCATGCCTTCCTTTAGCTGTCTTCCTCAGCACACTCTTGAGGGGGGAAAATATATATTTATATTTATATCTAAATTACTTAATTTTTAGGACTGAATTAACTAAATGAACCACCATGCTTCTGCCCCAGATTTACAAGGATTCCCCCCCAATCCAGGCTGCTTACTGTGGGTACAGACTGGATCTGCAGAATGGCCTTCCAAGAGCTAGAGATCATGGGGAGGAGTGTATTTTTTTTTATTGAAGTACAGTTGATTTACAATGTTGTGTTAATTTCTGGTGTCCAGCATAGTGATTCAGTCATATATATATATGCATATTCTTTTTCATTGTAGGTTATTATGGGATATTGTATATAGTTCACTGTGTTGTTTACCCATCTTTTGCATAGTAGTTTGTATCTGCTAATCTCCAACTCCTAATTTATCCCTCCCCTGCTTTCCCTTTTGGTAACTAAAAGTTTGTTTTATGTCTGTGAGTCTGTTTCTGTTCTATAAATAAGTTCATTTTTCTCATATTTTTTAAATTCCACATGTAAGTGATATCATGTGATATTTTTGTCTTTTTCTGTCTGACTTACTTCACTTAGTATGATCATCTCTAGGTCCATCCATGTTGCTACAAATAACATTATTTCATTCTTTTTTATAGCTGAGTAGTATTCCATCATATAAATATACCATATCTTCTTTATCCAGTCATCTGTCAATGGACATTTAGGTTGCTTCCATGTCTTGGCAATTGTAAATAATGCTGCTGTGAACATTGGGGTGCATGTATCTTTTTGAATTAGAGTTTTCTTTGGATATATGCTCAGGAGTGGGATTGCTGGATCATATGGTGACTCTATTTTTAGTTTTTTAAGGACTCTCCATACTGTTTTCCATAGTGGCTGCACCAAATTACATTCTGGGGAGGAGTATATTTTTTAAACTCCTTTTCTGAGCTCTTCTTTTCCTCCCTTCTCCTACCCTCACCCTCAGCACACTGAGTTTAAATTCCTAGGCATTGGTGGGGGAATTTATATTCACAGAAAACCTGGCCACATTTCCTGTTGTCAGGAAAAGCATCAGCCTTGGTTATAGGCAGGAGTCATTGACACAGCTCACATTTTTTGAGTTGTAGACTTTACAATGACCTTTCATACCCCTTACTTCTTTTAATCCTCATGCCAATCCAGCCCCTTTCACAGACAAAGGAATATGATCAAGGTCCCACAATCAATAAGTTTGCTCCCAAACCCAGATGTTCTTTATGATTTCAAAGCCCGTGTCCTTTCCACTTCACCCCTCTGGCACAGCCCACACCTGTGATTTGAGCGCTCAAGAGGGTAAAAGACACCTGCCGCCAAGACCGCTCTACTGAAATGCCTCCTGTAAAGAGTTAGCCCTTTGAATTAACAGGTTACCCACCCTTTACAACACAGGTAGATCCGAAAATTAAGTCAGCCGTTCACACCAAAGATGAATGGATTCATCACCTTCTTGCCCTTGAAACGACCTTTAGAAGCCAAGTAGAAATCAACATCTTCATCTGAAAAAAAATAAAACCAAGAAAGATATTGAGTAGTTAGTGTTGAATAGCTATATGCATTGGAACCCCAGCTAGAGCTTCGGTCTCCTAATCTCAGGGCCAGGGCAATGTCACAAAAGCCCACCACAACCAGCCCAGTTTTCAGATTATCAAGACTGCCCAGCATAATCCCAATCTGATTGCTAATAATTAGCAACCCAGATTAACCTTTCATTTTTGCATCAAGTTAGTTCATTTTACATTTTAGTGAACAAAGCTATGTACACCCAAATTAATTTTTCTGTAATTTTCTGTAGGTAGAAGTCGACTTAATATCTTTAAAGGGAAATAATTTCTTCAATCTTATAGTGAGACTTTTGTATTTTAAGTAAAAGTAATTTATCAAGGCCACTTTTTTTTAAGTTTTTATAGATTGTAAACATGTTAGAATTCTTGCCTGAAATCTGACAATTCCCAAAGGTCCAACGTGGCTCAGAGGTAGAAAGTTTGAAAGGAAATGGCCCAGTGGCAGTGGAGGGGTAGGGATGTGCTAAGTGTTCCTGAGGCACCCACAGAAGGTTGCCCAAGAGCACTGGGTGCTTTGGGCGAGGACAGGGTGGTGAGGGGCTTGGAAAAGGAAGGCATGCACCAAAGGCAAATGTGACCTGTTGCCCATCCCATTTTTTACAGTCTGCTGCATAGAGTCTGAAAGCTGCTTTCAGTGAGTTTCCAAACCTGACCTTTCTGGGTAGGAGGGCATGGAGCTAACTCTGTGTCCAGTTTACTCTTCTCCAAGTTAGGAGGACCCCATATGCAGCTGTCAAACCCTCGGACAGCAGGTTAGATCCAGTCACGATAGCCCAGATCGAGTACCTGCTGTTTGCCCAGCACTGTGCTGGACTCAGTGAGAATCCACGGCTGGTGCCTGTCTCACCTAGAGAGGTCTTCTCTCCCTGCTCAGAACTCCCACGGTGCAGTGCTAGCTGGACCCTCCTATGGCTTTTTTTTCCTTACTGTCCTGTCTTGTTGCATCCCTTTTGGTCTCCCTGCAGTTGGTTGTAAATTTCTTAAGGGCAGGGTCCAGGTCTGCTGCATCTGTGTCTCTGACCTAGTATCTGGCCCAGGGCCTGGCACGTCGTATATCCCCAGCAGAAGTTTCCAGTTTAAATGACTGCTCGATGTTTCTTGCCCCAGCCTTGGTGCCATCTGGGAACGTGGGTTTGGTGCCAGGCTGCAGACAGCTCAGAGGCAGCCCAGGGAGGCCCAGGGAGGAGGGAGGGCCAGGCCAAGTGAGTGATTGTCTTTCCTCTTGTGCCGCAGTTCACTGGCTGTTCACCACATGCGGGGCCAGTGGACCCCACGGCCCCACGCAGGCCCAATGCAACAACGCTTACCGGAACTCCAACCTGAGCGTGGTGGTGGGGAGCGAGGGCCCCCTGAAGGGCATCCAGACCTGGAAGGTGCCAGCCACCGACACCTACAGGTGCGTATGGAGTAGGGGAGGCTAAAGGACAGATCTACCCTCCTGAAGAGGACTGGGGTCCTAGCTGTGGGTGCAAGCCCCACCCTGGGGTGCCCCGGCACACCAAGGCTCTGAGGCCACAGACTCTGGCCCATAGTGGAGTGTGAGGGCTGGAGATGGGGAGATCTGGGATAATGGAATATGGCAAGAAAGGAAGACATGTCCCCTGTCCTCAAGGAGCCCGCAGACTATTTGTGGAGATAACATGCATGCATGAGCTAGCTTTGGAACATTCTTTAGCTGTATTAGTAATTATAATTATAGCAGGCTGGTCTTTGAATATTACTTAATGCAGTTCGAATGAGGCAGTGAATGTAAAAGTGTTTGGAAAACGAACTTATGATACACATGAAAGATGATTTGTTATCCTTGAGTCTCCTTTCCTGGGCCTTCATTGTTTGCAAGAAAAGCAGCTATTCTCCAACTCCTGTCCCACGCCTAACCCCACCCCTCAGTGTTCCCCCAGAGCAAGGCCAGGCTCAGGGGAGGCCCGGCTCTGGTGGGCACTCAGCTCAACAAAGCTAATGGTAGGGCTTAGACCAGTGGTTCCTGACCTTGCACAGGCATCGGAATGACAGGAAGGCCAGTTAAAACACCGATCACTGGCTCTGCTCATGGAGTGTGTGACTTTGTAGGTTTGGAGTGGGGTCCAAGATTATGAATTTCTTTTTTTATGCTAAATATTTTTACATTAATGAAGCAACTATGACAAAACATTGACATTTACTGGATGCAGGTTGAGGAGGGAGACATAAGTGGTATTCGTTGTACTCAATGGTATCCATTCATTCATTCATTCATTGAGAGTATGAATTTCTAGCAAGTTCCCAGGTGACGCTGATGCAGCTGCAGAGAACCGCTGGGTTAGATCACATCCTCACACAGGTTAGATCACATCTTCACACAGCTTCATGACGCAGACAAGGCCAGTGCCACAGTCCTCATTTTACAAATGAGGAAACTCAGACAGTCAAGAGCCTCCCCACATCCACGTGGCCCACAAACCACCTCCAAGCCCAGAATTGTGAGGCACAGCTCCGCGGCAGCTCCTTCCACCGCACACTGGGCTGTTTAACAGGAAGCCTCGTAATTATGTCCTTGTTTGTGCAAATGCCCCCTCCGGGAGGCTGAACACAGTGCAAAGCAAGCTACTTCCCCTGCCGCAACCCCCAGCCTCCAGCTCATCCTCAGCCCCCGGGGAGGGAAAGGAGCTGCTCAGGTTGCCCTGTTCTGTGTAGCCCTGCCCCTGGGACCTCGGTGTAAATGCATTCTGGGGAGAGCCTTAAGTGCTTTTAAATGACATTCTGGGTAGGAATGCAATAAGGTTTGGCTGCAATCAGATTAGACGCTCCTGTTCCCACACATCCCCAGTAAACAGCCAAAGACATCCATCTACCGCTGGCCCTGCCACACTGAGCAGGCCAGGCCTCCCCTTCCTGCTGGGCCCCACTTCCCCACTTCTGGGGGTCATTGGCTGTCTTAGAGAGAAGGGCAGCCATGTTTGTTGAGGACCCACTAGGTATTTCTCCTTCGTTTAGCAAGGAGATAGATGTCATTATTACTGTTTTATCCATATTCCCTTGTTTCCCTATGAAGAAACTGGGGTCAGAGAAGCTTATCAGCAGATCGAAGGCCACACAAGCAGTGACAAAGCTGGAATTTGGACCCAGGACCCTCAGGCTCAAAATCTGTGTTCTTTCCACTGAAACTCACACCTGGACTCTGAGAGGCAGGAAACAGGAAGTGGGGGGAGGGTGGAAGCCAAGGAATCAGGCAGGACCCATCTCCAGGAAGCCTCTGGAAATGAGAGCCTGGGAGGGGAGGCCCCATCACCTGAAGGGATATTCCTTGGTGCAGATGCCTGTCTGCAGAAAGCAACATGAAGAAGGAAGCAGAGGAGCTGTAAGGCAGAGGCCTCAACAGTAACCCCCAACAAGACCCCTTGGTCCTTCCCTGCCTAGGGCAACTCCTGAGCCAGAGTGGCTGGAAGTCCCCTGTCAGTTATGGGGGGTCCTCATGGACTGCGTTCCCCCTGAGATAGTGTGAATCAGACCCACTTCCAAACTCAGGCAGGTTATTTAATCTCTTGAGACTCTGCTTCTCCATCTGTAAAACATACGGGTTGAGGGTGCCAACACCTGCCCAGCTGGCTGCGAGTATCACGCACAAGCGCCTCGCACACACCCTGCATGCAGTCCGTGCCCCCGGCCCATCCGCAGAGACTCCGCCAGTGGTGTCAGGCAGTGGCCAGGCAGCATCTCCAGGAACAGCACTAGTTCCTAACATCTCAGCTTCCAAGGACATTTTTCTGACTTCTTCAGATGAGCCCCATGATTTGAAAGATTTTGCCTGCCAAACTGCACTTATTAAGTAATAATTAATTCATTTTCCCATTTCTTATTAATCACAGCCATGTCTCAGTCTAGCCAGGTTTCTGATCTGCGTGAATTGCCACTGCATCACCACCCTGCGTTGATGTAAGCCCTGCCCAAGCCAGAGAACTGTTTCCACCTGTCTTTGGAATATTGAGACTAGCTCGCAGGCCCCAGTGCTGCCTCCTGAAAGCTCTTTGGAAACACACACAAGGAGCCACTTTTCTTTAAAGTGTCCATATGGATAGAGAGGACATTTTGATCTACAGGACTCTTTTGCACTGGCCTGAGATAGCACCATATCAAAATGGAAGAATCAAAACAGAAAAACGCTGGTTTGGGATTTTTATTGTTGCTTTTGACTCCTTGTTTTTTAACTCAGTAAAGGCTGTTACAGATATTCCTGCCCCTCACCTCATTCTTGATCCTGGATGAGGCTCAGGGCTTGGACAATAAATGCCTATTGGTCATATAGCTTTGCATCAAAGAAGCAGACCTTTTAATGATTTGCTGTACAGACCACATCAGAATGACCCCAAGTCAGAATCTCTAGGTTGAGAAGTCAGTTGCTTTTTTTCTGGAAGATATTTTCTCCATATTAACTAATTCTTATTTAGTAAGTGCAGTTTATCTAGCGAGATAAATACGGGACACACAGAAGGACAGACATGAGGGAAAGGTTCTTGGGAGGAGAAGGGCTGGGAGCATTCCTTCGGGAGTCCATCTATTCCTGGAAGTAGGGCTCAGCTAGTGCTGCCTGGCTGCTGCCTGAGGCCTGGCCTATTATTGCTCCAGCCGACCTGGCTGCCTACCAGTCAGAGAGGTGAAGGAAAGGGAGCTAACGTTTATCAAGCACCTACCATCGTCGGCCAAGGTGGGGCCATCATTGCCTGGGGCTTCCTCAGGGATGCATAGAGGTGAAAACACCCCAGCTCTTAACTGGTCATTTACCTGGGGTCCATCGCCCACCTTCTGCTCTTTTATCTACCACCACAAAGGAAGAGACACAGAAAGAGGAGAGGAAGGACAAGCCGGGAGGAAGAAGACAGCAGGCTGGGGTGAGGGTTCAGAGGCAAAACCTAAATCTCTACCCCACCACACCCCCACCCCCAGATTTCCTGCCCTGGGCTTCCCCTTCCCCTGGATTTGCCACTTTCTCTGTCTAAATAGGAGCAGTGATGCAGTCACTCCCTCCAAGAATGTATGTCCTAGTGTCCAGACCTGCCCCCCTCTTGCTTTGCGAATCTCAGCAGACTGTATTAAGCACCTATTTGGACACCATATCTGACACTAAGTATATAAAGTGGAAAAAGATCCAGTCCCTGAACAAGAGGAGCCCAGCCAGTGGTGGACATAGGAACAAAGCATTTCAGTGTCAGGTAGAAAGCACATCAGTGGAGGTTTACACAAGGCGCTGTTGTCAGGGGCCAGGGGAAGGGCCCGAATTCGTGGATGGCTTCCACAAGGAGACAGAAGCCTGAGTTAAGTCTTGGAGATGATAGAATTGTCTACAAAGAAGAGGGGAAGGTCTTGCTGGCAGAAGAAGCCCCTGGGACAAGGCCAGACCTGAGGCAGGACCTGGCCAGAGGCTGGAGCCTCACCTCTCAAATACAGTTAGTCCTTCTGGTGAAGGGAGAGCAGAGGGAAGGCTGTTGAGGTCATCCAGGCAAGAGTCAAGAGGGCTTGAGGGGAGAGTATCGTTCAGTGGTAGAATGTGTACTTAGCATATGTAAGGTCCTGGGTTCAATCCCCAGTACCTCCATTTAAAAAAAAAAGTCAAAAGGGGTTTAATCAGGGTAGAAGACATGTGGAAGGAGAGGTTAGAATGTTTGGGAGGTAGAATCAGCACGATGGGGAGGGTTGAGTGGCTGCGGGGGTGGGAAGAAGGCATACCCAGAGAGAATACCCAGAGGGGCTGGGAAGCCAGGACGATGAGTGACAGTGCTGTCTCAAGGAGCGTGGTTGAGAAGGACAGGCAAGGATTAGGGTAACAGCGAGAGGGGCACCTGACTGGGGAGATTTCTGAGTCATGGTTCTGAGTGCCAGGGCGGTGGGTGGCTGGGGAGGATCAGAGCAAGAGATGGATTGTGGGGTATGCGCTGGGGCAAGAGACTCAGCCTCACCATAAAATGGGGACAGACACTGACAGAGCCCAGCTCCAAGGCCTGCTGGGGATTTAGTGCAATTCCATGTGTGACACAGCCACGCAGAGGCAGTCTGCATGCGGCAATGTCAGCCAGCCACCTCCCCCTTCATCCTTCTCTCCCTCCTTGCAGCCTGCCTGCCTGCCTGCCTGACTTCCTTCCTGCCTGCCTCTGCAGAGTTCCAAATCCTTCTCAGCCTTCCTCCTCCCACCATCTTCCCACATACAGCACACACACACATACACACACACACACACACACACACACACACAAGATCCTCTATAAAAACATTTGTCAAGCACAGCCCACAACTCCTGGCAGTTCGCACATGCTTCACTTGTTCCTCCGACATAATGTTACCAGAGGGCCCAGAGCCCAGCTGGAGCCAGCACAGCCTGCCGCCCAACCTGGGCCACAGCTGTTCCTGACGGCCACCATCACTGACACTCATTTCCTCACCTGGCTCCAGGGACCAGCACTTGCAGCTGGTTGACACCATCATTCAAATCCACAGCCGTGGAGCGCCCGCTGTGTGCCGGGCTCTGAGTAGGTGCTGTAGAAGTTGTCTGGAGGACTGTGACTGCGGACCCGCACAGTCTTTGCAGAGACCACAGGGTAGAAAAGCTCAAGAACAGTTCACAATGCCGATAAAGTTCTAGACGACTGTCGAAGAGAGTCACAAGGCATGAATAATTGCCAGAGTGATTGTGCGCATAGCCACAGCCATGAAGCACTCAGAGCAGGGAAAGTCGGGGGAGGGCAGGGAGGGAGTGGGCGTGGTGCAGAGATCAGTGGCTGCAGGCAGAATGGAGGTTGGGTTCAGTTCCCACCACCGACAGGGTTGTAGAGAGAGGTTGAGAGCTCTTCCAGCTCTGATACTTCTGGGTCAGGAAGGTGGTTGAGAACTAGTGGACAATGAGCCTTGCTCATTGATGCAAAATGGAAATGGAACTGGGGCAGCAAGGAGCACACGCCTCCACCACTGACCCCCAGGGTGTCCCCTGATGGCTCACATGACCATCTGGTCAAAAGCACTGCAGATCTGAACAGAGATCTCCCACTGATCACACTCTGCACGTGCCCTCGCGTCTCGGTGCTGGCACAGTAGCCCTGGAGGCCAGGATGGATAAGCTGGGTGGACCTTACTCTCATCTCACAGCAAAGGAAACCGGGCCTCCAAGGATGGAGGGGACTCACTCAAGGTCCCACTGGGAATTAGAGGCAGAGCCCAGAGCTGGTGCAGGAGAGAAATGAGGTGCTTCATGTCTCCAAGTGGGGTCCTCTCACTCCTTGCCCCCCCCCACCCCGGTAGCCCCTCTGCGGTCTGGTGCCGATGCCACCATCGTGCTGCATCCCAGCTGGACGCTCATTTCAGGATCCGGCCGGCAGCCACTTTGATTTGCTGCTAATCTTTTATTTAAAAAAGATTCACAACTCAATTACATCAGGTAACAATAGCTCACAGTCAATAATACAAAACACAAACCCAATAAACATCCATTCTGACCAGGGGACATGGATTTAAATGAGGAAAACAAAAAAATTACAGCATCAGCTTGTCGAGAACAGTATCCTGTAATTTCCAGTAAATTGGAGTCACTGCAAGTCGTTTTCCCCACTTGAGTGGCAGGTATATTAATTTGCTGTCGTTTGTCAACCATCAAAAATAAATTGTTTACAAAGGATGGGAAGAAAGCTTCAGAGATTCAGGCTGAGGTTGTTATTCTGGCAGGAGTTTGACTTGACTCGTACAGTGCAGGGGTCTTCAGAGGTGCCATGGCCGGCCTGTGCGCCGCTCGTCGCCTGTGGAGCTAGGTCCTGGGCGAAACTGCACACCCTAGACCCTGGCGCCTCTGCCATGCTCTACTTCACCTATTTTTCTGCTCTCTAGAAACCGGGGCCTCATTCACTCACCCACTTCTGCCTCCCAGGAGTCACCCCTAGGAGAGGCGTAGACAGGCTCACCCACAAGGGTACATCAGATCCTCAGCTATATTTGTTACTCACTAGATACCCTCCAGGGGCTGAATTAGGTCCTTATAGACACTACCTCATTTAACTCTCACAACAACCTTTCAAGGTAAATATTATCCCCCTTTTATAGATGAGGAAACTGGAGCTCAGAGAGGGTACATAACCTACCCAGGGTCACACAGCTAGTCAGTAATGGCCAGGACCAGGAGAGGTAAGCAATGTGCCTAAGACAAAAGTTCAGGAGGCACTCACCAGGGCTGGCATCTGGGCGGGAGGTGTCTCATCCAGCTCCTGGCCCTGGGTGACAGGTGGATTTGGATCCAGGTCTGTCTGCATCAAGCCTGTGCTTTTTTCACTGTGGCACAGCCCGTCCCCCAGGAGATCAGCCGTGAAGTAGCAACTAGAAGCTTCCAAAGGAGTAAAGATGGTGTGATTTCAGGCCCCAGAGGGCTGATAAGGAAGGCACTCCCTACCCTACAACTAATCCAGCTGCCAGCTCCCCCTGACTTTAAGCCCGTCTTGGTCCAGGAGGAAGTGTGGGTCTGAGGCCATCACATGGGAAAGTAAAATCCAGCTGGATTGCCAAGTTCTACTGTCTCCTTTGGGGTCTGCAGAGCTGATCCCAGCCCTGAGTCTCATCTTGCACTTGGCAGCGATTTGCAATTTTTTAAAATCCACTGCTTACCTTCATGGGGGGCAGGGTCCTTGTTCTCATTTTTTTTCTTGTTATGGGAAGCTGAGGCTCCGAGAGGTTAACCAAGCTGTCCCGAGTCACACAGCCAGCAGAGCGCCCAGCATGTGACTCAGACCTGGGGCTCTTTTCATCCCACCTCACTGCCAAGAACTGGGTCAAGACCCAGATGGGGCTGGAGTTCAGTCTTGGCTGGGGCTGGAGAAATAGGGGGAAAAACGCATCAGGAACAAACAACTTCTAAAATATAATGATTTGGCTAAATTTAAACATGTGAAAGAGTTCAGAATGATTCATAACGCATGCAGATTGATGCAAATGACTATGTAAATCATGCATGGAAAATGAGAAAGGTACACCTTACCTCTCAGCCATAGCAGGAGTGGGCAGAGCAAGGATTACTTCCAGGGCAGCAGTTTTCCTAGCAAACCACGCCTTCAGGTTGAAACAACTTTCTGAGGCAACCTGCCAAAGCCCCAGAACCCTGGGGCAGTGAGCAGGACAGAGGTGGCGTGTCCACATTGCTGTGTCTGGACTCCATGGAGTCTCTAGAACCCCCAACCCCACCCCCACCCCAGGCTTCTCTTCTCTGAGCTAAATAATTCTTCTGGCTGTCCTTTCATTAACAAGCCTTTAAATCGTTCTTATCACCTCTCCTTTTCTAATGGATCAGGAATGAGGATTTGGCAGAGAGTCTGAGTGAACTAGGATGGGCCAATAGCATCTCAGACCACCCGCGTCGTACATCCATTATAAACCCCACAGCTGCTGCTTGCAGGGAAAAGGGCCTCCATGAGGGGAAATGTCTAGGTTTGGACCATCCTTGCTGATCTCATGGGCCCATGTCGGGGAGAGGGCTCTCCAGCACGAGGGTGGTGCGCTCGGCCCGCTTGGAGCTGCTGGGTAGGCAGGGAGGGAGTCTGTCTTCATACCACGGCAGGAGCCCATGTGGTCTGTCCTGTTGCAGCATCTCGGGCTACGGAGCCGCTGGCGGGAAAGGTGGGAAGAACACCATGATGCGGTCCCACGGCGTGTCTGTGCTGGGCATCTTCAACCTGGAGAAGGACGACACGCTGTACATCCTGGTCGGGCAGCAAGGGGAAGACGCCTGCCCCAGTGTGAGTGCCCAGAGTGGGGTTTCTGTTCCACTCTCACCAGGACCCAGGCAGGTCCCTGGGGAGACACCAACACTAGACACACCCACTCTGGGAGCGCACATTCAAAGAGTCAGGACTCACCTCCTTGTTCTACCTGCGAATATTCCTCCCCTTCCAGGGCCATTTGGGTACATGAGACAGTGGACGGTGTGGCTGTTGGTGTTTCACATCCCTACAGGGGCTGAGGCTGAGGCATGGGTTTCATGAGCATCCTTAAAACTGGAGAACTGAACTCCGCTTGAATGGGCAGATGGTGGTTCCTCCCAGCAGGAGTGTGACTTGAAGCCCACTTCCTAAGCTTTCTTGCAAGGGCACCACTTTGTTTAGCTACATTATTTTACACAGGAAAACACCAGATTAAACATATTTTATTCAGCTCAAGATCAGTCTCATAGCCACAGATATGTACATAAAACCATAGAAAAAGTTCTGAAAGGTACAGATAACTAGTTGCTTCTGGAGAGAGGACTGGAGTTGAGGGTGCTTTGTCAGTAATGTCTGCTGTTACAAAAAGGACACATTCGCTTATTATTTGTGCGATTTAAAATTTTGAAAGTTTTTTAAAGCATGGGCTCAGAGCTGGAAGACCACGTAATCCACTTCCCCCATTTCACAGATGAGAACATGGAGACCACAGAGCTGAAGGGACTTGTCCCGAGTCACTGATAACGCAGCACAGAGATGCTGGCTCCTGTTTTTGCTGCCCCGCACTTGCTTGGGCCTCGGTTTCTACTTAGAGCCCACCACTTGACAAGCCAGAGTGTCATCCTCTGCAGCCCAGAAACAGCCCTTCATTCTGGTTCCTGACCCCACTGGGGTGTCCAGCTGTCAAGCAGGGAGAGCTTCCAAGGCAGCACTTACGAAGGCCTGCAGCGGTCTAAACGGCCAGCAGGCTGAGATGGCGGAGACCTACAAAGCAGCAGCCATGCCTCTTGCCTGTGTTGGGGGGTGCAGGACCCTGATGGTACAGGCTGTCCTGGTGGGACACCCTGCAGGGCGAGCCTCCCCGCTGGGTCAGGCCACACCCTCACCTGGGGGTGAACTTCTGCTCCTGTTGGGCCGGGACAGGGATCTGGGCTCTAGTGCCCAGGACCCAGGGCTCCTTCTCCAGAAACTTACTCAAGAGCAGATTTGGACGACGGATGTGGGAACAAGGGCTATGAGAAAGCAGTGTAAGTCCACAGAATAAACTCAGGGCTCCTAAGAGGTGAGCCTCAGGCTGGGAGCCAGGAGTAAAGTACACAACCCCCCATCCCCACCTCAGAGGTTAAACAAAGCTGCAGGAGTAAGCTTCACAGGTGCAGCCTTGTGTGTGAGAAACGTCTGGACTCGAACTTTCACTTAGCAGCTAGAATCAGGACTTTCCAACCTGATATAATGTATTAAGTCATTAAATTACAAGCTGCTGTAATTTTCACAGGAATTTATTGAGTGCTAATGTAATTCTTTCATCTAAGCAGAAAGATTGCATTGACTTCTGCAGGGGACTTTTACTTGATTGGATTGTAATCAGTTATGTCTTTTCACAGGACTGCGTCCTTTTTTTAATTCAATTGTAATCTACTTGTTCCTCTGGATTGCTGCATTTTATCATTTTATTAATCGACCTACTTGCTCTCAAACTTTGTGGATGCACAAGGAAAGTTCCAAAGAAGCCCATTTTCAGCCAGGGATAGAGGGCACCTCTGCTGGTCAGGTCGGGCATAGCACAGGCATGGGGAAGATAATTGGTCTTCCCAGGCGCTCCCCACCTCCGCCCCCCAGGAGTCATTTGGGAGAGGGAGAAAGACCTTTTACAGGCACTACCTCAATCTCCAGTCCTCCTGAGGCCAAAAAATGGCATCTAGAGAGGATCCTCTAGAGAATGGAGTGGACCCTAAGAATTTAACTGCAGGCTTTGACAGCTCTGCTGGTTCAACTGCACTTGTGTGTGGAGCGGCTCTTCCTGTGTACCTGGCCAGCCTGGGCCTGGAATGGGCTCCAGCTGCAGGAAATCACCCCATCATACACACACATGCCCCAGCCCCTGCTTCTCCATGTCCTTCTAAGCCTCATCTGGTGGCATGGCTCAGGGTTTCTCAACATCAGCACTATGAACATTTTGGAGCAGATAATTAATTCTTTGTGGTAGGGGGAACATGTCCTGTAGACTGTAGGCTGTTGAGCAGCCTCCCAGGCCTCTACCCACCAGATGCTCATAGCACCCCTCAGTAATGACAGTCAAAATGCCTCCAGACATTTCCAAATGACCGCAGGGGAGCAAAACCATCAGTCTAAATTTTAGATGCTAGCATTCCCATCACTTGCAAGACAAATATTCTTAGGGGCCAGTTCACACGCAGACAGTTCCCAAGTCTTTCAAATGTATTCAGCAAATATTTACTGAGTACCTACTATATGCCAGTCACTGTTCCAGGAACTTGGGATATACCCAGGAACAAAAGGAAGATCCTTTGCTCTCGAGGAGTCTACATTCACACCAGGGAGGAGGGACAAACAGACAGTAACTAGTTAGGAAACGTGATCGGGACATCCAGAAGAGACAGGGCGAGGGTGACTAGAAGTAGGGTAGGGGGACGTCGGGTGTGCCGGAGTTCAGAGGCAGGTTGCAGTTTTAAATAGGGTGGTCAGAGGAAGCCTACTGGAATGACAGCTGAGTGGACTCCTGAAAGAGGTGAGGGACTGAACCAGGAAAATATGTGGGGGCTCTGGCAGAGCAGAGGCCGAGTGCCGGAGGTGGAGCGTGCCTGGCATGCTCAGGAAACAGCCAGGGTGAGTGGGGGGAGCAGGAGGGAGAGATAAGTAGGCAAGACTGGGTCAGACCATCAGAAGAATGTATTTAAGCCATGAGAGGGCGTTGAGCCGAATAGTGACCTGAAGTGATTTGCATATTAAAAGGTTCCTCTGCCTACTCTATGGAGAATAGACCTCTTGGGCCCAAGGGAGAAGTCAGGGCAATTAATTCAATGGCTATTACATTAATCCAGACAAGAGATGATGGTGGCTTGGATGAAGATGGTAACAGCAAAGATAGTGAAAAGTGGTTGAATTCTGGGCATACTTAGAATATAAAATTCAAGAAATGTGCCCAAGCCACCAGAGGGAGGGAGCTGCCATCACCTGAGTTGGGGAACGCTGAGGAAGGAGCAGGGTTGGGGGCAAGAGCGGGAGTTCAATGTCAGACGTACCGAGTTATGTTGATCTGGTAGACAGCCAAGTGGGGACTGCCGGTAGACAATGGGAGACAGACTGCTGGAGCTCAGGAAAGAGGTCTAGAAAGGAGATACAAGTCTCAGAGAAATCAGCCCAAACACAGAGAAGGCCAGGGATGGAGTGAGCCCCCAGTATTTAGAGGTCAAGGAAAGAGGAACCGACAAAGGAGGCAGAGGGGAGAGGAGCCAGTGATGTAGGAGAGATTCCAGAGGGTGTGGCCTCGTGGAAGTCAGGCGAAGAAAGCAAACCATGGAAAAGTGACCCGCTCCTCCAGATGTGCTGCTGGGCCCAGCAAGACGCAGACTGAGAGTCAAATCGGTTCTTCCCTGCCCCGCTCCCCAGTTCAAAGGAGACCCCTGAGCTGGGTCAGCGGGGAATGGGTGTGCAGCTGGGCTCAGGTTAGACAATAGGCCATCCTTCAGTCCAGCTGCTCCCTCCAGCAATCTCCAGCCGTCCGCAGACTCTGTTCATAGGAAGAGGGCATCCCCAAGGGGTGGGAGCCCCACTGTTGCTGGGCAGAGGAGAAGAGGAAAGGGAGCAGAGTCTGAGCGGTGGGACCTTCTTAGCATCACTGGTTGACACTGGGCAGCTCCCCAGTTTACAGCAGAGGCAGATCCAGGCAGGTGAGGTGCATCACCACCATGGTCCAGCAAGTCTCTGGGAGAGCTGGGAGCGAGACTGGACCCCGTATTCTGTGCTCTGCTCTGCCCCGCTGGCAGCATACATTTCCATCCCTGGTCCCCGGCTGGGCCCTCAGGACATGCGCCTTGCCTCTGGGGCCCTCCCCAGGCAGCAGTTGGGGTTTCCTGCCAGCAGACTCCGCACCACGCTGCCTGCCCCCGCAACCCAGCTCTGGACGGCCCTGCCCACACACAGGAGAAATGTCAGCTCTCTACAACAGCAATTCGGAGCCTTCCACCCACGCTAAATCCACTCTAAAAAATATCAAATTATTTCCATCATTAAATCCAAAATGCCATAAAACAAATTGCATCTCAGCTATTTATCTGGAAATTTCTCTAGTACTCATTCCCGGCACCCTCGAGTGCTTTAGCATAAGGAATGGCTCGAGATGAATTGCCATGTCCACCGGCTGGTTACACAGCAACATTTGATGAAAATTTGATGTTTTATTGGCCTTTCTTCTATTAAGTGAAAGAGAAGTCATTTTTCTCTGAGGTCAGGCCAATGTGTGGAGAGTTCGTCCTAGCTGCTGTGACCGACAAGCAGAGCGGCTGTTCTTGAAACGCTGCCCCCTTTATTCCGGGATTCCAGGATTCTGGGTCACAGGAATTTCTAGCTCACCCTAGAGACTCGCAGATGCCTGGGCGCACACCGAGTGGAATAAGATCCATTGGCCTCGCACTGTTTTTTTTTCTCTTTCCATGATGCTTCAAACTGCAACTTCTCAAAAAACCTCAGTGACACTTCACTGCCTAGAGAATGAAGTCCACCTCCTTCTCTGTTTGTCTTCAAGGCCTCTGGCCATGATCTGACCGCAGGTTTCGTTCCCTCCACCCACTCCCAGTTACACTCTCTCCAGCCCTGTCTCACCACATAGGGCCTTTGTCATACCCTCTTCAGAGTCCAGTGGATCCTCGCAGGTCCTCCCAGACCGTCTCTCTGTCCTAAGATGGACTTTTCTGAGCCAAAGAGACTTCCTTGTACTTTTTCCCCAAATACCCGACTCACCTCCTTCCCTCTGGGGTCATGCTGCTCTCCTCCCCGGCAATGTTCTAACTTTCCCCCATTCTCTGTGTTTAAAAATCTCCTTGTCCTTTAAGGCCCAACTGAATACCACCTCCCCCAGGCAGTCCTCCTTGATCAGCAGTCAGCAACAAAGTCTGTCTCTCCTCAACTTCTCATGCATTTTCTACCTAAGCTGTCTCTGTAGTCCTTCTCCAGTACTGCCCCAGATTGACAGTTATCTGTGTGTAATTTCTGTCTCCTCAGCTCCACTGAAAGCTATTTGAGAGATCATCAAACCCTATCTTTACACACAGACAATCTGTCTGCTGGGAGGTAAAGAAGCCTGGGCACAAAGCTGAAGTGCTTTTTGTTTCTACAGACAAACCGATTAATCCAGAAAGTCTGCATTGGAGAGAACAACGTGATAGAAGAAGAAATCCGTGTGAACAGGAGCGTGCACGAGTGGGCAGGAGGGGGCGGAGGAGGGGGCGGAGCCACTTACGTATTTAAGGTGAGGTCTGGTGCCAGCTGCCCTGGGCGGCGCCTTCTCTGCTTCCTGGCATTGGATCCTCAGGACAGCCCTGGACAAAATACCTTGGGTGCTCTTAGCCACATTCAAAGTTCAGGAAACCAAGGGCCAGAGGAATATAAGGTTCCCTGTCTGTCCAAGAAAGGGAGGGCCTTCTCTAGCTGATGTACCGGCCCGATTTCACCACACAGGCCTTTGCCATCCTGCTTCAGAGTTCCACAGGGTCCCACTGTGCCCTCCTCTATTCTAAGGTGGACTTTTCTGACATCATCAAAAACAGGCAAAGGTTTCCCACTAGGTCCTCCTGCAGGGACAGTGATGCTGAGGACTCAGTTTGAGACCCTTGAGAGTGCAGAGGAAGGAAAGCGGGGAGACCTGCTTCTGGGCGCCACCCCCCAGCCCCCTAAGGCTAATGAGATGCTTCAGAAAAGAGGCTGTATAAAGGGTCTCTGAGACCGAGCCTCCCCTCCTGGTATTCATATGTATTTATATCTCCTATTGCTTTTGCTTCTCTTGTTGAACCCGGACTGATACAGGAGCTGGGGGTAGGGGGCTGCAGGGAGGAGCTGACGGGTTGTTGTACCAGGAGATCAGAGCCCTCAGACCACCGAGATGTCACCCACTGCCCAGCAAACACTCGGACACATTGAAGCATTGAAATGGGTCAGGGGTCTCCAGAGTGGAAGCCCAGCTCGGTTTCTCAATCTCTGAATGTCTCCCCCGGGCAGATGAAGGATGGCGTGCCAGTGCCCCTGATCATTGCGGCTGGTGGTGGCGGCAGGGCCTACGGGGCCAAGACAGACACGTTCCACCCAGAGAGACTGGAGAATAACTCCTCAGTTCTAGGGCTAAACGGCAATTCCGGAGCCGCAGGTAAAGCACTGCACCCTTTCCCAGAACGTTCCCCAGGGGCTGTGTGGGGGCTAGCTCAGCCAGGCAGCATTACTCACCTGTGGGGGTCTTAGTCACAGGTCCTTGAGTTGCTGGGAGCTCTGGATATTGGTACCAGGATCAAGAGAGGAAGCCACGTCTTGGGCACCCAAAGGTCACCTTGCTGACCTGGGGTTTGGACTTGCAGAAGGTCACTGAGAAAATGAGGCAGGCAGCAGCCTTCAGACCACCAGTCCAACCCTCCCCATGCTTTTCCAAATGCAACTGGACGTGAGCCGGTGGAAGAAATCTGGGCAGAGTCCCCTGCCCAGGCCCCTGTGTTTTGTTCGTACTTCCAGGCCCCGGGCTGCCAGCTCACACATCTCCTCACTGGAAGAGCTCTTTCTGGAACCTCCATGGCTGGGCTTTCTGCTTCCCTTAGTGAAAGCCAATCACACAGAAATAGGGGACAGACACCGAAGGGGATGTCAATTCTCTGATCCCTCTGAAGTCAGCTGTCTCTAAAGAGAAAATGCAGTTCATCTTTATATTTTCTCTTCTCCACAGTCAGACTGAGGGAGGATTTTTGAAGGCATTTAAGAGTTGAGATTAACTAAAATAAATACTCAAAACTTTCTCTTCAGTTGAGAGATGGCTAGAGATAGAAGAAGGTGAAACAGCCATTGGGTCCACAGCGTTCAGGAGTCACCCCCAGTGATATTTACAGCACCCAGACACCCGTCCAGCATTTACTAATCGCAAAGCGCTTCCGCATCTATTGTACGTGTGCTTTTCAAAACAGTTCTGTGGGGTTTTCCAGACATATTATTTTCACGTTACAGAAGTGTCAACAAGCTCATAGAGAATTGGTGGCTTTTTCCCCAAGATGGCCGAACTCTGTCCTACGCAATCCATTTTGTAAAACATGGTTGTTGGCTTATTTCTATTTTTATACCCATTGTTTTCTTTTCCATACATTTGCTTGAAGGCAGCGTGGTAGGGTTGTGGGGGGGGTCAGAGACCAACTTAGCCAGGGGCTGTGCAGGAGAAAAGGGCAGGGCGCTGGGGCAGGGCAAGGAGGGCGACGTGGAAGCAGGCCCGTCTCAGCCTCGTTTGTTTACTGTGCTGCTCACGGCCCTGCACAGCTGCCAGAGCGCACTTCCGGCTAAGGGACCTGAGGGGCCTTCCCTCCGCCAGGTGACATCAACAGCCTTGACAAAAGGCTGGCAGAAGGGAGGCCTGACACTAGAAACCCAAGGCCAGCAGCTTCTGAAGCTGATAGAAGGTCCCCACCGCTTGCCCGGGGGGCTCGATTCAGCTCTGCTTGTCCGGGTTCTAGACTCCAGCTTCTTCTTGACCTTGGTCTCATTTCCTGAAACCGGTCTCCCTCTTTCTAGCATGATAGTCATCCATGTCTGCAGCTTCCCCCACCTAGACGTCCCTCTGCTGCCCCCTCTGGGTCCAGAAGAACCTTGGCCACAAGTTCTCCCAGGTGACCCTTCCAGGCAGAGTAACCCTCATGGTTCCAGCAGACTTACCCCTGCTGTTTCTCCCAGTTCCCGCCCCCCATCATCCGCTGGAGCAGAAATGGCCTCTGGGTCATTTGGAGTTGACTGGCTCTTGAAATGTCTTACAAAACAACATGGGGGTCTTGGAATTTCAAGGGCCTCAGGACAGACTTATTGTGTCAGCTTGTGGCCTTAAGAAAAAATTGCATTCAACTTAGCTCTGTAAAGAACATTTCCTTTGCAAGAGTTCAAACAGCCCCAGGCTCTGGGAAGCACAGCTCCAGCTGCTAGCTTTGTAGGCAGAGCATCCCCACCCCCACCCCAGCCCTCTTTGCCCTTGACTTGGAGCAGCTCCTTAGAAGCAGGCAGGCAAGACTCTGCTGGAGCTTCAGAGTGTGAGGCCTGCACGCGTGTGTCCTGCCTCACAAATGCCCAGCGATCCCTCCATTTAGTGGTTTATAAGACAGTTTACACACTCACAGTCTCCTTTGAAACTAACCCATGAGGTGAGTCTCATTATCTCCAAGTTACAGCTGAGGAAACTGAGGCTCAGACCGAGGAAGTTCTTGCCCAGTAAACGGTTAAAACCCTTTGAGTTATCTGATGTCTAGTCTAGGATTCCTGCTGGGAATTTCAGTGCAGTGACCTCAGCAGGGTTTTGACAGTTGGCTGCCTAAGGACCGGTGAGTCCTGGTTCTTGTTGGGATGGGAAGCGGTTGATGAAACGAAGGCCCAGCACTTCAGGAGTTGGCAGGCATAGAGGGAGGGCAGAGGAACAAGCTTAGTAGTCATGCCACCCTTCCCCCACCTCCCCATTCCTAACCAAACACACCCCTGGGCTTTTGAGCCAGAGGCCTGACAGGAAGGGGTATGAGGCGCGCTTCCATCTGGACATGCACACCTGTGGCCAAAGCTGGTCTCCCTAGGGCAAAGAGTATACCCTGGGTTTTCCAGCCGTGGACTCTGAAGCCCCCAGACCCCCTGAAGACAGGTCTCCTCGGTGCTGGAGCTGGGGAAAGCTCCCCTCGAAGCACACGAGTCCTGCTTCCTTTGCCAGACCGAGTAGCCGACTGAACCTAGCCAGCGTCCTCACTGAGACTTCTCTCCATCTCTTCCCGTAGGTGGTGGAGGTGGCTGGAGTGATAACACTTCCTTGCTCTGGTCCGGAAAGTCTTTGCTGGAGGGTGCCACCGGAGGACATTCCTGCCCCCAGGCCATGAAGAAGTGGGGGTGGGAGACGAGAGGGGGTTTCGGAGGGGGTGGAGGGGGGTGCTCCTCAGGTGGAGGAGGCGGAGGATATATAGGTAAAGATGATTCGTGTTCAAGGTGTCACTCCCCTCCCCTCTTAGTCCTAGGCACCTCCCCTCCCTGTCCTCTAACTGACCCCCGCCTGCCCGCCCCTGGCCCGCCCCAAGTGTGGACTGTGTGCACGCCTTCCTCCCAGTCCCACCAGATGAGCCAGAGGCAGGGTGTTGGCTCACGAGCCAGCATCCTGCCTCGAGGTTTCAATGATGGCATCAAGATCCCATGTGATCCTTGATCTCCCCCAACGCCGATGATAAAGGGACTTTGGCTTCCCAGACTATTCTCTGAGTCACCTCCAAGGACACACTGGCATGAGAACCTTGGAGGCCAGACTCCCCTGCCCTGTGCCTCCCTTTGGAAGGCCTGGCCCAAGTCCTTGCCAAGCCGGCTCCCTAAGGACCTGGTTTGCAGACTCTGGCTTCAGAGACTCTCCACTTTCCCTCCCCTGCCCCAGCCCACCAGCTTCCAGAAGGGCACCACTCCCCGTACTGATGGGCGCTCCTCTTGAGGGCAACTGTGGGCAGTCCCAGCCCAGCCCTTCAGCAAGCAGCTGGCTCCTAGCCCTGTTCTCCTCTGGGCTTCTGAGCAGAGCAGACGGGGCTTCTGAGCAGAGCAGACGAGCCTTCTGAAGCTGAGAGGCTGGGAGATGATGGCTCCCCCACCCCCACAGATTAGGACACGATGCATGCACGCACTGTGATGTTCTGTCTATGTTTTGCTTTACGCTGTGTATAAGATGCCTGTGTTAACCAGACGCTCTTCTTTCCAAGCCCTGGGTGGGTGGGAGGAGCCCAAGGGGGAAGCCCAAAAATAACCCAGCCCCTGCTAAAAGGAGGGACAGGAGCCTGAAGGCACAGGGACCCATCCCCTCAACCCAACCCTGACCCCATGGAACAGGAGAGCCACTCCTCTGTGCTGCTGCCCCGGCCTGGAAGAGGGGCCAAGGGGCCAATCCAGCCTGTGGAGACTAGAACTCTTCCAACTCTTGCTCACATAGACTGCTTCCTGGGGGGCCCCAGCAAAAGGGTGGAGACCCCAGCGAGAGTTAGCCTGGACCTGGAGGAGAAAGTGCCCCATACACCCACTATCGAGCATCTAAATCTACTGAGTCCAGCCCCAGGTGCAGCCCCTGTGCCCTGAGCCTCCCTTCCCTCCGCACCGCCCCTGCCCTTGGGGCCCCTCCCTGCCCGACTGCATGCCCTGCTGATGTGCATGTGTGTTGAGACTTGGGCACCCACCTCTCTGCGTTAAACTCTTCTCTGGTTTGCCACAGGTGGCAATGCAGCCTCAAACAATGACCCTGAGATGGATGGGGAGGACGGGGTTTCTTTCATCAATCCCCTGGGCATCCTGTACACCCCAGCTTTAAAAGGTACCCACTCCACCAGGTGGCAGAACCAGCTTCCTTAGGCCAGTTCTTCTTCCCAGCTAAAACCTCGGGGTTACTGATGTGAGTCCAGGATACAAAGGCATGATTGTGGGTCCCTTGCAGGCAAGTCTTCCTAGTGTTCCTCTCACCAAGTTTTCTGGAAATCAGGATGTGTGATCTGATATGGACCCAGAGGCAGAAGACTGACTACTGGGCAGGCGGTCCTAGAAGATGCAACAATAATAGGCCCTGTACCCGTAGCAGCCAACCCAAGTGTCCCTCGTGTGGGCCCTCCCCTTGCCTACAAAAACGCACCTACATGTCCTCTGAGTTCTGCTCACCAGATACATCAGGGACTTTCATGCACAGGCTGTGCTTCCAGGGGCAGTAGGACACAGGAACAGGGACCAGAGAACCCACCCTGATCAGCTGAAGACAAAGCACAGAGCCTGGGAGTGGGGTACAGGGCGGCCCCCACAGCCTCTGACTGAGGCTGACCCTCCCTCCTTGTCACCAGTGATGGAGGGCCACGGGGAGGTGAATATTAAGCATTACTTGAACTGCAGCCACTGTGAGGTAGATGAGTGCCACATGGACCCCGAGAGCCACAAGGTCATCTGCTTCTGTGACCACGGGACAGTGCTGGCTGAGGACGGTGTCTCCTGCATCGGTAAGGGGGTGGGGAGGGGGTTTCAGAGCTTGAGCCACAGCTAGTTTCCAGGGTTCTGAGACACCTCAGGTGCAGTTTTGTAAACTTCCTGACACCCCGTCTGCCCCCAGCACTAGTGCTCTGACGATGGGCAGAGAGACCTGTGTGTGAAAGGGGGTCACAGCTCATGACCTAGTCCCACCCCTAGCCCAGGGTGTGAACCCCCACATCCTCAGCAAGGGGCCAGCCCGTCCCCACTGGAGCAGCCCAGCATACCCCCAAGGCAACTGTCCCATCGGGGAGTTACGGACCCAGACGTCGTGCTTCCACTCCTTGGCTCCCTGCTTGCAACAGCCCTGCCGGTGCGGTGTCTGAGGACAGTGCTGCCGTCCTCCTCCTCGAGTCTTCTCCAAATCAAATAAGCTGTTTATTTCCATCCGTTCATGTGGGACACAGGTTTATATCTCCCCTTCATCCCAGCGTCCCACGTCTGCAGGTGTTCCAGTTGTCACTGTCCCTTGTGAAATGCAGTGTCTGGGACCGGGGACAGTGCCTCAGTGTGGTCGGTGCCAGCGTGCACCGGGCCCTCCCTCCCCAGCACTGGGCCCAGTGCTCCAGGGATGTGGAATCAATTCAGCCTCAAGAATGTTATTGATGGGCACACTGTCATTGGGCCGCACCGAGTTTGTAGTCACCTAAGGCACCTGAATCTCTTCTGTAGCCACCATTGGCTCACCTTTCATCCTCATCCTGTCATATGCAGGAGATGTTTTGGATCCCTGTCCATAATTTGATATTTATCTCTGTTACATATGCCCTCCCTGCAAAAGCTATGTTGAAAGTTGTAAAGCCAGGATGCTCCTGCTTCACGCCTGGTCCTCCAAAAAGAATGCTGGTCAAGGTGTCCAGGGCTGGGGAGGAGTGGGCAGCTTTTGTCCCGGCTGGGGAGGGGATTTCTGACTTGAGGCCATCTCAGAGGAGAATCAGCGTGGTCATCTGTGCGTTGTGGGAACTTGTCTTCCAGTGTCGCCCACTCCGGAGCCCCACTTGCCTCTCTCACTGATCCTCTCCGTTGTGACCTCTGCCCTTGTGGCCGCCCTCGTCCTGGCTTTCTCTGGCATCATGATCGGTGAGTGTACCAGAGCCCCGGCACTGACAAAGAGGGGCAGGGAAGGCTGATCTGGCAGGACGGAATAGCATCTCAGGCTGTGCCACGGACACTGAGGTGTCACTTTGGGTGGGTGGTGATGAGCACTGCCCAGGCGGAGCCAAAACAGAAGCCCCCTGCCTGCCACCCCCCAGCACAGCTCTGCTTCCTGGGAGCCCCTGATTCTGACCCTCAGCCCCAAGCATAGCCTCCTGGCTGCTCACGGACTGGGCACTCCTCGGAGGAGGACACCATGGCTGAAGCTCGCCCGCACTGCAGACCTCACTTTTATCTCTCATCAGAGCGGCCTCCTCTAGTCTGGCTCACTCCCTGGGTCGCGCCCCCAGCCCTGTCTTCCCCACGCAGAGAGTGTGGAGCTGGTTTCTGAGTATTTCCAGCTGGGCCTGTGAGCCAAGGGGCGCTGATCTGCAGGTCACAGAAGGCTCAGCGTGGTCCAGCCAAGCTATTACACTACAAAAGCCTGGGGCAAGGGGGCAGGGACCTGAGGCGAGGCGGAGGGCAAAGCTGGACTCCAGGCAGCACTGTTAGGCCAGCCCCTCGTGGGTGAAGGAATCTGAGAGGACGGGGGAATGGTAGCGTGTGTGACCCCCATGATACCATCCTTGATACCATTATTGCACACACAGGGGTATTGACACATTTTAGTTCACTAAATCCTCAAAGAATCCTATGATCACAGCTGGCACATTTCCTGGAGGAGGAACTGAGTGCTCAGAAATTGCCTCACTTGCCCTGGCCCGTAAGTGGTGGGGCTGAGCTTTAAATGCAGAATCCACCCTGCGAATCACCTATCATGGAGTTTGCCTTATGGAATGTTCTCATGTAGTAATAACAATGATGTTGGTCACTTGCACTGGGAGAGCTCTTTAGAACTCTCCAAAACCATTTTATGCTGTTGAATTCATTTCATTATCACAACCCTAGGGAGTGGGGGTTTAAGGGCAGGGCAAGAGTTACTGCCCTGGCTTAGAGAAGGAGACTGAGATCAAAGAGTCACGTGTCACTTAGTGTCACAGCTTGTAAGTAACAAAGGCAGGATTAGGACTCAGGTCCTCAGGCACCAGTTTAGACCCAGAATAGAGGCCTTGCACTCTGTGGCAGTTGTCCAGCTGTGTGGCTTGGTGGTGCTTCAACTGTAGGAAGCACAGGTGACTGGACCCCCAGCTGTACTCTCAAAGTCATGGCCATGTTTGCTCCACTCAGTGCCTGGGCGTAGCAGAGATACTAAGACTGCCTGGAGACATGGGACTCCTCTGATGGCCTCTTTGGCTCCAGAACTTCCCAGCAGCCTTGCTGGGGCTTCTTTAAACTGAACGGCTGTCAAGGATCTTTACTCAACCTTCCCTTACTCTGTCCTTCCCAAGGGGTCAGATTTTCAACATGGTCTGGTGGCTCTTCCAGCCTTCCTTGTTCCCTCCTGAAGTTCTCTCACAGGCGTTTCCCCTAATAAAATCCTTGCACGTTAATCCCATCTTGGGTCTGCTTCTCAGAGGACCCAAACGAATGTGCCTGTGGCCCTGCATAATGAGATAAATCTTTTACATTCATATGGTTTTAAGCTTTACATTTACTTTAATCTTTCAGTTAAAGGTATGCTTTCACACCTGTAATCATTTTGTTAGTATGACTAAGTGTGGTGGATAAGTTTAGATCCCCGGGGGGAAGTAGAGATCCAGGAAGGCTTCCTGGAGGAGATGGCCTGGCTACCTGGCCTGGGGCCACCTTGCGGGTGATCTCCGTCTGTCTGCAGTGTACCGCCGGAAGCACCAGGAGCTACAAGCCATGCAGATGGAGCTGCAGAGCCCTGAGTACAAGCTGAGCAAACTCCGTACCTCCACCATCATGACCGACTACAACCCCAACTACTGCTTTGCTGGCAAGACCTCCTCCATCAGTGACCTGAAGGAGGTGCCTCGGAAAAACATCACCCTCATCAGGTGAGTGCCCACCACTGTCCTGTGGGGCAGCGGGGGTGGTGAGGGAGGGAGGGGAGAGTTCTAAGGGGCTGGATGTCATCCTTGCACCTCAAGAAGCCAGCAAAGCCACCCATGAGATAGCCCCAGCCCTCCTGGGGGGAGGTTTCACGTTCAGGGCCATTGCGGGTGGGTGTTTGTTTCAGCACCCCGTATATTCATGGGGTTGGTACAATGAGAGGAGGCCTAAATGAGAGAAACCAGGGCAAGCCTCAAAGTCTACCCAAGCACCCCTCCCCAGGCCTCACTCCCCTCCACCCTCCCAGCTCCCAGAGCACCCTGTGCGCTCGGCTCTCATTCACTGAGCACGGGCCAGGAGGTGTCTGCCAGCCACCTGTCCCTCCCCAGGGAGTTTGAGCCTCTCTGGCAGGACCATGTCCCATTCACCTCTTTGACCCTGGCAAATATCAGAGACTCAGTAAGTATTCACTGAAGGAATGTCCAGCCAATATCATGAATCCCCAGTTGGAACCTTTCTTGCCAGATAAAGCAATAGAGGCCCAGGACTGCAGAGCAAAGCCAGATTGAGGACATTACTCTTGAATGTGTGTGTGACCCCCTGCTCCTTGTGTGTGTCCACTAAATGTGCCCTGGCCACTTTCTCACCAGCCCCCCGCCCCTGCCTCATCTCGCCTTCTCCTCTGCACAGGGGTCTGGGCCACGGTGCGTTTGGGGAGGTGTATGAAGGTCAGGTTTCTGGAATGCCCAATGACCCGAGCCCCCTGCAAGTGGCTGTAAAGGTAAGAGGCGGCTCCCTTACTTTGGGTCTGACCTTGGCCTGAGGTCTCTGTAAGCGCAGCTCTCTGCTGACAGCCTCTGACTTCTACGGCTCACAGCCTCCTCCTCCTTCCCACCCTCCCCTTCTGTGCCCAGACGCTGCCCGAGGTGTGTTCTGAACAGGACGAACTGGATTTCCTCATGGAAGCCCTGATCATCAGGTAATGGCACAGAGAGACACCTCACTCCACCGCAGTCCTGTAAGGAGCATGAGGCGTTCCTAACAGGCAGGCCTCCAGGGCAGACAGGGCTGTCCTCCAGTGTACTTCTTCCTCTCCAGCAGGAGACGCCCCAAAATTCTTAGCACATCTTGCCAGGGTGGAACAGCCCCCAGATGGTTGTCTCAGAAAAAGAATCTCGTAGCCTAATAATCCAGTCAGTATCACTCTGCCTTCAGCCTGCTCCCCTGTGTCAGCCATTGGGCCTCCCTCCTTTTTCTTAAGGAATGGGGCGTGCTGGCTGTTGGCAGTAGACGGTATGACCTTCCTTCAGTTGGATCGTCCACCGGGTCTTTCGCCAGCCCCAGCTCTCAGCTCTCAAGTAGAGGAAATGTGCCCCGGCATGATGGGGGTCCCCCCTCGTCCACCCAGCTGGCCTGGCCCTTCAGCTGGTGGATCTGGGACCCCTGAATGAGAGTGGTCACATCTGGGGCTCTGACAGTAGATGTTTGATCTTGAGATCTGGCCAGGCCCCTGGCCTCCCAGGAGTCTGAAACATCCTGACAGGCTAGAGGGGCCAGGGTCTCCCCCTGGCATAAGTGGCAGAGGGAGCGAGGCCAGAGGGGTGTTTGAGGCACTGCATCCATAGGAGACCCACATCACTGAGTCTCTGCTCGACAGTGACTAACACACATCACTGAGTCTCTCTGCTTGACAGTGTCTAACCAGCGTTACGTGTGGGCAGCCCTCACCCAGCCTCTCAGCTCCACGTGCGTGCGCCCACGTGGAGTTCCCCGTCCCCACTGCCCTCTGTGTCCTAACAGAATCATGTTAACAAGAAAACCCAAATCTCAGAGCCCCCATGCAGAAGCCACAGCAGGATGCAGTGGCCCTCTTCCTCCATCTTCTGCACGTGGTCACCTGGCAGATCTCCCACAGTCCCTCGGGGAGGCAGTTCCTCCAGCTTCCACCTGAGGCTTCCTCGGAGAACCCACATGTGAATCCTAGCCCACGTCCAAGCACCAGCCTCCAAGAAAGACGTGTTCCTCTCCCCCATCCCACCTTCTCACCCAAGTGCTCTCGCACAGGCAGCATCCTCCTGCCTCCAACCAAGTACTTTGATGCAGATGAACTTCCGCAGCCGCTGCCCTCTGGTTCTTCCACCTGCTCAGCAATGAGATTCTCAGCTGCTTAGGCTCAGCATGGGACCCCTGCTCCCCACGTTTACAGAATGCATTTCCATAATGTGACAGTGAAAACATAACTTTAACCCAGCTTTGCCCACGTCAGATTCTCCCAGACTCAGCTCAGTTAAATTCCGTTACTCCCCTCTGCTCTGCAGCAAATTCAACCACCAGAACATCGTGCGCTGTATTGGGGTGAGCCTGCAAGCCCTGCCCCGGTTTATCCTGCTGGAGCTCATGGCGGGAGGAGACCTCAAGTCCTTCCTCCGGGAGACACGCCCTCGCCCGGTGAGTGAGAACCAGCCTTTTCCAGGGGCTGTGCCGGGGGACGGAGCAGGGGGTGGAAGGAGCCTGGGTGGGCAGCCTGGGAATCAACATACTCAGTGGGACCAAGGGAGTTAGCCCCTGGGCTTGGCTCTGGGGGAAGGGCGGGAGCGTAGGGACAGAAGGTGGCCGATGGCTGAGCGGCCCGGGGGAGCTTGCACCAGGTTGTGCAAGGGCTTCTCCAGCTTGAATCCATTTTATAGCCTGCTGTTTCTGGAAACCAAGCTAGGGACAAGCACAGAGGGGCTTTTGTGCCAGTCATGTCACTCACTCAACCAACCGACACGGGGCAGGTCACTCTGTGCCCACTGTCCTCGTCTCTCAAGAGGGGATGCCCTGACCTTGTAGTTTTACTATTGAAATGAAGTTCTGGGATGTTTAGGAAGGTGCTGCATATGTGTTATGGTTGAAGGGCTAGAGCTTGGGGGAGTGAAGTAACCGAGGTGGACTCACTCACGCCCAGCCCTGCTTGGCCGTTAGATGACCATGTGGCTCAGGGAAGCCAACCCCCTCTAACTTCATCTGCAACATGAAATCTGTGGGCTGGGCTAGAACAGCTCAGAGGTGGTTCTAACTTATAAAACACAGTACACTGGGCAGAGCCAGAGTCCAGCCGCCCACTCCTGTCACTGCTGGGGTCTTCAGAGGCCCCAGGCTCTGGGAACTGGAGCAGAGCAGACCCCTGAGTTGGGACCTGGCTTCCTTGAATTGCTGCTGGACTGTGAGGACCACAGGGAAGACTTGTAGCCTCTCCACCCCGAGAAAAGCAGAGGAAGAGTGATAGCCACTTGGCTACAGCAAAACCAGAACTGGACATTCTCACAAGGACTCAAAGAGGTGATGGAAACCTTGAAAGGTCACACCTGCTCCCCAGTCGGTCAGGCTCAGTTTAAAAACCACAGCCTTGGGAGCCACCACACTCTTCTGCAAGCCTCTGGGTGACCTGTCTCGGCATCTAAGAGCAGTTTGATCTAACTCCTTGAAAAGATGTGTGCCCCTGAGCACACCTGGCAGGAGAAAAGGGGGCGGGGGGACAAGGGGAGAAAGCTAACCCCCCCTTGTTACCGTCCTCGTCGGCACTGTCAGCATCCTCCTCATAGTTTTCACGTTTCTCAAAACTGCCCTATGAAGTGGACGGTGCAGATCTCACCCCATTTTAGAGATGAGAAAACAGGGGCTCAGAGAGGTTATGTGATTTGCCGAGGCCACACAGTGGAAGTGGAAGAGCTAGGACTAAAACTCGGGGCTTATGGCTCCTGATTTTGTGCTCTCTCCGGCCTCCTGTGCTGTTTATCCCAAGGGTCCTCTTTGGGAAGCCATGGCATACCAAGGCCAGGGTGGGTCATTGAGAGCAAATGCTGTCAGCTCCACAGGCACCTCTGCTGGGGTCTGGGCACCAGCCTTGGCTTTCCCACCACCACCCAGCAAGGAAGAACCTTCAGCCCTTGTGCCCTGAGATTCTCAGTGGTGCTTCTGGGAGAGGTCAAATGGGGTATCACACTTTGGGAAGAGACATAGCTCTGGCTTTCCCACTGGACATGCCTCAGGCTTGAAGACAAGATAGTATTATGCATGCAGAGGAGAGGCCTCCTTGTAAAGGGAATCTGGGAACCCGTCACTTGGCAAGTCCGAGGACCTTGGAGGTAGGGGACTTCTCTCTGTCTTGTTGATGAAGGCATCTCTCTCCCTTGATGCCCCAGCGAAGAAGGGCAGATCATTGGTATCTCCCACCACCTCCCCGCCCCCGGGCCACCCTGAGGAGACTCAGAGCAGGAGCCTGCAGCCAAGTTCCAACCTCTAACTGCAGCCACTGCCCATGGGATGCCCACAACCAGGAGACAGTCGACTCCACTTGGGAGAGCTGCTTCTAGGGGTCAGGATCCCACCCACCAAATCTGCCCTTTAACGCTCAGTGGTGCTCTTGTTTTGTGTGGCTTTCCTTGCCAACCATGCCCCCACGTCTTGGTAGCACCTCAGTCATCCTCCTCACCCCGCCGGAACACCCACCCGTCCCAGTGAGCTGGTCCTTCCTCAGATACCTGCCCATGCGGGGTGATTTAAAATACCAGATTACAGCCCTCCAGAGTGACCCCATGCAAATATGTTTGTGGCGGCAGCTTCCCATGGGCAGGGAGTTGGGAGGGGGTCAGGAGGTTGCTGGGCATCCTGCGTGGATTCTCTGACCCACAGAATCCAACTTGGTAGAGTGAGGATCAGGTTGACTGTGAGAATATAGCGGACAGAGGGGCTAATATCAGTAAATCCGACAGGTGCTGAAGAAGGGAAGGATTGGCTGATGGGCATCAGGGCTGGGGAGGTGCACACACTGGGCGGGGGCGGGGGGGTAGTTATACCTCCAAGCTGGGGAGCTCACTGGATTCAAAGGCCTGAATTGCACCTGATTCATTTGTTTGAAGCCCCTGAGTCTCTCCAGGTTTCCTTGATGACCTGCTGTGTGCAGACACCTGACTGGGCACTAAGACTCAGACGAGCTCTCTGTCCTCACTTCCTGCCATCCCCGGGACTCAGGGGTTCCATAGACCATCAGGATGGAAGGACCTCAGAGATGGTCTAAGAGTCTCCAGCTTCAGATAACGTATTGACATGAAATAATAACAGACATAAACGCGTGATGGACAGAAGGGGTGCCTGGGCCTGTCTGTCATGGAAATGAAATTCCCGGGTACAGACAAAAACATCATTTGGTCCCAGGATCCCACCTCTTCAGGAAGGAAGGAATCTTTTAATGTCAACATAACTTTGCAGACCTTCTCTTTATTGAACAAGTTTTTATTGTGGGTTTAATATATGCCAGATACAGGCTAGTAGCTGCTCTTTTAGTATCAGTTGATTCAATCTATAATGACAAAGGCCATGAAGGAGTCAGTGATCTCTTTATTAAAGGTGGCAGTCATTGACCACTATAGCGTCTGTACCTATTTGGAACATGGTAATCCTGTAGGTAATGGCTCCGGAGAAGATGCTCAGGACCTTGGTGGCTCCTTGGATGTTAGAGGTCACAGTGTAGAGCTGAGAACCTCTGATTTCAACTAAAGCTTAGGTTTTCATCTTTGGCTCTGATTTTGCCAAATAACCAATGCTGGTTCCAAAATGTGTGGAGGGACACTGTCAGCTAACCAGGAGCCAGAAATGTGAGGGCCCAGCATCATTCATGTCTTCATCACTTGAAAATGGATTTTTGCCGCTTTTAATATCTTTGTTCCTTGTCTGCATTCTTTGTTTCTTCCTTTCATCTTTCCCTCTCACCCTCAGATCTATCAGTTTTTAAATATATGCCTATTCTGTTTTTCACTTGGTGAAACAGTTCCTCCCCCGCTTCCTGTGATTCTTCATCACTAAATGCAGGTGCTCCTTAGGAAGGGACCAGATATCATTGTTATTATGTCTTTTGTTAGTGTGTGTGTGTGTGTGTGTGTGTGTATATAATCCTTTGGAAATAACCCCACAGGAACTGTGACCAAAGAAGTCATTGCACTTCCCTGCACCTGTTGTCTCACCTGTGAAAGTAGGACATTGGTCTAAACAGTGTCCCTGAAGGGAGTGTCAAAGCCCTGAGGTGCCATACACTCACACATGTGCTCGAAAGAATTCTCTGGTCAAACTTCAGAGCCAAGTAGACTCCCCTCTTACTGAGTCTCAACAGACGTTAGTGTATAGCAAAGACTGATAATTCCTGTGATAAAGAAGCCTATTTAGACCTATCTGATTGAATTCCATTCCATGGTCGGCTTTGGGAAATACTGGACAAAATTCTCTGCGTGCTGGACAGGATGCACCCATCACCACGACTGCCCAGTGTCCAGTTGCCAAAGAAAGTGCCGCAAGTGGCAAAGTGGGGAAAAAACCCTGATTCCAACTCGTTCTTTGCCCAGCATGGATACAAATGGCTATACTCTGCCCTGCTAGACAGCCATACACCCCTCCCCCAACACCGCCCCCCCCCACAGTTGCCAACTGTCTGCTTCTGGGTGGACTTATTAGCAGAGCAGTTAATTTGCTCTGAGCAGCCAAAGACAGGGAGCCCAGATAAACCTGGCCCGGGGTTTAATGCCTGTGAAGATTTAGTCCCTGCAGCACACCAGGCTCACGGAGCATTTGAGACATCAGTGGTTCTTGCATCCTGAGTAATGAGGGCTAAGACACAAAGAGACTCGAGGGAAGCTAGGCCTGGGTCCTCTTTATCAAGAACAGAAAGCACTTACCTGGAGAGAGAAAAGATAGTTTTAATACTACAGCAAGATGGATGAATATTTTCTTAGAAATATATTACCTTTCTTTTCCTGAGGAAATGGGGACTGTCTCTTTCACAGTGCCCAGTTCTTCTGACCCCAATAAGGTCCCCAGAGAAGTCAAGCACAAAGACCACTTCCCACGAGACCCCCAAGGCACCCTCCATGGTTTAGAGTAACCCCCTCCAAAACTGCAGATCCCTTTCTAAAGCACTCACTCTGTGCCTCTTTCTGTAACAAAGCAGGACCCTGTGGGGCCTTCCCAGGACAGCCCCCTCCCCCGTAGCCTCTGCTGAAGCGCCTCTCTGAAGTACCCAGATAATAATATCTCATGCATATTTCCTGAGTTTTTCAGATGTTAAAAAAATACCACCAAGTGGAAGAAATTAACTACTTAATGATCATGAGCACATACCCTCCAGCCTGCTGGTGCCAAGGATTAATCACCATCAATCAGAGAACTGTGTACAGCTGATCACATACCCTGAGTCGCCCCTCCCTCAGATGGCTTTTAAAAATGCTCAGCTGAAACCCTTCTGGGAGCTTGGGGCCTATTGGGCATGAGCCATTCCTTCTCCTAGCTCCGCCCTTCAATTAACCTTGCTCAGTCGGGCAGGCGAACAGCTTGGTAACAGTTTGGGGGAAGCCAGCGTAGGAGTCTGTTCCCGTGGCAGGTCAGCTCCGGCCCGGGCCAGTCCCTTCCCTGGGCTCCAGCGGCTAACAGAGCTCACTTCGCTCCGGGAACTGGGAGGGAGCTACGGTCCACACTCAGTGTCATCTGGAGGTGAGTCCCCAGCTTGTGTGGGCTGAGTATTCTCTCCACGCCACCCGGCTCACCCCCTTGCAGGAAGTGAGCCTCTCTGGGCTCCTTGTGAGCCACTCTGGGTCCGTTCTTTTTCAGGAGCTGGCCCAGTCTGTTCGGAGGCCTCCGTCTGGGAGTAGAAGTGGAATTTTAGACTACACCTCTGCTGATTTTCTGTCTGTGCCACCATAGCTCATTTGTTGTTTGTGCTTTTGTGTATCATTTTGGGGTGAGCCGCTCTGGCTTGTGCAGGATGGAGAATTCGACCCACTCCACCTGGGCTCATCCCCTTCGGGGAAGTGAGACATTCTGGGCTCATTGGGAGCCACTCTGGGTCCATTCCCTTGGGGGACCCAGGCCACTCTGGAAGCTTCTGTCTGGGAGTGAAAGTGGAATTTTGGGGCTATGCCTTGTCGGATCTTTTGGTTGTAGTGTGTGTGGGTGTGTGATGTATCAGTACTTGCACTGGCTGTTTGAGAAGTCTTTGGTGAGTAACAGGGCTCGCGTGTGATGATACCAGGGTATTCTTCCCCATTGCATTCGCTTCACCTGCGTTGGTTGGAATTTCCCCTTTCTAGCTTTGAGGGCTTTCATTTAGCTTTATCTCTGATGGGGTATTGGTTGGGGTTCTCCCCTTTTGGACCAACCGAGAGGCCATTTGCATTGCATTTGTTTGCTTGGTATTTGACAACACCAGCCGTGAATAATTATTATGGGTATTCAGAGCTCTGGTCCATCTTATAGTCCCCTGGGGTATTTTTGCAAAACTGGGAGATCTTTAGCTGTGCTCCTGTAAATGAAAGAAAATAATCAGCTTTTATCTTGAGTGTGTGGGTCTTAGTACCTGAGTCCAAATCCTGTTCTCTCTCCCTGGTTTTGCTGAAAGTGAGGCATGTGGATATGAGCAAATGATATATTTACTATCGTCTATTACTGTTACTTCTTTCAACTAAAGCGGATGTTTGGGAATTGAAAAAAAAAAAATCCCTGAAAATAGCCAAGATGGTTGGGTTTTGTAAAAGCCATTAGGGGAAGAATTTGCATTTCTCTTCCTATGTCTTTGAGATGTAAATCATCTACCTGAGTTCTCAAGGAGAAAAAAGTTTTGTTTTGTTTTGAACTCAAGTGGAAAAACATATCTCTGGTTCCATCTGCCTTTTATGTAAAAATTAACCTGTAAGTGAGCTCTATTTAATTGAGTTAAAAGTAAATGCTTACAAATTAAATACCTCTAAGTATAAAAGAAGCTAGACAGAACAAATTTGTCTCATGTGATCTAGGGAATATTCAATATTAAAATCTAATATAAAAGCTAGCTTAAGCTTGTTGGTATAATCAATATAGATGTGTCTTTTGTTGTACCTGGGTTTACTGAAGGTCAGTAAGTTTATGTTATTTCTGTTGTGAAGTCTTCAGCAGAAAGAAAAAAATTAACTTGGTATGATGAAATTCTTATAAGTAAATTAAATGCAAATGAGATAAACTTTTGGGTGAACTCTTTAGAAATAATTGTTTTAGGAATGTCTATGTACAAGTGAAATTTGATAACTTGAAATTTTCAAGTTATGCTAAATTAAGTTAAATGATGAAAGTTGATTGAATATAGTTGAATAACTAGGTCTTCCCAAATAAAATAAGATACTGAAACCTTATTTACTGAACATTGGCTTCCCTTTACAGAGAAGCTAAAGGTGTTTAGGACTGTTATTAAATATGCTTGGTGCCACTTGGAGAGATTTTTCTGTAGAAAGCACACGTTTTTAGAGATTACTGTTGGTATTTTTATTTGCCAATCTACTGAATGCTAATGTAAAAGTTCATGATTGCTTGCTTCTTGGTTTTCACTAGAAATTTAAGATTTTTTAGAGTTAAGGATTCTATTTAAGCGTGTAATTTAAACTACTAAAAATAATGAAAGAAATACTTCAGTATATACTAAGAAAGTAGGATTTGTGTGTTGAGGGAAAAAAAGTATGAGGAATGGAATTCCATTTTAAGGGGAAAGAAAGGGATTTCATCCTGGAGCTGGTACTAGATGGGGAAAAAATAAGGGACAAACTAATATGGATACAGAAAGTGGTGGAAAATTTTTGGAAAGGGAGCCCTATAAAAGGAGTTCTGTGTGTGGTCAGGCTGAGATTAGATTAAACTTCGTTTGGTAAATGGATTTTGTTCAAAGTAGGCTGGTGCAGAATTGGATTTGCTTCTTCTCTGTTGAGAGAATGAATTTATTTAGGATACGTCTGATAACAGATTGTGTGAAGCTTGTTGATATTTTTGACAAATTTCCTATCAAATTCTAATTAAAGTTCTTTTAACTTTAACTTTAGGATGCTTCAGAGGGCTCCTGAGGCATCTCAGAGAAAAATACTAAACTAACTAGGATTGGTTGGTATGTTAAATTGCTTGGGAAGCATTGTCAAATGAGTGACAAGCCTCAGATTGTTTGGTATGGACAGATGTTGCTGGTACAGACATTCTGGAAATTGTGCGGGGGTTCTGAAGTTTGGAGGTGTCCTGGTGTAATGCTGTCAGTCGTGGCTCTGGTTCTTACCTTGAAGTGTATGTCACAGCAACTTGAAACTTCTTTGTCAAGAAGATTGTGGTTGGATCTTTTACCTTGTCTTGGGTTTTTGGTCACTTATGGACGATTAAGCTGAAGCTTTGCAGGGCTACTCCATCTTTAAGAGGATTCGTGGAGGGGACTTTTTGACAAGCATAGCTTTCCTTTGGATCATGCTGGGCTGGGTAGTGTCGACTGAAATAAACGCACAGCCTAAAAGTTAAAAGTTATGTTTTATTTGGTGGAAGGACTCGAGCCGGGATGACAGCCTCTCAGATCACTCTGAGGGACTGCCCCGAAGAGGCAGGGGAGGAGCTAGGATATATAGGAGCTTTACAACAAAGACCAGGTAGTTGGAACAATAAAAGATTACTTGTTATCTAAAGAAAACCAGGCATTTCAAGTTAAAGAATTTAGTGCTCTTCTATGTGTGGGAGGAAGCAAACATTTGGGCTCACTGAATTCATTCCTTTGACAAGCACCTAGCTATCTAGGGCCAGTATCCTATTCTTTCTTATTCTGAGTCCACTGAGAGGGCACCATTGTGAGTGGCTGCAGAGGCTGGACTGCAGGCCTGTCCCCACTGGGGGGTGGCGGCAGCCACTGATGACTTGGTTTCAGCATTTGTTTACTGATATTTTCACTCACATTACAGTATTTTCGTTCACAGTGCTCCCTCTGGGTCCTAAATTCGACCAATATTTTGGGAGACATTTCATGACCAATTTTGTCCCATGGTGCTAGGAAGGCTCATTCCTAGATCAGGTGAAGCATCTGTTGACATGCCACTCAAAGTGCTAGTTTTGAATCAGGCCCTGTTGATACTAAAAATTTTCTGGATCACCTGTCTTACTAGTCTATTAGGACCCAGGAGATGTTTACCCCTCGTTGCTCATTCCCATACCTAGAATCACACTATTACAATTATTTTATGCAGGGTTATAAATTTTATCTATTTCCTCAAAATGTTTAGCCATCATCAGTCTTGTTGGAGGCCTAGTTACACACTGGGAAGTGGAGGAGACAACAATTTTATAAAATAGACAGGATATAAGTAATACAGTTAGTAACGTTAATAAAGTCACAAGTAAGGATTTAATAGTTAAGAAGTTAACATTTTGGGGTTAAAATTTGGCTTGTGTTTCTGATTGAGCTTGAGTGATCTTATAAGAAAATTTATATTCAAGGTCAGGTTCAGAGCAGGTATTATTAATTGGCCAGGTGAGGTCTCCCACCTTGTAATGTCGATAGTGGCCTAAACAGAACTATCATTCCTTTTTAGAATACATTTTCTGAAGGCTATCTAGTTAGGGCCTTGGAGTAGGGAAACCCACCAAGGTAACACAGAAGTACTAGACATAGGTAATTTACCATAAACCTAACAGTTGGATTAGTTCATAATCAAAGGTGTGAGCAAATATCAAAGTAATTGGTATACAGGCCTGGTCCAGTGTTTTGGGTCAGCTGTCTACCTCAGATGTCGTCATCTTCTCATCCTGGCCTGGTAGCTTTTTCTTCATTTGAGCATTGTTTTAAGGTGAGCAGTGCTCTATAGGCCAGTCCACTGCAGGGGCTCTCTCTGACTGGAAACTAATCCAAAAGTCAATTTCCTTTAGCTTTCACTGTGCATGGTCTAGTTAAGAGTACCTGGTAAAGGGTCCTTTCATTCAGGTTGGAGACAGTTCTTTAAGACATGTCTGTTCTAGTATGTATAATCCCCTGGTCGCAGGTCATGGGGCATCGGATCTTTACCCAAGAATAGATCATTGAGCTTCAGAAACAAACATACAGTGTCGTTTTAATAATTCAATTAAACTTTGCAGCAATGTAACATAACAGCAAGGAATGATTTGGGAAATATCTTAAATATAGACCTCAATTAACAAAACTAGAATTTAATATCCACTAAAATATAATCTTTTTCTGTCTAACGTTCCCTCATTTTTATCAAATATAGTCAAATCAAGATTAATTTATTTACAAGTTAAGTCTAATTATTTGATCATATAGCTCTTTTAAATTGGCTGTGTTGGAACTTTTAATAAGGAGTCTCAGACTAGAATGTTAATAAGGTTTCCTAAGGCCAGGAAAGCCACGTCAAGGGGTTGTCATAGATTTTTGCCTTACAGATTTAGGTAAATTTTTTTCTCGTTAAGGTTCTTAAAATACCTTGAGATTCCTATATCTGTTAGGAGATGATCTTTTTAATTTATTTGATAGAGCCACTGGGGACCTAAGAGTTTCCAGTCTCTGGAGGGATCAGATAGAAAAGATAACTGTTCAAAGTCTGCTTACATAGGTATAATTCATCAAATTGCTGTGAATCATAACTAGCTTAAAGAGAAGAGTTTCTTTATGTCTGGGAAACAGATTAAAGCCAGCAATATTTCAGACAAAATAAAAAATTATAACCATATTCATCAGTTTACTCAGTCCCATGTAACTAATCCTTTTGTTAACAGTGTTACGAAATCAAGAGTTTTCATTAGACCGTTAAAATTTCTTACCCAGTTTAGTTCAGTGCAATAGTTTGAATTTTATTAGAAACCAGTAAATCTCCTGAAGAGAAAGCATTTTGTAAAATCATCAGAATAAAACAATAACTGTCTATAAATGACAAAAGATTTAAAAGCATGGTTAAACACTGTTACACTGTAATCGATAAAGAAACCTGGTCACAATAACCAGAATTATGACTGGTGACATTTCAGATATATCAGAATTTTAGGGAGTCCATATAAATTCTAGAATATCTATAGTAATAATATTTTCTCATACAATATAACCTAGGAAGATTTATTATTCATTTGACAATACTTCCCATGTTATTTAACATACCAAATGAAGCTTACTAGTTAAAAATCTCTCTTTGGGATGTTTCAGGGGCCCTCTGTAGTATCCCAAAGTTAACTGGAGGTCAAAAGAACTTTAATCAGAAATTGATATTTGGGAAGCTTGTTAAAAGGTTTCAAAACACTTGGTCAGATAAAAGTATACATTACTTTGAAAGAGTACTTATTCATTAACAAGAAAATATTTCAAATGTAAAGGCAGAACAGATCACTTAAGGGGTATGAGTAGCTTTACAATCTATTACTGAAGGCAGATTAACATTTTAAGAAAACTTTGTCCATTTAACAGAGAGAAAACCAAATCTAGTCTTTTACCGGGTTACTTCTAAGATTCTTTTACTTTGACCAAATTCATTCTAAACTTAGCCAATCCTGACCATGTACAAGACTCTTTCCTGAGGGTTCCTCTTCCACAAGCCTTCCATAAGTTTCTATACTCATATTATTTTGTCCCTTATTTTCTCTTTCATTCAGAAGTAACCAGCTTCAGGACAAAGTTACTGTTTTCCATTAACAAAATATAATTCCATTCTTTATATCTTCCTTTACACATTCACCTTATTTTCCTAGGATGCTGAGAGGTTTCCCTTAATAGCAGAGAATATTTCAGGGTGGCGCCAAACATTTATTAATATTTTTAAACACCTTTAGTTTTTCTGTAAGAGGAAGTCAAATGTTAAGTAATATTTCAATCTTACTTTATCTGAAAATAGCATAGCTATTTAATAAACTCCCATCATTTAACTTAATTAAGCACAACTCTAGAATTTAAAGATACCAAATATTTAGAGATTATTTTAAGCATACATTTTAAAAAATATATTTTAAAGAATTTACCCAAAAGGTCTCATCTCATTTGCATTTTAATTTACTTAGAATTTTATCACACATTATTATGATGATGATGATGACAAATCTGCAACAGATACAACAGGATCTTATTTGACTTTCATTAAACCTAGGTACAGTAAGGGTATTATACTTAATATTGATGACTCTAAATATGTCTTTATTAGAACGAACTTAAACTAAACTTAATACCAAGCAATAACTTAATATTAAATATTTTCCAGTTCATGTGAACCTGACAGTCAATTTGGTCAGTTTTTATTTTAAAAATACTTAATTTGTAAGCTCTTATTTTTACATCAATTAAGCAGAGCTCTTTGACTTTGATTTTTTTTTCAGCAGTATAAATATCTCAAATCTATAATGTGTACACAGACTTATAAACAGACAAAAGCTAGAGATCTCATAGCTTCACTTTAAAACTTACTTAGGAGCTAGGTATTACAATATAAATTTACTGCTTATAAAAAACAGTTGGAGTAAGCTGAATTTGCTTGCTCAAATCACTAAGGCTTACTATTTATGAAAAAGACATTTAACATTTCTTGACAAAGTCTGGAGGACCTGTCAGAGTTCTGAGTTCTAAAATGCCAGAAATTTCTTTGGCCTTAAGTTTATCTCATTGAGCTAATTAGGCTCAGTCCTAGGTCATTGTTTGCTGTATTCACATTTCTGATCTGCAAGACAAAGACAGTTGCTTCCAGTTCCCCAAAGAACTGGTCTGTCACCTAGGCCAGATTGTATCTCCTTAATTTGCTTTTTTGTATCAGTGAGAAGAGCTCTAAACAAAGAATTCCATGTTTTGAAACTTTAAGGTTTACTTTTATCATGTCTTCAAAAGCTTGCAGAAGGCATTTAGTAAGATCTCTTTTTCCTTGAGTTATAAGTTAAACCCAGGGTAAATCTCTTATTTTTATTAGCCCCTGAATATTAGTTTTTTGTTTTACTTTATATTGGATAGCTCAGGCAACTCTATTGGTTTCCTTTAGCTTGTTTAATTAATATTTTCTGAGGGACAGATATGTGCCCAGCCTTATAATACCAAGAAAAGGGGAAGCGTTTTTCCATTGAAACATACCTATCCCACAACGTAATTAAGCAAAAGAGGTTTATATAAAGCCCACTTAAATATACCAATTTTACAAACTTCTGTCAATTTTATTAACTCTTATACCTTTAATTTTAATATTCATTAGGTCTAATCAATATTTCTTATTTTTAGAAAGAGTGCCAGAAGCCTTTTTTTTTTTCTTGTCCGCTTTATCTAATTTTATATGAAAGTCTCTGGGATCACCAAGTTTGAGCCAAAGGACTTAGGCCCTTGTAAATTTTTCATCTGATTAATTGGTCTGTTGCCCCAATCATTGATCAAGTATCTCAGTCTATAGAAATTGTTTTCCAGCCCTATAAATGTATACATTTTAAACTGGGGTAAATAAAGCGGACTTGTTTGAACTTCAACGTTGGGGACCGGTAGGTGATCTCTTTGGCCTTTTTTTTTTTTTTTTAACTTTACATAGTGTAGTATCAAAACCTTGTATCTTAATCCAAAAATGTCCATTTTATTTATCCCATTCAAAATAACCATCTAAAAATATTTATCCGTTTGGGGTAAGTCCCTTTTTTTGTTGTTGTTGTTAAGAAAAAATCTTTTGACATTTTTACATTCCTTTTTTCAGTTACTCAACCTAATTAACATTAATTATTCTAATGTTTTTATTAGCATCTCTCAAACCATTGAGGGGAAAGGGAAAACACAAATGTAGCTTTCCAAACCGGTCTTTTCCCTCTTTTAAACTAAGTTCTTAGGTTAACCATTAGATATATTTTCCCACCTTTAAACTTGATTGATTTTAATAGGTACCAATAAAACAGCTGTTTATAATGAGAGCTCTCTTAATTTTCACCAATTTAGAAGTTTTTCCAAATTAAAGGATCCATCATTTGGCCATCAATATACATATATAGTGATTTTAAACCAATAAGATGAAGAGGCTTTTCCACATGAGAGTGGGGATGTTGCCTAAATAAAATTCAAAAGTTTACTCCCCAAAAGGTAAAGGCCTTTGTGGCCCAGGCTGATGCAACAAAGGTTAAAAATGGCAAAGTGCCTGAGAATTGGTATAATCAAAGAACTGTTGAGAATCCCAATTTATTTCCTTGGCCACCATATGTACACAATACTTGTACCTTTTGCATGGCAGAGTCCAAGTTTTCCTTAAAAAAAAAAAAGGAAACACATATATACATACACACTCACACATAAAACACCCAGAGGAAGACAAAACATCTACATTTCAAGGACACAGGAAGAGAAATCCAAGTTCCCCCTAAAGGGGCTTTTGTTTTTATAAGGTCAGAATTCCAAAAAATGTTTTATCAGGCCTAGCTAGTTATTTTCAGAGTGAGATTTTTAAATTCCCAATTAAAGTTGTAAGTTTTGTACGTAGATAAATCTGACTAGGTTATTAGTTGGAGGCTGGCAATTTATCATTTCTTTTTCTTTTGTTTTGAAAGTTCTATTCCCCATTTTAAGATCGGGTTGTCAGAATAACATTGGTAGTAGGTTTTCCCACAGGGACACCTGCACGGCATGAGGTCTTTGCTTCTGCCACTCCTGCAAACTCCTCCTAAGTTTCTCAGTCACTTGAGAAGGCTGTTGCCAGCCAGGAGGAGGGCCCCATTTTTGGAGTCGAAAGGTTTCTCATAAGAGTTTTGCTTTTATCCTGACAAATTTAATGGAGGTAGCCAAATTGAGGAAAGCGTTAGACCAGCCTCTTACCTAACCACTCAGTCCAGACCCCAGTATCTTTCAACTGGGCCCCACTTGGGACGTCTCCACTGAGTGGGTATTCCTCTGGTATCTTTCAACCAGCCCCACCTCGGACGTCTCCCCAAGGTGGGTATTTCCCCCCAGTATGTTTCAACTTGAGGGCCAGGTACCTGGATACACTGCCAAATAAAACTCAGGATCATCAACCAATATGGGAGATCCGAGAACCAGGAGAGACTCACCCAAATTCGTTTGGACTCCACGAGGAGGCGGCTGGGCACGAAGGGCCTCTGCTGGTACCAAGGCTCCGGTTCCTTGTGGAGTTCAGGCGGAGAGAAGTCTGCTCTGGGTCCCTTCGTGGTCACCAAAACTGTTGACTGAAATAAACGTGCAGCCTAAAAGTTAAAAGTTATGTTTTATTTGGTGGAAGGACTCGAGCTGGGATGACAGCCTCTCAGATCACTCTGAGGGACTGCCCCGAAGAGGCAGGGGAGGAGCTAGGATATATAGGAGCTTTACAACAAAGACCAGGTAGTTGGAACAATAAAAGATTACTTGTTATCTAAAGAAAACCAGGCATTTCAAGTTAAAGAATTTAGTGCTTTTCTATGTATGGGAGGAAGCAAACATTTGGGCTCACTGAATTCATTCCTTTGACAAGCACCTAGCTATCTAGGGCCAGTATCCTGTTCTTTCTTATTCTGAGTCCACTGAGAGGGCACCATTGTGAGTGGCTGCAGAGGCTGGGCTGCAGGCCTGTCCCCACTGGGGGGTGGCGGCAGCCACTGATGACTTGGTTTCAACATTCTTTGTTTACTGATATGTTTGCAGTATTTTCACTCACATTGCAGTGTTTTCGTTCACAGTAGGATATTTGAAGTCTAATGAAAACTCTTGATTTCATGAGACTATTGATTGGTAGAAGGGTTAGGGGGACTAATGAATGTGTTTCTAGTCTTTTGGTTTTGTCTGGAATATTGCTGGCTTTTAATCTATGTTTTTTTAAATTGAACTGTTTATCAAATGTTTGTTTCCCTATCAATATTGAAAGTTACTGTTTTACTTTTAACCACACTGTTGCCGCCACTGTTCAGAACAGAAAGAGAACTCTCTAATGGGGTTGTCACAGAGTATAACTACTCAATGCTTGCTTTAAGTTCATTGCTAAAAGCATGTGTACAATGCTTGTGTAACAACTGGGTGTAAGTGATAAAGTGTTTGGCCTATAATGTGTTTCTCCATTAACATACCTCTGAGCTTGTTCACGATATCTGATTAGTTTTCCCCCAATGTAGATAACTAGGCAAACATAAAGGAGGCCTAGCACCCAGGGACATGATCTAAATTTGGGTCAGGAGCCACCACCCCAGCATCCAGGGACAGATATTTTGATCATCAATACTTTCTGTTGAAAGATTTGCAATCCAAAGGGGAAATGATGGGAAAATCTGCACATATTGAGGTGTGGGGAAGTCATTCTGGCTTGTACATGGTTTTGTTACAGAAATGACAGGCCAGCCAAGAAACAAGCACCACCCGGAGGGCTGGAGTACTCAGATGTATTACACCGCAGGCTCAGAGGGGCTTCTGCTCCGAAGCTCTGAGCACCTCCAAGACGTGTGCATGAGGTTTTATAGGGTAAAGTACAAGCTTGGGGTATTCAGCCAATAGGCATGGAACAGCTTTAGCAGCATCATTATCACAAAAGTGGAGGCAGGGAGGCAGCAAACCAACATTCCAAAGCCAGATATATATCTTTGAAAATCCAGCTGGCTAGCAAAAAAACATGAACAGCAAACCAACGCTAATTAACTTAGATTTACAAGTTAGTCCAGCAGAACTCAGATCAGTATTCCGATACTTAGATTGTGAGGTATCTTGTTAGACCAGCCCAGCCTCTCCTTCACATTCCTAGACTTGTGAGTTATCTTGTTAGACCAGCCCGGCTTTTCCTTCACAGTTTGACTGAAACTTTACTGACCAAAATGGCCTGTTTTATGGCCTTTCGGGCATGCATTATACATCTGCTTTGGTCTTGAGGAGCGGAATGCATTTGAAAGTCAAAATGGAGTAGCTGTGGTTCAGACATCTAAGGTAAAACTAGGTGGCCATTGTAGATGTGATTTAAGACACATTCCTGTATTGTTGAACTCAAATTTTCTGAGCTGTGTCATACTAAGGATGCCACTGGCCATTCTCAAAGCAGTGTCTGCTGGCAGATGGCAGCTGTAACCTTGTGACCTCAAGTTCTCCTCTTGTAACTTAAATTTTTAGACAATAAAATTGTTTTGGGTCAGATATTAGCAGGAAAAGGGAGACATGTAGTGGCCAGTAGCTCCTGTTATATATATGTTAATACTGCATCAAAAGTTAAGACCTATTCAGATAAAAGTAGACAGCTGGCTACAAGTCTCCCCCAGAATGCCAGGTCCAGACTGGTTTTCAGGCTTATTCTCCTAAATTCCTCAGGGAATGGGTTCTTAATCATGCAAGACTTGAATCCAGGACTTGGAACTCGGGTATATTTCCAACTCGGTGTCCATTTCCCAAATCAAGGTAGGGCTATGACCTGTTTCAGCAGGAACTCGCCAGAGCAGTCTCTGCCCCATTCCCTGAAAGATCTGGGGAGGAATGAAATAGGACTGGAGACTGAAATCTAATTCCTCTGCCAAGCTGATGATTAACCTCTCTGTCCAGAATATTCCTCTTCTTGTCCAACACCTGTTTTCTTCAAGATTGAGGAGTATCAAAAAAAAGAGGGGCAGACTGTAACCAAGCAAGACCCTATGGGGCCTTCCCAGGACAGACCCCTTCCCCCATATCCTCTGTTGTACCTCTCTGAAGTACCCAGAGAATAGTTTCTCATGCATGTTTCCTGAGTTTTTCAGATGTTAAAAAAAAACACCACCAAGTGGAAGAAATTAACTACTTAATGATCATGAGCACATAGCCCCCAGACCTCCTGGTGCCAAAGGATTGATCACCATCAGTCAGACACACACATTGTGCACAGCTGATCACATACCCTGGTTTGCCCTTCTCTCAGCTGGTCTTTAAAAATGCTCATCTGAAACCCTTTGGAGAGTTCGGGGTCTGAGGGGCATGAGACATCCTCAGTTCTCCCAGCTCAGCCCAGCAATAAACCTTTCTCTGCTCCAAACTCCAAAGCTTCAGAGTCGGGCACACGAACTTGAGCTTGGTAACATTTCTGTGGGTCCTCATAACAATCCAGTGAGGCTGATAGTCTAAAGCCCCTTTCCCAGATGAGGACACTACAGCTTTGACAGAGGCAAAACAGTCAGTCCCAGGTCACACAGCTAGTAAGGGACCAGCAGGATGAAGCCCAGCTCAGCTCAGCTCAACAGACCACTGAAAAGTGCTCTCACAGCATCTGTGTGCTGTATCTTATTCACTTGGGTCCATGGATTTGCTGGCCCTTCTCTGACAGGTTCTCCCAAGAAGTTCAAATTTAACTCCTAGAAGCCTGCCTCCCCCAACCCAGGTCCTTAAAGCCTAGCTCAGGGCAGGTTGGGCTCCCCGCTCTTAGCTGTGTGACCTGGAGTGAGTCACTTAGCATCTCCGAGCCCTCAGCCTTCTCATCTTTAATATGAAGATAACCTCTCTTCCCTACTGACCACACAGGATGTTGCATCAGTGGAGATCATGTACTTGGACTTGCTCTATTGCACGTAAGGCACTGCCTGATGTTCCATGGGCAGAGGCTATCTCTCTCCCTAAGTTGTCTCCCCCAGAACTGAGAATGCTCTAGACAAGCATGACTCCTCTCCGCCTCCCCCAGATCCATGCTCTTGTTGCAGGGAGTCTCAGGGCCGTCCTGATCGGTGGTAGAGAAAACTCCACAGGCATCTGGGTGAACCCTAGTTCAGCTGAGATCAGTCCCCGGAGGCCCCAGTGTTCACTGAGCCACGGCAGCATGCTAAGCATCATGCTGCAGACCCTGGGAGTGGGTGCTGAAGGCCCTGCCTCGGGGGCCTCGGGGTTCACTTGGAGACGTGGTATAATCAGCGCAGAACAGCATGGTGAATGTGACCCTGCACGAGCTCGCGCTGCTGCAGACGCAGGTATTTCAGGGTTAACGCAGCCCTCAGAGAAGACTTCCCTGGGCTCAACCCGGCTGTGCTGCGGAAACCAGGCGGGCTGCCAGGCGGGCTGTGTGCCAGAGTTGGGGGATGGCTTTCTGCTCAAAAAAGACAGTGTGGAAAAGCTGGAGGGGGCTCTTCAACTGCCCAGCATTTTCCTTTTTCAGTCCACTTCAGGTCTAGGTCTTCTTGAAGAAAACAAATTTTTAAAAATATTTTTAAACATTTAAATAGAGCATTTTTAACACATTGTCCCCCTTGATTTCCTCATAGGCTTGTTTATATTGTTTATACATTTGGGGGTATGTGTTTGGGGCTCATTTATACATCTTCAAATGTTTATGAAGGTTGAGGTGGAGGAATGGGCAGAATAAGTGTTGGGGGGGAGCATCTTCCTCTGCTACCCACCCCCCCACCCCATCCTGGCTCCTGCGGTTGGGGTTCTCAACCCGCTGCACACTGCACTCTCCCGGGAGCTACAGGTGAGCACCCTGCAGACGCTGCACCCATGCGCAGAAGTGGACTCATTGGTCTGGCCTGAGGCCCAGGGATCTGCATTTGTTTAAAGCCGCCAGGTGATTTCCAGTGTGCAGCCAGGGCCAAGACCCCAGGGACGGCATGCCCATGTCTGCCCCACTGGCCAGCACTGGGAGCTGGTGTTTCAGGTCTTCTCTCCCCCAAGAGCGTCTCATCAGCTGGTCACTTGTGTCTCCCTGCAGAGTCAGCCCTCCTCCCTGGCCATGCTGGACCTGCTGCACGTGGCTCAGGACATCGCCTGTGGCTGTCAGTACTTAGAGGAGAACCACTTCATCCACCGGTAAGTCTGGGTCACCCTGCTCTTCCCTCGCCTTCTGTGTGATGCTTTGCCCCATGTCTCAAAGTCCCAGCTCTCCCCTTCAGAGCAGAACAATAGGTCTCTCTTGAGCTATTGGGATGGTTCAGCTTGTTCGTCTCTAAGATGATTACTATGTCAGGGCTTCCTCTGCCCCACGTGTAAAGCGGGCATCATAAAACATCCAGACCAGCGCCGGAGACCCAGGGGAGCGCTTCCCGACCCCCTGCAGGGGCTGCTGCCTGTGTCTGGCAGGGGAGCTTTCAAGTCCTACATTATATTAACATTTCCCTCTTCTAGAAGACTGGGCTCCTTAAGGGAAGCTTAAGTAGTTTATATTTTCACATACCTGACTATGGGTGACTCGAAGGCAAGGACCCTATTTTATTTATCTTCAGATCCCTGATGGATAGAGCGGCACAGTAAGTATTTATTGGATAAATTATTTTTTTCTAAACTACTCTGAAATGAAGAATATTGATTTTTTTTAACCTCTGTACTTCATTTCTTCCACTCTATATGATCTTGTATTTAAATGGTGTTTGGACTGGGACATCAAGTTCACGTGTAATGCTAGAGACATTAGAGATGACACGTATTTCCATGTGCCTGTCGATGACTTTGTAAAGTCAAATAGATTGTTAGGCTCTTTGCAAAGCTCTTCCTAATGATTTGCTCCCAATTTAGTCAATAACAACCTGGTGAACTAGTAAGCATTTATTAACCCGTCTTTAAAGAGTGTAAGACATGTTCCTAATAATTAGAATGTGTAAATACAATGTAGAAAATGAGGGAAGCTGTATGAGTTTCAGGGATAGAAAAGCGTAGAAGCAGATGACAAGTTATGCTTTCCTCCCCAATAAAAATGAAGAAGCTAAAGATCAAGAAATACACTGGCCCAGCTTCCCCAAACCATTCCTAAACCCAGGCCGTGAGCTCACATGGGCTCCTCCTTTGGCTGTCACTTCGTTTCGGTCTTCAGATCGCCCACTTGATTCTAAACCGTCCCAGCTCACAGGTCACGGTGCTTGAGAGAAATGAGCAAAAGCAAAGTCAGGCCCAGTTCTTTATGTTCTCACCCAAAGCCACTCTGCGTCAAAGCGGGGTCAGCCCTGTCACTGCTGCTCTTGCCCTTTTTGCTGTGTCCAGAACCTTCCAAAAATCTCAGCTCTGGGCTTTATTGTTGCTCAGACATGACAAGGTTGTGCTCTTTTTGGAATTAGTCCGTGGTTAGAGCCGCTTTCCATCTTTTGTCTACATCCCCTAAGTCAGGGCTCACCTGAGAGCACCCCGTTTGGTCACCTTGGTAACTTGGGATCTCTCCTTTTACTTCTCCCTGAGGTCGTCTCTACTTTTTCTGAGATCATTACTACGTTTTATACGTAGTAACGTACTACTACGTTAGTAGTCACCAAGCATCCCGATTCTCTGGCTGAGGATCAGATCCATCTTTCCTCTGACTTTTTAAAATCTGCTTTCCTAGAGGCATGATACATTTTTACTATATCCAGTGCTCTGTTACTGGAGATAAAAAGATAACAGGATGGATAAAGGATCACATGCTCTCAAGATTTCTGTCACTCCAAATCTGCGAATAGTCACCAAAGGCCGGAATTAGATTCCACAGTAATAGTTTGTTGCTCCTTTAATCTTTTTTGAGAAATGAGGTTGTCAAAGATTAAATCAAGAATGTATCAGATGATCTGCTTTATAAGCAAAAGGCAACTATTAGGAGAAATTGTCCATCTCAATCAGAGCTTTTCCTCTGGGCTGACCGGTTTTAGGAAAGCACCTTTTACATCTCTAACTGGCTGTGAGGTCTGCGGCGCACCCCCACGACAGGTGACTTCATTATTCCCCTCCTCTAGCCCACATCTGCCTTAAGAGTCACAGACTCCCATGCACGCACCTCCTGAATTCAGAGTGGAACACCCCATCAGATCCACACACCCATTTTTCTGTTAGATCTGTTTCCTTTGGACATGGTTTATTGCCATTTCAAGAAATATGTGTCATGCCGCCAATTCTTGGATTGGTCTCTGATACTACATTACTTTCTTGCCATTAAATTCAAGATCACTTTTTAAAGCAACCATTCCATGCACATCAACGAAAGACATTTCCAGAGCCATACATACTATTCCTGGTCTCCCTCACTGTATTTCTCTTGAGATGCACTGGCTATATATCCCACTATTTTTCTTCTTTTTGATGTCATGTATGTTATGCTTTCATGGTTTTATTAGGGCATTTTATGCACCATTGTGCCTCAAAAGTCAATTTAAACCTTCTGGATGAAGACAGTGGCACTAACAGCTTCCATCTCCCACCCTGACCCACTGTTCTGGCATCCTAAGCCATGACCCCCTAGCCAGATCCTGTGTTTAATACAATCCAGTTGTTTATTTTCCATGTCCTTCTTTCTTGACCAAAGATCAGGACCTTCATGAAACCAGTTGAAAATATGAAAACACCACCAAGTAGTACTTTTTTCTGTCCAGGAATTAATAGTATTATTAGAGACCCATTCCACACTTCTTCTGACGCATCCTTTGTTCCCACATGCATGTCAGAAATGGGTTAGCAGTTAGCAAGTAGAAGCTGATGACTCTTGGAAGGCTTCTGATCATACTGTACAGGCGTGCTACCGGAAAACAGGCCATCTGGAGTCGAACAACAAAGAATACACAATAACTTCATAGCTCGACAGAAGTGATTCTTCAGCCACGTAGCCATGATGCCTACAGCCTAGCAAAGGCTTTAGATAAAATCATGGATGTAAGAACCATACGGCTGAGTAAAAAATAGAACCAGAAATATTTGGGAATACCTTGTCCTACTTGAATTAGATCATGGAAATCATACTGTTCCAGAACACGCCTTCAAACAACCGCAGAAAGCAGCCAGCAATCTGTACAGAACAGTAGCCTAAAGCCAAATACATTTCTTCTGTCCCTTTATTGTCTTATTTTAGCTTAAGTTTTTTAATAAAATCAGGGTAATAATAGCACCTTGTTCCTTATAGGGTTGTGAGAATTAGATATGAAGCATTCAGAGCAATGCTTAGTACACAGTAAAAGGCCAGTACATTTCCTAGTTCCTATTATAGTTATTTTCATTATTATTACCCCACTAAACATTTTCAGTCATCTCCACTAATCCTTTTCTATTTCCTGTTAGTTCTGAGGCCTAGATTTGCTGTGGCTAATTCTTTCATACTGAAGTGTAGTGTAGTAAAGGAAATACAGGGTAGAAAGGAGAACTGTTTGAACTTCAGGTTGGAGGTGGAAAAACTTGTGATAAATATTAGATATTATCTTCCCAGGAATAAAATTAGGAAGTACATTCTCTCATTTTTTCCTTCCCAGGGACATTGCTGCCAGGAACTGCCTCTTGACCTGTCCAGGCCCTGGGAGAGTGGCCAAGATTGGAGACTTCGGGATGGCCCGAGACATCTACAGGTGAGTAAGGACCGCCAGCACCCATCAGAGCGCACCTCCTCAACCTCATCCCCTCAAGAGAACGGGACGAGTCGTCTCTGGTGCCTTGTCAACTTGCCACCTAAATGTCACTAAGTTCCTTTTCAGGACACAGGAAACCTTAATTATTGCTTATGCCTGAAAGGCTGATGCTAGGACCACGCTGCCTCAGTAACTGACACTAAGCTGTTACGTTGTCTTTCTGGTTCCAAGTCTTTAATCCCGGCATGTTCTGGGACACAGAATAACCCAGATACTTGATATGAGAAAAGTTTCTAAGTAAACTTTAATTACTTAACCCCTTTCCTCCATGCCCAGGAATTCTAAGCAGCCTGAGCTTCCATGACCCCCAGCAAGAGCACCTAGAACTGGCAGGAAACCGGGCCCTGCTCACTGCTCTTTTCCCATTTCTGCCAGGAGACAAGAGACTAGAGGTCAGAGTCCTAAGCTAAGCAAAGTACTTAGCTCAGTTTCATTTATTTTTCCTTGTCATATTCTCAAAGCTACATTAAAAACTAAAATTAAAATTTTAATTAAAAAAACCCCACGCCTATTGTATTTTATCTCACTCTTCTCTTCCCAACCCCTGGTTTCTTCTTTGTCTAATTATTTACAGTAGGGACTCGCTCCATGAACTGAGCAGGTCGCTCCCTCGCATGGTCACTAATTACACCTTCCCTAATCCGGGGTAGAGTGAGGAAAGATGGTCACGCAGACCTTCCTCTCTTTGGAGAAGAAGGGAGCCCTTTGAAGGCTGCCCACAGAGCTGGTAGCAATCCCCATGGGGTGAGAATGCTGATGGTATCCTGGCACCACAGGGTAGCAGCGCATGGAAGATTGTGAGTTAGCAATGTCTTCAGCTGCAGTCATCCACCACTGGTCTCCACTGCATTACACTGGTGATGTTCCACTTTGCTTTCTTTTACTACCCAGAGTCCCAGTGTTCCTGCTGTGCCTTCTCAGAGCCCCCGGGAGTGCCTGTGCTGTAAGATACAAATGTGACTTCAGCGAGCCCTCAGTGATTGGCCCCTTCCTCTCCATTCTCAGCTCAGACAGTTCCTAACTCTAGGCTTCACCACCCTCACTTACCTAGTCCCTCAGTTCCCACATGTCCCATGCAATCCCATGTGTCAGGAATGGTCCTCTCTGAGAGCTTCTTGGCCAGTCAGCTCCATCAATGCCCCCCATGAAGCTGTCCCTGTACCTTACCCCCACCTTGGGTAGAACAAATCCGTTCTTTGGTCACTGAGTTTCGTACATACCTACATCATCACGTGTTGTGCTGTACTGCCATTGTTTCTTCCACTGAACCATATCCTTACTTGTGTCCTCAGCATGCAGCAGGGTACGTGACACATACTAAATACTCAGTTCATGTTTGTTGAAGTAATTAATTAATCTAGGCAGCTGGGGATGGGGGTGCCTCCGATCACCTACCCGGCAGGAGGACACAGGGCAGGGGTGATGGTGGCTTCAGAGGTATCAATTAATTCATAAGCTTTCTATCAGTGAGCTGCGCTAATAACATCGCTGACCAAAACTAGTAAGTTAACTCATACCTCTGAAGCCAGCTCCCCACTAGCCCTGTGTTCTCCTCGGGGCTGTGCTGTGGGAGGCAGCTTCCCACCAGCTGCCTGGAGTATTCGCCAAGCGCCTGTGTTCAGTTAGCCATGGTGTGAGGCCATGGAGGACCCCCTTGAGGGAGACACCGGCCTGCTCTCAGTTCTCCCATTTTGCATCTAGTGTTCCTGTGGATCATCAGGAACATCAGCACTCATAAGGTTGGGGTAATGTTATTCATTGTGAGTTATAATGAACAAAACCCATCAGGGAAATCAAACCATCTGCTAGTGGGTATTTTAGTCATTGCATAGGTCTTTTCTTTCCCGCCTCCAGTGGGCTCTTTTGTCTTCTATCAAATGACACTCAGGTTGCTAACTAAATGATCCGTGTCCCTGCTCTCCTTCTGAATCACGAGAGCCCCTCATTAATTTCAGTTTATTAACAGGCAGACCTTGCTGTCACCACTCTCACAAGTTACCTGGCTGAGCTTCCGCTCAGAGCCATCTCCAGAACCAAGCCTGGTTTTCTCTTCTCCCCGCAGAGCAAGCTACTACAGGAAGGGAGGCTGTGCGATGCTGCCGGTCAAATGGATGCCCCCAGAGGCTTTCATGGAAGGAATATTTACATCTAAAACAGACACGTGGTGAGTCTTTCTGCTGCCTCCTCCTGGTCTCACTATGGGCCTTATGGTAGAGCTCATGGGCCAAATGATACCACACCCACGTGGGGAAGGTAAGAGGAGAATCAGCATCTCTCTACCAGCGGGGCTCGCAGACATGGGCATCTATCAACAGAGCATCAGGGTCATCAGAGAGGCTTGGTAGAACACAGGCAAAACACTGGACCCCGCCCTGACAGCTTAGGATTCAGAAGGTCTGGGGTGGCTGAGAAGTTGCATTTCTAACAAGTTCCCAGGTGGTGCTGATGCTGCCAGCTGGGGGACCACTCGTTGAAAGCCACACGTAATATTGTAATATAATAATGAAGTTGGGTTTATACCAGGAATGCAGTGTTAAGATTAGAAAAATGGATCAATGAAATTCTCCACATTGACAGAATAAAGGAGAAAAGGAAATAATTGTCAGCACAAAAGTGCTGCAGGTGACTGGTGAGACCCCTTCTGCAGCTGAAAATAAGTTTGGAAAACACTTCCTGTACATTAGCTCTCCAGAACTTACTCCTCCTGCGTAGCTGAGAGTTCATACTCCTTGACCAGCTTCTCCCCATTTCGCCTTCCTCCTAGCCCCCGGCAACCACTGTTCCACTCTCTGCTTCTATGATTCCACTTGTAAGTGAGGTCATGTGGTATTTGTCTTTCTGAGTCTCACTTATTTCCCTTAACAGACTGTCCTGTGGGTTCATCTATATTGTTGCAAATGGAAAATTTCCTACTTTTTTTTTTTAATCTTTAAATATCCACATTTCTTTTCTTTTTAAACAAAATTTATTCTAGGAAGAGCAACTCATTGAGAGATAAAATCATTTAAAAATTTACACATATATACTGTTTACTGTTTCAAAGAAGAGTTTAGAGCTTTAGCTTTTTAAACTTACATAGTTACCAAAGGAATAAAGCCAACCACAAAATAATCAACAGAATGCAGTAATCCAATCATAAAGGACAGTCAAATGAGCTAACACATATTCAAGAAGTCAATCATCTAAGTTATAAATAGGTAGCTCATTTGTGTCTTCGATATCATATGGCATTTTTCTTTCTGCCTTACTTCACCTAGGATGATGATCTCCGGGTCCATACGTGTTGCTGCAAATGGCATTATTTTATTCCTTTTTTGTGGCTCAGTAGTATTCCTGTGTGTGTGTGTGTGTACACACGTGTACGCACATATACAAGCCATATCTTCTTTATCCAGTCTTCTGTTGATGGACATTTGGGTTGTTTCCATTTCTTGGCTATTGTACTTAGTGCTGCTGTGAACACTGGGGTGCATGTATCTTTTTGAATTATATTTTTCTCTGGGTATATGCCGAGGAGTGGGATTGCCAGATCATATGGTAAGTTTATTTTTAGTTTTCTAAGGAACCTCCAAACTGTCCTCCATAGTGGCTGCACCAATTTACATTCCCACCAACAGTGTAGGAGAGTTGCTTTTTCTCCACCCCTTCTCCAGCATTTATTAATTGTAAACTTTTTAATGATGCACATTCTGACTGGTATGAAGTGATATCTCATTGTAGTTTTGATTTGCATCTCTCTAACAATTAGCGATGTTGAGCATCTTTTCATGTGCTTGTTGGCCATCTGTCTGTCTTCAGAGAAATGTCTGTTTAGGTCTTCTACCCATTTTTGTTGGGTTGCTTTTTTTTTGTTAATAAGGTGTATGAGCTGTTTGTGTATTTTGGAAATTAGTCCCTTGTCTTTTGCATCATTTGCAAGTATTTTCTCCCATTCTGTAGGTTGTCTTTTCATTTTGTTGATGGTATCCTTAGCTGCGCAGAAGCTTTTAAGTTTAATTTGATCGTATTTGTTTATTTTTGCTTTCATTTCCAATACTCCAGGAGCTGGTTGAAAAAACATATTGCTGTGATTTATGTCCAAGAGTGTTCTGCCTAAGTTTTCCTCTAGGAGTTTTATAGTATCTGGTCTTACATTTAGGTCTTTAATCCATTTTGAGTTTATTTTTCTACATAGTGTTAGAGAATGTTCTAATTTTAGTCTTTTACAGGTAGCTGTCCAGTTTTCCCAGCACTACTTGTTGAAGAGACTGTCTTTTCTCTGTTGTATAGTCTTGCCTCCTTTGTTGTAGACTAACTGACCATAAGTGCATGGGTTTATTTCTGGACTTTCTATACTGTTCCATTGATTTATGTGTCTGTTTTTGTGCCAGTACCATACTGTTTGATTACTGTAGCTTTGTAGTATAGTCTGAAGTCAGGGAGCCTGATTCTCCCAGCTCCATTCTTTTTCAAGATTGTTTTGGCTATTCGAGGTTCTAGTGTTTCCATACAAATTTTTAACATTCTTTTTTGTTCCAGCTCTGTGAAGAATGTCATTGGTAATTTGATAGGGATTGCATTGAATTTGTATGTTGCCTTTTATGGGCAGTATGGCCATTTTAACAATATTGATTCTTCCAATCCAAGAACAGTATATCTTTCCATTTGTTTATGTCATCTTCAGTTTCTTTCATCAGTGTCTTATAGTTTTCCGAGTACAGGTCTTTTGCTTCCTTGGGTAGGTTTATTCCTGGGTATTTTATTCTTTTTGGTGTGATGGTAAATGGTATTGTTTCCTTAATTTCTTTTTCAGCTGTTTCATTGTTTGTGTATAGAAATACAACTGATTTCTGTATATTAATTTTGTACCTGAAACTTTACCAAGTTCATTGATGAATTCTAGTAGTTTTCTGGTTTCTATGTGTAGTATCATGTCATCTGCAAACAGTGACAGTTTTAATTCTTTGTTTCCAATTTTGATTCCTTTTAATTTTCTTCTCTGTTTATTATGGCTAGGACTTCCAAAACTATGTTGAATAAAAGTGGTGAGAATGGGCATCCTTATCTTGTTCCTGATCTTAGAGGAAGTGCTTTCAGCTTTTCCCCATTAAGTATGATGTTAGCTGTGGGTTTGTCATATATGGCCTTTATTATATTGAGGTGTGTTCCATCTGTGCCCACTTTCTGGAGAGTTTTTATCATAAATGGATGTTGAATTTTATTAAAAGCTTTTTCTGCATCTATTGAGATGATCATATGTTTTTTTATTCAATTTGTTAATGTGGTGTATCACACTGATTGATTTGCAGATATTGAGAAATCATTGTGCAACCCTGGTGTAAATCCCACGTGATCATAGTGTATTTTACTGCATTGTTGGAGTCGATTTGCTAGTATTTTGTTGAGGATTTTTGCATCTATATCCTTAAGTTATATTGGCCTGTAGTTTTCTTTTTTTGTGATATCTTTTTCTGGTTTTGGTATCAGGGTGATGATGGCCTCATAGAATGAGTCTGGAAGTGTTCCTTCCTTGGCAATATTTGGAATATTTTCAGGATAGGTGTCAAATCTTCTCTAATGCTTGGTAGATTCACTTGTGAAGCCTTCTGGTCCTGGGCTTTTGTTTGTTGGGAGTTTTTAAATTATTGTTTCAATTTCAGTACTAGTAATTGGTCTGTTCATATTGTCTATTTCTTTCTGGTTCAGTCTTGGCAAATTGTATCTTCCTAAGAAATTGTCCATTTCTTCTATGTTGTCCTTTTTGTTGGTGTATAGTTGCTCATAGTAGCCTCTTATGATCCCTTGTATTTCTGTGGTGTCATTTATAATTTCTTTTTCATTTCTGATTTTATTAATTTGGGCCCTCTCCCATTTTTTCTTGATGAGTCTGACTAAAAGTTTATCAGACTCAATTTTGTTTATCTTTTCAAAGAACCAGCTTTTAGTTTCATTGATCTTTTCTATTGTTTCTTTAGTCTCTTATTTATTTCTGCACTGATCTTTATGATTTCTTTCCTTCTGCTAACTTTGCATTTTGTTTGTTCGTCTTTCTCTAGCTGCTTTGGATGTGAGGTTAGGTTGTTTACTTGAATTTTTTCTTGTTTCCTGAGGTAGGCTTGTACTGCTGTAAACTTCCCTCTTAGGGCTGCTTTTGCTGTGTCCCAGAGATTTTGGATCATTGTGTTTTTGTTTTTTGTCTCAAAGGATTTTTTTATTTCCTCTTTAATTTCTTCAGCGATCCATTGGTTGTTTAGTAGCGTGTTGCTTAGCCCCCATGTGCTTGCAGTTTTTAGTTTTTTTCTTGTAGTTGATTTCTAACCTTATAGTGTTGTGGTCAGAAAAGATGCTTGCTACAATGTCAATTTTCTTAAATTTACTGAGGCTAGCTTTGTGGGCCAGCATGTGGTCTATTCTGGAGAATGTTCCATGTACACTTGAGAAGAATGTGTGTTCTGTTGCTTTTGGATGGAATGCTTCACAGATAGCAATTAAGTCCATCTGGTCTAATATGTTATTTAGGGCCTGTATTTCCATATTTCGTCTGGATGATCTGTTTATTGATGTAAGTGGTGTGTTAAGCTCCCCCATTTTATTGTGTTATTGTGGATTTCTCCTTTTATGTCTGTTAACAATTGCCTTATATACTGAGGTGCTCCTATGTTGGGTGCATATATATTTATAATAGTTATATCCTCTTCTTGGATTGATCCCTTACGCATTATGTAGTGTCGTTTGTCTCTTGTAGAGTCTTTATTTTGAAATCTGTTTTGTCTGATGTAAGTATTGCTACTCCAGCTTCCTTTTGGTTTCTGATTGCCTGGAATGTCTTTTTCCATCCCTTTACTTTTCAGCCTGCATATGTCTGTAGTGGGTCTCTTGTAGACAGCATATATATGGGTCTTATTTTTGTATCCATTCAGCCAGTCTGTGTCTTTTGGTTGGAGCATTTAATCCATTTACATTTAAGGTTATTAGTGATATGTATGTTCTTATTGCCATTCTGTTAATTGTTTGGGGTTTGTTTTTGTAGGTTTTTTTAAAATCTTTTTTTTGTTGTTGTTCTTTTTTCTTGTGCTTTGATGACTAAAGAAGTTCCTTTAACTTTTTTAAACCTGGTTGGTGGTGCTGAAATCTTTTAGCTTTTGTTTATCAGTGAAGCTTTTGATTTCTCTGTCAAATCTGAATGAGAGCCTTGCTGGATAGAGGATTCTTGGTTGTAGGTTTTTCCCTTTCATCACTTTAAATATATCATGCCACACCCTTCTGGCCTATAGAGTCTGCTGAAAAATCAGCTGATAACCTTATGGGAGTTCCCTTATATGTTATTTGTTCCTTTTCTCTTGCTGATTTTAATATTTTCTCCTTATCCTTTATTTTTCTCAGTTTGATTACTATCTGCCTCAGTGTGTTCCTTCTTGGGTTGATTCTATGTGGAACTCTGCGCTTCCTGGACTTGGGTGACTGTTTCCTTTCCCAAATTAGAGAAGTTTTCAGTTATTATCTCTTCAAAGTTTTTCTCAGGTCCTTTCCCTCTTCTTTCTGGGACTCACTTATTAGTGCACTTCACGTTATCCCAGAGTTCTTTTAAACTACCCTCATTTCTTTTCATTCTTTTTTCTGTTCTACAGTAGTGATTTCCACTAATCTGTCTTCTAGCTTATTAATCCATTCTTCTGTATCATTTAGTCTGTTCTTGGTTCCTTCTAGTGTGTTATTCATTTCACTGATTTTATTCTTCAACTCAGTTTGGGTATTCTTTATATTTTCCAACTCTTTGCTAAAAACTTTTACTCTGTGCATCTATACTCCTCTTGAGTTCTCTGAACGTCTTCTCTATCATTACTCTAAACTCTTTCTTAGATAAATTGCCTGTCTCCTCATCGCTTATTTCTTCCTCCAGGATTTTTATCTTGTGCCTTAGCCTGGAAGATATTCCTCTACCACCTCATACTGTCTGTCTTTCTATTTGTATTTTTAGGTAGTTTAGTTACGTTTCTCGACCTTGGGGAGGTGGCCCTCTGTGGGAGACATCCTGTGCATCCCAGCAGTGCACTCCTCTCTTGTCACCCAAGGGCCAGGGTCCAGCCCGTCCCAGTGTGGAGTCTGGCCTGTGTTTGTGGATTCTTCCCACAGGTTTTGGGATTGTTTTCTTATTTCTGGTATCTGCCCCCTGGTGGATAAGGCTGGACTAGAGACTTATGCAGGTTTCCTGGCAGGAGGAGCCAGTGCCTGCCCACTGCTGGGTGAAGCTTGGTCCTGGACCTCTGGTGGTATCTAGAGGCATTTGTGGCTCAGGAAGTCTGCTGATGGGTGGGGCTGTGTTCCTACCCAGTATGTTGTTTGGCCTGAGGCTTCCCAGCCCTTAAGCCTACAGGCTGTTGGGTATTGGTGCTAATGATGCAATCAAGATGTCAGGAAAGCTCATGTAGGTAAACATTCCCAGAATGTCCACCACCAGCTTTTATGTCCCCTGGGTAAGCCACAGCTGCCCCCTACCTCCCCAGGAGATCCTCCAAAACCAGCAGGCAGATCTGGCCCAGGTTCCTATGAAGGACATGAGATTCTGTGAATGCTTCTCAAGAGAATGAAGCCTCTGTTTCCCCCAGTCCCATGGGGCTCCTGGAGTTACACCCCACTGGCCTTCAAAACCAGATGTCCTGGGGCCCCTCCTCCCAATGCTGGAACCCCGGGCTGGGGAGCCTGATGTGGGGCTCAGAACTCTCACTCCCGTGGAAGGGCCTCTGCGACTTAACTATTCTTCAGCTTCTGGGTCACCCATCACCGGGGGGTATGGGGCCTGATTATATTGGAAGCACACCCCTCCTACCGTCCTGCTGTGGTTGGTTCCCTCTTTATGTTTCCAGTTGAAGATCTTTTTTAGGTTCCAGTCTTTTTTTTTTTTTTTTTTTCCAATTGTTGTTTAGCAGTCAGTTGTGGTTTTGTTATAGTCACAAGGAGAGGTGAGCTTGTGGTCCTACTACTCTGCCATCTTGACCAGAAATCCTCATGTCCTTCTGCTATAAGGCTGAATAATATTCCACTATATATACACATGCCACATTTTGTTTATCCTTTTATCCATCAGTGGATATTCAGGTTCTTTCCATATCTCTGCCATTGTGAATAATGCTGCAGTGCACCTGGGAGTGCAGATCCCTCCTGAAGACACTGATTTTATTTCCCTGGATGTATACCCAGAAGTAAGATTGCTAGATCTGAAGGTAGTTCTAGTTTTCATTTTTTGAGGAATCTCCATTGTATTTACATAATTCCTATAAGAACAACACATAATATTTTAAATGGCAGATTGAACCCATGCTCCCTTCCAGAATACACACACACACGCACATGTGCGCACACACACATAAAAGGGAGTCTTAGTTGCATAAAAATGCACAAGGATAAAGATAACAAGAATGACAAAATTTGGGAAACTGGAAGGTTTATGGGCAAGTGGCCCCTTACTTAGGAGACTAGAAAGTTGGCATCTAGGTCCAGAAGCAGCCTGGTTCACTCTGCCTGATCAGGAGACCCAGAAAGGCCTGGGCATTGCAGGCACCTCTGAAAGCAGACGTGCAATAGGGAGGAAATGAGTTACAGATCTGTTTAAAAAGTGACTAATCCATCTTCGGGCCCATTCCCTTACCCCTCTCCCTTCCCTACCAACACACAAGACTAGGGATTCCCTCTCTGAAGAGGTTGAACTAAAGTCTTTTGGTCTCGGGGACATTAGACATCACCGAAGGTGAATTCTCTGCTCTAAGCAGGGCTGTATATTTTTTGAAATCTACCTGCTTAAAGGTGTATGCCTTCTCCCCCCACTCAGTGCCAAGAACATGGCAGCTAGGCGGGAGGGGATCAGAAGCTTCCTCATTAGAGGGGCTGAGCAATAAAGAGAACAATTTCAGATGCCACAAGTGTTAGTTGGCTGAGTAATGGTCGTCCACAGGTGTCAGGCCCCAATCCCAGAAACCTGTCATTCTTCCCTTGTAAGGAAAGTCTTTGCAGATGTGACAAAATTGGGGATCTGGAGGTGGGACAGTTACCCTGCCTTATCAGGTGGGCCCCAAATGCCATCACAGGTGTCCTCATGAGAGGCAGAGGTTGAAGAGATGTGGCCACAGCCAAGAACTTCCAGAAGCCAGAACAGGCCAGGAACGGTTCTCCCGGAGCCTCTGGAGGGAGTGCGGCCCTGCCGACACCTTGCTTTCAGCCCACGATATTGACTTCAGACCTCTGGCCCCCAGAACTGTGAGAGAATGAACTTTGGTTGTTTTAAGCCACCAAGTTTGTGGTAAATTGTCACGGCAGCCGCGGGAAACTAATACACCACGTGAAACAAGCCAGTCGCCCACCAGTTGACAAGCCTCATCTACGTAGAGCTTCCCATCAGCTCTTTCACGTCCCGGGCTTCAAATGTGAACAGACAGCTGAGAATCAGACGTGTGAGAAAAGATTCTAATCGGAAGGAAACAAACATATAAAAAGAAACCTGGAGGAAGAAGAATGCAGAAAACTAGGAAAGCATTTAAAAATGATATCCTCAGAAACTTGAATTATTGCAACCACAATCTACGGACAAAAGATCATTTTAATCTGTTTTTAGAGAAAGAAGTTCCTGGCTATAAGAGGACGATAGAGCCCTCGAGGTTTGGAGCATTAGTTCCCCGAAGCCCGTGCGGGCTGCGCACAGCGCGTCCTCTTACAGAGCAGGGAGGGGAAAGCAGGGGCGAGAAAGAAACTTGGCAAACACTGCCTCCGCCCGGCGCTCAAGGTCAGCGTCAACAGTATAGATCATGTTGACAGCGTGTCCTTGATACAATATGATGAAATGGCAGTTAACCTCTGTGGTTTTCCTCCCAAACCCAGTAACTCCAGTCTAATCGTAAGAAAAACAGACATACCCCAGTTTTGACATTCTACAAAATCCCTCACCGGTGCTCCTCAGAACTGTCACGGTCATCAAAAATGAGGGAAGTCTGAAGTTGCCAAAGTCAAGAGTAGCCTAAGGAAACAAGACAACTAAATATAACATGATATTCTAATGGGTTCCAGGAACAAAAATGGAAATTCAGCAAAAACTAAGGAAATGTGAGCAAAACTATGGGTTTTAGTTAATAATAATGCCTTAGTATTGGCTCATTAATTGTAAGAAATGTACCATACTAATGTAAGCTGCTAAAAATAGAGGGACCTGAGCGTGAGGTATGTGGGAACTTTCTGTGTTATCTTCATTAATTTCTTTACAATCTAAAACTGTTCCTAAGATAAATTTTTAATATGATGATAGATGTGTGAAAGTAATAGAAAAGTTGGAAGACAGTTCCATAAATCTTCTAGAAAATAAAACAACTATAAATAGATGGGATAGATAGGAAAGAAAGAGGGTTAGACCTTTCAGGTTAGAGCTAATTAGCTGACAAACAGAATTCCCAGAAAGAATAAGCAGAGGAAATGATGGGAATAAAAATACCAAAGAAATAATTCAAGAAGATTGCTCAGAAGGAATCTTCCAGAATGAAAGCATCCAGCAAGAGCCAAACACCGTGGATAAAAGGAGCGACACTGGAGCACATCATCATGAAATTTCAGACCAGTGGTGATCAAGATGCTGCAGGCTTCCAAGGTGACAAAGTAATAGTTAAAAAATGATCAGAGACGAGAGAGGGAATCCAGATGGAATCAAATTTCTCAACAAGCAACACAGGAAAGCAAGAAGACAAGTCTTTCAAATTCTGAAAGCCTTGCATTGAGGGGACAGCAGAGCCACAGGGACCCACGTCCCCTTCCTGACCTATGTTTGACAATGTGAGCAGGAGCCTCTGTTGGAAGCCACTGAGATTCGACTTAGCAAACCCAGTGGGTCTCAGAGCGCAGTCCTTGGATTAGCATCAGCATCCCTGGGAACTTGTTAGAAATGCAAATCCCCAGCCCCCACCTCAGGCCTGATGAAACAAACTCGAGGGGTGGGGTCCAGCAGTCTATGTTTTAATGGGCCCTCCTTCCAGGTGATCCCGTATGAACCAAAGTTAGAGCACCACTCACCCACCCGATCCAGATAAGAGTAATTTAGGTAATTACTGAATTGCTCAGAACACTTGCACACCCTGTGACCCAGCAATCTCAGTGTCTACACCAGCGAGAGGCTGACACACATAGACTTGCGCAGGATGTTCATTTGCAACATTATTTACAGATAAAGAAAGAGCAGAGACAGCCTAACTATCCCCTAAGTGGGAGACAGAAAAAGAGAACTTGGTTTACTTAGATCGTGGAAAACTATTCAGCAATATAAAAGAACATGCCAAACCTACAGGTAGCAATATGGGTAAATCTCAAAACAAGGTTTAGTGGGAAAAAGGCAAATTCCAAAATATCATTTTACAATACAAAATTAGGTCTACAATATAGATTCCTCATGTTTCATGCTTTTACACATTGTGAAAAAACATGAAAACATCCATGAGAGGCTACACTGTACCTTCAGCGGAGGGGAGGGAGGGAGAGGGAAGGTGGAGGGTGAGGCTTACCTCATCTATTTTACTTCTTGAAAAGGAGGAGAACTGACACAAATAAGGCAAATTATTAACATCTAGAGTAACAGGTATCTATTCGATTACTTTTCCTTTTTAAAGTTTGGATTATTTTGTTACTGGGAGGAGGGAAATAAGAATTACCTCAGTTCTTAGTCACCTGAAAAAAAAATTTTTAATGAGAGATAGAAAGTGTGATATAAACAAGATTTTATTAGTAAAGTAAAAAGGTAGTAAAATACAGCACACCTCCGAGAACTGGGAGAGGGCCAATCCAAGAGGAAAAGTGCTGCTCCTTTGTTTTTCCTGTTTTTATATCCTGGCTTAGGGGCATTTTCATGATTGATTGATTCACGGCTCAGGTTCTTTGCTCAGGCTGATTGACAGCTCACATTCCTTGTGCTCAGACACGCCCATTCCTTTTGTGCGGGTTCTTACCCATGAAGCTCACAGAAACCTATGGGAAGGGGCTCAAACTGCAATGTTAATTACATTATAATGAGCATTGGGTCAAATTAAGCCGGGTCCTTCTGTCTGTTGTGCAGCTGCAGTGTTCGAGCCTAGCTGACTTCTTTGCTGGCCCTCATTTAGAGAAAGTAAGTTTTGGAGCCCCTTATCCTGAGTGCAGGCATACTACAGGGTTGTTCCTTTTCTTTCCTCTCCCACTCCCCAGTGCTCATTTCTATCTAACTGCCTAACAATTTCGTAATTAAAGTTCTTAAAGAAACAAATTACACAACTTCAAATACTGGTAAGTGCTTTGGAGACAAAAGAGCAGAGTCAAGGGTATGGGTGATGGCAGCTGAGGAGGGAAGCTGTTTTAAGTACAGGTGGTCAGAGAAGGCTCCTTGTAGGAGGCAACATTCTGACACCTGAATGACAGAAGGGCACACCGTAGAAAGATCTGGGAGATTTCCAGGTCCAGGGAAGGTCAAGTGTAAAGAGCCAGTGGTAAGAACAAGACTAGCTTGTTTGAGGAATGAACACAAGTCTTCGTGAGCGTAGGGACCAGTGGTGATTGAGATGGAAGAGGCAGGCAGGGGCAACTGTGGAGGCCTTGGGAGCCACAAGAGGGAATGTGGATTGTATTCAGAGCACAACGAGATGCCCCTGATGGGTTGGAAGCAAGAATGTGACACAATATTTAAAAAAAAAAAAAAAAAGTCTGGCTGCCATTGAAAATAGACCAGACCAGGGGACCAGGGCAGGTGAAGATGGGAAGCCAGTTAGGAGAATATTACTCATTTCTAGATAAGAGATGGGAGGGGCAAGACTTGGTGGCAGTAGTGGAAGCCATTAATCGTGGTCAGATTCCAGCTCCGTCTGGACGTGGAGTGGGAGGCGTGAGAAAGAGCAAGGACGGCCCTAGGCTTGCGGCTTGAGCAGAGAGGTAGCTCATGGTCCCACTGAGCTGGAAAGGATGGAGGAGGAAGTGGTTTGGGTGCAGGAAGAGCTCTGACAGGACATGTCAAGTCTGAGTTGCCTTTTACATTGGGCCAATGGAGATGCTGCCTGGGCTTCTTAGACATGAATCTGAAGCTTAGAGGACTGCAACAAACAGTGGAATCAGCTGGCTGTTTCAGTACAGTCCCTTTGAGTTCCCATTTTTCCTAGTAGTGCCCACCCTCTGTCATAATGGAAGACAGTCTTCCACCTTCGGGTTATGAAGAAAGGAAAATAAAAGTTAGCTTTAAAAGACAGGTAAACACAGCACAGTTCTGACTTGAAAACTTTTTCATCAGATTATCTTCATTGATTCAAATTTTAAAAATAATCAGCAATCACTTAAGCTATTTCTCTAATTCTGGCAGAGTAGGTTTAATATCAGGAGAAACAAAGTGAGATTTTTGAAAAAGTTATTTTTATTTGATTTTGAATGCTTTGGTGCAAAGTTTTGGGCCTTGTTGCTCCTATTTAAGACAGGCTTAGCTTCTAGGTGATTAAAGAACCATCTGGCACACAAAATAGAGATTTACCTTATCCCATAGGGTGCTAGATAAAATACAAAATGGCCAGTTAAAATGGGATTTCAGATGAACAGCGAATAATTTGGAGGCATGAGTAGGTCCCATGCAGTATTTTGGGATATACTAAAAAAAGTATTTCTTGCTTATCTGAAATTCAGGTATAACTGGGTGTCCTGCATGATTATCTACTACATCTGATGTTACTTACTTGAAATTATCACTGTTCTATGACCAACAGTTCTTCCTGCTCCCTTGAATTCTAACCTAAGGAAATAAGCATCTATTTGCTGTCTAAATGGTGGTTCTCTCAGAGGGAGACAGATGGTGGTGCCCTATCTATTTAGACAGGCAGAAAACATATAGCTGGATGTCTTTAAGCCCTGCTGCCAGTTTCATGCATAACTTTGCTTATTTTGTTTTGCATTGGGGACAGAAAGACCACCAAGCAGAGAGGAATGATACATGTGCCAGGCAATTTGCAGGTAGCAGAATCAAGAGATCTAGTAATGTATTCTACTATGTCTTGGATTAGTTGTATAATAACCTCTGCTTCAGCCTTCTCACTTGAAAAATATCTTTGCCCAATTCTCCTCACAAAAGTCTTTGAAATTTCACCTAAATGATGTCTATAAATAGTGCCTTGTGTTCCTTAGGAGATGGAGGAGCTATAGTTCGCTACAGCTTCTGCGGTAATACTTATTAACATCAGCAAGTTACAGCCAGACACAAAGACAAAGATAAGCTCTTTTGCATCAGAAAGCTAATTATGAAATTATAGGTTTAAAATACAAGTCTCAGTCAGAATATTAAAGGAGGTGATTTTGGAACATGATAAAAAAATCTTTTTTTTTTTTTTAACATTTTGGCCTTTGTATTTCTTTTTTTTTTTTTTAACATTTTTTATTGATTCATAATCATTTTACAGTGTTGTGTCAAATTCCAGTGTTCAGCACAATTTTTCAGTCATTCATGGACATATAATAAAAAAATCTTTTTAAAGTTCATTTAAAACAAATTAGAAATCAAATACATTTCTTTAAAAAGAAGTAAGGGGGAAATGCTCAACCAGATATGAAAACATAAATACACAAGAAGTAAAACAGAACAGTTTCAATGCAAGAAGCAGACAAATAGATGAAGCGAACAGATAACCCAGGCACAGACCCGGTTTTCCTCACAAGTCAACAGCTGAAGAGAAAATTACTTTATGAATGTGTGTTGTTCGAAGAGTGGTGTTAGAAAAGCAAGTAAGTTTAGATCCTTACCTCACACTGTATACCACACTCAGTTCCAACTGGATTTGAGAGGAAAAAACAAATACAACTGGAAGAAAATAGCCAATATTCTTCTAATCTTTGGTGAAGGGAGGATTGTATAATTTATGAAACAGGTGGAGGAAATCACAAAATTTTTAAAAAATAGATTCAACTACCTAAAAAAATAAATCTTTGGCATGCTAAAAAAAAAGAATTAGAAAGCAACTAAAGTAATATTTGAATTTTGGATAAAAGATGAATATCTTTGATGTATAAGTTATGCCTATAAATCAAAAACCTGATAGCAAAACAATATGTGGTTAAAGGGGCAATATGTGCTTAAATATGAACAATTCATAGGAGAAAAAAATGAAGTGAATTAATGGTTGAGAAAGCACTCAACCCTGTTAATTATCAAGTCAATAAACAATTGAAAATATTCTGCCATTTTTTACCTTAAAATCAGAAGTTCTCATTTTTAGTAAGAATTCTCAGCGTGGGTGAGCGTGTCTGATGCATCCTTGCATGTCTGGCTGATGATCAGAGTGACGCACTGGGAGGTCAAATGGACCACATAGGGCAAGAATTTTTCAGTGTTCATGTTGTTTTGATTTAATAATTTCATTAGAAGTATCCTAGATTTTACTAGACTATCCTAATTCTAAATTCAAGAAATTTATCCTAAGGAAATTATCTTTTTAAAAATATACAAAGATGTTCATCACAGTATTTTTTAAATATTAAGAAAATTGAAAACAATATGGAAATAATACAGCAAAGCATGGCACGACTACTCAGTGGAGAGTTTCACAGCAGTGTCAGATTCTATTGATAGTGTTTGTATTAGCATGGAAAATGTCTATGCTACAATGGAATTTGCACCAAAAAACCCCCACAAAACTCTACACTTATATAAAGAAAATCTTAAGCATAGAAACTTGACTGGAACAAAAAAAAATGCTGGCTGTCTTTTATGGAGCTTCACATGCAGCTGCTTTCTCATTCTTTACTTTTTCTCCATATTAAGAATTCTCTATGGTAGAAAAGTGTGAAATTAAAAAATTATAAAGTTTTGTGTGTTTGTATGTCTGCGTGTCTGTTCATATCCCTGTATGTGTTATGTCTGTGTCGCTGTGTATATATATGTATGTCCTTGTATGCATGTCTTTGTGTATGTCTTGTGTATCTGTATGTGTCTGTGTGTGCATCTGTGTGTTACATGTCCATATGTGTATGTGCATCTGTGTATGTATCTATACGTTGCTGTGTGTGTCTGTGCGTCTGTGTACGTATCTGTGTGTGTGCGCATGTACCCATATCCACGTCTCCTGTCCTGTGCGCAGGTCCTTCGGCGTGCTGCTGTGGGAAATCTTCTCTCTTGGATACATGCCATACCCGAGCAAAAGCAACCAGGAAGTTCTGGAGTTTGTCACCAGTGGAGGGCGGATGGACCCACCTAAGAACTGCCCGGGGCCTGTGTATGACTCTTTAAGGAATTTCTACAACTTACTAGGCACAGTTTTCCTTTTCAAAAAATATGTGCAGCCACATATGCTTTTTTGTGTTAAGAGGAAGGAACAGGTGGCTGACCTCATTTAATATGCCCCAAGATAGGAACGTGTCTGTGGCTTCAATGAGATGGGTTAGTCTTCCGGCCCCTTGAAAGCAGTAATGTCAAGCCAGAAGGGTACCCACTGTCTGGATGGAGGCTGTGGACTCACCAGGCTCACACCCTCTAACACCCCATAGGACCCCGCCCCTGCTTCCCTCCACCATGTCTTGAGTCTCCTTTAAGTATTTCTATTCCCTGCATTTGCTGCAGTTCTGTCTGGCATCCCTCATCTCCTTCCCACAAACAAGGCAGATGGGAAATACAATTAGAGGATTCTGCCCCAGAGGTGATTTTAATTCAGGACTGGAATGAGAGGTGCCACATGTAATGTAGACACCAGGATGTCCTTGTTAACGAGCCGGTATGACGGTACTGTCACACTCCACCCATCAGCAGAGGGTAGCATGTGCCAATTGCAGGGACCTGGATGAGTCCCCACCCCCAAAGACAGTGCCACTCCAGTCCCATTTAGAAAACTACTGGGGGAATAAATGTATTTTTCATCCTGTTTCTCCTGATTTGAATGAATGTACTTATTCTTTTAGATACCGGATAATGACCCAGTGCTGGCAGCATCAGCCTGAAGACAGGCCCAACTTTGCCATAATTCTGGAGAGGATTGAATACTGCACCCAGGTACAAACATTTTTACCCCTCAACCATATGGAAAAGTCTTAAAGTTGGCAAGTACCAAAATGGGAAAGAGAATTTACACCAGCCAGAAAATAGGAGCTATGATCATGGGAATGAGTGTTAACTAAGGTAAAATAAGTAGTTCTCCGTTTGTCCATTTTGTAAACAAACACTAGTCACTGCCACTTAAGAGGACCAAAGCTTGGAGAGGTTTTGTCCAAGCCACCCCTCTTCCCAGCAGGCCGTCGGGTCCCAATGCAGACCCCTCTCCCATTTCTGTCAGTGATGACCCTGAATATTGCCTTTGATAGAAATGGGATAGCATTTCCAGTGGAGGCTATCAAGTGAGAGTCCCCTCAGTTTCCACCGTCTCCAGGGTTCTTAATGGAGGCAGTGCCCCCTCTCCCTGCACCAGCTATGGCCCCACAGGGACTTTCACTCGGTCACTTCTCCCCTCTCTCGTCTCATTCTGCCAGGGTGTCTAACTCTGGAAAGCACTGTAGAGGTCGGACAGTAAACCACTACCTTGTTCTCCCAGCCTGGTTGTGACAACAGATGTACACATTTTCACATGCTAGTCACTCCCTGGCCTCACAATTCCGTCCTTTCAGGTCCTTTGAGCTCAGAACTAAGTGGACTGGCATTTATCTAGATGGACTTTAAGTTATTTTCAGTTCTTTCGGAGAACTGGATGTTCACTGGCATTTTAGGTTATTATGTTGTAACATTAATAGAATACACACACACACACTCACACACACACTCACTCTCTCTCTCTCTTTGGAGAAAAATTACTCCAAAGTATATAATCCCTCTTAAAAGCAGGGAGCTCTGTACAAGCATATTTTGACTGACTCACTATAGAAATTAATAATAAGGAACTAAACCCTGAAACAGAATTAGAAGGTAAGTAAGTTATTTTTTATTCTTCTGCTCTTCACGGACGAGTACTGGACCTATTTGCTTTTCTGTTAAACTGAAGTAGTGCTTTTCTTAATTTGCATAAAATACTAAAGAAGTAAGTTTCCTTAACTTTTTCTCCCACCAATGTTCCTCAAATCTGACAAATGCTTCTGCTTTTCTGTTTTCCTCTATTGCTGTAAAAATGCTCTAGCACGAAGTTGATTTTGTAAATGTTTTCCTTATGGCACTTCACTATTTTTTAGGTTTCATCATATCCAAACTAGTAAAAGAATCACTGCATTGAGGAGAGCTGTAAGGATATGATGATTAACATAAAGTTAGTACCAAGCCAAGCCCATCCAGACAGAATGGGAGGTAGTGAGGAAGAGGAAATAAACCTTGTAAAACAGCATGGTGTCCCTCCCCTCCCCCTTGCCCCACCACACACAACTGAAGTCAAACCCAGACTTTTTGGTTGAAAGGATTTTATTGTGAATAGACTGGAATCATTTTTTTTTTAAGTAACTTATACTTCTTTTTAAAAATCCATTAATCTGTAAGATTTGCCCAACTGTCTCTGCAGGGCCTTTCCTGACCTCACTCTCCTGCCCCAGGCAGGATTACTGCACACACGTCAGTAATCCTGCTTCTCCTCCATGCTCTTCAAAGGGGAGGAAGATTTCCCATTGTTTCTTACGCCCCCGGGGCTTACAGATAAATATATCCCCAGTAAACACTGAAGGGCTTCCTCTTCTGTAAAATCAATTTGGATGAGATCATTGCTAAGTCTGGTCTGCGATTCAAAGTTTGATTCCATTCATTTCTCCCACCTGTAGGATCCAGATGTGATCAACACCGCGTTGCCCGTAGAATACGGCCCCCTGGTGGAAGAGGAAGAGAAGGTGCCCACAAGGCCCAAGGACCCCGAGGGCCTCCCTCCTCTCCTGGTCTCGGCGCCCCAGGCCAGACGCGAGGAGGGCCGAGAGCTGGCCGCCCCGCCCGCCCTGCCCTCGGCTCCCTGCGGCAAAGCCGGCAAGAAGGCGCTGGCGGCGGCGGCGGCGGCGGCGGCGGAGGGCTCGGGCCGCGCCCCTCGGGGACCGGCCGCCGAGGGGGGCCACGTGAACATGGCGTTCGCTCAGTCCAGCCTGCCCTCGGAGCCGCACAAGGTCCAGGGCTCCAGAAACAAACCGACCAGCCTGTGGAACCCAACCTACGGCTCGTGGCTGACCGAGAAGCCCACCAAAAAGACCAATCCCCCCGCCACGGCGGAGCCACACGGAAGGGGGCACCCGGGCCGCGAGGGCGGCCGGGCGGACGCAGCAGCTGGCCGACTCCCGGGCGCCTCGCTGCTCCTGGAACCCTCCTCGCTGACGGCCACCATCAAGGACGTGCCCCTGTTCAGGCTGCGCCACTTCCCCTGCGGAAACGTCAACTACGGCTACCAGCAGCAGGGCCTGCCCCTCGAGGCCGCCGGCCCGGGCCCGGGCCGCTACGAGGACCCCGGGCTGAAGAGCCAGCCTGGGCCCTGAGCCCGCGGGGAGGGACAGGTAACACGCCACCAGAGACCAAATGTCACTTTTCATTTTGTGCCAACTTGTTTTGAAGTGCCACATACAGAGCTGTGTTTTCCAATTGCTTCAGAGAGGTTTTGAGCACAGGTTGACCCTGGTCTTTCAGGAGAGGACAGACAGCAGGCCGAGACGGGCTTGTACAGGCTCGGGAAGCACGGTGGGTGTCCCCTCCCTCCCGCTTCTTTCACTTCGCGCGTGCTTGCCCCCCACCCAGTCAGAACTAGCTGCTCAGGTGTTTCCTAGTTGAGTCGGAGATGCTTCCTTACCTGGTTGATGTGGACCTGGAGCACGTGAGGGCAGAGGGAACAGGAATAAAGGCGTTATCTGTGGTGAGTCAGCACAAGGAAAGAGACATTCTTTACTTGGAAAGGAAAAACAGACAACTCACTGAAACATCCCCATGGATGACGTTTGGATGCTTTCAGTTGTGCTGACGATTGTTTGTTAAATTGTGGTGAATAGTTACGGTTGTAGAAAGTGTGTATCTGCTCATCTAAATGAAATGCAATATTCCAATTGCTTAGAGGATAATAAAACACCAGGACAGATCCAGAGATTCAAACATCCTATTAATATACCTCATGCCTTAAGAAAACCCTCCTACTAAAATTGAACAACTGACTGAGGTTTCCTACTGCACTAACTTGAGATTTAAATTATTACTTGTTTTAAAACTTTCCACTAAAATAAACTACACTGAAAACAAAATTTCAGCAGCAGTGATAGATCAAAGCATAGAAACCTCCCATTCATGGGCACTAGAGTCAAACCTGCTCACAGTTCCAATCATAAATGTTACTAAGTTGAAGTTTCTACTTGCAGGATGGCTCACTGGAGTAGCAGGCCTTCCGGGGGTCCTCAGGAGAGAGGTACTAATGCAGTGTCCTTCCAGGTTTCACCCGAGTTTTCTCTCCCTTAATCAGGTGATCCTAACATATGTGGGAACACAAATTTACTGAAATACATGCAGCATAACTTGTAGACCTGTCAAATACAGAGTAAAACAGAATTTTGTCTCTGGGTGGCAATGAGTAAAGGAATTAAGGGACACTTGGAGTGCTGAGGTTGGCAGTGACATGTTACAATGGGAGTTCTGAACTTGGTTTTCACATATGAAATTTTTCTCCATAAAAACGAACTGGGACTCTGTTAAATCTTACACACCTACATATGCAGTGCTACTTTATCAGTAAGTTTCCATCTTGTTTTTTCTGCTTCCCCTCTGTTCTCTTGCCCGGTTTCTTTTCTGGTGGTAGCTGTGCCAAAACATCACTTTGCGAGGAAAGCATTTTTTTATCGCTTGCTAGGCACTAAGCATTCCCGAGCAAAAGGACTGTGTGGATCTACCTTTTCCCTTACCTTCTCAATTTCATCTACATCAAAAGTATCACTCTGGCAGATGTGCGAAAGCCATCCTGTTCTAAGCCAACGCTAGACCAGTGAGTGTTCATTCCTCCTAGGGCAGGTGCCTCACCTTAGTCAGTAGTTCTGCACACTGATAACCCTGGAACCACCTTTCCTTTATCTTCTTAACTGCCAGAAATATTTTCATCAGACACACATGGAGATGAACCGTCAGTGAACTCATCTCTAAATACCTGTATCAAAAGTTTTAGTACATGCCAGGCACAAATAGCCTAATTATATAAACATTAACTCAAAAACCACTTGCAGGGGTCCAAGAATCACTTTCTGAGAAACACTTTCCTAAAAGGGTAATGACAGGAGCTGTCAAAACTGAGAACCACTTCATATGTATAACACCAGTAACCAATTAAACAGGGAGCATGCTACATGGTTAAACAGCCAACTCATTAACAAGGGAGAAATCCTTACTTTTTCTCTTCTTAAAACTACAAATCCATCACATTTTTCAGGTTGTGCCTTACTACCACTGAGATTGATTTGTTGATTCTAATTGTCTTTATTGGTGTCAGTTTTCGTGTAAATGATAGTCCAACCTTAAAAGCCTGTATACATGGATAATAAAAAACTCCACGTGGAGCTATGACGACCTCAAGATGTTTCGCTGAAATTGCTGTAAGCCCTGGGTATCAGCACGGTATTAATATGGACCACTGTCCACTCACCATATGGCTCCAGCAATTCACACAGATGCTGTGGATGCTCATACTTACTTATTAATTAGGATGGAAAGGTCTACCTAGAACAGGAACAGGCACAAAGTCTGGAGAAGCTATGTTAATTAAACCATAAGCTAGTATAATTATTCATATTCCACATCTATAAAGAAGCTCATCAAAAGTTCACAACCACTCCAATGGGAAATTGGTAATTTATGAAGAATGACTAGTTAATGTGTGGCACCTCAAAATTACAGCAAATAGAAACAGTAAGAAATCGTAATTTTTTAGAAATAGTAAGATCTACTTAGTTGAAAGACCAGATTCTCTAGCCCCAGTTAGGATGTGAGTCCTGGCTCTCTATGGGTTATCGGACCTGTCTGTACCTGTGTCTCCATACACGTCCCTTTCTCACCGCCCCTCAATCAGGTTACAGACTCTGGGAACGCACAAGTTCTCTCTTACACCTCTTCAGTTCCCAAGTGACGTGGGCTTGGGTGTGGGGAGAATTTCAGCAGTCAGAGCATGTCTCCACACACCTGCACTCCCCACTGCTCCCGTCCGGCTCTCTGGGCTCTCTCCCACTTGTGCCACACCGGCTTCATCTGTCACTTGTTTAATGACAGCAGCAAGAACCCTACCAGAAGCAAGTCCTTTCAGTGCAAAAGAAAAATGTAAAGACTCCCTACAACACTTAGTGTTAAAAAATGAGCATCACAGAAAGGAAGCTATTTAATCAACTTGATGAATTCTTTTTTAAAAAATTACTGGCATCTTCACTCAGTGATGTTAAACTTGGTAAACTCTACTACAGCTGTACGATCTTATGTAACTGCAGATTATAACATTATTCCATAAAATATGGGGCTTTACATCCGAATTCACAGGGCATACCACTAAGAAACTAGGTTTGATAGATTTTTCTCCAATAATAGCAGGATTAAAGTTCCAAGAGCTTTCTAGACCTAAAACATGATGCATAGGAATTCAGACTGGAATAACAGACTTCCCATGACAAGATTCATAAAATTGTATGAAGTGTGTTGTCAATCTGTCTTTAGCTAATGACTTTTTAAATGGGTCCCCAAAGAACATAGAGTTTGACTTGGCTAATTTCATTGCAGCAGATGGTTCCCTGTGCCGTTGTGTGAACATACAAAACAAAGACTAGCGTTCCCAAAATCCGCCACAAGATGCCCTAAAATAAAAGATAATCATCAAGAACAAACAGTAAGGCTTCTATTAAGATTCTGTTTTGATTTGGTATCCTGAGTAGGAGCATTTAATTTTTAATGCACCACTCAAATACAGAGCTAATTTTAGCTCTAGCTTAACAACTTCAAAACATTTGAAAAGCTCAGTGTAAGCAAATATAACAGACATTTGGGGGGAGGGGGGAACATGGCTTATAACTACAAAACTGAAGCAATGACTCTACCCTTCAGCGTTCAGTAACTGTAAGCAAGTATGTCACCCATCCAAGTAAAGATGGCACCACCAGGCTCACCTCAGGGAAACCGCAGATCCCAGGTCCGTTTGTGGCACCATCCCCTGTCCGGCTCCTCAGAGCCCTCTGCTTGACACCTGCTGCTCCAGCTGCCGCCCCACTCCACTCATCTACTTAGGCCTGCTGCCTCCTTGAAAGCAATTACTCACAATTAGTTATCCCGCCATCACACAAAGACTGGTCGGGCAGCACTTGTCAGTTGAAAGGCAGTCTTATTAAATGAACTCACTAAGCCTTAGCGACCAGTGTATTAACGCTCCCTAGAGCACTTACATTTGAGAGGTTATTTACCAGTATGGATGACTATCAGACTTGTAAAACCTCAGATGGTTGTTATAATTCGCACGGCTAGGCACTCGTCAATTATTTGAGAAACAGCAAGCAGAGTGGGCAGCAGTTAAGAGATGTAGGTATTAGACAGCAGTTACCACCTACATGACAAGCGAGTTAAACTCTCACTTTCTCATTTAAAAACATGAGCAGTTTAGTCTCAAAGGCCCCTTTTCAACTCCAAAGTCTGATTCTGTAAGACTTCACCTCTGTGTAAGGCAAATCCCAACATCTGGCCCACCGTAGGTAGGACAAGAATGTGTGTGTGTGTAAGTAGGACAAAAATGGGTATGGGTGGGTGGGTGTGTGTGTGAGAGACTTAATTCATTCAGAGCCAAAGCCAATTAATTCAGTGCACAATCCCACTGAGCCAAATTATATTTAAACTTTATACAAAAGTAGACCAAAATGAAGTTTAGTATCAATTCTCTGTTTAGTCTTTCTATTCAAAGATCTCTTTAACAAGTCATAAAATCATTAACATAGCAAGATGAGGTTAATCTAGGGTGCTTCCGGAAAGAAGCTACCCTGACACAGGATTATGACAATCATGTCTGTTTAACAACCTTCATGCTCACCATCACACCACTTATTTCTCTTCTGTTGCATTTGGTACAATGGCAGCCTTATTAGTAAAGTCAAATCATGCAACTTTTCACCTGAAGGTTACTTTTATCACACCTAATATTCAATGACATATCTGGTACACTTTGTCCGTGCCTGTTCCCAGAGTAACAGAGCCCAGGATAAGCCACACGTCGAGACCAGGAGGTGTATGTGGAGTCAGGCATCCCCGAACAAGCATCATGGAACCATTACAATGAGGGATTCACTAATAACAGGAACCCTCTCTCAGTCACCACTGGATTGGGCTGAATCCCTCTTTTCAGGTTTGTAGAGACAGCCACTGCCACTGGATGGCAATTTTTTGAAACCTGCTCCAAGTTACAGAGCTTCACAGTGAATCTAGGAATAGGGAATCCCCCCAAAAAGAGTCAGCTCAAATGTCCCACCACAAGAGAGGACTGTGAAGATTACGGTAATTTCCTACATTTTAGTGCATCTAACAGTTGAGAAAAAAACCAATTTAAATATTTTTGCATTAACTCAAAATAATATTTATGTTGTATCTCACAGTTCTGAGAGAAATGAAGATTAAAGAGAGATTCATTTTCCTCACGTATGTACCAGTAAGCAGCTGGTGATGTTTTACAAAAGAAAAGAAACTAAAACCAAACATGACACTGGATTTTCCTCTGTCACCCACAGGGAGTGTGAAGTGAGGCCTCAAGAAATCTCATTATATTTCTTAATTCCTTAAGCTCTAGTCCCTTCAAGAAAGAGGAAACAAAATCACTTGAGAAAATCACAACATTTTAAACCAATATATATAATCTATCGGAACTCTAATTAGAAATCCATTTTTACTGGCAGGTTCCATAAAGGAGACTGAAAATTTTCACTTTACTCTTCTCTATTGTCTGTAATGCAAAGTCCACTTTCCCCAGCCACCAATATGGGACTTTATATGACTATTAAAATTCACTTTAAAATCCATTTCAGAGTATTTTTCCCAAAGACATTGCACAGTAACACCTATCCTTCACAACAAGAACTGTCAGGGACAGCCAGTATCACGAACGCTGTTGACAGATTTAAGCAGAATCTTGGAAGTCATGTTAGAGAAAGAATAAAAAGAATGGCTTGACGCTGTGCATATAATTTTAACATGATTCATTCCCAAGTCCGTCTGACTTGATTTGTTACGTGAAAAATAATTAGTTCCGTCTTCAACAAGGTGAGGGTACTTTGAGTTAACACTATGACGGACTCTATTAGGCTGGAGATGAAAGAGCTCTGTGAGATCAGCCCGGCCAAGGAGAGCACAGCACGTGGATACTGAAACCCCCGACGCCAGGAATGCTTAGAATCCAAGTTCAGCTCAGTGCAAGGCGATTCCTGACAGCCCCTATTTCATTTCATTTATCCAATTTGAACAACTCTGCCTAAACATCCAGTCCTGACACCAAGTCCCCCCGAGGACAGAGGCCTGTGGGTAAAGGCCTGAACGTCCACAGTAGCAGCGAACTTGACATCTGGGCTCATTTAGAATTCTAGAGCTGAAATTAAACAAGATTTATGAACATTTCTTAAATAACACCAGTGATCACAGGGGACAGGTTATGTTTCAAGCTAAGAGCCTCAATTTAAACACCTAGAAGTGTCTTTACTAACTTAACTCAGAACCTACTGCCGCCCCTCAGCACCAGGACCCGACTTCCATACTTCACCATGAAGTTCTATTTGCTAGGTATTCTAAAGGGACAAGAGGAAAAAAGGTCCCCACACTCCTTGGTGCCTTGCTCCTCAAGGGAAAAGGCTGTGATTTTTGCTTCTATCAAGTATCATGAAAAAACAGTCAGTAATGTGTGCCCATCTAACTCTCTAATTCTTCCACATAGATTCTTTTTCCCTCTTGTAAAAAGGGAGCACTGACAGAAATTTTGCTAGAAAAAATTCTTTTTGCCTATGCAAAGGCATCATGTTCTGCTTATAATAAGATTTTAACACAACCTACTTAATTGGTTCAGCCCACACAAGCTCCATTAAGAATGTCTCTTGTATATTCAAGCAGCTTATGTGACATTGTTTGTAAATAAGGGCCTATGTACCAAGGGATATTATTAACAATTACTAAAAATATATGTGATGATGTGAGTTTTGTATTAACTACTGTGTTTGTATTATAAGTTAGTGTAGTGAAATAAAGAGCATGAAGAATAAAAAATAAATTCTTCTACTTGCTTGCCATCTGATGGTCCATATTCTATGTCTCTGAGTCAATCATTTAGAATAATCATCTACTGAACAGTTAAAATTAGTAGACTTATTTCCTAAATAAGAATGACTTTTAACATACTAGGTCTCTAGCCATTGGTCAGTGTGGCTTAAATAATGTCACCATATGGTCTAAATAAGTAGGTTCAAAATAAAACTCTGAAATAAAGTCAGTGCTCGACCCCGGAGCCCAATGCTGTGCACACCCAACCCAGTTCATTCTATGTTGGGCCACACACGTCACTGTGTTCTCTCAAGTACCATCATATCACAACAGAAATTCAAAGCCAGCCCCGGGGGAAACAGGCAGTTAGGTGACCCCACTGTGTCTTTCCTGCCCCCTTTTCTACCTAGCATCTTTCCGTCTCCTTCATGTCACTGTCCTGGGGTAAAGTTGGGTTACCATGATTCAAACCTTTCCTGTCCTTTGTTCTCCCTCATCCGGCAAAATGTACCCATCCTGTGACCTGGCCTCTGCAGGCCACCTATCTGAAGCCTGTGAGACAATACCTCTACTTCAAATTATCGATGGCCTCCTCCGCCTCCTGTTCATCCAGCAAACGTTTCCTGAGCATCTGGTCGGTGCCAAGTATTATTCCAGGAGTCAGGGATGAAGCAATGAACAAAGCACTCAAAGTCCATCCCTCAATCCAAGTGGGGGAAGAGAGAAATAATAAGCAAAAAGTTTAGCATGACCAAGGGTGGTAAATGCTAAGGGGGAAAATAACACATGGTTGGGAGGGTTGGCGAGGAGTCGGAGAGAGGACGGCACAAGGGACTCACCGAGATTACACTGTCTCGGTTCAGATTCCACAACTGTCTGGATCTCAACGCTTTTAAGCACTTAGAAATACTCCCGCCAATTTACCTTAAAATACAGAAACAAAGTCTTTTAGTAAAAGATAGGTACTTATTTATATATATTTTTAAACCTATAAATTCAAAGTGTTCTATCCTACCCTAAACAAATGAAATCCCACTGGCGTAAAAGATAATTAAGCAATTTAAAACACTGTAGAAACACATTCTTCTCTTAAACGGCTCTCTGTCCATCAAAACAATGTAGTAGGATGGTGGCTAAAAACATAACTTCATTTGCTCAGTAGAAAGCATGGTACTTTTTAAGACTCTTTATAGGGATAGGAAAATCCAAGCCATTACTGTAGGAAGGAAGAAAGTTAAATTCAAAGCATACATACTCTGAGTACCTGGGAAAAGGAGGGTTGCAGGCATGGTCAATGACAACATACCATTCCAAACCGAAACAACTTCCCTTTTTATTAATGCTCAAGAAGTGATCTTTGAATGACACAAGCAAAACACAAATGAAAACACCTAATTTTTATGCATAGCATAGGGAAAAATACACAGTACATGGATTTAGTAATCCTAGTCTAAATATGCCACCAATTGGTTCTCTGACCTCAAAATAAATTCAGTGTTGGCATTACTGTTTCTAACATACGGGGTCTTAACAGGAAGAACTATGAACACCCCAGTTCAGTGTAGTCATGGGTTTCATGGTAAGGTATAAATAGAGTTTTTAAAGAAATAAACTGTATAATAAAATAAGTTTACTTTAGAATCACAGTACAGTCATTTTCTTCAATCAATAAAAATATTCCTTGATTATAAAGCAGCCTTATTTTGCAAACATACTTCAGGAAAATAGCTCTAGCAATATTTGAAATTTCATATTTTAAAAGGCAGCAAAGCAACAGCATTTAGATTTTAAATAGTATATTGCAAAATAGTTCAGTGTATTATTTCCAAGCACAAAGCAAGCTCCATTCTGAAGGATGCTTTTAATCTTATAAAGCAAACTGTTCTGATATTTCTGTGGTAGTTTAAAGACTAAATATCTACAATAAAAGATAAATCTTTACACACGTCAGACATAAACTTCAATACATATTCACAACACAAATGTTTTTCATTACTACATCACTCTGTTACAGAGCTCAGTCTGTTAATGTGTGCTCAAAAGGAAAACACATGATCCAGCTCCGCAGCTTTGTCACAGGCTGAATTCTGCAACAACTGAATATATAAAAGCAGCAACAATAGCAAACACAACATCAGTTTTATGAATAAAACAAAAAAACCAAGAAATCATAAACATTTAAACGAGTAACTACCACATTCTTCTTAATTTGCTCTCTTCTCCTACATACAATTTGTTTGTTTTTCATATCCCCAGGAGGAAATGATGGCAAATTCTCCACAAAGAGGAAAGTGCATCATGTTTTATTTTAAAAGTGCTTCGTGTATGTGTGTTTTATAAGTACGTCCAATAAGGAAGATCAATTAAGTATGTGCAAAAAAGTTCTAACTGTAACTTGAATTCATAAACCTAATCATGGGTTTCTTCAGTCTGTCCAGATGAGGCAGTCGCCAACACGGAAGAAAAACTGCGATGACACACTCTGTGCAGAGGAGCGCGCCTGAGCCACAGGTCAGGAGTCCCCCGCACTACTCTTAGCTGTTAATCAGCTCTTGTGACCCCGGGGAGGAAGAACGGCTTTAAAACCTGGCAACAGGCGAGACACTGAGCTCCACAGCCTCAAAGGCCCACCCACCCCCCAGCTCTAAAGTATCTTTAGGTGAGGCATTCCTGGAAGGAGGGCAAATAACTACCCCAAAACATGAAAAATACACCAGTCGCACAGCTGTTATTTCTTACTGTACTTATTAGTACAAAGGAAAAAAAAAGTCCAAAAATACTTGGCAGGAAAAGCTTGTCTTAACCAAAGCTAGTGAAAACTTCCACAATTATGGCGTATGAAAAAAATCCAGTCTTCTGTGCAAAAATGAGAGTAAATAAGCAACATCAGTGGGTCACCTAATGGCATGTTTTTTTCCCCCAAGCCTCAGAATTTTCTTGGGTCTAAAGCTTTAAAAACTTTAAAAGAAAAAAAAAGGCTTTTAAAATTGTTTTAAGAGAACGATGGCTCCCCCAGTTCATATTCCCAGCTTTTTAAAGACGTCTCTCTGAATTGTTATAATGGTTTTTATGAAGATAGCTATACTGTCAAATTTTAAATGGCTAAATAAAGTAAACCATTTGCTATGGACTATTTTATATTATGTCTGCTTTATATATAGATATGTGTGTGTGTGTGTGTCTGTGTGTGTGTCTGTGTACTCATTCAATACTGTAGAAGTTTAACTCAGCAACTCGTCCACCAGCTTCGACCCGTTTATCCCGCGGTAGGTCACCCTGCTGGGCCGCACGAGGACCCCGTGGTTGGGCTTGCACGTGAAGTAGCGCTTCTCTCCCACTGCCCCATCATTCTTCCCCTTGGCGCTTCGAAGCTCCAGGCCCAGCCAGATCCCCGCGGCAAAGTCAGTGGGGCCCACATACCTAACGGTGCCCATCTCGTTGGAGCTGGTGAGGAGGACCTGGGAGCCCTCGTGCAGCTTCACGGCGCCCTCCAGGCCGCCGGCGGCGGTGCTGCTGCTCCAGCTGCGGCGCAGAGCGGGCTTGGACCTGCGCGGGGACGAGAGGGAGAGGCCGTGACGCCGCGGGCCGGACGCCGCTGCCCGCGCCGCGCCGTTCACAGAAGACGACACCTGCTCACAACCTGACTTTTTATTCTAAAGAGCAATATTAGAGGATGCTTTTAACATTAAAAAGGTTTTCTCTTTTGGCTATTTTAATACTGCCCTAATCTGGATTTAAGATTTCACTAGCAACTTATATACGCGTAGGCCCTCAGCAAAATAGCAACTAGAAAAAAATATACCTACACCAATTCAATAAAACAAAAAGCCAAGAACCTAGTATTTTGGCCGTGGTAAAGTTACGTTACCTTTTGTTCACTTTTCAAATATTTCTTTACACGAAAACCATCTTTAAAAACTGTTAATCCACAGCCCTAGAAACTACACACACACCCCCTTCTATGAATGAACTCCAGTTACATTTAAGGGTTTACCGCTCTCCCTGCCGCTAACACGAGAAGGAGCTTGGTTGCCTGGAGCAGGATTCCTCTCCTCTCCTCTACAACGAAACACTACTTATAACGTACTGCCTCTGAGCACCCACCACCAACCTGACCTGCACCCACAAACAGACCTCCCCCGAGGCCTCAGGCCAGTGCCGCCCAGGGCTTCTGCCACTGTCCCTGGGAAGTAGCTGATCCTGAGATGCGCCCAACATAGAAACATGACCCGGATCTTGTTGCCCTATGACCTGAGACCTCCCAAAACATTTACCCAGAAACCACCACCAGTGGAGCCTCCCACCGCCATCCATGCCACCCCTCCCCCAAGAGGAACCTTCTTCCCGTCCCCACAGTGGGGACAATGCGGAACCTGCTACCGAAACCGCACAGTGCCTGACTGTGCACAGAGTCTGGGTCCTGCCTGTTTTCTACTTTATGTCACTTTCTGTATCTTTACAGACTCTGTCACACACCCTGGAAAAAGAATGAGCACTCTCACTGTGTGGGAGGAAAACTGAGGTCCTAAGCCTCTCCTACGCCACCCCTGACACATTCCAGTTATAAAATGTAATGGGAAAATGATTTTTTACCACGTCAAATACACAAATACAACAATAAATTTAGCAAAGAAATACATAATACCTGTAAGAAAAGTATAAATATTGACTAAAGAGCATAAAAATAAAAATAAGAGTTTTGTTCCTGGATAGAGACATACATATATAAATCCTCCCCTAAATGGTATTTTTTTGCAACCTGATGAACTTGCTCTGAATTTCACATAATGACAGGATCTATCATTTCCTGTGCACTTACTATGTGCCAAACACTTGACACAAATTATCTCATCCAACATCACCCACCAGTGCTGTAGATACACGATCATCTCCTAACAGAAGAAGAATTTGAGGCTAAGAAAAATTAAGCTATTTGCCCAAGATCAGAGAGGTGGTAAAGAGGCAAGCTGGGGCTCAGACCCAAGGCTGTCCAGGCACAAAGGCCAGGCTCCTACGCACAACCATAACGGGTACTAATAATTAAGAAAACGTTGAAAAGTATTAACATGGCAAGATTTGCACTGCAGTAATGTTTAACTATAAAGTTACAATAATTAAAACAACATGACCCTGGCATAAGAATGTACTTTTTTTTTTAATTCTTTGACCTTGGGCAGTTTATTTCTCATTCCTGAAAAGGAAAATACCTCATTCACAGAACTGCAATTTTTTTGCTGCAAATCTTTATAGAACACTTATTATGCAAATGCTGTTGTAAGTACTTTACAGATACTCATTTATGGTAACTTTTGGAGTAGCCAATATTTTACTGATGGGAAGACTGAGGCACAGAGGTTTAAGTACCTCACTCAGGGCCACAGAGCTCGTAAGTGGTAAGGAATATACTTTTAAATGCACAGAAAACACATCTCAGAAAAATACACATAATTATTTCATTGGTGATAAGAAGTAAAACTTCAAATCAGTGGGAAAGGCGTGAACATTAAATTAGGGATGCTGTAAAACTTCATTAATTATTTGGTGGAAAAGAATATGATTCTTATCACTCACTATATGTTGAAATAAATCCCAAATAGATAAAAGAGTTAAATGCATGAATTGATAAAAAGAAAGAAGTAGAAGGAAAGAAACCTGGATATTTATCTGAACACAAACACACACACACTAGTGGGGAGGGAAGGAGACAGACAGGTTTTAAAAGTATGGCATTTACTATTAAATTATTATTTTTCACTTATTATCATGCCATAAAAATGTCTCCATCACAGCTCAGTCTTTAAAAACACTGCAAAAATCACACTGAGGAAAATTATTAAAGAATATGGGATCTGTTAAGGGGAAAATCTTTCAAAGGGTGTACAGAGTATGCTTTGTCCAACTTTGCTTAAAAATTCAGATATATGCATCAGAAAAAATAGAAAAGGATAAGACAAAATGCTAACAGTGATAATCTCATCTAGGTGATAAAATTACAGATGACCTTTATCTGCATTTAGTTTACTGTAATTCTTCAAATTCTGTACAATTGATTTCATAATCAAAAAAATTTTAAGGGAATTCAAGCAAGTAATAAGTGAATTCAGCAATATCTAAACCAAAAATTAATAGTCTGGGTAAAGACTTAACATTCTAATAAGGAGGATTTGATTCAAGTTATGTCAAAACTCTAAAAGTGCAGGGATGTGAGAAATTTAGAAGTTACACTACATTTGAAAGTTACGTTTACTCATTCAAAAACACTGATAACCTATGAAATGGCAGGTCCGGGACTGGGTTCCAGGAATTTGTGCAAGGTGATTTGTACAATGTTAGAGATGCTGCAATTAAAGACCATGCATGCTGCAGAAGGAGCACAAGAGAGGGAGAATCTATCCTCCCTAAAGGTCCCAGGGAAGACACTTCAGTGGGGGAAGTGACACTTGAGCAAATCTGACAGATCAGCAGACACAAAAGGGAGGGAGACACAGTCATTGGAGCAAACTGTATTATGTATTACATTTTTTTTCTGAACGGCACAGAGAGTTTAGAGAACTGCTAGACACTGGTGAGGATTCTACCACGGGAAGTAAGTCAGGAGAAAAAGACAGTCCTTTTTACATGCTGTGCCAATGAACCTGGACTCCATTCTGCATTTGAGAATTCAAAAGCTTTGCGGGACAGGCAGAAGATGAAACGTGATGTGAAATGATGGAACCCACGGCAAATGGGATTATCTGAGATCTACCCCAAGACATTCAGGTTTGAGCCCACCAAATATATTGTGACACCAGGCTGGGTCCCACAGATAGGACCCATGGAGACTCTTAAGCAGACACACTGTGAAAACACAGGGAGGAGCTAAGCTAGTAACCACGGGGATGAGGTGCAGGAGACCACAGGCTGGAGGCAGGTGGTGTGCGGGGAGGATGCCTCGTGCCCACCAGGTGGCAGTGACAGCTACGCCAGCGTCTCAAGCTCCCCGTATTACCCCTAGTCCTGGTTATAGATAGAGAATTCTCAAGTCAGAAGAACCGCTTCCAACCCCCTCTCTATCACTTTTTCCTCTGAATGAAAGCTCTCATCACCGCCACCTCAATGACCTAGAGAAACACACCCGCTCTTTCTCGAAAACGGCCTGGTGGCTGCTGTTTCCCTTTCCTCAGTTCTCTTTGGCTCACGTGGGGCAAACATGCCCTTTGTCCCAAGCCCTTCAAGTTCCTTACCTAGGGATCTGCATTATCTCTGTATTTCCCATGTTTCTTCTGCTTCTAAAAGTACCTTTTATTTCCATATGAATAAGCAAGAAAATGGTTCAGCATTTGGTAAATGTCAATAAACTCATTTTTTTCAACCCATATTCTTCAGAATACATCACATTTCCAGATTAACAGCAACACGATATACAATCAACTCTGGCCCTCAGCAAAAGGACATCCAATCACAGTCTCTTACTCCTGCGATCACGGACAGGTTTCCTAGGACCTGCCAACACCTAATCTTTCTTTTATTCCCTGTAGTACTGATCACCAAACATCTGGTCTATAAGTAAAAGATAAGTAAGTAAGTAAAGAATAAGTAAAACATAAACAGATAAAATTTAAGTTGATTATGTATCCTCAATAAAAGTATATTTCTTTTTCTAAATAGGTACTAGTGTCAATCTATAGAAGTTAAGAGTAAAGCTTCATTTATTTCAAAGAAAACAAACAGAAGCACTGCTCTTCCCGTCTCACGTGAGCAGGCCACCTGCACATACCCATACCTGCTGTGTAATTCCCATGGTTCAGATTTTTTTCTCCTTCCCTTGTTTCTCTTCATCATGCTCTTTCACTTAACCAGCATCTCCACACTGATTTTGATACCTCTCCCCCTTCAAAATCCTTTATCTCCAGGTTGTTTCTTCTTAGTAATTTCTTCCATTCTGCCTAAGACCTCTTGAATATCTTCAATAAACTGGGGCATAAAGTCATTGTTCTTAAGCTCTTTCAGCTACTCAAGTGAGGAGACCAATTATAAAATCTCAAAATTGGTAAAGGTTTTGAGGAAGGGGGAAAATAAAAAACAAAAAAACCCACCCAACCCCACTGAACAGCGCCTAACCGTGCCTCAGGACCCAGAGGGTTCTCGCGTGGAATTTCAGATCTTCATGAGGCCTCCCGGTAACTTCGTGCCAGAGTATCACACAGACTGTCTGCTGCTCGGCTGAGCGTCCAGCTCAGTGCATGGGCCCTGCTTCCTCGCGGCTCCCAGGGCCTCACTGCTAGTGCACTTCCCTACTCAGCGAGACTTCTTTCCCTCAGGACATTTTTCGTACATTAATTGGAAGGATTTAAAGTTAAAAGAAAAAAAAAAAAAGAACTCCTTAACCCCACCAGTCTACAAGAGCCTCATATTCTTCTAGAAGTAAAAAAAGTTCTAAAAGCCTCAGAAAACTATTAGCGGGTGTAAAGTGGGTCTGGGGGAAATCAATATAAAGAAAAAAGAAAAAAGGAGATTCTCTCTACAAAGAAACCACCACCAAAAAAAAAAAAAAAAGCCTTTTGAGGAGTATATTCTACAAGAGGAAGCAAGAGTATTTTTTAAAATAATAGCAGGATTACTTAATGCAAATAGGCCGGACATTTCTTTCAGGTACTACCCAAAATATTAAATCAAATTTCTGACTAATTAAGTAAACAGTTTAAAATCAATCTGCCCTACTCAATGATAACACAAAATGTAAATTCCTCCAACTTTTATTAGCAGCACTAAGCCTCTTTGAAAATATAGTCAGCACACTACTTCTTTGAGTCACTGGTGACAGTTTTAGTTGAGCTTGCAGAGGAGGGAGGAAGAATTCTTCTCACTGATACACTCATCACACCTTTTCTCCTAAGAGTTAAAATTCTACCAAGCGATGTAAAAGATACAAAATCCCACTTTTCTTCCTTCACAGAATCCTGTAATGTTCATCTTGAAAGGTGTTTTTCTAAATCTTCTAATACTCACTTGGCAAAAGCATTTCTTCTGTTAATCTCTTTATGGGAAGAAGCAGAAGTTGTACTGAAACTTCTCCTAAAACCTAAAACATGAAAGCTAAAGTCAGAAAAGGAAAAATAAATCACAAATTCACAGCCCTTGTGAAAAATTATCTTTTGTCATTTCTTCTATGAATGTTCTATTTTACCAAATATTTCTTTGGAAATAGAAAGCAAAGAAAATAAGTGCATGCAGGATGTTAACAGTAGTTTAGGTTTTTTTCACAATTGCTATCTGACCTTTCTCATCAAACTACGCACATACGTGAGTAAGATAATGACATTCCTTTTGGAGATTTTCATTATAGACTTTTCTGAAAACCAAACAAAACCGAATTATATATTGATAAAGCTCAATCTTCTTACTCTCAAATATTATGATCTTGATAAATCATATGTAAAAAAGGAAAAGGATAAAAATAGTTTTAAAATGCTACCATTAATGATACCCCATTTATAAAATACTGAACAATAAATTTCAGAGCTTGATTGTTGGCATCCCCAAATGACAGTCATAAGAAAAAAGACTTCACACAAGGTAAAAATTTTAAAAGATGTTTTTGAAGAACAGGATCTCCAGCTCTGGCAGTCAAGGCAGACCAGATGTGCTGAGTGAATCTCTTGAATGAAGCAAGTACAATTTAAAGCAACTACAATTAAAAAAAAAATACTGTGGAGCTCACATAAGTGGTACAATTTCAAAGAGGCCAAAAGCCAAAAAAAGAAACCACGAGAGATTTCCCCCAAAGCAATCTGCCACCGTGTCCCCCAGGACCGCACTGGCCGCTAGGGAACCCGGGCTTCCGCCTCGCCCGCTGCACAGGAGGCAGGGAAGGACGCCGAGCCCACGGCCTCCGAGATGGGGATTTCAATAAAATGAGGATTCCGAACAGCTCACTCTCAAGTGCAGATTAAATGAGAAACAAAATGAAACGTCCCCTGGATGAAGACAAAGGAAAGTAGCTTGTGTCAACCGTAATGTGCAGCAGGCAAAATCCTCTCCCCTCAAAATTTGTAATCATAGGCCATATTCATTTTATCTGTGCAATATAAAAACAATAACAATGTCGCAGCGGATGTAAATTAAAGTAGTCCCAGTGCCTCTAGGCAACTAGCAGAAGTGAAAACAGGCACACCTCGGAGGTACTGCAGGGTCGATTCCAGACCACCACAATAAAGCAAGTATTTCAACAAAGCGAGTCATGGATTTATGGTTTCCCGGTACATAAAAAAGTTATGTTCACACTACACTGTAGTTCTAGTAAGTATGCAACAGCATTATATTTTTAAAAAAACACACATATCTTAATTTAAAAATACTATATTGCTAAAAAAAAATGCTAACCATCATCTGAGCCTTCAGTGAGTTGAAATCTTTTTGCTGGTAGAGGGTCTTGCTTCGATGTTGATAGCTGCTGACAGATCAGGGTGGTGGCTGCTAAAAACCGGGGCTGCTGTGGCAATTTCTTAAAATAAGACAACAAGGAAGTCTGACGCATTGACTGACTCTTCCCTTCACGCACAATTTCTCTGTAGCATGCAGTGCGGTTTGATAGCACTTTAACCACAGAAGAACTCTTTCAAAATTGGAGTCAATCCACTCAAACCCTACTGCTGCTTTATCAACTAAGTTCACGTAATATTCTAAATCCTTTGTTGCCATTTCAACAATCTTCACAGCATCTTCGCCAGGAGTAGCTTCCATCTCAAGAAACCACTTTCTTTGCTCATCCATAAGCAGCGACTCATCTGTTCAAGTTTTATACTGTGAGACTGCAGCAATTCAGTCACATCTTCCGGCTCCACTTCTAGTTCTCTTGCTAGTTCTGCCACATCTGCAGTTACCTCCTCTCCCCTGAAGCCGTGAGGCCCTCGAAGTCATTCACAAGGGATGGAGTCAGCGTCTCCAAACTCCTGTTACTGCTGGTATTTCAGCCTCCTCCCATGAATTATGAATGTCCTTAGTGACATCTAGAATGGTGAAGCCTTTCCAGGAGGTTTTGAATTGACTTTGCCCAGATCCAACAGAGGAATCACTACCTATGGCAGCTGTAGCCTTACGAAAAGTATTTCTTAAACAATAAGACGTGGAAGTCAATACTCTCTTATTGTCAATGAGCAGTACTATTTCGAAAGCAATCTTTTTCTTATGAGCAGTCTCAGTAGTGAGCTTAGAATATTCAATAAGCCATGTCATACATATATGTGTTGTCCAGGCTTTATTGTTCCATTTATGGAGCACAGGCAGAGCAGACTTAGTATCATTCTTCAGAGCCCTAGGAGTTTCGGAATGGTAAATGAGCAGTGGCTTCAACTTAACGTCACCAGCTGCACTGGCCACTAACAAGAAAGTCAGCCTTTCTTTTGAAGCCTGACATTGACTTCTCCTCTCTAGCTGTGAAAGTCCTAGATGGCATCTTCTTCCAATATGAAGCTGTTTCATCTCCATAGAAAATCTGTTATTAGTGTGGCCACCTTCATTAATGATCTTAGATCTTCTGGATCACTTGCTGCAGCTTCTACATCAGCACCTGCTGCTTCACCTTGCACTCTGATGTTATGGAGATGGCGTCTTTCCTTAAACTTCATGAACCAACCTCTGCTAGCTTCAAACTTTTCCTCTGTAACTTCTTCACTTCCCTCAGCCTTTGCAGAATTGGAGAGAGTTAGGGCCTTGCTCTGGATTAGGCTCTGGCTTCTGGGAATGCTGTGGTTGGTTTGATCTTCTGTTGAGACCACTGAAACTTTCTCCATATCAGCAATAAGGCTGTTTCTTATCATCTGTGCACTTGCTGGAGTAGCACTTTTCATTTCCCTCAGGAACTCTTCCTTTGCATTCACAACCTGGCTAACGGTTTGGCACAAAAGACCTAGCTTTCAGCCTGTCTTGGCTTTCCACATGCCTTCCTCATAAGCTTAATCATTTCTAGCTTTTGATTTAAAGTGAGAGACATGCGACTCTGCCTTTAACCTGAACACTCAGAGGTCACTGAAGGGTTATTAATTGGCCTAATTTGAATATTGTTGTGTTTCAGGGAATAGGTAGGCCCAAGGAGGGGGAGAGAGATAGGGAAACGGCCAGTTGGTGGAGCAATCTGAATACACATTTATGGATTAAGTTTGCCATTTAATATGAGCACATTTCATGGTACCCCCACAACAATTACAATAGTAACATCAAAGATTACCCATCACAGGCCATAGCAAATATAATAATAATGGAAAAGTTTGAAACATTGTGAGAATCACCAAAATGCAACCTAGAGACATGAAGTGAGCAAATGGTGTTGGAAAAATAGTGCTGATAGACTTGCTCACTACAAGGTTGCCACAAACCTGCAATTTGTTTTAAAAAAATGCAGTATCTGCAAAGCACAAAAAAGCAAAGCACAATAAGACAAGTTATGCCCGTATAATCTTTTCTGCAGACAGTGGCCCAGGCCTCAAAGAATTTCCATATGTTAAATTCTGAATTAAAGAAGCATCTCACAATAATACATTACAAAACTGACAAGAAAAGGCACCATAAGTTACGCTCAACAGAAAAGAGATGGCAGAATAAGACAAAGACTTCAGATACCGAATTAATAAACAGAGGTAATAATACTTAAAATGTTTCAAAATATAAAAAAGCATAAAAACAGGGGAAAGAATAAGTGTAAATAAGTAACAACCAGATCTGCAAAAAGAAAAAAGAAATGAAAAATTTATAATTAAAAAACTATGGTTGGATTAAGGAGTAGAATAAACATAACGGAAGAAAGACTCAAGAAAGGTAAGGAAAGCTCTGAAGATATCCAGAACGCAGTCCAGAGACAAAATTGTAAAAGACATGAATGAGGCATGGAAAGAGGGGAAAAGTGGACTACACCGCTTATCAGAGTTTCAGAAGGAGATAAAAAGAGTATGAAGAAAGCAGTATTTTCAACATATGGACAGGAATTTTTAAAAGTTAATCAAATATACTAATTCCTAGGTTCAGGAAGACCCATGACACCAAATAGGATAAACAAAAGGAAATCTCCACCTAGACACATCACAGTGAAACTGCACGGCACAAAGGAAATAGAGAAGCAGCAGTCTTCAAAGGCAGTCAAGTCAAAAAGAGAAAAGCCACCTACAACAGTATGGATTAGACAGACTCACAGATGACTTCTCAAAAATTCAACAGAAGACAGAAAACAGTAGACTATATTGTCAATGTGCAGGGAGAAAATATCTTTCAAACTAAAAATGTCACCAAGTTTTAGTTTTACCCAGTAAAACTATCATTAGAAAAGACAGACAAAACCTGAGAGAGTTCGCTACCAACAGTCTCTTTCTAAGGGAAATTTAAGAATATACATGAAGTAGAAACAAAATTATCCCAAGTAAAAGTTCTGAGGACTAATGACTAAAGATATTAGTAAATATGTGTGAGCAAATTAAATAAATGTTGATTATATAAAAACTATTATAATAATGCAAAATTTGTGGGGGAAATCAAGTAGAAACTGAATAACTAAGTTTCTAAGGATTTGTTATTTGGGAGAGAGCACATACAAATAGAAAAGAAAATGGGAAAGAAAAGAGGGGATAGGAATATAACAGGAATGGTGTCAAAAAAGAAAAACATTTAAGTACAAAAAAGTTGAAAAATTAGAAAATAAATAAAATATAAATAAATCCAAATATATTAGTAGTTACAATGAATGCAAATGGGTGAAATGCTCAGGTTAAAAGACAAAGATTGTCAGACCAAATTGTTTTTTAAAGTAAAATCCAATTACATTCTATTTAGAAAACATTCCAAAAGTATAAGGACATAGAAAAGTTAAGGCAATGGCTAGAAAAAGATTTTTTAGGCAAATACTTAACCACAAGAAGGCTGATACAAGGTAAAAAGAATTATTATAAAGCAGTACCATTTACATTAACACCAAAAAATGAAACATGTAAGTATAAATCTAATAAAAAATGTATAAAATCTACATTAGCAAAATAGTAAAACTTTGATGAAAGAACTCAAAGAAGATTTAAGTAGATACAGAGGTATTCCATGTTCATGGATCAAAAATTCAATATTGTTAAAATGTCAGTTCTTCCCAATTTGATCCATACATTGATTGCAATCCCAATCAAAATCCCAGCAAATTATTTTGTGGACATCAACAAACTTGTTGTAAAGTTTATATGGAAATGCAGAGCGCCCAGAACAACCAGCACAATATGGAGGGAGAAGATCAAAGTCAGCATATTGACACTACTAAACCTGAAGAATTACTATAAAGCTACAGTAATCAAAATACTGTGGTATTAGCAAAAGAAAAGACAAATATATCAACAGAACAGAACAGAGAGCCCAGAAATAGACCCACAAAAATACAGTCAACTGATCTTTGACAAAAGAGCAAAGACAATTCAATAGAGAAAGAACAGCCTTTTCAACAAATATGCTGGAGTAACTAAACATTCACATGCAAAACAATGAATCTAGACACAGACCTCACACTTTTCACAAAAATTAACTCAATGTGTCATAGATATAAATGGATAACAGCAAAAATATAAAGCTCCTAGAAGATAACGTAGGAGAAAATCAGGGTGACCGTGGGTTTGGTGACGACATTTCAGATACAACAAAAGCACAAGTCATGAAAAAAAAAAAAAAAAACCTGATAACTTGGACTTCATTAAAATCAAAAACTTCTGTGATAGAGACTGTTAGGACAATGAAAAGACAAGCCACAGATGGGGAGAAAGTAGTTGCAAAACACATCCTGATGAAAGTCCAGTATCCAAAATATAAAACTCTTAAAACAGTAAGAAAACAGCAAACACAACTTTAAAATGGGAAAAAGATATGAATGGACAATTTACCAAAGACGTAAGATGGCAAATAAGTATACGCAAAGACCCTCAGCATCTGGTATGGGCTGAATCGTGTCCCCATCCCTAAAATCCACATGTTGAAATTCTAACCCCCCAGTTCCTCAGAACAGGCCTGTATTTGGAGACAGGGTCTTTACAGTGGTAATTAAGTTAAAACGAGTTCGTGTGGGTGGGGCCCTAATCCAACATGACTGGTGTCCTTGTAAGAAGAGATTAGGACACAGACACACACAGAGGAAAAGATCCTGTGAAGACATGGGAGGAAGGTGGCCTTCTATAGGGAAAGAGAGGCCTGAAAAGAAAGAAATCAACCCTGCCAACTCCTTGATCTCAGACATCCAGCCTTCAGAATTCTGAGAGAATAGATTTTTGTTATTTAAACCATCCCATGCAGTACTTTGTTTTGCTAGCCCTAGCAAACCAATACAACATCAAGTCATTAGGGAGTTTCAACTTAAAACAACAGTATGACTGAAACGTGCTGTACACCAGAAACTGACACATCATAACTGAGTATACATCAATTAAAAAATAGTAATAATTAAAACAACAAGATACTAGTACACATCTATCAGAATGGCCAAAACCCATGGTCCATGAAATGAATCTCAACAAATATTTAAGCACTAGTATTATACAAATCACTCTTTCATAGGTGGTTAACCATATGGAAAAAAATGACACTAGATCCTTACTATACACAAAGTCAATTCCAGGTAAAGTGACAAACACGGAAAGCAAAAATATAAAAAACTTAGAAAGCAATATAGGAAAATATCTTTATGATATCTGATTTAGGAAGAGTTTTCTTAAGACAAAACATGGAAAAAATAATGGTTTTGCTAACAGTTAAAAATTAAAAACATCTGCTCAACAAAAGACACCAAAAAGGGAGGAGGGCAAAAGATAAGTCACAAACTGGGCAAGATATCTGCAACAAAACTGACAAAATATTGGTGTCCAAAATACATAAAGAAAACTACAAACTCATAAGGTAGAAACCAACCAACCAAAAAAAAAAAAAAAGTGAGCAGCAGACTTGAATAGGCACGTCATAAAACAGGGAACGCATGTGGTACATAAACATGAGCACAAGCTCAACCTCATTTGCAATCTGGAAAATGCAAATTAAAACCACAAGGAGATACCATTTACATCCAACAGATGCACAAAGACTTCCAAATCAAACAGGACTAGTGCTGGTGAGGTGAAGAGCAGCAGAGACTCTCATCCACTGCCCACGCAGACAGTCTGGCATATCAAGGAAGACTGAAGAGATGGGCACACCTTGTGCCAGCAATCCTAGCTAGAGACGCTTTTGCAAATGTGCACAACAGCATAGTGACAAACAGGATATAACCCAAATATCCATCAAATAGAGAGTGAATAATGTATTTTAATGGACCACTAAATAACCAAATAGCAAACAATCAAATCTAAACATTAATTATTAACATATCTATATATGGGAGAAAGACATAAAGAAAATCAAAGGAATTAACATAAAATTCAAGATGCATAACTTGAGGTCAGACTATATGAAAAGGGAGGCAGGTGAGACTGGGGGATACTCAGGGGGTTCTACAGTACATACAAGTAATCATCTTCTTCAGCTATGCAGTAGGTAATAGATGTTGCTTTATGATTACATGAACTATATAAATATATTTCATATACTCTTTTGTATACATATACACTTCACAATAAAATTTTTTCAATGAATAAAAGCAAAGGAATAATTCTTAGGAACATAAAACTGTGTGATCTTACCAGGATAAGAATGATTCTGTTTATTTGAAGAAATTTCTGAAAGAGTATCCAGGGAATCTGTTACTCTGTGAATAAAACAAATAATGCAAACCCCATTAGAAGTAGCTGGTCTTCAGATTTATGACTGGCACTTAACTGAGGGTTTCATGCCATTGGTTATTTCTTGTTTCACTCATTCAACATTTACAGAGCATCTTTTATGAGCCAGGAATGAACTTCAATCTAGCACCAGACAGAGGCAATAATAAGACAGAAGTCTTTTTTATGTAAAGATAATAAGTACAGAAAAAGTCAACTTCAAGTGAATTCATTTCAAATAGGGGCCTGACTTCAAAGATAAAACTAAAAAATGTGAAATTTTTATCTTATGCTAAATGTAGTAATTGTTAGATTGTAATTGTGAAAACATCACATTTTTATGTTGGGAAAAAATGTATCAGCTGAGTCTGTATATATACGTGATTTTTCTAATAAACCTGTTTGGCTAATACAATTCAACATCTTTTACTTTATACTTGACTCTAAGCACAATCATGTAGGTCATTTTCCCTTTCCCGACAGGTCTGTCTACATTTTTTTGATATTCAAACCATTCTTTATTTTTAAAAAGCCAATTCTATAAAACAGTCTCATTTTCTCCCAATAGTTTACTGACCTAAATCTGCAAAGCCTTCATTCTATCAATCACTTGCTCCAGCACACATTGGTACCATAAACAAATCCTCTAACTCTTGGCAATATTTGCAATTTTATCATGCACTTCATATGGATCATTTTTACATGATATATAACATATAGCAAACAATGAGAGATTGATGAATGCAAAGAATGACTCAATGACGAGGACAGATACTTGAATTAAGTTGTAATGAAGAGTTGAGAAGAACTTAATTCTAAGAGTGATCAGTTCATTACTAGTAAGTACCTAATGGTATGAACCAAGAACAAGAAAATTAATACTATGCTGACAAAGACCACTTAAGCAAAAAATGGACAGATAGATAAGACTAGATCTAGTCAGTGAGTCTTAGAATTTCTCTAAAGAAATATTGTTTGATTTATATGTTAACAGAAGGAAAGGTATTAACTAGATGATAGTTGGGTGATAGTAAAAAGCCATCCAAGAAGAGGAAATAACACATAGAAAGATTCGAGGACAGGAGGCACATGTTTTTAATGGAAAAGTTGAAAAAAAAAAAAAAAGGCCAGCTACAATGTGGGGAGCAATTTAAGGTGAGGTTGTGACTGGTCACTACATGACTGACTGTTCTCAGGAGTCCTGAGTTTAAAATTCTTTCTTCTTGGAGAATGGGGCTGGGGGAATCACATTCCCTGACTTCAGACTATACCACAGAGGTACAGTAATCAAAACAGTATGGTACTGGCACAAAAACAGACACATAAATCAATGGAACAGGACAAAAAGTCCAGACACAAACCCACACACTTAGGGTCAATTAACCTACAACAAAGGAGGCAAGAATATGCAATGAAGAAAAGATAATCTCTTCAATAAGTGGTGCTGGGAAAACTGGACAGCTACATGTGAAAGACTGAAATCAGAACATTCTCTAACACCGTATACAAAAATGAACTCAAAATGGATTAAAGGCCTAAATGTAAGACCAGATACTATAAAACTACTATAGGAAAACATAGGCAGAACACTCTTGGACATAAATCACAGCAATATGTTTTTTGAACCAGCTCCTAGAGTAATGGAAATAAAAGCAAAAATAAACAAATGGGACCTAATTAAACTTAAAAGCTTTTGCACAGCTAAGGATACCATCAACAAAATGAAAAGACAACCTAAAGAATGGGAGAAAACATTTGCAAATGATGCAACTGACAAGGGACTAATTTCTAAAATACACAAACAGCTCATACAGCTTAATATATTAAAAAAAAAAAACAAAAAAAAAACCCAAAAAAAAACAAACAAGGAACCCAATCCAAAAAATGGGCAGAAGATGTGAACAGACATTGCTCCAAAGACAGACAGATGGTCAATAAGCACATGAAAAGATGCTCAACATTGCTAATTGTTAGAGAGATGCAAATCACAACTACAATGAGATATCACCTCACACCTGTCATAATGGCCATCATTAAAAAGTTTATATATAATAAATACTGGAGAGGGTGTGGAGAAAGAGGAACCCTCCTACAGTGTTGGTGGGAATGTAATTGGTACAGCCACTATGGAAGACAATACGGAGGTTCCTTAAAAATATAAAAATAAACTTATCATATGATCCAGCAATCCCACTCCTGGACACATACCCAGAGAAAAATATAATTCGAAAAGACACATGTGCCCCAATGCACGTCCACAGCAGCACTATTTACAATAGCCAAGACATGGAAACAACCTAAATGTCTATTGACAGATGACTGGATAAAGATATGGTGTATATATATACACAATGGAATACTACTCAGCCATTAAAAAAATAAAATAATGCCATTTGCAGCAACATGGATGGACCTGGAGATAATCATTCTAAGTGAAGTAAGCCAGAAAGAGAAAGAAAAATACCACATGATATCGCTTAAATGTGGAATCTTAAAAAAAGACACAAATGAACTTCTTTACAAAACAGAAATAGACTCACAGACATAGAGAACAGATTTATGGTTACCAGGAAGTAAAAGGGGTGGGAAGGGATAAATTAGGAGTTTGAAATTTGCACCTCTTGGGGAGTGATGGAAATGCTGGATATGTTGATTGTGGCAGTGGTTTCATAGGGGTATATATACATCTATCAAAATTCATCAAATTGTACATCTGAAACATGTGTGGTTTCCTGTACAGAAATCATACCGCAATAAAGTTGCTTAAAATAAATGAATTTTTAAAATAAAATAAAATTCTTCCCTCTTGAAGATTAGTGGTGTCTTTAAAGAGCTCCAAAGCTGGTTTAAATTGGAAACTTCCCAAAATCAGGCACCATCTCTGTTTTATTTGCTTATAGAATGCCTAGCACAGCACAAAGTGCTAAAAGACACTTAATAGTATTTGATGATGATGAATGAGACAATCAGAAGACGACAGGAAGACAGCTGGATGGAGACAGCAGTTCATTTAGAGAGAAAGCCCCGCTTCTTCTAAGACAAGGGGCTGCTTTTACACGAATCACCTTAAAGAAGACCAAGTACATGGCAAAAAAAAAAAAAAGAAAAAAAGTGTTCCATAAACAAAGGAAGAAAAAGAAGATAAAACCAGGACAGAGAAAGTTGTTCCACAATATAACAGAGAATAAAGCTATTACAGCATAAAAAACACTGAATGAGATTTGATCAATATTTACTGTGCCAAACTATGTCCCTTGGGTAATCAAACATGAAATGGAGAATTCCAGTCCTCATGACTAGGAGACAGATAAAACTTCTAAGAGATTGCAGCAATGTGTTAATGAAGATTTGTTCAAAGTAATATGAGAACCCAGAAGACTGACTGGTGACTTAGTATGGATTTTATTTCCAAATCAATTATTTACAAGATATAGGTCCTGAAGAAAGTCACTGAGCCTCTTTTAATCATTATAGGGTAATGGTTAAGAGCACACATTCTGATATCAGACTGCCTGGGCTCAAATCCCCACTTGAGCGCTGTGCACAACTGCACAACTCACTTAACCTCTCTGTTTCCTACTTTCCCCACCTGTGAAACAGAGATGACTACAGGGCCTGACACACAGGGCTGCGGCAGGGGAGTCAACAACGCACACAAAGCACTTAAAACAGGGCCTCCATATATGAGTGCTATTAGCTATTAGCTCTTTTTCTTCATTTATAAAATCACTACTGGAAAAACAGCAAACTGTCTTAAAGCAAGGGCTTAGGGAAAAAACAACAACAAAATAACAAACCTGGGCTGAGTCCAGCTCCACCATTAACTAGTGGGGAAGATCAAAATACACTGTCCAAAACAAGCCGCTCCGGAGTAAGGATTATTTTGAGCTGAAGACGTTTGAGAATCAACAAATGCACAAAGAGGCTTTCTCTGAACTCCCCTTATCTGCCTAAAACAGATCGCCCGGAAAAAAAAGAACTCAATTGTCATAAATCCCCTCACCAGGGGTTTCGTCAAGTAGGAAGACGGGCTCTCTTCACAGGAGAGGAGACAAGGAGTTAACACCACACCCAGAGAGGTAGTGTCACAAACCATCACATCCCCATCCATTTTCCTAAGGACCTACTGATCTTTCCTAAACATCATTTCCTCTCCCAAAAGTGGCCATTCTCTCCCTCCTTTTCCCCTATTAAGATGGTCCATAAACTCTGCAATCTCACCACTCCTTTGGGTATTCACTGCTTTCTGTGATGCCCCATGCGTGTAAAATTAAAATTTAATAAATGTGTATGATTTTTCTCCTGTTCATCTATCTGTCATCAGTTTAATTCACAGACACACCCCCAGCCCAGCTAGTGAATCTAAGAGGACAGAGGACAAGTTTTTCATCTCCTACACTAGCTCTATGACTTTACCTAAGTTACTGTATCTCTTGAAACTTTTCTCTACCTGCAAAATAGGAATGATCACAATACCTTACACCCCATTGGGTTTGGGGGAGATTAATGAGATATGCATTGAAAGTACACGGTACAGAGCCTACCACTTATTAAATGCTCAAGGAATGTAAATACAGATCCTCCTCCACTTACGATGGGGTTACATCCTGATAAAATCATCTTAAGTTGAAATTCATGTAATACACCTAACTTACCTAACGTCATCGCTCGGCCTTTCCTACCTTACACGTGCTCAGAACACTTACATCAGTCTACAGTTGGGCAAAATCATTTAACACAAAGTCTATCTCACCATAAAGGGTTGAAGGCCTCATGTAATCTATTGGATACTGTGTCCTGAAAGTGAAAAACAGAACGATCAAGTGGGTCCAGAAGGGCTGTTTAAGTGTATGGGGCTGTTCCCCCTCGTGATCACATGGCTGGCTGGGGGCAGAGGCTCGCCGCGGCTGAACAGATCACGAGAGAATATCGCTCTCGGCACTGCTAGCCCGAGGAAAGAACAAAATTCAAAATTCGAAGTACAGTTTCTACTGTACACACATCATTCTTGCACCATCATAAAGTCGAAAAATCCTCAGCCAAACCATCCTAGGTCAGGGACCACCTATAGTTACCCTTTTCCAGCCAACCTGACCAAAGACTGACTAGGATCAAATGAGACAACATTTAATTGAAGATGGTTTATAAACTGCAAAACACTGTATGCTAAATGCTATAAAATCATCAATAATAAGAAAAGAATTATGAAGTACATCACAGAAGGAAATGAACACAAACGTTACATGTAATTATTCAATTAAAAAACAAGAGTGAGAAAGAAAACGGATATGAAAACTGTTACATTTGCCAGGAGGTAGTCACACAGCCCAGCTGGAAGGGGGCGAGCTGGGACTCCCAGGCTGTGATCACAGATCTGTGCTCACCAATGTGATTATACCATACGTGTTACTTCCTATTTAAATATCAGTACCCCACTTCCCATCCACTGAAAAGCATACCAAGCCAGCTTCTCTAAGCACCTTAGGTCGTTTCACATAACCAGAGCGAGCCAGTACAAAAGTACACTGTCTTAAGAAGAAACAGCGAGGAGGTATATTATATATAAGTCCTTGAAGCTTCACTTCCCCCAAAGATCTACCGCCTATCTATTTTTGAAAACTAAAGAAATCAGAGGAAAAAGCCATTTTGGTTCCATTAGGTTTGTAGAGGAATGAATGGGGTGCCTGCTGGCAGGAAATTTAATGTAGTTGGGATGTGACTGAAGCAATCAGGGAGCATTTTTACTTTTGTTTGCATGACAGATTAAGCTCGCTGCTCTCACTGTTCTTAGCTGCAAACGCCACTTCTAATAGCCTACACATACTCATAGGGTTTGCAAATGAGGAATGAAGGAGGTTTTTTAAAATTGCAAATCCTCAGCAAAACAAATTTAGCTTTCCATGAACCTGCCCTCTCAAGAAGGTGGCTGGTTAACCCCTTGAAATAAAACATGGGCTACAGTCAGCGCACATCTGTAACACAAAATCTGGGGCTCTACACCACTGCACATTATAAAAAGTTCCTGTGAATAAACATAAACTTCATTTTTCTCACCTCTGTACCCTGGATGGGGGAGCAAATATTCCATATCTTGGGGAACAACTAAAATACTGCACACCTCCAACTGAACCATCGTTCTTGCCATGGGGCTTCTCAAGCTCTATCCCGTACCAATATCCTAGAACGAGAATATTAGATTTTAAAAGCATCTGTACTTTATCCAAAACGGTTATGTTACACAAATCCAAAGTCAAGATGGCTTAACATTCTCACAAATGACCAAAATGATGGAAGATCATCATGATCATCAAGTTTCAAAAGGTAAAATTACAAAACAAAATTTGAAAATCTGAAAAATGAACCAGAAAACCATTTTACAAGCATAATTGTAGAGCTGTACACCAAGAAAGATAAAATGCACAAACACAAATTTGGCAAGGACTCGCTATAATACAAGCAGTGTATGACCAAAACATATCTAAAAGCTATAATAAGAAACAGTCCTTCACTTGGTAATATGGTCTAAGTGAGAGCAGGGTAGCATGATGCTGAGATGCATAAACCATAAAATAAACATGCAATCTTTTCATTTTGCTCTCCCAATATCAGAATACCACAAACAGTTCTTAAATAATTACAGACAAAAATAATATGGAAAATATGACCAGACTTCATGATGACTTTTCTTTTGTTTTAGTCCCACCCAGGATGAAAAAAAAAAAATCACTTTTAATCTAAATGAAAAGATTTAGGTTAACTAATGGGAAGAATTTTCTAAAAGGCTTTCAAGTATTTAAAAGAGCCCACTCTGAGGAGTAATAGGATTTCCTTTTCTAGAGAACATGAAGTTAAAGAGGGAGGTTGCTTTTAGTGTGGTAAATATTAGATAAATGGACATATACTCCTAGAGTAATGGCTCTGGATGAGGGTGTCTCCTGACCAGCTGAAAGTACCCAATAGTCCATTCATTTTTGTGTGTGTGTGGAGGAGTAATTAGATTTTTATTTATTTATTTTTAATGGAGGTACTGGGGATTGAACCCAGGACCTTGTGCATGCTAAGCATGTGCTCTACCACTGAGCTATACCTACCCCAATCTTTTTTTACTTAAAAAGACAGTGCAGTAGTAATTGTATCTGGTCTCTTAGAAGCAGTATCAAGTAAAAAATAAGGATATATATACATTGAGAAACCTATTGAAAAAACTTATTACAAATTACAAAAATATTGTTTCCTTCAGATTAACAGTTCAAAGAGTCAATTATATAACTTCTAAAGTGACAATCTAGAAGTTCTTAATTTTATTCCTCTTATGTTCAAAAAGATAACACTGGAACCTACTCCAAATATTGGAGGTGGGGTTGAAAAGACTAAAGTAATGCGTGAGATTGTTTATACCTAAACAGTCCTACTATGCACAAGTACTGAGTGACATACACAGACCTACTGTGCAGCAGCACCAACGCCCGGAAAACAGGTCATCCCGTTTCTGAATGTCGTTAACCAGGTTACTCTGGTTGCCACTGTTATTTCTCTGAGTGCCACAGTTATAACTTTCCAAGTTTTATTTCCTTCTGCCTTTGATGCTTTCCTACATAATTTTTTCATTTTCCATTTTAATAAACCACAACACTGCTACATGTTTGCCATGCAACTCCTCAAAGAGCGCAGCACGCAGCAGGAAGACATGATGGCAAGTGCCAACAGCAGTGACCACATACCACCTGGTAGTGGTGAGGTGGGGATCTCTTTCCCATCTGAACGGCGACTGCTTTCAGAGGTGGCCCTGATAAAGATGCTGAAGGCACTAAACATGCCCTCTGTCAGGTCTACATCCTATAATCTATAGCTTAGATATTACCACTGTTCTATGGAACTGACTGATCAAATTTTGATGCCACAGAAATATGCACTACTTTCTAAAAGGGAGAAGGACTTAAACAAAAACCTTCCAACTTTTATATTTGCTTATTACTTCCCAAATTTCTAAATGCTCTATGCTAGGAGTTCAAAAATTAAAAGTCAACCTAAGATAATTAATTGTATCCAAATGAATCAAATCATCCAAGACTTGTTTAATATAACCAGAGAAAAGAAACTCGAAAGACACGGTGATTGTGGAAAAATAACCTACCTTTGGGATTCCTAGGCTTTTATTTGAGAACCTACAAGAATATTCTAATTAATCTCAATTACTACCTGGAGCTCTAAGAGAGACATGAATTATAAAACATATAGCCCATCTCCAATCAATTAGTTGGACTAGAATTATAAATGGTCCTAAAGAAACAGGACTGTGCTGAGAGACAACTCCCCATGTTTCTGCATGTCTATGGACAGAGGTACCGACCATCTTGTCACGGGCGTCTGTAGAGAAGACAGCCTTGGAGGACAGAGACAGAGTCTCCACCAGCACGAGAGACAGGCACGCTTACTGTCCATTATAAAGGTTCAGATTCCCTAAGTGCGGGGCTCCTCCCCTGCAACACAAACCACCGGTGTGCAGGTGTCACCTGGCCTCGTGAGCTCACCCCCAGAAACTGGGGCTCAGGAAACAAACACGAGAAAATGCTGCCACTTTGGCTACTGCTGTTGCCAAGAGCACCGGGGTCCTGTCTCTGACCCAGGAACCTCCCAACTTCTGCCAGCTTCTAGGAGGCTCTGACAATCTAACTTGTCAGCACACAAATAGGGTAAAATCTCAGATCCTTCAGAGTGCTTGACAGAATGCTACAAACTTTAAAAAAAAAAAAAAAAGCATAAAAATCAGCCTGCAACTGACCCCACCGCAGGGATGGCACTGCCTGTGGAAGAAGGTCAGGGGGCTTAAGCTCCATCTGGTTGTTTGTGCCATGAAAGGTGCAGATGTGGATGGGCATGGGGACAACTGTCCTCAACTCTGTCATGTTCAAGTGACTGCCAGCTCAAGCTTTTAAGGAAAGTTTCAATGGCTTTATAATAGACGGTCTTCCTTGGTTCTGTCTTGGGGGGGAAAATGCTCTGGGTAACCTCTTCCTAAAATGCTGCAATGCCACCATGTGTCAAAACAGCATACTGCTATTTAAAACACACAAACGTGGCTTTATTCAACTGGCTTCTATTTGAAATTACAATCACTGAGAATGCAAAAGAAAGATAATTTTACTTTGGAAACACAATATTAAGTCTAGACTGGAATGAACATATAAATGCACAAAAGTGCATTTTTAAGGTCCACAGGTACGCAAAACCTTTTTCATTTTCCTTTGAACCCTTTTGCTTTTCTCTCCAAGCCACTGTTAAAGGCTATCTGCGGTGAACTCATTGCCTACTCATTTCAAAGACTATCCTTAGCACAAATCTAATCCTGAAGTTTTCTCTGTTATTTAGCACACTCGGCAATCGGTGAGAGTAAATTTGGAGAGTAACAACTAATTTTAACATTAGACACTTTAAAACATAATTGGCAAGAAAAATTCATGACTAAGTCAACCTGAGTAAAAAATGGTCTGCATTTTAATCAACGTTTTGCACTTTCTGTGCCACAGCTGCCATCCACAAGAACTGTTAATCAAGAATTCTCTGTAAGTACATTTTATTTATATATAAAATTTTAAGCCTTTTGTATTCTAAAGAATGCAAGTTGAACAAAAAATACACAGATGAGTTACCTGGAGCAAAGTTTGTTGTCCCAAAGAACTTAACGGTACCGATTCTCTGGCCTACCACCAACACCCTATCCCCAAGGCGGAGCTCTCCTTCACAACGCGTATTATTTGCTACAGATGTTGCTGAGGAATTCAAACCTGTTTGAGGGGTTGGTAGGGGAAAGGGATTGGAAAGGAAAAGAGAAAAAAAAAAAGGGAAACCCAAAAAGCACATTAGCTGAAAAATTACTTACGTATTCTAAGCAGTCTAGTTAGCTGGAGATTTCAATATGCTGCCATTCCTTACACACATCATCTATGGCTGTGTTTCTCACGTGTGAAGTCAAGCTACTCAGAAGAAATCTGAACGGTTTCCTGAGACAATTGCTGTCACGGGAACTTACGTGATTCCTGGTGTAGCGTCAACTCTACCCCGATTTCCTGGGGGTGCCCACTACTAGAACAGAGGTCAGCACACCTTTTCTGTAAAAGGCTACACAGTAAATACAACTGCTCCCCTCTGCTGCTGTCACACAAAAGCAGAGACAAAACGGGCAGTGTGTTTCAATAAAACTTTTTTTTTTTTTTTTTTTTTTTTACAAAAATAGGTGGTAGGTTGGATCTGGCCCAGGGACTGTAGTCTGCCAAGCCCTGTTCTAGTAAAATGCTAGAATCAGAGTAGTTCAGTGTGAAACTGAAATTGCTACACAGGAATCCAATTATCCCAAATTGATTTCCTTATTAGAAACAAGACCATTTCCTCTCACCTTGGTTCAGATCTCAACCCTCAACAGCCTTCTACTGAACATCAGAAGTCCTAGAGAAATACTGTCTAGAATGAAATACTGTTCAATTGTAACAGAGAAGAGCTGGGTCCTTGAGGCTTCTCCCATCAGTCTATGAACAGGCTGTCCTCTGGGAAGGCCTAGGGAACCCTGCCTGAGGGTGTGGGATGGAGGATAAGTCACCCTGTCAACAGGGAGACACTAAGAACACGGCAACAAATGGGGAACACAAACCCAGGGGGAAGGAAGGTTTGGATAAAGCATAAACTAAACAGTCCCAGGTCCTCATAATAGCCAACATTTCCACAGCACTTCAGTTTACAAAGTGCTTTTCATGAACATTATAATCAAGGATAAGATAAAACTCGGGATTAACTAAGACATAGTGTTCACAGGTAGTATGTGGCACACCTGGCTTAAAACCCAGACCCTGTGACCAGAACACTCAGTTCTGTCCCAGGCTGTCTGCAGGCCGCGGACCAAGGATGGCAAGTCCAACATCGGGATACAACAGCGCTGAGCTCACAGACTTCCTCCCCCACCTCTCTCATCTCCCCATCCCTTCTTGCTGCTCCTCTTCCTCCTCCTTTACTCTGACTCCCACTAACGTCCACCCTCTGCAAGCCTCATCTCCCTCACATGCAAGTCTACAGAGAGCGTGGAGTATCTACTCACTCCAGAAAAAACGCCTTAAGGAAATGTCTTTGGGGTTCCCAACGGGGACTTTCTGCCACACATCTCCCATTCTCTCTCCTTCCCCATTTAAAAGGTCCCTTTTCTCACTCTCATTGACAACTTTCTTCACCTTTAGTATTATTTAAGTCTACAAATCTTTCATATTTATAAACAGAAAAAAAGGTTAAATATGTAAGCACACTAGAACTACTTCATATAAAGGGTAAAAAAGATAATTCCACACCTGCACATAAATTTTAAAACAAAGTCAATGTCAAAAGCCCAAATTCCAAATGAGGGAGCCCTTGAAGTGTAAACAAAATTCAGACAAGCAGGATTGCAACATGATCACAACTTCTCTCCTCTGTCCCTCACAGCATCATACAGAAAGTGGTTGCAGGGGAAGGGGAATCTATTCAGACAATAAATATTCCAGGTAAACAGTTCAAGCAAAACTGGTAAGTTCTCCACTTTTAGAGTTCCAACTTTTAAGTTTATTTTGTCAATATTAATATTGACGGTTGGTTTGTTTTTTCCCCATACAATACAGTATCTTAAAGAGAAAAAAAAATTCCATCATGAACATTTTCTATAATAAAATATTGGTTCAGTATAAGAATGAAAAGTATCAGAAAAAGAATCTAGTTATTATTATTAGGCTCATTAAAAAAAAGTTATGCCAAAATGACTTCATTTCCTGTCTGGACAGATTTGCTATGTGGGTAAATAAGTAAATGGCAATAAATTCTATGTATGCTGATTTCAACAAGAAAAAGTGTCTTAAACATCCATACACATAACTGAAGAAATGAGGACTGAATGAGACCATGCAGGATTCACAGTAAGTCAAAAAGCCACATCAGAACAGGTTATCATTGTCAACCTCCCCTACCTAGTTTTAAATGACCTTGCTAAAAACAGAGAAAGCATATGTTTTAGATAAGAAGGTAACACAAAAGTGTGTAGAAAAGCTAACATGCAAGATATAAAAAATAAAATTCAGAGGGACGAAAATTCTAACATTAAATTAAATAAAAATAAAAGTAAAGTCCTATGTCAAGACGCAAAAGGAAGAAACTTGGCATAAAGCTCTGTTCGAGCCAATGACACAGTGCGGTCACCAGAACTGCCTGAGCAGCCTGAGCCTGGACTTGTACCGAGAGGCAGTGGTTCTGCTCTCTACCCACTGGCCAGGAGGGGCCCGGGGACCTGCAGCGAGAGGAGGCGGCGAAGGGACTGGAGACCGAGTTGGACTCTGACAGCAGCAGGGAAGCCCCAGACAGACCTGCGAGGAGAGCCCAGGTGTGCCACTTAGAAACTGCAGCTGTGCACCAACGCCTGTGCCTCCTCATTCATAAATTGAGGATGGCCATGGCAGTACCTATCCCACAGGTTTACTTTGAGAACTAAATGAAATAAAGTATGTAAAGCCTTTAATAGTACCCCAAATAGGAAGTATAACATGTTTTGACATCTGAGATATTATTCTATTAGGCTTAGACTAGAAAAGAGAGAAGAAAGGTAACAGACCGTACAGTTTCCAAGAATCTGAGGATCTATCACAAAGTTCTACGAGCCTTATAGGAGGGGTTGGAGGCCTTAGTAACAGGAGGAAGAGAAGTCAGTACAGACAAGAAGAAGGGCAGGTGCACGAGGAGAAAGGCAGCGGTCAGAGTAGGCGGGTGGATGGGAAGGAGGTGGGGGGCTGCGGGAGACAGGGGAGGGGGCAAGTGGTTCAATCTGACTGAAGTATAGGGTTCCTTCTACACATTTAAAAACAGCAAATCTACTTACAAACAAACCAAGATAAAAAACACCAAGAAAGCCTGGTTGAAAAAGCCATAGATACCAGCACTGGCTCTAGACGAGACAGAAGGGCTTTTGCTCACTGTCTTCCTGTTACCGCCACGTGCATTCAGCTTCTTGGGGTGGCCCTGCTTGTGTTCCAGAGACGATGTAGAGGAGGAGCTGCTGATTGATCCAAGAAAGGTCGCTAAAACGGGTGAAAGAAAAGGATATGTTGGAAAGGATATGTTGGAGGGCAGAAAATAAGAAGTGAATCAACGAGACGCTTTTCCAGGTTAGTGCCTTCTGACACTCTCCATTTAGCTTCCCCAGCTGTGGATTCCCCAGTGTTGAATTAAATGCCTGATTTCATCCAAATATATTGCAGTTCATATGTACAAGATTTTATAACTTCAAGCAACTGTAAGGATACAAAGGACCCACACTACATGATGATATTATGCAGAAGAGTGTTGTCTCATCATTAACTTAGACCAACCACCTATTCTAACCACTGTCTCTCACCTCTCATTTTAGATGAGTTAACAGAATCACATCTTATTTATATTTTAAAAAAACATTATTCATTTCAAGGTAACACTGGCTTAATATTAAAATGTTCTGAGATAACCTGAAGGCAAGCGGGAACACTTTTGAGTTTTCTATTCATGCCCTATTCACCCAACAAGTTGACAGCTAAAGGCAATTTTACTTTTATTAAGCCATCTACACTATGGAATCTCCTTTTATTCGCTTAACCTAATCCAGTAATTCTCTAATTTAAGTGTACATAAGTATCATAACACAGGATTTTATACAAAAACACATATATATACTTTGAGCTTGTGTAGAGGATTTTCAAGGATAAATTTTTGCTGTAATGATTCTTCCCTTACAAACTTTAAAATTTAGCCCCCATGTCAGCTATATCACTGTACTATTTTAAAATTCCATCAGTGAATTAAATTTTGAGAACAGACATTATAAATTGTATTACCATCTTTCTCTGTTCCAGTTTTCAAGTCTTCACCAGGAGGCAACGAAAGTGTTGATTCTGAAGCACTGTCTCTTTTTGATGTCATTAATCCTGGAACACAGAAACAAAAGAATTTTGTTTAACATTAAACATAAAAGTATATTCACTGTTAAAGTAAAGCCATCCCTCATTTTCTAAATCTTGTCCACTTCTGAAAACTTGTTGGCTAATAAATTCAGACAGCAGGGGCCAATATTTCACTATTTAAAGAAGAAAGAAAAGAATGCATTCCCAGCCCATCTGAAAACCCCGGTTTCTCCAAATATCACTAAAGTGTTTCTTAAACCTTAAAATCCACTAAGAAATTCTAAATAATAGAAAGCATTTAAAACACAGCTCCCTAACTGTCTGATACTTACTGCACTCGTTAGTAAAATGAGGTAAAGAAACCTCATCCAGTTACGACCTGCAAACAACTCATGATTTCACTGGTGTACGCAGGCAAATTCCCTGTCGCAGACTGTCTATTTAGATAGTGAATTTGGGGTAAAATTTTCTGGAAATGATTTGAACAATTATTTATGTAAGTGTGAGTCAGACAGTAAGAAGCTCTGTACTGTGCCACTGGTATTCTGAAAATGACTACCCCGAATCTCACCACACCCAACTCCCATTAAAAAAACAAACTCATTTTGAAAAAGAAAGAGCTTGTGAATAATACTCTACCAAGATTTCTATTTCAATTCTACAGAACCAAGTTACTGAAGTAAGAAACCTAACAGGCTGCACCCAGTTTTAAATTTCATCAAGCATCAGTTCCAACTCCACTCACTTATGAAGCATTCTTGGTGAAAAACTGAGCTTGGCACTCTGAGCATCACATACACACACACACACACACACACACACAAGCCATGGTCCTAGCCTTAAAGGAAGACCTTTTCAGTTTGGTGTGGTAGAAAGGCATGACACAATAATTGGGGCTACAAAGACAAATTAATGCATCAACAGGATCATGTTCCGATGTGGGTCTTGATAGGTCAGATTTCTTCCAGAGAATACTGGAGGTATAATCAGAAAAAACTGAGGGCAGGCATTACAGATGGACAAAAAGAAAAAACACAAAGACAGGGTCAGAGAAGGATGAGCAGCTTGGCTGGAATAAAGTGCACTCTGGGGACGTGGGAGAAGCAGACAGGGTAGACAGGTCATGGTAACATCTTAGAGGGTGACAGTGCCGGCCAAGGACCTGGAGCTCTTCAATAAGAAACAAGCCTCTGATGGGCTTTGAGGAGCAGGACTCGGATGAACAGTCACAGGTGAGTAACATGACCCCGACAGCAAAGTGCAGAAGGAAAGAAAAAAGCAGAGGAGGAGAGACTGGAAGCAGAGGCCAGGGGTGAGGGCCAGAGCCACAACAGCGGAAACTGGAGGGAGGGGTGGGCAAGGGAGACTTTGTGAAGGCAACCCACAGAGCATATTTCTTATTTTCAGTTATGTTTTTCAGTTCTAAAATATCCATTTGGTTCTTTCCTTTTATTTGAATTTTTTGAGATAACCAGAGATTCACATGCAGTTGTAAAGAAACGATACCGGGAGATCTCTTGACCACTTTGGCCAGCTTCCCCCAAAGGTGACACTGTACAAAACCGTAGTATAGTATCACTACCAGGAGACTGACATCGATACAATCCGCCGTTCTTACATCACCTCCATCTTACCTGGACTCACGTGTGTGTGTTCACATGCATCCTTTGGTTCTTTGGTATATCATCATTTCTCTGCTGAAACTTTCCATTTGTCTCAAGTGTTCACCCTTAATTCTTAGAGGGTTCTAACTTGTTCTTTACAATCTTTATCTGGTAAATATCTATATCACCCCAGGGTTGACATCTTTGATTCTTTTTCCTAGTGATACGTTTGAGATTTCCCATATTTTGAGCAATAGTGAATTGCTTCCTGTACATTATGAATATTATTTTAAAGGACTCTGGCTTTTGTTTAAATCCTATAGAGAACGTTGATTGTTTTGTTTTGTTCTGCTTTAGCAGGCATTCGACAGTTAGCAGGCAGTTAGGTTCAGGCTGGAAGTTCCTACCACTTTCTGTGACTGTGGTTCCAACAGTCAGTTGCTGAAGCCTATCTGGAGTCTGTCTCATGTGCTGTGCCTCCCAGTAGTTAATCTGAGCCCCGGGCAGTGGTCTGTGCAGGAGGCCACAGCCTGTGGTCAGAGCCCTGCACACATCACTTGGGAGTAAGCCCCGTCCACACCCACCACTCCGAGACCACTGTCTTGAGCTCCCTCTTCTCCACTGTCTCTGACACTTTCTTGCTCCCAGGAGGAAATACCTACCCCTTCCTGATATTCTGGGTAGAATGCCCAGGCTTTAAGCTCCCTGCTCTGTCATATAATCTTCTGAGATAGACTCCGCTTGTGGGGCCAAACAGTGTGAAAAAAGAAGAAAAACTAATAAGGATTCCACCCATGTTCTTGGGACCACAGTTTCTCTGACCAGAGACAAGAGTGCCCCTCCCATGGGGTTTCAGGTGCCTGGTCGTCCCTTGCTGCTGTTGCACTTACACCGTGCAGGGCTGCCTGGGGCCCAGGGAGTGAAAGAATCAAAGAAGTTAAAAAAAAAAAAAAAAGGCAATCAAAACAGAAAACAGGGATTTCTTCCACTTTCTGTCTAGTAGAAGACCCCTCTCCTGATCCTCCAGCCAGAAATAGAGAGCCTCTCTTTGAGCTTTCTTTCCACGTCTGCTGTATACTTCTGGGTTTCAGGTTAAAAGGATACCATTTATATTAGCATCAAAAAGTACAAAGTACCAAGGAACAGACCTCACAAAACAGGTACAAAATATCTATAGAGAAAATTACAAAATTGTACTGAGGTATTTTTAGAGGACTCAACTAAATAAAGCAATACCCTAAAACTTATAATTAAAAGACTGAATATTGTAAAGATGTCAGTTCTTCTCAAGTTGATTTAAGGTTCAAATGTAATACCAATTAATATTTCAGAAGACATTTTTATTTTTCATACTAAAAATAACATTCTATTTGTCTGTTTATCTAGTAGTTAACTTTCTATAAAGGAGCAAAAATTATTTTGTGACAAATTTTTTTTGAGATATAATTTCAGTTTATGGTTGCAAAATAATATTTTCTTGCCCTGGGGATATATTTATCACCTTATTTATTTACTTTTCCTTTTTATTTTTTTTTTAAAGGATAGCTGACATACAATATTACATTAGTTTCAGGTGTACAACATCGGGATTTGACATTTACATTCATTACAAACTGATCACCCAGTAAGTCTAGTTACCATCTGTCACCACAAAGTTATCACAATGTTACTGACTATATTCCATATGCTGTACATTATATCCCCGTGACTTCATTTTATAACTACAAGTTTGTGCTTCTTAATCCCATTCACTTATTTCGTGCAAGCCCTCACCCCTCTCTCAACAGTTTTTTAAGGAAACTTAACAGCTTATTCTAAAATTTATATGAAAATGTGATTCATAAAGACCAAACAGGCAAGACAGTGTTCATGAATAAGGTAGGAGGCCCTCCTCTACTAGATGGCAAGATTTATTTTTTAAAAAACGATAGTAATTATGAAGGGCAGTACTTACCACAGGGATATTCAAACAGACCAATAGAACAGTACGGAAAGGCCAACCAAATTCTTGGACAAAACCCTTTAATGACGGTAGAAAGCCTTTCTGCTTCCGCTACTGATGAGTTAGCAAGTGTTTACCAAGCATCTGTTTTGTGCTATGTGCTGCAGTGACTACAAAAGCACAAATACTCTCACAGTCCATTTAAAGTGTAAGATTTTACTGAGGAAATAAAAGACCTGCACAAATACAGCCATCAGAGGACAAAGCCCAGGACAACAAGTAGCAGTCAGGTGGTACGGGTGAGACCATGTACGATGTCAGAGAGGGAAGAGACCAAAGAGGGCTGGGGTCACCAGGGAGGTTTTCATGGGCAGCAGGGTCTGCATAAGGAAGTAAAGAAAAACTGAGACCCCAAAAGGCAAAAGTCAAATACTCCCCACAGACAAAGCATGAAGGGAAGAGCGATAACCACGTACACAAAAGGCAGTAAGACATGACAAACCGCAGCTCAACTACGAAGCAGGAAGAGACTCCATGAGAGAGAGGTCCCTGACCGCCAGGGCAAGAGTCGGACTTTTTCTGATAAGAAAGAATTCACTAAAATTCCTGAGCAAGTGAGAAACACAAAGCTAGTTGTGTTCTATACATATTCTTCAGAGGTACAAAATCGAGCTTTGAGGTTAGATTAGGGGGTGATAAAGGTATACAGATAGTAAGAAAGGAAAGGAAAAATCTGAAATAGTCTTGTCAGGAATTAAAACCATAAACCATGACTGATGTTTAAAACCATGTAGTAGACAAGCTTTATTAAATTCAGGTTTCGCAGGGAGCTAACCAAAAAGCGTGGAGCACTTTAAATATAAGGCATTCCACTAATGAAATTAAAGTGTGGAGAAGACACCTAACTTTCTGATTTGACTTACCAGTGTTTATTTTTGATGTTACGTGAGCTATGTCAATTTTCTGGGCCCTGATGAGAGGTGCAGCTTTTGTAGAAGGAGTGTGTGCTATATTCTTCCTTCGATCTTTTGCTTTGCTTATCTTTGAAAGAGGTGCAAAAATACCTAAGGGAGAATGCAGAGTTTCAGTTCGTGTTAAACAATTAAGAGCATTTCAAATAAAGGGACAAGTACAACCATTCTTATTATAAATCCTTAAGGGCTTTCACAGTGTCTACCGGGTGCCCAGGAGAGAGACACAGTTAAAGAAGTCAAAAAACTTCTTGCCTATAAAGAGCAGGATTCAGGGTCACAAAGAGCAAGACAGGGGAGGGTTTAGTAGTTATTTTTAACAAGTATTATAATACAATCTGACTTATTAAACTAGGTATATCTATTCACTTTGGTGATTATTAGAAGATATAAAAATGGTATTACCAAGTATTTAAAATTATTATAAAACTTTTATAATTGCCATAACTGAGAAGTAACCAAGATACCCTTTAGTAGATGACTAGTTAAACTGTGGTATATCCAGACAATGGAATATTTTCATGCTAAAAAGACCTGGGCTATCAAGCCATGAAAAGACATGGATGAAACTTAAATGCAAATCACTAAATAAAAGAAGCCAACTTGCAAAGGCTCCATCCCATATGAATCCAGCTATTGTCATCCTGGAAAAGACAAAACTATGGAGCCAGAAAAAAGACCAACTGTTGCCAGGGGCTGAGGTGAGGAGGGATGAATAGGGCAGTGAAAATACCCTATAATACAGCAGTGACGAACACACGTCACTATACGTGTGTCCAAACCCACAGAATGTATGACACAAAGAGTGAACCCCTTAAGGTAAACTATGAACTTTGCATGCAAATAAACTCCAAATTGATTAAATAATATAGTATTTAAAAATTAAAACATTCAAAAAAAATATATAACCTGTAACTAATCCTTGGATTAGGAAGAACTATCTATTTTAGCATAGAAGCAAGGTAAGAAACTATAAAGGAAAAATCTTTTAACTACAGAAAACTGTATGTCCAAAAACACTGCAAATTAAGTCCAAAGTCAAATGACAAACTGGGCAAAAATACCTATAACAAATATAAGGGCATAACATTCTAGATATGTATTTACATTTTTAAAAACTCTTATTTAAAAAAAAACCCACTAATAACCCCAATTTTTAATGGACATACAACATGAATAATTATTTTTTGGCAATTGCCAAGATAACAAAAAATACATATACTACAATACAACATTTTAAATGTTTTATTTCACCACAGAGAAATATGAATTCAAACAGAAATTTTCACCCATCAAATTGGAAAAATTAAAGGAAATGAAGCCATTAAAAATCACATTTTCAAACAATGTTTAAAGATTTGGGGGAATTATAGAATGGCAATCAAAAAAGTAGAATACATAACTATATACAATCCAAATTTTGCAGAAAAAAATACAGGTGATTTTATTTTCTTTCTTTCTCCTTTTTTTAATGTTTTTTAGATCTAATACAATGGGATATTTTTAATAAAGAAAAAATTTTGAAACATAGACTCAAAAATGAGGCTCCCTTTGTATAACAAAAGGAAACTAGTGATTTTGATAAATTTATAAGTTACCAAATAGTTAATATTTTAGGGGGTGCTTACAGGGAACCAACCACTATTCTAGGTGCTTTACATATTTATCAACACACTTAATTCTCACATGAACTCTTGAGGTATTGTTACCCTCATTCTGTAGAAGAAAACTGAGGCACAAGAAGAGAAAGAAGGTCCCACAGCTGGTAGGCAGAGCAGCAGATTCACACTCAAGCAGTCAGGCGCCAAAGCCCACGCCCTTCAACATTATACCACACTGCCTCCCCGTCAAGCCGCAAGATGAGATACCATGCAACCAGGGAAATTAATGTTCTACGAAAATACTTCACAGCAAGGAAAAATATTCACAACAGTGACAAAAGCAAACTGAAATCAATGTGTTATGGTGTGTGTGTGTGAGAGCGAGAGAGAGCAAGAGAGAGCAAGTGGGGGGAGCATATAAAATTAAACAAACACTTGTCAGAGAAAGAATCATCCCAGCCCCAGAGCACAGTAAAAACACGTTGGTGTCACTTGCTTCTCCAATTTTTCAAGTCTCTCAACCTCCAGAGCTCTATGTCCTTGGCAATAAAGAGTAAAATCTCTCCTTCAGTCACGACCCCGCCAAGAGCAGGGTTCAGGAAGGTCTACAGAGCTGGGCACACTCCCAGTAAGACCCCCTCTCCCATCACAGCACTGCTCACAGCCGGAAAAGGGCAGCCCCTGCTTTTATCATGTAAGTAACTGGGGAGATAGTTTTATTTTAAACTAATTTAAAATAATAGAAATTTACTCTTTTATCAATTCTCATTATATTTGATAATATCAATCTTACCGTATTTGGGGGCACATTTAAAGTACTGGACTTTCCCAACACTTCCATTGTTTTTTCCTTCTGGTTCATCCAATTCAATGCCAGCCCACTGCCCACTTGCAAATTCAGTTGTTCCACAAAATCTTAATGTTCCAACCTAAATAAAACATAAATTGGAGTAACTTTTGAGTATTACTAGTAATTCTAAGTGTCCTACTCTTACAACTTTATCATGGAAGTTTTTAAAAAAAATCTCTCAAAGTAGACTTCTGAAAAAGGAAAATATTACCAGGGATAAAAAGAGACCTTAAATAATCATACAAGTGTCAATGGACCAAGAAGGCCTAAGAATCCTAAACCTATATGCACCTAACAATTGAGCTTCAAAACATATGAAATAAAAACTGATAGAACTGAAGATAAACAGACAAATCCACAGTCACAGCTGGAGACTTCAACAAACCTCTCCCCATAATCAATAGGCCCAGCAGGCAGAAAACCAGTGAGGATATAAGAAACTGAAAACTGAAACCAGCTATAAGCCAATTCAGCCTAACATTTATAAAATATTCCATCTGAAACAGAATACAAATGTAAAAGAGTAGAAATCATACACAATATGCTCTTAGACCATAAAGGAATTAAACCAGAAATCACTAACAGAAAGATATATGGAAAAATCTCTTAACATTTGGAAATTAAACAATATACTTCTAAACAACCTATGGTTTAAGAAAAAGAAAATCACAAGGGAAATAATAAAATATTTCAATTGAATAAAAATGATAACAAAATAAGTCAAAATTTGTGGATGTAGCAAAAGCAGTGCTTAGAGGCAAATTTATAGCATTAAAATGCTTGTATTAGAAAAGGTCTCAAATCAATGATATAAACTTCCACCCTTACAAAACTAGAAAGTGAAAACCCAAAGCAAGCAAAAGGAGGAAATAATAAAGATAAAAAATTAAGAATGGAAAAACAATAGAGGAAAATCAATGAAACTAGAAGCTAGTTCTTTGGAGGGATAAATAAGATACACTTTTAGCTGGAGAACAGGGGAAAGAAAAGAGAAGACACAAATTACAAACATCATGAATGAAAAAAGGACACTATTAAATTCCTTCAGTCATTTAAAGACATAGTAAGAAAATATTATAAATAATTCTATGCCTACAAATTTGACAAATTAGATGAAATGTTCCAATTCCTTAAAAGACACAAACTGTCAAAGCTCACACCTGAATTGAATCCGTGGTTAAGAATCTTCAAAACAAAAATGCCCTACAGACCCAGATGGCCTCACTGGTGAATTTGACCAAAGAATTTAAGGGAAAAAAATCCCAATTCCACACAAACTCTTCTAGAATATAAAAGCAGAGGGATCCATTCTCAACTCATTTTATGAAGCCAGCATTACGCTGATATCAAAACCAGACAAAGACACTATAAGAAAGCTATAGACCAATATCCCTCATGAACATAAACACAATAATCCTTAACAAAATAGCAAATCAAATTCAGCAATACATTAAAAGGACAATACAGCATGACCAAGTGAGGTTTATCATGAGAATGCAAGGCTAGTTCAACATTTGAGAATTAATCAGTATAATTCATCATATCCACAAATTAAAGGCAGGGGTAGTGGGAAGAGGGGGTTTATTCTCTGGACATAAGCAGAAAAACGCTCAGCAAACTTCCTCAACTTAATAAAAGACATCTATACAAAATCTATAGCTAACAATTGCCACACTTCATGATGAGTAACAGAGTGCCTTCCCCTCAAGACTGGGGACAGGGCAAGGATGCTGGCTCTTACCATTCCTATTCATCATTATACTGAAGGTCCACGGCAATGAAACAAGGCAAGGAAAATAAATGCATACAGACTGAAAAGAAAACTATTTCTATTCACAGACAACATGGCTATTTACATAAGATATCTCAAAGAACCTACGAAAAAAGGTCAGCAGACCTAATGAATTTTGCAAAGTAGCAGGATATACAGCCAATATACAAAAAGCAATTGTATTTCTGTATACTAGCAATGAACAACTGGAAAATGAAATTTCAAGCATGCCAGCATTTACAACAACACCAAAGAGCATGAAAAACCTAGGTATAAATCTAACAAAGTATGTGTGATACCTGTATGCTTAAAAACTACAAAAGTTTGATGAAATAAACCAAATACCTATTAAATAGGAGATATATTGTGTTTAAGATTCAAAGTCTCAATATTTTTAGTATGTCAGTGCTCCTCAACTGGTCTATGTTTAACACAACCCATTCAAAAATCTCTGCAGGATTTTTTTGTAAACCTCTTTCAGCTGACTCTAAAATGTACATGGAAAGGCAAAGGAACCTAAAAAAAAAAAGAAAGAAAAAAAATGAAGGCCTAACACTATCTGACTGCAACACCTACTACACAGCCTCAGCAATCACGACAGGGCAGGACTGAAGAAAGGATAATCGTGAGATCAGTGGAGCAGAACAAAATCCGGGAATAGACCCACACTCACGTGGTTACCTGCCAAAGGAGCAAGGGCATCATTTCAAGACAGAGAGGGAAAAAGAAACACACAAACTCTATCTACACCGAGCACTCTCTCCAAAAATTAACTCAAAATTAAATATAAAACCTAAAACTGTAAACACCTAGAAGAAAACATAGTAGAAAATTTCTCAGATTTCTACACACCCAAGCCATAAGAGAAAAACTTAGTAAAATAGACTTCATCAAAATTTAAAACATCTACTCTTTGCAAGACACTCCTAAGAGAATGAAAAGACAAGCAACAGACTGAGAGAAGACAAATGAAACAAGGCTGACTGTGCGATGATGAAGTCAGCCCTGCTGACAGGTATATGTGTGTTCATTGTATGTTCCTACTTTTGTATAGCTTTAAATTATTCAAAATAAAAAGTAAAATAAAACAAGTGCATTCTCAGACACAGGACAGGAACACTAAAAGAAGCTGAATATTAATCCTAGTGGGGGGAAATGCTATGCATTCATCGTTTCTTGATACTTTAGCTCCACAGACAGGACAATGGAAAACAAACAAGTGTCTGTGAATGTATTCATGTGGAAGTTGGTACATGTCATTCTCAACCTAACAGTTTGTAGCTTAACTTCCCTGTTGAAGCAATTGCCTTAGTAAATCAAACTTCTAATTTTAGTGTTTTCTGAGAGAAGTGTATCACCCTCCCCACAGTCACCCCAATATGTAGATATAACCATGTTAGAATTCCACATGCAAGCAGCAATTCCCTGTTCTAGTCTCCACACCAAGCTCTCAACTGACCCCAAAATTTAAACAAAGAGAGAAAAGCAGCAGCACTCCATCCCCCAATATAAGGTACTTTAAAAGAGAGAGTGGCAACAGGTGAATGCCATCCGGAAACTGAGGCTCTGGAGAAAGCGGTGTCTGGAGCACCTTCAGTGGCGTGGGGAGTCCCCTTTTCCATATACATTTTTATTACCAGGTTAAAATCATACCTAAGGCTTCTCTGTTTGTGGGGTCAGGAAGGGAAACACCCAGGAAGGGTGAGGGTAGCCTCTGCTCCACTTCTGCGCAGTGGGAGCAGCGCCGCTGAAGACTGGGGGGTGCGGGGTAGGAGGGATGCAAGAACACTGCGGCCGGAGGACTTCCCGGCTGGTGTCTCCGAATTTACTTGGCAGCTTGGCTGTACTCCATGCTTCTCCCATTCAAACAAAGATGTTTCCATTATTAAGTTCGAACAGCTTAACTTCTTAAATTATACTTTACAGTAACCGTGATTCGAAGTTTCACATTTCCCATTAATTATCTTTCTACCTACATATTGAACTTAAAAAAAAAAAGAACAACAACCTCAAAACCACACTGTATGCCTCCTGGGAGTGCAGGCCACGTAATGACCCCGGACATAGCTCTAGAGACCGCAGCCACCTACTGTACCTTCTGTCCTGCAATAACAACACGGTCCCCCAACTTCAGGCCAAGTGACGTCAGCATCGCCTTGCTAGTAACCCGATCGTAATTTGGAAGCAAAGGCTTTGAGAGATCACAGGACAGAGGCACCGCGTCGAGCAGCATCTGCTTGATTTCTTTGGCAGTTGCCGCAGCATCGGCCATTTCTAAGGGCATCTCAACTGGGTCTGGGACAACGTCGGCAGGGATCTGCCCTTTGTCATTCTACAAATAAACAGAAGAGAAACTTCTCAGGTCCTATCTGCTTAGAGCTCTGCACAGTCACCTAAAATTATTTTTGGAAAAAAGTTAATTTCATTCATCATTTATTTATTAAAGAGTATTTACTGAACATCTACTAGATGCCACACACCATTCTAAGCGCTAAAGACATACAGGGAAGAAACAAAAAAAAAAGCCCTGCCCTCAAAAAGCACACAGCCTGGTGACAGACACAGACTACAATCATGCAAATAAAACAATAAAACATATGGTTAAAAAAAAAAGATACAAATGAACTTATTTACAAAACAGAAATAGACTCACAGACATAGGAAACAAACTTACGGTTACCAAGGGAAAGGGGGTGGGAACGGATAAATTGGGAATTTTGAGATTTGCAGATACTAACTACTATATATAAAATATATAAACAAGGTCCTACTGTATAGCACAGGGAACTATATTCAACTATATCTTGTAGTAACCTATAACAAAAAAGAATATGGAAAGGAATATATGTATGTATATGTATGACTGAAACATTATGCTGTACACCAGAAATTGACGAAACATTTTAAACTTATTATACTTTAATTAAAATAAATCAAAAAATAAAATAAAAAATGTTACATCAAAGGGTAAAAAGTGGCAGAGAGAACACTAAGGCAGGGAAGGGGAACAGAGGACACAGGAACACAGGTGGCTATTCATGCACAGGGGTCAGGGATGGCCTCACTGCTAAGAGGCACCAGTGCAGCGGCCCGGGGAGATGAGGGAATACTGTGCAGGTTAGCTGGTAGGGAATGCGGTCCAGGCTCAGCGTGCCTGGCTGCACAGGCTTGGAGAAGGCAAGTCTGGAGACAGAGGTCACAGGACTGACTGGCTTCCCTACCCAAGATCCGAGATTCCCTCCACTCTCCCAGAGCTGCCACCCTGGTTGGCTCTGTGACCTCGACCCATCCTGCCCACTTGTGGAATGACTCAGATTTCAGGAACAAAATCTATGGTTTCAATACTTCTAAAGTTTGGGCTATAATTGAGAAAACAACTCTGCTCGCACTCTAAAAGAGAGGAGGCATCGCCCTGCAGTGAGATAAAATGGTCAGTGGCAAGCCCACTAACATCTGCACGCAAAAGCAAAACCCAATTATACAAAAATTGCCTTATTCGGTTTTCACGTCAAGAAAAAGCTTGTGAATAAAACAGATAAAAATCCTTCCTGGTAAGAGTTTATACTGTAGCAAGAGAGACCAACTAAGCAAGTAAAACACGACTACCATTTCCAGTCTGCCAACTGGGAGAATTAGCAAGGGAGATACGCATGGATGGCGCGCTCAGAGCCACCGCCACGGTCACTGCAGAGATGACCCTGCGATCCACGTCCGGACCCACCAGACTCAGCCCTCCTGCTTCCTGCTGCCCTTCCCTCAAACAAGCTATCTTTCTTCTATGCTCCCTCACCAAAAACTCAGACTTTATGAGGAAGATTCCGGACTATCATCTTCCCTCAGTGAGACAAAACCAAGATTCTTTTGCTCAGAAACCTTTTACCCTTTTCTTATCCTCTGATAATTACCTGCAAATGATCCCCATGGATAAAAGAATGAAGCTTTTAGAACACACTTAGTTTGCAAGTGCCTCACATTTTTTTTGTTTTGTTTTAAAATTTAAGTCAGTTTGGTCCTAAGTAAAAACACGGTAGGAAGGCATGTCATCAAATTTCTGGAATGGTGATGACCTACTCTGATTTCAGATTTCAAAGCAAAATTACAAAATTTAATAAAATCTCTACAGCACTCAGATGTACTCTTGGAAAAAAGAGGGAGGGAAAGAACTTTTTTAAATCAACAAACCTGTCCTGATGAGTATTTTACTTCAGATTTTTGTTAAATCACAGACTTCTATTAATTCCTATATAAAATTTAGCAACTAAAACTTCTGTTAAAAAAAGTTAAATAAAAATAACAACAATGATGTCATATTAACATAAGAAGACCTATTCATGATTAATTACAGAATTTCATTTTCTTCTAAAGCAGTGGCTATCAGGGTTATGATCTAAGGGCTACTGCCAACCCACACATTCAATTTGGCAATCTATTAATTGCTTTTGGCCTGAATTGGTAATTTACCTCAATGACATACCTCACTGCATCTTCCTAGACTCAAAATATTCTCTCCACAAATGGGGTTTTGCCAACAGCTGTACCAGCAAAAACAAACACCTTCACACTCCAGCCAAAATGAACTATCATCTCCTAGCCTTTGTGCACACTATTCTCCCTGCCTAAAATGCCTTTCTCAGCTTCCTCCTATATCTGGTTAATTCTTAACTGTGTTTAAGCACTCAATGTCACCTTTGCCAGGAAGCCTTCCCAAGGCTTGGATAGACACCCCCTCCCATGTAAGCCCACGACACTCTGTGCTACATCCCACCTGTCCTCCATCATAACACACTGAACACTCTACAGCACAGCTGACTGCTTTCTTGTCCATCCTCCCCTCCAGACTGTATTCTATTTGAGAACAGATTTATTGTTGCCTTCTCCCAGGGTTCAGTAAATACTAGGGTATGAAGGAAACGGGGAGGGGTTAATTAACTAATTGATGGGTTTAAACAGAGAGAAAAGTGACAAAGAAGTAAGGGGAGGAGAGGAAACAGGAAAGTGGGGAGGGGGAGGGAAAGATGGCGAGAGATGGGGCTTTCTGTAACACTGTCTACCCCTGCCCCTTCAAGGGAAGGCACAGACCCAATTAAGGATTCCTGCCAGAGTAAGTCACCGTCATCAATATAAGGGAAAAGAACATGGAGAACCACTCTTGTGAAAACAATAAAATACCAAAGGATCTGAAGATTATGAAATTCAACCCAGTCTGTTAATTTTGTAAATCTGTCACATTACCACGAAAAAATAAAATTTTCATTTAAGTTGATTTTAAAGATTTACTTCATTCTTAAATACTCATCTTTTACCTGTCTGAAATATAACATCTCTCCAAAACAATTTAAAATACGATTAAATACAGAAATTTAACTTTAATATATACATTTTTATTTAACAACTAATGTTTCATCTATGTATTAGGAGCCTAAATAAAAGATACTTTTAAACTCAAAGAAGATACTTTCAAGAGCATTTTACTTAGCTGAAAATTTTGTAAAGTTTATTAATATAAAAGGACTGAAATTCACTGCTATTCCTTAATGCATTTGAGAAAAAAGTTCACCATCATTATTCTTTATATGCAGCACAAAAATATAAATTATTTGCTCACATAAGAGTTCTATAACATCCATATTCAACTGGGAGATACTGTTAGATGTTTTAATCCTTTTAATATTTTTTGCTTTTAATTTAACCTCTTACCCTAAATGCAGGATTGGCTCCATGCTCCAATAAGCATTTCACAGTACTTGCACACAAGTTATATGCGGCAATATGCAGAGCTGTTCCAAAATTAAAGTCACTGCAGGTGGCATCCACATCTGCAATTAAAGATCACAGGTGTACTAACTAAAATTTTAAATTAAGCTATTATAACATAAAAGGAGACGGGCTACGTTTATTGGGGGGGGTAGTGGTATTTATTGGCCATTTAAACCAACCCACTAGAAGGACTATACTCACTATTTTCTTAGTACAATAAAATTTCATCATCAAATGGACTGATATTATCGTGGATTTTCCAACCATCACAAACTAAACTATATTTAAAAGCAATTAATGGCAATAATTCATATTTATAAAAGGAAATATCTTAACACACTTCCATTAAACCTCTTGCATATGTGCTGTGACAACTATAATGACATAGTAGGGAGGTCAGGGACTAGCAAACCATGGCCTATTGGCCAACTCCAACTCACCATCTGTTTCTGTAAATAAACTTTTATTGGAACACAGCCATACATGTGGCATGTAGCCACAGAGAATATGCATATGCCACAACTTTAGAATCAAGTAGCTGCAACACAGACCATGTGGTCCACAAAGCCCAAAATATTTACTATCTGCCTCTTTGCAGAAAAATTCGTAGGTAAAACAAATATGCAGAATTCTCAACCAGGAATAAGTTAAAGAGTAATTAAACATATGCTCCATGCTTACATATTGTATTCATTCACAACACTTTATGTTACAAATGAATCTGCACTTGACAATAAGAATGGGAATTCTGCAATTTTAGGAACATTTTAATAACTTTCAACAAATCATCACGATGTTATACATAGACACGGGAAATCTTACAGATTTGGAAGTCTCATTTTGAATGTTTCCTAACAAGGGTTTAATATGCCTCTGGGTTCTGCTGATCCTACCTTAATCTAAACCACACCAGTCCACATGCCCTTCCTACAACTCCAAACAACCAAGACATGCTCTGGACAATCCCCCCCTGAATTATTAAAGACACTGTACTATCAAGAGAGACCTTCTGACTAACATTATTCAAAAAGTGAAAAAGTAAAAAGGTGAAGAGGAAATGGACAATTACACAAAGCAGAGGTTAGAAACAAACATTCTGGGAAACTTATCTACTAAATCTCCAAAACAAGTCTTCTACAAATGGAGAAACACTGCATACAGCCTTTAACTTAAAGCAATGCTACTGCACTAGCCCTTGTTTCTTTCTCAAAAGAAAACTGCCCCCCTGAGATGACCCAGAGAGAACATCAAAATACCAGGGCTGTGATTTAGACATTACAATGTTCAATTTTAGGATAACATCAAGACAGGAGGGAAAAGAAATTTAAAAATAATCATCCTTTAATGGAATCACTGAATTTCAGAACTGAATGCCACCTAAAATAAATATTTTTTATGATTTCAATGCTTAGCTCTGCAGGTTTTATTGCTCTATTTCTGGTTACTCAAATAAGAAAAAAATTATACACAGATTCAAATACACTTTGTAAAATCCATGTTATAGTGGGGAATTTACAGAGATATTAATACCCAGAGAACACTTTATTTTGTGTCTCTTTGTACTAGGTCTTTTGTGAAAGGATAGTAACTAATTTTCTTTTTTTTTTTTTCATTTTTATTGATTCATAATCATTTTACAGTGTTGTGTCAAATTCCAGTGTTCAGTACAATTTTTCAGTAACTAATTTTCAATAAAGAAAATTTAAACTATGAAAAATAAAATGGGATAGGAGGTCACATGGAACAAGAAGGATTAGAATTAAACATCTCTTTGAATTATAATTTTTTTTTGCCATGAATAAAGTCTTCAATTAATAACATCTAATGGTGATCTTATAGTACTTGCCTTTTGGTTTGGATGTCTTCAGAATCACTCTTATAAGCTCAGGGACGTCAAAATAAGCAGCATAATGCAAAGCATTCATATTTGTCCAGCGACTCCGCAAACTCACATCTGCTCCCAGATCAATGAGTTGAGTTGCAAATTTTACAGCTGTATCAACGTCACCTAGAGAAGGTTTTCTAAATTATTTTTCTTCAGTATAGATTTTAAGTTCTAATGGATGGCCATCTACTACCTCATTTAAAAAGCCAAAGCAAACAGCATCTTGAATACTCTTACACCTCAAAAAGGTCACAAGGAATTTATTCTAAGAAAATGACCATATTCAGGGATATGATCGACACTTAGCTATAAAGATGTTCATCACAGCACTTTTTATTATGAGTAAAATTCTGAAACAACCTAAAAGTACAATAATAAGACATTGGTTAAATAAATTATGAGACATCCATGTAATGGAATACTACAGAGCCATTAAAACCAGTGCACTAGACCCGTGCTCCACAGGGTACACTCTGTGGACCAATGCCAGCCCCAACCTGCAGTATGTACCTTTTATAATTCTTTTCTTTTTCCCTATGCAATCATTTCTTCTGAATATATTAACTGAAATGTAATTTTATGCTTTTGAAAAACATCTGGGCTCATATTGTATGTCTTTATTTTTCTATTATAAACACATTTTTATCTTATTTTACAAAAATATCAGTCTATGATGGATTGCAGGAAGGAAAAAAAGAGTCCTTCACCATCAAAAGTTTAAGAAGCACTATATCAGACTACAGAAGAGATGTTCACAATATACAGTTAAGTAGGAGGCAGGTGTAAAACACGGTAAAGCATAGGAGAACACCAATTTTGGCAACTATGCACATATGTTATATATGTAGGAACAGACCTTAGACCTAAAGAGTAGGTTCTGTACGGATTGGGAAGCCTGAGAAACTGAGCATGGATTGTCAAACCTTGCTGTAAACTCTCAGGAAGGTTCTACATGTTACCAGTTACTCTCACCTAGCAAGCAGGCAGGCATGAAGCCTGTTCCAGAAAAGTTAGGAGGCACCAGGAAATTATAAAGAACCCGTGGGAAAAACGGGAGGAAAGGAAACGAGGTATGTGGAGGACCTAACTTAATCCTCACCTATTCAGGGAATATTATTATCATCAGCTAGGTGCCCTCCCAAGGGCTCCGGTTGGCATGAACATAGCTTACACAACCACAAAGAAAGATGTCTTAAACCACTAACAGGTTTACCACATACTTACCAATACCATGAGCTCCAGATTTGCAAGTGTAATGTAAAAGAGTCATATCTGTCAATCCATCCCTGTCATTCACATTGCAACCTCTCTTAAGTATCTGAGGAAACAAGGGAGAAATTATATCGACAAGAAGTCAACTGATTTCAAATCAATGCTGGGGAAACCAAGTTAGTCTACCTTATATGAATTAGTGTTCAATAAAATGAGTAGACAGAACTGGTTTCTCTTAAGGATAAATTTTACATCTGTACCAAACAACAATAATGAAAACTGAACTTGTCACCCAACTGAAGAAAATTCTTAAAGAGTATTCCAAAGTAATCTGGCACTCCAAATATGTTCCTTCACCTCTCAAAGGACAAGCAAATTTCCCTTCTATGGATATAATGGTATTTGAAAAAAGTATAAGCTCTCCTTACAACATGACAGTGTGCTGGTCAAAGAATCCAGCATTATTCTTTTATTTCTCTTTTAAAAAAATCAAAAATTTAAAAAAATTATATTTAAGCCTAGGTCTCTACCAAACTACCCCAAAGTATAGATAAGCGTGACAGTAAGAAAATCCCCTCATGAAAGTATTTTTTAAAGTTTACAAATTAATTTGTACAAAGAAAGAAAATACGAAAAATGCCTGCTCCACCAAGAGTCTATCATGTCAGAGTTCCAGGTGCAAGGAAGTGAGGGGCATGAGGGAAAAGATGGAAACTGTACAGGACCAACTCACTGCTCCAGGACAAACCCGGAAATAAAGAAAAGAGTCAGAATCTTTGAAAGGTTTCCCCTTCATCACCACCTTTCCATACAGAACCGGGGGGGGGGGGTCTATACAATTAACAATACAAACAACACAAAAGTTAAAAAGTAAGAATTCCTTACCTCATTTCCAATAACATCAATGTTTTGCTGGACCTGAGGAACCCACTGTCTTAAAATGGCAAATAATTCTGATACAGAAGTTTTGGGATCAAAGAGAATTTCCTGGCATGATGTATCATTAGGATCAAAGAAAGAAAACTCTGTTTGAAATAAAAAAGATATTAAGTTAAATTTATTAAAATTTCCAAATAAATATGTTGAAAATAATATACAGTAAGACCAGGGCTCAAATAACATAGATATTTTTAGATGCTGGGAAAAGGAAGTTTACCTTAAGCAATTCTCAAAACCAAAGTCAGAATCACCAAAAAGTATGAGGCATTCCTGAACTTTCTTAAGAATGAGATTTCCATGCATCATACCATATCTTATCACAAATGAAACAAAAATCTGAGCACACTGATCTTAAACCCTCAACTGAGAACTTGTTCTAAAGCACAGAAAATTTGTCAAATTTTACACATATTTTCACCTTTCAAAATATTAATATATCATGAACAGTACATTCACATCCATGGTTAAAACATACATAATAGAAAGAAATATGCCAAAATATCAACAGTGTACTTGAACAATGTGTAATTTTAAATATTCTTTCTAGTTTTCTGTATTTTCTTAATTTTCTATAATAAACAGGTGTGACCCGGACCCACTAGGGAGCATGAGGGGAATCGCTATGTACACACACAGTAATGAAGCAGCATCTGACGACAAGAAACGAAGCCTTGGGACAAAGTGACTGGGTTATTTTGGAACACATGTTAGTGAAAACATGGAATACTAGACAAAATTGAACCTGATTTCAAAATCTTTAACACTTCCTTAAGTTTCAGAGAAAACAGAGCATCCTACGGCTGGAGAATAAAGGAGAACAGAAGAAAATCAGATTCTACTACCCTGAACAATCTAAAAGAAGGCAGGGAATCTTAAAAACGGAAGCGTCTAAAGAAGAGAGCATTACAGGCAATATTCACAGAGTGCTTACAACTGACCCAACAAACACTCTACAACTCTTCACAGACACCCCACCTGGAAGGTATTATTCTTATTTTGCAGGTAAGGAAATCAAACTTCAGACTAAACAATACTTACTCAAAGTCACACAGCTAGTAAGTGGCAAATCTGGGGTAGAAACCAGGTCTGCCTCCAAAGTCTATCTTCTTTCCTCTATTACACTGCCTCCTAAGAGAATTCACCAATAGCAGGATTCGTGTGGTTTTTACTTTTTTTTTTTTGTACTTTATTTTCCAAAATTATCCTAGATACATAAACTCTTACTTTTAGAATAAACATGAAAGATGAATTAAAGATGAAAGGAGAAGCACAAAACCAAGGATGTGTGTAAGAGCAGAGCCATCCATTTGAAGGGAATCAAGAAGACTGAAACAAGAATGAGACACTCTCCAAAACCTAAGACAACGAAATGGTCTTCTACATATAAGTAAAAAGGGTCAAAAAACAATCAGTATGTAACACATACCAAGTACTCGAACACAGATTTGGGTGTGTTTCGCATATATAGCAGTTGACTGGATTTTTTTTTTTTTTTGGTCTAACTGATTCACCCATTCAATAAATATTTATGGATCAGTCACTTTTCTGGGCATTGGGTATTTCTAATAGAGAAATTTCTAAATATATATACCTAAAAAGACTCTTCTGTGTCATGTGACTATAGGAGACATGTACAAGAATGCTTACTCTAGCGTTGATTATAATAGCAAAATAACTGAGAAACTGAAACATTTCTCCATGGAGGAATGGATAGAATGTGGTTTAGCCACAGGATAGACTTGATGCTTTCATACAACTAAATAAATGGATCAGATATCTATGTCATGAATTAACAAGGACTGTTCTCAAAAAACATACTGATCAATAAAATAAGTTAAAAAATAACACACAACATCTGTCATTTACAAAAAATTACAAATATACAAAACAACACTATATATTGTTTAAGGGTGCTCATGTAATATAGTAAATGTATAATTAAATGGTCTGAAATATTCACACTAAATATAAGATAGTGGTTGCCTCTGGGGAGCATGGGGAATGGAACCACAAAGAAAAATGGACAGAATTTCAACTTTAAGGTTTTAATTCTTGTAACTGAAAAATAAGACCTAAAGGAAATAAGACAAAATGTGAGTATTTATTCTTTCTGATGGTGGATATGTGCAACACATGTTTGCTATCACTGTATTTTCTGCATTTTTAAAGGATTTTTTTAAATGAAATGTAATGGGAAAAGAACATAGTAACAATAAAGTAACAAACATGTCAATAAATCTGTGAGGCTTATTTAAAGAAAATTGAAGGGGGAGGGGACTTAAACAGAGAGAGACACATCATGTTCCTGGATTGGAAGATAAAATACTAACGGCTGTCAATTTTCCCAAGAACAATTATTTAAAATAATTTCAATTCAACTCACCAAGATTTATTTGTAAGAAGATACAGACAAAATTATTCTACCGTTCATCTCTGTTAGAGCTTCTCAAACATTAACATAGATAGGAATCGCCTAGGGATTTTGTTATGATGTAGATGCTACTCCATCAAGTCTCAAGTGAGGCCAGGACTGCATTCTAACAAGCTCCCAGCGACGCCAATGCTACTAGACTAAGGACTATACTTTGAGTAGCAAAGATCTAGAAAGTAAATGTAAGAGAAATAAGTAAGAGTATTTTAACTAATAAGAATAATGATCGGGGTGGGGGGCAGGATACTAGCCCACCAAATACTAAAACATGTAACAATGCTTCAGTAATTATACACTGAGGTAACGGCAAGTAGCAAACAGCCCATTTAAATGCTAATGATAACACATTATTAAGTGCTTAATATGTGTCAGGGACTGTTCCATGCACTTTACGTACATTATCTAATTTAATACTCATAACAACCATATGAGGTAGGTAATATTATTGTCCTCATTTTATCAAAGAAAAAATAATGGGAGAGACAATAGGTAATTTTCCCAAGATCACACAACAGGTAAGTAAGTGGTTGAGTCAGGATTAAAGCCAGATTGATTTATAATATTAACCTCTATGCTACATACACTACATTAACAAATCTAATGACACCCAAAATTCAGCTTCTATACAGGGGAAAAAAAAGAAAAAGTTTTAATCAAAAGAAAGGGGGTAGGGGACTGAAGAGGATGTGTCACTTCAAGTCATGATGGAGTAATATATTATTTTTCTATCTGAAACGGCCAAAAAAAAAAAAATGAAAGATGAAATGAAGTTTCCAAGGCACTGGACATCAGGCAATGACAGCAATCTCCAAGAGACAGGATACAAGCACGTGAGTCTTACAATTGCCCCCACGTTTCTTCCTGGGGTCTTTCCAGATCTGAGTGCAAAGAGAGGGAAACCAAAAAAAAGCCCAGCAGGCTCACTGAGCTGAGGAGACAAAGCTGAGAGCCCAAGGAAGTAAGGCAGTTAGAGTTCACAGGGCAACATACCAGAGAGGACAGAGGTGCAAAGCAAGAGAACCCCCAAGGTCTGTGGACAGTCTCCCTTAAGTAGTTAACACATACTTGTGAGGAAAAACCTGAGGTGAGAAAAAGAACCATCCAAAAGAATTAGAGGGATTAGTGCTGAGTGAGCGTATAGGGCCTAGAACAGTGCCTGTTCCCACCAAAAAGACTGGGGAAAAGATTCACCAGGCTTTGGGTAAAGTACTCAGTAGTGAGGAATAATTAGCCCCAGATTAGCGCTGCTCCAGAACCACTTAAGAAAATCATAACAGAAAGACCTGAAAGGGTCAAACTATTTCCAAGTAAATTAACTGCATTCCAGAACAAAGCTCAAGAATATTTATAGGAACAGAAAAATATCCAGCACCCGACAGGTAAAATTCACAATGTCTGGCATCCAATCAAAGATTCCCAGCCATGCAAAGGGAAAAAGGGACCTATAATCAGGGGAATGATCAATTAAACCAGGCCTAGAGTTGACACAAATACTATAATTAACAGAAAAGGACATTAAAGCAGCCATTATAACTGTATTCCAAAGGTTCACAAGGTTAAGTAGAGACATGGATAATATAAAAAAGACCCAAATCAAAATTAGGGATGAAAACTACATGTGAGATGAAAACTACACTGGCTGAGCTCATCAGCTGATCAGACATTGCTGAAGACACAGCAATAGAAACTACCCAAAATGAAACACAGAAAGAAAAGGAATTTTTAAAATATGAAAAAAGCCATCAGTGAGCTGTGATAAAGCTTCCAGCTGGTCTAATATATCTGTAACTGGAGTGTCTGAAAAGGGGCAGAAAGTTTATCTGAAGAAATAATAATTACCCAAACTTAATGAAAACTGGAACCCACATATCCAAGAAGCTTAACAGACCCCAAGCATGAGAATATAAAAGAAAACTTCACCAGTGCACATGACAGTAAAATTACTCAAAATCAATGATAAATAGAAACTCTTCAAAGCAATCAGGAAAAAAAATTTAGAAGACAATACATACAGAGAAACAAAAATGATAGCCAGTTTCCTGAGAGAAACAACGTACATGGAAACACAGAGAAGCAACACTTTAAAGTACTGAAAGAAAAACACTATCAACCTAGAATTCTATACCTAACAAATATATTTTTCAAAAGAGAAGATGACATAAAGATGTTTTCAGACATATGAAAGCTGAAAAGAGCCCTCACCACCAGATCTGCACTACAAGAAATGTTAAAGGAAGCCCACAAGGCAGAAAGAAAGTGCTATCAAGTGAAAATGCCGTCTGCACAAAGGAATGACTAACACTAGGAATGGTAATCATGTGGGCAGATAAGTTTTTTTTATTATTTCTTGTATCTCTTTAAGAGATAGCTTCATTGTTTATGCAAAAATAGTAACATTTGGGGGGTTTCAATATATAATGTGTGGTCTGTGTGAACTGATTCTAGAGGCATTCAAAGCAAAAGATTCTAAAAATCTGTGTATAGCCTTGCAGGGCAACCACCTGGAGAGTCAACACTGAGCTGCATGCCTAAGTTCTGGTTTGTGTGGGTTGGTTTCTTTTTGTTTCTTGGTTTTAATCTCATTCTCAGCCTCACATTCAATGGCTCCCATTATACCTAGGAAAAAATACAAACTCTTACCGAGGCCTAAATGATCCTGCCTGGTCTGGCCCCTGCCTTCCTCTCCAAGTTCATCTCCTGCCAACCTGCCCTTCAACCACTTTGCTCCTCAGCCACATGGCCTTCCTGCAAGTCTATACCAAAGTTCTTCCCCAACTCTGTGCCTTTGCTTTCCTATTCTTCTGCCTGGAGCACTTCTCTCCAGGCTCTTCTCTCGACTAGCTGCTTCTGATTCTTCAGATGACCAGCCCATCTAAAACAGCCACTCTGCTCCAGTATCCTCTGTCACAGCACTCTGTTTCTTGTCTCCACGGAATTCGTTATAATCTACAATATTTATGTTTTTTGTATCCATTTGTTTGTATAGTACCTGTTTTCCCTACTAGAATGTCGGTCTTGGGTGCTGTGCTATCCTCTGCACCTAGGACAGTACCCAGCACATAATGGGCCCTCCCATTCTGGGTGCCACTTTTTAACAGGACACTGACTACAGCACACTAAGAAGGAAACAACTAGAATGAAAAGGGTCTAGAAATCCCGACAATGAGGGACTGGTGACAGAACCAGAAATTTGTAGCCTAAAGAAGTACAGACTAAATGCTCAGGTTATCTTCAAATATTTGAAGGTTATCATGTAAAGAAGCGTTTGTTCCACCCATCAAACCAGTTGGCCAAAATTTCAAGGGGACATACTTTGGGTCCAGAGACAAAAACAATTTTATCACAACTAAAACTTTGATAATAAAATGGATTATTTCATCAGTTTCCCACTATTGAAGATATCTAAGAGGCTGAATGGTTATCCATCAGAGATCCTGAAAACAGAACTTCTATGCTGAGAGATGAGTAGGGAAAGTTGAACTATAGGTCCATCCAGATTCTAAGAATCTATAATTCTAAGAATACAGGTAATGTTTAATTTCAGTTACACAAAGGGATGAATATCCATTATCACCTTTCATTCAGTGTATTTATTCAACAAACACTGAGCAACTAATATCAACAAATGACTACATTAGCCCAATGAGATAAACAAAAACAAAACATGAGTGCTACTCCCATCCAAAGAGCTATAGTCCAGGAAAGGAAACAAGACAATTATGACTCAAGACAGAATGAGGTGAGTGCCACAAGCAAGGTACAGAGTGCTTTTCAAGGTTTTTCCTGCATAACTGATTTTGTTATACCTGAAAATAAATCCAGTCAATTTTTGTAAAAGCTGCAAATAATTCTCAGGATCTAGGCACAGCTTTTATATAACACCTTTGATGACGGCAAGGCAAGCGGCTATCTGAACACATAAAAATAGCATACTTGGAGATGAGAAGTTATTATAATGGATATGACTAAAAAGACAAATTCATAATCCAATCATTTTATATTCACTGAAATTTTGAAATCGCATTGTCTCTACCTCCAAAGACAATTTGAAGTGGTGACCCAATATTTTACTTGAAAAACTCTAACTAAATTAGAAATGTAATAAATCTATCAAATTTATCTCCCAGTTTTATTTCTTTATCAATTATTTGATAAAATATGGTCTTGGGGAAATAGGTCTAAATACATTAAAACCGAGAATACACCTAAATTTACATTTTAAAAGATTATTTAAATGACCCAATTTAAATATGAATAAATCTCACTCCACTTTCCAGGGAAAGGCCTTACCCTGTCTAAGTATAGGGGTTTTTTTTGTTTTGTTTTACTCTACTTTACTTGTGTGTACATTGATAATTACAATGGGAGACAACTGAGACAGGATCCAAATTAGGCTTGCTTGTGTATTAAAACATCACTTGTCATTACACTGCCACCCAAGTTTGGATCATTTCAGCAGTGATTATTTGGTTTGTTAATTAGAATTCTAGTATTTCAGAAACAACAGGGCCCTTAGAGATGGCTAGCACACAGTGTTTTTAGGTCTCTTTTTTTTTTTTTCTAGTACAGGGCTTTTTAAGCAAGTTAGTACATTTAACCAAAATAAATACATCAGTACATCAAAAGAATGATAGATGTCTAAGCACCACTGAACTCTAAAAATAAGATCCTCTGAATCCACCATGGTGCTTAAAATGGATGCTTTTACATAATAAAAATGCTGGCAGCAGAAATAAAGCGATTAGCTGAAAAGAGAGAAAAAGCAATTGTATTTTTGAAAAAGGAAAACTTTAGCAATTTTATGAAAACCACAACAAATGGTTTTAGGAGAAAATCAGGAGTACAAAAAGGGTATAAGACAGAAGTTAACAGTTCATAGAAAATAAACACAGCTACTTAACATACCACAGTCTGAAGGCATTGGTGCTGCAGAAATGGAAAAGATAACTGGTGTATCAGAACCTTGAAATAAAAATGGGTATCTTCCAATCAAAGAACTTCCTTCTAATGGAAAATCTGGAAGGTCCTCTATGGTCATCTTCTAGAAAGCCACCTTTAATGAGAGGGGGGGAAAAGCATATCTATTATATTTGTATGCAACTTAGAATGATGACTGCCTTCAATCACAAAAAGCCTATATTCTTATAATATCTAACCTACTGACATTTTTAACTTCAACTTCAAGAATCTCTTTTAGAGAGGAAGGGGGAAAAACTTCTTTTTAGCAAACTGTCGTTAAAGAATACACATTGCTTCACACTGTGTCTTAGAGTCAGCAGCACATGTAACTTTTTAGACAAAGTTCAGGAGTAATAAAAACAACTATTATATATTTCCCAATAATAATAATAATTAACATTTTTTTAAATGCTGAACTAATCTAAATGGGTGATACTCTCTTGACTCACAGCAACAAACAAGCAGATGGATCTCTAACTCCTCACAGGATCTGACACAGGTTCTATCATCCGTCATCTAACAGCTCATGCCATGTGCTCATCACACAGAAATAATCTAGTTTAGAATGTTCATTATTTTCCCAGAAAACTTTGCTGAAAAGTGAGCACATAAGTCACACCAACCTAAATCTAGGAGCTCACTGGCATTGTTCCACTTCTTAACAATGCAGAGGATCTGTCTAGTCAATTCTAGCAAAGGACGGAAGGTGATGCCTTTTAAACCACATCACTTATATTACCTCTTTTTCCCAGAGAAATGGGCACTCAGACTAAGTTTGCTCTAAATTAGACTTGTCCTGCGCCCTAGCCCACATATCAGAAATGACATAGCAGAGAAAATGTTTTAGTAAAACTGAACTATGAAGCTAAAAACCTTCTGGTTTCTTCTGTGCCAAATGTTTGAAGTTTGAAATATTATGAATCACTATATCTGTTTGAAATATAAGCAGAAAACTGTATTATAAACTAAATAAAAATGGTTTTAGATTATTTCAGTAGAAAGACAGTAAGTAAAGATAGTTAACTGACAGCTTACTCTAGTGGATAATGCCGTGCTAGACGTTACTACACATGTGCACTATTATACTTGGTTAACCGACTCTGGATCTAACTTACTCATCTTTACCTACCATGTTTACCTACCATCACCACCCTGCTCCAAGGAAAGTTACCTCTCTGAGGTAACTGGTTTGTTTCCACCTAGATTCATGTTTTCTGAATACTAGCAGGAACTGGTGAAGAGTAAGGTGATTTCTTTTTTCTCATAAGGTACATGTGTATATGGACATGGATATTACATATTAAATAACCTAATCCAGTGTTATTATGCCAAAGGTATTCAAGATTTCTTCGAGGCTAAAATTACTTGCCACCCAATACTTTCAATCATTTTGATGTTAACCGTGCCACATAAATAGGAAATATTGTTGTCATACAACATGGTGAACTTCCTCAAATACTACCAATTCTAAAAATAGGGGGAAGTATAGCTCAAGTGTTAGCATGTATGCTTAGCATGCACAAGGTTCTGGGTTCAATCCCCAGTACCTCCTCCAAAACTAAATAAATAAACCAAAAAGTAGTGCATACCACAAAGACAGCCCTCTTTCAATATTATAGCTTCTCAGAATTCAAAGTCAGTCGGGATTTCTAATTGTTGGCCTCTACTTTGACTTGGTAGTAAATCTGGGCAAAATATTCTATGCAGGGTATGAAGCTTCCTTTAAAGTCAAGGAACAGATACATTAAAGGGATAGCAGGCTGGAGCTTGGGCATATCTAGTAAGATAAAAGCTGTCATGTCTTTTGTTGTTGGTTTTTTTTTTTTTAGACTACTCTCAGTAATGTTATATACCTGATCAAACACCAAACCACTTAATTCCATGAGCACTGGGAAACCACTGATTTTTTAAAAGAAGTCTGTCCTGATTCAAGCTGTGTTTTAGGAGGATTAATCTGACTAAAATTTTACACTTGGGGACTCAATCATGTTCTTTTATATTCTTAATTCTTCAGCAAAATGATTAAGTGGTTATCTTTGTGAGTTGATTAAGAGGAAGCCACCTTTCAAAAACTTCCTTTCAAAGAGTGGAGTTTCCCATTCAAAAAAAATTTTTTTAGGTGATTCTCAGAGATAACGTTTCATTTCCTTGTAGACCACTGATATCCTTAAAGATAATGACTGTATCTTACACTACTATCACTTACTACAGGAGCTAGATTAGTGTCATATATGTATATGTATATATGTGTGTGTGTGTATATATATATATATATGTGTGTGTGTGTATATATACACATATAAAATAAATTTTCAAATCCTAGATTCAAGGTAGAATGGTTCATTCAACAACATGTAATCAACTTCATTTTACATGTTAGATTTTTCAAGCCCAGAGAAGCTATTATATTACCTGAGTAGTGAAGTGAACATTCTTCAAATTTTGTGTCTTTACTGTATTTTTCCCTAGTCCCATATCCTTTCTTTCAGGAAAACTCCAACATTTTACCTTCTGCCCCATTTAAGAAAACTATACATGTCTACAAATTTTCTATAGTTTTAGAACCTTTTCCTAAAAGCAATTTCTGGATGTAAAGATCTGGGAATCTTGGTCAAACCTAGAGCTGGATTGAGTATACACTTTCATGTCAAATCCTACTATGGTTAACTGTTGATAATGGATTATATAAAGTAAGCCTAAAATTAAAAGTAAGCCCTAATTAACTGTGTACATAACAGATGCAATAACAAGAATCAAATTCCCCAAACTTTGCTTTACATAGAAATCCCATCACCCCAAATCAGCTCTGTGTAAATGCAACTTGTAACATGACTCTAATAGTTGGTGATTTTTCAGAGATTCCCGGTCAGTGCCCTAACACAGGATGGTGGTAAGTGGAAATGCCCATTAATTTCTTCAGAGTAGTTCAGAGCTATTAGGGGCTCACTAAGGAACCTCACTGAGCCAAGAGACTCCCTCAGATTTATCTGGAATATGGTTCAAGGGCAGCATCCTTGAGCTACTCGACCAATAGGATATCCAAGTTGTATCCACACCAGTTGGAATCATGAGGCCCTTTTGTTACCAGAAAAGGGAAATAAAAATTATCTCGGTTCTTAGTCACCCGAAAAAAAAGAATTTTTGACGACAGACAAAAAGGGTGATATAAGCAAGATTTTTATTAGTGAAGTAAAAACATAGTGAAAGATAGTACACTCCCGAGAATTTGGAGCGGGCCAATTCAAAAGAGGAAAAATGGCACCATTCCCTTGTTTTTCCTATTTTTATATCCTGGTTTCATAATTGACTGATTGATTGACTGACTGACTGACAACTCAGGTTCCCTGAGCTCTGGTTGACTGACAGCTCAGGTTCCTTGTGCTCTGGTTAACTGACAGTACAGGTTCCTTGAGTTCTGGATTGTTCCTTTCCCCTTCCTCTCCCCCTGCCCAGTGCTCATGTCTATCTAAACTACCTAACACTTTCATTTAATTTCACGTAATATTCTATCCTGAGTGTTTATTTCCATGAGATACCAAAAAATGTAATCCAACGAAACTAAGCATTTTAAACATACCTCCAATAACCCATTTATGTGTTACCATCATGAAATCTGTTCAATCACAAAGCAAGTATTTACAGTATTTGATATTAGCTCTAGGACCTAGAGAGAATATAAAAGATGTCTGCCCTCAAGAAGTTCACTTAGTCATTCAACAAATATTTATCAAGCGTTTCTTACTAAGTGCTAGGCTGGCATAGCAAATGTAAAGAAAATAGATATGCCCTTGCCCTCCAGTAGGTTAGCCAAGAGTAGGACTCCTACAGGAAAGCTGCAATTACTGTATAGTTGTAAGTGCTGGATTCAGGGGGCCAGGGGAGGCTTCCTGAGATAATAACTTACAGCTGCAGCACCCAACCAGGCAGCTACCACCCACATGTGGCTACTTAAAAGTTCAGTTCCTCCACTGCTCTAGCCCCTTACCACTGCTCAAAAGCCAGGTGTGGCTAATGGCTACCATAATGAACACTGCAAAAAGAACACTTCCCTCTTCACAGAAAGTTCTTTGAACATCACTGAAGGAAAACAGTGCTGCTTAAACTCCAGGTGACATAACAACACACAAATACCCGAAACAGCAAGAAACAAAGGCTAACAAACTAAGCAAGCCCACAGCAGCATACTTAAATATACACATTAACAAGAGAACAAACGGTAAGCGTGAAAGTAACCAGGCGTTTGCAGGTTTACACAGGGATAAAGAGTTAGGTTGATTCTATAACGATTAGTAGTATACATTTTAAAATTGAGTTGTTATAAGCCATAAAATATACCATATTAAATATTTTCCTAAAAGTCTTGCTGGTGGGATTGTATCTGATATATTTGAAACACTTGAAATAAATCCTATAAATAAGATACCATGTGCCAAATCTTCTATAAAATAAAAATAAACATATTCATCCCATTCCAAGAGTCATTGTTACAGCACAGGTGCATTTAAAAATGCACACTTATGTTAGCAAAGTAAAATGCAACCAGGATGCTTTTGCATCATAAAAATGTAGAAAGCTAGACTTCTACCATTTTCAATTCCCTGCTTTCCCTCCACAATTGCTACATGTCCTGCATGTGATCTTCTGCCATTTAGATGACTGGCTTTAGATTGTATATAAGATTCATAAATGACAAGAGTCAATGTGAAAATGAAATACAATTAAAGTATGGGGGGATGTTTCTAAGGAGAGTGTTTACTGAAATATTTAAAAGGCACCAATTTACACTGCGATGTTGCTACAATGTGAACCACTCTAGCTGGCTGGGTACATACAGCAAGTTATTATCCCATGAGAATATCCTCCTCTGATACATATCAAAACATTGTCTCAGAGTTTAAACCTGAAGTGTCTATAAAATCTCTAGATTAATGAAGAGCCTGACATCTAATTCAAAAGAAAACTGACATTACAAACCTATCAATCTAACCCACAAGGATGAGGTCTAATCCAAATCTATGTTTAGCAGCCTCAGCACAAGTGCTCCCCACAACTTTCCTCCCCATGATTAAAAATTAAGGAATCTCGGGGTAGCAAAAGACCAGAAGCAGAGTCATTTGGCCTAGGTTTGAATTCCCAACGGCAAAGGTTTCTCAAACATTTTAGTAAGCAAGGGGAGGCATGAGAGATGTAGAGGCCCTGCTCAGGAAAACGACGAAGGGCGGGTAACAGCACGCAGCACAGCACTGCGCTCAAGGGGCTCCCCCAGAGCGCCGGGGCGGTCAAGGCTGGGGCGGCGGAGCGGGGGCCAGAACTCAGCGCCGCCGCGGGGTCCGTCCCGTCCCACACACCTGGCGGCATCTCATGCTGAAGTTAAACCTTCGGTCAGGTACGGAAACCAGAAACCCACGTCCCGGCCAGCGGGCCGCGCCAACCCCGCCCCCGCCCCACGGAGGCCTCCAGAAGCCGGCGACACCAGCACTCACGGCAAGCGACCGCGGGGCTCCCGGCGCCCCCGCGCCGCCCTCCCCGAACCGCCGACCGCCCCTCAGGCACCCGCACCCCCTCCCACCGGCGCCCCCGCCCCACCTGCCTCCTCCGGTCCTCTCAGGGCAGCCGGCGGGGAACGTGGGGGTGCGGAGAGAAGACCAAGAGGCGCGCTTCTCCGCCCGGCGCCTGTCTCCGGTAGCCGGCCGCGGGCCCTCCCGCCGCGCCGCTCCCCGACCTTGTCCGGCCCCTCCCGCCTGCCTCCTCCGCGCCGCGCGCGCCGGAGCCGGGCCCCACGCGGGGTCGGCGCGCGCACTGCAGGCGCCCGGGCTGCGCGCAGGCCCCGGCCCCGGCCCCGCGCACGCGCGGGGGAGTGGGGAACGAGAGCGAGCGCGCGCCTGCGCTGCCTGCCTCTTGCCTGCGACCCCGCAGCACTTCCGCTGAGCGAAGGTTGATCCTGGGGTTAGGAAGGTCAGGTGGGCTTCTGGGGTTAACCGTGTCGGGGAGGAGGCGCCGCCGTGATATTTCTACCGCAGTCTTAGACAGGCTCGCGGCCGAACCCTGCCTGGCCCTGGGCCATGCTTGGGGAAGCAGCCCACGTCGCGCTGTACAGACACTTCTCATTAAAGCCTGTAGCTAGCCTAATCTGACCTGCCTCCCTGTCTCCCGTCCCTGTGTTAGAAGCCTTCCTAGGACCCTTTAGGGACAGGCACCGCGTCTAACGCTTTTTGGGCTCCCAGGTGTCTAGCCCCTTGAATGATCCACAATAGGCCCTTTAGTAAATTACCTGTCTGCCGGTCTTGCTGGAAAAAGCCTAGTCAAGGCTGTACCCAATTTGAATAATTACACCCAAGGGTGTCAGTGTAGAGGCAGGAGGGGATGGGTGAGTAGTCGTCCCAGAAGTTAATTTTCCCTGCTGCTTTGCTCCCTTCTCCCCCGTCCCCTTCTCAGTCCCCCTAGAACCAGAGAGTGGTGACACCCTGGTTCTCCATCCAGTGGAAGGAAAGGTGTTACTTGATACTTAATGAGTCCCCTTATTGAAGGGACTTAATCAGTCAATTGTTTCCCCACGACAGAAGTTTGTAACACTGAGCCAGTAGTGTTACCTTCTAACAGCTGTCTCTGGGGCCTTTCTGTTCTGGCTCTGATATGCCAACTACTCCACTGTACTTCCATGTTCACCAAGCACAGTGCCTAGCAATAACAAATGTCGAATGAATGAATGAACGAATGAATGAATGTCTTTAGACTCCTCAAAAGCAGAGGTTAGTGCTCAGGGCACTCCAGAGCATCTTTTCCTGTTAGAATCATTGATTCCAGGCTCTAGAAAAGGACCCCCTCTGGTTGTTTGAGTCCCCCTTAGAATATCCTCCCACCAAGTGGCCATAGTTGAGCACCTTCAGTAACCAGGAACTACTTCCTTTGGAAGCAGCCATTTTGTCTTTGACCACCCTTGTTGAAAAGTTCTTCCTACCTTGAGAGCTAAAACACCACCCCCTACCTCTCCTCCTTACTGGGTTGTTTCTACTCTGGGGTCTTCCAGATCATGTCCAACTCCAAGGAATCCAGGACAAGCATTCTCAATCCTTTAGGCTTCTCCTTATACGACATGGTTAAGATCCTACTCACCAGAATTTTAAGGGACTCTCTACGATGCATCTCAGCTTGTCTAGAGTTCTCTTAAATGTGATGCTCAGGAATGAGTGAGGTGTCCTGTTGAGTGTAGAAAGGAGAGAGACAGCCACCTCTTTCTCAGTCCTATGAGTCTGTTAGCATAGCTCAAAATATCAAAATACTCATTTGCAACAGTCATGTCACATTGTTGAATTGGGTGGAGCATCCTGTCAACTGAAACTCATAGCACTTATGCAATATTTAAACACCATGACCATCCCACAGTCCCCAGTCAGCTGCCAGTTTCTCTGTCCCTTCATGCATTCTTGGGGATGATAACGTGACACAGATGTTTCCTCCTCCCTGTGGAAGTCCCACCTCCCTTCTCCCTGCTCTCATCACACCCTGTTCTTGTCTGACCCCCTCCCCACCCACTGCTTTAACTGGTTAAAAGAAGGAAGGTAATCTGCCCTTTGTTGGCTTTAAGCAACTGTAAATAAGCCCTATTGTTAGTGAGCAACAGAAACTCATAAAGATCTATACGTAACAGAAGTTGCTATTGGCAAACTTCCCACATACACACTTTTATTGCTGGTTTAAATTATCCCTCTGAGATGCCACTATTGGTAGATGACAGGGTGTGGCTAGCTGAGTTGTTCTTCACTGTAATAAAGTCTCTGTTAAAACCATCCAGGCCACTGGCTTTATCTGCTGTACCTAAACACCATACAGTACATTGGCGGATTTCCAGGATAACTAAGCCGTGAGAGAGTCTCCCACTCACCTGGTTGCCTTTATTCAAAAAACTGAAGCTATTCCCTAGACCATTATCAAGAATACAAGCACTCTTTTCATGCTTCTTGGAACACCCCCATGTGCATACAAGAGTTGGACTGGGCGATGAAATGGGGCCAGAACTTGGAACTTGAATGATTCACTGGGGTGGGCACGCACATGGGGAAATGGTCCAGCTGCAGCTGCTGAGACTGAGGTATATCTGAAGGCATAACATGGTGCCTGGGAAATGCAGCAGTAAACCAGTCCTGGGAGGGGATCAGTATCAGTGGTCAGCATCAATGTGGAGAAGGGGGCATTACTAGCTCACCACTCTGTGATTCCTACCTCTGTGGTCTTGTCTTCACTATACCAGTGAAGAAACAGACTCCAGGAGGCCGGGGACCTTGCTCAATGTCCCCTGGGACAGAAATAAAATTCAAACACAAGCCTGTCTGTTTTGAAGGCCTATGTTGATCCACTATTTTGCATTATCTACACAGGGTGTCCTTTGGGGCATTCAGGATACAGAACTGTTGCGTTGAGTAGCAGGGATCATTGAGAAATTTGGATAGACAGTTCTAAAGTCAGCATCAGCAAGGGCTGTCAGTGGCTTACAGGCCCTAATCCTTGAGAAAAGGGTTAGAGGAAATAACCAAAAGAAGACAGTGTTACTGTTCTTCTTGGACAGAGAATTGGGCAAGACAGGATTGACAGGGGAGGAAGACAAAGGCTCATTTCCAGAATATGAGTGTGCAGGGCATTAGGACCACAAGAGACATCCAGCTGTTAGAATTGGGGTGCCAAACTGGAGCCCAGTTAGCAGAGGTAGTTAAATGCAGAATATCAGAGTACTAGGTAGAAACCCTGAAATCTTTCTGTCATGTTTGTGGATAATATGATCATCAATATAAAAAACCCAACAGAATCAACTATTAGGAGTTATATGTAAGTATAAAGTTTCCAAATACAGGATCAGTTTCTAAAAATCAAATGTTCCCTCTACATCAGCAGTAAGCTACCAGGAAATACAATAGACAGTAAGGGACCATTCACAATATCAATGAAATTCTAAAGCATAAAATTCAAGAATTAACCTAATAACTTGCAAGAACTTTATGGAGAAAATTTCAAATCTCTGTTTATGGACATAAAAGGAGATTGAATAAATGAAGATATACTATGGATAGAATGACCTTACACTGGAAAAATGTCCATTTAATTGCTAAATTCAATGTTATACCAACCCAAATTCCAGCAGGAACTCAAAATGTAAGGAACTTCAATAAAGTTACAAAATACATAGGGAAAAATAAACATTTAAATAGGTATGTTAATTTTGGAAAGCAAGAGCAGAGAGAGGAAACCTGCCCTGCCAAATACTGTGCCATCACTACCTAGTGATAAAAATAGCATGCTACTGGTACAGGAACAAACAGAGCGACCACACAGAATAGGACGCTCAGAAGTCGATCCATGGGACCTCGATATATGTTCATGTGGGGCTGCAAATCAATGAGAAAAATATAAATTATTTAGAGGCTGGTTTTGGGGAAATCAGCTTAGTTTTTTGAGGGAAAAAATAGACTTGGATGCCCTATCTCTACCATATTCAGGGTGAACTCCAGATTGATTAAAGACCTATATTTGAAAGGAAAACGTAAGAGAAAATTTTATGAATGTAGGGTAGGGATTTACTTCATAAAACTAGACTGCCAAAGCACAACCTGAAAACAAAAGACTAGGAGATTTGACTGCATTGCAATGAAGATTTCTCTTCAATGAAAAGTACCATGGAGAAAGCTAACAGATGGTGGACAAATTGAAGGGAGACAGATATTCAAAAGCTGCTAGTGATTCATATCTAAAATAGATAAGTAACTTCTACAAATCAACAAAAAGAAGTTAGAAAATTGAAGATAAAAATAAGAAAGAGACAGGAATAGGAGTTTCACAGAAGGGAAAGCCAGAACAGCAAGCACACAGAGAAGAGATGCTCAAACTCACTAGCAATGAGACAATGGATGGACGGACAGGGTGATACTGCCTACAGCCACTACATACAAATTTCAAAAACAGCTGGGGGTTGGGGGTGAGTCCTAATTTGTAGTGTTTGCTGATTTCCATGGTACAGATACTCTCACCCCTGCTGATTTCCAGCTACCAGTGTGAGGTCACTGGACAAGGAGTTGGGAAGAAATGTGCTCAGTCAACTTCATGGACCAACTCCAACACACCATTGCTTTACCCATCAGCCTGGCAAAAGTCAGAAAGATCATCTCCAATACTGGCAAAGATATGGGAAAGTGGGAATCCTCATGCACAGCTAGTGGGAATTTAAACTGCTAAATATACTCTGTAGAGCAATCTGGTAGCATTCAGTGAAAAAATTACCAGCCTGCTTTATAACTCAGCCACCACCTTCACAGCTCTGTCTCAGAGAAACCCTTGCAATGGTCCTGTAGGTGTCTTCCTCATGTGGCTTCCAGGAAGCCAATTTCTCATTGGCTAGGTGATCTCATCCAGTTCATAGCTTTAAATATCATCTCTATTTTCATGATTCAAAAATTTCTACCTTCAGCCCTGAACTTCAGACATATATCCAACTGCCTACTCAACATCTAATCTAGAGCATATATTAGGCATCTCAAATATAACGTGTCCAAAATAGAACCCTTCCCCATAACCTTCCCATGTCAGTAAGTGGCAACTCTACTCTTGCTATTTGCTCATAAAGTCATCCTTTATTTCCTTCATATTTCTGGATTCCCTAAACCAAATTCCCCTTCCTCATTCTTCTTTTTAAAAAGTTTATTACATAATTTATTGATGAGAAATTCTTCAGTTCCACTGAAATCCTTACAAATCAATAGCCACCCAGAGACCCCAGGAACTTCCTGCTACTTGGGCTTGCCTTCCGCTGATCTATCTCCTTATCTTTCTCAGGACTCCAAGTGGGACTGCCTGAGGCAACAGACCACAAGCCTCATTATCTGAATCTGTGCTTCTCACCCTGGTTGCACATTCAAATCACCTAGATGTCTTTCACAAAATATGCAAACCCTAAAGACCCTCTCAAATATTCTAATTCAACTGATCTCACTTCGATTCATGCCATTCTATAAATTTATTCTCTTTTGTTAGATTGCTTCCCGAGAGGACACTAACAAATGACTTTTTCAAAACCCCCTTGTCCCTGTGTGGGGCACTCCAGGCAGCACCACACCCACATACCACGTGACACAACCACTTTTAGGAGTCTTCATTAGTGGCCAACATAAAGGAAGAAGAAACAAAGGGAATGTTTCAGGGTATTAAGATCAAAACTGCCGCTGTTGTAGAAGAGCTAAGTTTTTCATACTGGCCACCCAAATTTTTGGCCACCAAGACACCTCCAGAAACATCTCTGGCACACAAAAGCAGCAGCAGGCCAGCTTCCACTAGGATGTGAGTTCCAACGTGTGCTGCTTCCCCACTGCCCCCAACTGAAGCTGACTCTTATCAAGCCTCTAGATACAACTATCATTTTATAGAAAATGCGAGGCATCAAAGAGTATCATAAACACGCCAGGAGGACACAATGGGCCAAATCCAAAATGTGGGGACTTCTGCGGGGCAGATAACCCAATTCCAAAAAAACAGCTAAGGGGAACGGGTCTAGATCAAAAGAGACATAAGTGCTATCTCCACAATCTATAATATGCAGATCTTGTTTGCATCCGGATTCAAACAAAGAAACATAAAAAATAAAAAAAAAAAACTCTTGAGACAATGGGAGGAAATTTAATCCAAATTGGATATTAAATGATATTAAGAAGTTTTGTTGATTTTGTCAGGTGTGATAATGTTATTTTGTTTTTATTAAACAGCCTTATCTGTTAGAGATTCATACTAAAGTATTTATGATACAATGTTTAATATCTAAGATTCACTTTAAAATGCTTCATTAAAAAAAGTGTGTGTTGGGAGGGATTGATGAACAGAGAATGACAAAATATTGATCATTATTAAAGTTGAATAATAATGGGGCTACTATTTTCCTTCTTCTGTGTGAATTTGATTTTTTTTCTATGACAAAAAGTTTGAAAAGCAGATGCTCCAGAAAGGTTTTAGGCTGTTTCTGTCACTGCAATATCCTTGGTACCTAGAAAAGTTGTCTGGCACATAGGAAAAATGTAATAAATATTTGTTCATTGAATGGGCCTGGTTCTTTAAGATTTCAGTCTCAGTAAAGATAGACTATGATGTCCAAGGAATTTAGAAATCAGAGAAGTTGCCTTAATATCACATGCAAGCACACACTCTAAAATGGGAGGCGGTCATACATCACGAAAGCTCCATCAAGTTGTCTTTCCAGCAGCTGTTTACAAAACCATTACAATTTCACCCCTGTTCCCTGTAAATCATCAGCTGTTTTAATAACATCTTGATTAGGTGAGAATTGAGAGAATGTCGGACCCCGTGGAGCTTCCCCAGAATGGGTAAAGGGCAGCTTCCACCTTGTCAACAATGGACCAAATGACTCACCTAACAAAGAAAGCTATTGACAGACCAATTAGCTGGTACTGAGACTTGAGAAAGTCTCCTTTGTGACAAAAACTGTATTGATAATGAGATCAGTTCTGACATTCCACATCTAACCATATTGGCAACAGCAGGAAACAGTTAAAGTAAAAATAAATGTGAATTTTTTTAGATTCACATGGGGTTCAACCCCCTAAGTGATAGTCTATCTTTTCAAGGCCCATCAAAATACATCATGCAATATCTTTATCATCATCAAGATAATCACAACCATAAGGCACTAATGAATGACATTAGAAAGGCAATCAGATTGCATATTGGTCCATTAAATCAGAAAAATACATGGAGCGCCTCCTACTTGAAGGGCAGTAGGGAGGCTATCACAGTGTAAGTTTCACTCCTTGTTTTCTAGCAAAGGGGGGAGAGTGGGCAACCTGAGTCGGAAGCCCAGAATCATCGATTCCTATCTCAGTAACCCCAACAAAATCACTTAATGTCTCTGAGTTAGTTTGCTCCTTTGTAAAATGAGATAAAGAATGCTTGCTTCCCTGCATCGCCATGAGTGCAAGGTCTGACACAAAGTGAGGGCTGAACAAACACCTGGATGAAAATTATAGTGTACAGTCATAAGACAACAGCATGACAAAGAACACCAACCACCTGCCAAAGGGACAGTGTCAGTACCAGGGATTTCCCATGAGAAGAGCATACTGCCAGATGAAGTGGTCCGGAAAAGTTTCAAGGAAGAGAGATTTTGAGCTAAGTTGGGAGGATACTGAGATCCAGTGATATAAATGAGGAGCTAGTGTTTACTGAGTACTTTGTATGTGCTGTGCATTGTTTTAAGTACTTTCATGAATTAATATACCCCTGAAGGAGACATGTCATTTTAGTTTCTTTTTCCAGTCAGAAAAATCAAGGCATAGAATAGTTAGATACTAATATCACACAATTGGTAGCAGAACTAGGACTTGAATCGAGGCAGTCTAGAGCAAGAGTGTAAACCACGACTCTGCAAGAGAAAGGCTTGGAGGTAGAAAAGCTAAATGTCTGTTTGAAGGACAGTAAAGAGTCTAGCTAGAGCAGAGCCCATGGTACAAACTGGTGGGGGATGAGTTGGAAAGGTAGGTTGGGGCTAGACCAGGAATAGTTTCAAACATCACACTAAGAAGCTGAGACATTATCCCATTGCGATGAGGAAAAGCCAGCTGAATTTCTAACAAGGGAAAGACTAAGAAATCTGTCACCACTCTTCAAAATGGAAACCCCTGCCCAAACTTCATGCCCACATCTGCTATGCTCTCTTAATAAAAAGTTGAAACAAAAGCATATTTAAAAATTCAAGCATTTTGAAGTGAAATTGAGCACCTGAAAATAAAGTTACCTTGAGAGTCTTAGCTTTTATCAATCCAATTTCAATAGGTTTTTTAAAAATAGCAAATGAGTTTTTACAAATGTCTGTCTCCACAGACAACTTAGTTTTTATATTTAACGTGTGCTCAATAATGACCTGCATTCAAAGTGAAGTTGAAACAAGTTATGCAGATGCACTTAGGGGATAGAAACCTACCGTTTCTGCCTTTCCTATCACACCCCATCAACCGCTCTGCAGCATAACAGTAACACCTGTATGTCATCATTCTAACCACTTGGTTATTATATAACATATAATAATGTAATAATATATTAATCTTTTGGATATGTGCCCATTACACAAAAGCACAGTTTCAGCAAAAACAAAACCAAAAAAAAAAAAAAATACACACACCAGCCACTCAGCTTCCTTGGGTGCTGTCCATCCACCAAGGTGCTGATGTGCTTGCTGCCCACCCTATGGTGCTCTACTCCTCTTGGCACCATGGTTTCTGTTTCTCCAGCCTCATCCATGCCCTAACTCAGACTTCAAAGCAGAGAACCACTCAAGGTTCAGCTTGTCAAGTGAGGCACCACAAACCTACTAAAGAGCTTCATTTTCACCACTTTGGAGGCATTGTTGCTAGTAGCAATAGCCTAGCATCTTTGCAAGCAATGGCCAAATGCATCATGGACACTGTGTGCCTCTATTGCAAAGGCTACTGGCCGTGCTCCGGTCTTAGCTGCATCTGAAATTGGTTACCCCCACGCACACTGGTCCACACAATCCTCAGCTTCTGCAGTCCAAAGAGACCCAAGAAAAGAGGTGTGGCCTGTGAAGACAGTTCCTGCTCCTCACTAGTCAAGCATGTACTAAGTAATTCTAAGTATCATAAATACCGTTAGATACTGCTCTGTCCTTAGGGAACTTATACCCTAAGTAGAGGGAGTGAAAAATTAAAACTCTCAAAAAGCTGGAAGCAGGATAGAATTCCAGGCTTTGAAGTCAGACATATGAGGTTTGCTTGGAACCAAGAGGGTTCCTGGATATGGCACTTTCAGTTTTAAAACAAGTTGATCACCGTAAGACAGATGAAAGATCAAGTTTAATTAGCTTTGGGACCCTGAACAAATAAAATAACCTCTCAAAGACTCAGTTTCCTCATTTATAAAATGGATATGAGAGCAGCACCTACTTTATCCCATATTTCTTCTAAGAATTCAATAAGCTTTTGTATAAAAAGAACTAAGCACAGTGCCTAATATTGAATAATTGATCAATAAGTATTAATTCTGTACGTATAATCAATAATACAAAATAGCAAATAATGAAAGACTGAATTAGATGTTTTTGGAACTAAAAAATGGGATACAAGATAATTGGATCATTAAGAAAAGGGTACATAGCGGTAGAGTCAACAGATAAAGTACAGGTTGCCCAACTCAATTTGAATTTCAGATAAACAACAAGTAATTTTTTAGTATAAGTATGTACTGTAGTTTTTAAATTGTTATCTGAAAATCAAATTTAACTGGATATCTGGGTATTTTATTTGTTTAAAATGGCAACCCTATATAGAGGAGGTAGAACTTAAATTGTTCTTTATAGGAAGAGGAAAGAAAAACAATGCCAGGCAGAGGGGTTAACACCAATGGCAGTGGACCAAATACAGGAAAAATGCATAGAATGGTCTTGTAAATTTTTAGAGTGAACCCCTTTAGACCCAGGGTAAAGAGCCTAGATTTGATGCAGAATGTATGGGAGAGTTAGAGGTAAGGTGCTAGGGTCCTGAGATAAGGTAGGAATCAAAAGAAAGAGATGCTTCACAGAAAAAATGAATGAGACTTTATGAAGGAAAACAATGGATTCAATGTTTTGAAGCCAAGTCACTTTGAGAGGGACTATAAAGCCAAGGAGATCAAGTATATGGCTGTCCTTGTAGTCAGATGGGTGGCCTGAACTCAGCCGGCGGCGGCAGGAATGGAGGGAAGAAAGGATTGGATGCAGAGAGATACTATGAAGGAAGGCAATGTCTGCAGGGAAGGCAGGGACTAAAGTTCTGAAAGTGAATATGGACTTTCACTATGAAAACTTTTTTGAATCCCAGCAGTGTTATTACTGGTGACCTGAATAAGCAATTACGTGTAACTCTAGAGAGGCCTCTTGAGGTAAGTTAACTTGGATCAAGAGAAAAAAAAAAAGAAAGAAGGAAAGAAAGAAAAATAGGGCATTTAATGCCCTCTTTGCTCTTCCCTAAGTAGTAAGAAGAGATTAAAGCTAAGGGATTCATACGTTTCCTTCCTTGCTTTCCTCCTACCTCGGGGACCCCACGGAATTCTCCTGTCCACCAGAAATGACAGAGCCCTTCAAAGAGAGTAAGTTCAATGCAGCCAGGCAGTGAGGGGCCTGGGGCACACAGGGAAACTTCCCTTGGGGTCCAGTGTCACTATTTTTGACCTCCCAAGCAAGTTGCTTTCTTCCTGATATGTGTACATGAAATTTTACTCTTGTAGCAAATGAAAAAGCTACAGCCGCATTTGGTAGCTTTTCCCCAGAAGAGCAGTGCTTCTCTTTAGAAACATTCCCTGGCATGAGCCTATAAGTCTGATTCAAAGAAGCAAATGGTTCAGAATATCTGCCTTGAGGTATACATGAAACCAAAAACCAATGATCCTAAAAGAACCAGACTCAAAGGATCTGCTTAGAAATGCAACTCTAAGCACTATATCAGGTCCTGAATGCTCACACTGACATTCTTCAAGGTCACTTCCCACCTCTGCCAGATGTGATAAAGCCCCCCATCACTGCCTTCCACATTACCCTCTGCATCCTTGTGTGTGCCATTTCTTCTTCATTCACTTTGCCTCCAGTCTACCTCCACCTCTCCAAATCCTACTGCCCTTCCAGAGCCTTCCTGCATCTCTCCTCTTCCGTGGAGAGCTGGCTCCCTAACTACTCCAAACTACTCCTCCTAATCACTTGTAATTTCTCCCTTTTGCTAAGGAAGGACACACTTTAAAGCCCAATTGTCAATTATCTTGTATTAGTTGCTCACTTTGGAGGCATTTTGTCCAGCCTTTTCCAGTGACTTTGTAAATTCCACGAGGACAGGAAACATTTCTTTTGTATGCCTAAAAGCACTTAATACCTGCTTTCTGTATTAAACTTTAAAAATGAAAGCAGTAACAAATGTATCACGCTAATGCAAGATGTTAACAATAGGGGAAAGTGTGAGGGTGTCAGGAGGCTTAAAGGAATTCCCTGTACTGTCTGCTCAATTTTCCATAAACCTAAAACTGTTCTTCAAAAATCAAGTCTATTAATTTAGAAATGTTTAATTTAATATTTCTCCAAATTCTGAGTTCCTTCCTCTCTTTCAATGATGAAAGAAAGAAGATCTAAATAAATAGATATTCTACATTCATGGATAGGATGACTCAATATTACTAAGATGTCAGTTCGTCCCAACTTGATCTATACATTCAATGCAATCCCAATCAAAATCTCAGTAAATTATTTTGTGGATATGAACAACCTGATTCTAAAGTTTACATGGAAAGGCAAAAGGCCCAGAATAATCAACACAATATTGAAGAAGAACAAAGTCACCATGACAGAACTCAACATGAAGACTTACCATTAAGTTACAGTAATCAAGACAATGTGGTATTGGCAGAAGAAAAGGCAAACAGATCAATGGAAAGAATAGAGAGCCCCAAAATATACCCATACAAATATGGTCAACCAATCATTGAAAAAGGAACAAAAGCAATTCAATGTGAAAAGGACAGTGCTTTCAACAAATGATGCCAGAACAACTGGACATCCACACGCAAAACAATAAATCTAGACACAGACTTTACACCTCTCACAAAAATTAACTCCAAATGGATCATAAACATAAATGCAACAAGCAAAACTGTAATATTTCTAGAAGATAATAACATAAGAGAAAATCTAGATAACCTTGAGTTTGGTAATAGCTACAACATCAAATACACGATCCATGAACGAAAAAATTAACAAATTGGACTTCATTAGAATTAAAATCTTCTGCTCTGCAAAAGATCCTGTTAAATGAATGAAAAGGCATCTACAGACTGGGAGAAAATTTTTGCAAAACACGTATCTGATAAAGGACTTGTACCCCAAATACACAAGAACTCCTAAAACTCACCAATGAGAAATCAACTCAACTAGAAAAATGGGCAAAATACCTGAAAAGCTCTGACCAAATAACACGTATGTACAGGTGGTAAGTAAGCACATAAAAAGATGCTCAACATTGTGATCTATTAGAGAATGGTAAATTAAAACAGCAACGAGACACCACTACAAACAGATTAGAATGACTAAAATCCAATTCTGGCAAGAATTTGGTACAACTGGAACTCTCATTCATTGCTAGTGAGATTGGAAAATGGTACAGCCACTCTGGAACACAGTTTGGCAGTTTCTTACAAAGCTAAGTATAGTCTTACCACATGATCCAGCAATCTCACTCCTATGTGCTTACCCAAGTGATTTGAAAACTCATGTCCACACAAAACATGCATATAAATGTTTATAGCAGCTTCAGTCATTGCTACCAAACACTGGAAACAATTAAGACATCCTTCAGTAGGTGAATGGGTAAATAAATGGTGGTACATCTATACAATGCAATATTATTCAACAATAAAAATTAATGAGCTATCAAGCCATGAAAAGACTTGGGGGAAATTTAAGATATATATATATATTTTAACTTTTTTTTTTGAGTTATAGTCATTTTACAATGTTGTGTCAAATTCCAGTGTAGAGCACAATTTTTTCAGTTATACATGATAAGATACATATTTTTAAGTGAAAGAAGCCAGTCTGAAAAGGCTACATACTATATGATTCCAACTATATGACATTCTGGAAAAGGCAAAACTGGAGATAGCAAAAGCATCACTGGTTGCCAGGAGCTGGGGAGGGAGGTGGGGAAGGAAAAACAGATGAAGATGGGGATTTTTTAGCACAGTGAAATTATCCTTTATGATACTGTAATGGTGAACACATGACATGCATTTTTCAAAATCCATAGACTGTACAACACAAAGAATGAACTCTAATGTAAACTATGGACTTCAGTTAATAATACTGTAGCAATACTGCTTTATCAATTGTAAAAGGGTGGGAGGGAAGGTGAATCGTGAAGCTTTTTAAATATTTCATTCAGGTTTTTAGCACTGAACTGACCTTTTGACTTTTTGATGCTGTTACGTAGGAAAGGATGCATTTCTGTAAAACATGTCTAAATTGCCTCACAGTATATGTCCAATTATTGAAACCCATGTTAATTTGTCTAAAATAACAATATGCTTTGTCCAGGGTGCTCACCTGTGCCTTAGCAGAAGTGAGATTTCACGAGGTCTAGATGGGCACAAGATTCATTTTATGATGAAACTTACCCAAATCATGCCAGGGTCTTCTCAATATCACCTAGAAAAAGTTTTTTTTTTTTCAATTTCTCATGAGTCTTACTTAGCAGGAGCACAAACTGTTTAGCGTGTTGGTTGAGAGGGTATGGAGATAGGTGTTTTCATAATGGGTTCCCTTGGGCCCATATGCAGATCCCAATTAGACAAAGCCTGGGTGGTGGTTGCAGGCTTTGACTTGCCTCCCTGTGGTGGGTCCTCCTCCGAGTGCATCAGCCTGCCTCCCCACAGGCAGCAAATACACAATAATGGCATTGCCTGTGGTGCTATGGATACCAGACTTAAAGGGCCAGAGACCTTTAGCTATGACCCTTAACCTACCTCTTAGGCTGCCAGTAGCAATGGCAGAGGACGTGGAATCGTTAATGGGGCTGGCCCGTCACTTCATAGCAAAGACGATGCCTGGGAAGCTGAAGAGACTCTCCCAAAGGGAGATGGGAAGATCAAAACCTTGACTCACTCTTCTCCCTCCCTCCAAGTTCCTGCCAATGCCTCCTGGGGGCAGGAGCCCTAGGGCCCTCTCCCCACAGGGCACTGAGAAGGGGGAAGAGGCTTGGCAGTAGGTCTGGAGGGGACAAACAGAAGATGTCCAGAACAACCAGGAACTTCCTATCTTCCCCCGTTTATAATCGTAGCGTGTAATCTGGACTGGACCTCCTCAGAACTCAAAAAAATGTACCTCTTTCACCAACAAGCATTAGCTCTGTTTTTTGATATAAAAAGAACATTTTGAACAAAAATTTGAATGGATTTTGTCATGATTTCTGATGATAAGACATTGTGTTGACCTTTTGAGCTGCAGCCACAGATCAGGAAATAACTTGGAAGAGTGGCCCGTAATGATCCTGTGCTCTGTTCTTGAGATTTTACTGACACCTGGCTGCCTGTGGTTATCGGAGCCAGTACAGATTTCACAGTCACTGACTCGTGTCCAAAAACGTAATTTTCTCTATTCTCCAATAATTGAGTATAATTTCTGCCTTGAGCCTCCATTCTCCCTCAAAGCAGAGGAAATTTAGTGTAGTCACTCTCTGATAAACTCATTCAAATTTAGTCATTTCTTAGTCAATTCAAGTTGATAATTCAGTCACAGTTAGGTTTTTTTCCCTTTTATTCTCCTCCCCCAGCTTCTCTTCCCTGGAGCTGATCTCAGCTCTCAAGGGCTTATCCTAGGAGCCCACTTCTTAGTCTTAACCTGTGCTGTCTGGCTGTGGGTATAGCAGATAACACATGCTCCCTTAGGTGGTCTGTGGGACATAAGGTGGTTCCCATTCATTCTCTCTACTGAGAAGGCAGCTCCGTCCTCACCTGGTTCTCACACCTCATCCTGGGCCAAGCCCCTGGCTCTCACTCTTTCTTAGCTAAATTTTCTCTACATGGAAGCCTTCAGGACATTGTAGGTGTCCTCTTATGCCACCCTGACCTGTGGGAGACTGGACTGGGCAAGTCTCCCTTCCTCTTGAACCTGGACACGCTATGCCACCATTTCTACCACATCAAGATGACACAAGGCACTTCTCCCCAAGGCTTGCTAGCTTGCTGTCTCCCCAGTCCCAGGCTGTGGTCCAGGAAGGGGGCATAAACACCTCTTCTCTCAGGACCCTCCAGATGAGGCCTTGAAAGCAGAGGTGGGGCACAGAGAGTCCCCCACGCACACATAACCCTGTGGCTTCTCCTCAATCTCTTTCCCACTCCTACATCAGGAGGTAATTTTTAACTGTTGGAATCCACTGTTAGCTGCTTCAGAGACACAGGTCAACCTAGTCAAACCATGCCCTGCCATTTCATGGGAACTCAACTTTAAAAAATAGTAACTTTCCCCAAAATAATAATAATAACTTCTGGAATATAAATTTGTCTAGGGATTTTACAAGGTATAAATTTCACATTTCTAAACATGACAACACAGATAGAAATTATAAAGACAGAGTTGATCAAATGAAATGAAAACATCTCTCCTCCAAAACAAAGTACCATAAACAAAATTAAAAGGCAAAAAAAAAAATACTGACCACATGACAACATATATGACCAGTCAAAATGTTAATATCCTAAAAATCAACAAAACAAAGATAAATACCTCATTTTTAAAAAATAAACAAAGAATGTACAAGTAATCCCTGAATTAAAATATGCAAATGGCCGACAAAGTACACAATGTTTAAAATATACAAACTCTCCAATAAACACATAATTACAAATTAAAATGAGATGCGATTTTTCTCTTTAAAATCAGTGGATTTTTTTTAAAGGATAATATCCAATGCTGGCAAATTTGCAGTAAAGTGGATACGTATTCACACTGCTGCTGAGAATGTAAACTGCTATACTATTTCTGGAGAATAGTTTCACAATTTGTACTAAAAGCCTTAAAAATCTTTCTATGCAGGGGGAGCATGACTCCCCTCTCCCTAAGTGGCTGCTCAGAGTACCTCCAAAAAGCAGGGAAAGTTGGGGGCATAACTTTACATTCCAGCACCCTGACACACACTGCCTCTGCCAGGTCAGCATCACATCACGACCATCGACAAGGTCAACACCAGCAGCTGTAAATCATAAGGACAGCATGCACTCTTGATATGATGCAATAAAAATAGCACATTACCTCTGCCATCCTCCTCTCAAAAACCCATAACACCAACCAAATGAGGAAAACATGACACAAAACTCAGTTGAGGGACATCCTGCAATATTACCAGGACTTCTCAAAACTGTCAAGGTCATCAAAAACAATGCAAGTCTGAGAAACTGTCACAGCCAAGAGGAGCCTAAGAAGTCATGATGACAAAACATCACATGGTGTTCTGGATGGGACCCTGAAAACAGAAAAATGACACTAGGTAACAACTAAGGGCATCTGAATAAAGTATGGACTTTAGCTTATAATCATGTATCAATATTGGTTCATTAATTGCAATAAATGTACCACACTAATGTGAGAGGCTAATAATAGGGGAAACTGAGTGGTGGGTGGGGGGAGTATATGGGAACTCTCTGCTCAATTTTTAAGTAAATTTAAAACTGGTCAAAAAAATAAAGTCAATTAATGTTTTTTAGAATTTATATTCTTTGGCTAAGCAATTCCACATCTCAGAATTTATCCTGAGAAAATGATCACAAATGTGAGCAAAGATTGACCTACAAGGACATTTCAGTATTATTTAAATAGAGGTAACCTAAATGTTTAATGATAAGAGTCTGGCAAAGAAACTATCATTCCTCTATTCAATGGAATATTGTATAGCCATTAAAAATGCTATGAAGAATATTTGGTGATATGAATATAAACTTATGTTATAGTAAGAGAAAAACTAAGCTCCAGATTGTAGGTACAGCAAGAATCTGTCTTTATTTACTGAAACAGGATAGATGGATAGATAGGTAAACATTCATTTTTATTTCCCTTTGAGCTTATCTGTATTTTCTAAATGTTTACATTGCACATATTGATCTTTTATTGTGGAAAAATGCACATAACATAATATTTACCATTTTTACCACTGTAGAGTATACAATTCGGTGGCATTTAGTACATTCTCACAGATTCCTGCAGCCCTCCTCCTGGTGAGGCCAGAGCTGAGCAAGCAACTGAAAAGTTCAAAATGAGTTGGACTGCCAAGCCCAAGAGAAGCTTGAGATACAGCTATCTTATCCCCCAAAATATAGGAAGTAAAACCCAGGCTTTGGAGTCAGACAAGGGTTCCAATCCCAGACCAGCTACATGCTAGTTATGTGACTTGAGCAAATTATCTAAACTTTTCAACCTCAGTTTTCTCATCTGGAAACATGGGTGTGGCAGAGGAAACCATTGGGCCACAAAAATTGGGGTATAGAGATGTTGCTGGATCAATTACATTTCCCAGCCCTTTTGCATCCCAGTGAGGCCATGTGACAAGTCCTGGACATTCAAATGTGAGTAGAAATGATGAATGTGTCAACTCTGAGCAAAGAAGTTGAGTATCAAGTATGCCTTCCCCGTAGTCTCTTCCCCTTCTACCTTGGAAGTCATGTATTGAAGCTGTCAACATTTCAAAATGGAAGAGCCTGGATCCCTGAGTCACCACTTGGAGGAGAGCTGTTTCAGATAGCAACCCAACCAAGAACTTCTAACACACACACAAAACTGGATAAATTTTTGCCAAATTTGGAAAGCACATGTAAGATACTTTGATGCCAAAAATAAGCTACATAGTAGAGATGAAATTTTTAGTTAAGTTAAGCAGTCAACCTCTAGAGGTACAATGAGATGCCTGTGTGACTCCTGATTCAGACAATAAGACATAACAAGAATGGGTGAAAACAAACAGGGGTTTCTAATATGATCATCAAATCAGAAGCCATTCAGAGCAGATACCTGATGTCACGCCCTGGTTTCTGATAGAATTGCCTATCGCATGAGCAACTCTGGATGGATTGCTCTAAGCTACATAACAGTAGCCTGATTCATTTTTTAATGATGGTTAATGGTTCTCCACAGCAAAGCAGGGGAGGCAAGCTAGGGAAATGATACATGCAAAATGCCTAACACAGTGCCCGGAACACAACCATTAGCTCACTTTCCCTGCCAACTCACCACAGAAGTTGCTTGCCTGTTGCCTGTTCATCTCACATCTAGAGCAGGGAATTGTGTTTCACTAGACAACCATGCCAAATTTATTTATGTCCCTACTGACAGAAAGTTTGGATTGTTTCCAATCTGAGGCTGTCATGAATAAAGCTAATATGAATAGTCTTGCACCAGTCCCTTTTGTGGACCTACGCACTCCATACACTTGGGTAAATCCTTAAAAGTACAATTGATGGGTCGGAAGATGGGGGTATGTGTAACTGTTAAACAGTTTTCCAAAGTAGTTGTGTCATTTTACATTCCCACTCAAAGCAATTCTTCTCTTTTTAAAAAAATCTGAAGCAACACCAATGTGAAAAGAAAGAAAATAAAAGTGGGTCTTAATGAAAAATGAGAGGCAAGAAGAAAGAGCTCCCTAAATTATTTGGAATAGTCAAGAAAACCAGTCCAGAAGGCACAGAGCTATCTGACAGCTGATCCTCCAGGCAATACTTTTATTTTGATCATTGGTTTGGAAATAATTTTATCCACTTCGATCAAGTTTTCACAAAGATGATTCAAGCAGGGGCCCAAATCCCAAAAGGAGAAGAACTTACACAAAGAACTCTTCAGATGAGCTTTGCATCCTGTTAGATGGAAGATCTTTCCACACGGCATGCTTGTTTACTGGCCTAGCTCAGCCCTGTGACAAATGAAACAACTTTTTGATGCCTAACGCAGTTCCCCGCCAGGCACTGACTCAGCTTGGTGTTTCCCAGGAGTCCCGTTTCAAATAAACAGATCAGAGAACTTGATTAATTATGCACTCTGGGGCATCGGGCTGCGATAGGCACCATGCTCCGCACAGCCCGGGTCACCAGTCTCCAGCTTGCTCCCAGCAGAGGATGGATCCCTAAGCCCTAAAACCCACAGGGTTATTCTCCTTGGCTGGAGGCGACTCGGTAAGAGAAAATGAAAACTATAAAGCCAGAACACAACCCATTTTCAGCAACTTCACTTAGATGCTCAGTGCAATATTTCTCCTATTAGGAAAATGAAAAATTGCCAACAAGCTAAATAGCCCAAAATGAGAAATGGTTAAACAAAAGCCCCTCTTCCACTTGCAGTTAGTGGGAATTGTTGCATGTTTAAGAGCAGAGAAATGACACAATGAGATCTTAGAAAAACCCAGAGGTAGCAGTTTTTTGTGAACAGAATGCACAGACCCAGAAGGGCAAAAACCCAATCCAGGGCTCTAAGCCAACCAGTAGGCTGTTATTTCCAGACAATTTAGGAAATGATTAGGGCTTGGTCTTGGACAAAACTAATGAATTTTTCTTATGACTTTTATTGTTATAGGCGGCTAAGATGCCAGGGGGAAAGGAATAAGGATTTTTTTTCAGTACCTACCACTTGCCAGGCACTGCGCCAAGCACTTACCTAGTGTTAATTGACTGAATCCTCACAACAGCTCCCTGAAGTAGGTACCAATATCCCCATTTCAAAGATGAGTTCTGCCTCAGGGAACTTAACTAACTCGTGGAAGTTCCCCCAACTAAAAGGAGGCAGAGTCAGTATTTAAACCCAAGGCTCCCTACTCCAGACCCCTGCTCTAGACTGCACTGACAGCAAAGAAGTTTCCAAGGAGTTTTTAAATGGGCAGTTGCTACCTTAGCTGTGGGCAGGAGCACCGGACTCAGACTGAGTAGAAGCTGTGCTTGGAAAATACACTTTCCCCTTATGTTCTACTCCTATTGGCTCTCTGCCGCCCAGTTTTAGCTTATTTTCCTACGAGAAAGGTTTAATAAAAAGCCTCTCCCTGTGAGAGCATTACCTCCCTGGGCCCCTGCGGTCTATGCTGACCGGCCTTGAGCTTCAAACGGAGGTGAGTTTTTCTGCTTTCCCCTCCACACCTCCCTGTGACCTAACTCTCTTTTCTAGTGTAAAGGAAAGCCACCTCCCCTTCTTTATTCCCTGTCTTATTTAAAGACATTCTCCAGATCTAGAGTTGCGGTATTCTTACATGCCACACAAACAACAACGTGTCACTTCAACCTCCATCTGTTGCGTGTTTGGGGGTCTCCCGGATAACAGCAGGCGGGAGCACACTCACTCGGCTGATCTGCCCTTATTAACCTGTGAAGGTCACTTCTCTGCCAGGGCCTGCATTCAGCGAGCCCTCACTTCTCCTCCACCAATGTGTCTCTTTCAGAGCCTTTTGCAATTAGAGCTCATTTCTCTAGGTTTCACATGGCAGGCGTCTGAACAGAATTAAAAGCAGAAGCACGTGCAAGAATAATCCGCTTCCCAAGATAGCAAACGCTGAGAAGTTCTATATTAGAACACGCTGTGAGTGCTGACTGGCTAGGGCATGATTAACCTAATAGGCTTAAAGTTCCACTCGCCATGCACATCTGTCAGGACACGAGCAATATGCAGGCCCATAATCCACGAGACTGAAGTCCTTTAGAATTGCCCTGTTGCTCACTAGCAGCAAAGGGTTCAAAACTTAGAACAGCAGCAGAACGGCGGCACCACTACGTCTGCACTCTGGGGCCAAAGAAGTAAAGACGCTGGCTCCAAGTTCAGGACATTGCATCTTGAACCTCAAAGGATTCTGGCCTGGAAATTGTCTGGATGGACTAGTAAGATTGCCTTTTGTTCCTATTTCAACTGTGATTCTCTGAAAACTGTGAGGGTTGCAGGTGGGAGATGACTACAAGCTGACATCATGGGATGTACACCTTCCCACAGTGATATTGTTAACAGCGTTGCTAAGAGTGGCATCCAGTTTTTTAAAAAGCCCAAAGCAATTCTGCCAGGACATCAGGGGGCCAGTGATAGTTGCTCCCTCCCTTTGCTGGTTCAGAGCTCTACCTGCTATGACTCTGGAGGGGGCTTGTCCCGAGGACAGAGGCCAACAGGAGAGCTGCCAAGTCCCAGGTGGACCCAAAGCGAGGCTGAAAGCCTTGGTCAGCTCACCAGAGATCCCACTTCAGGCGAAAGGAAAGCTATGGAAGGACTGATTGCAGAAACCAAAAACTGCCCATCCCAGCTGACCAAACCACAAAGCTACCTGGCTACAGACATTCCATTCAAGAGACAGAGCTCCCACGAGTCACAGGCAGCAGCCTTTTCTGGGGAAGAGAGTGAAGAAAGGAATACCCAGGAGACCTCCAAATGGGAAAAGAGGCCAAAATGTCACAGGTCGGGCAGACAGGGCCACTACGGCCAAACCATCCTTTCTGCCCATGAGTCTGAGGACAAAGTGGACTTCCCCGAGCCCCTGGTGAGGGCCCACCAGCACGCTTACACCTATCTGCACTCCTGCCTCTCCAAATATGAAGCAATTCTGAGCATCACCCATCGCGCCACCCAGACCCAGGAGCTGCTGCAGCCCATGGTCAGCTTCCTCTTGCTGTGCTTTGATGAGGTCAACCAGCTCTTGGGGGAGATCTCCAAGGACGGAGAAGTGCTTCTCCAGGAAGTTAGCGAGGACCTGGCTTGGCCGTTGAGGAAAGGAGAGCCGCGGGAGCAGCCAGATCTCCTGCAGCAGCTTCTGCAGTACACAGTCAGCAAGCTGCAGGCGCTCAGCGGCACGGTGGCCTCGCTCACCGGCAGCCTCCTGGAAGGCTCCAGCCGCTACCTCCAGGCCACTGCAAGCCACCTGGGGACTAGGCTGAGCACGAAGAGGGCTGTGGATGAGCGCCTCCAAAGGGCTCTGGGGCAACTGGAGAGCTTGGCGAGCGGCCACAGCGACCCTGAAGTGCAGGGTCTACCCCTGTGCTCTGAGGACAGTGGTATTGGTGCCGACAGTGAGTTTGTGCAGCTGGCAGACAAGCCGGGCAAGCAAGCCAACTGGGACTTAGTGCCGGAGCCTGCAGAGTGGAAGCCCGTGGGTTCACCCATGGTGGAGGCCAGGCTGTCAGGACACACTTGGCAGCAAAGTCCATTCCAGATGGGTTCAGACAGACCCCAGGACTGCCCACTCTCAAGGCCTCCTACAGCCAAGGTTCAGCCAGCAGCGCAGGGTGGATCAGGGAGCCCCTGGCCTTCTAACACAGGCCGGGAAAATACCACCTCCAGGCCTTGGGGGCTGGACCACAGTACCTTGTGTGATTCCCTGGGGATCGGGATCTCCAGGGAAGCCCATTTATCGAAAGGCTCTGGGTTGATGGATACTCTGTCCCTCAGTGAAGGTGAGGACAGCAGCCCAGAGGAGGAAGATGAAGAGAGTTACGTGAGTCCACGTGCGCGGCAGGAAAATGCTTCTCATCCAAGGCCACAGTCATCACCTGCTGGTGCCGAAAGCCCACTGCAGCCACACCCCAGGAGGCTTAGGAGCCCCCAGGCCCAGGAAATGATTCTGAAGATGAAGGCAGCAATCAGTGAAAGGGTTAAGTTTGTCCCTGTGCCCTCTGAGCACCAGGACTGGACTGAGGAAGAGGAGAGGACCATGGTCCCCCCGAGACCTAGCACAGCCAGTGGCAGCAGGAGGGCCCCCTCGAGGCAGAGGAGGTCCCAGTCAGAGGGGTGTCTTAAAAGCCATGAGGAGGACCCCACCCTCCAGGAACTGCGGAGGGTCCAGAGAGACCTCAGCCAGAGGCTGGACGCGTTTTATGCCCTGGGCACAGGACGGCAAGGGCAGAGCAAGGAGCAGGTTCTACAGCCCAGAGCAGTGGCGCTGAGGCCCGACAACTACTACAGGGACACCCCGAGCACCACCATCAGCAGGCTGAAGGCGTCCCTCACCAAGAACTTCAGCATTTTGCCAAGTCAGGACAGGAGCATCTTGCAGAAATGCCATCCCCGCCCTGAGGGCGAACAGCCCCGGCAGGGAAAAGCTGAGGGGCTTCCAAATGTCATCCCATCAGGTGAGAGGGCCAGTGAGGCCCCCAGGGCCAGGGACTGGAACATCAGCAGCTGTCCCACCAGAACATCAGTCAAGAAACTCATCGAAACTTTCAGTCTCACAGACAGTCCGAGGACGCTGGGGGATTCCAAGGACTCTGGGCCAAGCCCCTGCCTCAGGAAGTGGGGGGTCCCCGCCATGCCTCCCAGATTCCCTATTTACAGAGGGCTTGCCCCTTTGTATCCAAAGTTCCGAATTTCTCCAGCAGCTGGTGGAGTTTCTCTCCGGATGGGAGAAAATCTCTCCGGATTTGCTCCCATTTTTCCCCCTCTGCTTACAGCAGAAGCATCCAAGAGTGATGACCTCAACTGTGAGACAGAGGACAACCCAGAGCATCTCCCTCCACCTCCTCTGGAAATCCTGATGGACAAATCATTTACTTCTCTGGAGCCCCCAGAAAGCAGCAAGCTGGTGGAGAGCTCCCTTGAAGGGACCCACGTGCCAGGGCTGGGAGGAGCTGGCCCTGCCCGGAGAATGTGGGCTTCCCCAAAGCTAAGAGCCTCCATGAGCCCTGCTGACCTGCTGCCCAGCAAGAATGCTGCCACCCTCACCAGGGCCCACAGCGCAGAGCCAAGGAGCAGTAAGGGCGGCTGCAGCCCCGGAAAGCTGGCCTTGGACCTCAGCCACCCGACAGCAATCAGTGGAAACCCAGACGCGCAGGGCGGCAGGGCTCAGAGTCGGGAACGAGTGGACAGGGCCACAAGCCTCTCCAGGCGTCCCCAGAAGGCCGTGCACTGGCACCACTCCAGCCACACATCTGGGCAGAACAGGGCCTCAGAGCCCAGCCTGGCCAGGCCAGGGCGAGGGCCACATTCTCCCGAGGCCCCAAGGCAGAACCAAGACAGAAGCCCCGCGCTGGTCAGGAAAGCCTCTCCCACAAGGGCTCACTGGACACCCAGAGTGGACAAGAGGCACTCAGGCCTGCCTTCCTCTCACAGACCTGCCCAGACAAGTGTCCCCTGTGTGCATGGGTCCCCCAGCCCACCACTCAGCCCTCCAGTGAGCCCCAGGGTGCTAAGTCCCCCATCAGTTAAGAAACGAGCCTCCCCTCCCCCCCAGCACAAACTGCCCAGTCCCTCCTCGGCAAGCCCACCCCCACAGCACAAGTCCTCCAGCCCCCTTTCCCAGCTCACAGAAGCCAGTTCCCCTGCCTCTGGCCCTTCCCCATCTCCCCCAGTGTCTCCCAGTCAGGGGCCCAAGGAAACCAGAGATTCTGAAGACAGTCAAGCAGCCACAGCCAAGGCATCTGGGAACACATGTTCTATTTTCTGTCCAGCCACCTCCTTTCTGTTTGAAGCTAAATCGCCATTCTCAACAGCACACCCACTTACCCCACCATCGCTGCCACCAGAAGCTGCCATCCCACGTGGGACCCTCATGGCGGGTTGCTGGAGGAGCAGCTCGGGGCCACGACTGAGGGCGGACTCCCAGCGAGGGACAGCTCTGTGCTCCCTCAACCCTCAGCCTTTCATCAGAAGGACAGCTTCTGACCGCCGGCCGGGTGTCTGCCTTCACCTGCCTGCCACGGGTGCCACCAGCAACACTTGTGAATCCCAGCTTGGCCAGAGCAGGTAAGGCCAGTCCTCGGGCTACAGCCCTGTGGTTATTAGAATAGAGCTGATGAGCCCTTAGGTCATCTGGGTCAGTGGTTTTCAAACTGTGCTCCAAGAAAAGAGCATCTGGAAAAGGGGTCTAGGGATGTCTCCCCTCCCCCACCCCCCGGCCTTGAGCAACTGTCTTCCATCTGTTGCACATTTCAGGTGCCCGAGAAAGATATCACTGAATGAGGCTCTGCTGTATTAACAATAAAGTTTAAAACAATCTAGTTAGTCTAACCACACAAGCCCCTTGTTTTATAGGTGGGGAGACTGAGATAAAGTGACTTGCTTCCCAAGGGTGAGTCACTGTCACCCCAACCAGCAGCCCGATTTCTGCCTTTTCTGGCTTATGGCAACAGACCAGCCTCTTGGTGGGAGGTGCTCAAACTTTTTGGCCCCAGGACTTCCTTAAGTCCTTCAGAATTATTAAGACCCACCCTACCAAGGAGCTTTTGTCTCCGTGCATCTATCACTTTTCACTATATTACAATTTAAAATTGAGAGATGTTTAAAATATTTATTAATTTAAAAAAATGATCCTATTCCATGTTAACATAAATAATACATTCTAATGGAAACTTGGCTGTATTTTCCACAACAAAAATTTAGTGAAAAGAGTGGCACTGTTATATTTTTGCAAATCTCTTTACCGTGTGGCTTCACAGAAAGACAGCTGGACTCTCAGATCTTTGTCCACAGTTACTCTGTTGTGATATCACACAGTCGTGTAGACTGGAAAACTCTACTTCACATTCATGAAAGAATGAAAAAAAGGCCCATAGCATCTTAGTATTCTTATGAAAATAGTTCTGACCACATAAATGACCCTCCCCTCGAAAGGGTCTGGGAGGGTACCCCGGGGACACACCTTGAGAACAGCTGGTCCTGGAGGTATTGGATATAAAAGTTTCGCTTCCCCAGACCCCTGAGGACCTCCTCAAGTCTAGTCTCTTCCCCATCTTCCCCTTCAGAGGTGTGGAGAGTAAGAACAAGACTGTTCATGAGCTCTGAGCACCAGAACCCAGGCAGAAGGGTGGCCAGGCCTGTGAAGTGTGCCTTTCCCGTGAAGGGCAGCTGACTCGCCTGTCCTTGGCCCAGCCATGCAGGCAGGCCTGGACATGCGGCTGCAATGGGGCGTGACTCAAAGCATGGGCATTGCCTGGGCGTGGAGAGGACTCGTGTGCTGAAGTGGTTCTTTTACAGAGTATACAGGGAAAGGCATCTTTTCCTGAATTGTGACGTGGGGAAAACAATGTAAATCTGAGGTCCATTAAAGAGGAACTCTATCAATGTGTCTTGATATCAGATCAGACAAAACTCAACCCACGCCAGGCCCAGCTCTCCTCGCACCGCCCACAGTTGTGTGAATCAGAAGTTAACTTCTGCCAGAGCGTTACGCATTACAGACCTCACAGTCTGTTGAGGCGTAAATGGTAATTTTTTACCAAGTCCTTGGCAGTCAATTTTAAATAAAGATATTATCTCAGGAAAGTTGTGCATTATTACAGTTATATAAACTTCCCCAGCCAACTTGCAAGAAATGAAATATTGATTATTTTTGCAAGAATCTTAATGTAACGTTGCTCTTTTCTTAAATCTAAAATGAGCTTCCTACAGCACAGTGCCTTTCATCTGAGAATATCTATAAATGTTAATGCATTATTCTTCACACTAGCCACTTACTCAGTTATTAGATTTCTAAAACTGTGCCCTTCAGGAGAAGAGCTTGAGAGAACGGGGACAATAAAATGGCATTAATTAAAAACACTAACATTTTAAAACAGCAGGAGCAATAATAAAGTAACATAAAATTGTTCAAGGAGAAAATAATGCCATTCTCTCAGGCTTTTCCTCGGCATAGGGAAGCCTAAAAGGTTGTTTTATGTCCTGAATCTCAATATGCAGAGGGATGGGGTAGGGAAGACTTGTAGCTTGAAAGAGGGGGGGATCATGAACAGGAGCCTTCCCGAGGTCATGTGGAAGGTCACAGAGTGACTCACACCCGTTCCCCTGTCTCCTGTCGGACCACGCCTCTAAGCTGTTCCAGACTGTGAGACTGTGAGCACGTGATGGCTGTGATAGGGAAAAGCTCGTTCCCCAGACACAACCCCCAACCCCCGACCCAGTCCTGTTAAGTTGGCGTCTGGGAGCAGAAGATGGAAGAGCACCGGGCATTTGCTGCTCTGTAGACGACAAGCATTCTTTCTGCCCTCCTGCATGTGGGAAAGAATAACACCAGGGAACTGAGCATGACTCCCCCAAGATCATACCACAAGACAAAAAACCAGTGCCAGAGAGCCAGAAACTGCACAGAACAGACTGTTTCCTGGAGCAGAGACCTGCAGGGACGGCCACACCCGTCCTATTGTGCAGCTGAGGCCGGCCTGCAGGATGAGCGGACCTGTGTCTGGTGCTGGTTTCCTTCCAGTCATTGCTGTGCTAGGCACCAACCCCTTACTTAGAAAAAGTGATGATGGTGGTATCTTCCCAATCCTGGGGCCCTGGGACTGGGCACAGTCCTTGGAGGCTTCCCCAGGGAGCTCAGTTACTGAGCTTCAGCTGTTACTGACGTGTTGAATCTCCTGGTGGAGGAACAAGTCTCTACCCAGCTCTCAGGTGCCTGGACTTGCTGCCCTAGATGTGGTGCTTTTAGTCTTTGCCAGGACTGGACCAGCCAGGCAGGGGCTCCCTAAACCCCCCACCCCGTTTCCTGGATCAGGCCACCTGGGCTGCCTGGGAACAGGTGGAACCACAGCCATATGGCAACTGGAAAATTGACCTCCTGGCCTGAGCCCCATGCAGACATGGGACGTGGTTGGGGTTGGGAAAGACGGTACCAGGACCAAACCATGTATCAGACGTTGGTGTCGGCTTCCACTGATGCTGCATGCCACAGCCTGTCCTCTGGGCACCCCTCCATTCCTGCCAGCGCCTCCAATCTGGAGCAGCAAAGGGTTGTGAAGTATATCCCGCATATGCCTTCCCCTGCTCAAATGGGGCACAGGGAGAAGAAGGAAATAAGAAAGGAGCTGTGGCCCCCAAATCACAAGGTCCTGCAGGAACTTATGTTGGGGCCAGAGGCTGACGTGGATGAGATGGCTCTAAGGAACCAGAGCTACCTGAAGATCATGTATGTAGGCCAGTGTTAGTCTTCACCCCCCAATTCTGCCACCTTGATCCTGTTAGAATCCAAACTCAAACCTGTCCACCACTGGTTGGACATCCCAGTAAAGCCTAAACATACAGAGCTGGGCACACTCATAATACAGTCAAGAAGGTGCTGTCATGGGCAGAGAGAAGGGCTCCTAGTGCATGTAGAGAGTGGGTGCAGCCCTGGCCCTGGGGTGACTGATGGAGAGGCTCTGAGCCTCGGGTGCCAACCTGCCGTAAGACAGGGTCATCCCTCAGGTCCTTGCAGGTGTGACTTCCTATTCATGCTACAAAACAGCACCAGGGACAGCTGACCACTTATTGAGCATCTATCATGTGCTGGTTAGAGTTTTACATGCTTCATCCAATATTGACACCTTCGAGTGTCCTGTGAGATGAGTACTATTACTATCTCCCTTTTACAAAGAAGGAAACTGAAAATCAGAGAGATTAATCAATGTGCTACAGGTCACACAGCTGGTAAGTGGAAAGGCCACGACGTGAACCCAGACAACCAGACTCCACCCTCCACGTGGTCGCTGTGAGGCCAGCCTGGCCACCCATAGCCGGTGTGGCTCTCTGAGCTGGTCCCCCTCGGGCTGAGGCTTGCTCCATGCTGTGCCCACCCTCCATTCTGCACTCTCAGAGCACACTGGGTGCCCCTCTCTGTTCAGAGCCCCTCTCACCATGGTACTCAGCAGCTGGGAAGCACCTTTCTAGCCAAGTACCAGGTCTAGGACAAGCCATTATTTTTACTCCATTCAGGAAAAGGGTGGCAGCTGAGAAAGCAGGGGTTTTTTGGCTTTGTTTTTGCTGTTATTGTTGGTGTTGTTTTTAATTCAACTAGCTAACCCTAGCCTTTTATTAAATAAGAAATGCTTTAAAACCAAAGCCAAAATAAAGCCCAGGCTCCTGAGTTCCTGAGGGGGATGCTTTGTTCAGAGCAGCAGGATCTGGGCATCCCAGGAATGAACAGGACTCAACCTGTCAGATTAAATGCCAGAAACTTGGCTCCACAGAGGGCATGCACAAGGACAGTGCCAGCTGGCAAAGCTGATGTGGAAATGCAGAGGTCAGGCACCAGGGGTCCACTGGGTCTGTGGGTGACACAGATGGGAGAGCCAGAGAGAAACCGAATGGAGAAGGGGGCAGGGGGGACAGAAGGAAAAACAGAGGACGGTTTGATTGGCCCCTGTCCTTTCTCTCTGCAGCAGCAGTGAGGACAGCCCCAAGGACGCAGAGCCATGGAAGAGCCCCTGTGCCCCAGAGCTGAAGGGCAGCAGCAGGGGTGCACCGCCCCCCGAGCTCTGCGTGCTGGGCCACGGGCTGCAGCGGGAGGCCAGCGCTGGCCACGCCCAGGACAAGCCCCAGCAGAAGGAAGTGGCCTGACGGGCTGGCCAACTGAGTCACACTGATGCCAGTCACCCCAGAAGGCAAAGGATGACAGCCAAGCGTCAAGCAGCCCCAGAGAGAGTGAGCCAATCGAACTCCTCCTGAGCTGCCTTGGAAAGCCCTGGAAGGGGCACTGCCCAGAGAGTCTGCTCAATTCTAAACTCGCTATTTGCCTTGGGGTTCAAAGATTAACTATAACTTTGGACCCCACAATGACTCTAATCCTTCAAGTGCTGGCCTTAATTTAGAGGGAAAATGTATTTATTGCATGCTTGATGAGCCAGGAATTTTACCTGGGTTAGTTCTGGGAAACCATTTTATTCTCTCAACAGTGAATGAAGCAGATAGCATTCTCTCAGTTTTGCAGATAAAAAAACCAAAGCAGCCCCCCCCTACTCACCCCCCAAGGTCCTTGCCTGAGGTCACACAGCTAGGAAGAGAACAGAGCAACATGTGAACAGGTGTGCCTGGCACTAAAATCTGTTGTTTTTCGTTACTTTTTTTTTTTTGTACATTTCATGGCCCTTGACTATTCCATCCTTCCAATTGCCGAAAGCATACGTACTTATACAAATCGTTGGAAAGCTTTGTTTTTTTAAGGTTAACTAGTGGCACAGCATTCAAGTGCCCATTATGAGCTCTGTTTAGAAGCTGATTGCTCCAGAGATTAAGAAGCCGTGCTGGAATTAAGACACACAGCTCCACCTACCCTCCTTCTCCTTCCCAAGCTCGGCTCCAAAGCCCTAAAAGCAAAGCTTCCAGCCCATCAGTGCAGCCCTGCTGCTTCTCTGGCTAAGCATGTCTCAGAGACGCATCTCAAATGCTCTGCGCTACGCATTCACATGCCTCTCAGGCTGAGTGGGTTCAACCAAACCTCCCAAACAAGGCAGCCTATTCTCCGCACCCCATGGGGGCTGAAGTGCGCGCACACACACGCACCCCAGTCTCCCCCAGGGGCTTCTCAGCCAACTTTATTCCCACGTCATCTGCAGAACTTCTGCTGGAGTTGAAATTGAAGTGAAGAAGAGTCCTTCATGCCAAAAACCTGCTTCTGCCAATGAGCTAGATATTTGCTGCAGATTTTGGAATTTTTCCACTGGAGGCTGTGCAGTGCTTTCTATTTAGAAAAGAATTTGCAGTAATTGGGTGTTTCAGCGAAGGCTCGGTGGGTTGTCAAAAGACAAGAATTCTCACCCACGGGGAACTGCTAAGAGGCAATCCTCCAAATCAGCAGCAAAGCTGATTTTTTAAGTTTGGAGAAATTATAGACTTCGAGGCCTTTCTTGTTGAAACAGATCACATGTTAAACTGGTCCCTGAGGACTAAGCTACCACCCCCAGGGACAGACCGCGGCTCCAAGTAAATGAATCCCATCTTGACCTGTCCAGTTGTTTAAATAAGGGTGACAGGACAATCTCTTCCAGGGCACCCAAGGAACAGTGGATCAAACTGCCAAGAGGGGCCACGACCCACCCCTCTATTGGGAAATGTCTGGACACACCCAGCTGCAAGCTCATGTTTGCTGGGTAGCTGCACTAATGCTCAGAGCAGACGCGGGGAGCAGCAGGACGGGTGGGTGGACCCTGGGAACCGCCTGGGCTGCAGGAAATGGGAGGGAGTTTAGCCGCCCAGGCAGGGCAGGGCCGGGTGAGATCAGTGTGGGGGAACAGCCAGCTGCAGGAAACTTGCTTGAGATGGAGCTGGCCGGGCTCCCTCCACAGTTACGCCAGCAGTGGGGGTACGAGGCGCGGGCCTGTTCAGGAAGCAAGCAGTGTGTGCTCCGGGGGAAGGGAGAGCAGGGTTTTCTGTTTTGTTTTATCTTTTTTCATTAATTAAGCCAATGGAACCAACCCATTAAAAACTCATGGGTCTATACTTTTCCTTCACAGTTAGGAACCAAGAAGGAGCATTGGATATAAAGATAAAGGGAGCCCACCATAGGAGATTAATTTAAGGGGTGCACATTATACCCGTATTCTTACTGGGGCCGACCCCTTTCCGGGCCGCACAGGCATCCTCCACACCCACGAGAGCCCAGAGCCTCGGAGACAGAAGAGCTAAGCCAGCTCTTTACTTAGCACGTTAGTAACAGAGCAAATGGCTCTGCCCCAGGGAAAACACAATTTTCTAGTTCCAGCAAAAGGATTCATGGAGTAAAAAAGCAAATATAATATTCTGGCAGAACTGTGATAGCTTTTTGCAAATATAAAAACAATCTTCAAAATGAAACGCAACTTCCCTCCGCAGCGTGGGTCTGCGTGGCTGTTTACCGTAAGCAGCAACTATTTTCTGTCCTCACGTCCTATGCTTTACCCAGTTCCGAACCTAAAATTATCCATGTTGATAGAAAATGCAGGCAGCCAGACCAAAGAGACTTTTCTTTCATTGTGAAGAGCTTACATTTGATGAGACTTGCCTCATAAACCCTACAACATGAATGAAAGGGATTTTGAGAAATATATTCTCTTTTTTCTAAAATAAACCAGTGCTTTGCATGTATCTGGGGAGCTGGTGCCATGAATTATTAAGTGTAGACATGTTTGTCAATTGATCATCTGGTTGACTGTGTACAGGCTGCCAACACCCACTCTATCTGCTAAAGCAAAGCTTTTCAAAGGTAATATATTTTTAAGTAGCCCTACTTCGAAGTCTGTTGAACTGCAATAAAGTCAACGTGTTCTGAGCCTGTATTAACAGGATGTGTTATATTGCACTATGGTTTACTCCCCATAACTACCTGAAATTTAAATAAAGTTCCATCAATCCATCCATCCATTTTGATGAAATGTAATTAAGGATGCACTGCACATGCAGGGGAGCAAACAGTTCATTCACTCAGGAGTCTAATTCAGTTTTATGGAGGACCCTGGACCCTGTTGGCTTGATTACACTCATGGACTTCAGAAAGTAACTTCACAGGTAGCCTGTGGGCTTTGCGTGGATGGAACTGTTAGCCTGGGTTCCGAATGCAGTCATCTCAGACACCCTTGACGTTTGGCACCCAAGTCAACAGTCTGGCTGGAATAATGGCGCTAAAAGGACTCAGGCAATGCCCCTAGACAAACCTGATGGGTCTGAATTGGAGGGAAAAAGATTAACAGGAGCAAGAGGAGAAAGAAGGAGGGGTGTGGTGAAAGCGAGCATCACCATGCGAGCCAGAGTTCCTCCCGCTCCTGATGGTTACGCTGACACCTCCATCCCCGCACCCTGTGACCTGGCTTTCATGGGCGTTTCTTCATCTATAAAGCAGCGATGACAATGCCAACCTACTTATCCTGCCATCTGCAAGACGTGAGCAAACCTGCCTTTTCTAAACCAACTTTTTGAGGCATTTCGGGGAGCTGAGTTGGTAATCCCTGCACTACCTTTGCTCGTAGCATTCACCTCTGCCATCGCTGCACTAAGATTCTGATGAAGAACTCAGAACCATTTCCCCTTCCTTCCAGATCTGTGCTTTGATCTTGAAGAAAGTTAAAAACAGCTGTCATATTTAGCTAGAATTGACTTGCTTCTTTGAAGAATTCCATGTCTTTCAAACTGAAAAGACTTTAAAACATTTTGCTAGCAATCACAACTACATATGTCAAACATACCAAAGAGGAAAAAAGCAAATTAAGCTTCTGAATCTCCCATTTATTCCCATGTTGAGTCCTAAGTGATTTGTCTGTCAGCTGGTAGGAACACAGTGCCTTGGAAATAGCAGGTTTTATTGCGATAAGGCTAGAGTTAATCATAATTATACTTTTTCTTTGTGTGTAACACTCTCCTTTTTCAAAGTACAATTATCTATATTGTTTCATTAGATCTTTGGAAAAAACAAACTCCTATGAGATGAACAAAGCAAGTGTTTTTTCCAATGTCTTTTACATGTGAGAAAAAAAGGCAGGCTGAGAGATGTCAAATGTTTTGCTCCCAAGACGCATTGCCAGCCAGTGGCAGAACAAGCCCCCAGCCCCTGGCCAGCCTTGGTTCTAACACCTACTGCAGCAGGATTTAGATTATTCCAGGGAGTCAGCCCTAGAAAAAGATCTCACAACCTACTTTGGAAGAAATTCTCAGTTTTCCTCAAATTTTGCAAATAGGAAATTATTTTTCATATCCAAAGTCCAGTTATAATTTTAGCCATTCCTCTTAAAATAGCTTGGATGGAAGCTCAAAATTTCCAAGAGAATTTAAAAAATAATAATCCCCTCTCTGCACCCTCCCCCCTCCCCCCCCACGTATAAAACTGCCCCTGGCATTAAGAAAATAATTTGTCCTTCATCACCGTGACCCCCCAAAATGGGCTTCCAGGTGAAACTTCCAGCAGGTACAGACAAATCCTCATTCTGGAAACAGCTCTTACACTTTACTGCTAGTGTCCCAAGTGGTAAAAAAAAACCAGTGGATGAGACAGAAGGGAAATATAGACCCTGGAAAACAAACTGCCTTCATGAAAATTATTTATCTAGCTTTTCTTTTCTCCTTTGGAAGGGACAGGATTGGCTGTGTTTACAAAATCTGGTGACTTTTTAAAGCTTGTGTTTAGTTAACAGCTTCTGACACCAGCCACAGTGTTGCTGGATCTCTTTCTGGACGTAAAAATTCTCAAGGAGAACCCAAGGTGATGCTAATAACAGCTGTCAAACCACAGAGAGGTAATTATAAAGCTGTGTGTGGTTAAAACAAAACAAAACCGTCAAATGTTACAACCTTCTTCACTGAAACAGCAAGTGGCAGGGTACAGAGAAGCCACAGTGCCCCCGGAATAAGCCCCAGGGATGGGAAGGACCAAACTGGACCACCTGCCCCCACCCCTACCCTTCCATCTCTGCCAAAACACCAGTGATAGTGGCTGACTCCCTGGCTATAACGAGCTCTGAATAAATAGTCTTTGCTTTCCACATGTGGTTGGTCTTCATCTATTTCCACAAATCCTATCCCTACCAGAGGCCACAGTTGGATGGCCAAGGGTCTGCAGCGTGTCCTGATGACCAGAGCAGACCAAGCAGGCCCTCTCTGCCCTGAAGTTTTTAGGGGCAAAACTCTGAGGCCAGATTAACTGCGGGAGATCAGGGGAATTTTAACCAGTCCTGTCAGACTGCCCCAAGGGGAGGTAGCGACCTGGGAGCCACAGGGTACCTGGAGCACGTCAGGGGCTTTGGAGTCAGACAGACCTGAGAGCAGACCCAAGCTCGGCCCTTTCTAACTGTGTCCTAGGGCTCGGCCCTCAAATTGTGGTCCCTGCCAGACCAGCTCCTCCCTCCATTCCCAGGAGATAGAATATGATCTTTTACCATCATCATTTCTCCCTTCTTCTCCTAATGGCAGAACCATTACAGTGTAAGGAAATTACAGTGTAAGGAAAATGCTTTCAGCAAAAAAGAGCTCTTTGATCCTCCCAACCCTTCTGCCCTCAGCTGAGAGTCACAGGAGGCGTGGAGGGGAGGGAACAAGCCTGCAGGGAGAAGAGCTTCAAGATGTCTCCTGGGATGGGGGTGAGGATGCCGAGGGTGGCTGTGAGGGAGAGGTGACAGGTCCCCAGTGGTAAGAACAGCCCTAACTTACCAGCAGAGAGAGCAGAACATGCTCCGTCCTCTGAAACAAGCCCAGCAAAGGCTAACATGAGTCTCAGGCTCCATAAAGCTCCAAGGCACATTCTCTCTTCCAACTCTGAGGGCTGCAGGGCCGGCAAGACCTTGATCCTCGCTGCTCCCAAAGCAATGACCCCAGAAACATAATGGCCAGCATTTATCAAGTGCTTCCTGGGCTCATGGCCTTGTGCTAAGTACTTACAAGAATTATCTCATTAATCATCACAATAGCTCAGTTAAAGTGGGCATTGTTGTCAATCCCCCTGCCCCTTGCTATCACATACACAAAACACACACACCCACACCCATACACACACACACCCTGGATTGATAAGGGAAGATCCAAAGCCACACACCAGGAAGCAACAGTGCCTGGATTTGAGTCCAGCCTCTCTGACTCCAGTCCCTTACCTGTCCTGAACCCAGGACACCCCAGGGCTGCCAGGTAAGGAGAACTGACAGGCCAGTTGCCCACAGGACCAAAGATCTGCCATGTTCTACACCTTTGATTTTACTGCAGTTTCAGAATTTGGCCACGCATTAGAATTCATTGAAGAGAAAAGTATAAAAGAGGAGAAAGAAAAGAAAAAAAATGTAATACTATTCAGACAGGAGAAAGAAGGAAATCTTGCCTTTTGTGACAACTTGAAGCTGAATTCAGAGAAACAGTAGAGTGGTGCTTACCAGGGGCTGGAGTAGGGGGCGAGCGGTGCCAGTGCCAGTGGTGGAGGAGGGAAATGGGGAGATACCGGGCAAAGCGTACAAATTTCCAGTTATAAGGTTAATCAGTTCTGGGGCTCTAATGCACAACATGTTGATTCTAGCTAATAATTCTGTATTATGTACATGAATGTTGCCAAGAGAGTAAATCGTAAATGTTCTCAACACAAATAGTAATTATGTGACTGGCTGCAGGTATTAGCTAATGCTGAGATGCGAATCATTTTGCAATATATAAACGCGTCAAACAATACAGTATGAAACAGAGGGTGGTCATCCGTTGGAGCCAGTAAACTATAGCTTGTTTAACAGTAAGAAACTGCAACCTACCTTCACTCATCAAGCTCACTTCAATTGTTTTTACAAAACCTTGCATGTCCTTCAAGCATTAGGTAGCCTAAACAGTGAGATGTTTGCCCAAGTTGTTTTTCAGGAACTTGGAGTCAGCTGTTACACAGCTCGAGCCAATTAAGACTGGTTGAGACTGCCGACCCTCCAACTGGGCATGCGTGACTGTCTGATCCGTGACCTTTTGACCTCAGAGAGCCAAAACCCCCACCCTCAGAGATGCTAGGGCCACGTTTTCTGAGCACGCGTCCCATGAAGAAGCTGCAGCTTAGCTGCACCTGCGCAAAACAATGACCTCACTTTTCTTGTCTTCTACCACCTTCCCCTACGCTCCCCACGCCTTGACATTTATCCCATAAACACCCGAGTCCCTGGCCTTCGGGGAGGCAGATTTGAGACTTGTTCTCATCTCCTCATTTGGCTGCCTCATGAATAAACCCTTTCTCTGCTACAAATCCCGGTGTCTCAGCGTTTAGCTTACTGCGTGTCAGGCAAACGAACCTGTTCGTAAACAATTGAACACCTTAAATGTATGCAATGTTATAGGTCCATCATATCTCAATAAAGCTGGGGAAATAAAAAAGAAAAAGACAGCTGCCTGGGCCCCACCTCATATCAACTGAATCAAAATCCCCAGGGGTGGGGCCCAGGTGTCAGCATTTTTTTTAAATCTCACTGGATGATTCCAAAGCACCATGAGAACGGAGAAACGTTTCTCTGCTCAGAAGGTAAGAAATGAAGCAGGGCCTGTAAAATTTTTTCCTAAAATCTCAAAAATTCCCAAGCTGAGGAATTCCTAAGCAGTACATGTTCTGAGACAAGTCTTTGGTCCTTGATTCTCACACTGGAGGGAGAGGGAGAGAGGGAGGGAGGGAGAGAAGGAGAGAGAGAGAGCAGGGGAGGGTGTAGGAGAGAGCACGTGTGCCAGCTCTTCCATAGCTGGAGGCTACATGCCACCCGCGCTCTTGGGTAAGTAGAGTTCCTGACCACACACAGCCAAGCAAAGAACAGGGTGGGCTCTGCTCAGACCCCCCCTGGCTCTCAGGACAATCTTCATTTCCCATCAGGCCTCATTCTTGCAGCCACTTCCCAAAGGCCCAGGCCCAGCTTACTAATACACTGTCTTCCCTTTGCTTTAAAAGTAATGATGTGGGAAACTTGAAAGACTGAAATTTCCTCCCCACCGGGGTTGTACCAGAGACTTCGCTGTAAAGCCCAGCTGCCCAGAGACTAGAAGAAAACCTGAAATAGTGAAGGCAAACAGACCATGCAAAGATTTATTCTTTACTTTTCAGCTGTTTGCAGTTATTTTAAACACCCACCTGTGAGGATTGGTACAGAGCTCAGGAGACGCTTCCTGTTTTGAAGACAGAAGACAGAACGCAGGCAGACAGGGCATTGTCTTTGAGCTTAATTTCTGCCTTCAAAATCCCGAGTCTCCTACAGTTCTAAAAATTTCTGAAACATTTTGATAGGTTCTAGATCTTGACAAGCAGGAAGTGTCAGTCTCACAACCAAACCGGAAAAAGTCTGCTCAGATGCTAAGCAAACTCAATTAACTAAATTGTGTAAAAGTTCACACATGTTTAAAATCAGCCTTTTAGGCATCTTTGAATGGTTCCTTGTCTAAAGCAGACCTTTAACCTGATTCGGTCAGAATCTCCAAATAGCATGGTGGTGGCGCTGGGGAAGCCCCTGCTGGGGTCACAAAGAGCTGAGAAGCAGCTCAGGCTGGGGCTGGAATTACCCAGACACACTTAAGCCTCCTATTAAAAGCCCAAGTCCCAGGATGACTGTGCCATGCCCAACCTCGCCCCAGGGCATTGGTAGGGGTGGAGGGGCAGCCTAGTTACAGCCAGTGGCAACGTGGTAGGATGGAAAAGTGACTTCCTCAGCCAGGGGCAGCCAGGGCTTTGGAAATAAAGGAGTTGATTTGAAGCTTCCCAGCCTGCTCTGGGCCATACTCCCCAGGAGAGGCTCACAACAGTGAAGTGGACCTGATGTGGTACCTGGGGTGGGTGACAGTAGAGAGGGGGCCACTGGTGGGCCTGCCAGAAAACTTGCTGGCATGAAGCTGAGCCTCAGGGCCTCATCCTCTAAGTCTGCCCCAGCATGGTGCTGTGGGCCTCGCTCCCAGGCTGGGGCTGGCATGCCGCCCCTGGAGCCTTCACCTTACCTGTGTGTTTGAGGTCATGATCTGAGCTCGAATTCTTCCTGGTCGCACCATGGTCAACCTGCACTGGCCCAGAGCAAGGCAGAGCCACTCCTACTGTGTCTAAAGCCCGAGGCAGGACATGACCTTCTCACTGCCAGGACCTCTCTCTGGCTGCTCCTCCATCGCCGGCCCCACCTCTCTCAGCTTCCCTGTGTTCTGACCCAGCCCACATCCAACACAGCTCTCTTCAGTTTCGCAGTCCGGCCCAGCTGGAGTAACCCGTGCCATTTCAGAGCTCCCACGTGACATCCGCACATCATCTGGCGCTTCGTGCTCCGCCCAGTCCTTTCATTTCTGGTCTTTCAAGTGTGAAACCTGGCCTAGTCCTCTTCAGAACTAGCCAGAAAGCCAGCTTCCAGAGAGGGCTTTTCGTAATGCCAGTGTCAAACTCTTCTCGCCTTTTGATACACTGAATAGGTCTCGTTAGAAGGTTCCCACAGGACCAACAGCCGCTGCACTGAAGGTTTTGTAAGGCAGAAGCAGGATGCCCCAGAGATGTTGGCTACATTCACCCTAAATCAGGCTTATGACAAATGGGCTGGATTTGAATGACCGACTCAGGATCTCTGGGTTCAGGAGGGCTTGTCCAGCTGCTAACAGAGAGGAGCTTTGCCCCTAAATGGTCTACAACATGTGAGTCTATACTACACATTTCCTCCTGAATTCTTCCTCTCAGCATCTGCAGCTGGTTTGGCTGTTGTCATGGATTTTTTTCTTTTTTTAATTTTTTATGTGTACAATATTATATTTTGACTTTTGCATACATTACAGTGAGGTTTAGTTTCTCTTCATCTATACAGCTGAACCCTTTTATTTATTTTGCCCTCCCCCCCACCCTTCCCCTCTGGTAACCACTATTCTGTTCTCTGTATCTGTTTGCTTTTGTTTGATTTGTTCATTTTTGTTTGGTTGGTTTTTGCTTTTGATTATATTTTATATTTCACATGAGTGAAAACTTACTGTCTTTGTCTTTCGCCATCTGATTTATTTCACTTAGCATGATACCCTCGAGTTTCATCCATGTTGTCACAGGATTTCATCTTTTTTATGGCTGAGTAGTATTCCACTGTGCGTATGTGATATGCATTGCATCTTCTTCCTAGGTTACCTCGATATCACATCTTGTTCTCTTTGTCACAAACCTAGCTATTGGAAAATTCTCTGAGGCTACAAAAGTACAAGATAATAAAACCTTAAAAAAATAAGAAATTCTTTTATTTCTACTTCAAAATATACTATGTACATTTGGAACACTAAGGGAAAGTAGACCAGGAGATTGTTCCATCATAAAAATCAAATAAGATAAAAATAATGATTGCCCACTTCAGATCCGTCTTTAATCCAGCTGAAAGGGGTGTGAGCTGCCAGTTGTCCTGCTGTCTGGTCCCTTTCCACTGTCGGTGACCTTGGGGCTGCCTCACGGGGATTCTGCATCTAAGAGTTCCTGGAGCATTTTGAGGACTTGCTTTGGCTGGCCGGCAGCCAGGTCCTGCAGCCGGGAGCCCATCTGTTCCTGGAGGCTCCTGGACAGCCGGCACACCACCGCGCGCACGTTCCCGCCGTGCCCCAGCAGGACGCCGTTCCCGGTCATGTTGCTAAGGAAGTACCAGAGGACTGGGAGGACATGCCGCTCCACTGCCTGCGGCTTTCGGGGGTACACTGAGGCCACCAACACTGTCAGGATGGAAAGAGGGAGAGTTACTTGAGTCAGGCACCCCCTCCTTCTCCCACTGCCTTCTCTTGGGACATCAACTCTGTCCCCCCAAAGGCAGGCAACCCAGCAGGGCTGCCATCCACATTACCTAGGGCTCACAGCATGTTTAGGGGCCCACAGAAAGTTTTTTAATTCTTTAAAAATCAGAAGAAAATATGAAGATATCCAGCCTGGTTTATATTCATGTTTCTACCAACCAGTCATAAAATATAATTTTTAACAGTTTTTTTTTTTTTTTTTTTTTTTTTTACGGAGGAAGGGGTATGCAAAGGCAAAAGTGCTCAGGGCCTATGACAGTCATAACTGGTCCCTGCAGCCCAGGGGAGAGGAAAGAGGCAGACATACCTGGATCGCAATCCGGCCTCTGCTACTTACTAGATGTGTGAGCTTGAGAAAGTCACCCAAACTTTCTGAGCCTGTTCCCTAATGTGTAAATAAGGATAATAATTCTGAACCAAACTCTCGACGTAGGTAGACGTTAGGTGGTAAATGTACGAGAAGGCATGAGTGATGGTGCGCTCATCAGCATTACCACCTCGGGCGTTCAACAGCGAAAACGTGCACTAGGGAGAGAAGTCAAGATGCTCTCAGAACAGCCAGCGGGAGGTGAGAGCAGCATGGCCTCTCCAGTGTCTTGACGCCAAACCTCACGATCAGCCCGGCAGTAAAGCAGGAGGCATGCACGTGCTTTGTAAACTATCAAGCTCTGCACAGACCCTTCATTCCAGTGACGACCCCACAAATCGGTTATCCCAGGCCCCCCACCTTCTCTAAACCCCAGAAAATCCAGAAGCAGGCTAAACCTGCTGGCAAGCCCTCCACTCAGTAGATGCCGAGTTGCCCCCAATGTCAAGGCCACGTCAACAGCTACACCAAGCCACTTCGGAGGGGCTGCTCTGGCCCTCAGCCTTGGTTGCACTACATTCATTGCTAATAATGCTTGCTTGACAATCAGCGTGCTCTGCCTGTCATCTTGCCAAAAGATAAGATGCTGAGAGAAGCACTTGATTTGTTCATGAGGCAAAGAAACTGGCAGGTTCCCTGGGCAGACATATGCCCAGGAAACTAACACTGCCTGAGCTCGAGTCCAGGGCTCAGAGTCTTGCAACGTGACTCCATTTCATTCTCACCCGAGAGATAGGACACTCATCCATTTCACAGAGGAGGAAACCAACACTCAGGGGTCAAGTAGTTTGGCCAAGACCCCAAGGCTAACAAAGGTGGAGGACAGAAGCCAAGCCTGCCTTGACTCCAAAGCCCATGCTCTTCCCACCCGTCACGCCCCGAACTTCTTGGAGTTCCACATTTCAGAGGCTGGCCTGGAGTTTTATTTTTAGTGAAACCCCCTATTTGTTCTTCCTTCATCAGCTTAACTTAATTCAACTCCCTAGGATATTTTGCAGCAGGAGCCCCATGGGGCCCCTCTGACTTCAGAGCCAGGCTGGGACAGCAGGGGACCAGAGAGGAGGACAACTCCCCTGCAGCTCAGCCTGAGTTCCCGCAGTGCCTCTTCCCGTACACTGTGTCCCTCGACCTTCAGGCCAGACCCTCAGGGTTTCTACACCCCACACTGTGGGCCTCCTCAGGGACTCCCAGGGTCACAGAGACCTCCAAAGTAAAGGCCGTCCTCCTTCCTGGGAAGGCAGGACCGCTCTCAATGAGCCAACCCAGCCATGTCTTCATAAAGTGGGGTCAAGATGCGACAGTTACATTACCTGTGCTGGAAACAGGCACAGTTAACCCGAAAGCCACCGAGTCAGCCCCAAGGGTGATGGGAGGTGGGCAGCCATAAGGAACCAAAAAACCCCAATAATCCTGATTATCCACCTATACTGAACAACTATAACTCAAAGGCTTCCTAAATCTCTGCTGAATCTCTCCTGCAGACGGAGGTGAGAACTATCCCAAATGCCAGACCCAGGCAGGACTCCCCTGACCCAACCACAGGTGTGACCTAGCCTGCCGCACCCTCCAGGCTCTCCCTCCCGCAGCAAGGCGTTTACACCCGGGCCCCAGGATGGGCGCTTACTTTCACCATCAGTCCACATTCACCCGCCTGAGGAGAGGGGGCTGGCTCTCTAGCTGGCAGTGTTGGCTTTGGGAGGAAAGCCCTATTAAGTTTGAGCTTAAAAGGCAGCTAAAGAAATTAGCAAAAGATTTACTCCCATTAAGCTGTGCTATTATTAGTCCACACCTTGAGTCAATTGAAATTTTCTTCCCTGTTCCTGGCTGACAAGGGGTTAACAGAACTATGTAGGAACTCTTGTGCTTGAGATCTCTTGGAAATAGATGGGAAATATTTACAGTAAATGGATACTCACCTGCCTCTGGGGCCCATAAATTACCTATACAAGGACAGGTAAGGGTTTCAACCAGAGAATGCTGCTTTTGAGCAACAGAAAAGAGTTTCTTGTCTGGTACCCAGGGTGGTTTCAGTTACATGGTTCTATTCTCATCCCAGGGCACCCACAGCCCAGCGCTGTGGCCGCATTATCGTCCCCAGCCCAGCCCAACTTGCCTCACCTGCTTGGAGAAGGCCTGGCACTTGGACTGGAGGTAAGGGGCCATTCCAGGGACACTTAGAGGACTGAACCAGGCCACAGAGGCAAGGCCAAGAGGAGTAGATGGGGCCACAGAGGAGCTGGAATGATGGCCTCAGGCAGGCAACATGCCTGAGCACCCTTCAAGGGCCTAATGCTGTGAGGCCCTGGCTGGGCCAGATGAAACTCGGGCAGGAAGGCTGGGGAGAAGGGAGACAGAAGAGGTGATGCCAGATGAAGCAGGCACCACCCAGGTAGAGAAGAAGCGTGAGAAGGGCTTTGCACGTGGGCAGGCAAAGGGGAGAGGATGGGAAGTCAGCCACTGGCACCAAGGAGGCAAAGGCAGGGCTGCCCAGGCACAGAGCACAGTACAGAGATTGAGGGCTTGGATTTGCAGCCCAGCTTCTGGGGACAAATCCTGGATTATTCACCAAGGGACCCTGGGCACTTAACCTTTCTGAGCTCCGTGTTCCTTATTTCTACAAAAGGGATAACCATGGAACCCATGCCCTCCCTTGTGGGGTTGTTATGAGAAGTAAATAATCCAGTGCATATCCTTGTTGGGGGTAAGAGGGCAGAGCCTGGAAGGCCAGGCAGTCATGGGCCTTGTGGGCCATTCCAGGGACCCTGGACACCATCCTGGACACTGCTTGGGAGACACGCAGGGACTTAAGCTGGGGTGACATGTTCCATCTGCATTTTAGGGGTGCCCTTGAAAGTCTAGAGAACAGATTGAGTCCTTCTGCCTCCTTCCTAGATGGGACCCTCCTAGGATAGGGGAGGAGGCGTTTTGGCAAGTTCAGTAACCTGCCCAAGATCAGAGCGACAGTGCTGCCCCTGACCTGGCCATGCACCCACAAGGTGGTGTCTACCAGGAGGCATGGCTTTTTCTGATTTATGCAGAGGAACCCTCTGGGCTGGTGGAAGCCCCCTTTGCAAAGAGGAAGAAATGCGCAATAGTTTCTTTAAAACTATTTTGGTTACGTACAGACCTGCCTCATTTTGACCAAAAACAAAGATTATCCTCTGGCACTGTGGGAATTACTTTTAGAAGTAGATTATCAAATTTTTTAAGTGGCCTATGGGGATTATTTGATGATTTTTTGGTCTAAGCGGGTAGTTCAACTGTCAGCCAGGAGAGAACAGAGATCAGCTGGAAGGCTGGGGTGCTCACCAGACAGACGTTCTGTGACATCAAGCACCGCGCGGCCTCTCAGGAAACGCACCCGCCCAGCAAACGCTTGCAGGAGGCCAAGTTTGTCTGGAAGAGATGGAGGGTGTCAGTGGCCAAGGTGCTGTGGCCCAAGCAAAGGCACCAGCTGTTCAAGGTCCCATGGCACCTGCGCAGGGAAGAGGCCCTTCGGCGGCTGAATTAACTTTTCTAGGTCACAATGGAGCCACTTAAAAAAGTGAATGTACAGGGCGTATTTGGGGAACAGTGAGTGGCCTGGGATAGTTACATGGGGTCCCAAACAGGCCTGCTCTGCTCCCACAGGTCTGGTTCATATTATCTGAACCATCTGTGCTTCCTCAAAACTGCTGTGATCTAATCAATAGGATGTACCCACAGCCAGATGGTGGGTTACTTCCACATTGAACATTTACTGATATCCTCTGTGTAACAGGCATAGAGCTAAAAGCTAAAAAAGACCTGGTCCTCCTCCTCCTCCACCACCTCCTTAAGAGACTTCTTTGACAAGGAGACAGACACTTGAACGTGAACTCCAACACAGAGTGAGAGGCTCCATGCTCAGGGAACCAAGAGCCTGGGGGTTCTGGAGCAAGAGTGACCAGCATATCTCAGTCTGCCCAGGATCTTCCCCATTTTAGCACCAAAAGCCTCACATCCTTGGCAAACCAGGTTGGTCGGTCACCCTAGCAGGAGCAGGAGCACCCAGCTGGCTCTGGTAGGGTCAGAGGAGGGAAGGCCTGATTGTGGGTAGCGGACATGTATGACCTCCCCCAGCACCCTCACACCCAGCACTCCAGCCGCATGGCCCCAGGAGCCCAGCCATCCTGCTGTCCAGCCAGACCCATGGGTGAGGCCTGAGGCCCAAGCACTTCCCAGCTTGGATCTTGAAGGAACATTTATTAAAGATGAACCACTAATGGTGAAATCCCAACAAAAGGGGTGGGGGTGTTCCAAAGATAGAGAGCTACCCTGGCATTCTTTAGTTGTATTTCTGAAGCCAACTCCAGCGGGATCCCATGGCTACTGAATTTAGAAGCTGCTTCTTTCTGCCCATTCTAGCTGATGTCTCCTGGTTTCCCAAACTAGTAAACTGGAAGTCCTGCCTTCCTCACAAAAGACACACAAGGTGAGGACAGTGGCCCTTCACCTGAGAAAGGTGTGCTAACCTAGAAAGTACACAAGGTAGGACCAGTCTCCTTTTGCCCCCAGATCGCCTCTGCCGTGACCCGAGGAGGCACCCAGCTCACTGAGCTCCCCACGTTTTACAACCACAGCAGGCACAGCAGAATTCCATGGGAGACGAGGCAAGCAGCAAAATGCATTCCTCAGGGATGTGGCTGTGGTACCTGCCTGCACCTGTCTGGGAGGTGAGGGGCATCACCACAGCCAGCCTCAGGAAGTGTGTCCTGGGGTCCCAGGAGGAGACCATCTCAAGGCCAGACTTCCCTTTGCAGAGGACAGAGATTGGAGACCTGCCTGAGGAAGTCTTTCCAGGCAGGGTCCACCTTTTCTGAGTTCCTTCCCTACCTTGGCACAGAGCACCAGCAGCCCCAGAGGGGTGCAATTCTAGCTAAGAGCTAATTCCTACTTCCCTTGCTCTACCCCTGAGACCTGTAAGACACACGGAAGAGAAAATGCACACATGGACATCATGGACATCTCTGTGGCCTGCGAAAGCTCCACCCACAAGGCCAGAGTCTCTAAAATAATTTGTCCTGGGAGATGAAAGAGATGCCAGGCTGTAGAATATTGCAATTAGCAAGAAGTGGTCTCAGGCTGTCCTGGTAAAGCTGTAAATGGGTAAGAAGAGATTTTTATAACAACATCACCTGCATTCTTGCTTCCAGATGCCTCTGTTGGCCCCACCCATCTCAATAGCCACGAGCTCACCCTGAGAACAAGGACTTCTCCCTCCTTGCTCTCCCCCATCAACACTCAGTCCAGGACATTCTCTGGGCGCAGCTGGACCTCCCACTCCTGGCCACAGACATGGCCTCCCAGAGCTCAAGAGAAGTGGAGAACTTGGCAAATAATTGAAAATGCACATCCAGCAGACATCTATCCGTGCCAGACCATGCTTCCGTCATGCCTGGCACACAACAGGTGTCCACTAAATGCTTAAGGAGAACAAGGCAGTGTTAAAGCAGAGACACTAAGTTGGCCCAAACTGGTCTATAAACCCCAGACACCACCACAAGCAGCTGCTTCTCTGCCTCTGACTCCTTTTATAGTGATGGCTCACCTTTTGGGTCACACCCAGGTTTAATGAGAGGCAGTAAAGGACAGAGGCTAAGGGGTTGGATTCTGGATCTAGACCACCCAGATTTGAATCCTGGCTCTTCCACATTTTAGTGTATGACATTGAGTAAGTCATGTACCCTCTCGACACCTCAGTTTACCCAACTATAAAATGGGGATAATACTAGTAACTCATAGAGCTGCTGTGATGATTAAATGATTCACATAATGCTTAGGACAGTGTCTTGAGCAGATAATTACTATGTAAGTATCAGCTATTGTTACTACTATTACTATTACTAAAATACTCCAACAGCCCAACAACCTTCATGGAGGAGGGTCCAACTAAGGAGGTGGGAATCTAACTTCTGAAAACTTAAAAACCCATGAGCCTAGCCCAGGGTTTTCATAGGCTCCTCTTCTGTACCACAAGGATGCCACACTGGCCTTGGTGCTGCCCACACAACAGGGGAAGCAAAGCCCTTTAATGTGGAGAAAATAGCCACAGGCTGGCAGCCCAGACACCGTGGCCTCCCCGGGCCTAGCCTCCCCTCTCTGCACTGGGGCTGAGGCCAAGTGGGCCTCACACCTGTCCCATTCAGCCAAGCCCTGAGGCCACCAGGCCATGCCATCCTCAGGCTACTGGGAAGCAAGAGAAGAGCTTTTAATAAAGCATTGAAAAACATGGTACCACGGACAGTGGCAGCAGACACTGGAGTCAAACGAGACTCCCGACAACAAGCACAAGGCTCAGTTAAGTTCTATGTCACATGGCCGAATTCTCCATGGCCACCAAAACTAGGTCTCTTCATTGCAGAAAAACTGGGAATGATCCACTGAAACAGAAAAACACAAGCACGTGACGGAACTGTTCAAACTGACTCAAGTGTGTAATTATATGTAAATGCTCATGCCCTGGTTTTTTTAAAGCAGGATGCAAATTTAAATGTGTAATGTAATCATGATGCCAAACGCAAATACACCCAGAAAAAGATACTTGAAATGAAAAATGCCCGGAGGGGTGGGTGGGGAGGATATAGCTCCGTGGTAGAGGCATGCTTAGCATGCATGAGGTCCTGGGTTCTAACCCCAGTACCTCCATGAAAAAAAAAATTAAAAATGCCAAATATTAATAATGTTTCTTTGAGGAGCTGGGACTATAAGTGAAGTTTTTTTTCTTTCAAATGCTTCATATTTTTCATTTTCTCAGTATTTAGTAAGAATGACTTCTACAGTGGTGGAAAATAAACTTTATATTTGTAAGTTAACTAGAAAGACTGTGTAACAGCATGGGAAACTGGGTGGTGTTAAATGAAAGGCACAAAGTCAAAATTGTATTTACATTATGGGAATAGAAGAGAGACATTTTTAAGATGTCAGTATATTAGTGAGGCATCACAGGTGAATTTTTAAGTTTCACTAACAATATAATGTTGGTCACATGATTTACACAAGGTAATGAATTTAAAGTCAGAGCAAAAGAGCAAAAGCACATCTGAAGCTGCCCATTTTTGAGCTTATCTGTTCTCACCAGTGCTGGCCAGGGGCCGCACTAAATTAAGAGAGGTCCTTTTGGTGCTCAGTCTGAGCAAGACGGGGTGAGCTGTTAGCAGCCTGATGTTTTAATTAGTGAAGTTCCTTCTGTAACTAACCCAGTAACAGAGCCCCAAGCAGACCCAGCCCATCTGCTGTGGAACTGCCTTGATCCCCAGAATAACCCCCCTGAAATCAGAAGGTCTTGGTGCTGAATAGAAAGGATGCCACTCCAGGCTCAGCCCTGGAGAGGTCCTATAGCTGTCAATGACAAAGGGTAGTGGTCAGGGAGCAGGGCTCCCCCACATCTTCTTTTTGACTGTCCCCCAAAGGGGACATGGGAAGAAACTCTGCTGTGTCAGCCTACTTGCCGCCACCCCGCTCACCCCAGGGGAAACCAAGGAACTAAAAGAGACATGGTGGCAGATGAGGTAACTTGATCACCGAATTCCAGAATCAAGGGGGGTCTTGGGAGGTCACCTAAGAAAGACCAATCTCAGTTTGGCTGTGTGATCTGGACTTTGTGCCAGAAGACAGCCTTCCCTGTCTGTGTCCTTGACCCCTTGGCCCCCACTGAGCAGGAAACAAGCAGTAACAGGCTGTGACTTTCCATGCTTAAGTATTTCACAGCACTTCACAGCTCCTCTGCAGCCTGGAGCTCAGAGTGTCTCATAAGGTGTAAGAAGCCGGCTTGGGAGAAAGTTTCCCTCTGCACAGAGGGCTACACGCCACAGAGGGCTCCACGCCACTTCCAGGAGAGCCACCGGGCTCAGCCCGGGTGATCAGGGAGGAAGATGTACGCCCCTTCCCTTCTGTCACACCTGCACCAGTCTCTGCTTCCGCCTCCCAATCCCCTGGGACAGTGGGAAGTTTCATTACTTGCATCCATTTTTTTTCCCCTCTGCAGAGGGGCTTAGACCATGCCAGGCAGTAGAGGACCATTCCCTGGGAAACCTTGGTTCCACTCCTGGTACTCCCTGGCAGTGATAAATTCTTGCTGGTAACCTAAATCCCTCCAGCTCTGACCTTTGTGGGTATGGAAGTCAGCTTATTACTTCACAGTTAAGAATACTTCCAAAAGCAGTGTTGCTGGTTGGGCTAAGAGGGTACAGCTCACGGCAAAGCCCACAGCCACACCTGCTCCAAATGACCTGGAGACAAGACCTTGGGCTTCACGCTTCGGGCCCCATAGGAGCCTTGTGCCAGTAGGTTAGTGGGCTCCATCCATCCCTTTGAGTCCAACCCCATGCCCATTCGAGGCTAGCACTGACCTAAGGGTTAGAGAAGAGGATGGTGCCTCTCATGCCTCCATTCTCTTGCACAAGATCCTCCGGCTGATGAACCAGAGGGAGCATCATCAGCCATCCCCAAGGAGACCCTGTGCCAGGAGGAAAGGAGGACTATAGGCAACTCCCTGGACCCTGCAACCTGCCTCAAGGTGTGGTCAGATCACAAAAGCAGGCAATCCCCAGGCCCCCTTTCTGGTGTCCAGCCCTGGTGGGCACAGCAGGGCCCCAAGTAGAGGGGACCTGAGTCTTGTGAGCACATGAGACACCAGCTTCTGCAGCCCAAAGCTCCAGAGCCTCAGCCTGCTCGAGGAGGCCGGCTCTTCCCCGGAGCGGGAAGAGTTAAAAGCTCTTCTCCCCAGACAAGGGTGCTCAGCCTCTTCAAACAGCTAAAGCCTATTTGGCTTGATGCAGGTTTTCCCAATAAATCCAGGGCCCACAGTGATTTACCAAGAGCCATAGTTATTGGCAACAGCAATCTCACTTACCCAGAGCGGCGCTGAGAACAAGCTGTAATTTAGAGCTGGATTTATTTTGTTTGTTCTACAGCAACAAACTCAGCAATTCATAAATTCTCTCTGAGATGAAGAGAGGAAATTGACAATATTTATGATCTTGGGAGGCGGAGAAGGGCCTGACCAGGCCTTTGATTTGTAACTGAAACTTCTCCGGGAGACTCCAGCCAAGGACACAGCTGCTGTCCCAGCCCCGGGGAGCTGGGCTCAGGCCAGGGTGCGGGATGGGGAGGAGGGGTGGGTGTGCCAGGCGGTGCTTCCAGCCTCAGCATTAGGATGCTCTGTGGGTTGCTCTGTGCCCATCAGGACACACAGCAACAACGTAAACAGCCGTTCTCAGGTCACAGGCTTCCTCACATCAAGGCAAGACTAGTTTGTGAAAACTTACGAGTCTACTGGTCTGGACGTAGTCTATCATAGACTATGTTCTCACACACCTGAGGTTTCGAACATGCACGTCAGTCTGTGTACAAATACACCAAATATCACCTAATCATCTATGAAAGGAGTGAACAGAATGTACCAGAATTGCCACCTACTGTTCGAGAATCAAGATGTGATACTGCAAAGCACATAAGGAACAGAGAAGCTCTTGCCTTTCTGGATGTCTCTGCCATAGCTCCTTCCTTTTTGCTCTTTTCATTCCTCCCCCAACCCCTCCATCCTCACTGTCCACTCATCACCCCAAATCCCTCCCATCTCAAACCCTGGCACCAGTCTTCCTCAAAGACAACCTTCATTCATTTCAAGCTCAGAAAGCCAATGGGATCCCATATCAGACAATCACCTGGGTCTACCCACCTGTCAACTCTGTCCTCTCCAACAGCCTTGCCCAACTGTCTCATCAGCATCCTGCCTGGTCCCCACACAAGCCACATCCCCTGCTACCATCTCACAGCTAGAAAAATGTGACAACTCTTCCTAACGCCTTCTTGGTAGTCCTGACCTGTTTTCCCATCAATGCCCTATTGGCTCTCTCGCTGTGGTGTTATGTGACCCAAGGTGGTCATTTCTATCACGTGTATCATAAGGAGGCAAGACCAGACGATCTCCACAGCTCCTCCACTTCTAGCAGTCTAAGACCCCCAGGGGGACATGACATGGAATAGCCTGCCAACCAAGAGCCCCTGCCTTAGGCAGCCCCTGGGGAAATGTTTGGCCTGAGAGCTAAACCAGTGCTGTTCTCTGCTCTGCTGATTCCCAGAACTGGGGAGGGCACCAGCTGCCTACCAAAGCCAAGTGGGGGCTGTGGGAGGCTCACCCAGACTCTCAATCATTGCATCCAGCACTGTCACAGCGGCGGCATAAACCCCCGAGTTCTTGGAGTTGAGGTTGTCTGCAACAGCGATGATGACAGAGGGCAGCATGGGGTGTAAGCTGTCTCTCAGCAGGGGGACCATCTTGGCAAGGGACTCTAGCGCCAACTGGTTTACTTTCTTGTTAGAATCCTGAAGCCTTGGGGTGAAAGCATCGAAGACCTATTGAGGGAACAGAAACCAAGAGCCAGTGGGAACCCAGGCTGGGCAGGAGTTCCACAGCCCAAACAATAGCCCTCAGCAGAGATTCCTCCTGCATCCCTGACTAGGCATCCAACCCATGCCAGAACATCCCCAGTGACCAAGAGAGCACCACTCAAAGGGGAGGGGGACGGGAGCGGGAAACCATCGTATGCTGAGTACTCGCTCAGTGCAAAGCATCTAGGGCACCTCGTTAGGTACTCTGCACTCACTCGAGGAGTGATCTTAACCCATGAAGCATGAGTTTTCATCCTCAGTTTACCATTAAAAACCAAACAAAACAAAAACTGAGGCTGAATGAGCCCAGTTCACACAGCTAGTAAGAAATTTCAAGCCTGTGTCTTAACCCTGCTATGTGGCTTGACTGTCCAGCAGCCTGACTCCCAGAAGGAGCAGGCATCTGCTCCCATTTCCAGCCTGTGAAAGGCTTGTGTCTACTCCAGACCCACCCACCCAGCCATCCTGGCCCAGTTGCCTGGCCAACAAAACACCCTACCCTCAAAACCTCAAGTGCATGGCTAGATCAGGAGCAGCCCGCAGCCACAGCACACCCTACCTCTGCCCTCCTCCCTGTAAACCTGCTGGAAGGATGAAAGATGCCCAGAACATCTCTGGGTGGTCCCAAGGCACCCAGCAGGAGGCTGTAACCTTGACCTCTAGGCCAGTTCCAGTTAGTCTTATGGTATTACCCTGGCAACTAGATAGAAAGGGCTTTTCAGGCTCCCCTTACCCTGAGGAATCTGGCACAATGCCTAACCCTTCTGGGTTTTCCAAATTGAAGGGAGGAGATGGGGCAGGGCTGGGGCAGCACTCACCTGGACCAGGTTGGCGGTGATGAGCTCGGGCTTGGCCTTACAGTGCTCAAGGAGCTGCCCCATGCCTTCCATCCGAGACTGGTACTCCTTGGCCTCCAGCAGCCGCGTCAGGTCCCGCAGCTGCCCCACCATGTCCAAGCCCCCCCGCATGGAGGAGCGCAGCCCTGTCAGCCGTGGGCCATTGGATCTGAGCCTATATGGAAGGAGGTCTGACCTGGGGATGAACACACCTCCTGTCCCATGCACATCCCCTCCCCTCAAAGACAGGTGGGGATGAAACAAGATTCACCTGCTGCTTAGTCTACCCCCACCTGCTGCTAGGGGACAAGGCTTTGGGAACTCTGGAAATGACTTTTCCTCAGGGGGCAACAATATCTAGAGCCAAGAGTACCAACCCCCTGTCAGGGGCAGGGCTCTCTCTTTCTGCCTTTTTTTTTTTTTTCAGAAGCTATGTTAAGAATGGGGCTGGGGGAGCTTGGAGTGAGGGGTTAGAAGTCCATGAGAGGAAGACTGGTACTCATTTAATCCAAGAGAGGGGAAGATCTTTCCAGGATCCTCTATCCTGACGCCTGGTTGCCTAGGGCCTGCTCACACTGCCCTGGTACTAGGGAAAGGTTAAGGAGCCCTGTTCTCTTCCACTGGGATCGCATGCCCATCATACTCCCCTGGCCAGCAGCTTCACCCAGAGCATTATCCCAGATCCCCAATCCAGAGCCTGGGTCGCACCCACAGGAGCACATCATTCATTCTGTCATTCATCCCTGCATTCCACGCTCTTTGCCTACTGAGCGCTAAGAGCTGTGCTGGACTCAGAGAACAACGAGACGAGAGACGCGGTCTTCACCCTGAGGTGCCCACTGAGGGAGACAGAGGACTGGAGAATGGGGCAACCTGTCCACCCAGAGGACAGGGGGACAGAATGTCAGAGAGGCTTCTGGGAGAAGGTGACAGGTGAGTGAAATCTTGTAGGACAAACAGGCATGTTCTAGGTGCAGAAGGCACAGCATGAGCAAAGGCACAGGAGGGAGAGAGACAGCGAGGGGCGGGGAACAGGAGCTGCTGCGGTCTGGCTGGGAGAGCGTGCATGGGAGAGAGCAGGGCGGAAGAGGTGGGCAGGGGCTTCCCTGTGGGTCCCGCTAAGGAGTCCAGATGTGGTCCTCCCGGGGCACTGCAGAAGGGGATTAAGTTTTAGGCACAGGAGTGACTGTCAGATTTCTGCTGGGTTTCCGGCTCCTAGCACCCACACTTTAGCCCCTTGGCCCAGTCCTTCTCATGTGCTTTGGTTCCACCTCTGCCTCTAAATTAGCCCTAGGCTGGCCACTCTGATGGTGAATGGGTCTGCTGAGTGAGTTAACAGAGAAACGCTGAGCTCACCTGACCAATAACCCATCCCACTGGAACTGCACCCACACAGTCGAGACTGCAGGAACCCACTTCTACTGGCGGATGCTCCTGAGCCTGGGATTTGTGCTCCCTGAGACTTGGGCAGGGAAACCCATCCTGTAAATTCACCCAGGAGTCCTGCTGCCCCAGCTAGGTCTCAGTCGCAGCCCAGACACACGCCCCCTCCCAGAGCCACCTCGGCCTGGGCCGAGCAGAGCGCCGCTATCAGCAGCTGCGGATGTGGAGCCCGGAGAGACAAGGTCTACTGTACCTGGCCTCGCTGGGCAGCCCGCTCTCACACACCACCAGGCTCCTCGACACCTTGCGACCTTTGGCAGATGGAAGCTCACCACCATCTTCTATTCCCTTGAAAAATACACACAGAACATGAGCCAGAAGGCTGGCCCTCTGGTGGACTGCAGACCCTCCAGTCTAGACCATAGCAGGAGAGATAACCCCTTCCACCTGGGAGAGCTTCAGAGGACACAGCGGAGCCTTCCGGATCACTGGCAGTTAAGCCAGGGGTCAAGATCCCCATTTAAAAGATGGAGGCCCAGAGGCCCAGGGAGGCCCAGGAGACACGGGCAGTGGGAGGCAGAACCAGGCACAGAGGAAGGAGATTTCACCTGTCAGAGTCGTGCAGGAAGCTAAAGCCTCTGGAGTGCACTCCCCACTTCCCTGACTGGCTGCCAGGTTCTGCTCTGCTCCCCACCCCAGACCAGCTCGCACCTCACAGCTGGCTCACCCGCTGTTTAACAGCCATCATGACCTTCCGCAAGTCGTGGGACGGGAGGGACTGCTTCAGAAACGCATCAAACTTTGTGTTTGACATCAAGATATTCACCATCTTCCGGCCATAAAACCTGCCACAGGAGAAAAGCAGGATGAAAAAACAGCCACAGAAACACAATGTAAAGTTGCTTCATAGCTTTATATGATTTTTCTAATTACAGTGGGAGAATTTTCAGTACTTTTTCTAATCGTGACAGTAATCCCCACCTAGTTAAAAAACTAGATTTATAAAAGAATAAACATCAACCATAAACCCATTACCAAAAGCAAACCTCTATTAAATTTTTACTTATTTTCTTATAGTCTTTTTTCCCATGCATTTACATTTTAGATGACATCAGAATGTATATACAACTTTTACCAGTTTTTTTCACATGATCATTAATCATATTCCCATGGCATCCCTTTTAATGGCTCAATAATATTCTGTTTGATGGCTATACCAAAGTGTACTTAATTTTCTTCTAGCATGAAACATGTAGAAGTCTGAGAAAGGGTGCAGTGGGGCAGTATTGGAGAAAGTGGTCAACTCTACCCGATAAACATTGGTGGTCAGGAGAGGGAATCAAGGGGGGCTTCATTGGAGAGGTGACTTTGGGTTAGGACTCAAAAGATGAGTAGGAGTTCACAAGTGAGATGGGATTAAGGACTGAAGGAGGATAGTCATTCCAGGGTCCATAAGGCAGTCTGACAGGTCTGCAGGTGTGTGGCAGGGGAAAAACAGGCAGGGCCTGTTCCCAGGAGGAGAGCAGGCTGGAGGAGAAGGCAGGACCCCACTTCGGGAGGCATGAAGGAGGTGGGCTTTCAGCTGCAGGCAGTGGGCAGCGGAGGAACGATCAGACTTGCACTTCAGTCAGAATGTCTCAGATAGCAGCGTGGAGGACGGATCCCGGGGACAAGGCCGGGGGCCGGGAGACCTGTCAGGAGGCTGTGTGATAGCCCAGCAAGAGATGTTGAAGGCCTGACATAAAGCAGTAGGAACGGGGTCAGTAGGCATGATCAGATTCAAGAGCTGCTAGGGAAGACGAAACTGCCGGACTTGGAAGCTGATTGGAGGCGGAGCTCGAAGCATCTAGAATTATCAGATTTCACTCAACCTTCATTGATTGTAAAATGCACCATTAATTTATTTTCCACTAAGGAAAACCAGAAAAAGACACTGGCGATTTCCACTGCCTTCAGTGACACCGCCCTGTCCTTTCTTCCTTAGGTCAAGTAAAGTGCTTGACAGTTGCTTTGTAAGAAACTGTGGCATTTGGTCATTCCTTCAATGACGAATGTTTGCATTAACATCTAATTTATGTCCCATCACTCCATTTCCATGCCTTTTCTCACACATTAACTCTTCATTTCAATGCCAAATAATAGTGTAATATTTCTAAGACATTTCATATCATGATGAAACTCAACAATTCTCCACAGTGACTTATTAAAATAAATATAAAAGGCTAACCAGCAGAGAAGGGCTCATAGTGTAGTTCCTACAAAGCAAATGGTAATTCAAAGGTTTATCCTATGAGCAACAATGATCAAGCTTGCAATTGTGTAGATAGTAAAAACCCAAGTCATAACTGCTGCCTGGCCAACAGCAACTGTGAGACGCCTAGGATTCTAAGATACTAAAATGTGGGTCAAAAAATGTGTGTCTTAGAATCAGTGAAGTATGAAATTCCCCATTTTGCATCTTGGATGACTCAGTAAATCACAGTGAGGGAACACAGTCAGAGACGCAGGCTTCTGGAGAAGGCAATGAGTTCACTTAGGGACAGTTTGCACTAAGATGACAATGGGACATCTGGGTGGTGGGTCCTATGGAGGCATCCAAGAGATTGGACTTATAGAGGGATTGGCTGGGAGGAAGACATTGGGAAGCATCAGAGTTTGATGTGACTGGGGCCACGGGAAGTGATGACACCTCTCAGAGAAACCTGCAAGAGGGGGACAAAGACTGAAGACACTCCTGCAGTCATGGGCATCCAGGGAGCAGGTGGGGGAGAAATGCACAGAGGGACAAAGAGAACCACGGGGTGTGCTGCCATGGAAACTGGAAGCACAGGGTTCCAGGAAGGGAAATGAAGGGCAGTCAGTGTCATCCAATGAGAGAGAAAGGTCAGAATGGAGAGGAGCTTAGATCTGGAGAGAGATTAGATCTTGACATCCATCCCCCTCAACCATTAAGAACAAACCAATCACAACCTTCTACTTCCCTCACAATATGCCTCATTTCAGTAAATGGCACTGTCATTCACTAAGTTGTTCAGTTTAAAAACCTAAGCAGTATCTTTGATTCCTCTTTGAAATCCTCACCACCCACCTGCTATGGGCTCTGCCTTCAAACTACACCCCTCCCCCGCCTCCCCTGCTGCCAGCCTCCGGCACAGCTCACCCGGACTGTGGGGCAGCCATCTGCCTGGCATCCCTCCTCCACCCTGGCCCCTCCCCCACCATCAATCCTCCAGTTAGTGGTCAGAGATTTTTTTTTTTAATCAAAAGGCTAGCAAACATGAAGAAGTACTGAAACTCATTACTAGTCAGGGAGGCGAAAAAGGACTCTGAAACAGCAAGGACTGAACGTTTTTACCCATCAGACTGATGAAAATCTGAAGTTCAGAAACTGCAAGGTCAGGGGGATGTAGGCACCCCAAGCACTGCAGGAGGGGCAGAGGGGCGAGGGCTCCCGCCAATGCTCGGGCTGCCTAAGTGACGCGGCCCTTGGCCTCACTCCCACTCTGGGCTTATTCCTGAATTCATCCTCCTGGGCTGTTGGGGGTACTTCGGAGGATGTGAGGTGCAGCACTGTGGGAGTGCAGTGGCAAGGGTGGGAGGAGCTGCATGCAGTGCCTCCCTCCAGGGTGCACCCTCGGGCAGCCACGTGAATTTACCATGTGGGACACAACACAGGACGCAGTGTGGACGTGCTCTCTGGAGCTGTACCCACCATAGTGGCATCTCCAGACGATAACATGGCATGAACCAAGGAATGTGAGTAACTGGACCCCAGCTCCAGCTTCTGAACATGGTTAATCAGGTCCTATCGCTCTCATGCTTGAAACCATCTAATACGATCACACTCCTACTGAAAAACCCTCCAGTGGCTTCCAGTCACCCACAAACCAAAATCCCAACTCCTGACCGTGGCCTGTGAGGCCCTCCCTGGCCTGGCCTTGTCCTCTCCGTCTCGTGGCCCACCCCTCCCCTCACTCACTGTGTCCCAAGCAGCCTAGCCTTTCTCTTTGCTAAACCCCAAGCTGATCCCATCCAGGGGCCTTGGTTCTACCTTTCTTTGCTGGGACTTCTGCACCCCAGACCCTCAAAGAGCTGGCTCCTACCAGCCCATCCATTCTCAACCCAAATGTCACTCCTTAGAAAGATCTCCTCTGACTCTGAATCTAAAGTAGCCTTGACCCCACTCTCCATTACCTCTTGTTTTTATCCCTTACCTGGGTCTAAAACTCTCATCATTATTACTTGTTTACTACCCAACTAGGAGGTAAGCTCCAAGACAGCAGGGGCCTAATTTTTCTTATTCACGGCCGTATCCGTAGTAATGAAAACACTGCTCATCAAATCTCTCTTGAAAAAATGAATGAATAGTTTTATTGAGAATGGAGCTGGGGTGGGACAGGAACTAGAATAAGATGGCAACAGCCAGAGAGGGAGTGGAAGGCGAGGAAGGGGAGGCAAGGAGCAGGGAGCATCCCCTGAGCGGGCCTGGCTGTAACTGCGTGGAGAGATGGGACGACAGCTGTAAGGAAAGGTCACAGCTTCGTCCATCCAACTGTCCCTCCCTGTAGCCTCAAGGAAGCTGAACTCCATGGGCAGTGCCCTCAGGGCTGGCTGGTTGCCTTACCTGCCCTGGGCTGGCCAGGTCAGCTGTCCCCAGGACCCTGACCCTGCATTACCTGGTGTCCGGGTTGGAGTCCTGGGCCAGCCTCACCAGGTTGTGCACCAGCACGTCTGTGCTGTCTCTAGTGCCTGAGAGAAGCTTCTCGGCGCCTATCTGCTCCAGGACGACAGAGAGGTGCTCGGCAGTGCATTTCCGGACCAAGGGATTTCGGTGGCTGAAAGGAAATGCAATCATGAGCAAGGGCTCAGCCAAGGAATAGGATGTGGGGGGTCCCCCGACCAGCACACATGGACCTACATCTTGTGCATCCCTGTTTCATGCCACAATGGGCTCAAAATTTTTTCTGGTGTGGGCTAAGGGGAATCTTCAAGGACAGAGCAGGCCCTTCCTGACACTGGAACCAAGGATAATGGCAGGGTAGCAGGAGCACGTGAAGCTGTGTGATGTCCCCTAGACGCACCATATGCCCACCATCCCCATGCCTTCCTGAGCGCGTGTTCTGCCTTTGCCTAAATGCCCTTCCCCACCTTCTCTCCACCTAGAATATCCTACCTCTGCCTTTTGAGCCCCCCCCCCCAGGCAGAACGAGTGCTCCCTGGAGGCAGCACTGTTCTTGTCCCCTGGGAAGGTGCATCCCTGTGGCTCTCCAGTCAGGCTGGAAGCTCCCAAGGAGCGGGAACCAAGTCTCCCTCCCAGTCGACACCCCAGTGCCCTGCTGGTGCCAGCACCTGCCAACACTTCAACACTTCCTGGGAGTTTTACTGCATGTTGAGCTGAATTGAGACAGGAGAGAGGGACAAGTGATTAATGGGTGATTTCACGGGGAACTTGAAATCTCACGGGAGGACCCCCTCAGGATGTCCCCTTTCTCTTTTCACCTTATTCGAGCAAGGTTATGTGTCCACAATCCATTAGGTGACACTGGCCCCTTCTCCCCACTGGGATACATCCCAGTGGAACACAAGGGAGACTCCTGGGCTCTCCCTACTTAGTATGGTCCAGGGACTAGCACCATTAGCATCTGAATCAGAATCTGCATTTAGCAAGATCCCCGGAATTCAATTACACAGCCCTGTTCCAGGCTCCCCTGAGGACAACTGATCCCATTCCTGCTGACAACAATCCATTGCCTTAGTTTGTTGTGAGCGCACCCCCTCTGCCAGGCACCTACTAAGTACCTTCTTACTAAGTGCCTTCGAAGCAGTGTTTCCTCAACCCCTGAAGCTACTACTGTCATCATCCTGCAGGTGAAGAGGTGGAGGCATAGGGAGGAATCCAGAAAAAAGCACAATCAATTTCCCCCAAGTTAATAATAGCCACAGTGAGCACTCAGCAAATTATTAGGTAGAGGCAGGCCTGCTCTAAGTGCTTTTTCATGAATCAATTCCTTTACCCCTCACAACTTTATTATTACCCCCGTTCTACAGATGAAAAAACGGAGGCATGGGGAAGTTAAGTAAAAAGCCAGGATTTGAACCCCGGCCTCATGGCTCCAGAATCTGTAGGCAAAGGCCTCTTGGCTGCAACAACTCGCCCTGGGTTCTGCCTGACAGACCACCCTGCAGAAGGGTCAGTATTGTGACTGGCTTATTGGGGTTGGGAGTCACGTCGCACTGTGGGAGAAAGGGCTTGGGAAACGCTTCTGGTTTTGCTGTTGGTTCTTGGTTCTGGTTTTTACATAAAGAGAAAGCAAATCAGGCTGCAGAAAGACTCCAAGAGCAGCCCGCCCCCTCCTCCTCCTCCTCAGAAGGCCAAGCGGCACCAGCTGGAGTAGATTTTTGTGCTTGCTCTCCTCCTGGCCCAGATTTCATCAGGAACAGCGCTCCCCTGGGAGAGGGGCCGGGGCTCCTCAGGCCCAGGCCGAAGGCTGCCTCTGGCGCTCAGTCTCCAGGGACATTACCATGGCCACTATGGGCTCCCCGGTCTTGAGCAGAACAATAGCACCTCTCCCCTCCCAGCTGGGGCCTGGGGCTGCCCTGAGGCCCCTCATCCCCAGCCTGGCCCAGGAGAGGTGGGGGAGAAGACCACTGGGGAACGGGGGTTGTCCTCCCCCAGGTAAACATGTGAGGCACCTGCTCCTCTCCCATCCCAGGGTCTCTCCCTTTGCCCCTCGTTCCCAGGCCACCCTCTCCCCTCAAAGGAGGCCTCTGCGTACTAGATGCCCACTGAGGTGAGGGCCACAAGGGAGCGGGCCGGGGTCACATGCTCCACCATGGCCCCCAGGGACCGGTTGGCTGCTCTCTGGATGAACTCGCTGGTGTTCCCCATCTTCTGGAGCAGGCAGCGGGCGATCTCCTCAGCCTCCTGGTCCATATTCTTCTTCAAGGCCCGGAAGAGGTCTCCCAGGGTGCTGATGGCCAAGCGGGATACCTTGGAGCGGAGGTTGGTGACCTTGGAGAGAGATGAGAGAAGGACCCTGCAGGCCTGCTGGGTGCTGCCAAGGGCTCCGGCACATACGGAGAATGGAGCACTGTACCGCCTCCCAAGGCCTCCACCCTTGCCTGGGCCTGGGCCTCGCCAGGCTGGAAATGGTCACCCTGCAGCAGTTCTGGGCAAAACAGTCCCATTTTTAAAAAACACTGTTACTGTTGTTATTATCATAATGATCAATTCCATCATTATCGTCTCAAATTTGTACAACACTTAGTCTTGAAAGCACTTTTACAAATAATGTTTAATTTGATCTTCACAAGGCCCCCTCACTGGAAAAGTCTATTCCTGAGGGCAAGGGGCACAGCCTCCACTTGTGATAAGGTGTAGCCTAGGCCAAGCCCCAGCCCCACAGGAGAAAGGGTTTGGGAAGTTACAACTGCCTAGAAGTTGGAGATCTGGCCTAGAACACTCCATCCCTCCCCAGGCATTCTGAGTACAATGCAGGACTGTGACAAATGGGCACACAGGATTCTGATTGTTTCAATACCCAGAGATCAGAAAGAAGGAAACCCCAGGCCTCAGTTTTCCAATCTGAGAAATGGGTGGCTAGCTCCCATCTCAGGGGCTGGGGACTGAGAAATAGGAATGCCCGTGTTCTGGGCACCATGGGCCCCTCTGTGGCTGCTGTTGTGACCCTCACTGAGCAGCAGCACCAGGGAAGAGGGGCTGGCTGGGGATCGGGCAGAGGGCACAGACACAGGATGCCTCACCTCTCCAGTCACAGCCAAGGACACATCGTGCAGCCTCCCAGCGAGGACCTCTGCGTGACAAGCCGCCAGGCGCTGGACACTCACCAGGCCTTTCTCCTTCATCTGCCTGAGAAGCAAGTCCAGGCCCTATCACAGGCAGGTGGGGAGGGAGGAGCCCCTCCCTCTGCAGACCAGGGCCCCCACTCCACCACTGCTACCCCCACCACAGCAAGGAGGGATTCGATGGCCTCAGTGGCAGGGTGCCCTGGTGTAACATCCAGGCTGAAATCTTAACAGTCCAGTAAAAGCCATTTTATGGGGCCCATGACTCACTCTCACCCAGGATGGAAGCCCACACCCAGGACCCTGGTCTATGCCCCAACAAAGCCGGCACCATCAAGAGAAGGCACTTGAACATGAGGACAGAGGACAGGGAGGTCTTCCTGCAAATGTTCTGGACCCCAAGACATCACTCTGCTCATGACCAAGATTTTGTGTGTCCACTGCCGCAGTGGGAGGAACACTGGAGCAGAATGACCTTGATTTAGAGAAATGGAGGGCAAGGGCCTATCTTGGGCCCCACAGAAGTATTGCGGAGTCAGGTCACACTTGCCATGCTGGCTCTGGTGTTTCGTAGAGCTGTGCACGGGCTGTTGGAGGGCCCAGGGCAGATGCAGGAGGCCAGACTCACTCAAACACACACACACGCACACACACACACACACACACTCTCTCACTGGAACCCTCCTCAGGACCAGCCCGCTAGGGCAGCAGGGGAGGCGGGCAGCCGGGAGCAGGAGCCACTCTGCAGCCCTCCCTCTGCCACAGTGCACAAAGGGAGTGTTTCCTCACCAGTTGCTGCTGTCCAAGCACTGGAGGGCATCTACCAGTCCCAACTCCGGGTTTGAGAAAGGCCTCAACTCCTTGAAAGCCCGAAGATCTGTCTCCTCCTCCTCTTCCTCCCACTCAGGAGACCCCAAAGTAAGCACCGCAGGTAAGGAGTGAGCTGCACTCACAGAGGAGGAAAGGAGCAGGCAGAATTCACCAGGAGGACCCGAAGCCTGGCCCACAGCACAGCACTGAGCCCACCTTAAGGGGAGCCAGGGTTGTGCGGGGAGAAGGGACCTGTGAGGGCTGAGAAGCCGGGGCCTGAGCTATACTCCTGGGAGACCCACGAAGACCGCCTAACTCCCTACCTTTCGCTGACTGTTCCCTGCCATTGCCAACCTGATTAATAAACAAACTGGCCTGTGACACGCTGCTTGGTGCCAAGTGACCAAGCCCATCTAGCTGGTGATCCGCCCCCATCCTGCCTTCTCTGTGGCTGAGGCAAGGCCAGCGAGTCCGTCAAGGAGTGACCCCCCTACTCACTTTGGTGGCGCTCTAACCTCGTCCCCACCAGGAGCCTGTGCTACAGCTTCTCCTCCTCCTCCTCCCCCCGATTCTCCATCCTTTCATGAAACTTCTGCCATTGCCCATGTGAGTAGGGGGCAGCCTGGGTGGTCACCTGGCCAAGAGAGGAACAGTAAAGTGTCTCTGGGCCTGCAGCGGGAATTGTGGGTGGTGGGACAGGGCCACTCTGCTCCAGCGTTCCTCCCACTGTGGCAGCAGACACACAGATTAGACTTTCGGCTTTGATGGGATCAAAAGGATAGAAAGAGAACGGAAAAGGGAGGTACGACACTATTACTTCTAGTATGAAGATGATGCTCTATCTACCATCAATGTCCTACCACATCCTATACTTAAAGAAACTCTGAACCAGGTTGGTTGTTTTCAGATGTTCTTTAGTTGCAAAATCTATTCAGATGAAACATCACATGGATGTCCTGTATGCAAAAAGGTGAGGCCAAATAGAATGGGGATAGAGCCTCCCCTTTGTCCCTTGGCACCTTCCTGAGTGTCCCATAGAACCTTAAGGTCCTTGGATCCCAGCCTGTAACCAGCCCTGTCCAGCCCTGACATTATGAGGCAACATGCAAGGTCTTCCAGGAACCCTCTTTTCCATTTCCCAGTGTTTCCAGCTACCTCCATGGAGGCTGTTTCCCAGCACCGTGGTCCTGGTGCACGGGCAAGTCCTCTAGGACACGTCATGCAGGCTGGGCACACCTGTCGTGCCGTCCACAATTCCCGTTACAGTGCCCTGAGAGCCCAGCCTGGCCCACAGACACTTTACTGTTCCTCTCTCTGGCAAGGTGGCCACCCAGGCTGCCCCCTACTCTAACATGGGCAGTGGCAGAAGCAGGGGTCACCTTTGTCCCCCAAAGCATCCTGAGACAGCACAGCAAGAGGGACATGTGCCCCCACCCACCTGAAGCGTGGCGGGCAAAGCTGGGCTCCTGTTTGCTGACAGGGATGCTGGGCAGGGAGGCCCGGTTGGCCCGTTTCCTCAGGATGACGCCCATGTTGTTTCTGCATGGGCTGCTCAGCCCGGTGGGCACAGATAGGGTCCTGCTGCCCCGGAGGGGAAGGAGGCCTGTGGAGGCAGAAAAAGTCCTAGCGCGGAGCCAGTCCTGTCTGCCCTGCTAGCCCCAGTGTCTCCCTTTGGAAACGGGCCCATGACTGGGCTACGAGAGATCAGACATGGCTCCCTGTCCCGTCTAAGGACAGAGAGGCAGGGAGGTGTGGGGAGCCTCCCTTTCAGCCAAGGTGTTGACCAAGAGGTCTCCCCAGCCTGAGGGATCCATCCCAACTCCTAATACCTTCCTTCATTGAGGTTCTCTGGGAGCCCAGGCTCTGGGAAGCCAGCTCCCTCTCCTTCTCTGGGTCCTTCTCCATCCAGAACGACTCCATCTCCTTCATCTGCTTCAGCCGCATCTTCTCCTGGGCAGACTTGGAGATGGTGACCTGGGTCTGGCACAGGGTCAAGGCAGACTCCATCACTGTGGGGACCCAATTGTACTTTCTATACCTGCTTCAGTTATTCAATCACCAGGAGAGTGAGGGGCCCCTGTGTGCCCATTGCTGTTCTGAGTGAGGAAAAGTTTCAAGGCCTTGCTCCCAGAGAGATGTGTGGAGTGGGGAGATGACAGCAAACAGATCAGCCTCTAATGACAGGCAACACACACCAGAAAGGAAGTAAGGGATACAGGGTGACAAGGCTTCTGTTTCAGGTAGGGAGGCCCAGAGGGACTCCCCAGGGCCATGAAATTGAAGTAGAGACACAAATGCAGTGAGGAGCAGTCTTGCAGGTTCCTAGGGGAGATGTATTCTAAACAGAGGGAGCAGTGAATGCAGAGGCCCTGGGGCTGGAGTGTGCTGGGCATTGGCTGGGAGCCCTGAGGAGGGCACGGGCTGGGGCACCGTGAGTCACAGGAGAGACAGGACACAGGTCATAGGTGGCAGGGTTTGGGGGGGTGGGGCGCAGGAGCCACAGTGGGCTGGACCCTGTGGTCCGTGCCTTGGGGTTTTCCTCTGGAGGATGCAGCAAGCCACGGGAAGTTTTGAGCAGAAGAGTGGTATGGTCTGACTCCTTTGTTTTCTTTGGCTGGCTAGGGGGATTCTCTAAGTATTGTTGTTTTTTATAACTTTTCATTTTGAAACAATTTAAGACTCACAAAAAATTGTCAAAACCAAACCAAGAGGTCCCACATGGTAGGACTTGGACCAGGATAACAGGAATAAGGATGGTAGAACAGCCAGATTCTGGACATGTTTCAAAAGTAGAGCCCATGGCTTTGCCTGATATGTGACGTGCGGGATGAGAGAGAAAGACAGGAGGCAGGGTGGACCCAAGCTTTTTGGCCGGAGCTGCTGGAAGGCTGGAGTTGACTTTTACTGCTATTCATGGAAAGGGGACTCTGGGGAAAGAGGAGGTTTGGTGGTATGAATTTCAACAGTGGAGTTTTGGAAGAAGTAAGTCTGAAGTATAATTAGATACCTAATGGAGAGGTTGAGCATCAATTCTGTACAAATATGGTCACATAATTTAACTGCTACTGGAGATCTGGGAAGGTCTGGGCTGGAGAGGGAAATACGGGAGAGCTCAGCATAGAGGCGGTGCTTCATGCCGTGGACTGGACCAGGTCACGGGGGTCAGTATAAACAGACAGGAGGCTGGAGGTCCAAGCTCTGGGGTCTCCAGCACATAGAGATCAGGAAGACACAGAGGAGCCAGTGAAGAAGGCTGGGAAAGGAGCTAACTTTGATGCAGTCAGAGAAGCAAGAAAGAAGCCATCTCTCATCTCCATCCGTTGGTGGGGAATTCAAGAAGGATGAGCCACAAAAGCTGGCGATGAGTCGAGTCAGAAGAACACTGAGATGTGCTGCATGTGGGAAGGTCATGGCCATTGGTGCCTCAATGGGGACAGTTTCAGTGGGTCTGTGAGGACTAAGCCCCACTGGCCTGGACTCAGGAGAGAATGGGGGGAGAGACAAGGAAGTATTTTTGCTTTGGTTTGGTTTAATTTTCTTAAGATGAGAGAAGTAACAGAAAGCTAAGATGCTAGTGGGAATGATCCAATTTCAAGGAGAACACTATTGATGCAGAAGGAACAAGGGCTGGAGTTGGGATGTCTAGCTCAGATGGATTGAGCTAGAACAATAGGAGGTGTTGAGTGAATGGGATGCTTGAGGTTGGGATGATGGTGGGGGGAAGTTATCTGCAGAGCCCAGGTCTGTGGTATGACCATGGGAGTGAGTGGCTAAGGTGGGGTGGGGGATGAGATCATTTCATGGCCCTGAGTTACGTCTCCTTTGTCTCATGGTCTGTCACCCTCGCTGGGGTGGGCTGATGTGGAGCCTGGTCCTCATCAGCATCACTGGATCCTGGCCCTAACAGAGCACATGCACAGAGCAGGCTTTCAAGATACGTTTGTTACACTCATATCTCTGTTGCAAAGAATGAACACAGGTCCCCATAAAAGTCACTCTCCAAGTTTTATTCAGTTCATCCAGTCTAGGATCGGGGTGAATCATCTGGATCAAGGTCACCTCAGAAGTACAAGGTATTTGTCAGCCCATCAAGCACAGCCTTTGGCTGATCTGCCTCTGAGTCAGCTGCCTCTGAGTTGCTATCTTGGGTGCTGGTTCAAATTACTCAGCTTGGTTCACCTAAGCCCCTCTGTGCTCTCCCCACATCCTGCTTCCTTCTGAACCATGTGTGACCTCTCTCTGCCTCCCCTCCTCCCTCATCCCCGCCCCTCTGCTCCCTGCTATACTCTTCCCTTCACCTAGTCCTTCTCATCCCCATCCTTTTCCTCCTCCTCTGTTTCTCTTCTTTTCTTCAGCCTTCACCCCAAACTCATCTACAGGTTCTAGCCTCAAGTATTAGGGGCAGCTGCCTTGGGGCTCTTCCTTGCTTTCCTCAAGCTGGTCCCACACTCACGTATTTCAGAAACATGTGTGCATTCAGCCAGTGGTCCACTTTGACCCCAGCTTCCTCCTCCCCTCGCTTTCCAGGTACCTTAGTGCTACTCTCCTTCTGGTCTTCTTCTTTTAGTAAGGGGTGGGCTTCCTTGGCATGGCTGAAGGAGAAGGCGGTCAGCATAGGAGCGCACTGAGATGAAGGCAGGGCAGGCCTCTCAGGGGCAGCAGGCCTGTCTCTGACAGGTGGGACCAAAGGTTTTGGCTCTGAGGAGTCGAGAACAAGAATGGAGCTGAGGACACCCAGAACCCTGGAGCAGCTGCCATCCCTTTGATCCTGAGGCTCTATGACCCTGTGACTGGTGTAACATTTTACTGCCTAAGCCCTCCACCCTTGGTTCTCCTGCCCAAAGCTTCCTAATGGAGAAAGACACAGGTTAAATTTACTCTACAGAGCAGCATTCACAGTTATAGAACAGGCTGCCCAAGGACCAACACCCTCCTTCTTTAATCCATCCATCCATCCTTCCATCCATCCATCCATCCATCCATCCATCCATCCAACAATTATCACACACCTTACTCTAAGACAGGGGAGGGAGGGAGGAGAAGAGGCAGGAAACAGAAGCAGATCTGTTATCTAAGAGGTTTAAGGTATTTCCTGAGAATATAAGTCTATCTTACCTGGGAGGTGTGAACTTCAGGAAGACGAAAAGTAAACTGAGCCCACTGAGCATTATAAACCACCATGCACCTTTCCGAGACCATGACACAGTACAAAGAGACCAGCGAACTAACTCTAGACCAATGCTCTCATTTTGCAGACGGGAAAGCTGAGTCCCAGTGCACCTGAGATGCTCTTACAGTTGGTAAAACACAAATTCATTTCCAGACATCAAATCCATAGTATCTCTCTGTCATCCTATATTTTCCCAATTAATGGATTTAAGAATACATTTCTTATAATAGAGGCAGCGTGGGAGTAGGTTCATTAACCTGGTTCATTAACCAGGTTCTCCTGCTCACAAAGTTTGGAATTCACTGTCCTAGGGTGAACTTGCAAATCTGGGGTCCTTTGGGATGGGGGCCACCATCTGGGGCTGCCTGAGGCTGGAAAGAGAGTGTTGAGTCTGGCATCCAGCAGGGCTCCTGGGTCACCCAGGATCTCTGCCCGGCCCATGCCTTCTGCCAAAGAGCCCTCCTGGGAGAAGGATCCAGGGCCAAGGAGAAGGAGGGGTAAAGTCTCCATCTGCCCAGAAGTAAGGCAGGGCCAAGAGCACAGGCATCCAGGCACCAAGTGATTGGGGCAAGGACTGCGGAAATGCCATGAGATTGGGGGAAGCCCTCGGCTTCAGACAACACCACGTGAGCCCCTAGTATGTGCCAGATGTGATGCACACATTGGGCAACATTGTCCTCAGCCGCCAGCTGGAGGCTCAGAGAGCCCCTTAAGGACTCTGCCATTTTGTATGCCCCTCTTCTCACCTATACCTCCAAGAGACACCCTAGGAAGTCTTGTCTTAGCAGCCTGGCCCCTGCCCCCTGGGGCCTGGTTCTCAAGCAGCAAGCTGATGAGACAGACAAGGGAGTAGTTATAGGCTGGGGTGTCCTGTCTGAGCCCTCACCCCAGCACTCTCAGGGTTAGCTCATAAGGGGTGATCAGTGCCAGCGTGGGTCACACCAGACTGCCCCAGCTCACCCCGCCACAGCCTGGCCAGGGAGGCGGGGAGGTGCAGCCACCACAGAGGTTTCTGTGCCAGGTCTGCCTGTCAGGCCCAGCTGAGCATCCTGACCCTGGGGCCTCTTGGGTAACAGCCTACCCCTGGCCAACTGACCCACCTGCTGCGCTGATTACAGAGTGATCTGCCAGGAAGCTGGACAAGAGGCCACCCCCTCCCACCAGTCACAGGGCAGCTGCCTCCAACCCCCACAGTCTGCGGCCCAGGCTCAGCGTGCTCGGCCCAGGTCCCCTCACCTGACCTTCCATCCTCTCCACAGAGTCAGGGCATCAGGCTGGAAAGCCTCTGTGGGCCTCGTGTCCCACTGGCCATCTGCCTAACTTCCAGCGCGGTTGGCTCTCTTCCCCTGACACTGAAACCTCCTGGGATTGGCTGACTAAGGCATCTGTGGGGATGAGGTTTAATTTCTCACTCTGTCTGGAGAGAAATTCTCTATTTGCTTAAAACAGCGCAGGGGCAGCCGCACAATGTGTCAGAAGGTCCAGCCTTGGAGCCATGCGGACCTGCACGCAAATGTGACAAGGCTGCCTTCCGAGCCCTGAGGCCAAAGGTAAGGTCCAGCTCCATGAACCTCAGTGCATCCCTTCCTCGGTCAAATATGGACAGCGCCTTCTCTCTCAGCTGGGTCACTGGGAAGTGACACGCGCTGGTGCACCTCAACACACCTGGCACAGAGAAGGGGCTCCCCTCCATGGCACCAGGGTGACTTCTGTTTCCCCGTGTGTGAAATGAAAGACTTGAGTCCGAGAGGTCTCCTCTAGTGCTGATTCTTTGTTTTTCTTGGAGCTCTACATTTTATTCATTCAAACAACAAAATACAGAACATCAAGGTAAACATTTGTGTGTCCTACAAAACCCAAGAGTCTGAAATTTCACATAAAACTGGAAAAAATGTTCAAAAGAGGGTGACTATATAACTTGTCATTCAAACAGGGACAAAAGGCAATAAGTGGGGATTATTCCAGATACTTATTATCCATACCCCCAAATTAGATCTTCCCTTTATACATACACACACACACACACACACACACACACATATACATACATACATACATACACACCACATCTTCTTCATCAGTCATCTGCTGGTGGACACCTGTCGGTGGGCACCTGTCGGTGGGCACTTAGGTTACTTTCATGCCTTGGCTATTGTAAATAATGCTGCTGTGAACATTGGCGGGTATGCATCTTTTTGAATTAGAGTTTTCTCCAAATGTATACCCAGGAGTGGGACTGCTGGATCATATGGTAGTTATTTTTAGTTTTTTAAGGAATCTCCATACTGTTTTCCATAGTGGTTGCACCAAACTACATTCCCACCAACAGTGTAGGAATAACCCTAATTCTGATCCAATGATCCAGCCCAGGAACCAAAGCGTCAAATAACAAATGACTGTGTGAATGGAGAGTACATACCTAGAGATTTGGGGGTCTTCTCCCGAGGCCCGCTCCTCTCCCGAGTCAATCTTAAAAGAATAGGAGAGAAACAAGCACCATGAGAAACGGCATGCAAGAGCTGCTGCTGTGAGGAGCCCAGGGTAGCTCCAAAGTGGGGCAATGGCCAAGAGAGGGGACACAGTGGAGGGCGCTGTGAGTGGCCCTGTACAGAGGCTCTTGGCCAGGGGTTCAGAGCAGCAGGAGATGCAGCTTCTTCTGCAAATTCAAGGGCAGGCTGACCGGCAGGCCAAACCAGGCCAGACTCAGTGTCCAGACTCAGCTCTGAGCCTCACTTCCCGGCTGCGCAGCCCAGCAATTCCCCAGGAAGCCAGCCTCCCCATGGAAACTACTTAGTCTAAAAGAAGGCATGTCCCCTGCCGGAGAGCGGCTGCAGAAGGTAAGGGTAAATCTCCTCCCAGCTCAGAGCAGACTGAGTTCAAGTCCTCAAACTGTCCCCACTCCAGGAGAGCTCAGTAATCCCCACCCCCCGGCTCCCCAGGGTCTGGAGGGATTGACCTTCTTTGCTGCTGATGGGAAATTACCATGTTTTGTAACAGAGGTTCAGTTTGAAACTCAGCACAGGAAGAGAAGATGGGGCATTCCCAGCACTGGTTTTTATTGTAATTTTTAAAATAGGCAGCACCATTTACTCATTCAACAGATATTTATTGAAGACCCGCTAACAATGTGCCGAGCACTGTTGTGGACACTGGGAATAGAGCATCAATAAGACAGATGGCAATCCCTGCCTTCTTGGAGCTGACGGTCCTGTGAAGACCAGTTATACCAGCTACACGTTATCCAACGTGGATTTTCTCTTCTCGTTGGGAAATGCATAGACATCAGAACCCCCTGGGGGACTGACAGGGTAACAAGTCACAACGAAAGGACTGCGACACAACATCCTGTGCTCTGGCCTCAGAGGATTCACACAGCAGAATGACCCAGGCCAGGATGGTCACAGGACAGGAAGTAGGAGAGTCCACTTGGGGGCCTGCCCAGATCCAGGGAACCTCTATTCGAGGGGAATATGGAGGTCGGGGGTCCCGAGTTCTACTGGGTGGGCAGAGCTTCAGCGACCAGCCAGGACCCAGAGTTGCTCCCTGGAGCCAGCACAACCTCTTGGATCTGGACCCACATGGAGGGCTTGTATGGTTTGGAGATAGTAGGCACCCAACCTAGGGAGCCCATCCTCCAGCTCTTTGCCGTTGGAACCCACCATTGCCCAGCTGCCCTGACAGGATGAGGGGGCAGAAGTGGAGCTGGGATGTCCCTGTGGTTGCCCCCTGCTGCCTGAGGGGAGCACAGGGCACCAAAAACTGGTGCTGCTTCCCTCCCCACGCCCGGCCACATCCCGCTCCTGGCCCACAGCTTCACCCCTTTGGCCTCAAGCTGGAGGCTACTTTTCCTCCTTCTCTGGGCAGAGGATGTGGCCTCAGAGCACGTGGTTCTGCCTCCATAAAGCTGCAGGCCTCTCTCCTTCCCTTCCCTAGAGACCCACCAACAGAATGGACAGAGGCCAAGGCCGCCCATACCCACCAGAGCCTCTGCCCTTCTTGATGCAAAAACGTTCTATCCCCTCCTCCCTCTGCTGAACCCACAAATCCCCATCATCACCTGGGGTCCTTCCCCAGGCCCCGTGAGAGGGGCGGGAACAACAAAGCTCTGTCTCCAGCAAGAGGCCTCTCCCTGCACCAGACACCTAAGCACCTACCAGTGTGCCTGGGCAGCACCAGCTGGACTCAGTCCTGAGTGGCCTTACCAGTGCCCCAGCCCCTGCCTCTCCTCCCAATTCCCTGTCTCCATGAAGGGCACCCCATCCACCCAGTGGTTGAAGCCAGTAACTTGCACGGTCCTCAGCTCCCCAGCTCCTCATCCCACATCCAGCCAGTCACCCTCCTCCTTCACCTGTTGAGGCCCTCCCCATGCTGACCACCACGGACCACTGCCTCTGCCCTGCTGCCCCCTCTCCCCACTCCTGCAGCCACCCCTGACTCAGTGAGCACAGTGCATGACACTTTGTTGTTGCCAAAGTGGCCTTCCTAAATCAGATCCAACGTCACCTCCACACCGAAAAGCCATCTCAATTCAGTACCTGGCCCTTCACTCCTCCTCACCTCCTACGCGTGTCACACACAAACATGCTGCCGGAAAACTCCTAGCTCCACTCCTTCTTCAGCTGTCTCCCTCTTCTCCATCTCACACACTCTCCCTCAGGCTTCAGAACTCAGCTCAGGCCTCACCTCCTCCAAGAAGTCTTCCCACCCTGATTGAAATCATTTTCCACCATGCTCCCCAGGATAAGGGGCAGCCTTTTATCTTAGCACTTAACTTCCTGGATTCTGAGTCGATGATTTACTAGTAAGTCTCTCCTGTGAGCTCCTAGAACATAGGGACTGTTTTGTTTGGCTTTGCTTTCATAGCACCCAGCACAATGCCTGGCATAGAGTTGGTATTTAACATCTTTCAAGTGTGTAAGTGAATGTATGAATGGATGATTGGGTGCATGGATGGATGGATGGATGGATGAAAGGGTAATGGAGGCTCCTTCCCAGCCATTCACCAGCCTCACAGTCAATGGAGACAAATCCATGTCACAACCAGACAGCAAATGGGCAGATACTTATCGTGTGAATAATCCATGGCAGGTACCAAATTTGGCACCACAAGAACCACAGAGATTTCGAGACATGGCACCTGCTCTGTAGTGCTCCAAGTTAAAGAATAGAAAGGAAAGTTGAACAAATCGGGGGGGAGGTGGTCAGGCAGTGCACGGGCTGGATGCCATGTGGTTCGTGCTGAGAAGGCTCTTCCCTTCCCTGGCACACTGAGGAGACCAGGAAAGACCTTAGAGCGAGGGTGGACGTGGGACCCGGGCTTGAGAAATGCAGAAACTGATAGGTGGGCCAAAGGTGAAAGGCTCATGTTGGGACTGCAGGGATGGAGGAGGTGAGGGCTTGTCATAGCGGGGTCTAGAGGGTGGGAAGTTTCCTGCAGAGCAGCTGAGGAAGTGGCTGGGACACCCTGAATGTCCGACCAAGGAGACTCGTCTTTAAGATGCTGCCACCAAGAAGTCAACAAAGGCGAGGTGCATGGAAGAGGTGCAGTTAGAGTGTGGATGAAGACAGAATGTTAGGATGGGGAGCCAAGGGCTGCAAGGAGACGGGTTAGGAGATATGGGGGGTAGTCAAGTGGGAGGCAGGAAGTGCAAACTGAGAGGAAAGGCAGGGGCAAGAAAAGGGTGGTAGCTTTTGTATTTTCTCTTGTTGTTTAAGAAAGACCTGATGGGATGTGGCAATCTGTTAGGAACAGAGGCAATCAGTGCAAGAGTCGAAGATGATGCTGAAACTGGAAGATCAAAGAGAATGCCTGCACCTCGGTGGAAATCAGGAGATGGTGGGATGGAGGCAGTTTGGAGAAATAGGAGGTGCTCCATCCGTGATGCCCCAATGGTGGCACATCTTCTCTCCCTGCCTCTGACATTGGATCTGCATCAGCCAAGCAGACCCTGGGGATGCTCAACAGGAGGAGGGAAGCACGGTGCTTGACTCTGGGGAGACCTCAGAGTAGAACAGGGGATGCGGAAGTCACCCATCCCATGTGATTTTGGTAGCCACCTGCACAGATGAGATCCCAGGGGATAACAAGGAGATGGGGGTAAAGGGCCCAGGAACAAATTTTTAAAATGATGAAAGAAGGAGCAGGGGAGACTGTCTAGAAGCAGGTTTAAAGTCAGGAAGGTGAGGAAGGAGGGGCATTCAAGAGCATCGACAGCTCAAATGATACAAAAAAAGTCAAGAGCAGTGGGATTGGAGGAAAGGTCACTTATTTGGGGCCAGAGAGTCATGACAGCACCAAGAACTCTCAGGGGAGGAAGAGGCAGGTGTCTGAGCAGGAAAGGAGGAGGAAGTGTCAATGGTGAGCAAGCAGAGGTCCGTGGAGCAGGCCACTGTGAGGAGGCTGCCCGCCAAAATGGAGCCGAGAGCTCAAGTCCAGGAACAGGTCCACAGACGGGTTCCCACGCTCTACCGGGCATGGAGGAAGATGTGGACATGTGTCTGACAGAAGGGGAGGCAGCGTGGGAGATGCAGGAAGAAGCCTGCAAGAAATGGGTACAGCAGACCCCAAAGAGAGACCCCCATCTCACATTCACTCCAACATCCATCTGGACTGACCACGGAGACTTCTTGGTCATGTGGAGAGCACTATCTGTCCCACTTACAAGCCATAAGTCCTGATTTATTCTAACACAGAGCTCCTCCACCCTGGTTTCCAACCTTCTGGGGAGTATGAAGCACCCTCTTAAGTCCAAAAGTTTTGTGGACTACTTCTCTCCCACCAAACACAGACATGATAATGCTTGTCTTTTTAGTATCCATTGATTAAGAAAATGCATCATCACAAAGAGCTGACAAAATTCAATAGAGCTTTAAAATAATTTGTATTTTATCCATCACTGCAGCAAACCATACACATCAGGACATGGGTAGAGGTAGAGGCGAAGGCATTGTTTAAGCCCATACACATTGTTTAAGTCCAACATGCTGGAGGCAAGGATCAGAGCTGTGACTGCCCCAGGTCTGAGGCTCATGGTGGGGGACCCTGCCCTCCACACAACCGGCCCTCAGAGATCTGCCCTGATGTGGAGGCCCTACCATGGGGAGTCCAAGCAGATATTGGGGGATAGAGGAGAGAGGATCACTAGGTAGTTTAGGCTTAGGGCTGCTTACCGTGTAGGGGGCGCCCTCAGGCTGGTGAGGACGTCCTGGCCTGGAGTCAAGAGGCTGGGAAGGGAGCCAGGCGTGCAGGAGGAGGTCCTGGCGGACACCCCGGCCTTTGGGATGGGTGGGGTTACGATGCCCCCCAGAGACTTGTGCATCTTCTCGTCGTTGCAGTGCAGGTATTGCTGGGAGATCTGCACCTAGGAGTGGAGGTAGGGGAGAATCTGGTCCATGAAACATTCCAGCCTGGATGCTCACCTCCCAGGCCCCTCTCACAGAGCAGTCCCTTCTATCAGGAGCCACCTGGGCAGTGGTGCCAGCAAGTGTCCTCTGGTCTCTCTTTCCAGCCACACAACCCCGGGGACCCCGGTTCATTGTTTCCTTTCCATTTCAGGCAAGAAGTGGTCCCCTCATTCCTACTCCAACCCCTTCTGCTGTTATTATTATTTGTTTTTCTGTTCTTCTCATTTCAGAAAATCCTAGAACATCAGAGCTGAAAGGGATCCTAAAAAACATCTGGTCCAATCTCCTCTTTTTAGTGTAAACTGGGGCCCAGAGAGGGGAGTGACCTTCCCAAGGTCACACAGCCAGTGAAGGGCAGAGTGGAAACCAGAGCTCAAATCTCCTGAGTCCCAGCCCAGCATTCTTTCCCCTCAGCCACACTCCCTTACTGAAAACAAGGAGAGTTGGAAGCATGAGGAATTCTGGAACATTCAGACCAGAGAGGCTTGGGAACCACCAAGGGTAGGACAGGCGGTCACACAGCCCTGTTCAGGAAGAGTGGGCCCAGCACCTCTGGGGCTGCTCCCAGGCCAGCGACAGAGGCTTGATGCTGTGGCGGGGTGGGGTGAGATGAGCGCTCCGGCCCCGCTGAATGCTGCTCAGCCGAGACACCTCCAAAGCAGCTCAGGGCTCGGGAACAGGGGTTGTTAAAGGACAGAAAGAAAGACCAAAAAAGGACAGAGAGACAAGACTCAGGGTAGTCAAACCGCCTTACCTCCTGGGCACCAGGTTTTAGCTCCTGGGGACCCTGACAGCTCCTGGGTGGGTCCAGGCTCTTCTCCTTGGCTCCGCTGGCCTCTGGGGTGGTGGGGATGCTCTGGATGGGAGGCATCGGCCTGGGCAACCTCAGCAACCTCTGAGAGGTGGCCCGGGGGATGGCGGTCCTCAGGGGCACTCCTCTGGGGCCTCCCCCGGGCTCCAGAGAGGCTGAATGGGGTAGGGATGGGAAGTAAGTTAGTCTCAGGAGTGCGGGGAGTGGGATTAATTGAGATGCTGGCAACGGGGCCTAATGTCCTGGGGAGAGGGGGAAGAGGGAGCTAAGGGCAGATCTGCCCCCAACACCACCCCCACCACTAGACTGCGCCAGCAGACGGTGCTGAGTATTCTTTCCCATTCCTGTAAAATGTGGTGGAAAATGTCAATCAAAGTCATCAGTTGAAAATTCAGAGGCAGGTTGGGTAGAAAGGGAAACAAAATCGGTACTGGATTAGGAGTGAGGACAGCGGGTTCTAGTCCTGTGTCCATCTGAAAACCACTGGGTGGTTTTAAGGATAGCTGGTGGGAAGGGAGGAAGAACACGATCAGATTTGTGTCCAGAAAGAACCCCTCTTGCTGTGAAGTCTACAAGGAGGCGAGTGGGGGTTGGGGGGGGAGGTTGGTAGGGGGCTACTGCAGAGGCTCAGGTGGGAGATGGCGATCCAGGGTGGAGGATGCAGAGAGAGGGCGCTTGGTGGGTGCCCTTGACTAGCCCTGAATGGACCCCAGCTGTCAGCTGGACCCCTGTTGATCCTCACAATGCAGGTGGCTTGGTGTCCCTGACCTTGGGGAGGGTGAGTGGCAGGCGGGCAGGGCTCACCTCGGGAAGATGTTGCCAAGCCCTCTGAGAGTCTCCTTTTCTTGAGCTTGTCCTTGATCTGGGTGGTGTCCCGGGCCACACTGTTGGCTTCCGACTCCAGCAAGGGGAGTGGCACCAGGGGGTAGGGGCCCTGAGACAGAGCCCCAAGGTTCCTGGGGTGGCCATTTCTGACTGGCCAGCCCTTCAGGGGAGCATCCAGCTTGAGGCTGCCAGGGTCGCCATTTCCACTCAAGAGCTGCGATGGCTTCTCCAGCGGAGTGCTCGGCGTCGGCTGGAGGGAGGCTGAGGCAGACAAAAGCAAGAGCTGTTCTGCTAGAGGATCCACTTCCCCTGACTGCCCTGGAATGCTGGACACCCCCCACCCCCAGGCCCCAACTCGAGGGACAGCAGGACCTGCCTTCCCGGGGCTCACAGGGCTCTCCCTGGGTTCCTAGGAGAGCCCCAGTCCCTGTTCCTGTGGGTCCCCCTCCGTACACGTCCATCCCCCAGGACACAGAATTGAAAGGACCCACCTAAAACCAAAGAGCATTTTCAGCAGGGACCACAGTGAAAAATAACACCTGCTGGTATCCTGAGGACACAGCCAGGCTTCTGAACACACTGCTCTTCTCCCTCCAGGAACAGGCCCAAGCTCTGCTCTGCGATTTCGGGCCCTGAGCTGAGCAGCTGCCAGGTGGAACCCCTCATTCTCTGCCCAAAATCTCCAGAGAGGCTGCCCCAGGCACTCGAAGGCCATCTGATGTGACCAAGTCACCAGGCTCAGTCCCCCAGTCTCACCTTCTCCAGAAGTGTTCAGGCTGGAGTTGCTGGTTCCACCCAGGAGTGCACGGGGCCCAGCACTGGTCCGGGGGACACTCCCACAGTACACGGCCACCGGCGCCAGAACCTTGGCTGGGGACAGAAGCAGAGGGGGAGCAGCACCTTAGAGTCCACTGGGGCCAGGACTGGGGAACAGACTACCCCAGGCAGCCTGGCCTGCAAACCAGAGCCTGGCCCTCAGGTGGGGGCTTGCCACCCCAGCCCCAATCGGCCAGGGCACCAAGGCCCAGAAAAATCCAGACTTCTAGATTTTTCTTAAGCCTTCAGCACCTTCCACTTCCTTACAACTATCTAACGTCAGGTAGGATCTGGTGCAGCACTAAACTGTGCAGGTATTTTCACAGTCATATATCAGAGCCCCCGGGGCTCTGCCCTGAGCACAAGGACCATTTCCTGAATTGCTCTGCCATTCCATGTTCTCCACCTTCCTCCCAAGGGGCTGTTGGGCCCCTGCTCCAGTCCCTCCAGGGACAAGCAGCCCTCCACCTCACAGACACCCACTCCATCTGGGCCAGGACCTCCTGATCCCCTCACTCTCCAGAGGAAACTGAGGCTCACACAGCCGGCTCCCCGGGGCAGCACCAGGCCTGGAACCCTGTCTCCTGATATAGAGCCGGCCCCTCTGTTCCCACTCTCCTGCCCTGTCAGCTGAGGCAATGGGGACACCCAGCCCTCCCTGAGGCCCCAGCCCTGCATCCTCTGCCCATCCTCATCCTCCCACCACGGAACACGCCGAACACTACAGTCAGCTCCTCAGTCAGCCCACCAGCTCAGATGGTGGAGGCAAAGCTCAGGCCAAGGCGACCAGAACCAGGCGAGGGAGCCCTTCCCCACCCCGACAGGAGGCTAAGCACGGGATCCAGCATCAGCCCACGGAGCGCTGGGCCTGGGCAAAAAGGTTGGCCGCCCGGCTACATTTCCCAGGCAGAGTGCAGCCCCTGGGAGTATCCGAGTAAGACCCTAAGCCCCCTGACTTCCCTTGGTGGCCCTTACCAGGAGGGACAGCATCACGGGTGCCCATGCCCTGGGTGGAGAAGGCGTCTGGGAGGCTGTCCAGAGGCAGCAGCTACTTTCTGGGCCGTGAGTACAATCCTTGGGCAGCCAGATGGCCCCAACCTGTAACATCCGGGGACCTGGGATGGGGAGAGGCAGAGAGAAGTCAGTACAAATACCAAGCACATTTTGAACCACTTCGCAGGAAGCCCGGCAGGAGCTAAAGCATTCTTGTAGTGAAGAAAGCTGCCACTAGACTGAAGGACACTTGTCTAACATCTGCCCTCTCAGGCACTTCAGAGCCTCCAGGGACCAAGGCCGTGTGACTAGAGGCAGAGCTCACCGCCCAGAGTGTCCGCGAAACCTGCGAACCTGGCTTTGCTCACAGCTTTGGCTTCGGCATAGACACATTAGGGTGCTGGGGAAGGTGGAGTTCATCACGTTTATCTGACGCTTTGTTTCCCCACAAATTTCTGTTTCCCTCATGACTCTGCCAGCTGCCCTGGAAGCTCCTGTTGAGTGTCAAGCCTGTGACCCGGCTTCTCAGTGTGCGGTGGGGTCTCCCCAGAGACCGCTCCCTAGTTTTCTCTCAAATGCACCGCTCTCCATCTGCATGAAGTTCCCAGCCTTCATTCTCACTTTGTTGACCAAGCCAGACTCAGACTCTCTCAGCTATTTCCTTGTCCTGAGCCAACCGCTTGAGCACCCCAAGCCCTTTCCCAGCCTCCCTTAAAACTCTGGGGTCATCATCAGCTCCTGCCCTTGACCCTCACTTCAGGGTGGCACCCTGAAGTGACAGGGTCCCACCACAGACTCTGTGACTTCACACAACTTTATAAATTCTCTGCTGAGATAACAGTGACTCATTTTCACCCTGACAGGTAGGGAGGTGGACCACCAAGCTGATCAGTGATGACATCAGAGGTAAAGACCGCATCTCCCAAATCTCCCAGTTTCTACTTGAGAGATATCACTGGGGACAGGGCAGGAGGCAGTGACAACTTCCTTTGGCCAAGCAATAAATCCCAACTCAGGAACTGAGAAAACCTGCCTTCTATCTGAAAGCCAGCCCACCACGTCCCCACCCAGGCCCAGAAGGCAGAGCAGCTCCTAGCAACCCTTCTGGCCAAACAGAGGTTCCAGCCCAGCCCAGCCAGCCCAGCCCCAGCCCAGCCTTTGCCTGGTCGCACTGACAACGACCTCAGCTAGGGAGAAGGCAGCTCTGTCTGCTCACTACTGGGATAAGGATTTGGCCACTTGGTAGCTACAAGCAGCCAGGAATAGCCGAGGGACACGGCACTTCTCCCGAGCAATGTGGAGGAAGATTCTACCCTTCAGGTCCCAACACTCCACCCCTTGCCCCACCAAGCCGGGAAGGAGACTCAAGAGACCGGCAAGGTGGCTGCTTCCAGCAAAGTTCAGCAGGACAGACCTTCCATGGCTGAATTAAAGCAAACAACGCTGGAGTCCAGGCTTCAGGGGCAGCAAGAGCTGCAGGCCCCACAGACCCCTGCTTCCCCGTTTCAAACTGAGCGTAGACTTTCTAAGCGAATTACACCTGGAAGAACAATCTTTAGCTACAGGCCTTATTCTCAGCCTCAGCTGCAGATCCGAATTGTCTGGGAACTGATTAAAATGACAGATTCCCAGGCCTCGGCCCGGGCCCCTTACTGAAGTAGCATCTTCTAGGGAGCAGGCCACAGGGATCTGTTTGGGGATTTTTGTTTTGTTTTGTTTCTAAACTCCTGAGTGATATTTATGTTCAAACAGGATTGAGAACCACTGGGCTATAGTTCAGATTCTCTTTCTAAGAAGATCCCAGCCCTGTTTCTCACCGTCGGCTGTTAAAGTGGTATTGCTGCCTCAGTTTCCCCAAAGGGATCACCTCCAGGAGGCTAAAGAGAAGATGTGGGGCTGCTTGAGAGCACAGATAGCATGAGGGTCAGTGGCACCTTCTGAGCAAGACCACCCCCGCCCCACTCTCCACAGCTTCGTCAGGAGACAGACACCGGCTGCATCACTCCACGGCCTGAGGGACACCAGTGGTACAGAAGGGAGACCTGGATCCACTCCATAGCTTGCCCAGCCAAGCCACAGGCAGAGCCCCTTTCAGGCCTCTCCCCACCTGTGTCCACACCTTTGACCCCTCTGGCCCTCAGGGTCTACACACAGGACCTCCCCAGTGCCTGCCCAAGAGGAAGTAGCCACAGCCGTGTAGGCAAACAACCATGTCTTGTATCTTGTGTGAGAGCAGTGGGTGGCATGTCCCCGGGACCTGGTGGGAACTTAAAGATCTAGGTCCAAACTATAAAAACCAGAATCAGAAATCCCATTCCAAATGTGGACAAAGCTTTGGGTTTGGCATGGACAGTACATAGTGCTGACCCCTGAGGCACAATTCATTGCACCCCCCGTTTGACCCCACACTGTCCTGGGCACCAAGGAGTAACTGTCCCCTATTGGAACAGCCGGTCCTTGACCTGAAGGGCTGACAGGATTCCATCCTCAGCCCCAGATGTTCTGGATCACCCAAGGTGGTTGGCTCCTCCACCCTCTTCCTCAGTTTCCCTGCTCAGGGAATGGGGTAGCCAGAGATAACTGACTGTTGTCCACTCCTTCCAGTAAAGCTATGGCTTAAGAGGGTCCATGGTGACCAGCACCACAGGAATGAAGAAAGGCGACAGAAGGGACTCAGGTTTCAAGTGGAAGGGAAAGGAACACTGGGACTGTCCCAGGAATGAATGTCAACCCCAAGGTCAAAATCCCAACCACCCTGTGCCTTGCACAGCCCACAGGGAGCCAGTGCCCCACTCCGGGTCCATCGCGCTTCCTGGGGAGCTGGGCAGAGCCTGGTTCCCAGAAGAACAGCCCTCAGGCAGGAGGACCAGACTCTGAGGGGGCAGGAGGGATCAGAGCAGGGAGGCCAGGGACAGGATCGGCCCCCAATCCTGGGACATGGGTTCCAGTACTTCAGAGAGCTCGTCTGCTCTGATGTGTCTGCTGGGAACCATAGTGCCATGTCAAGGGGAGGGGAGAAAGATGGCAGAGTTACCAAACCTAGTGTTTGAACCCAAAATACGTCACCCACTGAAATACTCTCTGAAGAGCGGCCTCAGATCTGGGCACCCCTCGCACCTCACACCCCCATCCAGTCCGCTCCTGAACGTCCACCTCGGGACACCTGGAACTTTGCCTTGAGGTCAGACACGGCTGGGTTGGAACCCTGCCCTTGCCCTCTTGAATTAACTTGGGAAGGTTACTTCATTCCTCTGAGCTTTGATTTCTTCATCTGAAAGTGTCCGAACAAAGGCTTTTGTTAGGATTAAATGAAATCATGTACAAAAGTGATTTAGTACCATTGCTGGTAGACAATCACTAACATCGGGTCTGAACTCTCCCTCCTCCTCCCCCCAACCCCCACACACCCACACACATGCACACCCAAGCACAGCCACACTGTCTTCAAAGTTAACAGGGGCCTGCCCTCCATTCCTACAAGACAGACCCAGGTGACACAGGCACCCCTCCCAAGGAGTAGACAGACATGTCTAAAGGGTAAGGGGCCCAAACTAGGAGGGCCCTCGGTCCCCAGCGGTACTCAGAGCGAGTCCACACTGCGCAGTGAACACCTGCTGTGCAGGGACTGGTAGAGTGAGGTCCATCCTGGTCATGAGCAAGGATGGGCGCATAGGGAGGAAGGCAGTGCCATCTGACTTGGCACCTGGAGAACTTCCATGGAAAAGCTGCATTCTGGCTCGGCCTGGAAGGAAGCAGGAACTAGTGGGCAGGGAAGTGGGAAAGGCATTCCAGGCTGAGGAAACTGAGCAAAGGCGTGGAGGACAGACAGGACCTGAGAGTTTGAGGTTTGGCAGGAGGGCCAAGACTAGGCAGACGGGTGAGAGCCAGTACAGAGAGAAGTGCAGAGCTCTGTCAAGTCTGGGCTTGTCTTGCAGGCAAGGGGAGCTCTAAGATTTCAAGCAGAGGAATGATATCATCTGCCCTTGTTTTCATGCAAATCTCTCAAAGGGGACCTAGGATGGACTTCCCAGGGAAGGAAGCTTTTGACAAAATTTTAGGACTGAGACTTAGAGACATGAGCCCAGCCTCTGGACTAGGCACAGAAAATATATGTACTTAACCAACATTTGCCACGAGTTATTGTCAGAGTTTAGACTGAAGAGAATACCCCTTCCTGTATCCCAGGTGTCTCCTTGAGGACAGTCACCCACCCACCCCTCTGTTCATCATACACACCCCTTCCCCTCCCCCACAGGAGGTAGCCCATCCCACAGACCCCCAGGGACAACTCAGGATGTTCTTAGGTGACCTACTGGACTCTGACCTCCTGGGTTCAGTCTATCACTGAAAGTCTGAGATGCACTCACTCATTCAACCATATGTGAGGTTCTAAGATACAAAGGTAAATGAGACTAAATTCCAACACCTGTGAGCTGTGTACCACAGACATGTCACCAAACTTCTCTGAGCAGCAGTTTCTTTAAATGCAAAAATGGGGATATTGCCTACTCCACTTCAATATTTCATTGAATAAAATAGAAAAATCACTGAGTGCTGAGCCTGGCCCCTAGCAAGCAATCAATATCCCGTGGTGTTAGTGTTACTGCCATGAACGAGGCCACAGCAGCAGGTGGAGGATGGGTTTGGGTGGGCAGGGCAGGAGGTTGTAGAAATAATCCTGGAGAGAGGGGAGAAGAGTCTGATTCGGGGCAGAAGTGGTTCATATGGGGGGATGGGGCAGGTCAGGGAAATAACTGGAGCCAAGTCAACAGGACTGGGAGACAGATTAGATCAGGGGAGTTGAGGGGAGTCCAGCTTGCGTCCAGGGTTCTGGCGTGGAGGCTACAGGACAACGTGCCATCAGCTGCCGAGATGGTGACACAGGAGGAGGTGCCTGCCCGGGAGAGACAATGAGTCCTAGTTTGGGCAGGTTGGTGTGTGGCTCTTCCAGGACCCCAGGTGAATTCATCTAGAAAGCAGCTAGTCTGAGACTCAAAAGAGGGAAGTCTGGGCCAGAGACATGCCCAGGAGACCCCGGTAACCAGTGACTTAAGCCATTTGGAGCCGAGGTTGTCAGTGGGAAGACCTGGCCCCGAGAGAGAAGAGGGAGAGCAAGGGCAGTCTGGGAGCCCAGGGAGGGGTACCAGGAAAACAGAGAGCAGAGAGTGAGCAGAAGTGTCCGCATGGCAGCGGTCGGGTGGGGTCAGGACTGAGAAAAGCCCACTGGCTATGGCCATGGGGGAATCGTCCAGGTTAGTGACAGCAATTTCTGCATGTGGGGACCCGGAGGCCCCAGGAAGGTGCTGTTGAGGAGCATATGAGGTAGAGACAATGAGAACAGATCACTCTAGAAATGCTGGACGGGGGGTGGGGGGGCGGTAGGTGGCAGCTGAGGAGGGCTGAGGGTGGGGAAGGTGGTGGTGTGTGCTTGTTTGTTCTCTGTGTTTAAGGATAGGACCTACTGGAGCATTCTTGTGGCTAGAGGAGGAAGAGCCAGAAGGGAAAGGCTGAAGACATGGAAGGAGGCAGGGGGACTGGTGGTACAGGATCCCAGAACTAACGGGACAGGGGAGAAGGGCACAGGCAGGGGGTCACGGGGGCAGGAGGTGGGCAGCCTAGGGAAGTCCAGAGGGAGCGGGCCGGAAGGCTTTGACACTGTCCATGAACTAGGAGGTAAGACTGCCAAGCATGAGAGCAAGGAAGTTCTGGAATATGGTGTATCTGATTCCAGGGGGAAAAAAATCTATTTCTTTTCTCACCCCAACCCCAGCCAGATGCCTCCATCTTTGTTACCTTGGGGGTGGACTGATTTCCACAACAACTCTTAACTTCCAGATAAGGACTCAGCCACTCCTGGAGCTGGTAGTCCCAAGAGCCATCTCCATCCTGAACCAGGAGACTGATACCCACACCCACGAGACCCTCTGTCAGAGGCATCCAAGGATCCCCCTCCCCACTGCCACTGGCTCCCCCTGTGACTGGCACATGGGCCAGCAAGAGGCAGTACACAGATGAAGTGGCACCCCTCTCGTACCTGCTCCTTTCCTGAGCCCCTTAACCAGCTCTGGAGCCACACCTACTAGCTCCCTTGCCATCCAGGGGCAGGGAGGTCAGTATTCCTGTAACCCCTCTGTCCTCCAGACAGTATCAGGTGCAGGTCAGCTAACAGGGCCGTGGGGATTGATTAATTAATTAATTTTATTGAAGTATAGTCGATTTACAATGTTGTGTTAATTTCTGGTATTCCATGGGAATTTACAAAATACCAAACACAGTCCCTGGCACATAGTAATAACTCTCATGAACTGCTTGTAGCATGAATGAATGGAGAAATCAAAATTAAAGCACATCTTTACAGATGATCTCATTGAGAAGAAACCAAGTGAAGGAAACTCACATTTCTTAAGTCCATGCTGCCAGGTGCCAGGCCCTGGGCTAGGTGGTGCCAAATATTATGCTACTTAACATTTGAGATTGAGCAGCAAGGCAGATATTATTGTCTTCCTGTCATAGATAAGAAGACTGAGGCCCATGGAGGTGAAGTAACTGGATCAAGGCCACAGAGTGACCAGTAGAAGCATCAGAGCTGAGGCTCTGCTCTCGGAGACAGCAGAGCACAGTGTCTCACAGCGAACACTTAGGAGTCAACAGATCTGAATTAAAGTCCACCCCCTGAACGTCTCCCAGCACACAGCACATTCTTAAACTTCTTTGAGCCTCCATTCAACTGTTCTGGAAATAACACTGTCTATCACACAGTTATTGCGAGTATTCAGTAAAATAGGAAAAGCTCTTCATACAAGCATGACCCCTGGCAAGTACTCAGTAAACAGTGGCTATTAATGTGATCGTTTGTTTAACAACAACTTTACTGTGTGGGTTCAGATGTTCAAGGAAAGGGAAATGTCTTTTTTGAAAGTCTTTGAGCCAAGAAGTTAAGAGGACTGGCTGAGGCTGGGTGGCCACGTGGAGGTGCTGCCTGGTGGAGCCGAATATCTTTAGAAGTTTCCTTGGGTGAGCAGGAGGCAGGCTGGGCAGGACATGCCTGCATCTCAGTGACCCCCTGGGACAGGATGGATCTCACGGCCAAGACCCCAAAGCAGTGCTTTTCATCGGTTTTTGTGCCTGACACAGTGGAGGAATGTGGTCTTCAATCTGTAAAAGCTGTGTGTGTTTGGGGGGATGGGTGGAGTAGGGAGGGGAAGAGAGAGCATAGTAAGAAGTCTAGGTCTATGACATTTGAAACAGCTCCCCCCTCCCACCCCCAGGAATTCTGACATGAGAATCATTGGTCTCAAAGACATAGGAAAGCCTATGCGGGAGAGAAAGGTTTATTTAAGCTGTGTAGGAAAAACAGTGAAGGTAGGAGAGAAGCAGGGCTGCCCTGTTTGACTGTTCAGGTTGGGCACTGCACAAGGGCGTCATCATTAAGGGGCCACCATTCACACTGTAGACACTGCAGATTTGAACATTTATTATAGTCCTTCTCTGATGAACAAAAATAGTGTCTTGAGAAAGAGGCTTCTTTTTCTAATTCACACAAAGGCACCTTAGGCAAGTGACGGACCTAGTGACAAAGGGTCTGTAACATATCTCTAAATTTACAAAATCCCAAATCTTCAGAGCCTGCCCCCACTCTTGTGTATCATGTTGATGCAAATATAAATTAGAGATCAGAACCTGAGCTAGTAATTTAACAACGTTTCACACTGTGAGAACAGGATGCGCCTTTATCTTCTTCCCCTGCCACTAAATTCCGAGCTGCAAGGGCTCATGAAGCTCAGCTAACCTCCTGCTGTTAAAAGAGGGATTCATCCTGACCATCAAGAGCCATGCCTACCCAGAGCCCACATCCCTGCAGGCATCACACTGGCCATCGGCTGACAAGGCCCTGAGCAGGGCTAGGAGGAAAGCCTCCTTCTCCAAACTCCCACCAACACCTCCCCAAAATGGTCACCCAACACTGCAGAGCCCGGTCAGAGCCATGACAGTGCCTTCCTGAGAACTAAGGTCCTTGGTGGGGCTGGGTGCCATTGAGGAAAATCTTGCCTGAAATTCCATAGCCATTGGCTAAGATTTGCCACCCACCCTGAGATTCCCGTGATCAGGAATGAGTTATCCTAGAGCTTGAGCATGGTCCTAGAGTCTTGAACCAGAAGTGACTCGGTCCACTGTCCCCAGAATGCTTTCTGCATGGTTTGGCTATTCAGAGACCCCATCTCAGTATCTGGAACTCCAATCTCCAAACTGCAGTCTGTGAACACTTACAGGTACCAGAGAATCAGAAGGGACTGGGAAGAAATAAAATATCTTTTTCCATCAGAGTCTCAGCAAAGTTGTTTTGACCATGCCTAGCATCTAAATGTCTATCATATTCCAGGAAAGGGCTCTTGACAAATGTCTCCCTGCAAGAAGCTCAGAAAACTTCAGACACCAGCTCCATCCTCCTCCCAGTGGCCCCAGGAAAAAGCCAACTCTCCTTGACCAAGAGCTAGAATCTTACATGTGCCTCTCCAGGGCATACAGCAGGTTTTGCCTGGGAAACTGAGATGGCTTCTGTGGGAGGACCACCTTTTTTCTGTCCTTGTTTTATCTAAGGCCCAGAAAGAGGGGCATGTTGGGCCAAGAACCAGAGGTTTCAAAGCAGAGACAAAGTGGAAATCTCAGTCCTCCAGACAGCTTCTCTGAAGCTCAAAGATCAAGGACAGAGAAGTAACATGGGTGAGTGATTGGTCCCCCAGGAAGGAGAATGGGAGGACAGAGACAGAGGGGCAGGAGGGCAGAAAGAAACATGGAGTCAGGAAGCTGAGCAGGATGAGGGGGCTGAGTGAGAGAGAGAGACCAGGCGAAAGAGGGCACCAAAATGGAAGGAAAATGGGGAAGAAGAAAGGTGAGGGCAGGTGCTTGTCCTCCTGATAATCACAGAAATGAAAATTAAAGTCAGAGTGAGACGCTCCCCAGTCTGCAAAGGTTGGCAAACAATAAGATTGCAGACACTACCAAGTGCTACTGAGATGCAGAACACATGCGGCTGGTGGGTGCAAGTCAGCACGAGCGCTTGGGAAAGAGGCTGCTTTATCTAATGTAGTTAGAGACACACAAACCCTATGCCCAGCATTTCCACTCCTAGGTATCTATCCTGGGGAAAACCTTGCGCGTGTGACCCAAGAAGGAAGTAGGAGGATGTTCACAGCAGATCTGTTGGTACGGACAAAATCTGGAAATAATCCCAGTACCCAAAAGGAAAATGGAACATCAGTTACGGTGTCTTCATGTCGTGGAATATTCCACAGTAGAATGGAATGGAAGGGAACAAACCAGTGCTCTACTCAGCACCACGGAAGACTCCAAAGTGTAACGCTGAGTGGCAGAAGCCAAACACAGAAGACCGAGTAGAGTGTGATTCTGCTTATAGAAAGTTCAAAGGAAGACAAAATCAAAGGGAATGTTTAGAAATGCAGACATAGATGGGAAAACCTTATCGAAAAGCCAGGGAAAATGAGGACATGATTACCCCTGGCAGGGAGGGGGGTTGCGATAAGGAAGGGGTCCATGGGGTAGGGGTCTGGAGTTTCTATTTCTTGACACCTGATGGTGGTGGCTACACAGACATTCACTTCATAACTCTTTAGTAAACTGTGAGTTTTATACATTCTTCAGTCTGCAAGAGGTTGAACATAAAATAAATAATCAAGTTCTAAGTATCCACACTGGTGAGCAGAGTCTGGTGCCTCTGAGGTGGCCCTGTGGGCAATGGGAGGCCTTCAGAGGTAGGTCTCTCCAGAGCTCAGCTAGACGTCCCCCCCAATCACTTGCTCCCACTACATCCCCTTTCCTCAAACCTGCTAGACCAAGGCTTCAGGGGCAGAAACAGAGCTGTCTTGGGAACCGGCCCCTGGGGATGGAAAGGCTGCAGGGCCCCATCCCGCCAGGACATGGTGGAGAGCAGTGCGGGGCCCAGCCCGATTGCTCTGCACTCTGCCTGCCTGGGGCTGGGCGCTCTACGACCCACCTCAATGCCTTGCCCACGAAGCACCGGCCCTTTCCACCCTCCCAGTGCTCCTGAGGACATGCCAGCCCCTGGGCCAACATGGGCCAACATGGGCCCTTGTCTGGGAGGTGGTTGGCAAAACCCTAGTTTTAGGAGCCTGAAATCTGCTCTAGAAAGGAACACAACTGCCTCTGCAATAATAATAATAATGGTATCAACAAAGTCACCTCCGTTCAGCAGCGGGGCTAACACACGGCTTGTCCTGTCTCCACTCCTCACCAGCAGCCTCGAGGGTAAGAGGTGGAGCCAGAACTCAGACTCAGAGCAGAGCCCCTCCAAGGCCTGTGTTTCCACGAGTTCCCCACACTCCTGAGCCTTCCCCACTGCACACGCCCCCTCACGTGGCCCCTAGGGAGCCCCAGCAAGCCACGTGGAGACGACCCCAGAGATGATCCCAGACAGAGAACTCTGATGAAGGCCGTGGCGGGTAGGGCACATCCCAGGGCAGTGCCCCCTGTCTCGTCTCTCTCGCTCAGAGAGCAGCAGTCCAACCTCCCGTCCAGAGCTGACGCAGGAAGGCCCCAAGAGAGGGCAGACCTCCCCAGTGACTCAGCCTCTGTCATGGCCTGATGTCCCTTCTCTCACTGCGCCCTTTGTCCTTGCTCCAGATCAGCTCCTGGACACCCCTCCAAGGACTAGGCGTCCTGACTGCCCCTCCCATCCCATCCCCACAGAAACAGCCTGGTGGCCACATTACCTCTCTTTTCTCTGTCCAGAGGCCAAACCTCTGTCACCAGAGGAATCCAGGTCCCATGATCTCTCCACCGACGATGCTGCCCGTGGGTCCGGGGAGGCAAAGACAAGGCAGCCCCACGCCTGGCCTGCCCTGGCTTCGGCCCAGCCTCGCAGCCCTGGGCTGCGGGCCTCCTGTCTGGGCAGGTGCAGGGGGCGGCCGCCGGCCCTGCTGCTGGCACGCTCCTCTCTCCGCTGGGCTATCCTTGAACAAACAAGGCTGCATAGCAACCACTGCTCCCTGCGTTGGGGAGAGAGGGAGCCAGGAGACGTTTCCCCACGGCCTCATTTCCTCCAGGGCTCCCTGGGGACTGGGCACTCCCAGGTGGCCGGCCTGTCTTGTGGGACTACAGGAGAGAGAGCACGGTGACCCAAGCGAAGGCGTGAACAGCAGGCTTGGGGCAGGATGCCATTGGCAACTAACCCTGGGTTTTGCTGCCCTTAGCCTCTGGGCCCAATTCTGATTTGGCTTAAAACTGCTCCTATTAGCTGAAGGGCAGGTGGTCTAAGCATCCAGTCCTTGGCAGCCAGCAGAGCTGAATCTGAATCCTGCTTCTTCCAGCTGTGTGACCTCTGGCCAGCACTTAACCATTCCCAGCCTCAGTTTCCTCATCTATCAAATGGGGATAATAATTGTACTGATTTGCCAGGGTTGCTATAAGAATTAGTTAGGTGCGTGTATCACCTTGTGATTTTGTCTAGCCCATCACGGGCCCTCCATCACTGTTTGAGCCCCTCCCCAGAAATATTTGCATAGCAGGAAGCCTATGGCCTCCTCCCAAACCAGATTTCACTGCACCAACTTTGGACGACGTGAACCCCAGCAGCCCATGTGTGCTTCCTCCCTGAGCCCAGGCCCTTGGACAGAAACCCCAGGCTGGAGTCTCCCACCTCAAATAACAACTGCTCCCAACCCCAACCTTACTCCCTTCCCACCCTCACCATCCAAGGGGTAAATGGAGAGCCAGGCCTCATTAATTTTATGCAGCCGTGCAAAGGAGCCACTTGCCCAAAGACACTACAAATCTTTCCAGGCAGATTCCCCCACATTCTTTACAGAGGAATCGGAAGGTGTGTGAAACACTGAGCAGGGAGAGCTGACTGCAGGCTGTTCACACATCCGGGAGGCCTGGCCCAGGGCTTGCTGACTGAACCCACGGCTGACCCTCCCATCACTTTCCTGGGGTTCTCTCCTCTCCTCTAAGACCACTGAGGGCAGGCCAGGGGGGGGCCTCTCCTGAGGCCCTGAAGGGACCAGCTAGCATTAACCAAGCTCCAGGGCGGGGACCAAGGAGGACCAGGCAATGAGCACTGAGAACAAGATTTCCTCCAACAGGCACTGGCCCTGAGCCAGAACCCTCAGTCCCGCTGGGCCCGCCGGGGAGGCTGACTCTCCACAGCCCATCAGGAGGCAAGCTGGTAAGCTGAACTGAACTTCTGAACTCCCTCCAGCAGAAGCCCCAGGAAGGAGGCACTTTCTCCAAACCAGGGCTGTGGCAGCAAGGAGCAGGGGGAGACCTTCTTGTGCTTTGTGTTGGCTCCCCCATCCCTGTGAGGTTGGAAGGTGTAAAGAAACTCAGAAGATATGAAGAAACCTGAGTTTATAGATGGGGAAACTGAGGCCTGGCACAGTCAGCCCTTGCCCAAGTCCTGCAGCTTATAAATGAGAGCAAGTCATCCTGGGAACGCCAGACAGGGTGGGGACAGGAAGAGGCCAGCCTCAGTGTCCCTTAGCTCCACCAGGGTGGGGGGCGTGTAGCATATGTTTCGCACAAGTTCCCCCCAAACCCATCCTCACATCACAGTGAGAGCCAGAGCTTCTAAAACACAGATTCAAGAGTTGATCCCCAGCTGGGCACCCCTCATGGCTAGCAGTGTCCTTGCAATAAAGGCCACACTCAACACCATGACTGTATCTCCTCCTGCTCCCCCTGGTCGCCACCCTGCCCCTGCTAGACTAACCTGCAGAAAACACGTCTTGAAGGCGGCCTGTACCACACTCTGCCCGGTGCTGGAAACAGAGCAGAGATCAGTGTGCCCTCAGGAGTGGGGTGACAGAAGAGACCCGACAGGTGACCTCCTGTGCAGCACTACACTACTTGGAATGAGGGAGGCACACTTTGGAAACCAGAGCTCGGAGACCAGACCAGATCCAAGCCCAGCTACCACGTGACCGCGGGCGAGAAACAGGCTCTCGGAGACCCCGTATCCCCATGAGCCAAGGAGGGAGGAGGGCAGCTCTCCCCTTCACAGATGTGAGTGACCTTGGAAAGCACTCAGCGCCCCACTGGGCATGAGCAGGCACTCTGCGGGGTCACATGCTCACCATTCCATGACGATGTGATGATGACAGTGAGCTGGAGACCCTGAGATGTGGAGCCAGCCTGAAGCCTGAAGGGTAAAGAGCCATCCAGGAGAGAGCAGGGCTCCTGAAGGTACTGAGCTCCAGGCCTGGGCCCCTGCTAGCACAGGGAGCTGGGGGCTGAGGGGAAATGGAACTGCCATCTGGAAGCTTCTTGGTAACTCGCCTGCAGAGATCACAGAGGAAAGGGACGTGAACCTCTTGGCACCAGGAATTTGTTGTGATTTCTTTTATCAGTCTAAACACCCACTTTGGTATCTAATTCTATCTTCTCTCTTAAAGAAGCCCCCAAATTGTTTAAGCTTTCATCTCCACAAAGGCAGGCATACCCTGTAGAGAGGCCTGCTGGCAAGGGAAGAGACTCTGGAGGAATTCCAGGAAGTGGGAGCCTGCGCGGCATGCAGTGGAAGGAGGGAGACTGGTGAAGGGGATGAGGGAGAAGGGACCAGATCACAGGCCTCTGAGCTGCCTTAAAGCGTGTGCACTCACGGCCCCCAAACGTGTGGCTCTTGGACACTGGGTGTCTAATAGCCCCACCTGGAAAGCACCCCCCACCTCATCCCTTGCACACACACATGCTTGTGTGCCTGGTAAATCCCTACTCATCTTTCAAGACACAGCCTGTGATGGGTGGGACTGAATCTCCTAAAAATTCATATGTTGAAGTCCTATCCCAATAACTCAGAATGAAACCTCACTTGGCGATAGAGTAATTAGCTAAGTTAAGAGGAAGTCTTACCTGATACCCTTACAAAAAGGGGAAATTTGGACACACACACACACACACACACACACACACACACACACACACACACAGAGGGAGAACACTATGTGGAGATTGGAGTTATGTTGCCACAGCCAAGCAACTACCAGAATTAAGGGACAGGCCTGGAATGCCCTTCCCTAGCACCGTCAGAGGGAGCATGGCCCTGGTAACAGCTTGGTTTTGGACACCTGCCCCTGTGAGACAATACGTTTCTGTCATTCTGAGCTGCCCAGTGTGTGGTCTTTCATTACCGCATGCCTGGAAACCAACACAGAGCTCAAACATCCTCTCCTATGTCCCCTGTGCTCCTGCTAGAGTCTGAGTGCGGGATGTCTCTGCTCCCTCCACCTGCTCCGTGCTGATCAGCAGATGGAGACCCATCCTCTGGGCTACATCAACAGGCCCTCTTGCCTTCTGGCTTCCTTGGGTTTGGCCAGTGAAGGCGACAGAAAAGGCCAGGGTTTTATTCTCCCTACATCCTCCACGCAGTCCTTCTGGGCTGGTGGCAGCCCTCTTCATTTCTGAGATCTTTACTCCTTTCAAGCCTACAGTGATGGAGGGGCCCAGCATGACCAGCCAGCCACTGAACTACCCCTGTGGCTTCTCCACATCCTGCCTACACCTGTATAAATCCTTATGAAACTGTCCTCCAATCACCCAATATGAGCATGTATCTGTCTCTGGCCAGTCCCCATGTTTCCTCACATCACACTGACTCTCTGGTGAGCTTGCTTGATGACTTTGTGTCTGTGTCCCTCCACATTCTGTGAGCTCCTTAAAGGCAAGGACCATGAGTGTTTACTTACACACACCCAGCACGGGGCACAAGGCCCAGCCAGCCCAGAAGGCACTGAATAAATACTTGAGATGCATGAATTAAACGGACAAATCAACCGTGCAGAATCATAAGCCAGGAGGGCTCTTGAAACACCAGATAAGTCGTCCCTACCCCATCCACAGAGGACAGCCCTTGTCTGTCCACCCAGAAAGCAGCTCAAGGAGGTCTCAAAAACCATTATTCTGTAATTTTCCATGCTAGTGAGTTCGGACAGTGGAAGATGATTATGTGTTGACCCTATTCCCTCAATAAAAATGTCACCAAGGGTTCTCTTGGCCCTCATTGATTTGTAAAATGAATTAAACTGCTTCTATTTCCAGCAATGTGAAGGACTAGATGTCCTGGACACACTTCCCATTGCAAAGCATCTGGATGTCCTGGTAAAGATACACAAATAGGCTTCTAAATACATAGCTGGGCTCTTAATAGGGACTTCGCTGAGGGCTGCACTGCCCGCACTCTTCCTCACTCCTGGCCTTTGCTCATGCTATTCCCGCCACCTGAAAAGCCTTTCCCACACCCCTTCTCACCACTTTATGTGCACATATCACCCCTGGGCCAGGGCCCACTCCCCTTTGGGGAACCCTCCCTGCTCTCCAGGGCCTCCTCTGCTTCTCTGGTCCCTGCACATCCCCATCATAGCTCCACTCTGCACACTGAGCTGTAACTGTCCACCCCAGCCCAGCCCCCAGCCAGCAGTACGTACACACACGCACACACACACACACACACACACACACAAATGGCTGTGAGCTCTGTAAGGGCAGGGTGCAGGTCTTTAGATCCCTAGAACCAGCACCAGCCAGAGTGTGCAGAAGACACTCAGTACACAAGGCAGGAGTGACAGTGTGGAGGACAGGGGATGGTGAGTGGCACAGAGCCCCCTTTCCCTGCAACATTCAGTAGGTGTCCTGAACACATCTCTCATTGTAGTATCTGGACATCCTGGTTAAAATTTACAAATAGGTGTCTAAACACATAGCTGGGCTCTGTAGAGACAAGGGAAGACCCTTGTCTCTGCTTAGGTTCCCAACTCTGTCCTCTGTCCTGGGCAGGATAAAGTGAGGACAGACCAACAGTGATTAGCCAAGGGTTCCAGACAAGGAGACCAGGGAGTTGGCCCCAGCCTTGACTCTGTCATCAACTTTCCTGTGTGACCTCCAGTAAGTCCCTGTCTTCCTCAGGCTTCCAAACTGTCATTTGTGAAACAAGGCAATCAGACACTGCATGACCTCCAGGTCTCTCGCTCTGACACCCTATATTCTAGGTCCCACCCCAGGCTGAGGAGAAGGGCTGGAGGCCTCCTCCCTTCTGAATGCTATACAACCCCACAGAGAAACAGAACAGTAGAGGCAAGCTAGCACTGTTTCTAGGCTGACACTTGGGCTGACTCATCCTCCCAAAATTTCTCTCACGTTCCCTCTTACCCCAGCCCACCTCTCATGGCCCAGCCTGGGTGGGGGTGATCAGACGCTACTAAGGGCACAGACCCCACCCAATTGGCATCCCTCTCTGGGCTGGCTTGTTCCCTGGGAAGTCCCTGGGAAACTCCAAATTAATATATGCAAAATAATATATGCCACAGGGTCAGAGAGGGGACCAAACCAAATAGGAAATTATAGATGAAGGAGACTGATTCCTAGAGAGTCACAGCAGAGATCAGTGGTAGAGACAGGACATGGGCCAAGGCCTTCTGATTATGCTGCTTCTGGCCTAGCTGCCCCTCAGGGACTTCTCCCAAGAGAAGGCAACCCCTTACCCTACATAGGGTGCCCTTCCTTCCTTTCCCCTACTAAAGGGAGTGTTAGGGAAGAAGAGCTCACTGCCCCATGGCCACAGAATACCTGATCCTTCAGCAACGAATTGATGGATAGGTGAGAGGAGGAAAGAGAGGAGGGAAGGGAGGAGGGAGGGAGGAGGGAGGGAAGAAGAGAGGGAAACTAATATGTGAATGAATGAATAAAAGAATGAATGTGAATAAACAGAGATGAAGGGCAGAGGGAGGGAGTCAACAGGCGAGTGAATAATTTGGGAGCCAATAAGGAAAAAGTACTGGATACATTATTATAAGAACATGCAAAGAAATAAGAAAATTCTTAAAATGCTCTCATATTTCCCATTTGTGAAGGTTCATCAAACTTATGATCACATATTGATGATATGTGCACATTTCTGTACATACATTTTTCTTTTCAAGCCTCCACTTACCAGGGTCCAGTGGGGAATGGAACTTCCACCCCCCACCCATTGGCAATGAGGCGAGGCACAGGAGTGTGAGACAGTGCTATCATAAAATGCTTTGATGAACGATTATGAACATGCTTGAACACATAAAAATTAGAAAGTCTCAGCAAAGAAATAAAAGATATACAGAAGAGCCAGCTGGAAATTTAGAACTGAAAAACATAACTGAAATAAACAACTCAAGGTGACTATGACTACGGCAGAGGAAAGAATCAGTAAGCTTGAAGACAGAACAATAGAAATTACCCAATATGAATAACAGAGAGAAAATAGACTGAAAAGAAGTGAGCAGAGCTTCGGGGACCTAAATGTTATAACCAGAGATCTAACATTTGTATTACTGGGTGAAGAGGAGAAAGAGTGTGGGGCTAAAAAAGGATTCAAAGAAATAACAGCTGAAAACATCCCAAGTTCAGTGAAAGATATTAATTTACAGATTCAAGAAGATGAGCCAATCCCAAATGAAATAAACCTAAAGAAATCCACTTCAAAACATGTCATAAACAAAGTTCAGAAAACTAAAGACAAAAAAAAATCTTGAAAGAGAAAAACTGTCAACCCAGAATTCTATATCCAGCAAAGACTATCCCTCAGGAATGAAGATGAAATCAAGATGCCCACAGACAGATGAAAGCAACTAACAGAATTTGCCATCATCAGACCAACCCTAAAGGAATGGCTAAGAGAATTTCTTCACATAGAAAGGAAATTATTAAGGAAATTATAAAAGAGGGAAACTTGAGACATCAGGAACAAGGAAAGAACAAAGAAAGAGTAAAAACGTGGGTACATGTAAAAAGCTGTTCTTTTCCTCCCTGGGACAGGGGAGGCACGTAGGGTGAAACAGAGTGTCCCAAAGGCTTGCGATTGGACACCATCAAGGGACAATGTGAAGGAGCATATCTGAGGCATTTTGAGCTATTGACGAATGCCAGCTAGCGTGCTTGTAAAGGTTCTTTGTTGTTTAAGACGTTCTGAGGAGGGTTTTCTATCACTTGAAGCTGACGTTTTCCTAACTGATAAGGCCACTGACTTTCTGAGACTTCCCATCCAAAGACCCTTGTGCTAAGGAGAGTATAATGACTAAAACACAAGCCTCGACAAATATCCCTCACTAGGGCGATACATCATTTGACTCACAAGAACACAAATCACATCCTTGGTGTGGACCTGTGTAGCACAAATAGGCTAATCAAAGAAACTTGCCCCAGCCCAAGCAGAAAAGCAAGCAGGTGAGAACAGACTTGACTCTTCTGCGCCAGAGACTGGGGGCAGGCACCGTGCTGAGGGAAATGCTCAGTCTGTGTTCATATCTGCTTCTCCTGTGGGAAGGATGTCAGCCATCCACAGCCCAGCCGCAGGAATGAGAACATGACGGTGAGGAGCTCTAGACCACTATGTAAGCAACAGAGAAGACACAGAGGAAAAGGAGGTCTCCGCTGAGCCACTGAAGGGTCACAAGCCATAGTGGACTGGGCTTGGCGCCACAGCTCCAGAGGCCAGGATGCTACTTTATGGATATGCAGGAGGGTGAGCTTCTTCACACTCTCACAAGTGGCTCCCCCAGGGGCACTGAACACTCCATCCTCCGGCATGTGCGAGGAGAAGGTAGACAGCACCCTGCAGGCTCTCCCAGCCAGCCTCCGACTCCCTAACCTGCACAGCTGTTAGCATAGCTGACATGGTCATGTCGGAGCCCTTACAGTTCCCCCCTTCCTTCCACTGACGCTATCCAGGACTACACGCTGCAGTAAATCACTTCTGTGTCGTCAAGGACTTTGTTTAATAACCATTAGGACCAGGTGGCCTTTTTTTTTTTTTATGCTCTGTTAGTCCCCAAACAATGATGAATATCCTTGCTAATGTATCCCCTACCCCCACGAGACAAGTTACCAATTCATAAATCTTGACTTAGGAATGCAGTTCTGTTTCCAAGCACCTCCTCACCACCCTAGGTTAACTATAAAATTGTCCCAGCGGCCCCTTGGCGGGGCAGACTGCAGTGGACAATGCTTCCAGATAGTTGTCTGTCCCATCCTATCCTGTGACTAATTACACTATAATAAACTGATCTATTGATAACATGGAGCTGCCTGCTTTGTGGTTCTGTCTCAAAATAATTTCTCAGTTTGGTGAGTACTTTTCGTTCTTTCCAACCTCCAACACCAAGCCCACTAAGAACACTTACAGCTCGGCGATTCTGGGCTGTGGGGCAGACAGGACATACAGTCTTCTGGGTTTCAGGTGGGTTCTGCGTTTCATTCCAGCTGTATTCTGAAATCGTGCTGCTAGCCAGACCTGCCTCAGGGCCAGTGGGAATCTCCATTCCAGCCATTCCCCAGTTGTTTTATGGAAATGTGAATGCTAAAAAAAAAAGAAAAAAAAAGTTCTGGTTAAAAAGTTTGGGAAACATGAATTTAAATAATGCTGAAATAGTTTTTTAATTATACCTCTTCTGAGGGCCTTTTCATAGGTTCTATGTGTTGTAAGGCTCCAGTAAAGGGGTAGCATATGAAGCAACATCCAAATATATATGACCATAGACCTATTTGTTCATGAAATATTTCTCAGGACCAGAGCTATAAGGAACACGTTATAAAACAAGGCTCTGTCTCAAAGTTTCCAAGGCAACTAGGCCAGAACTTAAGCTCAACCGAATAACCAATTTATAATTTGATTCAAATCATATTTTACATCTTGGGACCATCAAGACAAATCATGTCTCAGGAAAGGTGTCCAGACCAGCCAGGGTGCGGCTCTCCCTCTCCAGCTGGTACTAGAATATCACTACTTCCCTCCAGAAAACTCATCGGAAGCAGATGAGGAAGAAGACTCCTTCCCATGGGAACATTCCTCAGACAAGATGCAAGAGCAGCCTCAGGGTGAGGAGAGAGAGGGAATGCATCTTCCCAGCACCAGGAAGTCTGTCAAGGATCTCCACCCCTCCACCACCAATCTTCTCTGGAAAAACCATCAACGACCACAAATGCTAGCTTTTTGAGCCATTTCGCCTCCTTTGGAATATGACTGACTCCCTAAGCCTCCCACGCAGCACCTGAGGAGCCAGACTTCAGGGGAGTTTTCAGAGGCCCAGTCCCAGTTCTGCAGCCTCCAGGCCTGTTGGGCCCCTGCAGCCTCAAGGCATCACCGTCAGCCAGGGCTCTCTGGGAGGGAGAAGACAGGAGGAGACATGCATCCTCTCTGGAGAGCCAAGCGGGGCCAGCCAGAACAAGGACCACCCCCACCCCCATCCACATTCTCTGGGCACTGGCTCTGTTTGATGTGGATGGAAAGAAAAGACTCTTGTTTCTTTTCTTTTTTCTCAGTGTTCCCCCAGGTGACAGTTACCATGGATGTAAATCAATTTGTGGTGGCTGTCAGTTGCCAGTTGAATATAAAGAGCAAGCTCTCCCTGAGTCACCATCACACAGTGACACAAGAGGGAGCCAGCAACTGACAGTGACTGATAGCAAGCTTAGGCCTGCTGCCCAAGCAGACGCCAGTGAACGCCTGCTCCGGGGAGTCCACGTTGGTTTCTAACATGACACACATGCATACACTCCAGGGGTGAGTAATTGGACATAGATGAATACTGATTAACTCCGTCTACCCCTCACTAATATGCAGGACACCCAGAACTCTAAAGAATACTTTCCTGGAATGCCTAAAGAAAATATCCAAAAATAAGCCCCTGAGAGAGGGCCTTGTAAAGGCTCATTTAATAATCAGAGCTACCATTTAACATTGGCCAAGATATATATGTACAGTTCTCTTTTACACATGAAACTTCTCAAATCCAGAGTCTTGCCAATGCCTCTGAAATGCAGGAGGCTCTCCTATGGAACTCATGAGCTATCATAATGTGGGTGAAAAACAGGTGTCATTTCTCCTGTGTTCTTGGGAACTAGGCAGATGTTATAAACCATCATTGCATGGGGATGGTATAGTCTTATTTTTGTATTTATAGATACATATGCACATAGAAAAGTCTGGAAAGATATATGCTCAAACATTTTCACTTACTTCAGGATGGAGGGGACTAAGGATGATTTTTACTTCAATTGGTATTTCAAGGTTTTCTGCTATAAACATTGATTATTTATATGCATTTTTAAATTACTATAATAAAGACTATGTGGCCACATAAAAAGATAAATAATCAAAAGTTAAATGAGACGTCTCCTTCTGTCGTGATGCAATAACATAAACCAGATTCACCCTCCCACAATAAACAATCAGAAAACCAGACAAAAATACATGAAACCATTATTTTCAGACATTGGACAATAGGTAGCACTGTGACTCCTGAGAGAAAGGAAACAGATGAAGGGAGGCTGGCAGGAGTCCTAGCTTTCTTCCTGAAGGCATGTTCCAGACCAGAAAGCAGAGACAGCAAATCCCAATCCAACTTTGTTGATAAGACATAGACAGGGGTGAAGAGAAGCTAAGACACTTGAAAGTCACAGGAAAGAGTTCTGGTGAAGAGAGAGGTAGGTAAAAAAAACAGCTTCAAAAAAAACCCTGCCTGGGAGTGCCCTTGATTTTTTACTGAATACGAAGATGCTCATACATAGGATGAAATTCCAGGAGGTCAGACAAACAGCTACCAAGAAACAGTGAGCTGAACAGCTCCCAGAGATTACACAGCATTTAAGTTGCAACTAGCCAAAAAGGAGAATCCTTGTTAATAACTCAGGGCATTCACGAGGGAACTCAGTAGGGCCACGCATATTGTGATATACATGGTGAACCCTAGAGCCATCACTAAAGAAATAAAACAGAAGTAAAGCAAATAAGCCAATAGTGATGATAAAATGGAATTTTAAAAATACTCAACCCAATGTCACAAAAAGAGGAAGAAGGGGGAACAAAGAACAGATGAGACAAACAGAAAACAAACAGCAAACTGGTCCATTTAATCTCAATCATAATGATACCTACACTAAATATAAACAGTCAAAATATTCAAGAAAAAAAAGGAAGATAATTAGACTAATAAAAGTCAGACCCAATTATATGCTGCTTACAAGAGACACACTTTAAAATTTAAAAACACAGGTAGGTTAAAAGTGAAAGGATGGAAAAAGATACATTGTGTAAACTAAGAAAACTGGAGTGGCTACATTAATATTAGATGAAGTAGACATTAGGATAAGAGATATTACCAGGTACAAAGAAGGACATTTCACAATGACAAAGAGGTCAATTCATCAAGAAGATACAATGATCTTAAAGGTGTATGTAACAAATAACAAAGCTTAATATACATGAAGTAAAAGCTGACAGAACTGAAGAAAAACAGACAGATCCACATCTATAGTTCATACTTCAATAGACTTCTTTCAATAAATGATAAGTAAACACAGCAAGTAGAAAACCTGAACAACACTATCAAATAATTTGACCTAACTGATATTTATAGAACACTCCATCCCACAAGAGCACATACACATTCTTTTCAAGTTCATAAGAAACATTCACCAAGACAGATCATATAACTGGGCCATTAAACAAGCCTCAATAAATATTAAAAACTTAAGTTATACAGAGGGAGTTTTCTTACCACAAGAGAATTAATTTAGGAATTAACAGAAAGATCTTTGGAAAATCCCAAAATATTTAGAAATGAAAGATCACACTTCTAAATAATCCATGAGTCAAAGGAGAACTCACAAATATAGCCATAATTTTATAGTAACTTTAAATGGACTATAAAGCTATAAAAGCTATAAAAATATTGAATCACTATGCTGTACACATGTATTGTAAGTCAACTATAATTTTTAAAAAGGAGAACTCACAAGGGAAAAGAGAAACTAGAAAATGTTTTGTATTGAATGAAAATGAAAACACAGCCTATCGATATTTGTCAGGTGCAGCTAAAGCAGCACTTACAGGAAGGTTCAGCTTTCAGTGCTACACTGGAAACAACCCAAATCACCAACAGAAAGGAAGAACATTGTGGCACATTCATACAATGGAATACCACTTGGCAATAAAAAGAACTATAGGTACATGCAAAAACATCAATAAATCACAAAAACATTGTGTTGAGTATCCTTCATTGGAAACTCAGAATCAAAAGAGTACATTTATTGATTATTTATAGGAAGCTCTTGGAAATACCTCTATTTCATAGTGTCAGAAAGCATATCAGTGGCTGCCTCAGATTTGTGGGGAGGAGGCATACCGGGATTAACTGGGAAGATGCACAAGGGAATCTTTTGGGTGCTGAATATTTCCTATATCTGGATTGTGTCCTGGTTATACAGCTGTAAACATTTGTTGAACCTATTGACCTGTATCCTTAAAATGTTTTTATTGATGGTAAATTATACCTCGATAAAGGGTTTTTAAAAAAATACCATCACTAATAATGGGACAAGGTGTCACTCTCTCACCTCCTGATGGGCTGCAATATGAAGTATACAGCATCACCTCTGATGTCTTATCAAAACTATTAAATCTAAATCTAATCAATCCTTAAGCTCCATGCTGTTCCATACCACATGTGTGGCTATTTAAATGTAAATTAATGAATAAAAATTAAATAAAATGTAAAATTTAGTTACTCAGCCACACTGGCTACATTTTAAGTGCTCAGTGACCACATGTGGCTAGTGACTACCATATTGGACACTGCAGAGAACATTTTCATCATTACAGAAAGTTCTACTGGATAACACTGAGATATAACATCCAGATTATAGAAAATACAGGGAGAAATGAATTAAACACACAACAGGGAAACAATCAAATCAAGCGTGTGGCTCATTCTACAAGACAGCTAGCCTGGTGTCTTCAATATGTCAATGTCATAGAAAAAACTAAGGAGGGGAAGGGGAAGAGAAAGTCTTCAAGCAAAAGTAAACAAAAAAGATGTTTTAACAACAAAATCCAGTGAGTGAACCTTGATTGGATCCTGGTTTGAAAAAAAACCAACTATAGAAGATATCTGGGGACAACTGGGAAAAACTGAAAGTGAACTGGATATTGGATGACATTAGAGAATTACTGTTTGATTTTTTGGTGTAACATGGTATTGTGACTATGATAATTTTTAGGAGGTACACACTGAAGTATTTAGGAGTAAAGTGCCATGACATCTTCAATTTACTTTCTAAAAGATCAGCAAAAATAAATACATGCACGCAAATGCAGATGAAGCAAAATATCAACAATGGTTTAACCTAAGTGGTGTGCATAGAGAGTTATACTCTTGTTTTAACTTGTGTATATTTGAAATTGTCATAAGGGGGGACAAGAAGTGAAAAAAAATTTACCCCCACACTGTCATTGACATAATGTAAAATCATGGTTTTTACGGACAAAATCTACTGGAAAAATCAATGCAGCTGGTGTATGGTATTGTGATTTTTCTCTGATTTTTGGCTTTATTGTTATTACTTCACTTGTGAAGGAAATGCAGAAAGGGATACATCAATTCAAGCTTCCTATGCTCAGTGACTCTTAGAGACTAAGAGCTGCTGCTGCTTCTCTGTCAGCTGGGCGTTTTCAGGCCGCTGTTTGTAGTCCAGTTGAGGGTGTGGTGGGTCCAGGAAGGATGGAGGTAGACCAGCTGCCTGTTCCATGGGCACTGCCCAAATCTGTGTACCTAGAGGTGCCAGCCCACAGCCTGGAGACTCAATCTCCTCTAAGTCGGGATTCACTTTTGGTCCCTCCCATGATGCATGTTTCTGGGCTAGAGACCATCAAGGTTCTGTTTTGGGACCTAGACCCCAGAAAAGAAAGAGAGCTGGAAACACCTCAGTTTCTCTGGGCCAAGCTGAAACAGTGGGGTTCAGAAAACACACCCCCACTCATCAGGGGGGTTACACAGGAAGAGCAGCTTTCTTCAAGATGCCTGGTCTGTGACAAGAAGAAATTTGCACAAAGCAAGGCTGGCACCTAGTGGTTGCTTCTTACGTTGCCGTTGTCCTTCTAACCTGAGAAAGCAGTAACCAAGGCAATCTGGATAAGCCTGATGAGGATGAGAGAAAACGTGATGACAGCGCCCAGGTGCTAAGTGCACCCTCCAAACTCAGCAAATTCCAGCAAAAGCAAGAAGCACACACATGTGTGCTCTAGACCCAGAAAGCCTAATAAGGGAGAAAGGACCATTTGGGGACACGTAAGAAAAATTTGCCGCTTAGCTGAATCAAGGACCTCAGTTGTAAGTGTTCAAGTTGCAAGTTTTTAGAACACACCTATTAAGCATCTATTTGCCACTAACTGTAATCACTTTTGCTTCCTAGAAGGCCTCCCTCAAGGCTGGGTCAGTGTACTCAAGTCCTCAGTTCCAATTCCAGGTTGTGAGTAGATCAATCTCTCCTTTATTGTAGCCTCCAGCACTTCACCTTTGAAGTAAATGACATTCACTTCATTCCATCTTGTATTCTAATTAGTTGTTTAACTTATCCCCATCCTTACAGTGTACTTGCCATCACCCCAATCCCAGAGACATTCTACACACCCCATAGACAGAATGCGGGCCATCTTGGAAGCAGGGGGAGAGAGAGAGAGAGAGAGAGAGAGAGAGAGAGAGGGAGAGAGAGAAATCAGTTAGCACAGAGTAGGCGGCTCCCATATCTAATAAGAAGACAAGTTTCTTACCTCCCATGTCAAGGGTTACCCGAGGCTCCTCCAGAGAGATGACAAGGTGTCCATTGGGAGCCAGAAAGGATCCCAGGCCCCATCAGTCTTCGGTCCTCTCAGCCATCATGGTTTGGAAGCCTCAAGCCCCCTTTGGGACTAGGGGCAATCCCTCTCCCAGTGGCCTTCTTGTTTGCATATTGGGCAGGGCCCCAGTGGACTTTTTCCATACACGAGGCGTTCATCCTTCCAGTGGCCCTCCTGGCCACACTAAAACAGGTCCCTTCTTGGTGAAGCAGTGGCTCTGATCCAGGTGTCCTGGATCCTGTCCTCACCATGGGTCTTCAAAAGGGAAGGTTAACGGGGAACGTATGGCTCAGTAGTAGATTGCTTGCTTAGCATGCATGAGGTCATGGGTTCAATCCCCAGTACCTACGTTAAATAAAAAAAAAAATAGATAAGTAAACCTATTTACCTCCCCTCTCAAAAAAATAAATAAAATAAAATAAAATAAAAATAAAGTATAAAACAGAAGGGAGGGTAACCCTGAGGTGGTGCAAGGGTTAGGGCTGCTGCTAAGAATTGTCTTTCGTTGTTGTCCTTGAATACTTTAACCCTATCTCTGTTGTTAAATACTCCAAATGCCAGATTCATGAGCTGATTCATGGGGGTCTGGGGACCCCAGCTGCTCAGATGGGGCATTAGGGGCAGATGGTTTGTAAGACTGTCCCCCGCTCAGAGCTGGGGGAGGTAGGAGTTCCCAGCTGTGGAGCATGGGGAGCTGGACCCATAAGAGGGTCATCTAAAACATCAGCTCCCATGGGGGAAGGCACTTTGAGGGGACGTGAGCCAGGCATACCTGGCAGGAGTTCTTTGGACCTGGGTCTTGGAACAGGGTCAGGAACATTGGGACATATGGGACCTCCCCTCATTTACCTTCCCTTTTGCAAAACAGGTCCAGCTGCAAGATGGTACTGTAATTTAATGATCCATTTTTTGGCCAGAACTCTTGGTCCTAGTTTGTATTGGGGCCATAAAGTATTGCAAAAGAAAGTTAATTTCTTTTTCCTTAACTATCCTAAATTTCCCCCAATTAACTAATATGTATCCTAATGGGGAGTCCTTTGGGATGCTTGTGGTCACCCCCATTTTAGTTAGGATGTCATGCCTGAGATAGCTCCTTTGGATGAGGCAAGGAGAGGAGCAAGGTGTGGGGGGGGACGTGACCAGAGCCCCAGGGCCCAAATTCTTTAAAGAGGGAGAGAGACTTAGGCCTTGAATCAACTAAATTGGATTACCTTTATCTGAAAGAAAAAAGAAACAAATAGAGCTGAAGGGTAGGGCTGGAGGGCCACAAGGCAAGGCAAAATCTTCCCTTAGAATACAGTCCATGTGATGCTGAGGAGGGGCACCTGTTCACAGAAGTAAAAGAGGCAACACTCAAACTGCTGGCAAAGCAGGCAAGAAGGCTCAAAGATTAATATATAGTCTAATAAGTCAGGACACAGGAGGATATGAGAGAAATCCAGGGCAAAGAAGGAAGGTGTACAACCATGTTGCTTCCTGGAGTAGAGATCCATAGGCCCATTACAGGGAGTGCCCACCAACAACTTCCACCCAGAGGCCCAGTGAGCCTATGAGCCCGTGAAGAGAGTGCCCGCCAACAAATTCCACACAGGGGTTCAGAGTAGAGAGGAGGAATTGGGCTCGAGGAGCCAGAGGGGAAACTCACCCAATCAGGTGGTCAATTTCTTGCCATGCGGTCTTAATTTGGATGTCTGAGTCTTCACCTCCTTGGATCTTCTAGAGTCCAAAGAGATAGAGCAACAGGGGAAAAGAGAAAAGACTGAGGAGAGAAAAGCCTTGGGCTTGGTAGGCTCCTTCACAGCTAAAGAATCAGTCTCTGTCAGATCCTGCAGGCAGCGCCAGATGCCACCTAAGGGGCTGCCTAAATCTGCATGACGTGGGAGAAACCCTCTTCCACCATCCAGGGAGAGGGGAGCAATAGCCCTAAAGGCAGATCGAGATTATGCCCTTTGAAGCCAATTTTTTATTTCAGTCCCTTCATGGTTGCCAAAAATGGTACAGGAAGAAAGCAAGAGGAGGAGGGGGTGGTGGAGTGAGAGGATGGCTGTGTCCCAGGTCTCAGTTGAGTCCCTGGGACATTCCCTGCCAAGTGAGGGTCCTTGACTTCACATAGGAAAGAATTCGAGAGCGAGCCACAGTTGAGTAAAAGTAGACTTATATTGAGAGAACTACATAGTGGGGTGAGGGGGTATTAAAGGTAGATATACAATCCATAGACAGTGCAGGCCACCTCAGAAGGCGAGAGAGAGAGAGAGATGCACATTCTTAAAGAAGCAACTAGATCATTACTTCCGAAAGAACTACCTCAACCTAAGGAGGTCGAATTTCCCAATTTTTAAAAATCATATTATATTCATATCAAATGAGAAACACAAATTTTAATGTTATAATATTCCATGATGAAATCCATTTTCTTAATCTGTTGGTTTACCTCAAATCCTATCAAAATTCTCATCAGGTTTTTTCTTTAACTTGGGAGAAAATTATTTGAAAGTTCCTCTGTAACCTGTGACAGTCATACTGTTAGGCAATTTGACAATATCTACTAAAATTTAAGGTACACATACTTTGTGACCTAGAATTCTCCTTCTCGATACACACCCCAGGAAGACCCTGGTACATATGGACAAGAAGCATGAACAAGGTCACCACAACATTCTTTATTTTTCTGAGAAATTGGAGACAACCTCGATTTAACAGCTTAAAATCACTGTAGTGGTTCTCAAAAGGGAGTACGTTCAAAGAACAGCAGCGTCAAGGGCACCTGGGAACTTGTTAGAGATGCACATTCCCTGCCCCTCCCCACCCCACTGACTCAGAAACACTAGGGGGGACCCAGCTACCTGTGCCTTCACCAGCCCGCCAGCTGATCCTGATGCAGTTCCACATTACCAAGCTGGAAGTCCTCTAAGATACACTGGGTAATAAAAAGCAAGTTCAAGTTGCAGGATGCTACTTACAGTATACCATTTACGTGGGGGAAAAGAAACTACTTATTTCCTAAGAACACATTTGTGTATGTGCAAATGCATAGAGAAGGGTTTGGAAAAATCCAGACTCTAAGAATAACAGTGGTTAGCTCTGCATATAACCATTGCAAGCAGGGAGGAAGGGGATCAGACATGGTGGGCAAAGTTAGTATAGCCTTATATGTCAAGTTCTGTCCTTTTTTTTTTTTTTACAAGAATGAATTTCTACTTATCTACAAAACAGAAATAGACTCACAGACATAGAAAATAAACATGGTACCAAAGGGGAAAGATAGGGAGGAAGGGATAAATTAGGAGTTCAGATACATTTCTTTGAGATTTGTAGATACTATTATACATAAAATAGTTAAACAAGTTTATACTGTATAGCACAGGGAACTATATTCAATATCTTATAGTAACCTATAATGAAAAGGAATATAAAAACAAATATATGTATGTATATGTATGACTGAAACATGCTGTACAACACAAATTGATACAATTATTATAAACTGACTATACTTCAATAAATTTTTTTAAAAGTATTTCCATATTACTTGTCTGATTAAAATTATTTTTTAATGAGATACAGAGGATCAAATTCATAGAAAGGGGAACAGTGGTTGCCAGGGGCTGGGGGGAGGGGAAAAGAGGAGTTAGTGTTTAATGGGTACAGATTCAAGTTGAAAGGATGAAAAAGTTCTACAGATGGGTGGTGGTGGTTACTCAACAATGCGAATGTACTTAATGCCACTGAACCATAGACTTTAAAAATGGTTAAAATGGTAAATTTCACATTATGTATATCTTGCAACTTAAAATTTTTTAAATGAGATGGATGGATATAGTGCAGTGCTGGCCCACATGCTTAGCATGCACGAGGTCCTGAGTTCAATCCCCAGTACCTCCACTAAAAAATTTTTTTTAATTTATCTTTTAAAATACTTGAGCTATGAAGTAGACAGCATTGTGAAATGAACTCTGCTTTTGGCAGGAAGGCTGCCCTCGTCTCAAGGGTGGGCTCACAGAAGTCACCGGTGTGGTGTGACACTGTCCCTGGCAGGGTAACTGGACATGGTAGACACCTGAACCAAGATGCAGCCAGACTGTCTCTCCCAGGAATGGGCGATGTGGACTGGTTCAGGCTCCCAGCAGGAAACAGATGACACACTCAAACAGGGTATCTGAGGAGTGTTTCAGAGAAAGACTATTTGCAGAGGTCTGGGTAGAGTTCAGGAAACCAACAGAGGAGGGTGAGGCACTCTGGGACAGACAAGAAAAGAAAGAAACCGACACACGGAAGCCACAAAAAAACAAAGAGGGGTGGAACTATTACGGACTCCAGGCAGGGTTAAGACAGGTGGAGGAACACAGCAGCCCCAGCCAAACCACAGCCTGACAGAGGGCTCACCAGGGGAACGAATACTCAGACCTCCCCTCCCACCCTCCCAGCTCTTGCCAGTATCACCCATCTGCTGATCCCAACCAGAAGCCAGGCGAGGGGGCTGGGCTGATGCAGTTTGTAACACTTGATCACTTAGAGTGTAGAGCAGATGGAGAAAGGTGGAGAGAGGATCTGGAGAAGCAGAGAAAGTCAGCTCTCCCAAGAATCAGCAAGTGGCTGGGTTATAACCATAGACGGGACGGGAAAGCAGAGAGGAGGTAGAGGTAGTAGATAAAGGACCATGGGCGGACCCATGGTTCTGCCCCTCCCACTTGTAATCCCTTCCTGAGGCCTCGCTGTTTCCGCCTACTACACAGATTCTTTGAAACTTTCTTCTTCCTTTTTTTTTTTTTTTGCTTAAGCTGCCTCTAGTTAAGTTTTTCTTGCAACCAAAGAATCTTCCCTTAGTAATATGGGAGAATAAAAAGGCAAAAAAAAATTTAGGAAAATATTTCCAAGAGGTATAAACATACCACCTAAAAGAAAAATTCTAAAGCCCAATAAGAGAGAGCAATGGAATGGAACAGACAGTACTGAAACAGACCTACCTTATGGCAAAGCAAGCACAAGTCTATGGGAGAGAAAAAGAGGGTCCTAGTCCATCTGGGCTGCTGGTAACAAACCACCACAGACTGTGCGGTTTAGACAATAAACGTTAGACAATAATAAACAAACATTTATTTCTCACAGTCCTGACGGCTGAGAAGCAGTCGGCAGATCTGGCACCCGGTGAGAAGCTGCTTCCTGTTTGCAGACAGCAGTCTTCTGCTTCCTCACACAGTGGCTGGCAGAGAAAGCAAGCTGTGTCTCTTCTTATGAGGGCTCTAATCCCATCATGAGGGCTCCCCTTTCATGACTCATTACCCACCAGAGGCCCCACATTCAGGATTAGAGTTTCAACATATGAATTTGGGAGAGACACAAATTCAGCCCATAGTAGAGTATTCAACAGTGTGGAAGAAACTGATGCAGGGGAACTCCAGGTTAGAGCCTCATCTCACAGATACATCAAAAATAGTTCCATACGGATGAGAGCAGCAGCTTTCTTCTATCTTACCCCCAAACATTTTCCATTGCAACCCAGTATATATATGCCCCTCTAAAAGTTACTCTTAACTACGTGCAATGCACTGATCTTTTCTATAATTACCTTTGCTACTTTGAAAAATGATGGCTGCAACCTACTTTATTTCACAATGCACTGATACATCACAGCCAGTTACTAGGGAGGGAAATGTGGAAAAAAAAAAGACAGATATAAAACAATTAGAAAATGAAAAGAATAACATCCTAGGGGAAATATTTTAAGCTTAAAAACAATAAAACTATAGAGGAAAACAGTATTATTAAAAAAAGAAAAGCAAATGGGGAAAAATATTTGTACCATCTGTTTGGCAAGAGATGAATGTCTTTAATATACAAAAAGACTTTACAGGTAAATAAGACAATCCCTTTAACCACAGACCTGAAACCACAATACTCTTAAAAAATACAAGTAGCTACAAAAAAAGCAGGTGACCTGAAGTTCACGATGAAGTGGAAACATAGCAACACTGCTTGTGGGTTGAAAATCAATACAATCTTTCTGGAAAAGGATTTGGGCACATTTCTTAAGTCTGAAGAGACTATTCATGTATTTTATTAAATAACACTACTCCTAAGAATATCTCATAAGGATACTTTCCAAAAAAATACAAAATGTAAGAATTTCACTGTAGCATTATTTATAACAAACTATAACAGGAGAGTAAGTTCAAGTTTAACATGGGTAGAATGCTAAGAACCACAAGAATTTCAAAGGATAATTAACAATACATTACATGACAAAGAATAATGTATTATGATTCCAGTTTCATAAGAAAAACGTGTGTGCCCTCATGCAAAGATAAAAAGAGTAAAAGGAGATACACCGTAAAGATACAAACGGTTATCTCTGTTAACATTTTACTCTCCTTCTTTATGCTTTTTGGTATGTTCCAAAATTTACTCAGTGAATGTTGTTACTTTTTAAATAATAGATTTTAAAAATACATTAAAGAAAAGGAAAAAGAGTAAGTTCACTTTTTCACCTGTGGAAAAGGAGAACTGTGCATACATACCCTTAAGGCTCTGTCTGAATTTCTTAAAAATGCCAGAGACAGAAAGGAGTTTCCCTTAGAACCTGTGCCCCCACAACCCATATTGAAAGACACTTAACAATTAATTGTTCCAGGTGCTGCACTTCGGTGCTCAGTGCCCCACAGACACTGCTCCACTGGTTCTCACAGCATCCTTGCAACAAACAGCATTGTCTTTAATCTCCCGTCACGGACCCAAAAAAGAAATTAAGTAGATTTACCATTGCCATTCTGCAGTGGGGACCCAGAATTTGAGCTTCCAGCCCTAAACTTGGTCTCTCCACAAGAGACTGATTGTGTTCATGTTTTCACCTTCATTTCTTAGATCTGATCCTTCCACAAAAATCACTAATTAAGAGACTGCCAGTTGACAAAGAACCTAAACAAGCAATTCTCCAGTGAAGACATACAGATGGCTAACAGGCACATGAAAAAATGCTCAATATCGTTAATTATCAGAGAAGGGCAAATCCAAAGTACAATGAGGTATCACCTCACACCAGTCAGAATGGCCATCATTCAAAAGTCCATGAACAATAAATGATGGAGAAGGTGTGGAGAAAAGGGAACCCTCCTAAACAGCTGGTGGGAATGTAGTTTGGTGCAGCCATTGTGGAAAACAGTATAGAGATTCCTCAAAAGACTAAAAACAGACTTACCATATGATCCAGCAATCCCATTCCTGGGCGTATATTTGGAGGGAACTCTAACTCAAAAAGATACCTACACCCTAATGTTAATAGCAGCACTATATACAACAGCTAAGACATGGAAGCAACCTAAATGTCCACTGACAGATGACTGGATAAGGAAGTTGTGATATATTTATACAATAGAGTACTACTCAGCCATAAAAGGAATGCCATTTGCAGCAACATGGATGGACCTAGATATCGTTATTCTAAGTGAAGCCAAAGAGAAAGAAAAATACCATATATCACTCATATATGGAATCTTAAAAAAAAAATGACTGAACTCACTTACAAAATAGAAATAGACTTGCAGACATAGTAAACAATCTTATGGTTACCAGGGAAGGGGGTGGGAAGGGATGAATTTGGGAGTTTGAGACTTATAAATATTAGCCACTATATATAAAAATAGATTTTAAAAAGTTTCTTCTTTATAGCACAGGGAACTATGTTCAGTATCTTGTAATAACCTTTAATAAAAAAAATTAAATCGAATATATGTATATATACACATGACTGGGACACTATGTTGTACACCAGAAACCTACATTGTAATTTACTGTACTTCAATTTAAGAAAAATTAAGCATCTAGATCATGATAAAGAAGAGTTGAACAACCACATAAATGTACTTCATGCTACAGAACTGCACACTTAAAAATGGTTAAACTAGTATATTTTACCACAATTTAAAAAAGGAGGGGTGGTGGGGTTGCCAGGTTGAGGATGATTAACAAAGTCAAAGTTTGGCTGAAACAAGAATTTGTTCCTTACATGTAACCATATTTGGTGGGACTCATGGTTCCTGAATCATGAGAATGCACCCTAACCAGCAGTCGTAGGTAGATGCCTGTGAAGACCCAAACACCGACATTCCATCCACAGTGACTGTCCTGTTCAAAGGAGAAGGATCAGTATGAAGTGAGAAGATTCAACCAGCGTGCAGGGAAGCCAAGAATTCCAACCCCTCCCGTACAGACTACGCTCTGTCCACTGCACTTAGCTATGAAGACCATCCCCATTCACTTCTCTCACATTCCGATTCCACACTCTGGGTCAAATCAATCTTCCCGTTATAAAACTGGTGTTTACTGTGTGACTTTCTTATCCAAAAAAAAGACTTTTCACCCCCCAATAAGAACACTGCTCCACTGGAGACGTGTCTTGCTCACTACCAATAAATGTGCCATTTAATAATTCCAATTTCTCTTGGAAGCCTGGTCAATGTTCTGACCATCAAGTTACCCTAGTCTAGGGACAAGGACAAAATTAAGTGTCTGAACCTGTGAAGCTGTGGCCCAGTTTTGGGCCATCATGACCACCCACACAGGGCCAGCTGAGGCTGCTGCCAAGTTGGCTTTGACTTCAGCAACTGTCCTGCCAGGCCACCCACACCTCTGCCCCTGTTTCAATCAAACAAATTAAACTACAACCAGGTCAAAGGAAACCCTGTAACAAAATGTTTTCCTACATATTTATTTCCATTAGGAAATACTTAAAAAAACAAAACAAAACCTTTAGCATCCAAAAATTATGGTATTTCCTCACCTTTTAAGCCATTATTACCTAGGAAGAATAGGCCCAGCAATTTCTTAAGGTGATTTTCAACTTTTGGGTTTTTTCTTTTGACATCCCTCACCCCTAAAGTGCAATTTATAACCACCTTCTTTCTCTCAGAACTATTTTCATATTAAAAAGCTACGCACACCAATACATGAGCACCCATGACAGTGCTGATGAGTGTCAACGTTGTTTTCTCAGACCACGCAGCCAGCACTGAACAGGAGAGCACCACCCATTCTGTGTTCTCCTCCACACGGTGCTCCGGTGTGGACAATGCCTGCTAGTCCACTTACACGGCTGTGGCCATGCACTCTGCTGGTTTTGTGATCCAGTGTACAATTCAGACACAGGATGAGTCAGCACGAGGCACAGTGCTGAGATGCCACAAAGGTGACACTAGATTAAAAGCAAAACAAATTTTACGCCCAAGTTGCCTTCAAAGGAAGGGTCAGTCATATAAAGGGCATCATAAAAACCACCATGGCCTGGGAGGATCCACCAGTATTATCAATTACAGCAGAAAGAAACCACAGCTGAGGGACGTCATGAATTCAAAGAGAATGGAACAGTAAGTAAACGCCAATTCCTCCTGCCTCACCTCAACCCGCTGTGACCCCTGGCATTTCTCATCTCTGACTCTGATGCTGGAGCCAGACCTGGGTGATCCTCCTATGCACAGTTTACTCCCTTGAGAAGCTCACCCAGTCCTGTGGCTTAATAACACTTACAGGGCTCTACCTCCACCCCAAACTTGCCCCCCAAATCAACTGGGGATGGATTTGCATTCCTAATGGATATCTATAACCTAACAGGTCCCAAGTGCAATTCCTGACTCCCGTCTCAAAGCTGCTCCACCCACAGCATCATCCTGGTGCTCTAGCCAAGTCATACTTGACTTCTTCCTCCCCTTTTCTCACACCTCATAGAAATCCCATTAGCTCTAAATTCAAAACAATCCCAGAAACCAACCAGTTCTCACCAACTCCATTACTAACACCCTGGTCTAAGTCTCTATCACCTCTCACATACACTCTCTCTTTCTCCCTCCATTCCAGTCACACTGGTTTCCTCTCCAGGTTTCAACATACCAGACTTGTGCTGGCCTTTGTTCATGCCCTTTCCTCTGCCTAGAACATTCTTCCGCAGATACCCTCTTAGCTAACTTCCTCACTTCCTCCTAGTCTTTGTTCAAATCTCATCTTCTCAACAAACCCTGCCCTGATCATACATTTAATTCTGCAACTGCATTCTCCCATCCCAACTCCCAACTGCTTTATTGTCCCCCCCAATAACAGTCACGATCTTTTAACATACTACACAGAATTTACTTACTCATTATACATTGATTACTGCCTACTTCTCTCTAGTAGAATGTCAGCTCCTTATTATTCAGTTATTCACTGTCATTCACTGTTATTCAGTGATGTACCAAGCAACTAAATAATCCCTGGAAGAGAGTAGGCAATCAATACATATTTGCTAAATGAATGTACAATGTTGAGAATTAACTTCCACAAAAATTATAATAACCTTAAACAGACAGCATCAATGTACCCAATGATCTCACTACTTGGATCCCATTTCTGACCCTCAAACATCCCTCTGCACTAAGGTTACAAGTCCCAAACCTAAAGCCTTGACATCTGCTTACATCAAAACATACTAATACACTTACCCCAAAGAATTCATTTTTACAAATTAACCTCAAATACCACCACTTATTTAGTACTCTTGTCAAAAACATTTAAATCAGAGATCTAATCATAAGGAAACAAACATGTACTGTAGAACAGTCTGCAATACAGTTTAATTCATACTATGTGGACCTATTTAAATATCAAAATCATGGAACACACATGGGGGAAGGAAATATTCTGGATTAATAAAGCAATGACAACCAAATATAATATGTGATCCTTGACTTGATCATGGAAGGAGGGTTAATTTTTCAAAATAAAATAGCTGGGAGGAAAAATCTCCAAAAAAAGACAACAACATACACCCAAAACTTTGTTGTCTGGATTAGGAGTGGAATATCCTGAAACTAGAAAATATTCTTTTTAACAAGCCTAATTTTAATTTAACTCTGGAATTGTCTTAAAAATAACTAGTAAGCAATTACTACACTGAAGAGGTAGAGTCGGATGCAGGGAAAATCTCAGACCCCAGACCAGGGTCTGAGGCATGAGCCTGTGCACCTTGATGACTGTCCCTGCAGCCCTGCGCTGTGGCGGCACGGCCCAGCCAGGTGGGACTGCACCAAGAAACCACCACTAGGCTCTAACAAAGTTCTTGGCTCCTTCACTTTGCTACAAATTCTAGATTATCCAACAAGCCCTGAAAGCATTTACCGATTAATGCTAGTCAAGTAAGATTACTTTTTTAAAACCTTCACACCACGAGCCCAAATGTGTGGCTGTGTTTCTCTACATATACCACAAGACAAGCACAGGGTAAAGATGAGTATTTATTCACTTTACAAAGAGAATGGTATTAAATTGCCATAAACAGCCCCATTTATAGACAAATATAACTGTACATTACACCAGTAGCTGGCCTAACTTTCCCAAGATGCTTATATGGCTCCAGCTCTTAGTTGAGTGTGGAAATCTTGTCTGCTACTGATGTTAAAAATCCCTCAGAGATAATGTTTTTTGTTTTACATATTAACAGGTGGGAAAAATAAACCAGTCTCCCCAGCCCTTTCTTAGAGCTGAGCTTCCATCTGCATGTTCCCTAGAGAGCACTAAACAAATACTGACTTATTCTTAAAAAAAAAAAAAAAAAAACCCACTGATAATTGGAAAAGGCTTTTGTAGCACACCAAAATACTTATTTATACACACATAAAAAATCTTGAGTTGGATTTATTTTAAAGGTAAACATACCCTAAACACTGCCAAGAGTAGGTAATGAAAAGGAAAGAACACATTAAATTACTGAATTATAAAAATATTTTCTTTGGAAAAAAATTCCAATAGGGTTATCATTAATATCTAAAACCAAAGAGAAAAAAAATAAACAATTGTTCTTTGATCCATTAGTAATTTAAATAAAAATGAAAACCTCTTCAAAAGCAGCTATAACTGAATCTTTTAAAAAGTTGCAGGTAATGAGCACTTCTAAATCTATACACTGATGATTCTTTACAGGCAACTTGCAGTCAAGAAAAATCCTTAATATGGCTAATTATTTAGTTTTTTTAATTACCATAATTGTTTGTGTTTTAAAAAAATATTTCACATGACAGCTTAAAAAATAAGTGGTTGTTTTGGGGAAGCACTCCAAATATTCAATCTGACTCAAATCAGATTACCACAGTCAGAGAAGCCAGGGATACCAGTGATTTTATTTTTTTATCACAATCATTTTTACTCCAGTTTTTAGTCATCCCTTCATATTTTATGAAAATGTACCAAATTAAAAATTTTTTCACTCATGCTGCTTCACATCAGGATGTGATGAAAGATACCAACCTGAGATAAGAGCTGACTCCTTCACAAAGTCCAGTTCTTGAACCCCTAACAAGGGAAATGTCTTTACCTTCACTTACATCAAAAATTCTTGGCCATAACCAATCATACTAGGATATTATAAAAATATACCATATATTGGACACTCATGTCAGTACATTGCAGAAAATGTGTCTATTTACTGTGTAAAGTTTATTAACATTTGAATGAAACTCTCTTATTTACACAGTTAGGTCTGGGGTGCTCAGGACAGCAAGGTGGCATGGGAGCCACCATTAGGAATTTGGAAATGCGCAGCGGTCCTTGGCACCTGTCACAGAGACAACCCTCTCCAGGAGAACTCGGCAGCAGTGGGTAAGGTGAGCCAGTTTAAATAGTTCAATTGGCTTTTTCTTCTGTCTTCATTCTTCTTCACTTTCATTTTCGGGATCTAAATCAGAGTCTCCATTTAATTCCTTTTCACTTGCCACATCTCCATCCTCACCATTTTCTTCATCTTTTTCTTCAGTATCCTCATCTTCCTCTTCATTCTCTTCATCAACATCCTCACCTTTTTCACTTTCTTTCTCTTCCTCATCTTCATCCCAATTATCCTGGTAGAAATATTAAGCAAGGAAAGCACGCATGAAGGCCCAGGTCTTACAAAGTACAAGGATACTAAGGTAGATTCATGTACCAGGAAACAAATTACTCACATCAGAATCCTTATCTGCTATTTCATCATCAGACTCCTCTTCAGAAGATTCTGTAAAGGGGGGGGGGGGGATTCCAGCTTAAATTTTGTGATCAAAGCAGAGAGCATAGCTCTGAAAGCTAAACAGAATCAGACTCCTGAATTTACTTTTAGAAATACATTCAGCTATCATCCATCTAAGAAGGAACATTAAGTTAGTATTTTACCTGCATTAAAACACGTTATTATCCCATCAATATCTTATTGAACAAGACAAAGTATCAAAGCCCTAACAAAAATCCCATCTGAAAAAAACTAAGCCCAGGATGTGGAGAAAAAGAATCCCTGTGCACTGGTGATGGGAATGTAAACTGGTTCAGCCACTATGGCAAACAGTATGGAGGCTCCTCAAGAAATGAAAAATGGAACTACCATATGATTCACCAATTCCACTTCTAAGCATGTATCAAAGGAAATGAAATCAGGATCTCAGATGCACCGGAAACACAGTGTTCACTGCAGCATTATTTACCACAGCCAAGATACGGAAATAACCCAAGTGCCCATTAACAGATCAGTGAAAAAAGAAAATGTCACGCACACACAAATAAAATGGATTATTATGCTGCCATGAAATAACAGGAAATCTTGCCATTTGCAACATGGATGGAACTTGAGGGCCCTGTGCTATGTGAAACAAGTCAGATAGAAAAAGATAAATACTACACTATTTCACTTATATGTAGAATCTATAAAAACCTGACTCACAGATACAGAGAACAGATTGATAGTAGCTGGAAGAGGCAGACAGGAGTGGAGGAAATGGGTGAAGGTCAAAAGAAACAAACTTCTAATTTTAAGAGAAGTCTTGGGGATGTAATACACACCATGGTGACCACAGTCAGCAATACTGTATTGTATACTTAAGAGTTGCTGAGAGAGTAAATCTTTTAAGTTCTCATCACAAGAAAAGAAATTTATAACTATGTGTGGTGATGAATGTTAACTAAACAATGTGACAATCATTTCACAATATATACACACAGAATCATTATATTGTACCCCTAAAACGAATACAATGTTATATGTCAATTATAACTCAATAAAACCAGGAAAAAAACTTCACATAAAGTATAATTAATTAATTCAGGTATGCTTTTTTGTTCTTCAGTTGTTTTATGTTTTCTTTATAAAAGTTTTGTTTCATTTTTTAGAGGTATTTCTAGGTAATTCATAGTTTTGGTTGCTGCATGAATGAGATCTTTACTCCTAATACATTTTCTGACTGGGACATTGTGAACATATAACACATTAATGGGACATAATAATGCTACTGAATCCCTTTTGCTAGATCTTGGTATCCAGTAAACTTGCTTATCCACATATCAACAATGGTGTGACTGTAGATTCTGCTGTATTTTCTATGTGGAGAGGAATAATTACAAGCAGTGCCTAATGTTCTAGAATTCATTTCTTTCATACAGTACAAGGCAGAATATCCCAAAGCAATAAAAGTCTTATTCCTGACTTTATGGGAATGCTTCTAAACTTCATGTTTGATACAGGTTTAAGGAAATTCCCTTAAATTCCTGGATTGCTCAGATTATCAAATAATGAGATACATGAAGACTGTATTTTTTTATTTTTCTATATCTATTAAAATAATACATAGTGTTCATAGCGATCTATTAATGTGATAACTACATTAAGAGTTCTTGATGCCAAATCATATCACAATCTTTAAAAAAATTCTACTTGGTAATGACATATTATTTTACTTAAGCACTTTCCGTAATCAATCTGCTACCTAGGATATTTGAGGATGGCCTAAAATGTTCTTGACTATCCTTGTCTGGTCTTGACTCACAAAATGCCTAAATTATTTGTAGATGACAAAAATAACATGTTCCTCAAAAGATTGATAAAAGTCACTTACAAAACCTCTGTCTGGCACCCTGTGGAGAAAGATTTTTGATTAAATCAATTTAGAGCGATTAGCTTGTTCGGGGTTTCTATTTCTTTTTAAGTTAACTTTGGTCATTGATGTGTCCCAAGAAATTACCTACATCATCTAAGAGTTTAATGTATTGACAAAGTTCGTTCATAATGTTCTATTTAAATCTCTTCCATAGCTTATGTCCTTTTTTTGTTACTGTATTATACTTGTGCCTTCTCTTTTATTTGATTGTATCTTTGCCAGTTTTGCTACAGGCTTGCCCATTTCATCAGAGAAGGTATGTCAAAGCAAGACCTTACAGCGATGTTTACAAAAGTCATAGAACTGAGTCATGTTTTTACAAAGTCACAGAACTGAGTCAATGTCAAAAACTAAATGTTTAGCCTATCCCCCAAGCTTTACCTTCTTCATACACCAACTTTGCCTTCTGTGCAGGACAAGTCGTTCCCTTTGCTTTTTCTGATGCTGTAACCTGAAAGACAACCAGGTGCTATCATGAAGTAGAGTGTATTTATTTATTTTTTTAAATAATTTGCTTGGAATATCTTTTCTTTTTACTGGCAGGGGGAGGTAATTAGATTTATTTGTTTACTCTTAGAGCACATGTATGCTAAGCATGTGCTCTACCGCTTGAGCTATATATACCCTCCCTAGTCCTTCCGCAACAGTAAACTCGCCCTCATCCACTATGATGGATGACCTCAATACGATGTAGATCAAGTACAGGGTAAAAGGCAAATCTGTCAAACAGAAGAAAGAAAGAATTATTCTGTAAAAGTTGAAAAAACTTTTTAGGTAATCGAAATTCTTTCTGTGACAAAAAACTGCAGAAATACCCTGTGACTTGCTCACAGTTCCACAACCATCCTAACTGTATTAACAACGGAAATATGATGGTGAGAACATGTGAGAAAAGCTGAAACAGGTACAACCAAGTCTACTTACTATCAAATAAATAACATTTCCCAGTTACAGACTGGATCCTGATTTGCCAATTTTTTTACTGAAACAGGGAGCTTTCAACATTCAGGTAAACAATGCCATTCCTCTCTCCATTCCGATCACATTCAAAATTTAGCACAAAACATTATGATTTACTCACCTGCGTAATTAGAAGGATGAGCTTTCCATGAAGGTGGGAGAGTTTCTGAAAAGTTTTTACTCTGCTTTCCATTAACTGGTATAGTGTCCCCAGCTGGGGTACCAGGTCAGGCAACTAGGGAACAAACATAAAAAAAAATTACTCTGATACTAGTACAAATTACAGATAACAAATATACAAATCATGATGAGACTGCCTGAGTATCCAGCCCTGCACCACAAGCATCTGCCTCCACTTCCAGCGCCAGTGGCTGCCTGTCACATAGCCCAGCAACACCTCAAATTTTCAGGTCTTCAATGTCCTAATAGCAAAAAATTATACATTAAAAAAAAATGATACATGGTCAGAAGGAGGAAATGCAAGTCAGGACGGACAAACCATAGGGTAGGATGTCTTTGTGTTGATCATATTACTTTAGAGACGGTCATTATAAAGGAGACACTAAATAGAAGGTACCCCAATCACATACTTCTGGACTAAAGGGGGCTTCACTCGGAAACGTACTCTGATGATACTGCATTATTACCTCTACCATTAGGTCCCAGCAAGCCAGAGGAAGCTTTTCATAGCTTCCAGAGACAGAATGACAGCAATCAAAGCTGACCTCATCATACTTCAAACATATTTCCTGTTAAGAAACCCTGAGCCATATTTCAGAAATTAAAGCAGGAACAGTACAAATGAGAGTCTCCTGTACATGACTAAAGCCCCCATGCCTAGCACAGTCCTTGACTTAGAGAAGGTACTTAAAGATTTCTGATAAGGAAGGAAGAAACAAAGGAAAGGGGGAGGAAAAGCACTTGTTTTCTGAGGAGCAAAAACTGTCCACCCTCTGCTGTACTTCCACGGTCTATTCTGCCCTGACCTAGAATGTCACACAGCTACTGCTCCAACAGTTGTACCTCAGGGGTTGATTCCAGAAGGGATTTCACTACAAATCCTAGTCAATGGGGCCACAAAGTGAGTGTCGTCCTGTTATCAGTCAGAGTTCCAGGATCTGACGCTGGTGGTGGTGTGTCCGTGCCCATCACCATGCCTCTCGGCCCAAACCCCCAATTGATCTTCCAAGATTTCTGTAAGCTGAGAAACCCAACATCCATTCTTAGTGCTCCTTGTCTCTTCCGCCAGTCTAACCTTCTGACAGAGATCTCCACAGACATGCAAAGAATGAACTGCCGAACTATTAAATAACCCGTTAATAGTTTTCCCTGTTTCAAACTACTGAAGAAACAAGAGCCTGACACAGAGAACAAGGGACAGTGCCCAGGCAAGAACTGGGTGAAACTGTGTTAAGAAAAGCAGAGCTAGTGATTTTAAAAGTAAATGAAAAATTTTCAACTATCCACTAAAATCTTTGAAGAAAATCTACTGTAAGGTGCTAGATAATCAAATAAAAGAAAAAAAAATTGTGAATTTTATTCTAGCTTAAACTACAGCGTAATTAATGATGTGGTAATTTTCCAACCCATATTGTGACATATAAAACTTTTTTTCTGGTATTCTTTTAAGATTTTATGTTCCATCTGCATAGATAATCAATCAAGAGCTGACAGTAGTCCCAGCAAAATGTCAAGTATTAAATACTTAATTTATTTCATTTTTATCACACGCTACCGTTTATCCTCCTGAGACAAGGTAAGACAGACATGTTAGCACAGATACAAACTTTTAAAAGCTACTAAGTTTTTAGAAGATGATAGATACACACACAATGTAAAGAAAAGTTTGCTAAACAGGTTATGTATATAGAAAAGCATCTAAAGGCTAATATGTAACTTTTCTCCTTTCTGTATTTTTCAAGTTTCTCTATCGAATACATATTACTTTTAAAATATGGGCCCAAAACAGACCAGTTTATAAAAGGCAGCAATGATGACAATATGAAATTACACCTGGGAAAAACAAAATCTTCAACAGCAGCAGCTGATGGTTGAAGGACAGGTGGAGAGAAAATTCTTTTGTTAAGCCATCAGTTTTTAATCCTTATCAAAGCCAAACTATTCAGCAACTACAGCTGAAGAGACTCACTGTGGATAAGTAGGATGCGTGGACCGTTAACACACATTTTAGCCACTGAACCATTAAAACAGCACTGAAAAAAAAAAGAAAAAATACAAATAAACTAATATGCAAATTCAAAATTAAATGGAGTTAAAATTTAAAATTTGAATGGAGTTGAAGTTAGAAAAATCCATATAGGCAAACAAAAGACCAGAAAATGACTCTAATAAATAAACAACTGTGACCATGTCAGTCCTCTCATTCTTTCACTGGGTCTAGCTGAGGTCTGTGTAATATACAAATCTCTTGGGGGGGGGGGGGGATAGGATGGACTAGAAAATAGGACAAAAATTCCTTCCTCTAAAATAATTCAACTCCAGATACAAAACCCATGCTTTACTTTGTAACTGGCTATAATCAAGGCAGTAAACTGAGCTTTGCATTTTTTATGCTCATGATATTTGAGCCCACCAGCTACTCACTGTCAGGTCCAAATAGCAAAAGGTTTCCACACCAACATTAAAAGAGAAGTATAAAAAAAAAAAAAAAAAAAAGAGAAGTATAGACCAAAAATGTGCATGTCAGGCATAATTAGTGAATTCTTTAAGCTTTCCATTGTGAGCTCCAAAGGGTAATGGAGCATATCAGGGGGGAAAAAACTTAGAAAAAAACAAAACAAAACAAAACAAAACTATATTATAGACATTGATAATACTGCAGTACAAGCTTAGATCTTTGAGATATATACCCTATTTAAATATTTAATCATAAAGTTAACAAAAAAGACCCACAAAATTTAGTCATATAAAATATTTCCTTAGTGTCTTAGCAACTACTGGAGATTGGATCAAGTTCTACAAATAGTCATTTTACACATCATGATTAGGACTAAATCATTAATAAGACTAACCCATTAAATGACCTGATAATAAAGCTCAGAAGTCTAGAGTTCTCTAAAAGAAAGCAAAAAACACTTAGAAATAATAACCATTCAATTAAAAACAAGCGTGGAGAGCAGTATCTGACACCTTTAAAAAGAGTTTTATTAGTTAGAATTTGGGCTACCTACTATATAACATCATGCTGCCATACACTGCTGTTTTTACATAACCACATTTAAAATATTTATAAAATCAAAGTAATTTAAGTCATCTAAACATCTTACCTATTAGGATGACCTTGTAATCTCTTTGTAAGCTGAGGGGGAGAAAAACATTATTAGCATAGCACTTCAGAGGCAGCCAATCTCCATCAATTCCCACAATACATACATCCATAACAACAAAGAAAAAGAATGAATGAATTAGGAAATCATTATTACTAAATTTCCTAATTCCTAAACGTTCGGCCAATTTAACATAATCTGGGAGTACATTCCCACAATAAAAGTAATTGCCTGATAAAAACCTAGGCTAGGATTTGTATGAATGAATGTCCAGAATAGACACAAAGACAGAAAATAGACTAGTGATTGCAAGAAACTGGGGGTAAGGAAAAATGGGGAGTGACTAATGCGTACTCAGTTTCTTCTTGGTGTGGCAGTTGCACAATCTGTAATATACTATAAAGCACTGAACTGTACATTTTTAAAGTGTACAGTTTTAAAGGGTACACAAAGGGTAAATTTCATGGTATGTAAATTATATCTCAATTTTTAAAATACATAGGAAAAAAAAATCTAGGTTAGGCAAATTTTGTTTAAGTAGATCTATCAATCACCTATCATCCACTCTAACTACCCTGCTTGCTTACATACTGCAAATCCCTTTCTCTTAACACTGGATTGTCTCTTTGATTCATAGCATTAGGACCTTGAAAAAAAAGCATACTCAGTTACCTCTTGCAATAATGGAATAACAGCATGCAGGGGCATCCTTAATACAGTTCTCTTTATTAGGTTTAAATTCTTAGTCTGAAGTACTTTCTGTGAGAAAATAAAAGAAATGTAAATAAGCATACTCAGGAACTAAGAACACTATAGGGAAAATTGTCATTAAAAATTACCTTAAAAACCAGGCAATAAAGTACCAACTAAATTTTAGCAAATAAAGTTCTGAGGGACTAAATGAAGAATGTTACATTATGTCTTATGGCTACCAGGTAAGTACATTCTTCAAAAAGAAGGCAATAAACCTTTTAAAATTAAGTGTCATTTTTTAAGAATAAAATTCTAAGCCAATCAAAAGATCGTATAATGAATGCATAAGTCAAAACACTGTAAGGGTGAAACCCAGTCTCCAGCCCAGGATATAGAAAGGGAGCCAGAGCAAAATATTCCAAATTCTGGCAGGTCTTTCAACTCCACCCACATGCTTCATCTATAGGAAAAGGTTGGGAAAGGATAGTCTTTTCAGGTTTCAAAATCCAGATTCCCCTTTCTCTTTAATACTTTTAAATATTTATCTTTCAAAGGGGTTTACTACTAGAGGAACTTCCATAATAGTTGATTCATGTTATGTTCCAGTGGCTATTGTTGCTCTAAAGGTCACATTCAGGATACAAACAGCAGAGGTACTGAAGGGCCAAACAGAAAGTTCACTTGTAACCTACTTGTAATGGTCCTAACATATCCTTTCAGAATTCTTTATGGATTTTATTTGCTTGTAAAAATATCTTCATACCAAGCCCTTCTAAAACCATCAAGTACTATTTAAAAACTATCACTGACATAGTTACATAATTTATTATGCAAAAGAAATAAAATTTTTTATACATGATCACTGGGGGACTGAGGGATAGACTGTCCTAATTTAGGAGTCCCAATTAGCCTAATATATTCATTTTCAAATAATCAGAATACAAGATTCAAAGCAAAATATGTTGATGAGAACTTTAACAATAATTCAGAAGGTGTCTGATGATACTAAACATCCCTCAATTCATCTCTTTATTATAAATCAGTTATCACAAAGTTCCAATGATGTGCAATGGGTAACATGCTGTCTGAAATAACCTACAAATACTTTTTGATACAACAAATGCTTTTGTTAAGGTCCTCAGTTTTCACAGGATGCTCACCAAGCCACCAGGCTTCACTGTCTTAAATGACCAAGTAGAGTAGGAGCACTCTAGGTCAAAGAATACTATTTTGAACTTGCTGCTGCACATTATTTATACTGAAAGCTTGGTTAAGAAACATAATGTAAGACTGCAGGTCTGAAAAAAACATGGTTTGTGAAATCTTCTAGTGCTCTAAATGTAAAGTGATCATATAATTTGTTGTCCAAAGTGGACAATTCTGAGAATGAAAGGAGCCACTATTACTAGTTACACCAAGAGATGCAAACCAGAAATGTCACAGGCAAATAAGGGTATGTATGGCCTAGCTCTTTAGAAGTTATCCCAAATTGCAGGGCAGAAAAATTTTAATAAGTGCTCAGATAATTCTTACGCCCACTAAAGACAGAGGCTCTAACAATTTTCAAATGAAAAATAAGCAAATAAGAATAAATTATCCTAAACCAAGCAAAAGGATAATAGAGGAGTTAGCATTATTAATTTCTGCCGAGAATGTATTTGAGAAACAACCTAATGAACTATAGCTACAAGCAGCAAGATGATACTGAAGGTGAGATTTTTCTTTTACAACTTTACTGCATTATAACTGAAGCATAATAAAGAGTGCACATTTAAAGTGCACCTTTGATCAGTTTGATACAAACATTTACCCACAAGACAAACACTACCATAAACATTGTCACCCTCAAGCCTCCTGGGACCTTTTACATTCTATCCTTTCCTTCCACATACCCCACCTTAGGCAACCACTGAACTATATCTTCTAGCATTTTTATATAAGTGAAATCGTACTGTATATTCTTTTTTTGTCTAGCTTCCTTCTCACAGCACAAGTTTGAGATTCATCCATGTTGATGTAGCGATATACATTCCTTACATTGCTAGATAACAACGTGTTTATTCCTTCACATGTTGAGGGTTCTTTCCAGTTTGGGGCCATCACAAATAAGGTTGCTATGACCATTTATGTACAAGTCTTTGTATGAACACTTGTTTTTGATTCTCTTGGTAAACATCTAAGAGTAGAATGGCAGGGTCTTATGATAGGTGTTTCCTCAACTTTTAAGAAACTGTCAAACTGTTTTCCAAAGTAGATGTACGAATTTAATTCCCATTGGCAAAATATGAGAGTTCCAGTTGCTCCACATCCTCCCCAACAGATGGCACTGTCTTTTAAATTTTAATCAATCTATAATGGGTATGTAGTGTTATCTCATTGTGGTCTTAACTTGCATTTGTGATGATTCATGATGTATCATACATTTACATGACTTACTGACCACTGGAATTCTTTTGTGAAATATCTGTTCACACCTTTAATTTGTTTTTCATCTGAGTTCTTTATATATTCTGGATATAAATCCTTTGTCTGATGTATGAGTTGTGAATATTTTTTCCTGCCTTTTCATTCTCTTAACAGAGTCACTTCAAAAGAAAGGTTTCTCATTTTTATTAAATCCAAATGACCAATTTTTCCTTAAGTGTTTCAGGCTTTTTGTGATGAATCTAGAAGTCTTTCTCCACTCAAGCAAGTGTGCATAGATTTTCTATTTTCTTCTTCTAGAAGTTTTGTAGGCTTGGTTTTACATTTACGCCTGTGATCTATTTTGTGTTGACTTTGTGTAAGGTTTGAGGAAAGAGTTGAGATCCATTTCTTTCCAAACGGATATTCAATTGGTTAAACTGCACTTGCTGAAAATGGAAAGATTTTACTCAATTAACTCAACATAGTAGTAACTTAACTGAAAACAACCTGTGTGTGATCTATTTCTGGACTCTCTATTTTGGTTCCTTAATCTACATTTATGTTTTCACCAATATCAAACTATCTTGATATAACTACAGCTTTATCTTGAAATCAGGTAGGATAAGTTCTCCAATTTTCCTCTCTGTTTTATAATTACTTTGGTTACTCATGTCCTTTAAATTTCTAAAAGGTAGCTGATGGAATTTAATTAGGAATGTATTGAATATATAGATTAACCTGGGGGGAATTCCTCATCTTAACAATATTGAATCTTCCAATCCATGAACATGGTTTATTTCTCCATTTCTTAGGTCTTGATTAATTTCTCTCAATTTTTGTAATTTTCAATGTACAGGCGGAGGCATCTTTTGTTGATTTATCCTAGGTATTTTTTGGTACTGCTGTAAATAAACCTTTTAATAAATATTTAATTTAAATCAATTTTTTAAAATATTTAAAAATATCTATCGCCTATGGGTGCCATGAATTACATAAATGACTAAGCATCTCTTTTTTGCATAAGCTATAGACTATTTTTTTAGGTCAAATTTCCACCTACCTAAAGCCATAAATTTTAAAGCCAAGTTTTCTGTGGTAGAAAACTCACTTCTCGTCCCATGTTGTACTCTTACATTGCTCACTTCTTTCATTTCTTTTTGTAATGCCCTCCTACTATATTTCACATATCCTCATAAGGTACCTTTGGGAAATGGGGAACACTCTTTCTAAGGGAAAAAATATTTGTTTTGTTTTACTTGCCTCTTTCTTTTTAGAATGTGTAAATGCATAATCTCTCCGGTAATACAGTATGGGCATATTCCCACACTTTAACTTTCTTTTTTAAAGGTTATTTACTTCTACTTAAACAATAAAATGTATCACCTCAAAATCCTTAATAATGAAAAAGTCTTACATGTACAATCCTTTAGAATTTAAGAAGTGTTTTCACAAACATCATTTCATTTACCTTCCCAACAACTCTATAACACCTAATGAAAGTACACATTGTCGTAGCGGAAGTGCCAAAAGATTCTAATCTGAATTTCTTCAAGCTTCTAGATTCAACTACCAATGTACAAGAAATACGATGGACAAGGAACATGTTAAATGATACCATTTGTTAGGTAAAGAGACCCAATGAAATGAATTTTTGCAAGAGGCAAAATCTGGAATGTGAAATCTCTTTAGGACAAGTAGCCTAGCTTCTCCAAAAACTAAACTGCAAAAGACAAAAAAGGCATATCTACCAAGTACAGTGTGGACTTTGTTGAGACCTTGTTTTTTAAAAAGCAAAAATGAAAAAAAAAAAGTTTATGAGACAATCAGTGAAAGGTAAATACTAACTGAACAGTTGATGATTTTAAGGAATTACTATTCACCTTTTTAGGTGTGATAACAGATTATGGTTGTATTTTTTAAAGGAATTGTTATTGTCAAAGTTGAACAGGGATATATTTATGGATGAAATAAACAGTATGTCTCAAATTTGCTTCACTATAACCTGGGGAGGGATGAGGGCAAACAGATAAAACAGTAGCAGACTGGCTAGTGTCGTTAATTTTTGAAACTGGGTGATGGGTTCATGGTGGCCCAAGATATTTTGAAATGTTTCTTAAAAAAAAAAAAAAGATAACTGATTCACTTGCACTAGTACTGAGGAAGGTTTCAAAGCACAGTTAAGCAGGCAATGACAGCAGGCAAGTTATTAACACTGCCAATTGTCTTGTATAACTTATTTCTCACCAAATCGTTACCTAGGTTTCTGTGCCATGTTAAACTAAAATCAACCTCCCAAAATATGTACACCCAACAAACTATTTTAAAATTTTAGTTTTTTTAATATACCTGGTTTACCTCCTCCTATTTTGCAAAATCACCTTACACATAAATATGTAAGATATTCCCACTGAGATCAAAATATAAATCAGAGAGAGACTATTCATAGGTCGCATATTAAAGACACATCTATGCTAAGTGGCACCATAATATCACCAAGAGTCACTAGAATAAATCCACTTAACAAATGTAAACTGCTTTAATCTTATCAGGTATTGCTTAAGTTCAATTTTTTTATACTTAAATTTTCTCTAAAGATCACTTTCAGATTCTTTAAGAAGACCAAATTAATGTCATACAAGCAGTCACCAACTTACACAGAAATCATACGTGCTTTCCTTTACACAAAGTTTCTAGTGCTTTTACCTCTAAATAGTTCACAACATAACCCCCAACCCTCTTGAATTTTCCCCCAAACCTCCTATCCATTGCCAAGGTTCCACCTTACCGCCCCCTCTCACGGCCAGGGGGGGAAATAAGTTTCTGGAATCCAGAGTAAAAACTCAGGAACGCATTTTCCTACAGAAAAAAATATAAATTGTGATCTAGAATGCTGAGTATTATAATTCAGCTACACAATGTTTATAAAAGGCTTTTGTGAACTAAAGCCTAAGAACCTAGTAACAATTCACAACAATATTTCTATGAGAAAATGCATTCCAGGTTCAAATAATTCAATACAATCCCTTTGTAGGTTGGTGACTGTCTGTATAGTGCCACCAAGTGATATATGTTTGACTAAACTCACAAAATATTAAATTCAAGACAGCTACATAATTATGACTATTCACTCTGTGAATGTGCTGTGTCAACCTCTTTCTAAGAAAAATTAACCATCTTTATTCATTTAAAAATTGCTGTAATACTTACATTTAGTATTTCAAAATCATTACTTTCTAAGCCCTGTGTGAGGAGAACTGGAAAGCTATTCGTCTGTGGAAGTTCGTCCTTTTCTTTTTTTGTATCTATATCCAGTGCTCCCAGGCGTTCTTCAATGCTAACCTACACAACAGAAATGATCTGTTAATGTTACACCAGACAAGGCCTAAAAGCAGTTCAGTCAAACACTCTGTGCTTCTGCCTCAGGAGACAAAAAGCACTACTTGATTTACCCTCGTCTCTGAAATACACAAACATGCTTTCTCATTCCAGTATAATCTCATCACCTTAAAGCCACTTGTTAGAGACAAGTGCAGTGTCTGCAATCCAAGTTTCCAGATTCTAGTGAAAAAACCAACTGAAAACCACGATTTGAAAATGCAATTCATAAAAACCCCTCTATATGAAGATTCAAAAAAGGCCAAGGATCTGGCACCTGATTACTAAAGCACAAGAAATGACCTACTGTCACAAAAGCTTCCCCTTCTGTAATTATCGTTGCCATCAACTTCTTTTGAGAACAAATATTATCAAAAGAGCATAAAGACAGTTATGTTCCCCCCCAAACTTATAAGATGTCTTCCTAGTTTTTTCTTTATTTGCTATATAAAAACTCAATTGCATATAACTGATCCCTTATGAAAGCAAATCTTAACAGCCACGTTCTGCCAGCCCCTTGATAAATCAAAATATAAATGTTCTACTACTTCCACAGCAAACAGATATGCTTTGGTAAAGTCTCCTATTTGGGTTAACTTATGTTTCATAAAACACATTAAAAAGGTACGAGGAAATTAAAAGGCTGGATCTAGGCCAATCTAAGGAAAGTTGGTGCTTTACTTTTAAATACAGGTATCATGTTACTATCAAATAATTTTTATGAACAGCAATGTTATCCCCAAGCCAATAACATAAGATATTTAAAATCAAGTAAAAAAACATAACATTCTTTCTCTACTGATAAAACAATTAAAATTCTACAGTTATTTAGACAAGAATGACATGTGAATGGAAGATGAAAAAAAGGACTTTTCATAGACAAGTATAGTAACCACAAGGGAGTTTTAAGAGCTGAGGGAAAAAAAAAAGAAAATTTATAAGCACTTTAAGAAGTTATAAAGTCACTTTTAAAAGACTGACTAGCACTAAACTAGCCAGGACTGCTCAGACAGCCAAGAGAAGAGGAATCATCGGAACTCAGCAACATGCGAAACCCAATGAGAATCATCACAGCAAGTCCTGGCTTAATCTACAACTATGCTATCCAGCCAATGATTAAGAAATGGCACCCTCTGTTAGCTAATGGGAGTTGTCTTCTCCATTAATGGTGGACGACCAAGTCTTACTAAGTTTTACAATCTGGAATTTCAGATTCCAGCAACAATCTCAGTAAGTTTCTGAAGTTTCAACTTTGGCTCTATCCAATACATTTGTTAGAATTTCCCAAGTAATCTTAAATTTCAAACTCAAAAATGGTCAGGATGATTGTATTACCTCATTTTCCCCTAATTTCCTCTTGCTCTCTACTTGCCCAGTCTGTGGAGGAGCAGGCTTGATAGCTGCATGATGTCCAGGTATCCCAGGCACCAGAACTTTTGCTTCAGAATTTATCAATGGTGTTCTCACCTGTTAAACAGGAATAGCAGGGGTGTGACAAAGAAAATTATGTCTTAGTCCTTGCAAGATTCATCCCCAATGAGAAAACTAAGCTTTTAAAAGGTTTTTCTACTGATAAACTTAATTTAACAAATTTAATATGATATGAATTAAAGATAAGTTTTAACTGAATGTTTGACATTTAACTGTCATCTAAATGTTCATGGTTTTAAAATTAAAACCAAGAAAAACAAAATCTACAGATGACGCAATGACACAATGACTTAATGTTAAAGAGTGAAGCTGTACATTTTACAACTACCTCCAGTAATCTTTGCCAGAAATGCTCAGACAGCCAAGAGAAAGGTGTCATCTCTGAAACTCAGCCAGAAGCGAAACCATATGGATGTCATCATAGCATGTCTTGGCTTTTATTTTCTCATTAGACCGCCAAACATATGATGTTTATATGTAGATGCCACATTATATTCACCTTATATTCAAAATAAAGCATCACAATAATGGTCTTATATATCGTATCTAACACCAGCCCCATCATGGATTTAAGTTTTATTCCACTCTGAAATACACCATTCTCTCAACAAAGTTATGCTCCCTTAAGTACAGAAAATGATAAAATAATTTCAGCTAAATTTGATAGTGATCATGCATGGGTGGAGGAGGAATTAAATAAATCCAAGGTATTCACTCATTCACTCAACAAATCGAGAGCACAGAAATCAATACAGTTTTACAGTCTTGATATCTAAAACTTAATCTGACAAAATTTGTTAAAACGAGATCATAAAGAAGATATTAAAAGTCTAAACATAATATTACACAAGTCAATTCACTCAAATCTCTTTTTTCTTAATTTCCAATATGCAATGCACTCACCTTTGTTATAGCTGTTTCTAGTTTGGGGGCCCAGCAGTTTGAAATATCTCTTACTAAACACATATGAGGTTCTTTGGAATTTAAAGCCTGGGAATAGAATTTTAAAGGGGGACAGAGGATGGAAGGGGAAAAAAGACAAAGAGTGTCAAATAAAGCAACTGGGAGTGAGAATAAATGAAAAACAAATGTTGACTTGTGCCTTTTTAAAAAAATACAAAGAAGTATACAAAGCTTTCACAGAAAACTGTGGATCACTCAGACTGATGACCATTTAGATGGACAGCATCTGAGGAAAAGGGTAAATCTGAATACACTAGGTATTATGTTTACTTTCTTCAGCTTTGAACTGCATGAAATTTTCACACATGCATTAAAATGCAAGATTTTAAAGAAAACATTATCAGTTTGTCACCATCCTACAGAATCATCCATGCTAAAAAAGACTGGTCCTACCTTAAAATCTCCTACTGCTATCCTTTCCACAAGCTAGTCAAAGACAGCACTGCTGACTAACAAAACGCTGTGAGATGGATCTCTATGCCCCGATACAGTATTAAACAGGGGGAAAGTGAGATGCAGCCAAGTACATATGTACGAATAAAGCTTTAAAGTTACAGGTAATTCTCTATACCCTCATAACCAATATCTGGAAGGACACAAAGCAAACAGGAAACTATGGCTGCATCTGGAGAGTGGGGTTAAGAGAGCCATACACGGTAAGGAGACTTAAGTTTACAGCTGAAGACTTGTCTCTTTTTTATTAAACCATATCCATGTATTAAATTTTTTTTAAAGTTGTAAATATTTTTAAATAGACTCAACAAGAGCTTGCTTGGGCATGTAATATTCCTCTCATAGTCTCACCTATTCACATGCTCATAATCACTCACCAAAAGTCTCCAAAGAAACCTCTGTAATCAAAAAACCTAAATCACTACCCCACCCCATTACATTTCCACTTAGAAAATTCAACAGGTGCTATTACCAAGGGCTCTTAAATTATTAAGGTTTCCCTTTTGAGTTATTGGGCAAAATTCACCCATACCTGTGGCTACTGAGCACTTGAAATGTGGCTAGTCCAAAGCGAGATGTGCTTATAAGTAAAAAATATACACCATGTTTCAAAGACTTTAATACCAAATAAAGGAGGAGGGGGGTAAAATATCTCAAATAATGTTTTATATTGACTAAGCATTAAAGCGGTATTTTGGATATACTGGGTTAAGTAAAATTATACAGTTGACCCTTGAACAACACAGGGGTTCGGGCACCAACCCTCCGTGCAGTGGAAAAATCCGCATATAACTTACAATCAGCACCTCACACCCGCAGTTCCTATGTATCCACAGTTCCACATCCGTGGATTCAAAACCTCAAATGGTGTATTTACTAAGAAAAAAATCCAGGTGTAAATGGACCCACACAGCTCAAACCTGTGTTGTTCAACGACCAACTGTACACAGAGTTCTCACTAGTTAAAACAAACCACCCAATGAAAGGTTCTTCAGTTAGGGGGAAATACATGATATCTTTTTACGTATTCCAATAAGCAGATCAATGTCATTTTAAAATCATTTTCTTTCAGAGACATGTTGATGCTGTACTGCTTTACTCCAGAGTAGCATCTACGTACCACTCGCTCAATGGTGGGCTGAAACCAACTGCCATACACAAGCAACAGTGACATTTTGTCTGAGCAAAACCCAGCTGCTAGAACAGGGATGGGTTTTGGTGTTGACTTCTTGCCTTTCCCTGGTGTTGCTATCTGAATTGTGCAGTTTGAAGTCAAAGGCTTTTTACAGTATCTAGAAAAGGAAAAAAATTAGATTAGAAAATGTGAAATAACATTTCATACTAATTCTCTGAACCTGGCACCAAGTCATGAAGTGTGACCTTCCTCTGGCCTCCACACCACCAAGAGTGACCAGGGTCCCCAGAGCACTAGATCCCTGTCAAAACTTCATCTACCCTCACCTTGCCAATCTCAAGACCTCACCACTAAAAGCTGCCTTGAGGCCCATCGCCCTTCTATCCCACTTTGTCAACCCCCACAAGAGGCCCCAAGCTCCCAAGTGCTCTCTCACCACCTGGAGCTTCAGCCCCAAATGGCTGTCCATGCCCTGCTCTCATCAGCCCCACCTCTGATGGCTTCCAACCCCCAAAGCCTCCCCATGACCTCTGCAACAGTTCCAGGAGCAACACTATCAGCAGAATATATACAAAATAAAACTCTCAGCTTCCTCTCTTAGGGCTCTCCCCACCTCCTTGCTCCAGGTTGCTCATCTCGGTAGCTCTCCTGACACCCTCAGTGTCAGGGCCCCTGGACATGATTTAAGTGCTCTCCTTGCTCTTCACTGACACTTCAAGACAAGCAGACTCTCCCTCCACCATCTCTAAAATCTTTGGAATTGTTGTCCCCAGATACCAGCTATGTTCCCCTCCTGTCATCATTCAAAGACCTCTGGGTCACTTCCTCACATTTCTTAAAGATGTTAGAGGCTCACTGTCATTCTGTCCAACACTTCTGCTGAGGAATTCCTTTCCTAGTGACTTGCATATCCAGCACACATGCTGGCTGATGATCCTTCTGACAGCCTGTCCTCTCAGTTCCTTAATCTTGTACCTCCAACAACCTTGTCCTTCACTGTATCTCCGCCACACTCCTCACACCATGGACATCTTATCACCAGTAAGTACACACCCTCCATAAACCCTACTGTAAGCACCCCACTATCTTTCCAGCTCACTCCTAGTTTCCTGACGCCACAACCATCTCTATCCAGGATTTCTGGCCTCTGCTTTGGTCTTTACCCTTCTACAGTCTATTCTCTTCACATCAGACAGAATGACTTAGAATATAATGTCTTAAAACCTCGGTCAAACCCCATCAATCCTCAGTTTAAAATCCTTCATCAGCTTACTATTACCCAAGGAGAAATGCCCAAGTCTTCACCATGGCTTATGACTTCCCAGCCCTTAATTATACATTCCATGTACACATATGACTATGTAAATAAATGTCTTGAGTGCTACATACCAAAATGTTAACAGTTACCTCTAGGGAGTGGAACTCAATGGAGGGAGATTTGGGTTTTATAATCAATTATCTAGGCATTCTGAATGTTTTAAAATAAGTGTATACTGCTTTCATAAGTAGTTTATATTTAAATAAATTTCTATAATAAAATTGTAAAAGGAAGGGTACCAAATGACAATAAAAAGTTTGATAGTTTTAAAGTTTAACATAATCATGTACATGACTAAGTTTCAGACTGTTTATAACATATGGCAAGAATTGGCAAACTTTATGGAAAGGGCCAGATGGTAATATTTTCATTTTTTAGAGGCCATCTATGATCTCTATTGGATTTGGCCTGCAGGCCATAATCTGCAGATCCCTGGTCTATGACTATTACACGTTGCATCAACAACATACCCCTCTGTCCATCAAAACACCAACAGTGCCACACTTCACTGATCCACAAATGTCCCACAAGGGAAAGCACTGTCAAAGTTAGAAGTCAAGGTTTCACCAGAGTTCACAAGCAAAGCTTCCCTACTGAACCAAATTCTGTTAAAATTTATGTTAGAACTACCAAATGTTACTAAGCATGCATCATAAAAAGCCACTCTCCTAACCATAAATATGAAGAAATGATCCATGACTCCAAAAACCCGAGTTCTCACTGGGAATATACATAGTCATGAATAAAGAATTAAGAAGGCTTTCAGAACAATCTAACTGAAAAGTAACATAAAGCAAAGAATATTGAGGTGGGAGTATAAAGAAGTAATAAGTCAGGGAAGGAAAATAAATCTCTGAATTGAGAAACTTCTTACTTACCCATTTAATACATGTTCAAAAAGATGAACTTGACCATCTCTGCAAACAACAGCTAATTTGACAGGCTAAAAGGAAAATGTAACATTATTCTAATGGGTAATATACTTCAGTCTACTCTAATAATTACTTATGAAAATTCAACTCCCCTACCTACCCTTTAGATAACAAGAGAAAAATTAAAACGGCAAGGATGTGTAACTCTTGAATTTAAAAATAATCACAGCTATCAAAATAACAATTCAAGCTATTGTTGTCAAGTTTATAAACAAAAGTTAGGCCAAGACGACAGCACAGTCAAGAATGCAGCCTGGAAGTCAGAGAAGCAAAGTCACTACCGAGCGCACTGGCAGATGACAAGGACAGGGGGGCCCTGACCGTCAGAGCCGTCAGGGTTGCTGGAAATGCCACTGAGCACTGTCCCCTCCCCTCATAAGCATGCACCAGTCTCTCATGGTTAGTCTGAATAAGCTAAGACTTTTGTAATATTTTGTTTTCTCTCTCTCTCCCGTGAATCATCAAATCATTAAAACCCTGATAAAACAGTATTTGTGAAGTCCAAAAACAAATTCTCAAAAAAAAAAAAAAATCAAGCCACTTACCTCTTCTTTGTTTTCTGACAAAGTCAAGTCAATATAAATAGGTTCATCTGTCACTGTAAAAGACATCACTGCGTTCTTTTCTTTGTTTTCTGACCGGACCTGCCTAGATAACAAAATCAATGATTAGATATTAAGATATTAAAAAGGGGGTGGGAGAGACACCAAAAAGGAGTCACAGCAATAGGTTCTCTTATAGCTTTTTCATCTTTTGAAAGCTAAATAAGGTGACTAAAAATCAAAATAAGGGAAGCATTTGTGTCACTAACCATGTAACATGGTTGCATGGTGAGAGAGCATTCATGCATTTGGGGCAGATTTAAACAATGAGCAACATCCTTTCCCATTAATCTATCTGGCTATCTTGATGGAAATGCCACACTGTCTTGATCACTAGTTTTGCAAGTCTCCAGGTGAGTCTTTCAACTTTCCCTTCTTTTTCAAAGTTGTTTTGGCTATTCTATGTGCTTTGCATTTCCATGTGAAATTGTAAAATCAGATTGCTGAGATTTTCACTGGGTTCGCACTGAATCTATAGATTAATTTGAGGAGAATTAACATCATAGCAATATTGAGAAATAGAGTCCAGAAACAGATAAGTATAGACAGACAGATAAATGATCCCAACAAATGATTATTCGTTGATTCCTTATTAGAGAATTATTTGCTAAAGTTTATTTGTAAACCCCGAAATCAATACTTGTGGTGATTCATGACCTTTAACGGGCATACACAGAGGAGCAAAGAGTATGAGCTGCCCAACACTCATGAGGTTATTAGGCAAGGCTATGCTCTGCCTTCTTATTTCAGTTTTTATTTTAAGCACTTTTCACTGTCTATTTAGTATCACATTTTTTTGCTTTTCTACTTTTAGAAAAGCAATTGGCGATTTCACTGTTTAAAATGGCCCCCAAGTATGCTCTAGTGTCCCTAAGAGTGAAAAGGCTGTGATATGCCTTACAGAGAAGATATCCAAGTTCAATAAACTCTGTTCTGATCTAAGCTAATCAGCTATATATGTGTGTATGTATACAAATAAAATAAGGTATCTTTAAACAGAAACACACATAAAACAAGGTTATGTACGAATGAGATGACAAAAATGTAACATTTTTGAGAGGCTTGCAAAAACCAACCCCTGGTGTTTCCCCAAGGAATAATAAATAGCTCAGTGCTGCTGAATCAGAGCTCATGAGGCCCTCACACAATATGACTACAGCCAATAACAAGTTTGTTCTAGTTCTGTGAAAAATGTTGTGAGTACTTAGACAGAGGTTGCATTGGATCTGTAGGTTGCTTTGGGTAGTACAGCCATTTAAATAATGTTGATTCTTCCAATCCAAGAGCACAAGGTTATCTTTCCATTTCTTTGTATCATCTTCAATTTCCTTCAACAAAGTTTTACAGTTTTGAGAGTACAAGTAACCTCCTTGGTTAAGTTTACGTGTAGGTATTTTGTTCTTTTTGATGCAATGGAAATATTAATGCCAGTTATAAAATTCTGAGTCTTGAAGTGGAAAAAAGTGAATGAAGGGCTGCAAATGGCAAAATATCCTTCTTTCTTACGGGTGAGTTGTATTCCATGACATATATATGCTGCATCTTCTTTATCCACTCATCTATTGATGTGCACTTACGATGCTTCCATATCTTGGCAATTAAAAATAATGTTGCTGTTAATAGAAGGGTGTATGTATCTTTTTGAATTAATTCTTATTTTGTGGTTGGCTTTATTCCTTTGATAACTATGTAAGTTTAAAAAGCTAAAGCTCTAAACATTCTTAGAAACAATGAACAGTACATATACGTAAATTTTAAAAATATGTGCAGTATATTGTGTATATGTATTTACATGCAATACATTGTATATGTGTAGTCAAACTGTAACAATTCTACCTAGTAAAACTGAAAAATGGAAAGAAAAAAAAAAGAATTGCTTGGATGTATATACATGCAAAACCAATTCACTGGAGATCCTCTTTTCAACAAATGGTACTGGGACCACTGGATATCCAAAATGCAAAACCACGAACCTCAATACATTCCTCGTACCATATACACAAATATTGAAAAAAAAAATCAAAATAGATTACAGAACCAAATAAATGTTAAGACCTAAAACTAAGAAACTTCCAGGAGAAAAATTCTGTGACCTTGGAAGCAAAGACTTCCGTAATCTGGACTTCATCAAAATTAAAAATTATTTCTCTTCAAAAAGACAAGCCACAAATTAGGAGAAAATATCTGCAAAGCATCTACCTAATAATCAATTTATATTCAGAATATACACAGAACTCTCAAAACTCTAAGAAAACAACCCAGCAGAAAACAGGCCAAAATATTTGAACACTTTGTCAAGCACATCCAGATAGCAAATAAGTATACAAAAGACTCTTAACATCAACAGCCATTAGGAAAATTCAAATTAAAACCACACTAAGATACCATTACACACTTATTAAAATGGCTAAAATTAAAAGACCATATCAAGTGTTAGTGAAGATGTAAAGGAATTAGCACTCTGACACACAGCTGGTGGAAACATAAAACAGTACAACCACCTGAAGAACATTTTGCAGTTTCTTAAAAAGTTAAATATACACCTACCATATGATCCAGCCATTATACTCCTAAGTAATTTACCCAAGAGAAATGAATCATAAGTCTGTACAGACTTGTACACAAATGTCCATAACAGTGTTATCTGTAATGTCCCAGACATGTCAACAAGCCTGTAGACTGGAGTAGGGAGGGGGATTACAAAGGGGTATGAGGAAACATTTGCGAGCAATGCACATGGTCAGTATCTTGGATGTGGTAACAATTTCACATATGTATACATATGTCAAAACTTATCAATCAAATTACATACTTCAAATATGTACAGTTTATTATATGTCAATTATACCTCAGTAAAGCTCAATAAATCTGGACACAAATTTAAAAAATAAAGACCGAGTAACAGAGTAACAAGCGTGACTTACAAACATCATTCAAAATCAGTTTCTTTTTAATCAACTAGTCAGATTTTATGTATTTATCAATAAACAATCTTTCAGTTTTTTGTGTCTAGAAGAAAATTAAGATTTGATGTCTGATAAATTTTAAATATTCACGCACAATAAATTCTTAAAAAAACAAGATTCATTCTCAAATGAAGTTACTCACACTACATACATATTCAAAATCACCACTATCAGACCACCATATACAGTAGAAAATGCTATTTGAGCCCATCAATAGGAGACAGTACTGCCTCCTTGTAGTAATACAAAAGTCGTTTCTTTTTTTTTTTCATTTTAATCTTCATTCAGTGGCAAGAAGCCTTCAAAAATTATCTTCTTTCAGAAATGTCTTTCAAAAATAATTACCAAGGAAACTTGGGCTTGCTCTACCCACCAAAACCCAAAGTTTTCAAGAATGGCCTTTTGGGGCAGCCTTTCAATATGCATTTTTAACTTGTTTGTTTTTATAGTTTACTCCTCTGTTACCAGGAAGCTCCAGGAAAACACATATTTTCAGGACCTTAAGACAATAGAAATCAACTTTTCTGTTACATAAGATATTTTTTACTTGGAAAGCCCTAGTCTCAGAAGCCAAAGAGGTGAGGCATTTAAGATTCAAAAATCCTAGCAATGTCAAGAGATTCTGGTGGCAGATTTTAATTTTTCTGGCATTAGTAATTTCTTCTGTAAATGATAAAACCTCTAGAACTAAAAGAAATTATCCCAACAGGCGTGCCTCAAAAATTAGACACAGATGAGAAAAGCAATACAATTAAAGACAGACATAATTAGGAAGCAAGTTGATGTTCAGAGGTGAACAGAGGTCCTCATGAACCTTTCCCCACACAACTACTTTAAGAAATACGTATTTGATGAGTCCCAGTTCTGAGTATTATATGGCATAAATTTATAGAAACTTTACATGGTCAAAAGCATGCTCAACTAATTGATTACTAAGATGAGAAACTACTTCTATTTTTTAAACCTCTACTTATTCTGTTCATGAATGGCAAGTAAAAAAGATAACTTCACCATCAGATGATGTTATAAAATCAGAGAAATTTCTTGTATTTCTTAAATTAAAAAAAAATTTTGATGGCTGTTTAATACCAAATTAATTTTTACTTTTAAAAGTAGCTTCAAAGGGAATTAGTGATAGCAACTACTGCAAAAAAAGGTTACTGGGATTCTCAGACAGTCTAGGAATTTAATGTCCTCAGTAAATCATCCATCAGTAGACATTACTACACTAACCCAGTAGTCCTTTCTTTCAACAAAATCAGAGATTTTCCTAAAATTTTTCTTTAAAAGGTTATTTTTTAATTGCCCAGTCACAAAAATATTCAGCCCACTGTACTTCTAAATAAGCATGGAGGAAGTTCTATTATGTAATGCTCTTAAATTTTTCTCATAAAAATCTGGTTTTCAGGCAGGGTCAATTCTTCATTACAAGTCAATGTAAATCTAATATTAAACACAATAAAGCAAGTTTCATACCCATAATTTATATTAACCATATAAGCTGTGACAGAATCTTTTAAAGCAATGTTACCTCCCAAATTCAAGACTACATACCAGACATTAAGTAACCGGTCATGTACTGCTCCAGATAAGAAATAAAGACCTGTAATTCCATCAAAGGGTTGGCTCTCATTAGGAGGTCGGATAGTAGTGAACGTAAGTGATGAAACTGGCGTCGCATGTCCCGTGAAGTGCTAGAGAAAGTTATATCTCATTTAGGAGAGGATGGATATAAAGTGGTAACAACTTGTAACTATATATATGACACATATCTGAAATCAGAGCTCCAGACTAAGGTTATTTGTGCTGCATTCCTCAGTTAAAAAAAACTCCATCTGAAAAAACTGAACATTAAAGATTTCCCTTCTAATTCCCATGACCTACTCCACAATCTTTACTTTATCCTTTTTTGCATTAAAGATTCACTTCATTTTATCCATTTCTAAAAGGGTGCTTGGGTGCTCAGACACAGCCAAGGAATAGCAGGTCCTCATGTTACTCTCAGTGAGTAGAAACCACAATTTTAAGGTGTCATCACAGCACCTAAAGTTCAGTAATCCTTGAGTACACTCAAAATGTAACACTCAATCTCAACAGTTAAATACTACAAGTGTACCAAATGCCGGAAGCAAGCTAGAAGTCAAAAATTACTATAATTATTGAATACAGTAAAAGATTTTTAATTCAAATTCCATTCATGTTCATTTTTCCAATGCATGTGAAATGGACATGGTCTAACATTTAACAGATCTGGAGGCTACCTTTTATCTATTAATTCTACCATTTCATATGCTTAAAAATAAAAAATCTGTATTCTTAAAACAACATTCTATCACTTAGACTTCTGCCTTTCTCCATACTTACCTAGAAGACTGCTATGCTTACAACTAATTTGATTTACTCACCCTGTAGACTTCTTTGGTCTCCAAAACCCATAGTTTGATTGTTCGGCCAGCTGAAAGCAACATCTTTCCATCTGGGCTGATACACAGGGAACTGACACTGCTATTATCTCCTTTCCATTTGCTATATTGTTAAGAGAAACAAAAACATCTCAATAAATGGGGACAAAAGTTTACCTAGAGCAAAAAAATAACAAAAAGCAAATTAGGCATTAAAAATATCACCCAAGGTTCTATGCAAAACTGCACTCCCTAAAATGTTGTGTCAGGCAACCAACTTTGGACATACCATCAAGATAATGCATCCCTACATGACAGAGATTCTCAAGAGGTACCAGGAAATGAGTGATTAAGAGTTATGAGTGAGTGAGTGAGTGAGTGAGTAAGTGTGTGTGTGTGTGTGTGTGTGTGTGTGTGTGTGTGAGAGAGAGAGAGAGAGAGAGATATAGAGTGTGTGTGTGTGTGTAGTGTGTGTAGAGGGGATAGCTCAGTGGTTGAGTGCATGCTTAGCATTCCCAGTACTAGGTTCAATCCCCAGTACTCCATTGTTAAAGTTAAAAAAAAAAAAAAACTTGTAAGAATGTAAAATGGGCAGTTGTGTACTCTGTGATCCATGAGGGGGATTTTGTTAATGCCCAAAAAACTACCATGCTGGCTGGATCTCTGCAAGCCCATCCTCTCCCCTCCTTGGTTCCTGCATTCTCTGGAAGGTTGAGAATTTAATTTACTTAGCAACACAAATCATCTCTCAATCTACAGTACAAAAAGATTAATTCTACCCTAAATCCAAAGAGATATGCCCTCATCTGATAGGGTAAAATAAACAGGTATAAATGATCCCCTTCTAATGCCACAAATAAATTAGCAACAAGAGTCTTTGCAGATTGTTGCATATATTAATGCTTTCATAAGTAACAAGGAGCTTGGCTATTCACTTATAAAATCAAGAAATAACACTAGTAGGGGGAGGGTACAGCTCCGTGGTAAAGCACATGCTTAGCAGCACAAGGTCCTGGGTTCAATCTCCAGTACCTCCATTAAAAAAAATTTAAGCAAACAAGCAAGCAAACAAACAAACACAAAACAGTAACAATCTTCTTACCAAAAGAGGTTAATTCTAAAGTAGAAGAAAACAAACTGCTCTGCCAGTCACATTGGAATATGTCAAATTACTCATTTGGAAAAACAAAACTAGATTCCTATCTTATACTACATACAAAGCTTAATAAATTAAACCAAAACTAACTGATTAAAAATAAATACGTATGAAAATGTTTTTATAATCCTGGGGTTAGGAAAGACCTTCCAAAGCAATTACAAATAAGGAATCACAAACAAACAAACAAAAAAATCAAATTTAAATAAATAAAACTTCTGTACCACAAAATAAGTCATAAAATTAAAAGCAAAAGGTTATGAGAAAAATATCAAAAATATACAGGCAAAGAATATTCAGACTACATTAACAGCTCCTTATATTCAATAACTCAAGTTTTAAAAAATTCAAAATAAAAAGACAAAGAATATAAACATGCAATTCACAGAACAAATACAAACTGTCAATAAACACAAAAACACCTAACTTCACCAGTAGTCAAGGAAATGCAGCAATAATGTAAGAGAACTTTTCCTTTACCTTCATTGGTTCCTAACACTCTTGAAAATTTCTCAATTCCCACAGCTTCAACACTCACCTATATTCCTTAGGCAACATCTAGTCACTGAATAGATACACTTAAAAGAGAAAAGAAAAAAAAAGATACCACCATCCTAACAAGCTTCCTGAATCTACTTCCCAACTCAACACTGAGTAGCATAGAACTACCACCACCAGGACCCCTACCCACTCCCCATTAAGGGCTTACTAATGTGTACTCTTCCTCTATCAACATCACCTGGGAACTTGTTAGAATTTCCAAGTCTCATCCTAGACTTACTAAATCAGATCTGTAAACACAAGTAACATATGTGCACATTAAAGCTTGAAGAGCACTAATCAAAAAATTCCTCGTTGGGAAATGTGACTGGTTTCAGGGGGATGACCTACATACACATAGTAACACTGAAGGCCTCCCAATCACTCTACCAATGAAGCCCAGCAATTGAGCACCACACCCACACAGCTCTTTAATGTTTCATTTTCAAAAAACATCAGGCAGCTGAGGATCTCCAGTCATTTAAAGAATGCCTTTAATGTGAAAGAGACCAAAATCAAACAAAAATTAAAACATACCCTCAAGAGGGAGATGCTGCAAAGTAAAAAACTTCAAATCCTATTGTATTTTCAGAGTTAGAAAATATGACATGCACGAAAGAAACATGATGCAACAAAAATTCAAACAAAAAATAGCTTCCATAAGTCAAAAATATGGTTAGAGAACCTTAAAAATTCAATACAAGATTTAGAAGACGAAATTGCTTCTCAAGTACAGAAGAAAACAACAAAAGGGAAAATGAGAATAAAGTACGAAACATTAAAGAATTAGTCCAGAAGATGCACCACCTAAATAATATACAGCACTAGAGAAAGATCAAAGAAAACAGAGGGGATGAAATTATAAAATACACAGTACAAGAAGAACATGAATTTCCAGACTAAGTGGTCCCTCAAGTGCCAATGTAATTCATTGACTAAAGATAAAAAGCACAGGATATTTTAGAATATAAAAATAATTAACAGTGAGGGGGGAGGGTACAGCTCAGGTGGTAGAGTGCATGCTTAGTATATACAGGGTCCTGGGTTCAATCCCCAGTACCTCCTCTAAAAATAAATTAGTAAACCTAATTACCCCCCCACCAAAAATTAACAATGAAAGCTAAAAAAGAACCCAATGTACCAATGCTTCAAATCCTGGGGGAAAATTATTTCCAACCCCAAAGTGTGTATCCTCAAGTTATCAATCAACTGTGAGGGTAAAGACGCTAGTAGATAAGCAAATCTCTGTAAATTTACCATCGACCCTTTTTCAAGAAGCTACCAATTTGTATGGGTCACAAAAAAGAGGTAATAAACCAAAGACAAAAGTGAGATCCAGGAAATTGAGGCTCCATCTGACGAGAGAATTTTCAAAATAATGATGAAAAGAAATCCCAGGATAATCACTGGAAGAAGGCAGAGAGGTCCTCCAAGAAAAATGAAACTGAAGAGAAAGTTCCGAAGATTAATATACTTGATTAATTTGTGTGTCTGAAATAACAGATTTACACTACTGCAGGAATGAGACTGAACTTACAAGTATACACAAAACTAAGCAAATGAACAATAAAGCAGTTATAAACCCCAAGAAAAGCAAAATTTTGTGCCAAAAAGATAATATAAACAGTGCAGTCCAAGTCTCAGCTGTGACAATATTTAAGTAGTAGTCATAATGTGAACAATGAATACTGCTTAATCAGAAGTGTGCTACAATATTGGGAAAATGGGAATGGAAAAAGGGAGAGGCTAAGAGCTAAATCCTCATCTTCTATAGTAGGAAATCAACAGACAGTACCTAAAACGGAAAACAAAATCAATGAACAATAGCATAGGAATGCCAAGAATGAAACTGGAAACACAATACTGCAGGAGAAAAGTCTGGAATAAGAGCTCAGGCTCTGATTCAACCTATTTCTTAACTATAAAACAGGGATGGAGACTACCCCAGTGTTACAAATACTGTGTATAACATGCCGAACAGTGCCTTGAACATTACTAGTCCCTGAATTGGTGAACTCTTGTCCAGACAGCATTTAAAAGCTCTGTTTCAGGGACCCCGACCCCAGCCTGGTGGATGAGAATCTCCACAGGTGTCTCTTTAGTCACCAGTGTGGAAACTACTGCCACAGGTAAATGGAGTGCACTTACTGAACCTCTAGGCAGACGACTACTCTCTGCACCTTCAGCCCCAAGCCCTCCTTTAAATTCTAAGCCTCTATCACCATCCCACCTGCCAGGTCTTGCCTTTCACATGCTACGTCAAATTCAATTTGCTTAAAAACTCCAAAACCACTTCTCTCTTCCAAATTTCTATTAACTGCACCACTAGTCACCTAATAAGTTCAGAAAATTGAAAACTAGTTACATTTTATTTAAATCCTTTCTGCACTCAATACCACCTATCTTCTATCCTACCCAAGGTTCTTCTTGGTTGGTATTTATTCCTTTCTTCCTTCCCACTCTTACCGTCCTACACCCAGACTATTCCAACCACCACCTGGGATCTGGCTTTTCTGCCTTTGAAGGAGCTCCTTCCCACATATTCTACAGTGCCAGATTTTCTTCCCAGAGCATTATTCTGATCTTCAGTGTCTCCTGCTTATCAAGTAGAATCCAAAACTCCAAAACAGTAGTTTTAGTATAGCAGGAAAATAAAGTACCAGAATTCGAGACAGCAGGATGAGGACTCCCTGTCACTTACTAGCTTTAAGACCATGGGCATCATCACCCTCCTTAGGGTCCACATCTACGTACTAACTTCAACTACATTCAACAGTCCACATTTACTAAAAATCTATTACAGCCAATTACAGGATTAGGTGCTTGAACTAGCAGAGCTGTCTGAAATTTTTATCTACGACACTTAAGGCCAGACTCCTCGGCTCACATCCTCTAATAGACATTATGCCCTAGGATGGCCCTCCTCTAAATCACTCTACTCAGTTGCAAGTAAACCTTTCACTTTCCTTTCTCCTAACCCCTGCGCCTACCACATCCCCACCCCACCTTTCCTTCCCTACCCTCAAAAGGATTCTCCCACCCTCTTCTATCCACATCTTACCTCTCCTAGAAAACCCAAGTGAAATCTTCTCTTCTACCAGGTCTTTCCAACGCTACCCTACTCATCTGACCAGTAATTACATGCTACTTTATGGAATCTCTTGTGCAGATATTTCACTTTTGTACCATTATTTAACTTTTATGTATTAAAATCTTCCACACCCAACTTAATTAAAAGTTCCTTGAGAACAGTCTATAACCTTACTGGTGTCTACATTCTCCACTGTGTCCAATATCAAACTTCACTTCTATCAAGAATACAGCCTTGATTTGTTGAACTAATGCATTTCCAAACAGTAACCACATTACCCCAGAACTATCAACGTTACTCACCACTTTACTTTGCACGTCTGTGTGTTCCATTCCACAATGTGTTTATCATCTGAACAACTATACAAACAGCCATTGTCTTGATGCCACTGTATGCAATTGACTTTGTTGTCATGTCCACCACTCTGTAGATTTAAAAAAAAAAAAATTAAAGAAAAAAAAGCTCATCTGATATGACAGTATGCACCCTGGAATCATTCGTAAGAGTTAGGTTATGTTACACCTTAACCTAACTAAAATGCATCTATCCATCTGCAACATCAAAAATGAGATAAATCTGCTACAACTTCATCAAATACTAACTTTCCATTGTCTCCTCTGCTGAAAAAACATACTTCTACATCGTAAGTCAAAGGATACTAGTCCTAAATGCCACTTACTTTTGACAGGAATGCCAGCATTAGGCATGATAAAATACTTCATGTACAGAGGCAAAAAGTTGGGGACACTTGAGTGAACTAGTATGTCAAATCTTAAACAATGTCAAGTCAGTAATTAAGGTAAAAATCACATCTAGTCAAAACTATCCTTGCAAATCCCTTTGTAAAGAAGTACTAAAACTATCTCTCAATTTTAAAAATCACCGTTTATTCAGGGACACACTAAATGTTTCCTTGTATTATAGCTCACACCATATGAATAAAACTTTAAACGTACTCAGCATAGCAAAATGTTCACTCACTCTGAGGCACAAAGGAACGGAGACATCACCTGGGGAAGAGCAAATTCAAGTCTCTCATCTCACACATTCCAAGACAAGCTCATTCAGCAGAATACAGTGCTAAATCACTGTGAGCAACTGTTTTCACTCTTTCTACCTGAATTCACATTAATTAAATGTGCATACAATGGATCACCACTGAGTACATATCTAAGCTAAGCATGAAAGCTAAAATTCAAAATCACTACTTCCATCGTACAGATTGCCGCCACCTCAAAAGAAAAATGTTTAAATGTTAAGTTCAGTTACTTCTCTTCCTTCCTATCAGCTATTTATTCAAACTAAGTCCCACATTATAGCCAAACACACAAAGAACTGAACAAAGGAGATGAACAGATAATTTCTGCAGAAAGAATTCAGTAAGAAATTTTTTAAAACTTCAAAGTTAGTAATCCAAGAGATACAAAGCAAAACAAAGTAACATTTTCAGTCTATTCATCTAGCAACTTGTATACCAAAACCAGGCAGACACCACCAAAAGAGAATTACAGACCAATATCACTGATGAACATAGATGCAAAAATCGTTACCAAAATATTAGCAAATAGAATCCAACAGCTCATCTAGCAACTTGTTTAGCATTATAATACCCATGCTGATAAGATTATAATGAAAATGGCATTATCATACATTGCTGGGACTAGCATATCTTTTTTGGAAAGCAATCTAGAAACTGTCCATTCATTCATTTACTCATTCAACATTTACTAAGTACCAATTACATGCCAGGCACTATACTACTTCCAATAAATTATGTCTAAATTTCAATAAAGTCATGCAAGGTAGCTTACACAATTCGCATTGAAGAGATGATCATTATCTTATCCTTGATCATATAACTAGAAGGATTCAACCCCAGGACAGACTAGTTCCAAAGCCTCGTCCCTTTCTACCACACCACATCATTCCAACACTCCTTGCCCCGACCCTCCTAGTTCCTTTTTAAGAAACTCATCCCCTGTTAAAGACTTATATATAATACTGTGAAGTTTCAAAATAATCTAACAAGGAGTTCTAGGCTTCATCAGCATCGTGTCTGCAGCCACAACAGCCGAGTAAAGCAGCTGCAGTAAAGCACTGCACAGGGCACTAGGTACATGTTCAACACAAAAGACTGACCAAATCAAAGGATGGGCTCTAAACTATAGCAGGGTAGAAGCCCACATGAGGACCACACTCAACTTGGAGAGCAGGGAGGAATAAAGGAAGATTTCCTTTAATATACACCTCTGAATGCTTTAACTTTTTTTTTTTACAGTTGTGTATTATTTGTATAATCTTTAAAATGAAAACAAATAACATACTTTAAAATACAGGTTTAAAATCAGATAAAAACTTTCATCTATCAAATTAGCTAGGTTTTTTGTTGGTGTTATCACTGTTTTAATGTGAATAATCAATGATGACAAAAACACTCTGAAACACATGTACCGTCCTTCCATAGCTGATACTAGTACACTTAGAATAACTTCCAGAAAATTTTTATACTATGTATAAAAAGGCTTAACACTCACACCTTTGACTGATTAATCACAGGTTAGTAATTCTGGGAACCCATGTAAGAAAAAAAAACTTACAAAAAAATCAGAAACTACCTAAATGGTTAGTAACAGTTAAATCACCAAGGGACTATCCAATTTAATGGGATTTTAGCCAGTCCCTAAAAATGTTTATAACTAGTTCTTGACAAATATGAAAACTGCTCATGTTATAATATGATGGAAAATATCAGGATACAAAATAGATGAACAGACAGAACCCAACTGAACATATGCATAGAGCAAAGAAACACACAATCTACTAAACAGAAGACTGCTTGGTGATAGATTTAGGTGTAATTTTTTCCCTTTCAACTTCACATAGTTCCAAAGTATCTACAGATAAATGTTACTTACATATTCATATACTTACTTATTCATATATACAGAAAGCAATCCTATATACAGACAGGAGTTAAGTGAACACCAAAAACATACTGTAATAGATATTGTCTGATACAAATTATGCCAGTTTCATTACTGTCTCGCAGCACTAACCCCACCTCTGCTCTGCGATGCTGGGGCTGGGACTCTGCGAACCCCATTTCTGCTCTGCTAGCTGGATCGTTAGTAGGCTCCACCAATAAGGGTGCCAGAGGGAGACAAGGCAGGAGGAGGAACAAGGGACTGGTTTCTTCCTATCTCCCAGTTTGCATCACCCCAATGTTTCTCCACTCCAGCAGCAGCAATCCTTTTGGCAACAGATGAACTCAATATGCAGTTTTCCCAACGGATGGAGAACCAGTCTCATCACCTCCCTTCAGAGACACCAGCAGTCAGGTAGGGCCCCTCCTCAGAGGTCTGGATTCTCAAGTCCACAGTGCCATTCCCCTTCAAGACACAGCAACACCTGCTCCTCAAAATTTCAGCGATAATCCCACCGCCTCCCTGGTCCCCTCACCCTGGAGGCGGTGCACTCCTTCCTGCAGCTGTGATCCTCAGAATTCTTTCCACCCTTTCTTATTTAAGCCTAGTCAACAGTTCTCCCTATTCTTCACACTCTGACCTATAATAATGACTATGTTACTCATCATAACTATTATCAAATATTACTGTTGAAAAATTTAAAAGTTAAGGGGCAGAAAAATGCCCCCATACTGCAGATCCTATTGCATATCCTAAACTGTTTTTTAAATAAATCTTTAATCATCACTTTCTTTTATACAAAATACACACACACACACACACACACACATATATATATACTTACTATCAATTTACTGTGTAGTTCTGCTTTTACTGTACTGTATAATAAAATACTACCAACTGCTGTACCAAGAGCCAACAAGTCAACCTGGTTACTCGTTCCAATAGCTTCTGATTTCCTTTTTTTCCTCTGCGGACCTTCCTGGAAAAAGAAAGAAAAAACAACTTCTTATTGTATTATTTCAAACACTGAAACATCATTAATGCATAAATGCAAATGCCCAACAGCTCACCAATTAATGTGACTGCTATTAAGAGACACTTAAAAAAGTGGACGTGGGATTTGCTCTCAGATAAGCTCTTTCTTACTACTTAGAAAATAAACTCACTCCAATGGGAAGAAGAACTCATAATATTCTGTGCCCCTCTCTCCCATCTTTACCTCTCAGAAAAGATGGCAAGAGGTATAACTTAGTATGCTCTGTTAGTATTCTCTTAACAAGTCCAAACAGCCTCACTGCTGCTTCGACTTCTCAGAAACCAACCATTCCCAAAAGGTCCAAGTGAAGCCTCCATTGCCACCTGCTCAAGCAGCCAATGCTTTCCCCTCTCACCTCCCAAATCTTTCCTTGCATTCTGGCTTCATTTTTAGGAAAAGGGACTCAAATGTTTATACACTTATAAACATGTATTTACTTCAATTTGAGTCAAAAAAAAAAAAAGCTGCAATCAGTAGAGCAGTGTGAAGCACACACTAGAGAAGTTGCTCCAGTGAGTGTTTAAGGGCCAGTCTGAAAGTTCCATGTTCTCTTGATGATTCCAATGACTTAACAGGCACATATTTGAATTTAGCATCAAACGGCGAAGACTTCTTTGATTTACTTCAAAAAATGATACTAACAACTCTTGTCTATCAAAAAGAAACCAATGCTCACAACTTCAGAGTACATTAAAGTTTATAATGAATAATAATCCATAATGTCAGAACTTCTCTTGCATGTTTATAATTTTTTTCTAAATGAAAGCCTGCTAGCCTATGTTTTAGCATAAAGATGCCCTTAGAAATCAATTCTTCTAGTGTAAAAGAGACCAATACCATAGAAAAGAGAACATTTTCTCAATAGTGCAAGATCTTTGCTCTACAGCACAAAAAAGCAGCCCCAGGATACATAAAAATTTGCCCAACTCAAAAAACCACCAATGAAAACTACAATGTTACGAGTGCATAAAGAATATCAAGGAGTAGGACTTATAAGGCATTTTCTACCTTTTTTCTCTTGGTTATCCTGTGGAGACGTGACATTTGAAGAATTTGATTCACTGAACACACTTAAGTCAACAAAAAGTTAAAATATACAACAACAAAAAAGTTTAAATACAGAAAAAATGCACATTTTGCAAGTCCTGAGAAATGTATCTACGTTGATAAACCCAAAAGAAAAGTTACAATTAAGAGCCAAAGTTATTTAAAAAAAAAAAAGTCTGATGGCCTCATCAGTAACATTTAATTTGCCTGAAACATTGAAACTTAGTCAAGGAGTGTCCTAGGTCCTACCTTCAGCTAAATAAATTTCTAAAGCCACCTTTGAATGATTCTGGAGAGCAAATGTGCTTTGTGCATAAGGTTATGAACACAAACATTTATGCAAGGACAGTAGGGGAAGGTATACCAATCTCCTACCACCCCATCAGAAAACCCTTCTCTGACAGAGTCTAGAAAGTATTTCTTCTACTCTTAGTTTTCCCAAATCAAATTAAAATTACCTACACTGAGGTTTCTAATGTTTGAAGCATAGGCTGGTCCAAATATGTGTATGTTTTTCTGTAGACTTGAGTTTTCATTAAAAAGCACAAAGAAAGTTTGTAAGTTAAAATGAACATACTCAAAGCCCCAATTTCTCTATTAGCAAAATCTGTATTTTGGGGAGAAGCAAGCAGAGGCTATTGGGAGGAGCATCACAGAATCTATGTTCAATTTTGGAGATCACTGGTCTGAACCTAAAAAATAATCTAATTAATTAATCTCAAAGAACTAATGACTCATGTATGTGTTCTCCAAGTTGGATGATTTTTTAAAAAATAATTTCCCATTCAGCAGGACGTGCATGTCCAAACACATCAACCAGATAAGAAGTTTATATAACCAATGTGCATTTTAGTGAAATCTAATATTGTAACTACTACTCCATTACTAAATATTTCTGAAACCAAGAGTTAAGTGCTGATGATTATAGATTATCACAGGTCTTTGTTGGCATTTTCTATCTGAACCTGTTATTCCTGTGATGAAAAATTTCAATGACTCCCCAGGGAAGAGTAAATCAATATAAACAACTGTTCGGCATTCAAAAGCATCCACAATTTGCCTCCAACCCACCTTTTCCAATCTTATTTCCAGTTCCATCCTTACACTTCCTAATCACGAATACGCTTTCCCATTTGCTTTTCCCTTCTTTTGGAGGGGCCTTTTCCTACTCACCTCAAATTTCATTTGGTTAAAAATCTATTCATGCTTCAAGGTCCACCTCAAACATGATTTCTCCACAAAAATCTTTCTTATCTTAAAACACAAGTCATATTATGCTTTGTATTTTGGACACAGTATAACTGAATTGTCTTTATTTCTTCTTTAATGTCTTAGTTATACTGCTTTGTGTCATGTTATGTGCACATTAATTACACATGTAAATATATGAAGTAATGGAAAGGGTAGGCTAAAAATTTAGTTCATATACCTGTGACCAGAAAATCTTGAGTTCCTGAAGGTACCAAGAATGAATACCAAAAGGTTGTTATTTTTTAGACTAGAGAGTCTTTTCTAATGTGAAGAGATGATTGAGCTAAGCAATAAATGCCAACACCAGTCTCAAGAAAGCAGTATTTGATCTAGGAGGCAATCAGAAGGCTGAGTGAGAGTCTGAATGTGCATGATTTATAAGAGCAATGCACAGTACAGATAAGAGTAAAGACAGAGAGAAGCATATCCAGGTGATGAGAAGTCTGATTTTGATCAATTAAGAAATGACTTTTTAGACTGAGATCCCAAAGTAAGAAAAGAGTTTACATGGAGAGCCAATACACACACGCATAAAAACACATGTATATATGTAGCTGAAACAAACTCATAAAAAACCCCATCCTTTACCATGCAAAATACACTCTAATATGGTCTATTTTTTCATGCTGTCACAACCCACTAAATCTATTTCACAATCCACTAATGGTTCAAAACCTATTTTTGAAAAATACTGACCTCTAGTTGCTGAAAATTATGGCAAAGTTTCAAATTTCATTCTGCAATTAGTCTTCTATGCCATTTCCTGGACTATCTTATTGTCACTTACTCTGGCAAATGTTTAAGTTTCATGGGTGATAGTAAAGAAAATGTGTGCATTTTTACATGTAATTACATACAGTATTTACATCAAAAACATCTTCTAATACACAGCTACTTCTATTTCTGCCAGTAAAATCTGATCTGCAAATCTTCCCCTCTTTTGAAGTTTAAACATGGGAGAGACCTTAACACAGAGCACTGTACAGGAACACAACTGGATTGTGCTACGTCTCTAAGGGTTAGGACTGGGGATACTCAGCTCAGATTTTTCCTACAAACATCCTTAATGCTGCTGTGCTTGCCCTGTCCAATGCCTGAAGTGCCATGTGCTTCATTCAACAGGTACTGAGCTGTACAGGGTCATTTTAACTGCAGTGACAACAAAGCAACATAAGTGCATTTACTATAGTAGCCAATCTGTTTCTTCCAGGCTCTACGGCAGTTAGAAAAGGAAAAATGCAGAAGTTCGTGTCTTAAAGGAGGAATTAAATAGCACAGTCAGTTCCTGGGTGGCCCAGCCACTTACTGTGTGGCTCTGGCATATCATGTAACATCCCAGCCTCAGTTTACACACATAAACCTGAGGAGCTCTAAGAACAGCATCCATCCATAGTCCATCAATCTGTCTCTCTGCACTTTTCTTTCCATCATTAGAGGTCCTCTTCCCCCAGGCTCTATCACCCAAATGGAATGTTTAGTTATATAATAAACACAAAAATTTCCTAAAAACTACTGTGACACAAATGCAAAGAATTATAATCATTCTGTGACCAAGAACAAGCAGCGATCTAATTTTTCTAAACATTTATGAACCATTGCTGTACTTCCTGTTACCCAAGAAATCCAGCACCAACTCATTTTCCTCCATTGATAAGAGTAATGTCACCAAACTTTGTCCTTGGGTGGCCAACTGTCAATTATTGAACCAGATACAGAATATTCCTACAAACTGATTTACATGTAAAACAAAAAGGTTGAAGAGAGCATCTTAAAACTTAAGTGGCAAGGATCCTAACCCAGGGACCTGGGAGCAGAAGTAGAAAATGAAGAGTGATTTGCAGCAGTGGCTATCTTTAAAAAATCACATGACTTTAAAGTTTTACACAATAATACACATGAAAGTTTGTTTTAATACAGGAAAACTACTTCTCCCTCTAATTTTCAAGTGAAATTGATGTTCTAAGGATACACCCCCAAGATGATGAGCACTGGATGTTTCTACATTCCTCCCAGCTCTCAATTCTGTCACTCAAGATTTAAGGTTACAGTAAGAGCACTGGACCAGGAGTCAAAGTACCTCGACTCTAGTAGCCACAACTACTTTACTGGTTATTAAGGCTTTAGTAAGGCCATTTAAACTTTCTTAGTTCTGATTCTCAGTTAATAAAAATATAACAATTCCAGGACATTTCTTAAGAGTCAAGTGGCTAAAGTGAGAGCATACAAATAAAAGAATACTGAAACCTGTAAGAACTTTTCTTTTACTGTAGCTCAACTCTTATTTTCCAAGGAGGCCTCCAAAGTAGTGACTTACTCAATGTGACAAAACAAGTTTGAGTTGTGTCCTGGGTATGAAACCAAATCCAGATATTTTTCTATTGTATCAGAGTGTTACATATAATCCAAAACCTACTTTTAACAGAAAATTTAAGACAAGGTAAAAGTTTTATTCCTTAGGCATACAATACGATTGCATAAGTCAGAAGAAAACTAAGTTGGTGACAAATGTTTGCCAGCCTAATATGAGCAATTTGTTACAGATAATGGAGAGCTGAGCTCTAAATATCTGTGTTCTAGTCCTGGTTCCATTTGTGGTTTTTTCCAAGTTGCCTAATTTTCCAGGGCCTCAGTTTCTGCTTCCTGAACAAAGCAAAAGTTAGTCTTTATCTACTTTGCAGGAGTAATCACACAAATAAGAGATAATTAACAATTATAGCACATACACACCAAGAACTATTCTAAATGCTTTATGCATCATAAAATACGTAAACCTTCACAACCACTCTATGAGGTACTATTACTTCCATCTTACAAATGAGGAACTGAAGGCACAATTACTACAAAGAAGCCAATTCTGGATTCAAAGCTAGAGAGTATAGCCTGGGTCCATGCATGTAACCATTGCTCCCCATTTCCTCTCACCATTAGATTTATTATCACTTTTCAATCTGTTAAAATACAAACAGAAATTTGAAAAGGAGAAATATGCAGAGTGCTGTAATTTTAATGACAACTGTGATTTGTTTTTAAGTCCAAGTTTTGTTCTTGACTTAAGGGCCCTGATAAGGTTTCTTTAAAAATCAGCAGGAGTCACTTCATCTAGAAACTATGAAAATCTAGCTTAAGAGCTGAAAAATACCTGAACATACTCATCCAAAGTATAACAAGTTAGATGTATCCCTACTTTCAACCTAAGAATTTAGCATAAAGTTTCCGATTTAAGATCTGTACTATGAACTATTTAAGATTTACACATAATATCAGCTAAACACCACACAACTCACAATACCTGATGCTTCCAAATCACACTGCACTGATTCGGGGGGGAGGGGGGCTACCCTACAAGCGCCAGTTTCCACGTGGGTGTGAGTGAGTTAGTCGAGTGCCTCAAAAGTGAATGGCATCTTACCTGAGATGGGTCCCCCTAAGAGTGAAAAGCCTTCCCTAACTCAGCAGTGCCCCGTCTAAGAAAAACTTCACCTGGACTCATATTCATTAAGTTAAACTACTACTTCACTTTACCTCCACATCCTAGCGCAGACTTCAGACTTGGGGAAAGCGGGTGTATAAAGGGAGAGACGAACAGGCGTTAAAAATTTAAAAGCAAGAAAATTCGCACGGCTTAGAATGGAAACGGGCCTGGAAACGTCAGGAGTTTCAAGAGTCCCACATCCTGGACGTGGAAGAGAACACGTGGTGAGCCAGCACCCAAGGGTGGGGGGGTTTGGGGGTGGGGGCCGGAAGCAAGGAAACAGATTTCTTCATTCTAACTACCCAGGGCAAAGCCAATGAGCTGGGAAAGGGTCAAAGAAGAGCAGTACAGCCCCAAAGTCCACCTCTGTCAAATTCCATAGCTCTGAAGAACGCAAGCAGGAGAGAGCCAGGCCTGGCAGCAAGGAGGGCCCGGGGCCTCGGTGAATATGGCGGCCCAGGAGACGGCGGGGCGCAGGACACAGACCGCATGGAGCCCGCCGGTAGAGCTAAGGTCCGCTGCCCGTCGGATCTGGCCGCGCCCTCTCGTTGCCCTCGGGACAGGCCGCGCACGGAGCTAGCGGCTTGGGCCCAGCCAGCGCCGCCACCGTGCTCGTTGCCTCCTCACCCCCGGCCTCCCGCCGAGAGCCACGCGTGATGCCGGGCTGTGGGGGGCGCTGAGGCCGAGCCCAGGCAGGCGCCCGCCCCGCGCCGTCCCGCTCGCTTTACCTTGGCCTGCAGCCGCGCTGGCGCCCAGGCCAGACAAGTGCAGGTACCGCTGAGGTGCGCGGAAGGCACGTACTCCTGGTGCAACCGGTTGTTGGCTGTCTCCCATACTCGCAGGTGACCGTCGGTAGACGCCAAAGCGAAAAAGGCCTGACTTTGTGGGGAGAAAGCGCAGGGGACCCCAGCGGGGGAAAGGGGGTCCACAACACCACCGCCGCCCGCCGCCATTGCTGCTCTGGCTCCGCGGCAGCCACGTGTTCGACCGTGCGCAGGCGCACCGGCGCGGGGCGGAGCCTGGAGGAAGGAAGTGGGGCGGAGGGAGCAGATGGAGTGGCTCTTCTCAACGCACGCGAGCGTTAGATGGGCCTACCTTGTGGACGGTGGCCCGGTGGGCCCAGTGCTAACTCGTACTGGGGACAGCTGGAGGCCCCTTACTGAGGACTCCTGAGTAGGGCCCATTCCTTTTAAAAAAATAAGAAAGTTTAAACCAAATGTTTAAAAGAAATATTCACTTACATTTCCGTGATTGTGACAACTGTTTATATTTTTCCCTATCCTCTTCGAGGCTGTAATCGTGTACACGTTAAGAACAATTTATTCAATCATAATAGTGTTAAAGCAATGGTGGGAGGGGCTATTCCCTCTTCTTTGGTCAAGACTATCTCATGTTACCGCACCAAATAGACAAATTTTTAACGTCTCCATAATATTTCACCAAATCGATACATTCTGATTCAAGAAATGCCAGGTACTGTTCAGTCCGCACAGAGTTTATTGACTAGAAGGAAAGACAAAAAACACTACCCTCAGGGCTATGGGGAGACTGAATCTTTCATAAGTAGAGCGAGTTATGGTAAAATTTGTAGGTTATTTGGAATGACGTAAACTGATACACATTTTTAAAAGGCCTCCTGGGTGCCGGATGTAGACTGTAGAAGGGCAAGAATGAAAGCAGAGAGACAAGCTAGGAGGATGGTGGGTTGCACTCGATGAACATGACAGAGGTGGTAAGAAGTGGTTCGATTCCAGATAAAATCTGAATTTAGAGCAAGTAGGACTTGCTAACTGGATTGACTGGGAAGGATGAGAAAGAAGCATAAGTCATTAAGTTAATGGTGATACTATTCACTGGATTGGGAAAATGGGTTTGGGTGGAGTGGAAATCAAGACTTCTGTTTTTTATAGTTAAGTCTGAAATGCCCATTAGACATCCAAATAGAGTTGTTCAGTAGGAAGTCGCATATGTGAGTAGATCACAGATATAAATTTTGGATGCATTTGCATACAGATGCTATTTGAAACTGTGGGACTGGTCAGATCATGTTCAGTGTAAGTATAAATAGAGAAAAAAAACTTAGCCCAAACTGTGCCAACTTGTCAGGAATCCGAAGAGGATCCAGCAAAGGAGATTAAGAAGAGATAACAGTAATAAAAGCCAAGGAGAATAAGATGTCCTGGAAACCAAACATTTTATAAAGATTTCAGAAGGAACACATAATCAAAGCCATGTCAAATGCAGTAAGGTGAAGACTAAGGATTAATCAGTGAACCTGGCAAGATCTAGGTCATTGGTGACTTTTCAAAAGCATTTTTAATAGAGAAGTAGGGGAAAAAACTTATTGCAGAAAGTAGAGGGGAAAATGGGAGGTGAGAAAGGGCAGAAAAGTATAGGCAACTATTGCAAGGTTTTTTGTTATAAAAAGCATACATGAGTCTGTATGAAGAAAGGTCTGAGCTAGAGTTGTAAATTTGTTAGTCATAAGTATATAAATAAAAACTTATTTTGCACTTACTATATATCAAGCACTGTTTTAGGTGCTTTATGTGTATTAATTCATTTAGTCCTCACAATAGCCCTAGGATGTAGAAACTATCAATATCTCCATTTTTCAGATAAGAAAACTGACATATTGAGCTGGGCAATAGGAGGAGGAGCTGGGTTTCTAACCCAAGTCATCTGTAAGCATGGACGACCTGACCCAATGAGAGTATGTAGGGTTTACACAGATGACCCTCCTATACCCACATGTCTCAATTCCTTGACCACCCCCCTTTCAATGATCTCTATGCTACACCAGCCACTCACTCCCATAGTCATGTCCCAGACCTTGTCATACAATAACTGCACCTTTTCCATAATCTCAGTTTCCACATACCACTCTGTAACCACCAACTCCTATCTTTCTAGATCATTCCCTCTACCTCCCAGGGTCTAACCAGTGCTTCTATCTCACTGGACCCTCAGTCCAATGATCCTACAATCTTTTCACCAGTCCTTATCCTTCCTAAGGGCAGCATCTCCCTCTGAATTTATCCTGTACTCTATCCTTACAACTCTCAACTCCCTTGCCTCTTTCCTATATCATAGTCCTTCCTTGGTAAAAGCACAAGCCTGGTAAAATCTAACTCTCCACCCACAAGCAGATGAAAGTGACTAGAGAAAAGCCACAGCCATTTTATTACGATTCTTATCCACTTTCCTATTCATGATTTAAAAAAAACTTTTAACTAGGCATAGAAAGGAACATCCTCAGCTTGATAAAGGGACTCCACACATACACACACACACACACACACACACACACACACACAAAACACAACTCACTTCATACTTAATAGTGAAAGACTGAATGCTTTTCTCCTAAGATTGAGAACAAATCAATATTATCCAATCTAACCAATTCTATTCAGTATTTTACTGGAAGTTTTAGGTAGTGCAACAAAGATGATGATGATGATGATGATAATAATAATAACAATAAGAATAAGAATAAGAATAATAATAGCATGCAACTTGGAGAGGAAGGAGTAAAAGTATCTTTATTCACAGAAGACAGATAAAATCTAAAGGGAGTCACAAAAGTTCTGAAACAAATAAATGAATGTAGCAAGGTCAAGTAGTGAATGGATAAACAAATATGGTATATCCCAAAATGGAATATTATTTAGCAATAAAAAGGAAGTACTATTGTTATATGTTACAACTTGGATGAGTCTCAAAAACATGCTAAATAAAAGAAGCCAGATGCAAAAAACTACATATTGTGTGATTCCATTTATATGAAATATCCAGTAAAGGATATTTATAGAGACAGAAAATAGATCAGTGGTTACCTGGGGTTCAGAGGAGGAACAGAGATTAACTGCAAGTGGGCATGAGGAAAAATTTTAGGGTGACAGAAATATTCTAAAGTTGGATCATAGTAATGGTTTCACAACTCTGTAAATACACTAAAAGTCATTGAACTGTTCACCCACAATGGATGACTTTCATGGTATGAAAATTATACCTCAATGAAGCTTAAAAAAAAAGCCTTTCCTAAGCTCTTTTTTTAATAGTAGGGTACTACTAATAAATACAAAAAATTATAGTTAGAAAACTGTCAATGAATGCAAAACTAGTATCGATACATTTTTCCATCACTAATTAAAAAGCTTAAAATGGTAACTTTACTGTGGAGATACAGGAATATTCAGACTTAACAGTGATCAAAGTTAACATCATCAATATTGGAACTGACATCATGTAACTCCTGATAGGATGTACTCAGAAGGAAAACCTCAGTTCAGTAGTATTTCTGCCGAAAGTGCATATTCCAAGTCTAATCAAGAGGAAACATCAGACAAAGCCAAAGTGAGGGGAATTCTATAAATAAATAACCTACATTCTTCAAAAATGTCAAGGTCAAGAAATAAAGGCTGAGAAGCTGTTCGTTCCAGATTAAAGAAGGCTAAAGAGATATGAGAATTTAATGACTGTGTGATCCTGGATTGGATCCTGAACTGGAAAAAGACTTATACTTATAAAGCTTTTGTCACTTATTGAGCTAAGTGACAAAATTTGAATGTGGTCTATAGATTTGATAACAGTACTATGGCAGTATGAAATGTCCGTAATGTGATGATCTGTACTGTAGTTAGGTAGAAGATTGTTCTTGTTCTCAGGAAATACTCACTGAAGTACTTAGGGGTAAAGGGACACAGCGTCTCCAACCCACTTTCAACTGGTGTAGAAAAAAATGTGTGTGTCCGTGCATGTGTGTTTGTGTGTGTGTTGTGTACATGGAGGAGAGAGAGTACGGGGAGAGAATGAAAAAGCAAATGGATTAACATGTAAACAGTTAGTGAATCTGGATAACAGGTATAGGAGACACTTCTGCAACTTTTGAAATTATATCAACAAAGAATTTACTAAAAAAGTCTCCCTTGATCTCCAACTTCAAACACCCCATCCCCACCTCCACTTAGGCAATCCATCTCTGAGTTTCTGCTATGATGATTTCTATCATTTCATTAAAAATAATAAAATAATTAAAATAATCTGTTCCAGAGTCAACCATCCCAGTGGCATACCTAACATACTTAACACCCAGAGCAGATCGTTTAAAAAAAAAAACCCTTTTCTAGATGACAGGATTATTTTTAGCAAAAATCATTAAATGAAACAAATAATAATAAAAGCCATAAAATAAACACTGATAATTTTCTTTTATTGAACCTTGCATATATAATCTTGTTAGTTAAAAAAGAAATAAATAATAAAATAAATGTTAAAATACAAAAAAGGGGAAAGTCATGGCTTTATATTTTTACATTAGAACATTTTTAAAAGGGGGGAACTTATATCTGTATATATTAGTCTATTGAAGCTATGAATAAGAATCTTTATAATTGTTGTACTGTTTATTTTAAATATCCTGTTTTTAACACAGGAAAAGTGGTACCACAGGGGCTGGAGATGTGAATTATTCTTGAATGATTCTGAAACTTTAAGAACTTAAAAAGAACTCTTGTTAGTGAGTCCACATGTGTCGGGGCCAACTATATAATCAGGAGTTCTTGGAATTAACTTTCTTATACATTATAATGTTTATCAAAGGACAAGTAATAAAAATATACTAATGTGAAGCATACTTAATACACAAATACATCCATATGTAATTAAAACTCAGTGTTGGTCACAAAACTTGTTTACAACTTGAGTCAATAAAATATTTAGGGGAAGAGAAGTATTTCACTGCTGACATTGTTCGGAACGGGTGACACCTGGTGATGAGAGGAAGCGGACTATAGTAGTAGTATACTAGACTATATAACTGAACCCCTTTGCTGTACACCTGAAAGTAACACATTATAAATCAACTATACTTCAATAAAATTTTTAAAAATTTTAGAAAGCAATGCATAGAAGAAAGATTAGAATGCTATTTCTCTTGGGTGTTCAGGGGATTTCTCTTGAGGTGAGATAAGCATGATTAGGAGTCAGTTATGAATAAACGAATGAGGAATAAATAGAGGGATGGATATTCCCCAAGTGTGAAGGTTTTAAAAGGTTTTAAGTTTTGAAAAGATTGATTACTTTATGAGTGACCATAAACACAAAGCATTAATGCATCACAATTCAAAAATCAGAGGACAGGTTGAGTTCTACAGTGTGAGTTGGTGACACCTGAGAAAGAGGCGGTGGGCAGAAGGGAGGGGTTCAATGGAGAGGTTCTCTGAGGCCCAGACTAGCATTGGACCCTGACCAGCAGTAGGGCTGGTAAGATGGAGGTGAGAGTCAGTCCATTCTTCAAAAGAAGGACTCTGAAGAAGAGGAAAGAAGATCTAGGATCCTCTCCAGGAGTGAAATCCCAAGGACTGATCATTTCTCAACATTCTAAAATGATGGCTCACAATATGCTAGCAAACTGGTTCTGAATCATCCTGCACAGTATCCTATAATTTAGGAACTGAGAAAGGTGTTTAGTGAGTGGTGGTGGATGATGCTAAGTAAGAAGATTCTCCAATTCTGATGTAATTTTTCTTAAAACCTGCACACATATTTAAGAAAATGTTAAACTTCTCTGGATTTAGACTTGCAATGTCTTGTAATACAACAGTAAATCATAGAGGAGTTTTACAGGGTCTAGATTCATGTTAAGCAGCAACTCAGGGGAAAAAAATGAAAAAGCAAGAGAAAAGCAGTTATATTCATAGACTTGGATACTTTCCATTTCACTATAACTCAGTAAAAAAAACCTGAGAACTTCAGCAGTTCTAAAAAAGCTAAATACATGTATAGATACAGGACAAAATAAATAGCTATTAAATATAATTGGACCATATTTACATGTTGAATTAAATATTTAACATAGGGACCCAGGTATGAAGGCTGCTACTTTTTTCATTTCCTACTTTCTTCATTCATTTACTCAACAAATATTTATTGAGGGCATATTGTGTGCCAGGCACTATCACAGGATTATAATGATATAACTATGATATGATATGATGATATATACAATATAAACATGTAATGATATGACATAACAGGATTATAATGATACAACTATGACAGATTTATAATGATGAATAAGGCACAGCCCTGTCAACAATCTTATCTTCTATCCAGGGAAATAGTAAGTAAACAGCAGCTTCCACACAGTATGACATATGCCATGGCAGGTCTAAAGACTTAAAGGACATGAAGAACACAGAGGAGAGGTGCTTCCCCCAGTCTTTTGGAGTCATTCTAGGCCACCAGTAATGTGAGACTGATACCTGAAGGATGACGGCAAGTTCTACAAAATAGAGGGAAGAAGCTTGTGCAAAGAGCCAGAGGAGAACATTTGTGGAACTAGACCTAGTGATCTAGTCTGACCGGAGATTTAAAAAGTCAGCCGTCAGTAATAGCACTGAAGACTATTTGGACTTTAAAGTAGCTGCGTGACTAAATGCCACAAGACGACAATATCTTTCTGGTCTTATCTCATCAGGTAAACATAATGAGTTGATGATGCCGCGTATGTTCAGAGAACAGTTCCAGAGTGCAAGGTGACTTGGAAGTTTCATAGGGAAGACAGAAGGAAAAGAAAAGTGTAGCCAGAAATAGAAAGACATATATAATGACGTCCTTTTGAGAACTCAAATGCTCTGAAAGATCACGAATAAGGAATAATTATATTTTTCAAAATATGTTAATGCATTTCATTAGATGTGTGTAGGACAAAATATTTATACCACTGTGTTTGTTCTTCAAACAATAGAAAGAAAAGGATGCCATTTACTGTTCACAATTTATCTCAGAAATCAAAGATATGTAAATTTACCTCCTGTATTTTGTCAATATACCTTCTTCTTTCTAATTTCTACTTCTTCTGAAATAACAGCCAAATATCATTTAAGAATATATTTAAGAAGAATAAAGTAGGAATGATATATTTTAAAAAAAATTGTAGGGCTTAGGATTCAGAAGGTTCCAACTCAGGCTCATACTTGGCTGTAATAATAGAAAGATTAGCCACAAGAACTTTTCCTAAAACAAATTGAAACCAAAAATGAGACATGCAGCTGAATTGGGGAAGAGCAGTTCTGTTTTGTTTTCTTTTTTCGTTTTTTGGATTAAAAGGGAGAAGTCCTGAGGATGGAGTTTACAATGGCTGTTCTAGAAAGCACAGATTAGAAAGTATTAATTTATGTATGCTAAAGTAATAACAAGACTTACCAAATTTAAACTGAATTCACAGCTCTTTGAACACTGCGATGTTAACTCTGAATTCAGTTGTACTGTTGACGGGTCTTTGAGGAGTGTTGTAGGACAAACAGCACGGACTGCTGAACCAGACTGACCTAGATAGGAAACCCTGTCGCACCACTTGTCAGCTATGAGATGTTGCCCAAATCATTTAATCTCCCTAGGTCAGTTTTCTTATGCATAGAGCTGGAATACTTATTTCTAACACAGGATTGTTGTGAAAAACAAACCAAATAAATATCTAATGTGTCTGGTATTGCCAGACCCTCAATTAAGTTTTGCCATATGAATTTTTATTAAGCAAACAGGTTAGTGATATTTTATGTTCAATGAGACTTTGGACTCTATAGATAACTTTTTCCCCATTTTAAATTTTGTTTTACTTTCAGATTAAATAAATTTGTTTTTATTTAAAAATTTGGAGGGGTGGCAAAACCTGGGAATAAACCATTTTTAAAGAGACCAGTAAGAGAGAATTAGAAACTAGTCAATGCTCTTTTGGTGCGGGGTTCAGGGGATGTTTAAACAACAATTAATTTTCTCACAGTTCTGGCAGTTAGGAGTCCAACATCAAGGTGTCAACAGGTTTGGTTTCTTCTGAGGCTTTCCCCCTTGACTTGTAGATGGCCATCTTCAGCCTGTGTCTTCACATGGTCTTCCCTCTGTGTCCTAATCTCCTCTTCTTAAAAGGACAGCAGTCATATTGGATTAGGGCCCATTCTGATAACCTCATTATAACTTAATTACCTCTATCTACAAATATAGTCACATTCTGACGTACTGAAGGTTAGGATTTCAAACCATGAATTTGGTGGAGGGGTGAGGTGATTTAATGCAGCCTGTAACACCCCTCTCCCCGCCACCGCTGTTTCAGCCTTTTCCCATTTTAAAATACTTGTACTCAGTTTTGGAGAGGCTAAAACACTTAGTTAACTAGGTATTACATTTCAGTTATTAAACACAACTCCGTTAAATGAGCACACAGTGAATACAGTCACTTTAATCTCGGGTTGCAGAATCTTTGAGTCTGGGGAGGGCAGGCAGGTGGTCAGAGCCCAGTCAAAAGGGACTTGCTAGCACCGGGGAACGAACGCCGCAGTCTGCTGGAAAAGGTGTGCGGGTCAGTGGGTGGCACATCCCAGAGAAGTCTGTCAAACGCATCTCCGGGCCAGTTTTACTTATACATTTTGCAGGTGACCGGGTGACGTTCGTGTTCCCGACTACTAACGAGCTAATAGTCCGGTCCAGCACTTCAGTTAAGACAACGCTTTGACAGGCTCTGTCTCCCTTAATCCTCCTGTCCCCGGGCGAGGCTGGTGGAGATTTGTCAGCAATTGTTTACTCTGCACACATTCCAAAGAGGAAATTGGGCCCCCGCGCGGGAGACGGACTCGCTCCTGGGACAGTTACTCGTAGTGGACCTCGCGGAACCTGCGCAGACAGCTCGGCCTCTGCGCCCTCTCTCGACGCAGGCGCAGTAGCGGAGTTCTTCCAGCGAAATAGCTCTCCAGCCCCTAGGCGGCTGCGTCAATGCTACTGGCAGCGAGAGGCGGGGCGTCGCTCGGCCCTACGTCACTCGTCTGCGACTGCGCTTGCGCGGGTTGTCATGCTGTCAGCCGGGCGCCAGGGTCCGGTCCTGCTACGGCTGCGGTGTTTCGGTAGGTGGCCAGGGCTCGGGACCTGCCCATTCCTGTGCGGCCCTGGGCAAGAGCCCTTCGAGAGAGTCCGGTTACTGTGTTGTGAATCCTTGCCTAGAGACGCACGAGATGACGAGGGAGAGCGCGAGGCGGCACAGAGGAAAGTCCCAGGCGCAGAGTCGCCTCCATCGCTTCGTCCGCGCGCCCGGGGACTTGGGACCAGATGTCTTTCGTCACTGGAAAGCCTCAGGGTGCAGACGCCGCGAGAGGAGTTACCTCCTCAAGAACAGGAGGACTCGAGTAGAGACCAGGGCCACTCAGTTCCCTCATTGCCGGCCTTGGCCCAGTCTGCGACCAAGGACAAAGAACTTCGCGTCTCTTCCTTGTCAGCTTTCAGAGAGGTGCCTTTTCGGGTTGGGGAGCTGATTTTAGCTGAGACTGGAAAGAGAGAAATACAATTTAAAAAATTATTTAGGTTGAGCAACGCCGGACACTTACATAGTAGCTGGGGGACAGTCCCGTTCAGCGAGATCGTGGGGAAGTTCCCCGGCCAGATACTGAGAAGTTCCTCTGGTAAGCACTTCATGCTGAAGAGGCCGGCATTGGAGGACTATGTATTACTGATGCAAAGAGGGCCTGCTATAACTTATCCAAAGGTAATGCGATGGGAGTTTAGTTGCATATTGGTTCCAGAGAGAGCAAAACTGATGCAGTACTACAGACCTGATATAATGTACTTAAAGCACATCTCAGGACGTTTCAAGCTTTTTTTTTTTTTTTAAACCAATGGCTATGACTTGAACATATCTTATGACTGCTCATTTTAGGACAAAAAAGCTAGAGTTTAATTTTAATTTGGGAGCCTAGGTTCTCTGATCTGTAAAGTGAAGAGACTATCGACCTAGTATATAGAGTGATGAGGACTCACCAGGCATAAAATAAGTGCATATATTGGTTCCCCATAATTCTTAAGTTTGTAAGTTCTTCAGCATTCAAGGGAATGTTGAAATCTTAGGGCAATTTTTTTTAATTGAAATATAGTCAGTTACAATATGACAATTTTTTAGTACCACTGTGGTGATATTTTAATCATCATATTTAATAAGGTATGTTATAAGTATATTTTATCAACAGTAGATATATTACCATGCTTTTCCCTTTAGAAAAAAAGTTTTGAATTAAAACAGCTGAAATTAAACACTAAATGTAAAAGAAATATCCTTTATAAATTACCTAGAGTTCCTTGTTACAGTCTTATACAGACTATCCATTACTAGTGGTTTATTTTAATCCTTAATCATAGTCACAGTCCTTGAGTAGAATGTTCCTTTGTAATAGTAACAACTCATCCTTCTAGTCCTAAATGAGGAATTATGATTCATTATTTCTTCAGCAAATAATCACCTACCTTCTATATTCAGGGCACTATTTTAGGGAGTCATACTGGTGAACCACAGTTCTTGCTCTCAACATAGACCTTACATCCTAGAGGGGGTGACAGTGAACAAATAAGTAAGTGAAAGAATTAGATAATTTCAGGTAGTGCTAAGTGCCATGAAGACAAATAGATTAACAATGACATTGTGTTGGATAACCTGGGGGAGGAGAATACTTTGTCAGGTGGGTAGAGGTCGCCAACGAGGTATATTTGATAAACTAATTAAGGAAGAGCCAGCTGTGTGAAGATCTAGGAGCAGAGTGTGCTTGCAAAGGGAAGGGTATTGCAGAGTTCCTGCTGTGGCCTGAGTGGGTTAGGTGAGGCAGAGAATGATATGAGATGTGATGTGGTTGGAGAAATAAGAGTATTTTATTCCATGTGCATTGGGTGACCATTGGAAGGTGTTAAGTAGGAATCCAGTCTATATTTTAAAAGGTCTACCTTGGGACTAAGAAAATCTTCCTGGAGGCTTTAGGCCAGAGAGATATCAAAAGCTCCCGATGGGAACTTTGTCTTTGTTTTACTGCATCGATTCTCTTTCCTCTTTTGACTGTTCCAACTTAGTCATAAAAAAAGGATTTTAACATTTCATCTTGCTTCCCCACATCTTTTTTCTCCTCACTAGACAAAACTGTGAGAGAATAGTTGTATTTTATAAAGTTAAAGATAAATCTTTAGTGCACTTTCTGCATTTCCACTTGTCACCGATGAAAGTCACAGTGTTCCATTCCAAGGAATTTAAATACTGGACTTGCTAGATATTGACTTCTCTGTTTATCTCACAAGTGATGGTGGCAGGAAATTTGACCTCAACTTTTACAATTTTGAAATGCTTTTTAAGAGAGTATCTCCAATGACTTTTGAAAGCTGGTCTCCCCCATAGAATCACATAGTTTATCTTAATATTAAAAGTGGGTCAATTTTAAATGAATTTCATAACAATGACGTGTGAAATGTCAACATTCCACAAGGGTCGGTATCAAACATTTTTAGGTTTGGAGGTGAAGTGTAAATGGCAACATTCCCTAGATTTTTAAACTAATCTTTTCAGCCAATTTGCATGTTTGGAACACTTCTATAAGGACAATTGGGGAGCAGAAATTGTTGCCACTTAAGACTAAAGCACAATTATTAAAACCTTAGGCTGAGGATTAGGTTTATATTATTGAATTAATTAGGAAGGGATAGAAATTCCTGTCAAGAAAAAAAAGTCTGAAAAGATTGAAAGCCTGAAGTCTTTTAGAATGTGTAGAAAACTCAATAGAAGTGTGATATTTCATAACTTTGGAGGAGTCTTCCAATAGCTTCAAATCCCTTTTAGAAAGAGGGAGGGAAATGAATAAATGCTAATCCCACCCAGATTTTGGACTGGAATTGCTTGGATGTATATAGTCAGATCCAGCCTCATCCCACTGAGACCAGGTAACCTGAATGGCAAGAAGCAAAAGTTAAAAGTTTTTTAAAATTGTGTAATTCTAGGTTTCTGTGTCTTATATGAAAGAGCGAGGGAAATAGAACTCCCTTCTCCAAAGCATTTCATTGAAATGACTGCCCAAGCTGCCTCCCATTCCTGTGTGAAGCTGTCTGTGTCCCCTCCCACCTCTTCTCCCATGTGCCTGTCACATGGGGAAGGATATGTCTGAAAGATAGCATTTGTGAATGAAACTTTTTGACTAATACATCTTAAAAATTATGTGTGTATGTATCATTTCATTCAAGCCTTAGTCCATTTCAGAAAATACATTTTGACTTTTAATTGGACAACTGTACATGTTGAATAGTTTCTTATGCAACCAAACCTATATTTAATACACAATTTTGTTGTGACTTGACAAAGGATCCGAGAACCTTTCCTATTTCTTTTAGAATTTTAATAGCATCTTTTATCAGAGAAGGAAAAGATAGGAAAAACTTAACAGATATGCTGCTTATTAGCAACTTCAAAAGGTTTGCTATTGGGGAAATGTTGAAATAAAAGGTAACGTTTAAATTTTCCTCTCTGTATAACATTTGGTGTAATGACCAGTAGCGTGGTGTTTAAGAGTTCAACATCGGTTCTATTCCTGACTTGCCCACTTAATTCCTGGCTGTGTGACTCTGGGCAAATTACTTAAGCTTATTGATTCCTTATCCTTACAGTGGGGATGATGATGCTTTCCTCATATTATTATTCTGATTAAGCAATGTTTCAAAGCAGTTTGCTTAGTTAAAAAGCCTGGCACATGGTGAAGTTTCAATAAACAGCTGTTATTACTATCATCCACGATATTCTGGTTAACAAAACAATTCTTTAGTTATAAAGTTTGGCAAATGGGTCTGCCTGTCTATTCCTGGTATCCTAATTCTAAATGAGAAGTTCATCAGTTCATGCAGAGTTTATGTAATAACTTCCTAACTGGTCTTTCTGCCTCTCAGTTTTCTCTCTTCTAGTGCATCCTATATTCCCCTGACAGATTAATCTTTATAAAATGCCATTTATATTACCTCAGTGACATGCCCCAGTTACTTACCAGGTCAAGTTCAAATACTTTAGCCTGGATTCAGGTCTCCTTATTGCTCCTCCTGAGATGGGCAAACTGTGTTTATTCTGCCTCCCTTTTGTTTAAAGCTGTTTCTCCCTTGTGACTGTTTCCTTAAATTCTTCATTCTGTGTCTTTAAGCTAGGGCAGTCTGCTCATTCCTCCTTTCTCTGAGCTTGTATTGTTACTTAACAACTTTCATTTCAATAGTATACTGAAGTGCTGCTATATTTGCTAATTGATTCTTTGTTTTTTAATTGAAGTATAGTCAGTTTACAATGTACTAAGTTCTGGTGTACAACATAATGTTTCAGTATACATATACATATATTCATTTTCATATTCTTTTTCATTACAGGTTACTACAGGTATGGAATATAGTTTCCTCCCTTTCCCCCTGGTAACCATAAGTTTGTTTACTATGTCTGTGAGTCTGTTTTTGTTTTGTGGATAAGTTCATTAATGTCTTCTTTTTCCTTTTCAGATTCCTCACATGAGTGATACAGTAATGCTAATTGATTCTTGAATCTCTCATTTCATCAAGTAAAATATAAACTCTTGGTAGGCAGGGCCAGAGTTTAATCCTTTTTTTTTTCACATTCCTTTTCTCCAAGCCCAATATAGTGTTTGTAAGAGTAGGTGCTTAGTACGTATTTATTGGTCACAGAGTCACCCATGCTGTGTTTCAATCACAGGATGTGAATATGATACTGTTGATGATGAACATCTACCCTGGTGATACTGTTTTGGAAGCTGGTTCAGGCTCTGGTGGAATGAGCTTATTTTTATCCAAAGCAGGTAAGAGATTGTGATAAATGAACTGAATTTAGATGACAAAGAAAACATTCTATCTGTTCATAACAGAAAGTTAAATAGATACAGATGTTTCAGAAAATATTCACATAACTTTGTGATAGAGAGCATTCTCCTCGAAATCAAATGTGAACAACTATTTTTCTTTTCATTTTGTACGTTTATTCAAGTCATTCTCTGTCTAATCCTCTCTATGTTTTGTTTGCTTTCTGTTGCTCCGTCCATGGTTTTTAATGCTTCTACTTTTTTTTTAAACTAAAATTTTTATTGGAGCATAACATGGCTATAGAAAAGTGCACAGATCATAAGTGTATACCTCAGTAAGTTTCTATATAGTGACTACACTCATGTAGTTATTACCCAGATCAAGATAGGGAAAGTTTCTATACCACAGAAGCGTCCTCAAATCCCCTCTCAGCCCTTATCCTCCCCAAAGGTAAAAGGTAACCATTGTTCTGACTTTTATCACCATTGATTAATTTTGCCTGTTTTGAACCTTATATAAAAGGAATCATACAGTATTCTAATCTTTTGAATAGATTCTAATCTAATCTATTCTACTTTCATTCAACATTCTGTTTGTAAGTTTCAGCCACCACATGTAGCAATAGTTCTTTCATTTTAGTTGCCATTTTGTAAATAAGTGACAATTTATCCATTCTACTGTTGATGGGCATTTGAGTTGAATATTGTGAATAATGCTTCTCTGAATATTCTTGTACTTGTCTTTTGGTGTACATGTGTACATGTTTTTGTTAATAATAGTGCCAAATGAATACTCAGTATGAGAGCATATAGAAGGAGGAGGGCTGTCAGCTGCTAGGGAGAGTCATATACTATCGGGGCAAAGAATTATAGTTGTTGTTCATGAATAAATTAACTGTAATATATAACTATTAAGATAAAGCTAGGTCATGAAGAATTTTCCTTTCTTTAAGGAAGTCTCTAAAAATTGTCAGTTGGTAAAAGTACTCCTTGATGGTAGCACCTGATCAAAAATCAAGAGGTATGTAGTAAACATAAATATCCGTTCATGTTCCTACCACTTGATTTCTGGTTATTCTTGTCCTAGTTAATTATTGCTCCCTTTGATCACATAATTCCTCTGATTGTCAGGGTTGCTTTGGCTTGTCTAGCTGCCTGTGCAGTGTTCCCTTTCTCATCTAATAGTAGACAGCACTCTCTCTGGGTAAATTTTTTTTAATCATTCACATTGTTCTTTATTAGTGCATTCTTTTTTAGCAGTTGTAGGTATATATGGGTAGATTTTGTAAAGATTACAGATAGAAATCTGTAGGCAAATAATTGCTCTACCCCTGAGCTATACCCCCAAGATTATAAATAGAAATCTACTGAATTAAACCTTTTGTTCTTTGACCTAATGCCATCACATATAAACATAATCCAGCTTATACTGGGTCAGAAAATTCATTTTGGGCTCCTCACATCTTTTGTTGGACTCTGTATAATCTGTGACAGATTCCTAAACGCATTTGACAAAGTGAATTTATAAAACTTTAGGAGACATCAGGGTGTCTGTATTTCTAACATCTATAGTATTAAAGGCATGCATGGCATGAATAATCCCAAACTGTGAGTGATCAAGAAATTACTGCTGCTTACCTTTGGGGTGGGTTTTTTTCTCCATAATTTTCTAGTTGTTTAGCTTATGCTACTATTAACATTAATTTTTATCCCTGAGAGCATGATGACTTACAGCTAGAGTTACATTTCAAAAAGACATGCTGGAAACAAAACAAAACAAAGACATGCTAGAGTTTAAACTTTTCATTTTCACTATAGACTGATCTGGGACAGCCTCCAAATGGTATCAAATCACCTCAGACAGAGATGGGTGGAAAATTAATTGCTATAAGTTAAAATGTAGTAATCTTCTGTAAAACTCCAGTATACTATGTTAAATAGTTTGCAAGTTTTTCAGACATGCACAAAAACACCAATATCTTTTAAGTATTTGAAAGGCCTAACTTCATCCATAACAAAAGAAATGAAAATTCAGACTACAGTCATAAACTATATGCAATTTGTAGATTGACACAGATAAAAGATTTGGTAACTCTTTGTTGGAGAGAGTATGGAGTTATAGGCACTCTAATATACTGTTGATCGAGTGTAAATCGGGTTTTTTTTGGAGGACAATTTGGTAATGATTTTCAAAATAAATTCACATACCCCTTGAGCCAGCAATTCCATTTTTAGGGCTTTATCCTATAGATATACTGGCTCATGTGTACAAAGACTTAGGCAAAATAATTTTCATTCCAATATTGTTTGTAATAACATAAGGCTAGAATCAAGCTACATGTTCATCAGTAGGTGATGGGTTAAATAAACTATGGCATAACCATACAATAGAAAATAATATCTATTTAAAAAAATACAATAGATCGTTAGTCACTGAAATGGTATTGGTAAGTAAGAAGGAAGGTACAACACAGTATATATAATAGGTCACAACTTGTGTTAAAAGCAAAGAGAAAGAGATAGTTGCACACTTGTATAAGCACCAACTGTCTTGGGAAGGGTGAATAACTTTGGTAATATGATCGCCTCTGAAGAGGGAGATTGGGGATTTGGTAGACACTTTGTAACCTTGAACTATTTGAATTATTTTTTCATATCCATGTAATTTAATATCTTTGCAAAATAAATTTCAGACATTTTTAATGAACTGATTAATATGTAATATCATTTTTTTAAAAAAATTAAGTTGGGTCACAAGGACGAGTCATAAGTTTTGAAATACGAAAAGACCACCATGAACTGGCTAAGAAGAATTACAGACACTGGCGTGATTCATGGAAAGTGAGTCATGTAGAAGAGTGGCCAGACAATGTGGATTTTATTCATAAGGATATTTCAGGAGCAACTGAAGATATAAAATCTTTAACATTTGATGCGGTAAGTTTTTTAAAGCGGGTCCTATGATATTACCTAAAACTGACTACAAAGAAAATAAGGACCACACTTCTTTTGTATACAATAAAGTCTTCCTTCATTATTTGCTCCATTTCTGATTCTAAGAGTGGGGGAATATTTTCCTTTAATATTAGATGAGATTTAAAGCAGAAGGACAGACTGAATTAGGTGCCAAAGTTGTTAATAAAAGTGGGATAATGATGAAATATTGGAGGAGTAGAGCATCATGAACTTTAGCATTTCTAGGATAAAGAAAATAATTTGGAAGCAGCATTGGGAACATATTGAGCCTAGCACCTGACCTAATGTGAGATTTGGGGGACTAAACAGGCTCCATTTTCGAGGGAGCAGGCAAGAAGCATCTTTAGATACAAATCATGATGAGGATGTAGGGGAGTGTTCATTAAACGTGTTGAGGATAGAGGCATATTTATTATGAACAAAGCTCCAGAAAGTTGAGTAGAGGGATTTGTGAGGAAGTGGAGCAGAAGGAGGCTGAGTTAGGGGAGAAGCAGCAGAGTAGTAGGAAGAGAAAAGGATAGATGACAAAAGGATGCCATTTTAAGCTGTGACCAGTGATGGTGGAGATGTGGGACATAGAGGTATTAGTTGAACACAAAGTTTCAGAATTCCAGTATAAGTTGCCTTATCCTTGATGATGCCATTATCAGTTCATAGTTTGACACTATGGACTGAGGTCTGGGTAAGGAATCTTCTTTGCTTGTTTCAATTGGCTATGGGAAGGTTAGATTATTTTAGGGCCTCTATAATGGACACTAAGTGAGAAATGAAGTAAAGTTCGAAGAGGTGAATTTTATGGTTCTTCTCTCTAATATAAAAGAGCCAATAATTATAGTGGGACAGATTCCTGGATACAAGGACTACAGGTTTTTTTTTTTTTTCCTCATCCTCGTTTGGCTTGTGTATTATAGCTCAATAAGGGCAGAAGGAGGACTTGCTCTATGCAGGCCATCCAGAGGAATGTCACAGATACCTGGGAGGTTAATTGGTCATCAGAATTTTGCTTGATGAGCATGAAACACAACAAAATATTTTAACAGTATCATTACAACCATGTAGAAATCTGTTGAATCATCCATCCCTGATCTAAGGGAAAGAATACTCCTTATTAAGTCTATTCAGTTGAATCTTGAGTAATAGTGCCAGATGAATACTCAGTATGAGAGAATATAGAAGGAAGAAAACTGTCAGCTGCTAGGGAAGAGTCATGTACTACTGGGGCAAAGAATTATATATGATGTTAAACTACTCATAACAGAGACTTACTAAGTTAAAGCTAGATTATAAAGAATTTTCCTTTCTTTAAGAAAGTCTCTAAAAAGTGTTAGTTGGTAAAAGTGCTGCTTAAAGGTAGGACTTGAACAAAAATCAAGAGGTGTATAATAGACATAAGTTTCTATTCATATTCCCACCACTTGTTTTCCGGTTATTGTTATCCTAGTCGATTATTGCTTCCTAGACTACTTACTTCCTCTCCTAGCTGCCATCTCACCCCCTGGGCCTTCACACTTCCAATCCATTCTCTTCATCTCTAGATTAATCACATTCTTGTACTGTCACTCTTCTGCTGAGAAACCAGTTAGGAGCTTTTCATTCAAAGACTTACGGTGTCCTTCAGAATCTGATCTCAGCCTTCCTTCTCTAGCCATTTATGTAACCTGCCTACACACCTGCCATCCAGAATGATGGTAAATGAATAAAAAAGGTGTTAAACCACAAAGACAAAGAGAACAGAAGAAGAAAAATGGCTAGTAAAAGATTCTTAAAAAATTTTAACAAATTTTGGAAACAGCCTATCCGTCAAAAAAGGAATGGACACGATGGAATACTAACAATAGTATTATTTAACATAGTGAAATAAATGAATTATATCTACATCAATAAATCTCAAAGACATAGTACTTACTGGAAGATGAATTACGCGAGAAAATGTATGGAATGGCCACATATGTGTAAAATTTGAAAAACAGTACCATATATTGTTTGTAGCTATATACATTTAGCTATATACATTTTACATGTTGTAAAAGCATAAAATTATTCGGGAACATTACCAACTTTAGGACAATGATTATCTCTGAAGAGAGAAAAGGTAGAGGTGAATAGAGAGAAGTAAGTTTTAGAGTCCATTCAGCCTGATTCACTCAGGCTCCATAATAGCCAGTATGACCTTGGGTAAGTTACTTAATCTTTCTTTGCCTCGGTCACCTTATGTATTAAACAGGAATAGTAATTAATAGTAACAATAATAATACCTATTTCATAGAATTGTTGGGGATTAAATGAGATTTTTCTGTAAAGTACATAAAATTGTACTTGATATATAGTAAGATTAATTTAATATTAGCTATGATTTTCATCATTACTAGTTTTCTCCTTTTTCCCTTTTCTCCACCTGTTTAAATTCCACTCTTCCTTCAAAGCTTAGATCAAAGGTAGCCTCCTCCATGGACTATACCATAATCATCTAAATTGAGGATTATCATCTTCCTCTGAATTTCTGAACCACTTTCTTGATTCAGCAAACATCTATTAAAGACCTGATGTGTGCTATGAACTATGCTAAGACAAAAATGAATTATACATTTACAGGAGCTTTCAATCTAGAAGAGATAGACATACAAATAATTATTAGAAAGACTCAGAAGCATGAAACACTGTGGCTGTAGAATTGGGTCTAATGAGGAGATGAAGGTGCAGATGCAGTCATGAGGGACTAGATAATGGAGAACACTTGTGTGTCGGGCATATGGACATTATCTTGTAGATAATAGGGAACCACTGATGAGTTTTTAAGTAGAAGAGTAGAATGTCCAGATTCCTAGTTTAGAATAAGTCTGGTGGAAGAATGGAATTTACATCATCTATGTCGAAAGCTATTGTAATTGGAGGGAGGGTATAGCTCAGTGGTAGAGTAAATGCTTAGCATGCACAAGGTCCTGGGTTCAATCCCCAGTACCTCCATTAAAATAAATAAATAAATAAACCTAATTACCTCCCACTACCAAAAACATTTTTTTAAAAAAAGGTATTGTAATGTTTCAACAAGATATGTTGAGGTCCTGACCTACGGCATTAGCAGTAGGATGAATTTGAGGAATACTAAGAGGTAGATTTGTAGGCTTGGATAATTTTAATCCAAACAAAAGCATCAAAAGCCTACATATTCTCAAAAGAGAATTCAAGATAAAGAAAATAATGATTCTAAACTTTCTGATTTCAGTGACCAGTGAATGTTAGCTTAGCATACAGCATTCAAGAGGATTGGCAGGTTTCTTGGTAATCTTGACTTTTGGTCTTTGTCAATAACATAATAAAACTACAGTCAGAGAAACCCATTTATCTCCATAATGTTGGCCCTTTGATTCAGTCCTTGAGATCTTTACTTGGATATCTAATAGGCATCTAAAACTCAGATCCAGGTCTGAATTCTTGAATATTTCTCCCCAAGCTTGTTCTTCCCATTGTCTTCATTTTCCTCAATAGTATATGACATCTCCATTCTTTCAGTGGCTTAGGCTAAAAACATTGGATTCATTCTCACTCCTCTCTTTCATAACCCACAGCCAATCCTAATTCTAATTGGCTCTATTTTTTCAAAATATATACCACTTCTCATCACATCCAATGCTATGTTCTATTGCAAGTCACCATCTTCCCTTGCACTCTCTTAGCCTTTTCTATATATACATTTTAAAAATATGTCAGGATGTACTTAATGCCACTAAATTGTACACGTGATATGACAAATTTTATGTTTACCACACACACAAAAGTTTAAAAAGTCAAACCATGTCTAAAACTCTTCAGTGGCTTTTCTCTTCCTGAGTAAAGCTAAAGCCTGTAAGATTTTACATAATCTGTCTCTCCCCGACTCCCACCACATCCCCAGCATCTGAGAACTCACCTCTTACCATTTTATCCCTTCTGTCTCCACTGCAGCGACAGTGGCCTTCTCAGACTCAAGTATCAGACAGCCTCAGAGTATTTGTATGTGCTGCACTCTCCATCTGAAGCACACATCCCCCCTAAATTTCCACAGGGTAAGCTTAATCGTTTTCTTCAGGTCTCTTCACTGAGCAGCCTATGTATAAAATATTACTTCCTTTCTGTGCCCTGTCACTCTGTTCTTCATATTCTCCTTTATAGTCCTATAGTTCTTCATGTCACTCATCGCCCTCTCAATTATATTTATTGGACTTCTGTTTAATGTCTGTCCCTTATTAGAATGTAAGTTCCTATGGAAAAAAAATACAATAGAAGCTCCCATTATATTTTTAACCACTTAGCAAAGTGCTTGGCACATGGAAGGTACTCAATAAATATTTGGTGAATAAAGTAATAATGAATGATGATTATTACTGTTTTTTTTAAATACATAAACAGTAGAATAATTGCTAATTAAGTAAATATAATGATGTACCACCTAGATTAGGTTTCTGGAGTTATCTATCAATAGGTCACTTTATTTTCTATTTTTGACCATATTTATTTTTGTTTTCAATGAATTTCTTTTGAAAATTTCATTTACTCATTATATTCATTTGACATCTTTTGTGAGTACAGCCTGTTATTCTGCAGTTAAATGAAGAATAAAGTTGCATTTCAGAATCTCTAAAATTAATATTCAGATCTTTTCTCTTGAATATAAAAACATATTTGAGATAATGTGAATTTCTATTGCCAAAAGCTGAACTAAAGCATTGAAACTTTATATATATATTTGACCTTTGAACAACGCAAGGTTTAGAGGCACTGATCCTACATGCTGTCAAAAATCCGAGTAACTTATAGTTGGCCCTCCTTATCCATGGTTCCAATGTATTTGGGGTTCTTCATCTTCGGATTCAACCAACCACAGATCATGGAGTACTGTAGTGTTTACTATTGAAAATAAATCCGTGCATAGTGGACCCACACAGTTCAATTGTTGTTCAAGGGTCAACTCTTTGTCTAAGTATATGTATGTGTATAAAATACAGCTAGATTCCTTTATTATCAGTATTGCCAACTACAAGACATGCCATTATGATTTTTATGTAGTCAAGTACTATGAAAAATTGTGTAGTAATAAATGTGCCTTTTTGAGAGGAGTAAAATGACAGTCATTAGTACAATATTACAAAACAATGAGATACTTTAACTGGGTAATTGCTTTCCCAAAGTGTGTCATTTCACCACGGTAAGAAAAGAAAACTTATGCTTTATTTAAACAAAACTCAGTCTGATTCTCTTTCCCCCATCACAGGTAGCTTTGGATATGCTGAATCCTCAAGTTGCTTTGCCTGTTTTATATCCAAATCTTAAACAAGGTGGTATATGTGCTGTATATCTAGCAAAGTGAGTAATGTGGCTGTTCTTCATAATAATGTTATTTTTTATATAAATGTCTTTTGTTTTGTTTTGTGGGGGGAGGTAATTAGGTTTATTTGTTTATTATTGTTATTTTTTATTTAACTGACGTTCTGGGGATTGAACCCATGACCTCATGCATGCTAGGCATTCGCTCTACCACTGAGCTATACCCTCTCCCTTATAATGTTATTTTAAACACACTTTTATTTTGTTTTAAGTACTAGACTAAAATGTTCATTTTGTAACTGAGTTAAGTGTATATGTCATCTTGTAAAACTGTTACACAATAGCATATGTCCCAAATTCAGTTACACTGCTGTAATCATCCTTTACATAAATGGTAATATAAGATGCATATTTCTTTTGAAAATTTAGAAGAAAAGCTTTTTAAAGTGTAATGTGAACAATGATGTTAAATTATAGTCTCTGTATTTTTTTACTTAGTATTCTGTAAAATTGCTTCTTATGTGCCCTAACTTGCATTTTTACTCCCCCTCTCCTTGATTTAAGAATAGCATTTAAATTGGGGTAAGAGCTGTAGTAAATTTTAAAAAGTATATAAAGTTATTGTTCTGGTAGAAGTTTTAAGTACATTTTTCACTCTTCTGAAAGCATCACACAGGTCATTGAACTTTTAGACGAAATTCGAATCTGTGAACTTGCCCTCTCATGTGAAAAGATAAGTGAAGTTATTGTCAGAGATTGGTTGGTTTGCCTTGCAAAACAGAAAAATGGAATTTTACCTCAAAAAGTGAAACCTAAGATCAACACAGATTTACAATTACATTCTCAAAAGAAAATTAGAATTGAAGGTGAGATGTTTCAAGAGGATGACCATGGTAAGCTTCGGTTTTATTTTACACATGTGTTTGCAATAATAAATGGAGACTACATTCCTGAATATATTAGGCAATACATTATAAAAGTATTTCTCAAGCATTTATTATTTTTCTTATAGAAATTGAAATGTATTTATTCTGTTAAATTAAAATCTGACAGGAATAATAACTTTTCTTGCCTTTTATATAAAACTGATACCTTTGAAGAACTGAACTTACAATATTCATATTTTACTTATGATAAGGGGATTGGCTTATGAAATACTTTAAATATACTAAAAAATGTTTTAAATATAGATTACTGATTATCACTGAAGAGAAAGAATTAAATAGGACCTGATATGCAAGTAACTAATATTCCAAAAAGCAACTTCTGAGATGCTGCTGGAAGTTTTCAAAGAACTAAATTTAGGTCCTTGTTGTATGTACACATTGTTTAGGCCACTAACAAGTTTTCAACATCTGCTGATTTATGATATGAGCTTATACATTTGCTTATAGAATCATATATAAGTTTATCATGTAATCTTTGATAAATTGTTTCTGTAACGTAACTGTCAGAGTAGCTCCAAAACATGTTAAAAAAAAAAGCCTGAGAGAAAAAACTTACAGGAAAGGGATAGTAATTTGAATTTTAACACTTTTGTGAACAAACTATAAAATATTTTGTGTAGCTTATAATACATATTTTGTTCTGTAACAGAAGAATCACATTCTGATTTTCCCTATGGATCATTTCCCTACATTGCTAGACCTGTGCACTGGCAAACTGGTCATACAGGTAAGTAATGGTTTCAGGTTATACTGTATGGTGTCTTCTCATTACTGCAATGACCTTACTATTTTCTCCCCTACAATTAGCTTTTCTTGTCAAGTTGAGGAAGTGCAAACCACAGCTTAACTGAGTACACCAGATGAGAACAACTGATTTGAAGGTGGAAAAGCATCAAAATAGAACTTTATATTGCAAATCACTACTTTCATAAATTGGTATGTTTAGCTATGATTTGTATAATTTTTATGTGTAATTCTGAAAAGTAATGAAAGCTAAAGAAAGACATGTAACATTTCAAAACTGCTTAAATGTCCCATTTTGACACTTGTCTTGCAGTTAGTTTGACATTTTGTAGTTAATGATTCCAGGTTGGTTTAGTTGAGCCATCTCATTCTTCACTTCCTGTAAACCACTCCATAGATTTGTCTTTCTTCATGAAATTAGTTTTCTTTTCTTTGTTTGATTGCTGGTCATTGGCTACCAAAATAAAATATGCATTTTAAGGTAAATTTTATGTATCTTTGTATTTTAAATATGTATTTTAATGGCTTGTGTGTATCTTAAAAATAATGAATCTGGGTTATAGTAAATAATAGGGGGAAAACTGATAAAAATGGTATAACCTTAAAAATTATAACGAAAGATGTAACAATTCTTGAATCTTTTTTAGCCTTCTCAGAATCATTTTAACCAGTTTGAAAGAACATCAGAATTATTCTGTTGTTATATAAATCAAATGTTTGAAGAGATACACTGTATAAATATGAATTAATTAGGACTAGGGCTTATTTTTATTCATAGGTACCAATTACTTAACACTTACCATGTGCCTTACATTGTTTTAAGAACCTTATAATGTCTTTTCATTTAATATGTATAGCTTATCCTTAAGGTTATCTATATTTTACAGATAAATAAAAGCTTAGAGTTGTTTAAATATAGATGTTTTATAGGTTTTGAAGTAGTAGTGCCTGGGAGGATAAATGGTAGTTATCCTTTAGGCTAAAACTATTTAGAATAGAATATATATATACACACATATACACACATATATTTTAAATAACATTTTACCTAATTTTTATTATGTGGAAAATTTTAATCTAAAATCTCTGCCTTTTTAGACTGTAGTCTGTGGTAGGGGCCAGACATTAAATAATCATACAAATACAAAACTAAGACTGTTATAAATGCTACAGAGAAGTACAGGGTACTATAATAGGGGTTTTGCTCTGGTCAAGTAATTACCTGTGCCAGTAACAATTGAGTTGAGACCCGACCGGTAGGTAAAAGTTTATTACAGCAGGGAAAATGAGAACAAAAAAGGCCATTGAAGTGAGGGTTCACTCAAAGAGACTGGAAAGATAGGCAGGGGTCCAGCCATGTGGGATCCTGTAAACCTGCTAAGGAGTTTGTCTATCCTAAGAAAAATGGGGTGCTATTGAAAGTATTTAATACAGTAGTGGGTAACATGCTTAGATCTGTGTTTTGGAAAAAAAAAATCACTCTGGTTGCATTCGGAGAACTGATTGAATCATAAGCAGAGTGGTCTTCTGGTGCCATTTCTGTGTAAGTATCTGAACACTCGTACACTAAAAGCTTTAAAGTTTTCATAACATTTCCAGATATATAGAAGCCCTGGTGTACATTTTTAAATTCCATCATGGAATATTCCCTTTCTTCTGCCCTTCTATTTAACTACTAGTGAAATTGTATCCTTCATTTATTGTTTTAAGTGTAGGCCCTAACTGTACTTCCTGGAGAAGGCGCTGGCTTAAGAGCAAAGAAAAGTTGTGCTTTCTCCTATTTCATTTAATATAGTTTCTGTTAAGTACACTGTGCTCAACAGATGTTGAATTGAACAAGACCTAACAGTGTCCATTCTAATATTGAGTTGAAAACCAAACTACATAAGCAAATAAGCATTTATTTATATAGTTAATAAAGTCCAGCTTAAGCCCTTTATCCATCTCTCCATTGTACACTGCATTGTGGGTCTTCTAAAGTTAGCTTTCTGTGTTCATGTCTGGCTCTCATTTACCATAATATAAACTCCTGGAGATCTGTGACTTTCACAAGTGTCTTCCCCATAATTTACAGAGGTCCTGACCTTTCCACCCAGTAAATGGTCAATGAAAGTTTACTGATGGCTTGAAACCTACACTGGATCAAGTATTGTTTCATCTGTTGACCTGGTTGTCCTAGGGGGATGTTTAAGTATGTAGCTTGTGGACTGTGGAAGACTGAGCTTTATACTTCAGAGGCAATAGAGAACTTCAAAGTTTCCATGGTCATGTAAAAGGAGACATTTAAAAAAAAAACTTACTCTGTTAGTAGTGTCTGAGCATTTGAAGGAAGAAAAAAACTATTAAATCAGAAATTTCATAGTAATACATAGAGTACAACTATGAGGTGATTGGTAGCAATATACAACTATGAGGTGCAGAAAAGGGGCAAATGTAAAAAAATATTGTGAAGGAAGAGCCAGATAGGCTGGTGGTTCATTGGATATATATAGAGAGAAGCTATATATAGTCAAACTTTTATCCACTGTTCAGAAGCCCTTTCCCTTACTTCTCTGGGCAAAACAGGATTCAGTCAATGCCCAGTTGATAAATTACTTCCTTGGTACAGCCTTCACCAAATCTCTCACCCTTCAGAATTAATTCTGGAACCTATTGTTTCAGGATGACAGAGGGTAGCAACACAGAAAAATTATTGATAATATATATATACTTGACCAGTAAACATTTACTTTCATTTTCCCTCACTAAGCTTAACAAGGGAGTAGGCTAATTGGCGGTGGGAGATTTAAGGGTAACCTCAGGAATGGAATGGTGGTCAGGAATAGTGGTCAGTTGCTTACTGCCTCAGCAGCTTCTAATTCCCAGTAGCAGCATCTGCCAGCAAAGTTTTTTTCCTCCAGTCCACAAAAGGTGGTTGGAATCACCTAAGGTTTGTGGTTGCAGACAACTCAATTTACCATTCTCCAGGAGAGACATGAGCATCCAAAAGACCCGCTTTTTTTTTTTTATTAAGCAAGCTGACTGGCAGAGCCCCTTTCTCCCTGTTTGCTCTGATTTCCTGTTGAAATATCAAAGCCTAAAACATAGAATGTGACTACTCTTGATATCTACAGGGGCTAGTTTGAATAAAATATAAGTGCTTCTGTGTTTTCTATAAATAATCTGTTCAAATTGTGGTGGGAATTCTCTCCCAATTCACTCCATACAAACAACCTTTCATCAGGGACTTTGTTCTTAATGCTTTCACCAATTCCTTAGTCCTTGGTAGTCTGCTAGACTTCTGTGGCAGTCCATTTCCACCACCAAAGGCAGTATTTCATCAAAGAGTGCAGCAGAACATAATAGGAATTCCATCTGTAGCCAAGTCAGACAGACCTGCATTCAAATGTCACTCTATCACCTTGGGCAAATTATTTAACCTCACTAAGCCTTTGTTTCCTTATCTGCAAAGTGGAGACAACAGTAATTACCTTAAGGCTGGCTGTGAATATTAAGTGAAGTTATGAATATAAAATGCTTAACACATTGCATGGACCATTTTAAACATCTAGTAAATCTTACCTATTATAAGGATTAAAGAGTGTAGGCAAAAGGAGCTACTAGGAGAGAGGGGAGGGATGCTAAAAGGCAACTCTTACTTTATAATTTAGACTATGGTAGACCCCACTTACCTTCAAATATGAATAAACAAGTAAAAATGCTTGGAGGTGTTATAAGGGAAGAGACTATACTGTCAGTCAAATTTGTTTAGTGATTACTATGGCCAGGGGATAGAACAATGACTGAGGCATGCCCCTTACCTTCAAGAGTCTTAATAGTCTAGTTTCTTTTTAGTAAAACTTTAGTAGCCACTGCTAATCTCATAAGGATGTGGTAAAAATAAACAGATGAAATTGTGAAATGATGTGAGTCTCATTATAGAATTAGAACCATAAGATATCTATGAGTCCTATATTCAGATGGGTGAAAATCTGGGACAAAGGGTATATAAGAAGTAAAAAGGATCACTGCTGGTAGAATATTATTTTGGTTCTGTTTCAAATTGAGAAATGTCAGAGAAACACTCTACCTTTATAAATACAATTTAAATGAAAATTAAGTGTGACTGACTAAAAGTATTTCCAATTCATATGATTATTTTCAAATTAATATAAGATACCATTGTTCAAAACCACTTAAATTCCAATAAAAAATGAAATATACAAATAAATGGTGGTACTTATACCATGTCATAACTAAAAATCAGGTTTCAAAGACTAAATAATGACAGGGAAATGCTTTATGATAAGTGAAAAAACTAAGTGTAAATATAGTATAGTTCTATTTTTTAAATAGAAATAGGAAAGTGTATATATTACAAAGCTACAGCAATCAAAACATGGTATTGGCATAAAAACAGGCACATAGATCAATGGAACAGAACAGAGAGACCACAAATAAACCCATACATATATGGTTAATTTATGACAAAGGAGCCAAAAAGATACACTTAGGAAAGAATAGTCTCTTCAATAAATGGGGCTGGAAAACTGGACAGATACGTATAAAAGAATGAAACGGAACCACTATCTTAAACCATGCACAAAATCAATTCAAAATGGATTGAAGACTTGAATGTAAGACCTGAAACTACAAAACTCCTAGAAGAAGCAGAGGGGTAAGGTCCTTGACATTGGTCTTGGCAACTGGTTTTTGGATTTCACACTAAAAGCAAAGGCAACAAAAGCAAAAATAAACAGTGAGACTACATCAAATTACAAAGCTGATGTAAAGTAAAAAAAACCATCAACAAAATGTAAAGGCAGCCTACAGAATGGGAGAAAATATTTACAAATCATATATCTGACAAGAAGTTAATACCCAAATATATAAAGAACTCATTCAATTCAATAGAAAAAAATCCAAGTAAAAAAATAGGCAGAGGAGTTTGCAGCAACATTGATGGATCCAGAGATGATCATGCTAAGTAAAGTAAGTCAGATAAAGACAAATATTATCTATCACTTACATGTGGAATGTAAAAAAGATGACACAAACAAACTTACTTACTAAACAGAAACAGACAGACATAGAAAACAAACTTATGGTTACCAAAGCGGTGAGAGGGAGGGATAAATTAGGAGTCCGGGATTAGCAGATACAAACTACTATATACAAAACAGATAAACAACAAGGTCCTACTGTATAGCATAGGGAACTATATTCAACAGCTTATCATAACCTAGAATGAAAAAGAATATATATATATAAAACTAAGTCACTATGCTGTACACCAAAAACTAACACAACTTTGTAAATCAAATATACTTCAATTAAAAAATTTTTTAAATTTTTTGGGTTAAGGAAATGAGTAGACATTTTTCCAAAGAAGACATACAAATGGCTAACAGGTACATGAAAAGGTGTTTAATACCACTAATAAGCAGGGAAATACAAATAAAAACCATAATGAGATACCATCTTACACCTGTTAGAATGGCTGTTAACAAGAAATAGCAAGTGTTGGTGAGGATGTGGAAAAAAGGGAACTTTTATGTACTGTTGGATGCAGACACTATGGAAAACAGTATGGAGCTTCCTCAAAAATTAAAACTAGAACTACCATATTATCCAGTTATTCTACTTGTGGATAATTATCTGAAGGAAACAAAATCACTATTTTGAAAAGATATCTGCACCACAGCATTATTTGCAACAGTTAAGACATAGAATGGAAACAACCTAAGTGTCCATTGACAGATGAATGGATAAAGAAAATAAAGAAAATGTGACTATACACACACACACACACACACACACACACACACACACACACACACACACACACACAAACAGTATATTAAAAAAGAAGGAAATCCTAATGGGTAGGGTATAGCTCAAGTGATATGTTTAGCATGCATGAAGTCCTGGGTTCAATATCCAGTACCTCCTCTAAGAATAAATAAACCTAATTACCTACCCGCTCAGAAAATTCAAGACTAAAATAAAAAGGAAATCCTGCCGTTTGTGACAACATGGATAGACCTTGAGGGCATTGTGCTAAGTGAAATAAATCAGACAGAGAAAGACAAATACAGTGTGATCTCACTTATACGTAGAATCTAAAAAGACCCGAACTCATAGCTACACCATCAAATGGTGGTTGCCAGAGGCAGCAAGGAAGGGTGTGGAATGGGTGAAGGTGGTCAAAAGTACAAACTTCCAATAAGATAAATAAGTTCTGGGGATACAACGTACAGCATAGTTACTATAGTTAACAATATTGTATATTTGAGAGTTGCTAAGAGAGTGTATCTTAAAAGTTCTCATCACAAGAAAAAAAGTTGTAACTGTATGTGGTGATGGATGTTAACTAAACTTATTGTGGTAATCATTTTGCAACGTATACATATATCAAATCATTATGTTGCACACCTAAAACTAATAGAATTTTATCCCAATTTTTAAAATTGTAGAAGAAAACCAATAGTTAATCACTGATAGAGCTGGATGGTGAGATTATAAGTAAATTTATTTTCTTGTTAAAACGTCTTTTGAATAAAATAAACATTTCAAAGAAAGTGGTTCAGGCTCTTAAAATACTTGAATCCATGGTGTATTCGGTTTCAATTTAACAAAAGTCACATTAAAAATCTCTTAGTTTAGGTAAGCTACCACAAAACAGATACCAAGACAAAAAGTAGTAACTGAAAAGGGGAAAACTTTCAATACTAATTTAACTCATATTGTTGTAATATATAAATTATTATGTACTCCTGCCTGTAGGGATGATTACAGGCCAAAGGATAACTTGGATTTATTAATAACTTGCATACATCTAATTCTCACATATTGCTAAATCATACCTTGAGAATAGCTATAAGCTTGAGAAGGATCAACTATTATGTCCATTGAGAATGAGTTGTGTGATTCCTGAGAATGTTTCTCCACCACCTCTGCTGTATCACTGGATGAAGACGATGATGAAGACAATCCCAGTCTAACATATCTTCCTTTTTTGCCACAGAGTGAACAATCTACTGGTGTGGCACTAGGTCCCCGGGGCAGTTGAACTTCATCTCTGTTGTAGTTTCTAACAGCTCCACTGTGATGCACAGAGCGTTCTCGTTGCCATATATAATGAGTTGGAGCAATGGCCATAACCTACAGTGAAAAGCTTTCTTTTAGAATTTTTAATAAGATTTTAAAATTTACTTAAATTAAGTAAAAAAATTACAGCTCCAAGACAGCTATCTCTAAAACTAGATCTAAAAATCTGTCACCAGTTTCTTTTTTTTTTTAAAGCATTTCCAGATAAGGCAGTATTAGTCATAAAATGCTTTGTTGCTTGGATCCTTAAGATAATAATTGACAAATTTAAATTATTTCAAATAGGAAATAAGTCTGAAGTGTCCTTTCAGGTTTTTCAATTCTGGATATTCTAAGTTTGGGAAAGATTATACAGTTAGCCCAAAACAATACGTAATTCTTAACTTTAGAACATACTGAATTGAAAATAATATTTTAATTGAGGTTTCCAGATATGTATGTTAGGCTAATCTTAAAATGTTTGCAATTACGGCAAGAGAAATGGTGAATAAGAACACAGGTAAGTTGCTTAACTTCTCTCTTCCTCAGTTTTCTCGTCTCTGTAGTATGTTGAGAATAACAGTGTCTATTTTAGAGGGTTGTTGCAAAGATTAGATCAGGAATTACTTATAAGGTACTTAAGATTCCTCACTATATGTGAAATAAATACTGCCATTAGAGTCAGGATAGACTCAGTTTCTTATCCTGGCTCTGCCACTTGCCGGTTTTATGATACTTAACCTTTCTGAGCCTCAGTTTCTTCATATCTAAAACTGGGGATACTATCTGCCTCATAGGATTGTTTTGAAGGTTAGATACATGTAAAAACCAGTAAATACCTGACAAATGATAGCCATTTAAACTAGGGAAATATACCTACATGCTGACCTCATGGTGTCTAAAACTTATAAACTGTTAGAATGTTACTTCTAAGCAAAAATTTTAGTTGCAGTAATCAATGACCCAAGATAAATGAGAGCTGCAGAATTTTAGAGACAGACAGTGCTTTATTAATTGCCCAGACCAGTGACTTTCAAACTGGTTTCACAAACATTAGGGGGTCCCAGGAGGGGCTAAGGAAAGACAGAGCATGTGGAGAACTTCAATTTAGGGGACTGTGTGTAAAATTTTATTTGGGAGGAAAAAAGGCTTTTGTTGTTAAGAATGAAAATCTTAAAACCCCCAGATTAAGACCAGTTCCCCAGAAAATGGGGTTATTGTGCACCCCAAGACAATGCATAAAGAGTATCAGCTATGCTAATTTTTAAAGCGTATTTTAGGATTGAATTTATGTTATTATCTGCTTCGTAAATCCATCAAAAAAGTTTTCAACCAAAGACATGTAATAAAGTTACATATCTTTAAAAAGGTAGAGGTAAATAAAGATGTTATCTCTAAATATAAACATTTCTATGACAATGAAAACTAGATTCAGAGATACCCAAGGTGAGGAAGTAGAATATCAAATTTTCTTATGCCTTGCATATTTATCTACTGTTTTTCTCAACATTTCTATGTCTATTCTATATCTTTATTTTCCATGTTTGGAATCTCCTTTCCCTTTATTTGTATAAGTCCCACCTTCCTAAAAACTCCAGATTTCAGATTTTCTTGTTTATACTATACTAGGACTCAGCATATAAATTTTAGCACTCAGATTTATCTCTTTATGCATGTTACCTGTTCTACTGAAAGCTCCCTCTGGGCAGGAATAGTTTCTCATATGCCTCTTTCAAGTGCTTTCTCCACAATATTATGCAGGCATTAAATATTTCTTAATGATAAAGAGGCCACTGACATTATGAACCTTCAACAACATGATTTTTGTAGGACTTCTATAGCAAAATCTACTGAGAACAGCAGAGGGAAATATGAAGCAAAGAGCACAATATAGATTTGGTACTGTTCTTTCTGCAATAAGCTAGGCATCATAGTCTCTCCAGCTGCTAACCCAGCTACAAAAATGCATGCACACACACTTGTTTACTTTTAAATATATGTTTACATATATTTTATACACACATATATAATTAGAATGTTGTGGTGATAACAATAGTGAACTAAAAAGAAAACCATACCAAGTTCAAAAGAGCAGGACTTTGGACTTAATTCTATTTAGTTCTATGACCTTAGGCGAATTACGTAACTTTCTGAGTCTCAAGGTCTTTTATATGTGAGAAAACAGGTCACTTCCAGTTCTCAAATCCTTTGGCTCTATGAAAGTGACTTCTCTGAAACATTGGTAGCACTTGACCTACTAGAAATGTTATCGTACTCTTCTGTTATTTTTAGAGATTTTTTGGTTGAGCCTTTGGTGGGTGTTTTTTTAAAGTAAATATTTGGCCACCTGTCTTTCTCTATATGTACTCTACTTCTGTGATCTGAGGAGGCAGCATAGTATAGGTGTTAAAAGCACTGGCTCTGGAGTCAGACTGCCTACGACTGCTGTGATGCTTTACTAATTGTGTGAGCTTGGAGAAGTCTTTTAGCCTCTTTGTGCCTCAGTTTCCTCCTCTGGGATTACCTAGCTAACTGTAAGAATTGTGAGAGTTTATCTGTATTTTCTGCTCAATTCTGCTGTAAACCTGCAACTACTCTAAAAGAATAGTCTATTTAAAAAAAAGAATTATGAGAGTTAATACATGTGCAGTACCAAGAAAAATGCCTGGCACGTGTTCAAAAAGTATTAACATTACCTTCATCTTGGATCTCTTATCTACTACCAAGCTGTAAACATCACCTAATGACTCATCTTATTCATACCTGTTTGACCAGTCACTTACTACCTTAAATTCATATCTCTAATACCAAATTTCTTATCTTCCCAATAAATCAGTTTGCTTCTTTAATCTTCCCTGTTTCCATTATGGAATTCATTATTCTTTTTGTTACAGTTTTGAAATTCTGACAGCTCACTCTCTCATACGCCCTACATCCAACTGGTCGCCAAGCAATGACAATTATAATTTTGTAATACTGATTTTTCTTCAGCATTGCCATCTTCAACACTAGGTTTACATCTTGCTTCCTGATCTATAGCACGTTAAGCAGATTCCAAAGCCCTTTCCCTTATATTGGGTCTCTTCTGCATGCTGTCATTGGATTATTTTGTTCAAAGCACTGCTTATATCACATACTACTGCTTTCTAAATTCCTAATCTGGAATCAAGCAGTAGCTGACAGAGAAAATGGTTATGATGATATAGTGCCAATCAGGCCAGAGAACATAACAAGAACAGAAAAAAAGTTTCCCCTTGATAAAATTGCTACCTTCCATGATGCATAAAGGGACTGGAATTGGAATCTCTTTCTCACTGGATTGGTATCCTCCATAATCTGTGAACAAAGCTTAACCAGAAATTAAGCTATCATCAACCTAAACAAATTCCACCTCAGAGGAGCCAATGTCCAAAAAGGTAAGAAGATAATAAGATTAGAGTAAGTAGGGATTAGTCTTCACCCTTTTCTAGAGAAGCCTCACATATATTTTCCAAGTTAATCATACCTCATCTCTTTCCAGAAAAAGATTTGAAGCAGCTGACAAAAAGAGCAAATGAAATTTTTTTTTATTAAACTAGGACCCAAAAGGGAAAATTTGGCTAAAGGGGGAAAGCAGACATGCCAGTAATAAAAGGTAATAGAGCTGATGTGGTTAAGAATAAAGCCTGGCCCTTAGCTTCTCTGCAGCAGCGAAAGTGTTTTTCTTTTCTTTTTTTTTTTAAAGGAGACAGATTACAGAATTCATATTATCTGAAATGAAAGAATAAGTTCTTTATTTGACAGGTGTATAAGGGAAAGAGTGCCCAGTTAAAGTACTGCTTATATCACATAATACTGCTTTCTAAATTCCTAACCTGGAGTCAAGTAGTAGCTGACAGAGAAAACAGTTACGATATTGTGCCATATAGGCCAGAGAACATAACACTTAGTAAGTGACCACAGAAAAGTCATAACCTTTCTAAGCCAAACTTCATCTGAAAAATGGAGAGAATACTTATGTTATTTAGTTCCTGAGATAAAATAATAGATATAAACGCATTTTCTAAACCAACCAATGTGAGAGATATGAACTAACCTAGATGTCAGAGAAAACAGAACACTGGGAATTCATTAGATGTGAAGTCAAATTCTGGCTCTGACACTTAATTGATCTATGATCTTGAGTAAATCTCAGCTTCCGTGGTCCTCAGTTTCATTAGCTATAAAATAAGAATGCTACAACCCTCACAGGTATTTTTGTGAGGATAAGATAATTTACATGAAAATATAAATTTATAAAGACAATGCAAATATAGAGTATTATTACTGTAAGCCAGTTTGTAGCTACTATCATAACTTGAGTTTATTTTAGGATACATGACTGAAAAATTAGTTGGCAGTATGCCAGTACTGGGCTCTTAATAACTGCATAGAATACTTAACTAAATTTCTAACAGCATGTCTTGCTATCATAATGCAACAAACTTCAGGGCAAGGATGATGTAATACTTCTTTATAATAAACCCTTATGACACTGAACTTGGTGTCTAACTCACAAATTAGCTGTTAAATGAATACTTAAGAGAACAAAGATAAAATCTACTAGGTAATTCCTTTTTTCATACACCAACAAGATGCAAATGTACCTGGCTGGAATAGCCAACAACAACAAAAACAGCAAGAAGCTTATCTATCTGGATAAGGGGCAATGCTAAGTAAACTCAGTGAAGAGTTGTTTTATAGTGTTCATTTCATGGAATAAGAAGTATGAAAAAGAATCAGAAGCTTTAAGTTCCATTCATTCTGTCAGTCGGCAATATTTACTGTGTACCTATTTAAAGTCAGGCACTGTTTTAGGCACTGTAGATGCAATAAGCACAAAATAAACACCTTCTTGGAATTTATATACTAATAGGGGGAAGTGGACATTGGGAAGAAAAATAAGTAAAACAGAATATGTTATACAGTGGTTAAGCGCTATGAGGAAAACCAGGAAAAGAAATACAGAGTAATAGTGGGAGGTGCTACTTGCTACTTTAACAGCTTTATTGAGATGTAACTCAAATACCAGACATTTCATTCTTTTAAACTATAAAGTTCAATGGCTTTTGATATATGCAGGCCTGTACAACCATTACCATAAACAATTTTAGAACATTTTCATCACTCCATAAGAAAGCAGTCACATTCCATTCCTCCCTTCAGCTTCAGGCAACCACATTCTGTCTCTTTGGATATCTATTCGGCAGTTGATATAAATGGAATCATACAAGATGTGGTCCTCTGTGACTGACTTCTTTCACGTAGCACAATGTTTTCAGGGTTCATCCATGTTGCAGCATGTATCAATACTTCATTCCTTTTAATTGACTAGTAAGGTATCATTGTATAGATATTTGGCTATCCATTTATTGATGGGCTTTGGGTTGTTTTCACAACTAATGACTTGACTATTATGAATAAAGCTGCTATGAACATTCATGTACAAGTTTTTGTGTGGACAGTTTCATTTCTTTTGGGTATAGAACTAGGAGTGGAATTGCTGTGTCATACAGTAACTTTATGCCTTTTGAGGAACTGCCAGACGGTTTCCAAAGCAATTACATGACTTTACATTCCCCACCAGAAGTGTATGAGGATTCCAATTTCTCCACATTCTTCCCAACACTTCTTATTTTCTTTTTAAAAATTATTATATCCATGTTAGTGGGTGTAAAGTGGTATCTCCTTGAGGCTTTGATTTTACATTCTTCTGATGGCTAATGATGCTGAGCATGTTTTCATGTGCTTTTTTGCACATTTGCATAGCTTTTTTTGAGAAATACCTATTCAGATCCTTTGCCCTTTAAAATATTGGGTTGTCTTTTTAGGCTGGGTTATAAGAGCTCTTTATATATTGTAGACATAAGTTCCTTATAGGATAGATGATATCAAAATTTTCTCCTAGTTTGTGGGCTGTCTCTTCACTTTCTTAACGGCGTCCTTTGAAGAACAAAAGTTTTAAATTTTGATGATGTCCATTTCATCTATATTTTCTTTTATCACTTTTGTTTCTGGTATTAAATCTAAGAAACCTAATCCAAGGTCATGAAGATGCACCTCTGTTTTAAGAATCTTTTAAGGTTTTTAGCTCTTAAACCTAGATATTTGATGCATTTTGAGTTAGTTTTTATATACAATACGAAGGAGTATTCCAAGTGCATTCTCTTGGACATCCAATTTTTCCAGCACCATTTGCTGAAAAGAATATTCTTTCCCCATTGATTTTCTTGGCACCCTTGTCAAAAGCCAAATGAACATAAACGTGAGGGCTTATTTCTAAACTCTTCAATTTTTATTCCTTTGAGGTAGACTCTACTCAATATAGGGTGGTAGGAAAAGGTTTCTCTGAGGAGGTGATTAAGCAGAGTCCTGTATGAAGTGAGGAACTGAAGCATACTAGTAGTAACTGGGGGGAAAGCATTCCAGATAATAGGATTGACAAGTGCAAAGACCCTGAGATGGGAGTGTTCTTGGTGCGTCTGAGGAATAGCAAGGCCAGAGTGGCTGGAGTGGAGTGAGCAAGGATGGCAGATGAATTCAAAGAGATAAGGGAGGAGAGCTGGCCTACCATGCAGAGCTATAAGAACTTTGTCTTTTACCCTATGTGAGATGGGAAGTCTCTGGAGGCTTCTGAGTAGAGACATGATTTGACTTTCTAAAAGATTTACTTTGGCTACTGTATCTAGACTATAGGGGAGAAAGATTGTAAAGGAGACTATCTGGAAAGTTATTGTAATAGTTGAGACAAGAAATGACAATCAAAGTAGGGTTTAGTGGTGGGGGTGGTGAGAAATGGTAGGATGCTGGATATTTAAGGTATAGATGTGAAATAAAAAGTCTAGGTGACAGTTTTTTTTTTTTTGCCTGAACAACTAGAATGATAAAGTTACCATTTATTAACATGTGGAAGATTGCAGGAGGAGGAAGTGTGGAAGTCTACGTGGGGGAATCAGAAACTCAATTTCCAGTATGTTAAGTCTGAAGTATCTACTAGACAATGAAATATAAATAGGAAATTAGATATGCAGATCTGGAATAAGGGGAGAGATCTGTTAGTTCTTAGTGTTGAAGCCTTGAGAAACTAAACTTTTCTGTGAATCCTATTACACAATAGAGTTTCTAGGTGTTTAAAACTTTGTAGTCTTTTACACATATGCCATTAAGGCACATAATTCTCTGTTTCTTAAGACAGTCTGGTACCAGCAACTGAGGTGATTCCAGCTCCAACAGAGTAACTTCAAGTTGTTGTAGTTAAAATGCTAGTTGTTGTATCTTAGGAGTGAGTGGGCAGTCTACCATGATGAGCACTGCCTTTCCTGGCCTCTTGCCCCTGGTGCCCTCTCCATGCTCTTAGCTGAGTGTTCCATGGGGCTAGAAACATTTACTTTGAAAAAAATCAGCATTCAAATAAGGCCCACTGTCACATCAAGGATGGCAACAGGTGTGCAAATTACCCACTCCTGACCTGCGGAGGTAGTAACAATAAATAACAGTACAGGGCTTTTTCAATGCCCTGTAATTGGAATGAGTCATTTAAATCCTTTAACGAAGATCCATTAATTTGGTGGTGGTGGTGTAGGGGGTCATTCACACCCAACTTCTCACATTTTTCTATTGAACATAATCTTGTAAAGACTTGACCTGCTGTACAGTCTCCTAAGTTATTTCTGAATCCTTGCATTCCCTCCAACATTCAACAATCCTAACTTAATCCACAAATATGCATAATTGCTATATCTTCATCTCATTAATAAATATAGCTAACAAGATTAGTTCTAGGCAAAGTTTTGTGACAGTTCTAAATTCCTGCTTCAGGTTTGACACTAAACCATTCATTGGCTCCTTTGGCCTGTAGTCATTTAACTGGATATGACTTCATTTAATTACAGCATTATCTAGCCCACATTTACCAAACTTTTCTGAACTAGTACTGGCTTACAGTTATCACTGACTTCCAATTAATATTCTACTCCAAAATTTTTTAGTTTAAAACATTAGCCTTCTTTATTGAAAACCAGAACATTTGATAAAGTAACTGATCTTTTAATTTTTAGTATCTTTTTGCTTTATATTAATAGAATCTGGCATCAAGAAAACTTACTTTATGTATTCTATGTAAAAAGAGGTACAGTTTTTAAACTTATTTAAATTTTATACCATACAATTCACATTTCAACTTTGGGAACTTGAAATTTCATATACTTAAATGAACATTATTATGCTCCAGTGTTATTACCATAAAGTATTTTAGAATGTGCACACTTTTCTTTCCCAATATACTGGTGATCTTTTAGACAAAAGAAACACACTAAAATAAAACTAGTACAGAAGTAGGCTGCTTTGAAAAAGAGAAATGATAATTTTTAATTATTATGGTATAAAATTAAAACATCAACACTGTAATACACAGATTGTATTCGTGGTAACCATCAAGGTTAATGGTTTACCCTTCACATACAAAATATGAACCATTAGAAGCACATTAAAAAACAAGACAAGAAAAACTACATAAATAGAAGACAGATTACATATATAAAGTATTTTAAAATCTTACCTCCTCACAGCATCGCCTGCTTACAATAGCCCTATAGTCAATTCTATCCCAGAGTTGGTCCCTTAACTTTAAGAAATCAGGGAACAATTTTCTCCAGTTTATCCCTAAAGCCCATGGAAAAATTTCATATTTGGCTTCTTCTTCATCTTCTTCAACTGTATTAGCCAGATACCTAACAAAGAAGACCAACAACTCAAAGAAGAAATGGATAAAGACAGGAATAGACAGTTCATGCACATACACACACAAAAAACCAAACTGCTTCTTAAACACATAAAAGATGTTCAACCTTACTCATAATTTTAAAAATGTAGCTCAAAATAGAGATTCAGTGAATTTTACTTCGTTGAGTTCTGGATATTTTTGATTCCCTATAAATCTTGAGCTTTGTCCTAGAATGCAGTTATTTGGAAACAATCTGATCCTTTCAGGTCCCACTTTCATGATCTGTTAGGTGGATCCGCAGCGATGTTCAGTCTGGGGCTAATTACTCCTTACTAAGGCAAGACATTCCTAAGTACTCTACTCAGTACTTGAATTACTCAGTGTGAACTGTAAGTTTTTTCAGTCTGGCTAGTGGAAACAGGCACTATTTCCAGCCCTGGGTAAATGTTAGGCACTGTTCCCTCTAATCTTTTCTGGTGGTCTTTCCCCACATTCAAATACCTGAGGGGGATCAGGCATGCACAAAAGCAGAAAAACACAGTAATAAGAATTATCAATTAAATAAAACTGACACACAGGGTAGAAGTAACAGACAGTTATTATTATTAAAACAGTTATAATTATTCCAGATGTTCAAAAAAATAGACACATTGAAAGTGTACCTCGAGATAAAGCCTATGTGTATAATGAAAAATACAGAGTGAGATTAATGGAGAAGAAAAGATTTGTGAATTGAAGACAGCAATATGACTTGTGATCTTGGAAAGTACTTAAGATTCCTAAGTCTCAATTTCCCTATTTGTAAAATGGAGATAATTCAAAATTGTATCTCATAGGGAAGATTAAATGAGTTTACAGAAAACAGCTTTGTGGTACCTTGCACATATTGCTCAATATTAGCTAATACTATTATATCCCCTCAATTTAGCAATCACCAAATTTTATACTGAGTTCATTTTTTCCTATGCATGGGGGAAATGTGTCTCCTGAATATGTGCAGAGATCAGTTTCTTCTAGTCCTATTTCTTGAATCACTCTTTGATTCTGATTAAACAGATTTTGAATAAAAAGTTATTCTTCAGTGCTAACAGTTGTTGCAGTATTCAACTTAAATATTTTCATATGTAGTTCCCTAATTAAGTACCTAAAAATACATGCATATATTCCAAACTGCAGCATTACATTCAGGTACTGGGTAGAAAAGGTTTTGAGATTGAGGTAGATATTCTTTTTTATTTTGAGATAGATATTCTTAAATTATAATGATTCTAGCAGAATTCTGACCTACAGATTGGAAAGCCATGTCATTAAAACCATTTAACAGATCACAAGCTAGTGTGAATTGTCTTATATAAAGTCAATGAAAGAATTGGTAAACAAACTCTATTCCTTGGTCAAAGTTCAGTGTGTTAAGTAAAACAGTCAATGGATACTAAAGGTATCAGATATAAATTACTCCTGTTACAGACATAAATCCACAATGAGTATGTATAGAGCACTTTCCACAAGCTGTTCAATGTAAAAGGACGATAATGATAATGATTTTTAATATGTAACAACTGGAAATTTCGAAGAGAATATTCTGGCTCTTAAAAAACCCTAAGTCCAAAAGAAGAGAATCTGGAATAATTTTTATGGAGCACTCTGAAAAATGTAAAAGGTACAATACAAACTCAAGTGGAATACGGAGTAATAAATAGGTATTAGGCATACAGCAGGTGAGGTCAGTGAAAAAAACATGAAAATATCCTATTGAAGTAAAAAAAAATATATATGTAATATATCGTTTTTAAACAGGAAAGCCTATTCGAAGATAGACATCAGGTTTTAAACAGCATCTATTTAAAATAAGGTATCACATATATTATAAATATCACAAAAAATCACTTCGTAGAAAGCATACTTACAGAGCAATAAAGAAATTTATCCTGGTATGCTCACTTATAGTGAATTTAGCTCTCTTGAAATAAACAAAGGTCATAGCCAAAAGATACTACAGGGAAAAAAGTTAAAAGTTAATATTAATGTTTTACTTTCATAAGTAAAACTGCTTTAAAATATTTACCTTTATAAGCTAAAACAATAAAGCATTATTTATCATTCCTCTAGAATTACCTATTTATTTGAGTCTTTACTTTTGGCTTTATGTAATCCATATAAACAATAAGAAACAGTTTAGGATCATTTATCATGATTAAGATTACAACTAGAATGAACTCCAAAATTTTATTATTGCCAATATATTTTGAACCACAACCCATTTTTTTCTATCTGTTCAAACCTACAGAGAAGTTAAAATAATAATAAAAGGAATAATCAACCATATATCCTTCACCTAGATTTTACCGTTATTCCATTGCCACATTGGCTTGATGTATGTCTATATGCAAATTATTTTCCTTCAACACTTTTGAGTTAGTTGTAGACATCCATATTCACTTTTTAAAATAATCTTTTAAAAATAATTTCTAAACAGAAATCAGAATATGGCTCTATTTTCATGGGGAAAAATATTTTAAATAATAATTAGGAAGATACATGTGTAGCCTGATACTAGGACCCCTGCCAAGTTCTGCCTGTTTAAGTTAAAATCAAGTTATAATACTGATGTATTGGATTCCCTCTCATAAAATGCCTAATCCTACCTTCACAGGTTTGGCCACAAAGGTGATTCCAAGTTTTCAAGGTAATTTTTAGTAGAGGACTCTTGAGATAATGTTGATACAGTATTCCTGGGTTAAAGGCACTGCCTCCTGCTGTCCAACAAATCTAATTACCATAATGCACTAAAAATTCTAAAGTTTAAAACTACAACTCTTTAGGAACTGGATATTTGATATGAAGGCATTACTGTTAATTTTTTTTCACAATCACAGCCAAAGCATTACTGTTAATTTTTAAGTGTTAGTGACACTGTGATATTTAAAAGATTTCATCGTTTAGAGCTACATCTTAAACTATTTGTGGATAAAATATTGGGATATCTGGGATATACTTCAAAATAATCCAGTTTTGGGGAGACGGATTAGAGGAAATAAGAATGGCCATAAGTGGATGATTATTTTAGCTGGATAATAAGCACATGGAGGGTCTTTGTTCTATTCTCTCTACTATAAGTAGCATTGTTTGAAATTTTCCAAAATTAAAATTTCAAAATTAAAAAAAACTGATTTTATTTTGGTTCTCTTAAGCTTAAAAGAGTCCATCAATATTAACTAAGTGGGTTATTTAACCCTGAGCTAGTGTTCTGTCCATTCTCTTTTTTATTGGTTAGCACATTATTTTAAATGTGATATGAAGTCATGCTGAATTTTCTGATATGACTAACTGGTCTAAAATGACATTTATAAAGCTGAAATTGTAACTGTTCAGCTAAATCTAAAGAGTACAGAAACATCACAATCCTCAGTATGTCAAGTTAGTTTCATATGTTCTTTTAGGAAATATTGATTCCTAAATAAAAAACATGATAAACTAATGTTACTTTGTAAGAATATTGGGAATTGTTTTATCTAAATTACCTACAAAATGTGTTAACAGACTGCCTTAGGTAACAGACTGGCTTAGTAGAATAAATCTCAGACTATTTTTTCTCCATAGACTGATAAAAGGTATTGAATCTATGCTGTATTCTAATTTCAAAAATTAATGTGTAAGGATTCCACTCTGAAGTAGAAATGTAGGCTAGTTCATTTTCTAAACTTAACAAGACAGAGGGGAGGGTATAGCTCGGTAGTAGAGTATGGGCTTAGCATGCACGTGGTCCTGGGCTCAATCCCTAGTGCCTCCATTAAAATAAATAAATAAACCTAACTACCCCCCCCCTCAAAAAAAACCCCAATGACATAAACTTAAAAAGACAGAAAATTCTTATAAGGGTCTTTAAAGTCCTGACAGCCTAGTAACATAATAATGCTGGTTAATGATGATACTGTAACCAAATTTACCTTGTCTGCAATTTTACAGCAGCAGTCCATCCATAAGAAATCTTGAATTAAATCATCATCTACAACAAAAGATAGCTATGACTTGTCTTTCAAAAACAGAATGTTTCCTATTGAAAAATTATTTTTTACATAAGATTATAAATGATGCTCAGAAATCAAACAAAAATGCCTAGACCAGTGTTGTTTAAGGTATAATTTTCAGTTCTTTGGTGTGTTTACCATTACAAGCACTGTACAAAAAGCTATTGCTTTATTCTTTGGCTTTGCATCTGATTTGCCTTAATATATAGTGCAGACTGGAGGGGGAATGGTGGTAGTGTTTGATTTATTGAATATTCCAGTAGTTCTTTGAGAAATACGTCTTGGATAGCTCTCGTTTAGCTCTTTCTTACTTCCCCAAATCAATCTTTAACAGGAGGAAATGGAATCTGATAAAAGATAACCCAGTCTTTAAGAAATAATGACTTAATGAATACTCGTTATCTAAATATGTTCTACTTTTTCTACTACTTTCTCCTTCTAGGTATGGGGCATTTTTAGTTTTGAGTTCTTTTTCTCTCCTCCTACTTATCTCTGTTCAATTATCTATTATCCAAATACACATGAAAATGTCTATGTAAAGAAGGTTCATAATTCATCGGTTATTTATAATTAATATTTAATTTTGGAAAAATTGAGTATTATGATAAAAGGGTCAATTAGAGATACTGTTAAAAAAGATCAACATCCAAAAAGCAGGTCAAAAACACTTATTTCAATTTTAAAAGGCTAAAATGTATACTCCCAAAATACATGTGTAGCTATCAGAATATAATTTTAGAAAATCTACTTTTTTTCCATTTCCTCCTTCATTTTAAGTAACAAAGCATAATTTCTTAATATTGTTGTAGCCTAGATATATCATCAGTGTAGTCAAATATACGGAAAGTTCCAAGAATGAGTATTTATTTTCTGAGAATAATTAATTTCTGCCTTGTAAATTCTACTTCTATTTCTTAAATTACCTAAAATGGTAGGGCCAGGTATTTTCTCTTATTTCTCATGATCAGTTATGAATAATAAAAAAGTTTGTGGGTAATATTTTTGCTCTACTCTTAATAAAGAGAGAGGCAAACTTGTATTAACAGCATTCTAAATTTTGACAGGGAACATCTTCAGAGTTCAACTTTTTCTACTTATTTTTTTATTGCTTATATTTTTCTTATTATCTCATCTTATTTTGCTTTTCTTTAAATTTTAACCAGCTTGCCCCCCCCCTTTTTTTTTTTTAAGATTTCTGTCCTCTCAGCAGGGTAAACACTCTTCCCCAGTTCTCCTCATAGGCACTTGCTTTCCTCTATAAACATGGAAGCCTGTTACCAGAATCTGTCATTGTAATCTCTACAGTACTTGATTTGATTCATTCCCACAGATATTTACCAGAATCTATCTATCCTACCTTTTATTCTAATCTGTATACCTTATTCCATATTTCAAAAAAAATCCTTCTCTTTCTTGGACAGTAGAAGTACTATAAAGAAATTTCTTTTGGCTATTTTTTAAGAAGCTTATCAGCAAAGCAACACTGTTTCATGATCTGAACAAGCTGAAACTCAGTTTCACCATATTAGCATGATGATAAAGCATAGTTAATTTTTAATAATATTCTCCAGATATAATACTGAAACTTTTCTAGGTGGACTAACCTTCCCAGTTTGCTCAGTTTTAGCACTGAAAGTCTTGGGAAGTCCTTCCTGTGCAGTGATACCAGGTCAGTTGGTTGGCTCACCCAAGACATTATATATATTTTACTTTAGGTCAAACAAAACTCATGCTATGAAAGTGAATTGCCTAGAATTTACATTTGACACTTGAATTTAAGTAGTCTAGAAGCTAGATGAGTCTATTTCTAATCCAAAAGCAATCAAAATAAACAAAAACCCAGAATTGGGGGGGGAGGACTAAGTAAAACAAAAGCAAATTTGGTTGGAGATAGAAAATCTGACATAGAAAATAACAGCATCCTCTTTGATTATTATGAAAACCATAAAACAGGTCCTTACATTCTCTCATTTTAAGTACTTTACAATTACCACTATTACTATATTTTAAACCTACCAAATAATTTAAAGAAAGCAGTCATTTCTTGACGCTGTATAACTAGACAGGGTCCTTTGGGGCGTTTAGACTTGTTGCTATTATATGCATTTTTTTCAGATGTTGGCCAACTATCTTTAAAAATAGGACGCTTCAGATTAATGGGTTTTTTAGCCTGATGTGATCTATTTGACCCTGATTTTACATGTACAGTGACAGTAGGTGGTGTCTCACAACACAGCTGATTATGCCTCATTCTGTTTTCCCACGATTCCTGTAAAAATAAAATGTATAGTTATTTACCACACTCTTGTTCATTTCTACATAAAAACAACTCATTGGATGACACTGTCAGATGCAGTCATATGAAATGTTACTAAACTTGCTACTAAAATGTTACTTGTGACAGTGACTCACATAGGAAATTGCTTTTAGAATTTAGTGCTAAGAAAAGCTAAGCTTCCTTTGGGTAACTGATATACCACCGCTTCCCAAATAATAAGATCCTGTATACCATTTTGCTTTGACTACTAGGGAACTCAAAACCAAATTTGAAAGTTAATTATAGAAACTATGCTGAGTTTATAATCTATTTGTGGTATTCTTTTTTCCTGGTAATTTAAAAATTCTGCGTGTATTGACATAATTTTATCATATGATTCTAAGACATCACCTCAAATTTTTTATAGAACAAGGCAAACTATTTCCAGAACTAAAATTATTATCAAGTATTATATTAAAAAGCAATTTCACACACACAAAAATATTTCCTAACCGGTAAATTTCTTGATATGTTACAAAACTCACTGATTCCACAAGCATTTATTGCTATTCATTGAAAAGTTAAAAGTGATTCTAGAGAAGAAATGCATGGCATATGTGCATTGAGGGATTCTCATAAATTGATCACTTTAATTTTTTAATCATTTTAATTTTTAAAGTTGTGAGTGTATAACCATACTATTTAAGTGTAATTACCAGTGTAAATGAATGTAAACTGTTATAATCTAATAAAAATTTTTAAAAAGTTAATCCATCAATATTTAACAATATGTACAATCACTACCATGTTTGGTGATTAGTTCACATGATTACTAGTCAGTATTAGTTTTATGGTCAAAGTATTTACTGGGTCAGCGAAAACGGAGTTGAATAGCCAAAGCAGGAAACTACTCTAAGACCCTAATTAGAACCTCTGAATCCATAACTCACAGCGACCCCGGCAGCCATGCCTTCCTTGATGTTCAAGGAGTTAGGTACAGATTCTCCTTCCTGACCCTCAGAAACTTCCCTGCTGAAGGAAGGAATGGAAAATAAGACTGGATATAGTGGGACGAAAACAGCACTGTCCAATATAATGTGTGCCACCGCTTCCCAAATAATAAGATGTAACTTTACATTTCTAGAGCCACATCTAAAAAGTACAAATAAGCAAGTGAATTTGAGTAATATATTTTATGTAACCTAGTATATCCAAAACATCATTTTAACATGTAATCAATATATAAGTTAATGAGATATTTTACATTCTTTTTTCATATTAAGGCTTTGAAATCAGGTGTGTATTTACACTTATAGTATATCTCAATTCAGATGCTAAAATTTCCAACAGTTAAAGTGAAATGTAGTCTTACCAAAACAATGAAGTAGTGTATAATGCAAAAAGATTTTACACTCCTTCAGTATTTAATTTAAAAGTAAAAATTCAATTCATTAATTGCACTAGCCACATTTGAAGTGCTCAATAGCCACATGTGGCTAGTGGTGACCATATTAGACAGTAAAGGGCTAGATTAGAAAGAACTAGGGAGAATAAATTATATTCAATTAAGTCCATAATTGTTCTCCTCCGTTTTGCTTCCCTCCTTTCCTCTCCTCTTTCTTCCTTGGATTCTATTGTAGGCAGTTACGGAGTTGGGGGTGGGTTGCTACAAACTCCATAGGAAAAAAAATGGAAATGTGCAAGAACTTTCTGCTATTTCCTACCCACCTCAACTGGGAGATAGCTGGAGGCCTCATCTGGATCTTTTCTTTTCTGAGGCAAGAGCAGCCTTACAATCTAGATGGAAAAAACTAAATAGTCATGCTTTTCAAATTGGGGTGTGAGGGCTAGACTTGGGGAGGGGGGGTCAGATGTGCTAGAATATAGAGTAATTGCAGCATATATCCCAGGATGTAAGCTTTACTCATTGTTAAGTAATTTAAAATAGTGTTGTTTTATTACCATGAAACAGAATGCAAAACTTCTATCAATCAAAAATACAAATATCATGTTCACAGTAAACTTTTACACTATCCCACTTCATATAAAATTTGAGAAAGAGAAAGAAATGTCTGAAATTCCCCCAAAAGAAATTCACTGATGTTAATAAACATTAGTAAGAGAGTTATGGAGAAGGAGCTAAAGGAGAGAAGCTACCAATGCTATACACTTGGTCAAATTCCAACTTGAGGTAATTTTTATTTTTGCTCTTCGTTTAGATATATGAAGAAAACATCAGTATTCAAATGAAGATTTTTTTTTTTTTTTAAAGACAGGATTCTTAAGCACCACTGAAGGCAGAAGGCACAGAGCTAGCTGAGAATATATGTTAAAATACTGTGGAACAGACCTGGATTAAGACCAGATTCTCACTATCTATGTGATTCTAAGCTATTTAACTTCTGGGAGCCTCCCTTTTCTCACCTGTGATATTGAGATAATAAAAGCACGTATTTTTTTTTTTTTTAGAATCTGGTACACAGTACGTATTCATTTTAAATTACCTATTATAGGCATTTAAAAATTTTGGGAGGGGGAGGTAATTAGGTTATTTATTTCTCTGTTTAAATGGAGGTACTGGGGATTGAACTCAGGACCTCCTGCATGCAAAGCATGCACTCTACCACTGAGTCAGCACTGTTAACACATATTTTGTAGCGTTGATGAGGAAAGGAACTATATGGATAATACACAGCGCTGAATGCTGAGCAAAAACTCAACATATAGCACTACTGTTACTGCATCTTTTTTACAGGAAAATAGAGTTCTAATACGACAGATAACTAAATTTCACCTCAACTCATAAATATAATTTAAATGTTAAAATTTTATTGGTAACAGAGATCATAGGTATTTTAAATGTGCTTATGATGAAGAATAAAAAGTAAGTAGACAGGATCTCAATTTTAACATAGCACACGGGTTTATCAATCTTCAAATGTTAAATTACTTCAAGAGGTTTTGACCCCCCCCCCCCCGAAGCCAGTTGGTCTCCAGTCGTACTGGAAATAGAAGAAAAGGAGATCTGTAAATTTTGAGAAATGGGCTGAGGACACTGTCCTGAGATGCAGTAGCTCAGGTCTCAGGATTCTGGTGCACATGCTCCTGGGAAAAAAAGTTGTGCTTAATGGGACACGAGTAGAAAGAGGAAGGCCGAACTCAAAATACCACCAGCCGGAGTCCAGCAGAAAAAAGGAGGGTGGGCCGCGGGCTGGGGGAGGCGCGAGCTCTCTACTAAAGGCCTTTCTCCTCAGCAGGCGGGGGTGAGGCCCCGGGGAGGACCTCGCCCGCGCCAGAGGAGGGGCGGCCACGTCGAGCACCGGGGACGCATCTCCCGTCCTTTGTCCCCCACTTCCCCGCCTACTGGTGAGCACAGCCTGCTGATCCGGAGAGCAACGTGCCGGCGGACCCCGACCAACCCGACCCAAGGGGCGCCGCTGCCGCCGCCTCCCTCTCTTTACTGCGCCGCCGCCCCTCGGCCCGCGGCCCGCGACGCTCCCCAGCCCCGGCCGAAGGAGCTGGAGGGCGTGTTCTCGTCGCAGCGCCGGCACCTGAGGGGACTCACGGGCGGAAGCGTGTGCGGAAGGGGGCGAGACGCCGCCACCTCTCACACACGGAGTGGGGCGGGGTGGGCTGCCAGAGGGAACGGAGGGACGAGGCGCAACCGAAACTGGAGAGTCGCCGGCGAGTCGCCCAAAGCCGGGGCGCGAGCGGAGGGTACCTGCCAAAACCTGAGGCTGGTGAGCGGGCGCCGGGCCAGCGGACAGCCTCCCCCAGATGCCCGGGGCCTCAGACGGTTGCTCGCAGGTCGCTCCACTACGGCTCTGAGACCTCCCGCCAACTCGGAGCGGGGCCGTCGCGGGCCAATCAGCGCGCAGAGCACGCCGCTGGGGGCGGGGGTCCACTCGAGGCTGCGCGCGCCACGCCTCCCCGCCCCCAACGCCCGCTGCGTTAGGAGCCTTCGCGACCCGCCCACCTTCTACCGTTACCGGGCCCTAACTTGCCCTTTTAGCAAGGTCCTGGCAAAACGCCGCGACCCTCCCACACTTCCTTCTGCCTTCTATTGTAACCCCCTCCCCTTGGGCACTTACCAAAATCAGACTTGGATTACAGCCATTTATCTTCCCCCCAGTGAGATGGAGAGGCCCTGCAGGGCTGGCACTCCCCTGCCCCACCGCACCAGGCACAGACACTGATGGGTCCTCGGCAAATGGAGACATCAATAGCAAGGAACAAGAAATCAGAGGTGAACTTTGCAGCATCGATTATAAATCACTGCTACGTTAAAATAATTACATCAGCAGGGGGAGAGACCACTTAAACTAAAAAACATAGGTGTGAATATCGTGGCTCTTTGTGAGAAGGGGTAATACTATTCTATCCTGCTAAATCTACTGTTCTAAATTCTTTTCTTTTTGGCAGCATCCTAGTCCTTGGCCTGGTGCCTGGGATGTAGTAGGTGCTTAATGTTTAATGAATAAATAAAAGGATTCTTACAGCTTTTTAGTTTTTGTCAGTGACATCCTTGCCTCTTCCCTTCCACTTAAAAAGTTTTTCCCGTTAAAATATCATGGCCTTTTTTTTTTCATGTTGCTATATAGTCTTTGTAATTTTTTAAATGACTGCGTAACAGTCCAGAGTGGATGGACCAAACTTAAATCATTTGGATATTTGGACTGTCTCTAGATTTTTCAGTTACTACAATTATCACATTTAAAAAGTAATTTGGCCTTGCCAACTTGCGGTACTTCCTAGCAACCTGTTTCTGAGTCAGCAACTCTGAAGAATGAATGTTCCCTTCTCTCCTGGGCTCTCACACAGCTAGATGATGGCAAAAATCACCTACATGTAAGATAACACAATCCTGGAACTTATTTTTCCTTATAAATGCCTTGGACGTTTCCCCCGTGGCCCTTAAATGGGAGAATGAACCAAGAAGCATAATAAACTAGTTGTGAAAACCTTAAATATTGATTCTAAGAAAACACTGCTTCAAGCCTCATTTCTCTCTTTCCCTGGTTTTTCTCTTTTCCCCAAAGTATCAGAGTTTACTGTGATTACTAGTTTCCAGCCTTGAATACAGAATGTTTACTGAACAACTGAATGTCTACTACAGGCATACCACTTTGCTTTACTGTGCCTTGCAGATACATTTTTAAAAAACTGATGAGTTTTTAGCAATCCTGCATAGATCAAGTCTATTACTGCCACTTTTCCAACAGCATTTCCTCACTTCATGTCTGTGTCACTTTTTGGCAATTCTTCCAATATTTCAAACATCTTCATTAATATTATATTTGTTATGGTGATCTGTGATCAGTGACCTTTGATGTTACTATTATAATTATTTTGGGGGTGCCACAAATAGAGTCCATAAAAGATGGCAAACTTAATTCCTCTATAAATGTGTATTTTGACTGCTCCACTAACTGGCCATTCTCTCATCTCCCTCCCTCTCCTTGGGCCTATTCCCTAAGACACAACAAAATTGAAATTAGGCCAACTTAATAACCCTACAGTGGCTCCCAAATGTTCAGGTGAAAGGAAGAGTTGCAAGTCTCTCACTTTAAATAAAAAACTAGGCCTCTTTTACATAAATGGGATTGCATACAACTTTAAAAAATGAAATATTTGATATATACAAAAGGGTATTAGTAACATATATGCAGGCTGAGCATAAAACAAAAACTCGAGAAGCCACTACCCACCAAAACAATCATGAACCTAACATCCAAGAAACAGAACATAAACAGTATTTTTGAGATTCTTTATGCTCCTCCTCCTCCTCCCCTTACTTCCCCAGAGGTGACTTTTGTTTTTCCCATTCCCTTTTCTTTTCTTTAGATATAGTGTCCTTAAACACAAATCTTGTTTGTAAATTTAATACTTTGTATTCTTCATAGTTTTAAGATTTAGACATGCTAATGCATTAAAGTGAATCATTTTCATCCGTATATTCATTCTATATAATGAATCAATGCTCCTGTCAATGGTCCTTTGAGTTATTTTTTGCTACTATGAATACTATGGGCATTCCCATACACGGTCTGGTTATCAGCTGCTGCGCCTCTGTAAGGTCCTGTTAGGTTATTTATGTGGATTAGTTGGTGGTCTGACTGGTCAGTGCCCATATGGCAAAGTCAAGTATTTTGAATACTACTTCTGCTTATACATGCCCCATGGTGCACACATGTAGTTCTTCTATAAATGCTTTAAAGTGAAACCGAGTTTTAGGGTATAGACATTTTCAACTTTACAAGATTATCAATGTTGAACTCATTTCCCAGGTAGCTATACCAATTCTGTTGAGTTTCCATTAATCTACATCTTGAAACTTTATTTGCAGACTTTTTGTGATGAGTTTTTAAAATGTTTTTGAGGGGGAGGTAATTAGGTTTATTTATTTTTTTAATGGAAGTACATGGAGATTGAACCCAGGACCCTGTGCATGCCAAACAGGCACTTCACCACTGAGCTATTTCCCTACCCCTAGATTATCTTTTAAGGTGTTTTGTAGAGGACACCTTTGGATTTTCTTTTCAGTATTCCCCTTTAAACTTATTTATTTTTATTTTAATTTTGTTGGGGGGCGGTAATTAGGTATACTTATTTTATTTTTTAATGGAGGTAATGGGGATTGAACTCAGGACCTTATTATGCATGCTAAGCATGTGCTCTACCACTGAGCTATACCCTCCCCCTCTTCAGCACCCTTTTTCAAGGAAATGTTCTACTCAACCTCCCAAACCGCTTGGGTGTAGGGATAACAACTATATTCATGCAGTATCATCTCTCCCCTTCGTCACTAATTGGAGTCATAAAGGCCCTTGATTCAAGCTGAGCCAAATTCCCCTCTTGGAATTTTGCACTATGACCAATAATGCAGCCCGCCTGACGGTTCCTTTATATGGTAGAGATAACAAATCTTCAGAAGTATTAGGATAGAACAATAATCAAAAAGATAGAACTGTATTAAATTTCTCTCTAGAATAGTTACCTCCATTGTACCTCACTTTTTTTGTTAATGAAAAAAAAATTTTCTTGATTTCTCCACATACTTGCTTCTGCTTATGACATAATCTTTGTTAAATTGAGGCAACACTCTCTCCACATTCAAGTTTTGATTCCTGATTTTAACAGCTCATATTTACTAGGTGACTTTTGAAAGACAAAATGTTATACAAACTATATATTTGAAGTGGCTCACAACAAAGGTGACTTTAAGGTCAATAAAACTGCAAAAGGAAGGCAAGAAGGTAACCATAAGGATCTTGGAAAGTTTGATGCTGAACAAGAGGCAACTTCCTCAATGTGCCTGTCAGGTGCTGAGAAATGTTCCTTCCAGTAAATGAACACTGACTTCTGATATTTACCAATATTTTACCAAATAATTAAGCTATTCTTGCCATATAGACCCAGGTCAATTTTCTCCTGAGACTATTCCAGCATTCCTTTAAGAGACAAAAAGCAATTAGATGAGGATAAATGAAAACTGAAACTGTATTATTTTTGGCTAATTTCTCCAAAAAGGTCAAAAGTGTCAGAATAGTAGTAGTAATAGTTATTTTTGAAACTCACTTGCCATTCATTAAACCAACAATTGCATACCTACTATGTGCCAGACACCACTCTGGGAACTGGAGAGACATCAGCAAATAAGAGACAAAAATGTCTGCCCACATGAGTTTACATTCTAGTCACAATTACTTCGTAGACCTAAAGCCTTCTAAGGATCAAAGAGAACAACATTTTGAAGGAATGCCCAACATAGTAATGGATTTGTACAACAAATAATTGATTTCTTTCAAAAATGGAATAGACCAATTTGTGTTCATCTGTCAATAAGGATACCCAAAGACTTTATGGTACTCACTTGATAAAAGATTAGGGTCTCCCACTAAAACCAGGATGTACAGTATAGTAATAGAAAGCTTTTATAACCTAGATTTTTGATATTATCAAATTATTTCAGTGGCATTACTGGGCCCCAGCTAGAGACTGGCTACAAAACCTAAGGCAATTATCCTGGGAAACAGGGATCTGTTTCTGGTACTTCTTAAGGCACACACTGCATAACAGATATATGTGCTGAGAATGGGACCCTGGGCCTCACGTAAGTTTTCCTGAGATATTAAAGTAGGTTCTTAATTTTTAATTTGGTAAATTGAGTAGGATCAAGAGTACCACCAGAATATGACTTCTCAAGTGACTCTACCCATCACACTTGCCTTCTCAGGAATCCTTATTATACTAAGAGAGCTTGAAAGTCAGAGCTCATGTTTATCCAAGAATGATTAAAAAAAAAAAGCATCAGTCTGTTAATAACCTATTGGTTAAGTGACAGCATCTTCAGAAACTGTGCCAGTATCAGTTTGAGAAGTACCTATCTGAAGTAGCCTGATATAAAAAGTTTCAAAACCCTGGTTTTGTTTCCTCAGCTCTTTTTTTCCCAAGAAGTACACTAGACTTAAAGACTTCAGTTAGCTCAATTAAACTTGTTACACACATAAATGACTCCTCTGGACGACTTTCCTGTTGTATTTTGTCTTTGTGACTTTGTCAGTAATCAAGTGTTTATACATGATACATTAAAAATTGGTGCTAAAAGGCACCTAATGGTTTCAGATATTTAGTTATGGTGTCACTGCTCTCTCGGGAAAAATGTCCTGTTCATCTACTGAATTACTCAGATTCAGGCAGCTACAAAAATTAAGACACATCTTACTTGGTGATCCAAGGTGAGGCTTGACCGAAAGCCTTCAGGGACAGACCTTAGGCTCCCACCTTTTTACATGTAGTATCAAAGAAATGCTGAATCTATGGGCTTTAGGCAGTTTGTCCTTGCTCCCTTTCACATACATAGAAGACTCTCCTCACAACACACTTGTAATCTTCCACTCTATTCACAGCCAAAACAATGGGGGTTACAAGTAAGATTCTGTAACCATAATAACTAGCAAAGATCTCTAAGAAGGAAAAAGCAAAGATTTATAGCCACTTTTGTAAAAAATAAGGCTTAATAAGACACTGGCAACCTATATGAGAAAGTAAACAACAATGAAAAAAATTAAAGAAATTTATGATTTAATAAGTCAACCAATGTGGCTGAAGGAATTAAGTTTTGACTTTTAAACTTTTCTAATCAGAGGATTTAGAAATTCTGGCATTCAAATGTACAGGTAAAACTGAATGGGAGATCAAAATTTCTACACTGTCTAAATTTCACTTTTTACTAAAACATTATAAAGAGAATAAAGATAATAAAACTTTAGATGTATACTTATATGGAATCAATTTATGTCTTATTTGATCATTTTGCAAGGTGTGCTGTCACTTTAAGCTCCTTTCAATTAACTTTTAGCTGTTTAAGGGATTATAAAACCCTAAAATCTACTAGCAAAAAAGGACATAGTATTTCTACGTGAAGCCACTAGTATAGTCAGGCTATTGTCTTCTCAAGTGTAGTTTTTCTTCAGGGTCGGATTTATAAGGAAGAGAGGTGGATTAGGTCAGGGTAGCAAGAGTAGAGTAAGCTTGTTTTCCTTCTTTTAGTGTAAAGATGTGAAAGAAAAAAATTTGTTCTCTTGGTTCAAAAGTTACAGTTGCCAAGGAGACACAGGAATATACCTGAACTTATAAATGGAGATGTATTAATATAATCCACTTTTATATACTCTTAAGGGACACATCTCAAGATGCTTCTGGTATTCCCTCAAATGAATTTTTTTTTGAAAGGCCTATATATCCTCTGAACACCCTCACACTTCCAATTAGCCACCTTTTAAATGTTAAAATTCTTGCAGGCATTTTGACTTAACATGTTGAACAAACCAGTCTTCCTGATCATGATTAAAACTGGTCCCTGAGCAAAATTAAAATAATGAATGTTAAAGCTTCAAATGCAATTTATAGTTAATTCTTTCCAATCAAGAACAGAAATTGACCATAATAATTCATATGATCCATCACATTATCACAGTTATCTAATGTGTTTAATGATTTTGAATGTCATGACATTTAAGAATAAAGATAAATTTGAATATAGAAAATCATTAAAAATCAGAGAGGGAAATGATAAAAACTGGTGACAGAGGAGAACAATAGAAATTAGTGACACTAGAATTCCAGGATATTTTTCTCCTAAGAAATGAAGTTTTATTTATTTCAAGTAGCAGTGTTACCAAGCAAATAATATTTTTAATGAACACATTATATGAATAGAAGCTGTTAAAGTGGTTTTAAGGCTCTTTGAATAATTTTAAAACATGATGTTTCCACTCTTCAAATTCAGTGACCAATATTAATTTGCTTAACTAGTGACTATTTTTTTCATATTCAGTACTGACCTGGCTAAATTATTACAAAAACCCAGTACGTAGGATCCAAATTAATGTGCTGACTAAAATTAATAAAAGACTGCTGTCTCCTGCCAAAGGCTTATTTTCAAGACTCCCTTCACTCTATGACTACAAAGACTACATGTAAAACTCTTAAAAATTGCTCAACTTACACTTCAGTTAGGAAGATACTTAAATCACATTAGATAAAAGCCTGTGTGACCTAACCTAATACAGCATATGCAGAACATGGACAATTTCAGTAAGGAACTAATTCAGTATACGTCAAAGACATTAAAATCTATTTGAATAAAATGTGTGTTTAAATGTCTCACTGTAAAGAAAAAAAAGGAATAAAATAACCAGTCAGGCTTCATATCAATTAGACAACTTTTACTAAATGAGAAAACTACATTTAAAATGTGTTTTAAAACAAAATGGAATTAGAAAATAAAAAGACATATGCATTTGAAATAACTTTGCACTGTGCTGAAAATCAAATCTCTTGCAGTAATACAATATGCCAATTCTTAAAATGTAAGTTAACAGAATTCTCAATTTAACATTTTCAAAGACAATATTAAGGTCAAGAATTTCACGTCTACGGTAGCACGTATAGAAGGGCTTTATAAGTATGATGTCCATCCCCATGAAGCTTACAAATTTGACAATGTTCAATAAAAGCTTTTAGAATCACATACAAAAGTGTTGCATCCAGAGAATCACAACAAATCTGTGTCCTGTTAAGTTCTTCTTCTAAAATCTGACTTTTCTATTCCTGTCATTTGTTAATACTAACTCTTTGGGGGGGGGGGGGTAAAAAAAAAGAACAGGGAAAGAAATGCTGCAATAAACCCTTGATCATGTACAGAAATTATTGCTACTATAGTTCACTACAAAGCATGTCTATACAATATCATGTGAACTTTGATCATGAAAAATCAGAATAAAAATCTTTAGTGACATAAGCCTTACAATCGTATACAACATTCACATGGCAATATTAGACAGTTAAGCACCCAATTCCCATAGTTGACAAATGTCCCACTGACCAGCATTCATTTAAATACATCCTTCATACAGAGAGGAAAAAGGAGATAGCGTCAGCTTCCCAAGGCTTGTCAAAAAAGGATTCTCATGTTCTGTGGATCTAAAAACAAACAACAACAACAACAACCAAAAAAATCCCCAAAAAAACAAAACCGATGCAGGTGAGGGTGTTACCAGAAAGTTAAGCATGCCAAAAAGGTGTTTCGTGCGAATTAAAACCTAAAGCCAAGGTACCACATAATCACATTACCAACTAGTTGGGTATACTAAATGAGCCTTATCTTAAAGTTAAATGAAATGCTACTGCACGATAGAGCATCAATAAGTTAAAATTAGAGTGCACAAATCCAAATCAGTGGCAATTTCTGTATAAAGCAAAATACTATTATCAGCTGTAACGTTTGCCCAAACTGATTAAATCACTCTCCCGGACAGTTTGCTTATTTTTAAAAAATATCTCTAAAATTCCTTTTTACTGTAATGAGGCATAAGTTTTCCTAGTAAGATCAAACAGGTACATAAGTAAATAAGCAAGGGAAAATAACAGTTGATGAATGTCTTTAAATCTCATCCCACATTTCACTTTTAAAAATGGGAAAAAAACTTAAAGAATTTGCCATTATTCTAGCAAAAACAAATAAAACAAAACAAAACAAGCCCAAAATAATTAAACAACCAAGCAACACTAAAACCACATTACACAGATGGATCATCATGCTTTCATCTGGTTTAACTATCACATCTAGTTTAACTGGGATGCTTTTCAACTTTAAAAACTGTGATACGTGAAGATGTAACTTTAATGGGTAATTCTGAATTTGGATTTAACTTTGTTGAATATTATAACAGAGTATACTTATTACAATACAGTGTAGCACATCTTTCTATTAGAAAAAAATTTAAGATCCTTTACCCGTCTCCTTAAGTTAAAGGTGTGACATCATAAAGGGTGTCAAATGGCTGGATGGTTTTACAGTGCACACTTATATATTATGAAGTATGTCCTTAACAAATCTGATGGTTTCTTTACAGAGCTCCTTTCTTCACCTTTTCTTCGGTGGATTAGCTGTTCGAGGTGGAGTCACAGGACGTCCTGAATTCAGTCCACCATATTGGTACTTAGCTTTCTTTTCAGATGGTTTCAATATCTTAAAGTAAACAATTTATTAACAATGTTAATTTTTTCAAATATAGTAAGTTTAAGAAAGTTATTTTTACAATAGTGGGCTTTTCAATAAATGACATGAATTATAAAAATGTATAAAAAAGCGGCAAAGTTCCACACACATTTCTCACGTTTGAAGAGTGCAAATGTCTGAGGGGAGCGTACAGCGAGTGGTGAGCGTGTGCTCAGCCTGCATGAGGCCCTTAGTTCAGTCCCTCTCCCATCTCCCCAAACCAAACAAAAGCAAGAGTACAAATGTCTGAGTATCTCAATACCACTATTCTTTGTCATTTCATAGATAATTTAGTACCAAAAACTCAAGTACACAAATCCTATCAACTACCCAATCCTTAGATCTAAGTACATTTTTTTCAAATTAGTGTATTTCTGTGATGAGGAAAGAACACTAATTTAAAAGTCAAAAGACCCAGGTTTTCATCATAATTCTACTATTTATTTAAAGGGTAATTAGTTACAATCTCTTCAGATCTTAATTATCTGTACACAGATCTTTTAATTAAAAAAAAGCTTTATATATATTACATGTAAAGTTCACCCATTTAAAATCTAACAAGTTAAAAAACTTTAATATGTTTACAAGCTATATTTTTACATATATAATATATATAAAATATAAAGTAAAGTATAATTACTGCTACAATCTAACTTTAGTAAGCCCTGAAAGAAACCCTGTTACCATCAGCACTCACTCCCCATTTCTACTCTCCACTCCCCTAATCCCTTCAACTCCAAGCAATCACTATTCTATTTTCTTTCTCTATTTGATTTGTTTTTTCTGGCTATTTTAAATAAATGAAACCATACAGTATGTGCTCTTTTGTGACTAGCTTCTTTCACTGAGATACTGATTTTGATGTTGGAGCATGTATTAGGATTTTATTACTTTTAAATGCCAAACAATATGCCATTTTATGGATATTCCGCATTTTGCTTACTCACTCTTTAGTTGATGGATGTTTGGGTTGTTTCTACCCTTTGGCTATTACAAACAATGCTCCTGTGAATATGCATATATGGGTACTTAAGTATGTGCTTTCAATTCTTTTGGGTATATATCTAGGAGTGGAATTGCTGAATCATATAAAAACTCTTATGTTTAACTTTTGGGGGCACTGCCAAACTCTTCCTAAGTGGTGGCACCATTTTCCACTCCTACCATCATTGTGTAAGGTTCCAACTTCTCCACATCCTCACCAGTACCTGCTACTGTCTGATGTTTAAAAATTGTATTTATTCTGATGGGTGTAAACAGAGCTTTAACCTACATTTTAGATAGAGAATTTCAGTATCTACAGAGAAAATGTGTAGAAAAGACTTATGAAGCATTTCTTGTAACTATTCAAAGCATCATAGTGCCTCAGTGGGAAAAAAATATTACAACTACATTATGGAAACTGTTGAAGGATAAGGCCTGGTTACTACCTTTAAATTGTAAATGAGAAATAAAATATTTAGCATTCAATTACATTAGTTGATAGAAACAGAACCTCCTTCTACATTTAAAAGAGAAATATAGTGTGCCATATTAAGGACATAAAACAACCTCTGCAAAAGCAAATTACTAAAGGTATTTTAATCCATGAACAAGAATGATTTCAAGTAACACACTAAAGCTAAACCTAATTTCTTTAAAATCTAAGTGTTTCTCTATATTCAGAAATGGGTACTTCAAGATTATTTGGAAAGTTTTTCTTAGGTAAATATTCTACATCATTTTCATTGGAGTTCATAATTATAATTCTTTCAACTCAATGTCTGTCCTACCCATTAATCTTGCAAAAGAAACAAAATCTAAACTATTCATTGAATTTACATTCTTTTTAGTAGGTAAGCCACTCTCCAAGGAGTCACACAGGAATTTAACAATTTAAACATCTGCATCAAGAATGACTGACATGACTTAGGTCCCTAAACCTCTTAATATCTGATATATACCAAAAGGGCTGGAACCTTTGTGAATGGAAATAGAAATTTCTAGAGTCTATCAGTGATAATCACTTCTGAATAAAACTGATTTTCTGTACTTGCTCAAGAACACAAATTAGAAAGAAAATTCTTCTGACAATAGTTTTAATTAGATTTCTAGCTGCTAGAAATTTCTATTTATATCATACCTGAAATGAACACATCAAAGTTTCATCCACACTCATCATTCCACCAGCATTATCAAACTCGCCACAGTAATTTGGGGCTGAAAATAGGGTTACCAACTGTCGCTTAGCAAAAAATTCATATCCATCTTCCACCACCTGGCAAAGAAAAAGTCAAAAGAAAAAAACACACTTATATACATGAAATTTTCAACCATCAATACTAAGATTAATGTGACAAAAGCCTGAAAAAAACCCAAAACCCTGTTTTGTTTTGGAAACCTGATTTTTATTTTTAAACTTGCCTTAGAATATTAAAATTGGTTTGCTTTTTCTATAAGCAAGAATTTAGCTTAAATGAAATAATAAATTTATGATAACTAAAAAGTTTAAAAACCATACCATTTCCAAGGCCCTCCATATGCTAACAGATATAGTATCCAAAGAGGGCTGAGACACTAAGTACTTCTTAGATGATGGCATTATTACCCAACTACAGAATCCTTATTTCAATGAATAATATGAAAGACAGATTATGCCAAGAACACTTATCTTCTTTCACTTTCTCATTTCCTATTAGTATTATGTAGCCACACACTGAAAACTTATACTAAGTTGAGTTTAATTTACACAGATCATGCCACTAAAAATTAACTGCCTATAGATTATATTTTTATATGTACAATTCTTTTCCTTAATAATTTAACATGATTTCTAGAATCTGCTGTCAATTCTTGATTGATTTAAACAATTATGTTTCTCAGCTTCATAAATCTGAGAGGTAGGCAATGACATGTAATCATACTTATTTCAGTAAGCAAGAATACCTTTTGAAGTCTTTAAGGTTTTTGACTAAGCAAAATTATCCTGCAATACTTGGAGAAACCACTGCCACAATCATTTACATTTTAAAATAATTCCTACCTTAGTTATCAGGTACATGTTCCTGTTGTAATTATCTCATCTAAATCTATTATCTAAAATTTAGATATTAACCTTTTCTGTTAAGACCTTGGCCACCTTATCTACTTCAGCTCAGCATATACTGTTTGGCACTCAGTATTGTCCTTTTAGTTCTATTTTGCTCATTCATTTGTTCATTTATTCACATACTTACTAAAATAAGAGGGTTTTAAAAAAGGAAATATTTGTAATTTGTGTTTTTCCCATCGTAAGTCTCCTACTTTCGGAGATAATATGTTTGAAAATAAGCAGTACAGGATTTTGGAGGTTTCTGGAAAAAGACTATGCAAACTAAGGTAGCTGAGTAACATGACTTTTAGAAATCATCACCTGTTTTTGAAAATACAAGTGAATGGAGATCTACAGCTGGAAAAAAAAAGATTACTAGTGGGTACTTTATTAGGAAACTTAGAAACTCTGCCCTGTTATCTTGTGGAAGACTTACCTTAATTATCTAAGTTATATAACACAATATTCACTGATTAAAAGACAACTGTGCCAAAAGCAGAGGATTTGGGGACGTGACTTCATTTCAACTGAACTAGTTAATTCTAACAGGAAAAAGGCATGTGATATACAACATAAGCAGAAAATGAGAAGCCTGTCATCTCTGTTATCACATAGGATAAAAAAGGGAAACACTGTAGTGGAGCACATAATTAACTTAATAAATTTTGCTTTAACAAAGAAACAGGGAAACTTTAAAAATTATATTTACAAATTTCAAATACTTTTGTTACTTCCAAAGTAGCTAACAAAGATTTTTTAAAAATGCTTTTCAATGTATTTCATACCAGTCATGTTTTAGAGAATATAAGGACTTGATATATAAAATTGTTAAAATAAGCTTTTGTTCATTTTTTATTCAACAAACACTCACTGCATGCTACAGTATGTCTATAAGTTCATAAAGAAATGGATATTCAAAGGTCAAGAAATCAAAATCCCCTCCTTAAAGAGTACACAATCTATTGGTGAAGGAGGCCATAAAAAAATCAAATAAACCTAAACTACACATATATATTTTTAAATGAAAATTCAAAATACACATAGGTAGACAGAGTTCAATAAACTCTCATTTACTCACACTTTGCTCAGTAATTACCAAGATTTTGCTACATTTCATTTACCCAACCCTTGTCTCTGTTGATGTATTTTAAAACAAATCCTAGACACGCTATCTTACCTCTACATACTTGAGTATGCATTTCTGAAAAATACTGACATCCTTCTTACACAGTAATGTACCATCAAAGCTAAATTAACAACTCCTTGACATCTAATACCTGGTCTGTAATCAAATTTCCCCAATTATCTCAAAAACGTCTTTTTCACAGTATAGTTTGTTTTTATCAAAATCCACGATTCATTTGATTGTTATTATCTATAACATGGAAATATACTAAAATAGGACTAAAGATTTCTAGAAAGCTTCAGACAAGCACTGAAAAATCTGTTAGTATTGCAGTACACTACAAAAATATATTCCTCTGAAACCTTTCCTCTTAAGAGGGTGAGAAATGGTTAACAGATTATTAGCCTGTTAACTGAGATCAAAGTATAGGCTTTACCTCTTACACTGCTTTCTTTGCATAATTAGCTCTCTTGGCTCTCAGTTCCCTCAAAAATAAAAGTAGTTAACAAATACTAAAACATCCAAAAGTTTTATATTTCATACCTGATGAGCTCGACAAATCAAGTCTAAATCATGACGATTCAGAAATTTACTGACTACATCAGCTCCAAAAGTGAAAGAAACACCACGATCATTTTCTCCCCAGCCTTGCACATCCTTATCTGGATCAGACCACAGCAAATCACAGAGCAAACCTTTACAGAATGAAAACACAGCAATGAAAATACAGTAAGTTATAAAGTAAAATCTACCTATTACATTTCTCCTGCGTTCTTTAATAAACAGTAACAATCATTTGGCCCCTAGTATTAGCCTGTTGAACTTACTCACTTTTTGTTAAAGTAACCATGCATATACAATGTTGCTTGGCTTCCAAAGGTAGCATCCCTTTCCAAATATTATAGGAAACATGTGTATGGCACTCCCTAAGCATATAGCATGTGGAAAAGGCTGTTCATCTTTTTGTCTATAGTTTCTCTATATGAATAACCAATCGACCCAGGAGCATTTCCTCAACAGTTTATCCTTTCCTTACCGAGCTACCTATACTGTTTTTGCTGCCATAGTCTATCCCATTAATCCACTTTATTTATCACTGAGCCAATAACATACTAGAGCTTTTAAATAAATCTTCATATTTGGGAGGCCTATCCCACTTATTTTTCCTCAGGACTGTCTCAGTTAATGATACTTTAATTTTTTGTTTTTCCACATATAAACTTCTACATCAGTTTGGCTAATTCTGGGAAACCAGTTGAGATTTCACTGACTACATTTGATTATAGATCAGTTTGAGGGAAGAAAACATTTTCTACAAAGGCCTGGAGGGTTTAAAAAGTATGGAGGAAGAAAACCAGGTAAGAACCCTGACTTTAGTAATGTTTCAGGCTTAAAAAAAGAGGTCAGAGCCAAAAATATTTATCTAAGTATCTTCATCATACTAATACTAGTATAAATCTTAGAGAAGGGACTGAGACTACCTTGGAAATATGAAGTGAAAAGACCAATAAACGAACTCTGAGGAATCTAACACTTAATCAGCAGGCAGGGGAGAAGAAGTGAGCAAAAAATACTGAGCAGTGGTCAAAACAAAAGGAAGAGATCAGAATAGTAGGGATCTCCTGAAAGGGTAAGAATTACCTAGAAGTAGAAGATGGTTAAGTTTCAAGTACAATGATCAGGTGGATTAGGACAAAAACCAAAACATGTGCCACTTACAACTAGATCACCAGACCTTAATGAAAGCAATTTCTTGATGGTTGAGGGGAAGAGTGTGTGAAAAAGTCAAATTTTAGTGATTAAGAGGGAGAGGTTGCTGAGATGGTGATATTAAGTCAGTTTTCTAAGAACCATGATGCTAAGGGAAGACTTTTAGAATGAGTCTGTTTTAAAGACGTTTTTTGATAATCCATATACCTCACAATACAGCTTATCAGGAAAGGAGATCTTCACTGAGTCACAGTATAGCTTGTCTTGATAGGGGAAGTATCTAAAACACCTTGTAGAACTGGTGGCAATGTACTCTTAATTTCTATCATTATTCCCTAAGCTTCTGTCATGACGTTTTAAGAAATCCACCATCATACAAAATCCATTAGGGTAGTCTCAATTTACAAGCTCTTTCTGCTTTTTAAAGAATCAGAAGCTGATTCCTGAAACATACACATACACAAACATACACTGCTCTATAATGCTCATACTTTCCAGTCTGTTTCCACAGAAGCAGTGAGGAGGCCAAAACATTATACTATAATTTTAATGTGACAATAAAACTAGAATGCAATTGCTTTTGGAATTCTCTGGAAAATATGACAGCCTGGATGCATATAAAATCAACTAATGGTAGCAACAACAATGTGCCATTCTTCAACCTTAATGGAATCAAGATAAGAACTCAGAGTTAAGGTTCAGTGTTTTACAATCCAATCCCCAATGACTAAGCATTATAATTATTAGGCTACTATCTCAAAAATAGCAGAAACTTCCCATTAAAGTTATGCTGAAAAGAGAAATGCCACCCTTGAATGTGATTTATGTCTAAACTATATCATTAACAGAAACTCTGAAGATATGACTTGAAATTTATATTGTACCTATTTTAAATACTCTATTATTTAAATACCAGTTTCTATTAGGTTAGTCAAATATATTCTATAATTACAATCAAAATCTGGTAAAATACATGTTTTCCTTTTATAATCAATACAAAAACGCTGTCACCCAAGTAAGTTATGAAACTACTGCAATATACAATATGTCAGTGGCTTACTGATAACAGGATCTCTACAACTGTTCATAGCGGCTGATGGTTAGTCATGAATAGCATTGAGTGTTATCATTAGCCTTTCAGTACACTGAGCGAAACAATCCAATTGCACTTAAAAACAAGCAACCAAATGCATGTTACTAACAAGCTAATTACAGGTTTAGCCATGGTTTACTCAGGCACTGGTCTGGGAATATTTTTTAATGCTTATATTTCTATACAATCTTTGGATCTTAAGAGTGGGAAATGAACTTAGTAACTATCCAGCTCAATCCTATCTGATGAATTATCAATTCCCCTTTACAAAATTACCAATAAACAAACTTATCATCAGTAAGCTGAAAGACCTTTTTATTTTTCATATATATGATGTTCCTAATACACATAATAAGATTTCTAGACCCTATGGCACTCTAGGCAACCGTCATTTAAAGATATTAAAGTCTGCTGAGAACTGATGAATGCAATCAATATACAGTGGATTTGATTGCACAAATAATGGGACAATTAATATAACAATGTAAGTTTGTTTTTAAAAAAGTGTGGTAGAAAATGAGTGAAAGGGCAATTTCACTTATGCTACTGCTTTTAATAGTATGACAGTGTGATATAATAAAACTATATTTGATCTTTGTTCCCATTCCTGGCACAAAGCTTCTAAAACCATCAGAATTTCCTGACAGAAGGGTTTTCTGTTATTCATAAGGGAGCCTCCTTTCCATCACACTGGAGTTCATGTTAATGAGGTGACCTGGGTTGGGGAGGGTGTTAGCAGGAGGGCCAGAGAGCTTCCAGTTGGGGCCCAGTCAACCAAAAGACCAAACACAGGATTACAGAGTTGGGACTTTCAGCCCTCCCACTCTGTACCTACACCTCTGGGGGGTAGGGGGCTGGAAAATAATGTTCTGTAAAAACTCTTTAACTAGATTTGGGAAGCTTCCAGTTTGGCAAACACATTGAAGCCAAAAGGTGTGGAAGCTGTTCATCTACCAACAAATGGCTCTCCCTATACCTTTGCCTTATCTATCTCTTCCATTTGGCTGTCCCTGAATTGTATCCTTTATAATACGCTGGTAAATGTAAGTAAAGCATCTGAGGTTGTGGTTGTGGGAATCTCTGAATTTGTAGTTGGCCAGGCAGAAGTATGGTTCTCCTGGGGACTCCACTTGAGGCTGGCATCTGAAGTCATGTGGAATGAAGCCCTTAACCTGGGGGTTTTTGGCTAACTCCAGGAGATAGTGCCAGAATTGAACTGAACTGCCGACACCTACTTGGCCCTGGAGAATTGATTGTGGTGTGGAAAAACTACACACACTGGCTGCCATAAAATACCATACAGAAAAGTATTGATGTTTCAAGCAAAAGTTGAACTGAGGAAACAGAACAACTTAACTAAGTTCAATTCCTAGGTCTTCAGTATTTTATTTTATGGAATGAACACCATGATTAGTACATATACTGGTACTCAAATATGAATAATTATCACTTAAAAGCCAATAGAAAAGTTAGGGTAAGTGGCAATGTGCCTAGCATTTATTTATAAAATCACATTAGGCTCATCTGTTAATCCACACATCAGTTTATCCTCAATTGGAGATTATTTGTTTTTGTTTTACTTGATTTACTTATCTGAAAGTTATTCTCAATATCTGGATAGTCAATTTTCATATTTTTTTCATATAAAATTTTTACAACATTCACCACATATCACTACAGCCTTCTGTCTCAAAGCCTTAAGAGCTCTAAAATTTGAAATACAGGTGATGCAGAAAATAGAAAACTACTAGATAATACAAAAGATAACTGTATCCTTGGCTAAGAAAGATTATTTTGGTTAAAAAACATTTGACTCATTTTTAACAAATGTTTGAAGGACATAACCAATGTTGATATAAACAAGGGAAGAGAAAGATTAGATTAGAAAGATCTGAACCTTTGGTGAAAAATAAGTTTGACAGAACCATACCATAGTTAGATGTAAAATTTAAAACTTCTGTCCTTTGGGAATTAGTGAAAAGTGAAATATTTTATATTATTGCAAGTAATCTGTAGTTAGCTTACTGACTATTAAAAAAAGGTCTATTATGTACTACACAATCAATCCTACTTCCGCTAAATATAATTAAGTACAAATATGCCAACATTTTAGATTAAAAAACTGATTAAACTTCTCTATATACTTAACCTGTATCAGGGACATCAGTGGGTCTCATAATTCTCCGAATCTGCTCCATAGACTGTAGGTCTGGTGACAGTCCTATAAATAAAAAGATGAGTCATAGTACTGACATCTAAAAAGTATTCACTCAAATAAAAACCATCTAATCAAAGTAGATTCACTATGTGAAATTAGAGATACTTAAAGTGTTCCTTTCAATGTTATCTTTAATATATTGAGTTATAAAATAGAATCCCACTTGATATAACAGAACAGTATGATTAGGTCTTCATTTTTTCCCTACCAGACAACTAAGACTCCCTTTCATTTCAAAAGATTTTTCAAGGAAAAATAAATCCTACCACTCTTGTTTCTTTCCAACCACTCCCTGCCCTTCATAGGAACACACCCAATTCTAATCTTCCCTACTTTTTTTGCCACTCCTTACCACTTAAATTATGTTTACTTAAAGTGCTCACCATGCCCATAAGACCTTCCCTCATCCTACTCCAACATGCTTGTTATCTTATATAAAAGCTAACTGTTGATCAGAAAGATAAACAAGAAAAAGCACATGAAAATACCTTGTAATCTTTAAAGTAGTACATAAATATAACCTAGTATTTCTTTTCGATGGGCAATCACAAATGAGGCTAAATATTCATATTCCATACTGCTACATTTCTGTTCTTAGCTATACTAATGTGCAAAAGCTACAATTTCTCAAATGTTTAGTATCTACTGTAAAATGTTTCCATTAACATAGTTCGTTATGTTCTACCAGAGATCAGGCCTGGACAAGTCTATCTACCTTTTAGTGTTTTTCTACCTTAACTCTTTCTGCATATTGATGAAAACAAATTTTCTTACAGTGTTTTCATTAAATTATTTCCCTGAACAAAAAAACCTCATATGGTCATTAAACCGTTCAACAAACTCCTTTGCTCAGTATCCAAATCTCTATAATCTGATCCCATCAAGCCCCAACATGTATTTGACATTCTAGTTGGGCCAGTCCTCACACATTCCTTGAACTAGACACCATAAAAGAAGACTTTCCAGTTCTCTTCACCTCTCCTATTTATCCTCCAAAAGCCAAGCCTCCACAAACATTTGCCCAACAATTCTCTCCCTTTGTTGACTTCTCATTATAATTACTATCTCTACAAGTACTTTGACATAAATTCCTTTCATTACTCAATGTTTTGAAAATACACATTTTATTAATAGGTTTAAAAATTTCTCAAGATAGCTAGATCATACACTATCTACATATTTTCATGGCTCCTAGCCAAGTGCTAGACACGTCAGCTTTCCAAATGAACTTTCATATATTCAAGTTTATTTAACAAGTCATAGAGAATAACTTATCATTCTACTGAAAAATTATATTTAGGGCCAAACTACACATATTACACAAAGCCTAGAACTCTTGGCATGTGACAATATCAAAATATACAAAGGTATTTGATATAAACAGGAAAATAATCATGATCTCACTTTTACTGATAGTAAAGGTATCTTTCTGTCAAAACAGGCAAAGGAAAGGACATTTTTGCAAACAACACTCTGGTTATCCTCCTATGTGAAATTCTTTAAAGATTAAGTACTAAATTTGCATTTTCATTATGTATAACCACAAATTCCTAGTTATTAAAAGAGTGTTTGAAGAGTTTTAATCACTTGAGTTTTCACACAAGCACTGCTTTGTTTTCCCAGTGTCTCAATTATGATAGGTTTTTTCCTAAATAATGGAAGTAAAAGAAAAAGAATCCGTAAAGCAAATTTACTAGTCTACCTCCATGACAACAGAAGATCTTCTCATCCACAATGGCAGCTATAGGCAGACAGTTGAAACAATCAGTGAAGGTCTTCCACAATTTAATATTAAACCTTCGTTTGCCTATAAAAAGAATAAACAAATAAAATAAATCTAAAACTGTTCTCATTAGTTATCTCACAGCCACAGAATTATAAATGATTCTAATTTTGGTTTTTTAGCACTTGTTTTTTCTATTAGTGTTATTTGTACACTTTTCAGAAGATAATAAACATTCAGCACCTTCAGTAAAGCTACAAGGACTACAAAGGTTATGCTAAGTGTTTTATGAAACAAATACTTTTGCCTTTTAAGATCACTATACTATAGCACCTTTGAAACAGTCTGACAGACTATTAGTTTACTTTTTCCATTTGATATGTACAGTAAAGTATCTAGCCAAAAAAGAAAGCAAAGTGAAAAGGGTGCCTCTGGAGACTGTTTTAACTCTGTTGCATGAGTAACACAGCATAAACTTACTGCCAAAAAAGGACAATTTCCAGGTGCTTAACTGGTATTCACTTTTAAGTGACTTTCTACTTGGCACTATAGCAAGTATAGAGACACAAAGGCTATAATTTTCCTGTAGTCTAGCATAAAAAGCTACAACAAAGACAATCTCAAGTGCATGTTCATCTTTTTGGAGTTACTTGATTTTTCTGAATTTGGCAGTAAGTTGCAACAACTAACCCAGGGGAGAGATAAAAGACACTAGGCACTAACTTTCTATGCTTTTATGCCATAACCTGCCTCACAATGAATAAATATAACTCAAAGTAGTGTTTACAAGCTGCTTTCACATACATTTCATTTGATGTTATTTCTATCCTTGAGGATATTCAAGTCCCTATTTTATCCTTCAAGAACATACCTTTATTTCTGATGTAGTTTTAGAAAAGTGGTTATAGCATGATATACTACTATCCACTTCCTGTCTTACTCGTCTGATTTAAACCACTGAAATCATACACTACACCTTAGAAATAAAAATGCAATACAAAATCAAATACAGAATTAGTCCCACTACAACATAAACTCCATGAGAATTAGAGGTCATCTCTCCTGATCACTCCTGCAACCCCAGTGTTTAGAATAGTGTCTGGCATATAATACAGCCTCAAACATTTGACAAATAAGTGATTATTTGATTTAAGGAGACAGATTTAAATAGGACCCCCTACAATAATTAAGAATGGAAAAAAGCAAAAAAAAATGGAAAAAAGCAAAAATAGATTCTAATGGAGAATTTAGCAGTAAAAAATAATATATTCAATTTGAAAATTATTAATTCACCTAAATTTTAATCAACCAAACATTTGTTCATTCACTCCCGTACTGACAAAAGCAAAAGACCAAATTCAAATGTAGCAGGGTAATTTAGTAATAACACCTGGAAACAGTGCTACACAACAAATCAGTGATTTCTCACTGATGAAAAAGAGTACAACAAAATAAGGATGACCCACAGTATTCAGTATCCTTCTCTCTCTAGGCTAATAGGTATACATTAAAATCTAATAATAAACTTCAGCTTTTAAATAACTTCACAGAACTCAATATTTTTTGTGACACAGGACTAGTAAAAATTTGTCATATCACAAGAATGTTGAGAGCTAAAACCTTAATGAATGCTAGAAAACCAGAGGCTACCGTCTATAGTGATATCTGTTCCACTTGGTTATTTTACTATATAAACTAATTATATGAGGGCCTTTCAGCTGAGTCAGCTGCAGTCAACCTGAAACAATTATGACCAAGGAGATTCCAAGGAATCAACCGAATTAATAACATGATTCCCAGTTTCGGGTTCTTCTTCTGTTAAAGGCTCTCTTCTTGGGCTTCTGTTTGATAGATCATATTTTCAAAAACTCTGAATTAAAGGAATGCTTTTGAAATGGAAAATTATTAGGGAATTTTCCCATTTTTCCATTAATAAGTTTTTATTTTTACTTACATTCATCATAGAATCCATAAATGCGATTGATGCTAGCACACTCATGGTTTCCTCTTAAGAGAAAGAAGTTCTCTGGATATTTGATTTTATAAGCCAATAGCAAACAAATGGTTTCCAAAGACTGCTTTCCTCTGTCCACATAATCTCCTAAGAAAAGATAGTTGGCTTCTGGTGGGAAACCTCCATATTCAAATAACCGCAGTAAATCTGTATACTGTCCATGAATATCTCCTAAAAATAGAAAAGTCAGTTTTAGAAAATTTGGTTATTGTGGTAAGCAGCTTCTATGAAATGATTCTCAATGTGTACACCTTTTTGTAATCCTCTTCTCTTGAATGTGGGCTGTAACTAGTGACTTACTTCTAACAAAGAAGATACAGCAAAAGTGAGATGAGCTGTCACTTCAGAGATTAGGTTACAAAAGACTGGGTTCCCATCTTGCTTGCGCTCTCTTGCCTTCTCTCATGCTTGATGAGGAAACTGCCTTACGGAGCACTCATGGTAAAGAGCTGAAGAAGGCCTTTGGCTAACAGCTCATTAGGAACTGAAGCTCTCAGTCCATTGGTCCATAAGGAACTGAATCCTTTCACAAATGAGCCTCGAGACTGCAGCCGCAGATGATACCTTGTTTGCAGCTGTGTGAGACTTAGGACCAGAGGACCAGGCTACCCTGTGCCTGAATTTCCTAACCCACCGAAACTGTGAGATGATAAATTAATGCTGTTTTAAACCACAAAGTCTTGAGGTAATGTGTAATACTAATACAGTTACTCTTACTATCTGGTAGTTAAACTTAGGTACATTTTTTTTATACCAAGTAGCAACCAAACAGCAAAAACTAAGAAATAGCATAAATAACTTCTATTACCTTCAAGTTATTTCTATATTAAAGCATTCTGAAGAGTATTTTGTTGAGAATATGAATCACTTTAATTTTAAGATGCCTTATAATTTACTTTATTTAAATTCACAGAAGGGATTGATCACTTCCACAAAATTTCAATTACCATCGCTTAAAGGTGATACTCTAAGCTAATTAATTTATTCAACATTTACTTAGCTTATCTCTTAACTACTAAACACTGAACAAAGTAACATGAAGCACATGACTTAATAAACTATGTGAAAAAGAAAAAATTATTTATTAGCACATTACGCATCTGCAGGTTATGATATGAATATGGATCACTAAGAAACCTGCAGGGGAAGGAAAACTTTTGCAAACAGCAAATAGTCCTTGATTGAACAAAAGCTAATGGTTAAGTTCATAAAAAGCTATGTCATAAACACTAACAGCTACTAAAAGAAAACCCACCTTGTCAAACCAAAAGTCATACAATACATTATTTATATCACTTCCCACTGCTATGTGAACTACAGAAAAATGCTTTCTGTGCCAACAAGTTTTCTGGCTGGAACAATGTGATCACTCACTTAGGGTTGTAATATTTTGCTTTTGGCCAAAAGCCACTATAAGACTTGAAAGAAAAAGACAAATAATATTAAGTTATGTAATCTTCAAAGTAAATTAAAATGACAACTAAGAAGACTACTGATACTGCAATACTGACCCCCCAAATTCTATACCTGTTTTTTCTAAATAGTGTACTGGAATGTCTATTTCTCCACATCCTTGAAAACCATGGATATCAATTTCTGACTTTTTTTCAATCTGATCAGAGTTCTAGATTTGTTTTTAAGTTGCATTTCACTGATTACCAGTGAAGCTGAGGGTTTATGTTTACTGGCCAGTTGAATTTCTTCTACAATCTTCCCCCTTGTAAATTTTTCTATTCTATTGCCTTTTCCTTGTTTCTAAGAACTCTTTACAGTGTGAACAACAATCTTTTAATCTGCTGTAGATATAGCAAATATTTCCTTCTTGTCTCTAACACGTCATTTTAGGAAAGTCTCGATTTCCAGAATTTTACATAATAAAACCTAGCAATCCTTTTTTTTTACAAAAATTTGTAGCTGTTTTCTCTAAATCATCTTCAATGTAAATACAGGAGGAAAACCAGGATTCAAAAGAGACTTGTTTCTAACTTTACCCATTTACATACCACAAATTTTCAGTGGCGCTTCCAACTCCAAAAGAATAGGCTGGCTGAGAAAGATCTCCCGAGACTTGATACATAAGCCCCGAACTTCTGCTTCAGTCATCTGTACAATCTTTCCTGGACGACATCCTCGCACTGATAAGCAATAAATTAAATGGTTAGCTTTCTAAAATTTATCCATAAAATAGTAATTCTTAAAAAAAATCATGCTCATATTTTGAAGATCAGAAGAGTTATGTAGGTAGCAAACTACCAGATACCCTGTTGTGTCCTATGGCTAACAATAAGGTTATTCTATGACCTCTGGCTTCTCTCTATCTCCACTGCTGCTGGTTTCTGACACTCCTCAAGGCTGCTGCCATGGAAATGTGGTCTTCTTTGCTCTCCAGTGGCCAACTTGAGGCTTTGCAGCCCAAGTGAACTAAAACCCATTAATCACTATGGTTCTAAGTAACTTCTGGGATGGAGTGGGGAGGAATGGTCCATGAGGAGTTCCTTATTTGCCCTGTTGAACTGCACTTAATAATCATTTCCTCTCATCATTAGCTTCTCCATTGGCTTTCTCTTTAATCTTTAAATATACTGCTAGCTCCCTTTCAATCTTTATTAAAAAAGCATTTAAAAAAGAAAACAAAGACTATATTTCTATATACCCCTACCATTTCCCATTTACAATTAAGCCCACACATTTCTTGCTAAAAATGGTTGGTTTCTGTCAGGTTGAGAGGCTTAAAAAAAAAAAAAAAGCCCCCCTATGCAAAAGCCAACCCATGTATATATTCCATTAATATAGTAATACATAACAAAGAGGAGACAGAGGCAATGTTGAAATATGTTTTAAGCAAATATGATAGTAAGAGCATCCCTGAAATTCAAAACAATGATCAGCAGAACTGCTTTTATTATGGTAACTTAGCACAGCTTCTACATTAGTAGTAGTTCTCAAATACCAATTACCTACTTCCCATAAATTTGAATTTTCCTAAGATGAAAAAAGACATCTAACTTTGTACCTTTCATTAAAAATCTAGAATAGTAGCTTAGATTCAATGCCCTGTAATAGGAACAGTTATTAATCTTGGTATGAAATTTTAAATGTGGGAAATGATGGTTACAAAAACAGTTCTACTGTCAATGCATCAAACACCTATCTATTTTGGTTTAAGAGGAAGAAAAATATGCTCCTTGGAAGATTAAAGATCTCTAGGTGCTTTCAGATGACAAATACACATCTAAAATTAGTATTTTACTTAAGTAAATAATTACCTAAAAGTAATTATTTAGAGATAATAGCAATAGAGAACACAAACAAAATACTTTGGATTCTTATAAAAGTTTCTACAATCTCTGTTGTGATTCTGCTGTCATAAAACACTTTCTAGGTTACCAAAATGTAGTTGTAACTTGATGGCAATGATTATTAAGTAAATCAAGACTAGCGTGGGTCACTTCGATGTGTCAATTTAAAGTGCCTAGATTACAGTGGTGAATATTTTATCTCACATTTGTTTTATTTCCTCTGTGTATTATGTATCTGTTTAATTTTTACTTCCCAAGCAAGTAATTTAGGTTATGCTGAGGTGCACTACAGCTAACATTTTTACAGAGCTAAAAATGCTTCAACTTCTAAGTCATGCTAATGCAGAGAAACTAAATTCAAAACAAAAACACATGACATATATTTCACTCCATGCTCTTCCCCCAATTAATCTTTAAAGTTAGGAGATACCTTGCAATCAATAATTCCTTACAATTGTAATTGGTAGTGGCTTTTCCTCCCTTAGTGGCAAATAAAACTGCATTTCATTATCAATCACATCTAAGAGTTAATGAAATGTAGTTAGAGAAGCTTAGGATTCTTCTAAAGGTTAAGAGTTTGACAAATGTCCAAATCTAAGGAACAAATTAGCAAAATATTTCGGAGAATAGGGTGGATGGCTCAGGGTAATCCTACTGTCTTTCAATTCAAAAGCCATACTCCTTTATGTACTGCCACCAGCATGTACTCCTAGATTTCAAAGAGCACTTCAAATTTCTCAGTCATCTGGAAAAAAAGGACTAAATCAATCTGTTACATAGGGGAACTAGATCACTATCTCAGTATCCCTGAGGAATTACAGAATTTGGGTATATGAGCCCAGACCCAAGTTGTCTCTTTAAGTTATAAAAATACTGTACAACTGCATAATTAATTCAGTGCAAAGCAATTTCACATCATCTCATTTAATCCTTTTGATACTCTAGGAATTAAAAAGGGAAGTTACTATCTATACTGTACAATGATAGAGATTAAGTAACTTCTGTAAGATTATTAGAGGGAGTAAAAAGCAGTAGACAAGAATTTAGAACCAAGGTCTTACAACTCAAAAGTCAATACTCTTTTTAGTTTACCACATAAAACTTTTTAGTCAAAAATTTACCAGAAAAAATTTTTCAGAAGGTGTGCAAGCCAAGTAAAAACCTCATTATAGCAAATTATCCACCATACTATAACTGTTTAGAAAATATTTTGAAGTATTACATAAAGTACGCTACCACTACGTGCACATCTCAATGAATTGATTGTGTATACACCTAAGTAACCATCACCTAGACAAGATACAGAATACTTCCAGCAGCTCTGAAGGCTCCCTTATCCCTAATGATTCAATAATAATGCCCCAAGGTTACTATTATTTCTCCAAGTACAGATTAGCTATTTTGAATTTTAAGTACATAGAAAATACAATATTATGTACATATTAATATATAGTATAAATTAAAAAACACAGTATATACTCTTGCTCATTATTTCAAGTACAAATTCATTTTAACAGATACAATTCTGATTTTCTATTCCTTGTGTCAGTTTTGCCAATGTTAATAAAGTATCAAATTTATTAGGATATTTATAATCTTATTATCCATAAAATACATACATATATAATTTTTCTCCGACCCATTTGAGAACATACTGCATACATCATGCTCTTTTACCCCTTAATACATCAATATTATTTCCTAAGAATCTCTCTTATACAGCCACAGTACAAGTTATCAGATTCAGGGAATTTAATACTTATACAAATCTTTAACCTAAAGAATTGCAGTACTGCATTTTTAATAACTGTCCCAATCATGTCCTTCATAATATTTTCTTTCCCTAGTACAGAATTCAATCCAGTATTATATTATTACATTTATTTGTTCAATCTCTTTAGTCTTAATAGTGTTGTCTCCTACAGCTTTCTTGATACTGGAAATTAAAATTTTTTCACATTATCAATCTTTCTAGAGGTTTACCAATTTTATTAATCTTTTCAAGGATTTCCTTTTTTAAAATCATACATCCACTTTTTATTTGATTTCTGCTCTTATCTTTATTATATTTTTCCTTCTACTTTTTTGGTTATAATTTGTTTATTCTTCTATTGTCTTGGAATAGCTTAATGTTCAGCCTTTTAAAAATTATACATTTAAAACTGTGTGCATCCCTCTAAACATTACTTTTAGTGGCAACTGCAAAAGTTAACACATATTTTCATTATTATTTAGGTCAACATATTTTATAATTTTCACTTCTAATAAGCCAATAAGATATGTGAAAGTACATGGCTTAATTTCTAAATATTTGAGGAGTTCCTAGTTATCTGCTATCGATTTCTAGCTTATCAGCAATGAAGTCAGAGAACATATCTGAGATCTCATTTCTTTCAAATTTAGAGATCTGCTCTATGGTACAGCATATGGTATAGTTTAGTAAATGTCCACCCATATTTGAAAAGCACGTATATCCTGTAGTTTCTGGGTAAAGTGTTCTATGTGTGTCAATCAGGTCAAATTGACTGTGTTGTTTAAGTCTTCTAGAGCCTTACTGATTACTTTTCTTGTTTATTAATTACTGAGAAAGGTACATTAATCTACTATGGTTGTGGTTTTCTCTCTTTCAACCTTTTGGTTCTAATAGCTTTTCTTTTTGTGTTTTTGATCTGTATTATGAAATATCTAAACAATTTAAGATTGTTATATCATCCTGTTGAATTAACCATTTTAATTATGCAATGCCCTTCTTTGTCTCCAGTGATTCTCCTTGCCTTACAGTCCTTTTCTGGCAAAAATATATAGCCAACTCAAAAAGTTTCTTTTGGTTAATATGTGCATAATATATTTTCCCCATTCTTTTATTCACTCGTCTGTGCCTTTAAATTTAAACTATGTCCCCCCTCGCCAAAAAAATTTATACTATGTCCCTTTTAAACAGGAGACAGGTATTCAGAGGTTTGTCTGGAGTGTTTGCTTCTTTCACATTTACTACAATCATTGACAAAGATGAGTTGAAGTCTACATCCTGTCATTTGTTTTGTCTCATCTGTTCTTTATTCCTCTCTTCTTACATTTCTTTGGAGTAATCGATTATCTTCTATTATTCCATTTTTCTCCTCTATTAGCTTTTCAGTTATACATTCTTTTTCTTTTGGTGCTCACTCTAGAGAAAATAAATGAACTCTTGACTGATTTCCACTCTCCAGACTTTTGTTCTACAGTTGCTATATACTGCTTCCACATATTTTAAAACCCACAAGCCATATTATTTTATACAGTATTAATTTATATTTATTAATATTGATCCTTATTATTGTTCTTCATTTCTTCCTCCAATTCTGTGCTTTTATCATATTCTTTCAACGTGAACTTTAAAGGAAGCAAAGGATACATTCTATGATTTGGTATAAGAATCTAAAGCATTTTCTAGTGCCAGTCTACTTTTAATAAATTTTCTTAGTTTTAGTTTGTCTTCATTTTACCTTCACTTTTCACAAGGATATGCCCATTGAATTTAGAATTCTACGTTAGCATTATTACTGTCCTCCTGAATGTAGTAACTTATTATTATTGTTGCCTTATTATTGTCCTCCTGAAAGTAATGACTTCTTTCCCCTGGGAGCTTTTAAGATTTTCTTTTTCTTTGATTCTTAGCAGTTAAGTCTATGATGGGTCTTCTCAACATGATTTTATTTACATTTCTCCTACTTGGAATTCACAGAGCTTCTTCACTCTGTGTTTTGGCATCTTTCTCAATTTTGGAAAATTCTTGGTTAACAGATCTTTTATTCCACATCTCTTCTCCTTCTGGGAATCTCATTATACACGTTAACCTCCCCATTATCTCCTGTTGCTTTCTTTCTGTATCTCCCCTCTATTTTTTCTCTCAACACTACAAAATTTCTACTCAACTTTTTTTTTCTAGTTTATTACTTCTCTATTTTGCTGTTTCTAATTTGCTAATAAACCCAACCAATAAATTCTGAATTTTAGTTAATGTATTTTTCAGTCGTAGTTTCCAGGTTTCTGATAAATTTTGTTTCCTCTTTACCTTGAGCATATTAAATCAGTGACCTTAAATTCTATGTGACCTCTAGTACATGAGTTATCTGTAGATTTATACTTTCTTCTCTTAATTTTTGGTCAGTTAATCCTGTTAACATTCCCTTTAGTATTTCACTGAACGAAACATTTGACTATGAATAGTTCTAGATGACATATTCCTCCATAGAGGGTGATTTCCTTTTAGCAGCAGACAGTAACCAAGGACTCACCCACACTTTCTTGAGAGCTAGTCTATTTCATTTTGCCCTCAATCTTAGGGACTGGCCATGTTGGGGGTCTCAGTGGAAAACTCAGAGTATAATATGACCTCTTACTTCCCAAGGTTTGAACTTCAACTTTTGCCTCTCTGGTACTAGGGGGATGCTGGAATCTGCTCAATCTTTAGCTTCCCAGATACTGTTTTCTTCTGGGTTTCTTATAATCTTCTCTTACACATCTGTACCTTAGCAGTCAATGATTTTAGGGGGACCTGACTGCAGATTTTGAGGTTAGAGTCTATGTAGTTCTCTCCTCTTTTGGACTTAAGTTTCAACTGCTTTAGTGGCCCCAGACTTCCACCTCTCCTCTTTAGTCCAGTAAGACTGCCACTTTGTATTTGGAATCTAGTCCCTCATACCTCCGGGATAAAAGCCACAGTGACTGGTAAACTCACTGGTGCTTCTCTTCTCTTAAAGATCAAAACTCTCAAAAATTTCCTGTGTTGGTTGCTCTTCAACAACGGAATAGCTGCTCAAGTAAAAACAGGAGCATATAAAATATGATTACTGGTACACACCAGAAATTCAAATTATATGAAGTATTTTGAGGAATATCTTGCCAAGGCCTAGACACTAGGAACCCATACCCCATGTTATCTGAGTAAATCAGTCATGCAACTTAGGTGGAAGCATCAAGGTCTCCTGACCCCTGATAAGGAAATCTTTCTGCACAATCATGTTTACATCAGAAAAGGGGGAAAACACTAAGGCCTGAGGGTCAAATTTGGTTCAATCCTGTTCTTGTGTGTTAACAGTAATTTTTATACTTTTAAAAACAGCTGGGGGGAGGAAGTGGGAGAAGAACAGTATTATATGAAATTCAAATGTGTTAGTGTCCACAAATAGTTTTATTGGAACATAACCACATTTATTCATTTATGTATTATCTATGGGTACTTCTGCGATACAATGGCAGAGTTGAGTAGTTGCAACAGAGATCACAAGGGGCACCCTCATGGCTTTGCACTGCTTCCCAGGGTGATAGAAATTGCGGGGGTGCAGTTATAACATGAGAGTGTCTTGAATGTCTACTGCTGTGTGCAACATTTTATTTTACTTTCATTACCAGTGCATACTCATCATGTCAAAGGAAGAAAAGTGGAATGTGAACATCTAAGGCATAGTGGAGTGTGGATTATTTTGTTACTGAATTTGATGACTAGGCACTGTATTTATGATGTTATAGCTGTGCTAAAAGAATACAACATATGTCCACATTACCAAACTAAGCACTCATCACAACATTCCAACTCATAGGAAAGTAAAAATCGAAAAAAATTTCTAAAACTTTAAATGGAATCTCATCACAGCAGAATTTCTTCACAAAAATAAAAATGAGGCTGCAAAGAGTAAGTTTCCAACTGGTTTATGTGTTGGCAAGCAAGGAAAGCCATTTATTAATGGAGAGTTAATCAAATCATGTTTGGGAAAGCCAAAGAAATATGTCTTGAGACAATAATGTATTTACTAATCTTTCTGTAAAAACAGTTCTTGAAGAGTTGAGGATATTGGAAACAACATCAATAATCAATTAAAAAAAACGAAATAAATGATTCTGAGCTGTTTTCCTCAACTCTTGATGAGTTCACAGGTATTACCAACACTTTGTTGTTGTTTACTTGAGGAGACAATACTGAATGTGAAGTGACTGAAAAGTTAGTGACTCGAATAGTCTGTGTGGAATGAACACAGGCAAGAAAATTTCCAAAGCAGCTAAGGAAAGGAAAAGAAAACACTGACTGGAAGTAAAAATATGCTTGAAGCAGGAAAAGACTTCACTGGACAATTTTACAAAGCTTGTGAAAATTTAAGGTGTTTAAAGTTTATGGTGCAAATAGTAGCAGTGGAAAAATATTTTAATCTATCATATTACTGAACTAGTGGTATTAATGATCCACTTCATTAGCTCTCATGAACTTAGCAATTCAGTGGTTTAGTAGTGATAAGGTTTTATCATGATTTTTTTGACCTCAGGGCTAATACTGAAATTTTTCTGAATGAGAAGAATCACCTTCTATCACTACTATTAAACACTGAGTAGGTTTTATAAATTATATTTTGCTGCAAATCTGATGTTTCTTAATAATTCAACCTAAAATTAAAATGCAAAAAAAAATGCTTATGTGTAAAACGTATACTGTACTAAGTCACTTTAACAACTAATGTTGCTTGAATCACAAGCAAATATCAGGTTGCTTTATACAGTTCCAGTGCTGTCAAAAGTTAAAACAAGTGCAGTGAGATCTTCATTCCCTCACAGATTTGCACTGGATATTATTTTCCAAGCTCAAAACCACAGTTCCAACAGCATTCTTCAAACTTCAATGCTAGTGCAAAATACATCACAATCCACTTAACTGTGCAGTTGAGGAGCTGCCACCTAACCTCTCATGGAGTAATGTAATGACATGCTAAAAGGCAAATATCAAGAGAAGACTAATAAAATTCTCTAAATACCTTCCAAGTGATGACTAAAATCACTTAACTAAAATCATATGCTTGTGGATTGACATTAGTCCTGGCAGTACCTACCTATCTGCTGTAAATGACAGTTTCCAAGATGAAATTCAAAACTCTCATTTCAGACCAGCATTAACAGATGAACATTTTCTGATTTTGATACAAAACAATGCCTCTGAATCTCAATTAAGCAAAATGTTATCTCCTCCCCCAAAGAAGTCTCCTCTTCTCATGATTATAAAAAATTATACTCAAGCATTATATTTCAAATTTAATTGTCACATAAAAACTTTTTCAATGCAGTTCTGTCTTTTAAATTACAAATGGTGTGATACGTCTTTATGTGTTTTGTGTGTATATATCTTACCTTTCAATAACCATCTGTTATTTTCTCCAGGAAGTTCTTACTAATAACTGCCTTTGTAAAACAGAAAGAATGCTAAGAAAATATAATTCCAGTATTATATTTGCCTCATAATATCTTAGTAATTTTCACTGACCTTTAATATTTTAATTTCTACCCTACCAAAAAGATTCACTCAAGGTTATAAACTAATCAACAGCAAAATTAACTTAAATCTAGATGTCCTAAATTTTTTCTCTATGTTGAAATGGCATTTTCTTCATATTTAGTATAAATCTACTTTAAGTCACAAAAAGGAAAAAAAAGTAACATTTTTGTAACTGGCTAGAATGTGAAATCTTGGTTTTAAATGAAAGAATTAGGCAACTGCCATAACTTCAATTTGTCTTAAGTCTGCCTGACAGGAATAATTAATGTGACTTCAGAGCCTATAGATGGCCTCCAGGAGCTCTGTATAATAAACCAAACGATAATAAAATAATATTGTGTATGCACATGAACATGTATATTTTTCTGAGAAGGCCCAGGGCTTTCATGAACTCTCAAAGGGGTCTGTGAATTGTCATAAGTTAAAAAAAAAATATTCCAGGTACACTAGCAAACAAATAAATAATGAAAAAAGAGTAAAGAAGAAATTTAACAGATATGGGGAGGCGGGGGGTGGGAAGGGACAGACTGGGATTTCAAAATGTAGAAAAGATAAACAAGATTATACTGTATAGCACAGGGAAATATATACAAGATCTTGTGGTAGCTCACAGTGAAAAAAATGTGACAATGAATATATGTATGTTCATGTATAACTGAAAAACTGTGCTCTACACTGGAATTTGACACAACATTGTGAAATGACTATAACTTAATTTAAAAAAAAAGTTAAAACAAACAAAAAACACACACAGGGGATGGCCAGACATCTCAGGAATGGAAAAAGGAGTGCCCTAGCCCAACAGTTCTCAGAGTGTGATCCTCCTATTCATTGTGTTGACATCTGCATGGTGGTGGGTAAAACTGCCAGCACCTCAGCAGAAACCAAGTCAGAGGCACCAATCTGCCACGCACTTACAGTGAAACAAGAAAGGTCCAGTTTCGGAGGGTGCGGAGAAAGGGAACCCTCTTACAGTGTTGGTGAGAATGCAATTTAGTGCAGCACACTATGGAAAACAGTATGGAGATTCCTTAAAAAACTGAAAATAGAGGTACCATATCATCAGTAATCCCACTCCTGGGCATATACCCAGAGAAAACTCTAATTTGAAAAGATACATGCATCCCAATGTTCATAGCAGCACTATTTTCAATAGCAAAGCCATGGAAGCAACCTAATTGTCCATCAACAGATGACTGGATAAAGACATGCTGTGTGTACATACACAACAGAATACTACTCAGCCATAAAAAAAAGAATGAAACAATGACATTTGCAGCAACATGGATGGACCTAGAGATGATCATACTAAGTGAAGTAAGTCAGACAGAGAAACACAAGTATCATACGATATCACTTACATGTGGAGTCTAAAAAAATGATTCAAATGAACTTATTTACAAAACCGAAATAGACTCACAGGCATAGGAAAACAAACTTGTGCTTACCAAACAGGAAGGTAGGGGAGGGATAAATTAGGAGTTTGAGATTAGCAGATACATACTACTATATATAAAACAGGTAAATAAGGTCCTACTTTACAGCACAGGGAGTTATTCAATTCTTATAATAACCTATAATAAAAAATGAAAAAGAATATATATTTGTATATTTAAATCACTATGTTATACACCAGAAACTAACACAACATTGTAAATCAACTATACTTCAATAAAAAAATGTAAAAGGTCCGGTTTTACTTAAAAATGCCCCTGATAAAAGCAATAAAAGCAATCAATTTTATTAAATCTCCACCATCAGTATACATCTTTTTAATATTCTGCATAATGAAAAGGAAAATACCCATGAAGCATTTCTGTTGCATATCAAAGTACAATGGTTGTCTTTAAGAAAAGCATTTGTATGACTTTTAGTTTCAAGCTGATCTAGCTACTTTTTTTCACAGAACATCTTTTTTACTGGAAAGCACAACTGACAAACTCTGGTTATTCACACTTAAGATACTTAACAGATAGTCTTGAAAATGAACAAAGACTGTTATTTCAAAGAAAACAACTGACAGTATTTGTTGCTAGCGAAAATTAAAGTTGTGGAAACCTTGCATCCAGCACCATGAATTTGACAGCTTCTTCATACTTAAGGACTCTTCTGATCCCTTGTTGTAATATTAAAAAATGGGACTTTTTTGATGTTGTATAAAATGTGTCAGCATTTGAACATCTACATTAACTCAGCTTAATCAGTATTTTCAAAATGACCAACCCATGTTACAAAACCGTTTGTAAGATTCATTTAAAATGCAACATAGATTAATGGACTTTAGTGTAAGAGAACAGTATTTCAGATTCTACGTTACAACTAACCACTTGTCAATTTCTGGTATAATATTAAAGACTATCCATCATTATCTAAAAAGGCTATTAAAATACTCCTTCCTTTTCCAACTACACTGCAAAAGTACAGATTTTCTTCATATACTTCAACTAAAACAATGTATCAGAACAAACTGAGGCAAAGCAGATATGAGAATTCCACTGTTATCTATAAAACCAAGCATTAAAGAGATGTGCTTATCATTAATTTTTTTGCTTTAGAAAACAAACACTATTAATGCTAAAATGAATAATTATTGCTATTTTACAAGAATTAAAGAATATTTTTAAACTCTCAGTTTAAATTTCTAACAAAGTACTGATAAATAACTCACATAAATAAAAGTTCTTGTCCTCAATTCTTTTCATGAGTATATAGTAATCCCAAGATTAAAAAAGTTTTAAGTCCATGACTCTCTAGTCCCTAGCCAAAAGAAAGCTAATAACCAAATCCCCTTAAACGACCTTTCATGATTTTATTCTCCCTAGGAATATTGCTCCCCCTCAGCACCAACACCAGTATGTCAAATCAGATTATGAACTCTGGATAATGGGAATAGGAAAGAAATGTTTTATGTATACATACATACAACATACAGTGGTTGTATGAAATAACACAATGTGGAGGGCACATCTGTTAGATCCTCACAAGGAATAGCCTTCCCAAAAATTACTATGGGGAGAATCCAGAGCTCAGTAGCGTAAGCAGCCCTCTGTAACCTTAACTCAGCTCAGGTTTATCCTAAACAATAACAGTAACAGCTAACATTTTCTGAGCTTTTATTTTGTTCAAGTCCTTTACCAGCTTAATCTTTACAGATACGTTATTAAGCAGATATTTATTATTATCATCTCCAAAATGCATTAGAAACTGGGGCAGAGCTGAAATTAAAATACATGCAGACCCTGTACCCTAACCAGTGTATACATGGCCTCCCACTACATCAATACTTACTGATGCACCTTGGGTAAACACTTAATTGAGTGTACATCTGATTATCATAGAGGTTTCACATAACTACTGCAGTTAGGGTCTGATGTTCATAAAATATATTCCTTTTTTGTCATTATATAATTTAGATCTCTCATTTTTACTCGGAAGCCTGGTTATTTTCTTTCACTTCTTTAGCTCAATTATTTGATAAATATTCAAATAACACAGACGAACCTACAAGTACCTGTAAAGTTTCCTTCTCAGTTTACTATTTAAAATAAAAAGAGCAATAATAACTGCTGATAAAGGACAACTGCCACTGTCCTTTTACTACTTTTCCTACTGCATTGCAAGTACCAACCTACACTAGGAGCTGAATTTCTGCATTAAGCCAGGAAAACAACTGGCTACTGTTATTTATTCTTATTTAACTTCAGAATGAGTTTCTGCATTTTTAGTCCTCTACCTCTAATTGTGGAATAACGACTTAATTTCTACTAAAGTGTTTTCATTTTATCTAACAGACGGAAAATCTGAGGTATAGTATATTTCAAGAATGAGGTGTAAAAATAAATTACATTTCACCTACCAATAAGCAAGACTTCAAAGTCAATCTTAGCGGAGAGTGGAGGGTGTATAAAAAAAGTTGTAAACTTGATCTTTCTGCTTCCGATCTTCACTGATCTTCTATTTTTCCAAAAGAATAAGCCTTGAAATGGTTATTTACAGCTGCTAGAGGAGTGATTGCTGCCTGAGGGTATAAATTTGTATCCACTCAAAATTAAACCCTAGAAGATTCAACTGGGAATTCCAATCCTCCACCACCACACCACTGCTAAGCCAACTGACATTTACAGACCATTTCTTCTTGTATCCCTATAGCCCAAGATCTCGAGGATAATCTTTGTTTCAGAAACTGAGATTTTAATTTCTAAATATCTTGACGCTCTTATACACCTGCATTATCTTACCAGTTAAGAGTTATTTGACAATGTATGCAATTGGAATGGATACTTTGTTCAATGGTAAATGTGGATAAGACGTAAGAGAAAAAACCCTACTGGATAAAATCTACTATCTTCTCATAAATCCTAAATCTTAATAAAGCCTTGTCTTTAGGCTCAAATGTAAATAGATTTCTAAATCCCAATGAATCCTAATCTTGGATTTAGACAATTACCAAAAAAGCTCCAGCTCTGTTTTCAAATAACACTGGACTACTTCTTCAAATGGTCCGTTTCCCTTACCTAGTGGAACTGACAGAAAAACCAAGCACGCAACCAACCTAATTTCTGAGTCAGTTAAACAATGTACCATCTTCATGCCTTTTCTAGTTTCTCATCTAAAAAGAAGCAAAAAAGAGAACGTATCTCCCAGACGATCTTTCTTATTCCCCAACCTGCTCTTTTCTAACAGACCTGGCCTTGGGTCTACACACAACACTTTCCCTGCAAAAGTTGAGGTTGCCAAGATCAACTAGCACTTCCTTCAAACTGCCTAACCTTTAGACTGCTGGGTCACAATTAAACAATTTAATCAGAAAAGAGGCTTTAAACAGTCTGGCAGTTCCTCAAAAGGTTAAATATAGAGTCACCATTTGACCTAGCAATTCCACCCCCAGCTATATATACTCAAGGGAAATGAAAACATATGCCCACACAAACACTGGACATGAACATTCATAGGAGCATTATTCGCAATAGCCAAAAAGGAGAAACAACTCAAATGTCCATCAAGTGACAAATGGATAAATAAAATGTGGTATATTCATAACAAAATATTATTCAGCCATAACAGGGATGAAGTACTGACACATGCTACAACATGGATGAACTTTAAAAACATTAAAAGGTGGGTGAGGAGGGCTATGAGTGAACTCTCTGTATTTTCTGCTCAATTCTGTTGTGAACCTGAAATTGCTATAAATGAACAAAGCTTATTTAAAAAAAAACATTAAAAGAAGCCAATCACAAGAGACCACGATGTATGATTTCATTCACATGAAATGTCCAGAATAGGCAAAATCCACAGACAGAAAATAGATTCGGGTAGCCTGTTCCTGGGGGGTGGGGAGGTGGAGGAATGAAGGGAAAAGGGAAATGTCAGCTAATGGGAATAGTGCTGTGTTTGAGGGTGGTGGTGGTGGTAAAAACGTTCGAAAGTTTATTGTGATGACTGGTGACTACACAACTTTGTGAGTATACTAAAAACCACTGAATTTTACGCTTCAAATAGGTGAAATTGTATGGTACCTGAATTACATCTCAATAAAACTGTTATTAAAAAGGGATGCTTTAATGTGATTTCATTAATCTATTTTATTTTTCAAATCTATTCCTTTTTTAACCTTCAAAAGGACACAGAAGAGGAACTTCCCATCTGCTTAGTCAGTGTAACTAAAATGTTAACAGTACATGATCCACAAGAAAGCAAAGGGGAGATATACACTAGATGATCACAGCAGTTCCACAAGCTGAGACATCTGACAGATTGAGATTAAATGAAAAATGGATTAAAAACACAAAACAAAAACACTCACGCCCCAAGATTTTCATAAAGCTATTAGTGGGCCAAAAATATAAACACAATCATATTCTGCCACGTTAAGTTTATACTAATAGGCTACTAATATTGTGCTAATATTCTACAATTCATCTTGTAATATTCAAGCTTAGCTTTGTGGCAAAATAAAAAAAATTTTAAAAAAATACTTTCTTTTTTTATCATACAGCAAACAGCATTTGAAGTATTTCAGAATACACTTCAATGACAAGGAAAAATGTTCTTGAAATACTTGAGACGTTAACTCATAAGGCTATATAAACAATATTCTAATGATATAAAGAACATGAACAAAAATGCATCAAAATTTCAACAAGTTATCTCCAGATCGTGGAATTAAGAGGGGGACTTGGGTTTTAATTCCTCACTGTTTCACAAGTTTTCTACAGTAAGAATGCTTACTTTTATAATCAGAAAAAAAAGCAAAACCCACTCACAGTTTTAAATGTATATATGATATAAATAATGATATTATATAATCAAATATGAGATATATGTAATATATATATAATAGGCATACATTAGTTATCATCAACTGATACTGTCCAGTTTTTAAACACTTGAAGTCTGTGGTTGGGAACAGAGCTAGCACTATCTTAACCATCGGGAAGCAGTTTTCCACAACTGCTCTTCCTCTTCCCAAACAGGCATATTCTACTCATTCTATTTCACTTCTTCCAAAGTAAACTCAGTATTTGTAGTTTGAATAAAGTTCCCCAGGTGATTCTGCTATACTCCCACTTCCACTTTAACTCCTTTTGGAGCCACTGATCAGAGTAAAAAGCTTTTACTGGATTTTCCAGGATACTCAAGAACTAGCTTCAGTTTAAACAATCACTCAAAAGCACTATAGGTCACACGAATGTGGTAATGGGGTCACTACAGAGGATAGAGTGGTAAAGATCTTTGATCTGCGGTTAAGTAAAACTTAACCCAAGAAAATACACCGGAGGAATATGCACTATCCAAACAATAAATTAGTATACTGCTTTGCATTAAACAAAAACAAAAAATTAAATGTAAAAGGTGCTTTGAAAATTTACATGATTTGCCCACCTGAAAAAGGAAAACACAAAGCAACTCACAAAACTACTAGAAGTGTTACAGCTAATTAGTAATCTGATGTAATAAAAAAGAATCAAGAAAATGTTGTGGAACTACAATCAACTTTTTAAATTGAGATCAAGTCCTGCTGATTTCCCTCCTGATGTAAAGAAATTCAGGCCAAATTTTAACTTGCACGTTTATTTAATACCTAAACAACAACAACAAACAAACAAACAAGCCCCAATAACTGTAGCTATTCTGCTAGGCAGCTTTACTTTAATTTGAGTTAATTTAATTAGCATGTAACATCACTAAAAATCAAGGCAGACAAAAATTTAAGACAAAAAATAATTACTTATTAGAAAATCCAAGTCTGTTTTGGATGTCTTTGAACAAGTCTAGATTTTGGAAAGGTTGGAAGGAGAAGAGGAGCCTTGAGAATTTAAGAATCCCAAGGAGACACTGTCAAAACTAAATATACTTCCCAGGACTAAGAAGCAAGTAATGATACACTTTACTGACAGAGAGCAGGCTGAAAAGGCCTGAAAATCACTTGTTCAGATTGGGAGTTCCTTGAATGAAGAGACTGAGTCTTACCTTTCGATTCCTGGTGACTAGCACAAAGCAGGTCAATAAATTTCTGCTAATTTAAAAGGGGAAAATGTCTGGGCTAGAATTCTCACCAAAAAAAAAAAAAAAAAAAAAAAAAAAAAAAAAGAAGAAGAAAAGAAAATGAAAGAAAAAGATCAACCAAACCAGAACAGAGCCCTTATGTAATTTGAATTCACAGAAACAAATAGAATCACTGCCTATTTTCCCCCTGGCATCTTTTCCCCAATAACCTCAAACAATCCACCAGTGCAGTCTCTTAATTATCTATAAGCATAAAAAGATATATCTGACTTTAAAGGTCCCATATCAAACATTTTAAAACAGATACCTCTACTGTTTTATGCCTATAAAGTATATAAATAGGTAAATATACGGAAAACAAATCGAAGAAGCTGAGATACAGCATCAGATTTTTACATACTTAAATTTACAAGCCAAGTTTAAAATGTATAAAAATTAGTGGTGGTCATAAGTATCCCCCAAAGTCAACAAGACATTGAAATTTTAAAGCAGCTATATTTCCCTCTTAGAACAACGCATAATTACAAAAAAAATTTTTTTTTCCAAAGCAAATGTCTCACTAGCAAGATGTTCACATCCGTTAAAATCCAGTCTTTAAATAGTGAACACAGACTACAGGCACCAGGGGGCCTCCCAGGAATAACTTGATAGTAAAAGAAAAGGCAAATAAGAGTTCTTGGTAAAACTTTGCTTCGTATTCAGTCTTAACACTGAAGGAAGGCTTTAACATCTGGAGCAAAAACACTGTAGTTTGTTACACAACTAGTACACACAGAACTGATGAGACACCAACACACTGGTTTAAAAAAGGAACTAGCGCCTTTCCCGCCGCCCCCCAATCATACAATCTTCTGTGATTATTTTTCCAAACGTTAAGTACATACTGCTTCACTGCAGCAATTATCTTCAGGAAATTTGAAAATAAGTAACAATACATATGCAATCCTTCGACAGTTTCTGACAGAGGACTCTAAGATTTTGAAAAATGGCTTAATTTCTTTCCTATACACTCACAAAAAGCAGTTAGTGACGACGCAAATTTTTGCGTAAAGAGATTCACTGGCAGAAGACCGCGGCTGACTTTGAATAATATCCCGGCCTCTCCATCTCTTCGCTTTCCCTCAATCCCCGTCCCTAACAAAACTATCCAATTAAAAACAGAAGGGCCCAAAAACTTCAAAAGCTGCAAAGACTTGTAAATGTCTCTTACATACAAGAATGGCTTTACAATATACCATTTCTAAGTTTGTTCCGAAAACTGCTCAAACCTGTTAAAATTCTCAAATCTGATAATCAATACCTTCAGCAAACATGTCTATATATTTCATATTTCTTGTGTGCATTTCAGCTCGATCAAAGACTTTTGTTTTACTATTCTTTAAAGCTAAATAACAAATGGGAGGTACTCAACTCCCGCTAATGTTATCTTCTCCTTAAATAAAGTTCGTCCTGTAGCATCATGTAAAATTGCTGAAGAGATCAAAGAATCGTCTCAAGGAGAAAATTTTTAATAAAATTCCCTCCCGGAACAAGAACTGAAGGCAGCCAAGGGCAAGGCACAAAGAGAACAGAGGAGAAATACACGTTCCACCAGCGTACAATGCACAGGAGCACGCATCTTGGCACCTTCCTTGGGAAGGGTCACCCAGCACCCCGGGGCTCCTCGCAACCCCCGGGCCCGCGCGCCGCCGTGCGGGTCCCTGAAGGTCCGCGGGGGCACTGCCCGCCCGCGAGGACAGCCCCTCTCGTCCTGCCTCGCCCGGCCGTGTTCCCTGAGGCCGCTCCCCCAGGCCCACCAGTTTCTTCGCCCACTCCTCGGCAGGCGCCTCGGGGCGGGAAAGGGGGTCCCCTAGGACTCCGGCGGCGGAGGGGAAGAGAGGGCAGAGGGACGCGACCCCTCCCCGAGGCCGGCCGGGCCCCGACTCACCCTCCAGCAGTCGGGTGATGAGACTGTCCACGTTCAGCTCCCCGTCCGCCATCTTGTCGGCACCAGACGCTCCTTCCCGGCAGCGGGAACAAGGGCTTCTCGGCGGCGGAGGCTGCGGCGACCGCTCGGCGTTCCCTCACCTACAAGTCACGCGGCGTTTCGACCCCGGTTCCAACTCCCCCTTCCCCCAAGCCCTCCCCCCACCCCTCCCCACCAAGTAGTGGAGCGCGCACACACTCGGAGGCACCCAACATAAATAAATAAATAAACGAGCGGAGCCCCCACGAACCGGGCCGCGTCAGACACAGCCGCCACCTCCTCCTCCTCGGCACCGCCCAACTCCGCAAAGCTCACCAGCGCCGCCGACGGCCCCACCCGCAGCGCCACTCACTCCACACCGCCCTTCCCCGCCACCGCGCCACGCAGCCCTCCGCGCAGGCGCACGGCGCACTCCTTCGCGGTCCCCCCCTCTTCCCCCGGCCCCAGCGCAATCGCACTGGACTCGGTTCTCCCGCCGCCGCCTTCGCGCAGGTGCGTCGCTCTCCCTCGCCACTTCCACTGCGCCGAATCGCCGCAGCTGCGCAGGCGCCCCCGAGGCTCCCGGGGTTTACTGAGCTGGGGAAGCTCCTTTACGCAGAGCGCGCGTAGGCAGCGCTGACCTTCCCGCTTCCAGCTGCTTGGTCCCGGGCTCTCTGCAGCCGTAGTTGTGCTCCTCCCACCTCACTTTTCTTTTCTTGGTTTCAATCCCTGGTTTTGCTAGCAATTCCTCGTTTCTGTTA